>NC_134606.1:55956648-57168210 GCF_046129695.1 Lonchura striata
GATATAAGGATTCTTTGAAGTCAAGGCCCAGCCGAGAGCCATGGGCCCCTGGGCACATTCTTTGGCCATTTTCCCTGGGAAAGAACACTCAGCAGTCCAGGTTCCTGATGTCAGGTTGTAGGGCTCCCTTAGGTCTATCAGGGCAGCACAAGTTTGAGGTGGGGACAACTTCGGTGTGGGGTCCATCCTTCGATATAAGGATTTTTGCAGTGAGGACCCTGCCCAGGGCCAGGGGCCCCTGGGCACATCCTTTTTCCATTTTCCCTGGGAAAGAAAACTCAGCAGTCCAGGTTGCTGATGTCAGTTTGTAGGGCTCCCTTGGGTCTATCAGGGCAGCACAAGTTTGAGGTGGGGACAACTTCGGTGTGGGGTCCATCCTTCGATATAAGGATTCTTTGCAGTGAGGATCCTGCCCAGGGCCAGGGGCCCCTGGGCACATCATTTTCCATTTTCCCTGGGAAAGAAAACTCAGCAGTCCAGGTTGCTGATGTCAGTTTGTAGGGCTCCCTTGGGTCTATCAGGGCAGCACAAGTTTGAGGTGGGGACAACTTCGGTGTGGGGTGCATTCTTCGATATAAGGATTTTTTTCAGTGAGGACCCTGCCCAGGGCCAGGGGCCCCTGGGCACATCCTTTTTCCATTTTCCCTGGGAAAGAAAACTCACCAGTCCAGGTTCCTGATGTCAGTTTGTAGGGCTCCCTTGGGTCTATCAGGGCAGCACAAGTTTGAGTTGGGGACAACTTCGGAGTGGGGTCCATCCTTCGATATAAGGATTTTTTGCAGTGAGGACCCTGCCCAGGGCCAGGGGCCCCTGGGCACATCCTTTTTCCATTTTCCCTGGGAAAGAAAACTCAGCAGTCCATGTTGATGATGTCAGTTTGTAGGGCTCCCTTGGGTCTATCAGGACAGCACAAGTTTGATGTGGGGACAACTTCGGTGTGGGGTCCATCCTTCGATATAAGGATTATTTGCAGTCAGGGCCAGGGGCCCCCAGGCACATCCTTTGGCCATTTTCCCTGGGAAAGAAAACTCAGCAGTCCAGGTTCCTGATGTCAGTTTGTAGGGCTCCCTTGGGTCTATCAGGGCACCACAAGTTTGAGGTGGGGACAACTTCGGTGTGGGGTCCATCCTTTGATATAAGGATTTTTTGCAGTGAGGACCCTGCCCAGGGCCAGGGGCCCCTGGGCACATCCTTTTTCCATTTTCCCTGGGAAAGAAAACTCAGCAGTCCAGGTTGCTGATGTCAGTTTGTAGGGCTCCCTTGGGTCTATCAGGGCAGCACAAGTTTGAGGTGGGGACAACTTCGGTGTGGGGTCCCTCCTTCGATATAAGGATTCTTTGCAGTGAGGACCCTGCCCAGGGCCAGGGGCCCCTGGGCACATCCTTTTTCCATTTTCCCTGGGAAAGAAAACTCACCAGTCCTGGTTGCCGATGTCAGTTTGTAGGGCTCCCTTGGGTCTATCAGGGCAGCACAAGTTTGAGGTGGGGACAACTTCGGTGTGGGGTCCCTCCTTCGATATAAGGATTCTTTGCAGTGAGGACCCTGCCCAGGGCCAGGGGCCCCTGGGCACATCCTTTTTCCATTTTCCCTGGGAAAGAAAACTCAGCAGTCCATGTTGATGATGTCAGTTTGTAGGGCTCCCTTGGGTCTATCAGGGCAGCACAAGTTTGAGGTGGGGAAAACTTCGGTGTGGGGTCCATCCTTCGATATAAGGATTATTTGCAGTCAGGGCCAGGGGCCCCCAGGCACATCCTTTGGCCATTTTCCACGGGAAAGAAAACTCAGCAGTCCAGGTTCCTGATGTCAGTTTGTAGGACTCCCTTGGGTCTATCAGGGCAGCACAAATTTGAGGTGGGGACAACTTCGGTGTGGGGTCCATCCTTCGATATAAGGATTTTTTGCAGTCAGGGCCAGGGGCCCCCGGGCACATCCTTTGGCCATTTTCCCTGGGAAAGAAAACTCACCAGTCCAGGTTGCTGATGTCAGTTTGTAGGGCTCTCTTGGGTTTATCTGGGCAGCAGAAATTTGAGGAGCGGACCAGTTTGGTCTGCGATCCATCCTTCGATATAAGGATTTTTAACAGTCAGGTCCCAGCCCAGTGCCAGGGTCCCCAGGGCACATCCTTTGGCCATTTTCCCTGGAAAAGAAAACTCACCAGTCCAGGTTCCTGATGCCAGGTTGTAGGGCTCCCTTGTGTCTATCTGGATAGCACAACTTTCAGGAGCGGACAACTTCGGTCTGGGGTCCATCGTTCGATATAAGGAGTTTTAGCAGTCAGGTCGCAGCTCAGTGCCAGGGTCCCCAGGGCACAACCTTTGGCTATTTTCTATGTGAATGAAAACTCACCAGTCCAGGTTGCTGATGTCACTTTGTAGGGCTCCTTTGGGTCTATCAGGGCAGCACAAGTATGAGATGGGGACAACTTCAGTCTGGTGTCCATCCTTCGATATAAGGATTCTTTGAAGTCAAGGCCCAGCCGAGAGCCATGGGCCCCTGGGCACATTCTTTGGCCATTTTCCCTGGGAAAGAACACTCACCAGTCCAGGTTCCTGATGTCAGTTTGTAGGGCTCCCTTAGGTCTATCAGGGCAGCACAAGTTTGAGGTGGGGACAACTTCGGTGTGGGGTCCATCCTTCGATATAAGGATTCTTTGAAGTCAAGGCCCAGCCGAGAGCCATGGGCCCCTGGGCACATTCTTTGGCCATTTTCCCTGGGAAAGAACACTCAGCAGTCCAGGTTCCTGATGTCAGTTTGTAGGGCTCCCTTAGGTCTATCAGGGCAGCACAAGTTTGAGGTGGGGACAACTTCGGTGTGGGGTCCATCCTTCGATATAAGGATTTTTGCAGAGAGGACCCTGCCCAGGGCCAGGGGCCCCTGGGCACATCCTTTTTCCATTTTCCCTGGGAAAGAAAACTCAGCAGTCCAGGTTGCTGATGTCAGTTTGTAGGGCTCCCTTGGGTCTATCAGGGCAGCACAAGTTTGAGGTGGGGACAACTTCGGTGTGGGGTCCATCCTTCGATATAAGGATTCTTTGCAGTGAGGACCCTGCCCAGGGCCAGGGGCCCCTGGGCACATCATTTTCCATTTTCCCTGGGAAAGAAAACTCAGCAGTCCAGGTTGCTGATGTCAGTTTGTAGGGCTCCCTTGGGTCTATCAGGGCAGCACAAGTTTGAGGTGGGGACAACTTCGGTGTGGGGTGCATTCTTCCATATAAGGATTTTTTTCAGTGAGGACCCTGCCCAGGGCCAGGGGCCCCTGGGCACATCCTTTTTCCATTTTCCCTGGGAAAGAAAACTCACCAGTCCAGGTTCCTGATGTCAGTTTGTAGGGCTCCCTTGGGTCTATCAGGGCAGCACAAGTTTGAGTTGGGGACAACTTCGGAGTGGGGTCCATCCTTCGATATAAGGATTTTTTGCAGTGAGGACCCTGCCCAGGGCCAGGGGCCCCTGGGCACATCCTTTTTCCATTTTCCCTGGGAAAGAAAACTCAGCAGTCCATGTTGATGATGTCAGTTTGTAGGGCTCCCTTGGGTCTATCAGGACAGCACAAGTTTGATGTGGGGACAACTTCGGTGTGGGGTCCATCCTTCGATATAAGGATTATTTGCAGTCAGGGCCAGGGGCCCCCAGGCACATCCTTTGGCCATTTTCCCTGGGAAAGAAAACTCAGCAGTCCAGGTTCCTGATGTCAGTTTGTAGGGCTCCCTTGGGTCTATCAGGGCACCACAAGTTTGAGGTGGGGACAACTTCGGTGTGGGGTCCATCCTTTGATATAAGGATTTTTTGCAGTGAGGACCCTGCCCAGGGCCAGGGGCCCCTGGGCACATCCTTTTTCCATTTTCCCTGGGAAAGAAAACTCAGCAGTCCAGGTTGCTGATGTCAGTTTGTAGGGCTCCCTTGGGTCTATCAGGGCAGCACAAGTTTGAGGTGGGGACAACTTCGGTGTGGGGTCCCTCCTTCGATATAAGGATTCTTTGCAGTGAGGACCCTGCCCAGGGCCAGGGGCCCCTGGGCACATCCTTTTTCCATTTTCCCTGGGAAAGAAAACTCACCAGTCCTGGTTGCCGATGTCAGTTTGTAGGGCTCCCTTGGGTCTATCAGGGCAGCACAAGTTTGAGGTGGGGACAACTTCGGTGTGGGGTCCCTCCTTCGATATAAGGATTCTTTGCAGTGAGGACCCTGCCCAGGGCCAGGGGCCCCTGGGCACATCCTTTTTCCATTTTCCCTGGGAAAGAAAACTCAGCAGTCCATGTTGATGATGTCAGTTTGTAGGGCTCCCTTGGGTCTATCAGGGCAGCACAAGTTTGAGGTGGGGAAAACTTCGGTGTGGGGTCCATCCTTCGATATAAGGATTATTTGCAGTCAGGGCCAGGGGCCCCCAGGCACATCCTTTGGCCATTTTCCACGGGAAAGAAAACTCAGCAGTCCAGGTTCCTGATGTCAGTTTGTAGGACTCCCTTGGGTCTATCAGGGCAGCACAAATTTGAGGTGGGGACAACTTCGGTGTGGGGTCCATCCTTCGATATAAGGATTTTTTGCAGTCAGGGCCAGGGGCCCCCGGGCACATCCTTTGGCCATTTTCCCTGGGAAAGAAAACTCACCAGTCCAGGTTGCTGATGTCAGTTTGTAGGGCTCTCTTGGGTTTATCTGGGCAGCAGAAATTTGAGGAGCGGACCAGTTTGGTCTGCGATCCATCCTTCGATATAAGGATTTTTAACAGTCAGGTCCCAGCCCAGTGCCAGGGTCCCCAGGGCACATCCTTTGGCCATTTTCCCTGGAAAAGAAAACTCACCAGTCCAGGTTCCTGATGCCAGGTTGTAGGGCTCCCTTGTGTCTATCTGGATAGCACAACTTTCAGGAGCGGACAACTTCGGTCTGGGGTCCATCGTTCGATATAAGGAGTTTTAGCAGTCAGGTCGCAGCTCAGTGCCAGGGTCCCCAGGGCACAACCTTTGGCTATTTTCTATGTGAATGAAAACTCACCAGTCCAGGTTGCTGATGTCACTTTGTAGGGCTCCTTTGGGTCTATCAGGGCAGCACAAGTATGAGATGGGGACAACTTCAGTCTGGTGTCCATCCTTCGATATAAGGATTCTTTGAAGTCAAGGCCCAGCCGAGAGCCATGGGCCCCTGGGCACATTCTTTGGCCATTTTCCCTGGGAAAGAACACTCACCAGTCCAGGTTCCTGATGTCAGTTTGTAGGGCTCCCTTAGGTCTATCAGGGCAGCACAAGTTTGAGGTGGGGACAACTTCGGTGTGGGGTCCATCCTTCGATATAAGGATTCTTTGAAGTCAAGGCCCAGCCGAGAGCCATGGGCCCCTGGGCACATTCTTTGGCCATTTTCCCTGGGAAAGAACACTCAGCAGTCCAGGTTCCTGATGTCAGTTTGTAGGGCTCCCTTAGGTCTATCAGGGCAGCACAAGTTTGAGGTGGGGACAACTTCGGTGTGGGGTCCATCCTTCGATATAAGGATTTTTGCAGAGAGGACCCTGCCCAGGGCCAGGGGCCCCTGGGCACATCCTTTTTCCATTTTCCCTGGGAAAGAAAACTCAGCAGTCCAGGTTGCTGATGTCAGTTTGTAGGGCTCCCTTGGGTCTATCAGGGCAGCACAAGTTTGAGGTGGGGACAACTTCGGTGTGGGGTCCATCCTTCGATATAAGGATTCTTTGCAGTGAGGACCCTGCCCAGGGCCAGGGGCCCCTGGGCACATCATTTTCCATTTTCCCTGGGAAAGAAAACTCAGCAGTCCAGGTTGCTGATGTCAGTTTGTAGGGCTCCCTTGGGTCTATCAGGGCAGCACAAGTTTGAGGTGGGGACAACTTCGGTGTGGGGTGCATTCTTCCATATAAGGATTTTTTTCAGTGAGGACCCTGCCCAGGGCCAGGGGCCCCTGGGCACATCCTTTTTCCATTTTCCCTGGGAAAGAAAACTCACCAGTCCAGGTTCCTGATGTCAGTTTGTAGGGCTCCCTTGGGTCTATCAGGGCAGCACAAGTTTGAGTTGGGGACAACTTCGGAGTGGGGTGCATCCTTCGATATAAGGATTTTTTGCAGTGAGGACCCTGCCCAGGGCCAGGGGCCCCTGGGCACATCCTTTTTCCATTTTCCCTGGGAAAGAAAACTCAGCAGTCCATGTTGATGATGTCAGTTTGTAGGGCTCCCTTGGGTCTATCAGGACAGCACAAGTTTGATGTGGGGACAACTTCGGTGTGGGGTCCCTCCTTCGATATAAGGATTATTTGCAGTCAGGGCCAGGGGCCCCCAGGCACATCCTTTGGCCATTTTCCCTGGGAAAGAAAACTCAGCAGTCCAGGTTCCTGATGTCAGTTTGTAGGGCTCCCTTGGGTCTATCAGGGCACCACAAGTTTGAGGTGGGGACAACTTCGGTGTGGGGTCCATCCTTTGATATAAGGATTTTTTGCAGTGAGGACCCTGCCCAGGGCCAGGGGCCTCTGGGCACATCCTTTTTCCATTTTCCCTGGGAAAGAAAACTCAGCAGTCCAGGTTGCTGATGTCAGTTTGTAGGGCTCCCTTGGGTCTATCAGGGCAGCACAAGTTTGAGGTGGGGACAACTTCGGTGTGGGGTCCCTCCTTCGATATAAGGATTTTTTTCAGTGAGGACCCTGCCCAGGGCCAGGGGCCCCTGGGCACATCCTTTTTCCATTTTCCCTGGGAAAGAAAACTCACCAGTCCTGGTTGCCGATGTCAGTTTGTAGGGCTCCCTTGGGTCTATCAGGGCAGCACAAGTTTGAGGAGGGGACAACTTCGGTGTGGGGTCCCTCCTTCGATATAAGGATTCTTTGCAGTGAGGACCCTGCCCAGGGCCAGGGGCCCCTGGGCACATCCTTTTTCCATTTTCCCTGGGAAAGAAAACTCAGCAGTCCATGTTGATGATGTCAGTTTGTAGGGCTCCCTTGGGTCTATCAGGGCAGCACAAGTTTGAGGTGGGGACAACTTCGGTGTGGGGTCCATCCTTCGATATAAGGATTATTTGCAGTCAGGGCCAGGGGCCCCCAGGAACATCCTTTGGCCATTTTCCACGGGAAAGAAAACTCAGCAGTCCAGGTTCCTGATGTCAGTTTGTAGGACTCCCTTGGGTCTATCAGGGCAGCACAAATTTGAGGTGGGGACAACTTCGGTGTGGGGTCCATCCTTCGATATAAGGATTTTTTGCAGTCAGGGCCAGGGGCCCCCGGGCACATCCTTTGGCCATTTTCCCTGGGAAAGAAAACTCACCAGTCCAGGTTGCTGATGTCAGTTTGTAGGGCTCCCTTGGGTCTATCAGGGCAGCACAAATTTGAGGTTGGGACAACTTCGGTGTGGGGTCCATCTTTCGATATAAGGATTTTTTGCATTCAGGTCCCAGCCCAGTGCCAGGGTCCCGAGGGCACAACCTTTGGCCATTTTCCCTGGAAAAGAAAACTCACCAGTCCAGGTTGCTGATGTCAGTTTGTAGAGCTCCCTTGGGTCTATCTGGGCAGCAGAAATTTGAGGAGCAAACAATCTTAGTCTGCGATCCATCCTTCGATATTGGGATTATTTGCAGTCAGGTGTCAGCCGAGTGCCAGGGGCCCCAGGGAACATCCTTTGGCCATTTTCCCTGGGACAGAAAATTCACCAGTCCAGGTTCCTGATGTCAGTTTGTAGGGCTCCCTTAGGTCTATCAGGGCAGCACAAGCTTGAGGTGGGGACAACTTCGGTGTGGGGTCCCTCCTTCGATATAAGGATTCTTTGCAGTGAGGACCCTGCCCAGGGCCAGGGGCCCCTGGGCACATCCTTTTTCCATTTTCCCTGGGAAAGAAAACTCAGCAGTCCAGGTTGCTGATGTCAGTTTGTAGGGCTCCCTTGGGTCTATCAGGGCAGCACAAGTTTGAGGTGGGGACAACTTCGGTGTGGGGTCCCTCCTTCGATATAAGGATTCTTTGCAGTGAGGACCCTGCCCAGGGCCAGGGGCCCCTGGGCACATCCTTTTTCCATTTTCCCTGGGAAAGAAAACTCACCAGTCCAGGTTCCTGATGTCACTTTGTAGGGCTCCCTTGGGTCTATCAGGGCAGCACAAGTTTGAGGTGGGGACAACTTCGGTGTGGGGTCCATCCTTCGATATAAGGATTTTTTGCAGTCAGGGCCAGGGTCCCTTGGGCACATCCTTTGGCCATTTTCCCTGGGAAAGAAAACTCAGCAGTCCAGGTTGCTGATGTCGGTTTGTAGGGCTCCCTTGGGTCTATCAGGGCAGCACAAGTTTGCGGTGGGGACAACTTCGGTGTGGGGTCCATCCTTCGATATAAGGATTCTTTGAAGTCAGGGCCAGGGGCCCCCGGGCACATCCTTTGGCCATTTTCCCTGGGAAAGAAAACTCACCAGTCCAGGTTTCGTATGTCAGTTTGTAGGGCTCCCTTGGGTCTATCAGGGCAGCACAAGTTTGAGGTGGGGACAACTTCGGTGTGGGGTCCATCCTTCGATATATGGATTTTTTGCAGTGAGGACCCTGCCCAGGGCCAGGGGCCCCTGGGCACATCCTTTTTCCATTTTCCCTGGGAAAGAAAACTCAGCAGTCCATGTTGATGATGTCAGTTTGTAGGGCTCCCTTGGGTCTATCAGGGCAGCACAAGTTTGAGGTGGGGACAACTTCGGTGTGGGGTCCATCCTTCGATATAAGGATTCTTTGCAGTCAGGGCCAGGGGCCCCCAGGCACAACCTTTGGCCATTTTCCCCGGGAAAGAAAACTCAGCAGTCCAGGTTCCTGATGTCAGTTTGTAGGGCTCCCTTGGGTCTATCAGGGCAGCACAAATTTGAGGTGGGGACAACTTCGGTGTGGGGTCCATCCTTCGATATAAGGATTTTTTGCAGTCAGGGCCAGGGGCCCCCGGGCACATCCTTTGGCCATTTTCCCTGGGAAAGAAAACTCACCAGTCCAGGTTGCTGATGTCAGTTTGTAGGGCTCCCTTGGGTCTATCAGGGCAGCACAAATTTGAGGTTGGGACAACTTCGGTGTGGGGTCCATCTTTCGATATAAGGATTTTTTGCATTCAGGTCCCAGCCCAGTGCCAGGGTCCCGAGGGCACATCCTTTGGCCATTTTCCCTGGAAAAGAAAACTCACCAGTCCAGGTTGCTGATGTCAGTTTGTAGGGCTCCCTTGGGTCTATCTGGGCAGCAGAAATTTGAGGAGCAAACAATCTTGGTCTGCGATCCATCCTTCGATATTGGGATTATTTGCAGTCAGGTGTCAGCCGAGTGCCAGGGGCCCCAGGGAACATCCTTTGGCCATTTTCCCTGGGACAGAAAATTCACCAGTCCAGGTTCCTGATGTCAGTTTGTAGGGCTCTCTTGGGTGTATCAGGGCAGCACAAGTATGAGATGGGGACAACTTCAGTCTGGTGTCCATCTGTCGATATAAGGATTCTTTGAAGTCAAGGCCCAGCCGAGAGCCATGGGCCCCTAGGCACATTCTTTGGCCATTTTCCCTGGGAAAGAACACTCACCAGTCCAGGTTCCTGATATCAGTTTGTAGGGCTCCCTTAGGTCTATCAGGGCAGCACAAGCTTGAGGTGGGGACAACTTCGGTGTGGGGTCCCTCCTTCGATATAAGGATTCTTTGCAGTGAGGACCCTGCCCAGGGCCAGGGGCCCCTGGGCACATCCTTTTTCCATTTTCCCTGGGAAAGAAAACTCAGCAGTCCAGGTTGCTGATGTCAGTTTGTAGGGCTCCCTTGGGTCTATCAGGGCAGCACAAGTTTGAGGTGGGGACAACTTCGGTGTGGGGTCCCTCCTTCGATATAAGGATTCTTTGCAGTGAGGACCCTGCCCAGGGCCAGGGGCCCCTGGGCACATTCTTTTTCCATTTTCCCTGGGAAAGAAAACTCAGCAGTCCAGGTTGCTGATGTCAGTTTGTAGGGCTCCCTTGGGTCTATCAGGGCACCACAAGTTTGAGGTGGGGACAACTTCGGTGTGGGGTGCATCCTTCGATATAAGGATTTTTTTCAGTGAGGACCCTGCCCAGGGCCAGGGGCCCCTGGGCACATCCTTTTTCCATTTTCCCTGGGAAAGAAAACTCACCAGTCCAGGTTCCTGATGTCAGTTTGTAGGGCTCCCTTGGGTCTATCAGGGCACCACAAGTTTGAGGTGGGGACAACTTCGGTGTGGGGTCCATCCTTCGATATAAGGATTTTTTGCAGTCAGGGCCAGGGTCCCTTGGGCACATCCTTTGGCCATTTTCCCTGGGAAAGAAAACTCAGCAGTCCAGGTTGCTGATGTCGGTTTGTAGGGCTCCCTTGGGTCTATCAGGGCAGCACAAGTTTGCGGTGGGGACAACTTCGGTGTGGGGTCCATCCTTCGATATACGGATTCTTTGAAGTCAGGGCCAGGGGCCCCCGGGCACATCCTTTGGCCATTTTCCCTGGGAAAGAAAACTCACCAGTCCAGGTTTCGTATGTCAGTTTGTAGGGCTCCCTTGGGTCTATCTGGGCAGCACAAGTTTGAGGTGGGGACAACTTCGGTGTGCGGTCCATCCTTCGATATAAGGATTTTTAGCGGTCTCGTCCCAGCCCAGTGCCAGGGTCCCCAGGGCACATCCTTTGGCCATTTTCCCTGGAAAAGAAAACTCACCAGTCCAGGTTCCTGATGTCAGTTTGTACCGCTCCCTTGGGTCTATCTGGGCAGCTGAATTTTGATGAGCGGACAATTTTGGTCTGTTATCCATTCTTAGATGGAGGGATTCTTTTCAGTCAGCTCCCAGCCGAGTGCCAGGGGCCCCCGGGCACATCCTTTGGCCATTTTCCCTGGGAAAGAAAACTCACCAGTCCAGGTTCCTGATGTCAGTTTGTAGGGCTCCCTTGGGTCTATCAGGGCAGCAGAAATTTTAGGAGGGGACAACTTCGGTCTGGGGTCCATCCTTCGATATAGGGATTCTTTACAGTCAGGACCCAGCCCAGGTCCAGGGGCCCCTGGGCAAATCCTTTGGCCATGTTTCCTAGGAAAGAAAACTCACCAGTCCAGGTTCCTGATGTTAGTTTGTAGGGCTCCCTTGGGTCTATCAGGGCAGCACAAGTATGAGATGGGGACAACTTCGGTCTGGGGTCCATCCTTCGATATAAGAATTTTTTGCAGTCATGTTCCAGCCCAGGGCCATGGACCCCTGGGCATATCCTTTGGCCATTTTCCCTGGGAAAGAAAACTCACCAGTCCAGGTTCCTGATGTCAGTTTGTAGGGCTCCCTTGGGTCTATCTGGGCAGCAGAAATTTGAGGAGCAAACAATTTTGGTCTGTTATCCATCCTTCAATATAGGGATTCTTTGCAGTCAGGTGTCAGCCGAGTGCCAGGGGCCCCAGGGAACATCCTTTGGCCATTTTCCCTGGGAAAGAAAATTCACCAGTCCAGGTTGCTGATGTCAGTTTGTAGGGCTCCCTTGGGTCTATCAGGGCAGCACAAGTATGAGATGGGGACAACTTCAGTCTGGTGTCCATCCTTCGATATAAGGATTCTTTGAAGTCAAGGCCCAGCCGAGAGCCATGGGCCCCTGGGCACATTCTTTGGCCATTTTCCCTGGGAAAGAACACTCACCAGTCCAGGTTCCTGATGTCAGTTTGTAGGGCTCCCTTGGGTCTATCAGGGCACCACAAGTTTGAGGTGGGGACAACTTCGGTGTGGGGTCCATCCTTCGATATAAGGATTTTTTGCAGTGAGGACCCTGCCCAGGGCCAGGGGCCCCTGGGCACATCCTTTGGCCATTTTCCCTGGGAAAGAAAACTCAGCAGTCCAGGTTCCTGATGTCAGTTTGTAGGGCTCCCTTGGGTCTATCAGGGCAGCACAAGTTTGAGGTGGGGACAACTTCGGTGTGGGGTCCATCCTTCGATATAAGGATTTTTTGCAGTGAGGACCCTGCCCAGGGCCAGGGGCCCCTGGGCACATCCTTTTTCCATTTTCCCTGGGAAAGAAAACTCACCAGTCCAGGTTGCTGATGTCAGTTTGTAGGGCTCCCTTGGGTCTATCAGGGCAGCACAAGTTTGAGGTGGGGACAACTTCGGTGTGGGGTCCCTCCTTCGATATAAGGATTCTTTGCAGTGAGGACCCTGCCCAGGGCCAGGGGCCCCTGGGCACATCCTTTTTCCATTTTCCCTGGGAAAGAAAACTCACCAGTCCAGGTTGCTGATGTCAGTTTGTAGGGCTCCCTTGGGTCTATCAGGGCACCACAAGTTTGAGGTGGGCATAACTTCGGTGTGGGGTGCATCCTTCGATATAAGGATTTTTTTCAGTGAGGACCCTGCCCAGGGCCAGGGGCTCCTGGGCACATCCTTTTTCCATTTTCCCTGGGAAAGAAAACTCAGCAGTCCATGTTGATGATGTCAGTTTGTAGGGCTCCCTTGGGTCTATCAGGACAGCACAAGTTTGAGTTGGGGACAACTTCGGTGTGGGGTCCATCCTTCGATATAAGGATTATTTGCAGTCAGGGCCAGGGGCCCCCAGGCACATCCTTTGGCCATTTTCCCCGGGAAAGAAAACTCAGCAGTCCAGGTTCCTGATGTCAGTTTGTAGGGCTCCCTTGGGTCTATCAGGGCAGCACAAGTTAAGGTGGGGACAACTTCGGTGTGGGGTCCATCCTTCGATATAAGGATTTTTTGCAGTCAGGGCCAGGGGCCCCCGGGCACATCCTTTGGCCATTTTCCCTGGGAAAGAAATCTCACCAGTCCAGGTTGCTGATGTCAGTTTGTAGGGCTCCCTTGGGTCTATCAGGGCAGCACAAATTTGAGGTGGGGACAACTTCGGTGTGGGGTCCATCTTTCGATATAAGGATTTTTTGCATTCAGGGCCCAGCCCAGTGCCAGGGTCCCGAGGGCACATCCTTTGGCCATTTTCCCTGGAAAAGAAAACTCACCAGTCCAGGTTCCTGATGTCAGTTTGTAGAGCTCCCTTGGGTCTATCTGGGCAGCAGAAATTTGAGGAGCAAACAATCTTGGTCTGCGATCCATCCTTTGATATTGGGATTATTTGCAGTCAGGTGTCAGCCGAGTGCCAGGGGCCCCAGGGAACATCCTTTGGCAATTTTCCCTGGGAAAGAAAATTCACCAGTCCAGGTTGCTGATGTCAGTTTGTAGGGCTCTCTTGGGTCTATCAGGGCAGCACAAGTATGAGGTGGGGACAACTTCAGTCTGGTGTCCATCCTTCAATATAAGGATTCTTTGAAGTCAAGGCCCAGCCGAGAGCCATGGGCCCCTGGGCACATCCTTTGGCCATTTTCCCTGGGACAGAAAATTCACCAGTCCAGGTTCCTGATGTCAGTTTGTAGGGCTCCCTTAGGTCTATCAGGGCAGCACAAGCTTGAGGTGGGGACAATTCGGTGTGGGGTCCCTCCTTCGATATAAGGATTCTTTGCAGTGAGGACCCTGCCCAGGGCCAGGGGCCCCTGGGCACATCCTTTTTCCATTTTCCCTGGGAAAGAAAACTCAGCAGTCCAGGTTGCTGATGTCAGTTTGTAGGGCTCCCTTGGGTCTATCAGGGCAGCACAAGTTTGAGGTGGGGACAACTTCGGTGTGGGGTCCCTCCTTCGATATAAGGATTCGTTGCAGTGAGGACCCTGCCCAGGGCCAGGGGCCCCTGGGCACATCCTTTTTCCATTTTCCCTGGGAAAGAAAACTCACCAGTCCAGGTTCCTGATGTCACTTTGTAGGGCTCCCTAAGGTCTATCAGGGCAGCACAAGTTTGAGGTGGGGACAACTTCGGTGTGGGGTCCATCCTTCGATATAAGGATTTTTTGCAGTCAGGGCCAGGGTCCCTTGGGCACATCCTTTGGCCATTTTCCCTGGGAAAGAAAACTCAGCAGTCCAGGTTGCTGATGTCGGTTTGTAGGGCTCCCTTGGGTCTATCAGGGCAGCACAAGTTTGCGGTGGGGACAATTTCGGTGTGGGGTCCATCCTTCGATATAAGGATTCTTTGAAGTCAGGGCCAGGGGCCCCCGGGCACATCCTTTGGCCATTTTCCCTGGGAAAGAAAACTCACCAGTCCAGGTTTCGTATGTCAGTTTGTAGGGCTCCCTTGGGTCTATCAGGGCAGCACAAGTTTATGGTGGGGACAACTTCGGTGTGGGGTCCATCCTTCGATATAAGGATTTTTTGCAGTGAGGGCCCTGCCCAGGGCCAGGGGCCCCTGGGCACATCCTTTTTCCATTTTCCCTGGGAAAGAAAACTCAGCAGTCCATGTTGATGATGTCAGTTTGTAGGGCTCCCTTGGGTCTATCAGGGCAGCACAAGTTTGAGGTGGGGACAACTTCGGTGTGGGGTCCATCCTTCGATATAAGGATTCTTTGCAGTCAGGGCCAGGGGCCCCCAGGCACATCCTTTGGCCATTTTCCCCGGGAAAGAAAACTCAGCAGTCCAGGTTCCTGATGTCAGTTTGTAGGGCTCCCTTGGGTCTATCAGGGCAGCACAAATTTGAGGTGGGGACAACTTCGGTGTGGGGTCCATCCTTCGATATAAGGATTTTTTGCAGTCAGGGCCAGGGGCCCCCGGGCACATCCTTTGGCCATTTTCCCTGGGAAAGAAAACTCACCAGTCCAGGTTGCTGATGTCAGTTTGTAGGGCTCCCTTGGGTCTATCAGGGCAGCACAAATTTGAGGTTGGGACAACTTCGGTGTGGGGTCCATCTTTCGATATAAGGATTTTTTGCATTCAGGTCCCAGCCCAGTGCCAGGGTCCCGAGGGCACATCCTTTGGCCATTTTCCCTGGAAAAGAAAACTCACCAGTCCAGGTTGCTGATGTCAGTTTGTAGGGCTCCCTTGGGTCTATCTGGGCAGCAGAAATTTGAGGAGCAAACAATCTTGGTCTGCGATCCATCCTTCGATATTGGGATTATTTGCAGTCAGGTGTCAGCCGAGTGCCAGGGGCCCCAGGGAACATCCTTTGGCCATTTTCCCTGGGACAGAAAATTCACCAGTCCAGGTTCCTGATGTCAGTTTGTAGGGCTCTCTTGGGTGTATCAGGGCAGCACAAGTATGAGATGGGGACAACTTCAGTCTGGTGTCCATCCTTCGATATAAGGATTCTTTGAAGTCAAGGCCCAGCCGAGAGCCATGGGCCCCTAGGCACATTCTTTGGCCATTTTCCCTGGGAAAGAACACTCACCAGTCCAGGTTCCTGATGTCAGTTTGTAGGGCTCCCTTAGGTCTATCAGGGCAGCACAAGCTTGAGGTGGGGACAACTTCGGTGTGGGGTCCATCCTTCGATATAAGGATTCTTTGCAGTGAGGACCCTGCCCAGGGCCAGGGGCCCCTGGGCACATCCTTTTTCCATTTTCCCTGGGAAAGAAAACTCAGCAGTCCAGGTTGCTGATGTCAGTTTGTAGGGCTCCCTTGGGTCTATCAGGGCAGCACAAGTTTGAGGTGGGGACAACTTCGGTGTGGGGTCCCTCCTTCGATATAAGGATTCTTTGCAGTGAGGACCCTGCCCAGGGCCAGGGGCCCCTGGGCACATCCTTTTTCCATTTTCCCTGGGAAAGAAAACTCAGCAGTCCAGGTTGCTGATGTCAGTTTGTAGGGCTCCCTTGGGTCTATCAGGGCACCACAAGTTTGAGGTGGGGACAACTTCGGTGTGGGGTGCATCCTTCGATATAAGGATTTTTTTCAGTGAGGACCCTGCCCAGGGCCAGGGGCCCCTGGGCACATCCTTTTTCCATTTTCCCTGGGAAAGAAAACTCACCAGTCCAGGTTCCTGATGTCAGTTTGTAGGGCTCCCTTGGGTCTATCAGGGCACCACAAGTTTGAGGTGGGGACAACTTCGGTGTGGGGTCCATCCTTCGATATAAGGATTTTTTGCAGTCAGGGCCAGGGTCCCTTGGGCACATCCTTTGGCCATTTTCCCTGGGAAAGAAAACTCAGCAGTCCAGGTTGCTGATGTCGGTTTGTAGGGCTCCCTTGGGTCTATCAGGGCAGCACAAGTTTGCGGTGGGGACAACTTCGGTGTGGGGTCCATCCTTCGATATACGGATTCTTTGAAGTCAGGGCCAGGGGCCCCCGGGCACATCCTTTGGCCATTTTCCCTGGGAAAGAAAACTCACCAGTCCAGGTTTCGTATGTCAGTTTGTAGGGCTCCCTTGGGTCTATCTGGGCAGCACAAGTTTGAGGTGGGGACAACTTCGGTGTGCGGTCCATCCTTCGATATAAGGATTTTTAGCGGTCTCGTCCCAGCCCAGTGCCAGGGTCCCCAGGGCACATCCTTTGGCCATTTTCCCTGGAAAAGAAAACTCACCAGTCCAGGTTCCTGATGTCAGTTTGTACGGCTCCCTTGGGTCTATCTGGGCAGCTGAATTTTGATGAGCGGACAATTTTGGTCTGTTATCCATCCTTAGATGGAGGGATTCTTTTCAGTCAGCTCCCAGCCGAGTGCCAGGGGCCCCCGGGCACATCCTTTGGCCATTTTCCCTGGGAAAGAAAACTCACCAGTCCAGGTTCCTGATGTCAGTTTGTAGGGCTCCCTTGGGTCTATCAGGGCAGCAGAAATTTTAGGAGGGGACAACTTCGGTCTGGGGTCCATCCTTCGATATAGGGATTCTTTACAGTCAGGACCCAGCCCAGGTCCAGGGGCCCCTGGGCAAATCCTTTGGCCATGTTTCCTAGGAAAGAAAACTCACCAGTCCAGGTTCCTGATGTTAGTTTGTAGGGCTCCCTTGGGTCTATCAGGGCAGCACAAGTATGAGATGGGGACAACTTCGGTCTGGGGTCCATCCTTCGATATAAGAATTTTTTGCAGTCATGTTCCAGCCCAGGGCCATGGACCCCTGGGCACATCCTTTGGCCATTTTCCCTGGGAAAGAAAACTCACCAGTCCAGGTTCCTGATGTCAGTTTGTAGGGCTCCCTTGGGTCTATCTGGGCAGCAGAAATTTGAGGAGCAAACAATTTTGGTCTGTTATCCATCCTTCAATATAGGGATTCTTTGCAGTCAGGTGTCAGCCGAGTGCCAGGGGCCCCAGGGAACATCCTTTGGCCATTTTCCCTGGGAAAGAAAATTCACCAGTCCAGGTTCCTGATGTCAGTTTGTAGGGCTCCCTTGGGTCTATCAGGGCAGCACAAGTATGAGATGGGGACAACTTCAGTCTGGTGTCCATCCTTCGATATAAGGATTCTTTGAAGTCAAGGCCCAGCCGAGAGCCATGGGCCCCTGGGCACATTCTTTGGCCATTTTCCCTGGGAAAGAACACTCACCAGTCCAGGTTCCTGATGTCAGTTTGTAGGGCTCCCTTGGGTCTATCAGGGCACCACAAGTTTGAGGTGGGGACAACTTCGGTGTGGGGTCCATCCTTCGATATAAGGATTTTTTGCAGTGAGGACCCTGCCCAGGGCCAGGGGCCCCTGGGCACATCCTTTGGCCATTTTCCCTGGGAAAGAAAACTCAGCAGTCCAGGTTCCTGATGTCAGTTTGTAGGGCTCCCTTGGGTCTATCAGGGCAGCACAAGTTTGAGGTGGGGACAACTTCGGTGTGGGGTCCATCCTTCGATATAAGGATTTTTTGCAGTGAGGACCCTGCCCAGGGCCAGGGGCCCCTGGGCACATCCTTTTTCCATTTTCCCTGGGAAAGAAAACTCACCAGTCCAGGTTGCTGATGTCAGTTTGTAGGGCTCCCTTGGGTCTATCAGGGCAGCACAAGTTTGAGGTGGGGACAACTTCGGTGTGGGGTCCCTCCTTCGATATAAGGATTCTTTGCAGTGAGGACCCTGCCCAGGGCCAGGGGCCCCTGGGCACATCCTTTTTCCATTTTCCCTGGGAAAGAAAACTCAGCAGTCCATGTTGATGATGTCAGTTTGTAGGGCTCCCTTGGGTCTATCAGGACAGCACAAGTTTGAGTTGGGGACAACTTCGGTGTGGGGTCCATCCTTCGATATAAGGATTATTTGCAGTCAGGGCCAGGGGCCCCCAGGCACATCCTTTGGCCATTTTCCCCGGGAAAGAAAACTCAGCAGTCCAGGTTCCTGATGTCAGTTTGTAGGGCTCCCTTCGGTCTATCAGGGCAGCACAAGTTTGAGGTGGGGACAACTTCGGTGTGGGGTCCATCCTTCGATATAAGGATTTTTTGCAGTCAGGGCCAGGGGCCCCCGGGCACATCCTTTGGCCATTTTCCCTGGGAAAGAAATCTCACCAGTCCAGGTTGCTGATGTCAGTTTGTAGGGCTCCCTTGGGTCTATCAGGGCAGCACAAATTTGAGGTGGGGACAACTTCGGTGTGGGGTCCATCTTTCGATATAAGGATTTTTTGCATTCAGGGCCCAGCCCAGTGCCAGGGTCCCGAGGGCACATCCTTTGGCCATTTTCCCTGGAAAAGAAAACTCACCAGTCCAGGTTCCTGATGTCAGTTTGTAGAGCTCCCTTGGGTCTATCTGGGCAGCAGAAATTTGAGGAGCAAACAATCTTGGTCTGCGATCCATCCTTTGATATTGGGATTATTTGCAGTCAGGTGTCAGCCGAGTGCCAGGGGCCCCAGGGAACATCCTTTGGCAATTTTCCCTGGGAAAGAAAATTCACCAGTCCAGGTTGCTGATGTCAGTTTGTAGGGCTCTCTTGGGTCTATCAGGGCAGCACAAGTATGAGGTGGGGACAACTTCAGTCTGGTGTCCATCCTTCAATATAAGGATTCTTTGAAGTCAAGGCCCAGCCGAGAGCCATGGGCCCCTGGGCACATTCTTTGGCCATTTTCCCTGGGAAAGAACACTCACCAGTCCAGGTTCCTGATGTCAGTTTGTAGGGCTCCCTTAGGTCTATCGGGGCAGCACAAGTTTGAGGTGGGGACAACTTCGGAGTGGGGTCCATCCTTCGATATAAGGATTTTTTGCAGTGAGGACCCTGCCCAGGGCCAGGGGCCCCTGGGCACATCCTTTGGCCATTTTCCCTGGGAAAGAACACTCACCAGTCCAGGTTCCTGATGCCAGTTTGTAGGGCTCCCTTGGGTCAATCTGGGTAGCACAACTTTCAGGAGCGGACAACTTCGGTCTGGGGTCCATCGTTCGATATAAGGAGTTTTAGCAGTCAGGTCGCAGCTCAGTGCCAGGGTCCCCAGGGCACAACCTTTGGCTATTTTCTCTGTGAATGAAAACTCACCAGTCCAGGTTGCTGATGTCAGTTTGTAGGGCTCCCTTGGGTCTATCTGGGCAGCAGAAATTTGAGGAGCAAACAATTTTGGTCTGTTATCCATCCTTCAATATAGGGATTCTTTGCAGTCAGGTGTCAGCCGAGTGCCAGGGGCCCCAGGGAACATCCTTTGGCCATTTTCCCTGGGAAAGAAAATTCACCAGTCCAGGTTCCTGATGTCAGTTTGTAGGGCTCCCTTGGGTCTATCAGGGCAGCACTAGTCTGAGATGGGGACAACTTCAGTCTGGTGTCCATCCTTCGATATAAGGATTCTTTGAAGTCAAGGCCCAGCCGAGAGGCATGGGCCCCTGGGCACATCATTTTCCATTTTCCCTGGGAAAGAAAACTCAGCAGTCCAGGTTCCTGATGTCAGTTTGTAGGGCTCCCTTGGGTCTATCAGGGCAGCACAAGTTTGAGGTGGGGACAACTTCGGTGTGGGGTGCATCCTTCGATATAAGGATTTTTTTCAGTGAGGACCCTGCCCAGGGCCAGGGGCCCCTGGGCACATCCTTTTTCCATTTTCCCTGGGAAAGAAAACTCAGCAGTCCAGGTTGCTGATGTCAGTTTGTAGGGCTCCCTTGGGTCTATCAGGGCAGCACAAGTTTGAGGTGGGGACAACTTCGGTGTGGGGTCCATCCTTCGATATAAGGATTTTTTGCAGTGAGGACCCTGCCCAGGGCCAGGGGCCCCTGGGCACATCCTTTTTCCATTTTCCCTGGGAAAGAAAACTCAGCAGTCCATGTTGATGATGTCAGTTTGTAGGGCTCCCTTAGGTCTATCAGGGCAGCACAAGTTTGAGGTGGGGACAACTTCGGTGTGGGGTCCCTCCTTCGATATAAGGATTTTTAGCAGTCAGGTCCCAGCCCAGTGCCAGGGTCCCCAGGGCACATCCTTTTTCCATTTTCCCTGGAAAAGAAAACTCACCAGTCCAGGTTCCTGATGTCAGTTTGTAGGGCTCCCTTGGGTCTATCTGGGCAGCAGAAATTTGAGGAGCGGACAATTTTGGTCTGTTATCCATCCTTCGATAGAGGGATTCTTTTCAGTCAGCTCCCAGCCGAGTGCCAGGGGCCCCAGGGAACATCCTTTGGCCATTTTCCCTGGGAAAGAAAACTCACCAGTCCAGGTTCCTGATGTCAGTTTGTAGGGCTCTCTTGGGTCTATGTGGGCAGCAGAAATTTGAGGAGCGGACCAGTTTGGTCTGCGATCCATCCTTCGATAGAGGGATTCTGTGCAGTCAGGTCCCAACCGAGTGCCAGGGTCCCCAGGGAACATCCTTTGGCCATTTTCCCTGGGAAAGAAAACTCACCAGTCCAGGTTCCTGATGTCAGTTTGTAGGGCTCTCTTGGGTCTATCAGGGCAGCACAAGTATGAGGTGGGGACAACTTCAGTCTGGTGTCCATCCTTCAATATAAGGATTCTTTGAAGTCAAGGCCCAGCCGAGAGCCATGGGCCCCTAGGCACATTCTTTGGCCATTTTCCCTGGGAAAGAACACTCACCAGTCCAGGTTCCTGATGCCAGTTTGTAGGGCTCCCTTGGGTCAATCTGGGTAGCACAACTTTCAGGAGCGGACAACTTCGGTCTGGAGTCCATCGTTCGATATAAGGAGTTTTAGCAGTCAGGTCGCAGCTCAGTGCCAGGGTCCCCAGGGCACAACCTTTGGCTATTTTCTCTGTGAATGAAAACTCACCAGTCCAGGTTGCTGATGTCAGTTTGTAGGGCTCCCTTGGGTCTATCTGGGCAGCAGAAATTTGAGGAGCAAACAATTTTGGTCTGTTATCCATCCTTCAATATAGGGATTCTTTGCAGTCAGGTGTCAGCCGAGTGCCAGGGGCCCCAGGGAACATCCTTTGGCCATTTTCCCTGGGAAAGAAAATTCACCAGTCCAGGTTCCTGATGTCAGTTTGTAGGGCTCCCTTGGGTCTATCAGGGCAGCACAAGTATGAGATGGGGACAACTTCAGTCTGGTGTCCATCCTTCGATATAAGGATTCTTTGAAGTCAAGGCCCAGCCGAGAGCCATGGGCCCCTGGGCACATCATTTTCCATTTTCCCTGGGAAAGAAAACTCAGCAGTCCAGGTTCCTGATGTCAGTTTGTAGGGCTCCCTTGGGTCTATCAGGGCAGCACAAGTTTGAGGTGGGGACAACTTCGGTGTGGGGTGCATCCTTCGATATAAGGATTTTTTTCAGTGAGGACCCTGCCCAGGGCCAGGGGCCCCTGGGCACATCCTTTTTCCATTTTCCCTGGGAAAGAAAACTCACCAGTCCAGGTTGCTGATGTCAGTTTGTAGGGCTCCCTTAGGTCTATCAGGGCAGCACAAGTTTGAGGTGGGGACAACTTCGGTGTGGGGTCCATCCTTCGATATAAGGATTTTTTGCAGTGAGGACCCTGCCCAGGGCCAGGGGCCCCTGGGCACATCCTTTTTCCATTTTCCCTGGGAAAGAAAACTCACCAGTCCATGTTGATGATGTCAGTTTGTAGGGCTCCCTTAGGTCTATCAGGGCAGCACAAGTTTGAGGTGGGGACAACTTCGGTGTGGGGTCCATCCTTCGATATAAGGATTTTTTTCAGTGAGGACCCTGCCCAGGGCCAGGGGCCCCTGGGCACATCCTTTTTCCATTTTCCCTGGGAAAGAAAACTCACCAGTCCAGGTTGCTGATGTCAGTTTGTAGGGCTCCCTTGGGTCTATCAGGGCAGCACAAGTTTGAGGTGGGGACAACTTCGGTGTGGGGTCCATCCTTCGATATAAGGATTCTTTGCAGTGAGGACCCTGCCCAGGGCCAGGGGCCCCTGGGCACATCCTTTTTCCATTTTCCCTGGGAAAGAAAACTCACCAGTCCAGGTTCCTGATGTCAGTTTGTAGGGCTCCCTTGGGTCTATCAGGGCAGCACAAGTTTGAGGTGGGGACAACTTCGGTGTTGGGTCCATCCTTCGATATAAGGATTTTTTGCAGTGAGGACCCTGCCCAGGGCCAGGGGCCCCTGGGCACATCCTTTTTCCATTTTCCCTGGGAAAGAAAACTCACCAGTCCAGGTTGCTGATGTCAGTTTGTAGGGCTCCCTTGGGTCTATCAGGACAGCACAAGTTTGAGGTGGGGACAACTTCGGTGTGGGGTCCATCCTTCGATATAAGGATTATTTGCAGTCAGGGCCAGGGGCCCCCGGGCACATCCTTTGGCCATTTTCCCTGGGAAAGAAAACTCACCAGTCCAGGTTGCTGATGTCAGTTTGTAGGGCTCCCTTGGGTCTATCTGGGCAGCACAAGTTTGAGGTGGGGACAACTTCGGTGTGGGGTCCATCTTTCGATATAAGGATTTTTTGCATTCAGGTCCCAGCCCAGTGCCAGGGTCCCGAGGGCACATCCTTTGGCCATTTTCCCTGGAAAAGAAAACTCACCAGTCCAGGTTGCTGATGTCAGTTTGTAGAGCTCCCTTGGGTCTATCTGGGCAGCAGAAATTTGAGGAGCAAACAATCTTGGTCTGCGATCCATCCTTCGATATTGGGATTATTTGCAGTCAGGTGTCAGCCGAGTGCCAGGGGCCCCAGGGAACATCCATTGGCCATTTTCCCTGGGAAAGAAAATTCACCAGTCCAGGTTCCTGATGTCAGTTTGTAGGGCTCCCTTAGGTCTATCAGGGCAGCACAAGTTTGAGGTGGGGACAACTTCAGTGTGGGGTCCATCCTTCGATATAAGGATTCTTTGCAGTGAGGACCCTGCCCAGGGCCAGGGGCCCCTGGGCACATCATTTTCCATTTTCCCTCGGAAAGGAAACTCAGCAGTCCAGGTTCCTGATGTCAGTTTGTAGGGCTCCCTTGGGTCTATCAGGGCACCACAAGTTTGAGGTGGGGACAATTTCGGTGTTGGGTGCATCCTTCAATATAAGGAGTTTTTTCAGTGAGGATCCTGCCCAGGGCCAGGGGCCCCTGGGCACATCCTTTTTCCATTTTCCCTTGGAAAGAAAACTCAGCAGTCCAGGTTCCTGATGTCAGTTTGTAGGGCTCCCTTGGGTCTATCAGGGCAGCACAAGTTTCAGGTGGGGACAACTTCGGTGTGGGGTGCATCCTTCGATATAAGGATTATTTGCAGTGAGGACCCTGCCCAGGGCCAGGGGCCCCTGGGCACATCCTTTTTCCATTTTCCCTGGGAAAGAAAACTCAGCAGTCCATGTTGATGATGTCAGTTTCTAGGGCTCCCTTGGGTCTATCAGGACAGCACAAGTTTGAGGTGGGGACAACTTCGGTGTGGGGTCCATCCTTCGATATAAGGATTTTTTGCAGTCAGGGCCAGGGTCCCCCAGGCACATCCTTTGGCCATTTTCCCTGGGAAAGAAAACTCAGCAGTCCAGGTTCCTGATGTCAGTTTGTAGGGCTCCCTTGGGTCTATCAGGGCAGCACAAGTTTGAGGTGGGGACAACTTCGGTGTGGGGTCCATCCTTCGATATAAGGATTTTTTGCAGTGAGGACCCTGCCCAGGGCCAGGGGCCCCTGGGCACATCCTTTTTCCATTTTCCCTGGGAAAGAAAACTCACCAGTCCAGGTTGCTGATGTCAGTTTGTAGGGCTCCCTTGGGTCTATCAGGGCAGCACAAGTTTGAGGTGGGCATAACTTCGGTGTGGGGTGCATCCTTCGATATAAGGATTTTTTTCAGTGAGGACCCTGCCCAGGGCCAGGGGCTCCTGGGCACATCCTTTTTCCATTTTCCCTGGGAAAGAAAACTCAGCAGTCCATGTTGATGATGTCAGTTTGTAGGGCTCCCTTGGGTCTATCAGGACAGCACAAGTTTGAGTTGGGGACAACTTCGGTGTGGGGTCCATCCTTCGATATAAGGATTATTTGCAGTCAGGGCCAGGGGCCCCCAGGCACATCCTTTGGCCATTTTCCCCGGGAAAGAAAACTCAGCAGTCCAGGTTCCTGATGTCAGTTTGTAGGGCTCCCTTGGGTCTATCAGGGCAGCACAAGTTTGAGGTGGGGACAACTTCGGTGTGGGGTCCATCCTTCGATATAAGGATTTTTTGCAGTCAGGGCCAGGGGCCCCCGGGCACATCCTTTGGCCATTTTCCCTGGGAAAGAAATCTCACCAGTCCAGGTTGCTGATGTCAGTTTGTAGGGCTCCCTTGGGTCTATCAGGGCAGCACAAATTTGAGTTGGGGACAACTTCGGTGTGGGGTCCATCTTTCGATATAAGGATTTTTTGCATTCAGGTCCCAGCCCAGTGCCAGGGTCCCCAGGGAACATCCTTTGGCCATTTTCCCTGGAAAAGAAAACTCACCAGTCCAGGTTCCTGATGTCAGTTTGTAGAGCTCCCTTGGGTCTATCTGGGCAGCAGAAATTTGAGGAGCAAACAATCTTGGTCTGCGATCCATCCTTTGATATTGGGATTATTTGCAGTCAGGTGTCAGCCGAGTGCCAGGGGCACCAGGGAACATCCTTTGGCCATTTTCCCTGGGAAAGAAAATTCACCAGTCCAGGTTGCTGATGTCAGTTTGTAGGGCTCTCTTGGGTCTATCAGGGCAGCACAAGTATGAGGTGGGGACAACTTCAGTCTGGTGTCCATCCTTCAATATAAGGATTCTTTGAAGTCAAGGCCCAGCCGAGAGCCATGGGCCCGTGGGCACATTCTTTGGCCATTTTCCCTGGGAAAGAACACTCACCAGTCCAGGTTCCTGATGTCAGTTTGTAGGGCTCCCTTAGGTCTATCAGGGCAGCACAAGTTTGAGGTGGGGACAACTTCGGAGTGGGGTCCATCCTTCGATATAAGGATTTTTTGCAGTGAGGACCCTGCCCAGGGCCAGGGGCCCCTGGGCACATCCTTTGGCCATTTTCCCTGGGAAAGAAAACTCAGCAGTCCAGGTTGCTGATGTCAGTTTGTAGGGCTCCCTTGGGTCTATCAGGGCAGCACAAGTTTGAGGTGGGGACAACTTCGGTGTGGGGTCCCTCCTTCGATATAAGGATTTTTAGCAGTCAGGTCCCAGCCCAGTGCCAGGGTCTCCAGGGCACATCCTTTTTCCATTTTCCCTGGAAAAGAAAACTCACCAGTCCAGGTTCCTGATGTCAGTTTGTAGGGCTCCCTTGGGTCTATCTGGGCAGCAGAAATTTGAGGAGCGGACAATTTTGGTCTGTTATCCATCCTTCGATAGAGGGATTCTTTTCAGTCAGCTCCCAGCCGAGTGCCAGGGGCCCCAGGGAACATCCTTTGGCCATTTTCCCTGGGAAAGAAAACTCACCAGTCCAGGTTCCTGATGTCAGTTTGTAGGGCTCTCTTGGGTCTATGTGGGCAGCAGAAATTTGAGGAGCGGACCAGTTTGGTCTGCGATCCATCCTTCGATAGAGGGATTCTGTGCAGTCAGGTCCCAACCGAGTGCCAGGGTCCCCAGGGAACATCCTTTGGCCATTTTCCCTGGGAAAGAAAACTCACCAGTCCAGGTTCCTGATGCCAGTTTGTAGGGCTCCCTTGGGTCAATCTGGGTAGCACAACTTTCAGGAGCGGACAACTTCGGTCTGGGGTCCATCGTTCGATATAAGGAGTTTTAGCAGTCAGGTCGCAGCTCAGTGCCAGGGTCCCCAGGGCACAACCTTTGGCTATTTTCTCTGTGAATGAAAACTCACCAGTCCAGGTTGCTGATGTCAGTTTGTAGGGCTCCCTTGGGTCTATCTGGGCAGCAGAAATTTGAGGAGCAAACAATTTTGGTCTGTTATCCATCCTTCAATATAGGGATTCTTTGCAGTCAGGTGTCAGCCGAGTGCCAGGGGCCCCAGGGAACATCCTTTGGCCATTTTCCCTGGGAAAGAAAATTCACCAGTCCAGGTTCCTGATGTCAGTTTGTAGGGCTCCCTTGGGTCTATCAGGGCAGCACAAGTATGAGATGGGGACAACTTCAGTCTGGTGTCCATCCTTCGATATAAGGATTCTTTGAAGTCAAGGCCCAGCCGAGAGCCATGGGCCCCTGGGCACATCATTTTCCATTTTCCCTGGGAAAGAAAACTCAGCAGTCCAGGTTCCTGATGTCAGTTGGTAGGGCTCCCTTGGGTCTATCAGGGCAGCACAAGTTTGAGGTGGGGACAACTTCGGTGTGGGGTGAATCCTTCGATATAAGGATTTTTTTCAGTGAGGACCCTGCCCAGGGCCAGGGGCCCCTGGGCACATCCTTTTTCCATTTTCCCTGGGAAAGAAAACTCAGCAGTCCAGGTTGCTGATGTCAGTTTGTAGGGCTCCCTTAGGTCTATCAGGGCAGCACAAGTTTGAGGTGGGGACAACTTCGGTGTGGGGTCCATCCTTCGATATAAGGATTTTTTGCAGTGAGGACCCTGCCCAGGGCCAGGGGCCCCTGGGCACATCCTTTTTCCATTTTCCCTGGGAAAGAAAACTCACCAGTCCATGTTGATGATGTCAGTTTGTAGGGCTCCCTTAGGTCTATCAGGGCAGCACAAGTTTGAGGTGGGGACAACTTCGGTGTGGGGTCCATCCTTCGATATAAGGATTTTTTTCAGTGAGGACCCTGCCCAGGGCCAGGGGCCCCTGGGCACATCCTTTTTCCATTTTCCCTGGGAAAGAAAACTCACCAGTCCAGGTTGCTGATGTCAGTTTGTAGGGCTCCCTTGGGTCTATCAGGGCACCACAAGTTTGAGGTGGGGACAACTTCGGTGTGGGGTCCCTCCTTCGATATAAGGATTCTTTGCAGTGAGGACCCTGCCCAGGGCCAGGGGCCCCTGGGCACATCCTTTTTCCATTTTCCCTGGGAAAGAAAACTCACCAGTCCAGGTTCCTGATGTCAGTTTGTAGGGCTCCCTTGGGTCTATCAGGGCAGCACAAGTTTGAGGTGGGGACAACTTCGGTGTTGGGTCCATCCTTCGATATAAGGATTTTTTGCAGTGAGGACCCTGCCCAGGGCCAGGGGCCCCTGGGCACATCCTTTTTCCATTTTCCCTGGGAAAGAAAACTCACCAGTCCAGGTTGCTGATGTCAGTTTGTAGGGCTCCCTTGGGTCTATCAGGACAGCACAAGTTTGAGGTGGGGACAACTTCGGTGTGGGGTCCATCCTTCGATATAAGGATTATTTGCAGTCAGGGCCAGGGGCCCCCGGGCACATCCTTTGGCCATTTTCCCTGGGAAAGAAAACTCACCAGTCCAGGTTGCTGATGTCAGTTTGTAGGGCTCCCTTGGGTCTATCTGGGCAGCACAAGTTTGAGGTGGGGACAACTTCGGTGTGGGGTCCATCTTTCGATATAAGGATTTTTTGCATTCAGGTCCCAGCCCAGTGCCAGGGTCCCGAGGGCACATCCTTTGGCCATTTTCCCTGGAAAAGAAAACTCACCAGTCCAGGTTGCTGATGTCAGTTTGTAGAGCTCCCTTGGGTCTATCTGGGCAGCAGAAATTTGAGGAGCAAACAATCTTGGTCTGCGATCCATCCTTCGATATTGGGATTATTTGCAGTCAGGTGTCAGCCGAGTGCCAGGGGCCCCAGGGAACATCCTTTGGCCATTTTCCCTGGGAAAGAAAATTCACCAGTCCAGGTTCCTGATGTCAGTTTGTAGGGCTCCCTTAGGTCTATCAGGGCAGCACAAGTTTGAGGTGGGGACAACTTCAGTGTGGGGTCCATCCTTCGATATAAGGATTCTTTGCAGTGAGGACCCTGCCCAGGGCCAGGGGCCCCTGGGCACATCATTTTCCATTTTCCCTCGGAAAGGAAACTCAGCAGTCCAGGTTCCTGATGTCAGTTTGTAGGGCTCCCTTGGGTCTATCAGGGCACCACAAGTTTGAGGTGGGGACAATTTCGGTGTTGGGTGCATCCTTCAATATAAGGAGTTTTTTCAGTGAGGACCCTGCCCAGGGCCAGGGGCCCCTGGACACATCCTTTTTCCATTTTCCCTGGGAAAGAAAACTCAGCAGTCCAGGTTCCTGATGTCAGTTTGTAGGGCTCCCTTGGGTCTATCAGGGCAGCACAAGTTTGAGGTGGGGACAACTTCGGTGTGGGGTCCATCCTTCGATATAAGGATTATTTGCAGTGAGGACCCTGCCCAGGGCCAGGGGCCCCTGGGCACATCCTTTTTCCATTTTCCCTGGGAAAGAAAACTCAGCAGTCCATGTTGATGATGTCAGTTTCTAGGGCTCCCTTGGGTCTATCAGGACAGCACAAGTTTGAGGTGGGGACAACTTCGGTGTGGGGTCCATCCTTCGATATAAGGATTTTTTGCAGTCAGGGCCAGGGTCCCCCAGGCACATCCTTTGGCCATTTTCCCTGGGAAAGAAAACTCAGCAGTCCAGGTTCCTGATGTCAGTTTGTAGGGCTCCCTTGGGTCTATCAGGGCAGCACAAGTTTGAGGTGGGGACAACTTCGGTGTGGGGTCCCTCCTTCGATATAAGGATTCTTTGCAGTGAGGACCCTGCCCAGGGCCAGGGGCCCCTGGGCACATCCTTTTTCCATTTTCCCTGGGAAAGAAAACTCACCAGTCCAGGTTGCTGATGTCAGTTTGTAGGGCTCCCTTGGGTCTATCAGGGCACCACAAGTTTGAGGTGGGCATAACTTCGGTGTGGGGTGCATCCTTCGATATAAGGATTTTTTTCAGTGAGGACCCTGCCCAGGGCCAGGGGCTCCTGGGCACATCCTTTTTCCATTTTCCCTGGGAAAGAAAACTCAGCAGTCAATGTTGATGATGTCAGTTTGTAGGGCTCCCTTGGGTCTATCAGGACAGCACAAGTTTGAGTTGGGGACAACTTCGGTGTGGGGTCCATCCTTCGATATAAGGATTATTTGCAGTCAGGCCAGGGGCCCCCAGGCACATCCTTTGGCCATTTTCCCCGGGAAAGAAAACTCAGCAGTCCAGGTTCCTGATGTCAGTTTGTAGGGCTCCCTTGGGTCTATCAGGGCAGCACAAGTTTGAGGTGGGGACAACTTCGGTGTGGGGTCCATCCTTCGATATAAGGATTTTTTGCAGTGAGGACCCTGCCCAGGGCCAGGGGCCCCTGGGCACATCCTTTGGCCATTTTCCCTGGGAAAGAAAATTCACCAGTCCAGGTTGCTGATGTCAGTTTGTAGGGCTCTCTTGGGTCTATCAGGGCAGCACAAGTATGAGGTGGGGACAACTTCAGTCTGGTGTCCATCCTTCAATATAAGGATTCTTTGAAGTCAAGGCCCAGCCGAGAGCCATGGGCCCCTGGGCACATTCTTTGGCCATTTTCCCTGGGAAAGAACACTCACCAGTCCAGGTTCCTGATGTCAGTTTGTAGGGCTCCCTTAGGTCTATCAGGGCAGCACAAGTTTGAGGTGGGGACAACTTCGGAGTGGGGTCCATCCTTCGATATAAGGATTTTTTGCAGTGAGGACCCTGCCCAGGGCCAGGGGCCCCTGGGCACATCCTTTGGCCATTTTCCCTGGGAAAGAAAACTCAGCAGTCCAGGTTGCTGATGTCAGTTTGTAGGGCTCCCTTGGGTCTATCAGGGCAGCACAAGTTTGAGGTGGGGACAACTTCGGTGTGGGGTCCCTCCTTCGATATAAGGATTTTTAGCAGTCAGGTCCCAGCCCAGTGCCAGGGTCCCCAGGGCACATCCTTTTTCCATTTTCCCTGGAAAAGAAAACTCACCAGTCCAGGTTCCTGATGTCAGTTTGTAGGGCTCTCTTGGGTCTATCAGGGCAGCAGAAATTTGAGGAGCGGACAATTTTGGTCTGTTATCCATCCTTCGATAGAGGGATTCTTTTCAGTCAGCTCCCAGCCGAGTGCCAGGGGCCCCAGGGAACATCCTTTGGCCATTTTCCCTGGGAAAGAAAACTCACCAGTCCAGGTTCCTGATGTCAGTTTGTAGGGCTCTCTTGGGTCTATGTGGGCAGCAGAAATTTGAGGAGCGGACCAGTTTGGTCTGCGATCCATCCTTCGATAGAGGGATTCTGTGCAGTCAGGTCCCAACCGAGTGCCAGGGTCCCCAGGGAACATCCTTTGGCCATTTTCCCTGGGAAAGAAAACTCACCAGTCCAGGTTCCTGATGCCAGTTTGTAGGGCTCCCTTGGGTCAATCTGGGTAGCACAACTTTCAGGAGCGGACAACTTCGGTCTGGGGTCCATCGTTCGATATAAGGAGTTTTAGCAGTCAGGTCGCAGCTCAGTGCCAGGGTCCCCAGGGCACAACCTTTGGCTATTTTCTCTGTGAATGAAAACTCACCAGTCCAGGTTGCTGATGTCAGTTTGTAGGGCTCCCTTGGGTCTATCTGGGCAGCAGAAATTTGAGGAGCAAACAATTTTGGTCTGTTATCCATCCTTCACTATAGGGATTCTTTGCAGTCAGGTGTCAGCCGAGTGCCAGGGGCCCCAGGGAACATCCTTTGGCCATTTTCCCTGGGAAAGAAAATTCACCAGTCCAGGTTCCTGATGTCAGTTTGTAGGGCTCCCTTGGGTCTATCAGGGCAGCACAAGTATGAGATGGGGACAACTTCAGTCTGGTGTCCATCCTTCGATATAAGGATTCTTTGAAGTCAAGGCCCAGCCGAGAGCCATGGGCCCCTGGGCACATCATTTTCCATTTTCCCTGGGAAAGAAAACTCAGCAGTCCAGGTTCCTGATGTCAGTTTGTAGGGCTCCCTTGGGTCTATCAGGGCAGCACAAGTTTGAGGTGGGGACAACTTCGGTGTGGGGTGCATCCTTCGATATAAGGATTTTTTTCAGTGAGGACCCTGCCCAGGGCCAGGGGCCCCTGGGCACATCCTTTGGCCATTTTCCCTGGAAAAGAAAACTCAGCAGTCCAGGTTGCTGATGTCAGTTTGTAGGGCTCCCTTAGGTCTATCAGGGCAGCACAAGTTTGAGGTGGGGACAACTTCGGTGTGGGGTCCATCCTTCGATATAAGGATTTTTTGCAGTGAGGACCCTGCCCAGGGCCAGGGGCCCCTGGGCACATCCTTTTTCCATTTTCCCTGGGAAAGAAAACTCACCAGTCCAGGTTGCTGATGTCAGTTTGTAGGGCTCCCTTGGGTCTATCAGGGCAGCACAAGTTTGAGGTGGGGACAACTTCGGTGTGGGGTCCCTCCTTCGATATAAGGATTCTTTGCAGTGAGGACCCTGCCCAGGGCCAGGGGCCCCTGGGCACATCCTTTTTCCATTTTCCCTGGGAAAGAAAACTCACCAGTCCAGGTTCCTGATGTCAGTTTGTAGGGCTCCCTTGGGTCTATCAGGGCAGCACAAGTTTGAGGTGGGGACAACTTCGGTGTTGGGTCCATCCTTCGATATAAGGATTTTTTGCAGTGAGGACCCTGCCCAGGGCCAGGGGCCCCTGGGCACATCCTTTTTCCATTTTCCCTGGGAAAGAAAACTCACCAGTCCAGGTTGCTGATGTCAGTTTGTAGGGCTCCCTTGGGTCTATCAGGGCAGCACAAGTTTGAGGTGGGGACAACTTCGGTGTGGGGTCCATCCTTCGATATAAGGATTATTTGCAGTCAGGGCCAGGGGCCCCCGGGCACATCCTTTGGCCATTTTCCCTGGGAAAGAAAACTCACCAGTCCTGGTTGCTGATGTCAGTTTGTAGGGCTCCCTTGGGTCTATCTGGGCAGCACAAATTTGAGGTGGGGACAACTTCGGTGTGGGGTCCATCTTTCGATATAAGGATTTTTTGCATTCAGGTCCCAGCCCAGTGCCAGGGTCCCGAGGGCACATCCTTTGGCCATTTTCCCTGGAAAAGAAAACTCACCAGTCCAGGTTGCTGATGTCAGTTTGTAGAGCTCCCTTGGGTCTATCTGGGCAGCAGAAATTTGAGGAGCAAACAATCTTGGTCTGCGATCCATCCTTCGATATTGGGATTATTTGCAGTCAGGTGTCAGCCGAGTGCCAGGGGCCCCAGGGAACATCCTTTGGCCATTTTCCCTGGGAAAGAAAATTCACCAGTCCAGGTTCCTGATGTCAGTTTGTAGGGCTCCCTTAGGTCTATCAGGGCAGCACAAGTTTGAGGTGGGGACAACTTCGGTGTGGGGTCCATCCTTCGATATAAGGATTTTTTGCAGTGAGGACCCTGCCCAGGGCCAGGGGCCCCTGGGCACATCCTTTTTCCATTTTCCCTGGGAAAGAAAACTCAGCAGTCAAGGTTGCTGATGTCAGTTTGTAGGGCTCCCTTAGGTCTATCAGGGCAGCACAAGTTTGAGGTGGGGACAACTTCGGTGTGCGGTCCATCCTTCGATATAAGGATTTTTAGCAGTCAGGTCCCAGCCCAGTGCCAGGGTCCCCAGGGCACATCCTTTGGCCATTTTCCCTGGAAAAGAAAACTCACCAGTCCAGGTTGCTGATGTCAGTTTGTAGGGCTCCCTTGGGTCTATCAGGGCAGCAGAAATTTTAGGAGGGGACAACTTCGGTCTGGGGTCCATCCTTCGATATAGGGATTCTTTACAGTCAGGACCCTGCCCAGGTCCAGGGGCCCCTGGGCACATCCTTTGGCCATGTTTCCTAGGAAAGAAAATTCACCAGTCCAGGTTCCTGATGTTAGTTTGTAGGGCTCCCTTGGGTCTATCAGGGCAGCACAAGTATGAGATGGGGACAAGTTCGGTATGGGGTCCATCCTTCGATATAAGAATTTTTTGCAGTCATGTTCCAGCCCAGGGCCAAGGACCCCTGGGCACATCCTTTGGCCATTTTCCCTGGGAAAGAAAACTCACCAGTCCAGGTTCCTGATGTCAGTTTGTAGGGCTCTCTTGGGTCTATCTGGGCAGCAGAAATTTGAGGAGCGGACCAGTTTGGTCTGCGATCCATCCTTCGATAGAGGGATTCTTTGCAGTCAGGTCCCAGCCGAGTGCCAGGGGCCCCAGGGCACATCCTTTTTCCATTTTCCCTGGGAAAGAAAACTCACCAGTCCAGGTTCCTGATACCAGTTTGTAGGGCTCCCTTGGGTCTATCAGGGTAGCACAACTTTCAGGAGCGGACAACTTCGGTCTGGGGTCCATCGTTCGATATAAGGAGTTTTAGCAGTCAGGTCGCAGCTCAGTGCCAGGGTCCCCAGGGCACAACCTTTGGCTATTTTCTCTGTGAATGAAAACTCACCAGTCCAGGATGCTGATGTCACTTTGTAGGGCTCCCTTGGGTCTACCAGGGCAGCAAAAGTTTGAGATGGGTACTATTTCAGTCTGGGGTCCATCCTTCGATATAAGGATTTTTAGCAGTCAGGTCCCAGCCCAGTGCCAGGGTCCCCAGGGCACATCCTTTGGCCATTTTCCCTGGAAAAGAAAACTCACCAGTCCAGGTTGCTGATGTCAGTTTGTAGGGCTCCCTTGGGTCTATCTGGGCAGCAGAAATTTGAGGAGCAAACAATTTTGGTCTGTTATCAATCCTTCAATATAGGGATTCTTTGCAGTCAGGTGTCAGCCGAGTGCCAGGGTCCCCAGGGAACATCCTTTGGCCATTTCCCCTGGGAAAGAAAATTCTCCAGTGCAGGTTCCTGATGTCAGTTTGTAGGGCTCCCTTGGGTCTATCAGGGCAGCACAAGTATGAGATGGGGACAACTTCAGTCTGGTGTCCATCCTTCGATATAAGGATTCTTTGAAGTCAAGGCCCAGCCGAGAGCCATGGGCCCCTGGGCACATTCTTTGGCCATTTTCCCTGGGAAAGAACACTCACCAGTCCAGGTTCCTGATGTCGGTTTGTAGGGCTCCCTTAGGTCTATCAGGGCAGCACAAGTTTGAGGTGGGGACAACTTCGGTGTGGGGTCCATCCTTCAATATAAGGATTCTTTGAAGTCAAGGCCCAGCCGAGAGCCATGGGCCCCTGGGCACATTCTTTGGCCATTTTCCCTGGGAAAGAACACTCACCAGTCCAGGTTCCTGATGTCAGTTTGTAGGGCTCCCTTGGGTCTATCAGGGCACCACAAGTTTGAGGTGGGGACAACTTCGGTGTGGGGTGCATCCTTCGATATAAGGATTTTTTTCAGTGAGGACCCTGCCCAGGGCCAGGGGCCCCTGGGCACATCCTTTTTCCATTTTCCCTGGGAAAGAAAACTCAGCAGTCCATGTTGATGATGTCAGTTTGTAGGGCTCCCTTGGGTCTATCAGGACAGCACAAGTTTGAGGTGGGGACAACTTCGGTGTGGGGTCCATCCTTCAATATAAGGATTATTTGCAGTCAGGGCCAGGGGCCCCCAGGCACATCCTTTGGCCATTTTCCCTGGGAAAGAAAACTCAGCAGTCCAGGTTCCTGATGTCAGTTTGTAGGGCTCCCTTGGGTCTATCAGGGCAGCACAAGTTTGAGGTGGGGACAACTTCGGTGTGGGGTCCATCCTTCGATATAAGGATTTTTTGCAGTGAGGACCCTGCCCAGGGCCAGGGGCCCCTGGGCACATCCTTTTTCCATTTTCCCTGGGAAAGAAAACTCACCAGTCCAGGTTCCTGATGTCAGTTGGTAGGGCTCCCTTGGGTCTATCAGGGCACCACAAGTTTGAGGTGGGGACAACTTCGGTGTGGGGTGCATCCTTCGATATAAGGATTTTTTTCAGTGAGGACCCTGCCCAGGGCCAGGGGCCCCTGGGCACAACCTTTGGCCATTTTCCCTGGGAAAGAAAACTCACCAGTCCAGGTTCCTGATGTCAGTTTGTAGGGCTCCCTTGGGTCTATCATGGCAGCACAAGTTTGAGGTGGGGACAACTTCGGTGTTGGGTCCATCCTTCGATATAAGGATTTTTTGCAGTGAGGACCCTGCCCAGGGCCAGGGGCCCCTGGGCACATCCTTTTTCCATTTTCCCTGGGAAAGAAAACTCAGCAGTCCATGTTGATGATGTCAGTTTGTAGGGCTCCCTTGGGTCTATCAGGACAGCACAAGTTTGAGGTGGGGACAACTTCGGTGTGGGGTCCATCCTTCGATATAAGGATTATTTGCAGTCAGGGCCAGGGGCCCCCAGGCACATCCTTTGGCCATTTACCCCGGGAAAGAAAACTCAGCAGTCCAGGTTGCTGATGTCAGTTTGTAGGGCTCCCTTGGGTCTATCAGGGCAGCACAAGTTTGAGGTGGGGACAACTTCGGTGTGGGGTCCATCCTTCGATATAAGGATTTTTTGCAGTCAGGGCCAGGGGCCCCCGGGCACATCCTTTGGCCATTTTCCCTGGGAAAGAAAACTCACCAGTCAAGGTTGCTGATGTCAGTTTGTAGGGCTCCCTTGGGTCTATCAGGGCAGCACAAATTTGAGGTGGGGACAACTTCGGTGTGGGGTCCATCCTTCGATATAAGGATTTTTTGCATTCAGGTCCCAGCCCAGTGCCAGGGTCCCGAGGGCACATCCTTTGGCCATTTTCCCTGGAAAAGAAAACTCACCAGTCCAGGTTGCTGATGTCAGTTTGTAGAGCTCCCTTGGGTCTATCTGGGCAGCAGAAATTTGAGGAGCAAACAATCTTGGTCTGCGATCCATCCTTCGATAGAGGGATTTTTTGCAGTCAGGTGTCAGCCCAGTGCCAGGGGCCCCAGGGAACATCCTTTGGCCATTTTCCCTGGAAAAGAAAACTCACCAGTCCAGGTTCCTGATGTCAGTTTGTAGGGCTCCCTTGGGTCTATCTGGGCAGCAGAAATTTGAGGAGCAAACAATTTTGGTCTGTTATCCATCCTTCAATATAGGGATTCTTTGCAGTCAGGTGTCAGCCGAGTGCCAGGGGCCCCAGGGAACATCCTTTGGCCATTTTCCCTGGGAAAGAAAATTCACCAGTCCAGGTTCCTGATGTCAGTTTGTAGGGCTCCCTTGGGTCTATCAGGGCAGCACAAGTATGAGATGGGGACAACTTCAGTCTGGTGTCCATCCTTCGATATAAGGATTCTTTGAAGTCAAGGTCCAGCCGAGAGCCATGGGCCCCTGGGCACATTCTTTGGCCATTTTCCCTGGGAAAGAACACTCACCAGTCCAGGTTCCTGATGTCAGTTTGTAGGGCTCCCTTAGGTCTATCAGGGCAGTACAAGTTTGAGGTGGGGACAATTTCGGTGTGGGGTCCATCCTTCGATATAAGGATTCTTTGAAGTCAAGGCCCAGCCGAGAGCCATGGGCCCCTGGGCACATTCTTTGGCCATTTTCCCTGGGAAAGAACACTCACCAGTCCAGGTTCCTGATGTCAGTTTGTAGGGCTCCCTTGGGTCTATCAGGGCATCACAAGTTTGAGGTGGGGACAACTTCGGTGTGGGGTGCATCCTTCGATATAAGGATTTTTTTCAGTGAGGACCCTGCCCAGGGCCAGGGGACCCTGGGCACATCCTTTTTCCATATTCCCTGGGAAAGAAAACTCACCAGTCCAGGTTCCTGATGTCAGTTTGTAGGGCTCCCTTGGGTCTATCAGGGCAGCACAAGTTTGAGGTGGGGACAACTTCGGTGTGGGGTCCATCCTTCGATATACGGATTTTTTGCAGTGAGGACCCTGCCCAGGGCCAGGGGCCCCTGGGCACATCCTTTTTCCATTTTCCCTGGGAAAGAAAACTCAGCAGTCCATGTTGATGATGTCAGTTTGTAGGGCTCCCTTGGGTCTATCAGGGCAGCACAAGTTTGAGGTGGGGACAACTTCGGTGTGGGGTCCATCCTTCGATATAAGGATTATTTGCAGTCAGGGCCAGGGGCCCCCAGGCACATCCTTTGGCCATTTTCCCTGGGAAAGAAAACTCAGCAGTCCAGGTTCCTGATGTCAGTTTGTAGGGCTCCCTTGGGTCTATCAGGGCAGCACAAGTTTGAGGTGGGGACAACTTCGGTGTGGGGTCCATCCTTCGATATAAGGATTTTTTGCAGTCAGGGCCAGGGGCCCCCGGGCACATCCTTTGGCCATTTTCCCTGGGAAAGAAATCTCACCAGTCCAGGTTGCTGATGTCAGTTTGTAGGGCTCCCTTGGGTCTATCAGGGCAGCACAAATTTGAGGTGGGGACAACTTCGGTGTGGGGTCCATCTTTCGATATAAGGATTTTTTGCATTCAGTTCCCAGCCCAGTGCCAGGGTCCCGAGGGCACATCCTTTGGCCATTTTCCCTGGAAAAGAAAACTCACCAGTCCAGGTTGCCGATGTCAGTTTGTAGAGCTCCCTTGGGTCTATCTGGGCAGCAGAAATTTGAGGAGCAAACAATTTTGGTCTGCGATCCATCCTTCGATATTGGGATTATTTGCAGTCAGGTGTCAGCCGAGTGCCAGGGGCCCCAGGGAACATCCTTTGGCCATTTTCCCTGGGAAAGAAAATTCACCAGTCCAGGTTGCTGATGTCAGTTTGTAGGGCTCTCTTGGGTCTATCAGGGCAGCACAAGTATGAGATGGGGACAACTTCAGTCTGGTGTCCATCCTTCAATATAAGGATTCTTTGAAGTCAAGGCCCAGCCGAGAGCCATGGGCCCCTGGGCACATTCTTTGGCCATTTTCCCTGGGAAAGAACACTCACCAGTCCAGGTTCCTGATGTCAGTTTGTAGGGCTCCCTTAGGTCTATCAGGGCAGCACAAGTTTGAGGTGGGGACAACTTCGGTGTGGGGTCCATCCTTCGATATAAGGATTTTTTGCAGTGAGGACCCTGCCCAGGGCCAGGGGCCCCTGGGCAGACCCTTTTTCCATTTTCCCTGGGATAGAAAACTCAGCAGTCCAGGTTGCTGATGTCAGTTTGTAGGGCTCCCTTGGGTCTATCAGGGCAGCACAAGTTTGAGGTGGGGACAAATTCGGTGTACGGCCCAACCTTCGATATAAGGATTTTTAGCAGTCAGGTCCCAGCCCAGTGCCAGGGTCCCCAGGGCACATCCTTTTTCCATTTTCCCTGGAAAAGAAAACTCACCAGTCCAGGTTCCTGATGTCAGTTTGTAGGGCTCCCTTGGGTCTATCTGGGCAGCAGAAATTTGAGGAGCGGACAATTTTGGTCTGTTATCCATCCTTCGATATAAGGATTCTTTTCAGTCAGCTCCCAGCCGAGTGCCAGGGGCCCCAGGGAACACCCTTTGGCCATTTTCCCTGGGAAAGAAAACTCACCAGTCCAGGTTCCTGATGTCAGTTTGTAGGGCTCTCTTGGGTCTATGTGGGCAGCAGAAATTTAAGGAGCGGACAAGTTTGGTCTGCGATCCATCCTTCGATAGAGGGATTCTTTGCAGTCAGGTCCCAGCCGAGTGCCAGCGGCCCCAGGGAACATCCTTTGGCCATTTTCCCTGGGAAAGAAAACTCACCAGTCCAGGTTCCTGATGCCAGTTTGTAGGGCTCCCTTGGGTCTATCTGGGTAGCACAAGTTTGAGGTGGGGACAACTTCGGTGTGGGGTCCATCCTTCGATATAAGGATTTTTTGCAGTGAGGACCCTGCCCAGGGCCAGGGGCCCCTGGGCACATCCTTTTTCCATTTTCCCTGGGAAAGAAAACTCAGCAGTCCATGTTGATGATGTCAGTTTGTAGGGCTCCCTTGGGTCTATCAGGGCAGCACAAGTTTGAGGTGGGGACAACTTCGGTGTGGGGTCCATCCTTCGATATAAGGATTATTTGCAGTCAGGGCCAGGGGCCCCCAGGCACATCCTTTGGCCATTTTCCCTGGGAAAAAAAACTCAGCAGTCCAGGTTCCTGATGTCAGTTTGTAGGGCTCCCTTGGGTCTATCAGGGCAGCACAAGTTTGAGGTGGGGACAACTTCGGTGTGGGGTCCATCCTTCGATATAAGGATTTTTTGCAGTCAGGGCCAGGGGCCCCCGGGCACATCCTTTGGCCATTTTCCCTGGGAAAGAAATCTCACCAGTCCAGGTTGCTGATGTCAGTTTGTAGGGCTCCCTTGGGTCTATCAGGGCAGCACAAATTTGAGGTGGGGACAACTTCGGTGTGGGGTCCATCTTTCGATATAAGGATTTTTTGCATTCAGGTCCCAGCCCAGTGCCAGGGTCCCGAGGGCACATCCTTTGGCCATTTTCCCTGGAAAAGAAAACTCACCAGTCCAGGTTGCCGATGTCAGTTTGTAGAGCTCCCTTGGGTCTATCTGGGCAGCAGAAATTTGAGGAGCAAACAATTTTGGTCTGCGATCCATCCTTCGATATTGGGATTATTTGCAGTCAGGTGTCAGCCGAGTGCCAGGGGCCCCAGGGAACATCCTTTGGCCATTTTCCCTGGGAAAGAAAATTCACCAGTCCAGGTTGCTGATGTCAGTTTGTAGGGCTCTCTTGGGTCTATCAGGGCAGCACAAGTATGAGATGGGGACAACTTCAGTCTGGTGTCCATCCTTCAATATAAGGATTCTTTGAAGTCAAGGCCCAGCCGAGAGCCATGGGCCCCTGGGCACATTCTTTGGCCATTTTCCCTGGGAAAGAACACTCACCAGTCCAGGTTCCTGATGTCAATTTGTAGGGCTCCCTTAGGTCTATCAGGGCAGCACAAGTTTGAGGTGGGGACAACTTCGGTGTGGGGTCCATCCTTCGATATAAGGATTTTTTGCAGTGAGGACCCTGCCCAGGGCCAGGGGCCCCTGGGCAGATCCTTTTTCCATTTTCCCTGGGATAGAAAACTCAGCAGTCCAGGTTGCTGATGTCAGTTTGTAGGGCTCCCTTGGGTCTATCAGGGCAGCAGAAATTTGAGGAGCGGACAATTTTGGTCTGTTATCCATCCTTCGATATAAGGATTCTTTGAAGTCAGCTCCCAGCCGAGTGCCAGGGGCCCCAGGGAACACCCTTTGGCCATTTTCCCTGGGAAAGAAAACTCACCAGTCAAGGTTCCTGATGTCATTTTGTAGGGCTCTCTTGGGTCTATGTGGGCAGCAGAAATTTGAGGAGCGGACAATTTCGGTCTGCGATCCATCCTTCGATAGAGGGATTCTTTGCAGTCAGGTCCCAGCCGAGTGCCAGGGGCCCCAGGGAACATCCTTTGGCCATTTTCCCTGGGAAAGAAAACTCACCAGTCCAGGTTCCTGATGCCAGTTTGTAGGGCTCCCTTGGGTCTATCTGGGTAGCACAACTTTCAGGAGCGGACAACTTCGGTCTGGGGTCCATCGTTCGATATAAGGACTTTTAGCAGTCAGGTCGCAGCTCAGTGCCAGGGTCCCCAGGGCACAACCTTTGGCTATTTTCTCTGTGAATGAAAACTCACCAGTCCAGGTTGCTGATGTCAGTTTGTAGGGCTCCCTTGGGTCTATCTGGGCAGCAGAAATTTGAGGAGCAAACAATTTTGGTCTGTTATCCATCCTTCAATATAGGGATTCTTTTCAGTCAGGTGTCAGCCGAGTGCCAGGGGCCCCAGGGAACATCCTTTGGCCATTTTCCCTGGGAAAGAAAATTCACCAGTCCAGGTTCCTGATGTCAGTTTGTAGGGCTCCCTTGGGTCTATCAGGGCAGCACAAGTATGAGATGGGGACAACTTCAGTCTGGTGTCCATCCTTCGATATAAGGATTCTTTGAAGTCAAGGCCCAGCCGAGAGCCATGGGCCCCTGGGCACATTCTTTGGCCATTTTCCCTGGGAAAGAACACTCACCAGTCCAGGTTCCTGATATCAGTTTGTAGGGCTCCCTTAGGTCTATCAGGGCAGCACAAGTTTGAGGTGGGGACAACTTCGGTGTGGGGTCCATCCTTCGATATAAGGATTATTTGCAGTCAGGGCCAGGGGCCCCTGGGCACATCCTTTTTCCATTTTCCCTGGGAAAGAAAACTCAGCACTCCAGGTTCCTGATGTCAGTTTGTAGGGCTCCCTTGGGTCTATCACGGCAGCACAACTTTGAGGTGGGGACAACTTCGGTGTGGGGTCCATCCTTCGATATAAGGATTTTTTGCAGTGAGGACCCTGCCCAGGGCCAGGGGCCCCTGGGCACATCCTTTTTCCATTTTCCCTGGGAAAGAAAACTCAGCAGTCCAGGATGCTGATGTCAGTTTGTAGGGCTCCCTTGGGTCTATCAGGGCAGCACAAGTTTGAGGTGGGGACAACTTCGGTGTGGGGTCCCTCCTTCGATATAAGGATTCTTTGCAGTGAGGACCCTGCCCAGGGCCAGGGGCCCCTGGGCACATCCTTTTTCCACTTTCCCTGGGAAAGAAAACTCAGCAGTCCAGGTTCCTGATGTCAGTTTGTAGGGCTCCCTTGGGTCTATCAGGGCAGCACAAGTTTGAGGTGGGGACAACTTCGGTGTTGGGTCCATACTTCGATATAAGGATTTTTTGCAGTGAGGACCCTGCCCAGGGCCAGGGGCCCCTGGGCACATCCTTTTTCCATTTTCCCTGGGAAAGAAAACTCAGCAGTCCATGTTGATGATGTCAGTTTGTAGGGCTCCCTTGGGTCTATCAGGACAGCACAAGTTTGAGGTGGGGACAACTTCGGTGTGGGGTCCATCCTTCGATATAAGGATTATTTGCAGTCAGGGCCAGGGGCCCCCAGGCACATCCTTTGGCCATTTTCCCCGGGAAAGAAAACTCAGCAGTCCAGGTTCCTGATGTCAGTTTGTAGGGCTCCCTTGGGTCTATCAGGGCAGCACAAGTTTGAGGTGGGGACAACTTCGGTGTGGGGTCCATTCTTCGATATAAGGATTTTTTGCAGTCAGGGCCAGGGGCCCCCGGGCACATCCTTTGGCCATTTTCCCTGGGAAAGAAATCTCACCAGTCCAGGTTGCTGATGTCAGTTTGTAGGGCTCCCTTGGGTCTATCAGGGCAGCACAAATTTGAGGTGGGGACAACTTCGGTGTGGGGTCCATCTTTCGATATAAGGATTTTTTGCATTCAGGTCCCAGCCCAGTGCCAGGGTCCCGAGGGCACATCCTTTGGCCATTTTCCCTGGAAAAGAAAACTCACCAGTCCAGGTTGCCGATGTCAGTTTGTAGAGCTCCCTTGGGTCTATCTGGGCAGCAGAAATTTGAGGAGCAAACAATTTTGGTCTGCGATCCATCCTTCGATATTGGGATTATTTGCAGTCAGGTGTCAGCCGAGTGCCAGGGGCCCCAGGGAACATCCTTTGGCCTTTTTCCCTGGGAAAGAAAATTCACCAGTCCAGGTTGCTGATGTCAGTTTGTAGGGCTCTCTTGGGTCTATGTGGGCAGCAGAAATTTGAGGAGCGGACAATTTCGGTCTGCGATCCATCCTTCGATAGAGGGATTCTTTGCAGTCAGGTCCCAGCCGAGTGCCAGGGGCCCCAGGGAACATCCTTTGGCCATTTTCCCTGGGAAAGAAAACTCACCAGTCCAGGTTCCTGATGCCAGTTTGTAGGGCTCCCTTGGGTCTATCTGGGTAGCACAACTTTCAGGAGCGGACAACTTCGGTCTGGGGTCCATCGTTCGATATAAGGACTTTTAGCAGTCAGGTCGCAGCTCAGTGCCAGGGTCCCCAGGGCACAACCTTTGGCTATTTTCTCTGTGAATGAAAACTCACCAGTCCAGGTTGCTGATGTCAGTTTGTAGGGCTCCCTTGGGTCTATCTGGGCAGCAGAAATTTGAGGAGCAAACAATTTTGGTCTGTTATCCATCCTTCAATATAGGGATTCTTTTCAGTCAGGTGTCAGCCGAGTGCCAGGGGCCCCAGGGAACATCCTTTGGCCATTTTCCCTGGGAAAGAAAATTCACCAGTCCAGGTTCCTGATGTCAGTTTGTAGGGCTCCCTTGGGTCTATCAGGGCAGCACAAGTATGAGATGGGGACAACTTCAGTCTGGTGTCCATCCTTCGATATAAGGATTCTTTGAAGTCAAGGCCCAGCCGAGAGCCATGGGCCCCTGGGCACATTCTTTGGCCATTTTCCCTGGGAAAGAACACTCACCAGTCCAGGTTCCTGATATCAGTTTGTAGGGCTCCCTTAGGTCTATCAGGGCAGCACAAGTTTGAGGTGGGGACAACTTCGGTGTGGGGTCCATCCTTCGATATAAGGATTATTTGCAGTCAGGGCCAGGGGCCCCTGGGCACATCCTTTTTCCATTTTCCCTGGGAAAGAAAACTCAGCACTCCAGGTTCCTGATGTCAGTTTGTAGGGCTCCCTTGGGTCTATCACGGCAGCACAACTTTGAGGTGGGGACAACTTCGGTGTGGGGTCCATCCTTCGATATAAGGATTTTTTGCAGTGAGGACCCTGCCCAGGGCCAGGGGCCCCTGGGCACATCCTTTTTCCATTTTCCCTGGGAAAGAAAACTCAGCAGTCCAGGTTGCTGATGTCAGTTTGTAGGGCTCCCTTGGGTCTATCAGGGCAGCACAAGTTTGAGGTGGGGACAACTTCGGTGTGGGGTCCCTCCTTCGATATAAGGATTCTTTGCAGTGAGGACCCTGCCCAGGGCCAGGGGCCCCTGGGCACATCCTTTTTCCACTTTCCCTGGGAAAGAAAACTCACCAGTCCAGGTTCCTGATGTCAGTTTGTAGGGCTCCCTTGGGTCTATCAGGGCAGCACAAGTTTGAGGTGGGGACAACTTCGGTGTTGGGTCCATACTTCGATATAAGGATTTTTTTCAGTGAGGACCCTGCCCAGGGCCAGGGGCCCCTGGGCACATCCTTTTTCCATTTTCCCTGGGAAAGAAAACTCAGCAGTCCATGTTGATGATGTCAGTTTGTAGGGCTCCCTTGGGTCTATCAGGGCAGCAAAAGTTTGAGGTGGGGACAACTTCGGTGTGGGGTCCATCCTTCGATATAAGGATTATTTGCAGTCAGGGCCAGGGGCCCCCAGGCACATCCTTTGGCCATTTTCCCCGGGAAAGAAAACTCAGCAGTCCAGGTTCCTGATGTCAGTTTGTAGGGCTCCCTTGGGTCTATCAGGGCAGCACAAGTTTGAGGTGGGGACAACTTCGGTGTGGGGTCCATCCTTCGATATAAGGATTTTTTGCAGTCAGGGCCAGGGGCCCCCGGGCACATCCTTTGGCCATTTTCCCTGGGAAAGAAAACTCACCAGTCCAGGTTGCTGATGTCAGTTTGTAGGGCTCCCTTGGGTCTATCAGGGCAGCACAAATTTGAGGTGGGGACAACTTCGGTGTGGGGTCCATCTTTCGATATAAGGATTATTTGCAGTCAGGTCCCAGCCCAGTGCCAGGGTCCCGAGGGCACATCCTTTGGCCATTTTCCCTGGAAAAGAAAACTCACCAGTCCAGGTTGCTGATGTCAGTTTGTAGAGCTCCCTTGGGTCTATCTGGGCAGCAGAAATTTGAGGAGCAAACAATCTTGGTCTGCGATCCATCCTTCGATATTGGGATTATTTGCAGTCAGGTGTCAGCCGAGTGCCAGGGGCCCCAGGGAACATCCATTGGCCATTTTCCCTGGGAAAGAAAATTCACCAGTCCAGGTTCCTGATGTCAGTTTGTAGGGCTCCCTTAGGTCTATCAGGGCAGCACAAGTTTGAGGTGGGGACAACTTCAGTGTGGGGTCCATCCTTCGATATAAGGATTCTTTGCAGTGAGGACCCTGCCCAGGGCCAGGGGCCCCTGGGCACATCATTTTCCATTTTCCCTCGGAAAGGAAACTCAGCAGTCCAGGTTCCTGATGTCAGTTTGTAGGGCTCCCTTGGGTCTATCAGGGCACCACAAGTTTGAGGTGGGGACAATTTCGGTGTTGGGTGCATCCTTCAATATAAGGAGTTTTTTCAGTGAGGACCCTGCCCAGGGCCAGGGGCCCCTGGGCACATCCTTTTTCCATTTTCCCTTGGAAAGAAAACTCAGCAGTCCAGGTTCCTGATGTCAGTTTGTAGGGCTCCCTTGGGTCTATCAGGGCAGCACAAGTTTGAGGTGGGGACAACTTCGGTGTGGGGTGCATCCTTCGATATAAGGATTATTTGCAGTGAGGACCCTGCCCAGGGCCAGGGGCCCCTGGGCACATCCTTTTTCCATTTTCCCTGGGAAAGAAAACTCAGCAGTCCATGTTGATGATGTCAGTTTCTAGGGCTCCCTTGGGTCTATCAGGACAGCACAAGTTTGAGGTGGGGACAACTTCGGTGTGGGGTGCATCCTTCGATATAAGGATTTTTTGCAGTCAGGGCCAGGGTCCCCCAGGCACATCCTTTGGCCATTTTCCCTGGGAAAGAAAACTCAGCAGTCCAGGTTCCTGATGTCAGTTTGTAGGGCTCCCTTGGGTCTATCAGGGCAGCACAAGTTTGAGGTGGGGACAACTTCGGTGTGGGGTCCATCCTTCGATATAAGGATTTTTTGCTGTGAGGACCCTGCCCAGGGCCAGGGGCCCCTGGGCACATCCTTTTTCCATTTTCCCTGGGAAAGAAAACTCACCAGTCCAGGTTGCTGATGTCAGTTTGTAGGGCTCCCTTGGGTCTATCAGGGCAGCACAAGTTTGAGGTGGGCATAACTTCGGTGTGGGGTGCATCCTTCGATATAAGGATTTTTTTCAGTGAGGACCCTGCCCAGGGCCAGGGGCTCCTGGGCACATCCTTTTTCCATTTTCCCTGGGAAAGAAAACTCAGCAGTCCATGTTGATGATGTCAGTTTGTAGGGCTCCCTTGGGTCTATCAGGACAGCACAAGTTTGAGTTGGGGACAACTTCGGTGTGGGGTCCATCCTTCGATATAAGGATTATTTGCAGTCAGGGCCAGGGGCCCCCAGGCACATCCTTTGGCCATTTTCCCCGGGAAAGAAAACTCAGCAGTCCAGGTTCCTGATGTCAGTTTGTAGGGCTCCCTTGGGTCTATCAGGGCAGCACAAGTTTGAGGTGGGGACAACTTCGGTGTGGGGTCCATCCTTCGATATAAGGATTTTTTGCAGTCAGGGCCAGGGGCCCCCGGGCACATCCTTTGGCCATTTTCCCTGGGAAAGAAATCTCACCAGTCCAGGTTGCTGATGTCAGTTTGTAGGGCTCCCTTGGGTCTATCAGGGCAGCACAAATTTGAGTTGGGGACAACTTCGGTGTGGGGTCCATCTTTCGATATAAGGATTTTTTGCATTCAGGTCCCAGCCCAGTGCCAGGGTCCCGAGGGCACATCCTTTGGCCATTTTCCCTGGAAAAGAAAACTCACCAGTCCAGGTTCCTGATGTCAGTTTGTAGAGCTCCCTTGGGTCTATCTGGGCAGCAGAAATTTGAGGAGCAAACAATCTTGGTCTGCGATCCATCCTTTGATATTGGGATTATTTGCAGTCAGGTGTCAGCCGAGTGCCAGGGGCCCCAGGGAACATCCTTTGGCCATTTTCCCTGGGAAAGAAAATTCACCAGTCCAGGTTGCTGATGTCAGTTTGTAGGGCTCTCTTGGGTCTATCAGGGCAGCACAAGTATGAGGTGGGGACAACTTCAGTCTGGTGTCCATCCTTCAATATAAGGATTCTTTGAAGTCAAGGCCCAGCCGAGAGCCATGGGCCCCTGGGCACATTCTTTGGCCATTTTCCCTGGGAAAGAACACTCACCAGTCCAGGTTCCTGATGTCAGTTTGTAGGGCTCCCTTAGGTCTATCAGGGCAGCACAAGTTTGAGGTGGGGACAACTTCGGAGTGGGGTCCATCCTTCGATATAAGGATTTTTTGCAGTGAGGACCCTGCCCAGGGCCAGGGGCCCCTGGGCACATCCTTTGGCCATTTTCCCTGGGAAAGAAAACTCAGCAGTCCAGGTTGCTGATGTCAGTTTGTAGGGCTCCCTTGGGTCTATCAGGGCAGCACAAGTTTGAGGTGGGGACAACTTCGGTGTGGGGTCCCTCCTTCGATATAAGGATTTTTAGCAGTCAGGTCCCAGCCCAGTGCCAGGGTCCCCAGGGCACATCCTTTTTCCATTTTCCCTGGAAAAGAAAACTCACCAGTCCAGGTTCCTGATGTCAGTTTGTAGGGCTCCCTTGGGTCTATCTGGGCAGCAGAAATTTGAGGAGCGGACAATTTTGGTCTGTTATCCATCCTTCGATAGAGGGATTCTTTTCAGTCAGCTCCCAGCCGAGTGCCAGGGGCCCCAGGGAACATCCTTTGGCCATTTTCCCTGGGAAAGAAAACTCACCAGTCCAGGTTCCTGATGTCAGTTTGTAGGGCTCTCTTGGGTCTATGTGGGCAGCAGAAATTTGAGGAGCGGACCAGTTTGGTCTGCGATCCATCCTTCGATAGAGGGATTCTGTGCAGTCAGGTCCCAACCGAGTGCCAGGGTCCCCAGGGAACATCCTTTGGCCATTTTCCCTGGGAAAGAAAACTCACCAGTCCAGGTTCCTGATGCCAGTTTGTAGGGCTCCCTTGGGTCAATCTGGGTAGCACAACTTTCAGGAGCGGACAACTTCGGTCTGGGGTCCATCGTTCGATATAAGGAGTTTTAGCAGTCAGGTCGCAGCTCAGTGCCAGGGTCCCCAGGGCACAACCTTTGGCTATTTTCTCTGTGAATGAAAACTCACCAGTCCAGGTTGCTGATGTCAGTTTGTAGGGCTCCCTTGGGTCTATCTGGGCAGCAGAAATTTGAGGAGCAAACAATTTTGGTCTGTTATCCATCCTTCAATATAGGGATTCTTTGCAGTCAGGTGTCAGCCGAGTGCCAGGGGCCCCAGGGAACATCCTTTGGCCATTTTCCCTGGGAAAGAAAATTCACCAGTCCAGGTTCCTGATGTCAGTTTGTAGGGCTCCCTTGGGTCTATCAGGGCAGCACAAGTATGAGATGGGGACAACTTCAGTCTGGTGTCCATCCTTCGATATAAGGATTCTTTGAAGTCAAGGCCCAGCCGAGAGCCATGGGCCCCTGGGCACATCATTTTCCATTTTCCCTGGGAAAGAAAACTCAGCAGTCCAGGTTCCTGATGTCAGTTTGTAGGGCTCCCTTGGGTCTATCAGGGCAGCACAAGTTTGAGGTGGGGACAACTTCGGTGTGGGGTGAATCCTTCGATATAAGGATTTTTTTCAGTGAGGACCCTGCCCAGGGCCAGGGGCCCCTGGGCACATCCTTTTTCCATTTTCCCTGGGAAAGAAAACTCAGCAGTCCAGGTTGCTGATGTCAGTTTGTAGGGCTCCCTTAGGTCTATCAGGGCAGCACAAGTTTGAGGTGGGGACAACTTCGGTGTGGGGTCCATCCTTCGATATAAGGATTTTTTGCAGTGAGGACCCTGCCCAGGGCCAGGGGCCCCTGGGCACATCCTTTTTCCATTTTCCCTGGGAAAGAAAACTCACCAGTCCATGTTGATGATGTCAGTTTGTAGGGCTCCCTTAGGTCTGTCAGGGCAGCACAAGTTTGAGGTGGGGACAACTTCGGTGTGGGGTCCATCCTTCGATATAAGGATTTTTTTCAGTGAGGACCCTGCCCAGGGCCAGGGGCCCCTGGGCACATCCTTTTTCCATTTTCCCTGGGAAAGAAAACTCACCAGTCCAGGTTGCTGATGTCAGTTTGTAGGGCTCCCTTGGGTCTATCAGGGCAGCACAAGTTTGAGGTGGGGACAACTTCGGTGTGGGGTCCCTCCTTCGATATAAGGATTCTTTGCAGTGAGGACCCTGCCCAGGGCCAGGGGCCCCTGGGCACATCCTTTTTCCATTTTCCCTGGGAAAGAAAACTCACCAGTCCAGGTTCCTGATGTCAGTTTGTAGGGCTCCCTTGGGTCTATCAGGGCAGCACAAGTTTGAGGTGGGGACAACTTCGGTGTTGGGTCCATCCTTCGATATAAGGATTTTTTGCAGTGAGGACCCTGCCCAGGGCCAGGGGCCCCTGGGCACATCCTTTTTCCATTTTCCCTGGGAAAGAAAACTCACCAGTCCAGGTTGCTGATGTCAGTTTGTAGGGCTCCCTTGGGTCTATCAGGACAGCACAAGTTTGAGGTGGGGACAACTTCGGTGTGGGGTCCATCCTTCGATATAAGGATTATTTGCAGTCAGGGCCAGGGGCCCCCGGGCACATCCTTTGGCCATTTTCCCTGGGAAAGAAAACTCACCAGTCCAGGTTGCTGATGTCAGTTTGTAGGGCTCCCTTGGGTCTATCTGGGCAGCACAAGTTTGAGGTGGGGACAACTTCGGTGTGGGGTCCATCTTTCGATATAAGGATTTTTTGCATTCAGGTCCCAGCCCAGTGCCAGGGTCCCGAGGGCACATCCTTTGGCCATTTTCCCTGGAAAAGAAAACTCACCAGTCCAGGTTGCTGATGTCAGTTTGTAGAGCTCCCTTGGGTCTATCTGGGCAGCAGAAATTTGAGGAGCAAACCATCTTGGTCTGCGATCCATCCTTCGATATTGGGATTATTTGCAGTCAGGTGTCAGCCGAGTGCCAGGGGCCCCAGGGAACATCCTTTGGCCATTTTCCCTGGGAAAGAAAATTCACCAGTCCAGGTTCCTGATGTCAGTTTGTAGGGCTCCCTTAGGTCTATCAGGGCAGCACAAGTTTGAGGTGGGGACAACTTCAGTGTGGGGTCCATCCTTCGATATAAGGATTCTTTGCAGTGAGGACCCTGCCCAGGGCCAGGGGCCCCTGGGCACATCATTTTCCATTTTCCCTCGGAAAGGAAACTCAGCAGTCCAGGTTCCTGATGTCAGTTTGTAGGGCTCCCTTGGGTCTATCAGGGCACCACAAGTTTGAGGTGGGGACAATTTCGGTGTTGGGTGCATCCTTCAATATAAGGAGTTTTTTCAGTGAGGACCCTGCCCAGGGCCAGGGGCCCCTGGACACATCCTTTTTCCATTTTCCCTGGGAAAGAAAACTCAGCAGTCCAGGTTCCTGATGTCAGTTTGTAGGGCTCCCTTGGGTCTATCAGGGCAGCACAAGTTTGAGGTGGGGACAACTTCGGTGTGGGGTCCATCCTTCGATATAAGGATTATTTGCAGTGAGGACCCTGCCCAGGGCCAGGGGCCCCTGGGCACATCCTTTTTCCATTTTCCCTGGGAAAGAAAACTCAGCAGTCCATGTTGATGATGTCAGTTTCTAGGGCTCCCTTGGGTCTATCAGGACAGCACAAGTTTGAGGTGGGGACAACTTCGGTGTGGGGTCCATCCTTCGATATAAGGATTTTTTGCAGTCAGGGCCAGGGTCCCCCAGGCACATCCTTTGGCCATTTTCCCTGGGAAAGAAAACTCAGCAGTCCAGGTTCCTGATGTCAGTTTGTAGGGCTCCCTTGGGTCTATCAGGGCAGCACAAGTTTGAGGTGGGGACAACTTCGGTGTGGGGTCCATCCTTCGATATAAGGATTTTTTGCAGTGAGGACCCTGCCCAGGGCCAGGGGCCCCTGGGCACATCCTTTTTCCATTTTCCCTGGGAAAGAAAACTCACCAGTCCAGGTTGCTGATTTCAGTTTGTAGGGCTCCCTTGGGTCTATCAGGGCAGCACAAGTTTGAGGTGGGGATAACTTCGGTGTGGGGTCCCTCCTTCGATATAAGGATTCTTTGCAGTGAGGACCCTGCCCAGGGCCAGGGGCCCCTGGGCACATCCTTTTTCCATTTTCCCTGGGAAAGAAAACTCACCAGTCCAGGTTGCTGATGTCAGTTTGTAGGGCTCCCTTGGGTCTATCAGGGCACCACAAGTTTGAGGTGGGCATAACTTCGGTGTGGGGTGCATCCTTCGATATAAGGATTTTTTTCAGTGAGGACCCTGCCCAGGGCCAGGGGCTCCTGGGCACATCCTTTTTCCATTTTCCCTGGGAAAGAAAACTCAGCAGTCAATGTTGATGATGTCAGTTTGTAGGGCTCCCTTGGGTCTATCAGGACAGCACAAGTTTGAGTTGGGGACAACTTCGGTGTGGGGTCCATCCTTCGATATAAGGATTATTTGCAGTCAGGCCAGGGGCCCCCAGGCACATCCTTTGGCCATTTTCCCCGGGAAAGAAAACTCAGCAGTCCAGGTTCCTGATGTCAGTTTGTAGGGCTCCCTTGGGTCTATCAGGGCAGCACAAGTTTGAGGTGGGGACAACTTCGGTGTGGGGTCCATCCTTCGATATAAGGATTTTTTGCAGTCAGGGCCAGGGGCCCCCGGGCACATCCTTTGGCCATTTTCCCTGGGAAAGAAATCTCACCAGTCCAGGTTGCTGATGTCAGTTTGTAGGGCTCCCTTGGGTCTATCAGGGCAGCACAAATTTGAGGTGGGGACAACTTCGGTGTGGGGTCCATCTTTCGATATAAGGATTTTTTGCATTCAGGTCCCAGCCCAGTGCCAGGGTCCCGAGGGCACATCCTTTGGCCATTTTCCCTGGAAAAGAAAACTCACCAGTCCAGGTTCCTGATGTCAGTTTGTAGAGCTCCCTTGGGTCTATCTGGGCAGCAGAAATTTGAGGAGCAAACAATCTTGGTCTGCGATCCATCCTTTGATATTGGGATTATTTGCAGTCAGGTGTCAGCCGAGTGCCAGGGGCCCCAGGGAACATCCTTTGGCCATTTTCCCTGGGAAAGAAAATTCACCAGTCCAGGTTGCTGATGTCAGTTTGTAGGGCTCTCTTGGGTCTATCAGGGCAGCACAAGTATGAGGTGGGGACAACTTCAGTCTGGTGTCCATCCTTCAATATAAGGATTCTTTGAAGTCAAGGCCCAGCCGAGAGCCATGGGCCCCTGGGCACATTCTTTGGCCATTTTCCCTGGGAAAGAACACTCACCAGTCCAGGTTCCTGATGTCAGTTTGTAGGGCTCCCTTAGGTCTATCAGGGCAGCACAAGTTTGAGGTGGGGACAACTTCGGAGTGGGGTCCATCCTTCGATATAAGGATTTTTTGCAGTGAGGACCCTGCCCAGGGCCAGGGGCCCCTGGGCACATCCTTTGGCCATTTTCCCTGGGAAAGAAAACTCAGCAGTCCAGGTTGCTGATGTCAGTTTGTAGGGCTCCCTTGGGTCTATCAGGGCAGCACAAGTTTGAGGTTGGGAGAACTTCGGTGTGGGGTCCCTCCTTCGATATAAGGATTTTTAGCAGTCAGGTCCCAGCCCAGTGCCAGGGTCCCCAGGGCACATCCTTTTTCCATTTTCCCTGGAAAAGAAAACTCACCAGTCCAGGTTCCTGATGTCAGTTTGTAGGGCTCCCTTGGGTCTATCTGGGCAGCAGAAATTTGAGGAGCGGACAATTTTGGTCTGTTATCCATCCTTCGATAGAGGGATTCTTTTCAGTCAGCTCCCAGCCGAGTGCCAGGGGCCCCAGGGAACATCCTTTGGCCATTTTCCCTGGGAAAGAAAACTCACCAGTCCAGGTTCCTGATGTCAGTTTGTAGGGCTCTCTTGGGTCTATGTGGGCAGCAGAAATTTGAGGAGCGGACCAGTTTGGTCTGCGATCCATCCTTCGATAGAGGGATTCTGTGCAGTCAGGTCCCAACCGAGTGCCAGGGTCCCCAGGGAACATCCTTTGGCCATTTTCCCTGGGAAAGAAAACTCACCAGTCCAGGTTCCTGATGCCAGTTTGTAGGGCTCCCTTGGGTCAATCTGGGTAGCACAACTTTCAGGAGCGGACAACTTCGGTCTGGGGTCCATCGTTCGATATAAGGAGTTTTAGCAGTCAGGTCGCAGCTCAGTGCCAGGGTCCCCAGGGCACAACCTTTGGCTATTTTCTCTGTGAATGAAAACTCACCAGTCCAGGTTGCTGATGTCAGTTTGTAGGGCTCCCTTGGGTCTATCTGGGCAGCAGAAATTTGAGGAGCAAACAATTTTGGTCTGTTATCCATCCTTCAATATAGGGATTCTTTGCAGTCAGGTGTCAGCCGAGTGCCAGGGGCCCCAGGGAACATCCTTTGGCCATTTTCCCTGGGAAAGAAAATTCACCAGTCCAGGTTCCTGATGTCAGTTTGTAGGGCTCCCTTGGGTCTATCAGGGCAGCACAAGTATGAGATGGGGACAACTTCAGTCTGGTGTCCATCCTTCGATATAAGGATTCTTTGAAGTCAAGGCCCAGCCGAGAGCCATGGGCCCCTGGGCACATCATTTTCCATTTTCCCTGGGAAAGAAAACTCAGCAGTCCAGGTTCCTGATGTCAGTTTGTAGGGCTCCCTTGGGTCTATCAGGGCAGCACAAGTTTGAGGTGGGGACAACTTCGGTGTGGGGTGCATCCTTCGATATAAGGATTTTTTTCAGTGAGGACCCTGCCCAGGGCCAGGGGCCCCTGGGCACATCCTTTGGCCATTTTCCCTGGAAAAGAAAACTCAGCAGTCCAGGTTGCTGATGTCAGTTTGTAGGGCTCCCTTAGGTCTATCAGGGCAGCACAAGTTTGAGGTGGGGACAACTTCGGTGTGGGGTCCATCCTTCGATATAAGGATTTTTTGCAGTGAGGACCCTGCCCAGGGCCAGGGGCCCCTGGGCACATCCTTTTTCCATTTTCCCTGGGAAAGAAAACTCACCAGTCCAGGTTGCTGATGTCAGTTTGTAGGGCTCCCTTGGGTCTATCAGGGCAGCACAAGTTTGAGGTGGGGACAACTTCGGTGTGGGGTCCCTCCTTCGATATAAGGATTCTTTGCAGTGAGGACCCTGCCCAGGGCCAGGGGCCCCTGGGCACATCCTTTTTCCATTTTCCCTGGGAAAGAAAACTCACCAGTCCAGGTTCCTGATGTCAGTTTGTAGGGCTCCCTTGGGTCTATCAGGGCAGCACAAGTTTGAGGTGGGGACAACTTCGGTGTTGGGTCCATCCTTCGATATAAGGATTTTTTGCAGTGAGGACCCTGCCCAGGGCCAGGGGCCCCTGGGCACATCCTTTTTCCATTTTCCCTGGGAAAGAAAACTCACCAGTCCAGGTTGCTGATGTCAGTTTGTAGGGCTCCCTTGGGTCTATCAGGGCAGCACAAGTTTGAGGTGGGGACAACTTCGGTGTGGGGTCCATCCTTCGATATAAGGATTATTTGCAGTCAGGGCCAGGGGCCCCCGGGCACATCCTTTGGCCATTTTCCCTGGGAAAGAAAACTCACCAGTCCTGGTTGCTGATGTCAGTTTGTAGGGCTCCCTTGGGTCTATCTGGGCAGCACAAATTTGAGGTGGGGACAACTTCGGTGTGGGGTCCATCTTTCGATATAAGGATTTTTTGCATTCAGGTCCCAGCCCAGTGCCAGGGTCCCGAGGGCACATCCTTTGGCCATTTTCCCTGGAAAAGAAAACTCACCAGTCCAGGTTGCTGATGTCAGTTTGTAGAGCTCCCTTGGGTCTATCTGGGCAGCAGAAATTTGAGGAGCAAACAATCTTGGTCTGCGATCCATCCTTCGATATTGGGATTATTTGCAGTCAGGTGTCAGCCGAGTGCCAGGGGCCCCAGGGAACATCCTTTGGCCATTTTCCCTGGGAAAGAAAATTCACCAGTCCAGGTTCCTGATGTCAGTTTGTAGGGCTCCCTTAGGTCTATCAGGGCAGCACAAGTTTGAGGTGGGGACAACTTCGGTGTGGGGTCCATCCTTCGATATAAGGATTTTTTGCAGTGAGGACCCTGCCCAGGGCCAGGGGCCCCTGGGCACATCCTTTTTCCATTTTCCCTGGGAAAGAAAACTCAGCAGTCAAGGTTGCTGATGTCAGTTTGTAGGGCTCCCTTAGGTCTATCAGGGCAGCACAAGTTTGAGGTGGGGACAACTTCGGTGTGCGGTCCATCCTTCGATATAAGGATTTTTAGCAGTCAGGTCCCAGCCCAGTGCCAGGGTCCCCAGGGCACATCCTTTGGCCATTTTCCCTGGAAAAGAAAACTCACCAGTCCAGGTTGCTGATGTCAGTTTGTAGGGCTCCCTTGGGTCTATCAGGGCAGCAGAAATTTTAGGAGGGGACAACTTCGGTCTGGGGTCCATCCTTCGATATAGGGATTCTTTACAGTCAGGACCCTGCCCAGGTCCAGGGGCCCCTGGGCACATCCTTTGGCCATGTTTCCTAGGAAAGAAAATTCACCAGTCCAGGTTCCTGATGTTAGTTTGTAGGGCTCCCTTGGGTCTATCAGGGCAGCACAAGTATGAGATGGGGACAAGTTCGGTATGGGGTCCATCCTTCGATATAAGAATTTTTTGCAGTCATGTTCCAGCCCAGGGCCAAGGACCCCTGGGCACATCCTTTGGCCATTTTCCCTGGGAAAGAAAACTCACCAGTCCAGGTTCCTGATGTCAGTTTGTAGGGCTCTCTTGGGTCTATCTGGGCAGCAGAAATTTGAGGAGCGGACCAGTTTGGTCTGCGATCCATCCTTCGATAGAGGGATTCTTTGCAGTCAGGTCCCAGCCGAGTGCCAGGGGCCCCAGGGCACATCCTTTTTCCATTTTCCCTGGGAAAGAAAACTCACCAGTCCAGGTTCCTGATACCAGTTTGTAGGGCTCCCTTGGGTCTATCAGGGTAGCACAACTTTCAGGAGCGGACAACTTCGGTCTGGGGTCCATCGTTCGATATAAGGAGTTTTAGCAGTCAGGTCGCAGCTCAGTGCCAGGGTCCCCAGGGCACAACCTTTGGCTATTTTCTCTGTGAATGAAAACTCACCAGTCCAGGATGCTGATGTCACTTTGTAGGGCTCCCTTGGGTCTACCAGGGCAGCAAAAGTTTGAGATGGGTACAATTTCAGTCTGGGGTCCATCCTTCGATATAAGGATTTTTAGCAGTCAGGTCCCAGCCCAGTGCCAGGGTCCCCAGGGCACATCCTTTGGCCATTTTCCCTGGAAAAGAAAACTCACCAGTCCAGGTTGCTGATGTCAGTTTGTAGGGCTCCCTTGGGTCTATCTGGGCAGCAGAAATTTGAGGAGCAAACAATTTTGGTCTGTTATCAATCCTTCAATATAGGGATTCTTTGCAGTCAGGTGTCAGCCGAGTGCCAGGGTCCCCAGGGAACATCCTTTGGCCATTTCCCCTGGGAAAGAAAATTCTCCAGTGCAGGTTCCTGATGTCAGTTTGTAGGGCTCCCTTGGGTCTATCAGGGCAGCACAAGTATGAGATGGGGACAACTTCAGTCTGGTGTCCATCCTTCGATATAAGGATTCTTTGAAGTCAAGGCCCAGCCGAGAGCCATGGGCCCCTGGGCACATTCTTTGGCCATTTTCCCTGGGAAAGAACACTCACCAGTCCAGGTTCCTGATGTCGGTTTGTAGGGCTCCCTTAGGTCTATCAGGGCAGCACAAGTTTGAGGTGGGGACAACTTCGGTGTGGGGTCCATCCTTCAATATAAGGATTCTTTGAAGTCAAGGCCCAGCCGAGAGCCATGGGCCCCTGGGCACATTCTTTGGCCATTTTCCCTGGGAAAGAACACTCACCAGTCCAGGTTCCTGATGTCAGTTTGTAGGGCTCCCTTGGGTCTATCAGGGCACCACAAGTTTGAGGTGGGGACAACTTCGGTGTGGGGTGCATCCTTCGATATAAGGATTTTTTTCAGTGAGGACCCTGCCCAGGGCCAGGGGCCCCTGGGCACATCCTTTTTCCATTTTCCCTGGGAAAGAAAACTCAGCAGTCCATGTTGATGATGTCAGTTTGTAGGGCTCCCTTGGGTCTATCAGGACAGCACAAGTTTGAGGTGGGGACAACTTCGGTGTGGGGTCCATCCTTCAATATAAGGATTATTTGCAGTCAGGGCCAGGGGCCCCCAGGCACATCCTTTGGGCATTTTCCCTGGGAAAGAAAACTCAGCAGTCCAGGTTCCTGATGTCAGTTTGTAGGGCTCCCTTGGGTCTATCAGGGCAGCACAAGTTTGAGGTGGGGACAACTTCGGTGTGGGGTCCATCCTTCGATATAAGGATTTTTTGCAGTGAGGACCCTGCCCAGGGCCAGGGGCCCCTGGGCACATCCTTTTTCCATTTTCCCTGGGAAAGAAAACTCACCAGTCCAGGTTCCTGATGTCAGTTGGTAGGGCTCCCTTGGGTCTATCAGGGCACCACAAGTTTGAGGTGGGGACAACTTCGGTGTGGGGTGCATCCTTCGATATAAGGATTTTTTTCAGTGAGGACCCTGCCCAGGGCCAGGGGCCCCTGGGCACATCCTTTGGCCATTTTCCCTGGGAAAGAAAACTCACCAGTCCAGGTTCCTGATGTCAGTTTGTAGGGCTCCCTTGGGTCTATCATGGCAGCACAAGTTTGAGGTGGGGACAACTTCGGTGTTGGGTCCATCCTTCGATATAAGGATTTTTTGCAGTGAGGACCCTGCCCAGGGCCAGGGGCCCCTGGGCACATCCTTTTTCCATTTTCCCTGGGAAAGAAAACTCAGCAGTCCATGTTGATGATGTCAGTTTGTAGGGCTCCCTTGGGTCTATCAGGACAGCACAAGTTTGAGGTGGGGACAACTTCGGTGTGGGGTCCATCCTTCGATATAAGGATTATTTGCAGTCAGGGCCAGGGGCCCCCAGGCACATCCTTTGGCCATTTACCCCGGGAAAGAAAACTCACCAGTCCTGGTTGCTGATGTCAGTTTGTAGGGCTCCCTTGGGTCTATCAGGGCAGCACAAGTTTGAGGTGGGGACAACTTCGGTGTGGGGTCCATCCTTCGATATAAGGATTTTTTGCAGTCAGGGCCAGGGGCCCCCGGGCACATCCTTTGGCCATTTTCCCTGGGAAAGAAAACTCACCAGTCAAGGTTGCTGATGTCAGTTTGTAGGGCTCCCTTGGGTCTATCAGGGCAGCACAAATTTGAGGTGGGGACAACTTCGGTGTGGGGTCCATCCTTCGATATAAGGATTTTTTGCATTCAGGTCCCAGCCCAGTGCCAGGGTCCCGAGGGCACATCCTTTGGCCATTTTCCCTGGAAAAGAAAACTCACCAGTCCAGGTTGCTGATGTCAGTTTGTAGAGCTCCCTTGGGTCTATCTGGGCAGCAGAAATTTGAGGAGCAAACAATCTTGGTCTGCGATCCATCCTTCGATAGAGGGATTTTTTGCAGTCAGGTGTCAGCCCAGTGCCAGGGGCCCCAGGGAACATCCTTTGGCCATTTTCCCTGGAAAAGAAAACTCACCAGTCCAGGTTCCTGATGTCAGTTTGTAGGGCTCCCTTGGGTCTATCTGGGCAGCAGAAATTTGAGGAGCAAACAATTTTGGTCTGTTATCCATCCTTCAATATAGGGATTCTTTGCAGTCAGGTGTCAGCCGAGTGCCAGGGGCCCCAGGGAACATCCTTTGGCCATTTTCCCTGGGAAAGAAAATTCACCAGTCCAGGTTCCTGATGTCAGTTTGTAGGGCTCCCTTGGGTCTATCAGGGCAGCACAAGTATGAGATGGGGACAACTTCAGTCTGGTGTCCATCCTTCGATATAAGGATTCTTTGAAGTCAAGGCCCAGCCGAGAGCCATGGGCCCCGGGCACATTCTTTGGCCATTTTCCCTGGGAAAGAACACTCACCAGTCCAGGTTCCTGATGTCAGTTTGTAGGGCTCCCTTAGGTCTATCAGGGCAGTACAAGTTTGAGGTGGGGACAATTTCGGTGTGGGGTCCATCCTTCGATATAAGGATTCTTTGAAGTCAAGGCCCAGCCGAGAGCCATGGGCCCCTGGGCACATTCTTTGGCCATTTTCCCTGGGAAAGAACACTCACCAGTCCAGGTTCCTGATGTCAGTTTGTAGGGCTCCCTTGGGTCTATCAGGGCATCACAAGTTTGAGGTGGGGACAACTTCGGTGTGGGGTGCATCCTTCGATATAAGGATTTTTTTCAGTGAGGACCCTGCCCAGGGCCAGGGGACCCTGGGCACATCCTTTTTCCATATTCCCTGGGAAAGAAAACTCACCAGTCCAGGTTCCTGATGTCAGTTTGTAGGGCTCCCTTGGGTCTATCAGGGCAGCACAAGTTTGAGGTGGGGACAACTTCGGTGTGGGGTCCATCCTTCGATATACGGATTTTTTGCAGTGAGGACCCTGCCCAGGGCCAGGGGCCCCTGGGCACATCCTTTTTCCATTTTCCCTGGGAAAGAAAACTCAGCAGTCCATGTTGATGATGTCAGTTTGTAGGGCTCCCTTGGGTCTATCAGGGCAGCACAAGTTTGAGGTGGGGACAACTTCGGTGTGGGGTCCATCCTTCGATATAAGGATTATTTGCAGTCAGGGCCAGGGGCCCCCAGGCACATCCTTTGGCCATTTTCCCTGGGAAAGAAAACTCAGCAGTCCAGGTTCCTGATGTCAGTTTGTAGGGCTCCCTTGGGTCTATCAGGGCAGCACAAGTTTGAGGTGGGGACAACTTCGGTGTGGGGTCCATCCTTCGATATAAGGATTTTTTGCAGTCAGGGCCAGGGGCCCCCGGGCACATCCTTTGGCCATTTTCGCTGGGAAAGAAATCTCACCAGTCCAGGTTGCTGATGTCAGTTTGTAGGGCTCCCTTGAGTCTATCAGGGCAGCACAAATTTGAGGTGGGGACAACTTCGGTGTGGGGTCCATCTTTCGATATAAGGATTTTTTGCATTCAGGTCCCAGCCCAGTGCCAGGGTCCCGAGGGCACATCCTTTGGCCATTTTCCCTGGAAAAGAAAACTCACCAGTCCAGGTTGCCGATGTCAGTTTGTAGAGCTCCCTTGGGTCTATCTGGGCAGCAGAAATTTGAGGAGCAAACAATTTTGGTCTGCGATACATCCTTCGATATTGGGAATATTTGCAGTCAGGTGTCAGCCGAGTGCCAGGGGCCCCAGGGAACATCCTTTGGCCATTTTCCCTGGGAAAGAAAATTCACCAGTCCAGGTTGCTGATGTCAGTTTGTAGGGCTCTCTTGGGTCTATCAGGGCAGCACAAGTATGAGATGGGGACAACTTCAGTCTGGTGTCCATCCTTCAATATAAGGATTCTTTGAAGTCAAGGCCCAGCCGAGAGCCATGGGCCCCTGGGCACATTCTTTGGCCATTTTCCCTGGGAAAGAACACTCACCAGTCCAGGTTCCTGATGTCAGTTTGTAGGGCTCCCTTAGGTCTATCAGGGCAGCACAAGTTTGAGGTGGGGACAACTTCGGTGTGGGGTCCATCCTTCGATATAAGGATTTTTTGCAGTGAGGACCCTGCCCAGGGCCAGGGGCCCCTGGGCAGATCCTTTTTCCATTTTCCCTGGGATAGAAAACTCAGCAGTCCAGGTTGCTGATGTCAGTTTGTAGGGCTCCCTTGGGTCTATCAGGGCAGCACAAGTTTGAGGTGGGGACAAATTCGGTGTACGGCCCATCCTTCGATATAAGGATTTTTAGCAGTCAGGTCCCAGCCCAGTGCCAGGGTCCCCAGGGCACATCCTTTTTCCATTTTCCCTGGAAAAGAAAACTCACCAGTCCAGGTTCCTGATGTCAGTTTGTAGGGCTCCCTTGGGTCTATCTGGGCAGCAGAAATTTGAGGAGCGGACAATTTTGGTCTGTTATCCATCCTTCGATATAAGGATTCTTTTCAGTCAGCTCCCAGCCGAGTGCCAGGGGCCCCAGGGAACACCCTTTGGCCATTTTCCCTGGGAAAGAAAACTCACCAGTCCAGGTTCCTGATGTCAGTTTGTAGGGCTCTCTTGGGTCTATGTGGGCAGCAGAAATTTGAGGAGCGGACAAGTTTGGTCTGCGATCCATCCTTCGATAGAGGGATTCTTTGCAGTCAGGTCCCAGCCGAGTGCCAGCGGCCCCAGGGAACATCCTTTGGCCATTTTCCCTGGGAAAGAAAACTCACCAGTCCAGGTTCCTGATGCCAGTTTGTAGGGCTCCCTTGGGTCTATCTGGGTAGCACAAGTTTGAGGTGGGGACAACTTCGGTGTGGGGTCCATCCTTCGATATAAGGATTTTTTGCAGTGAGGACCCTGCCCAGGGCCAGGGGCCCCTGGGCACATCCTTTTTCCATTTTCCCTGGGAAAGAAAACTCAGCAGTCCATGTTGATGATGTCAGTTTGTAGGGCTCCCTTGGGTCTATCAGGGCAGCACAAGTTTGAGGTGGGGACAACTTCGGTGTGGGGTCCATCCTTCGATATAAGGATTATTTGCAGTCAGGGCCAGGGGCCCCCAGGCACATCCTTTGGCCATTTTCCCTGGGAAAAAAAACTCAGCAGTCCAGGTTCCTGATGTCAGTTTGTAGGGCTCCCTTGGGTCTATCAGGGCAGCACAAGTTTGAGGTGGGGACAACTTCGGTGTGGGGTCCATCCTTCGATATAAGGATTTTTTGCAGTCAGGGCCAGGGGCCCCCGGGCACATCCTTTGGCCATTTTCCCTGGGAAAGAAATCTCACCAGTCCAGGTTGCTGATGTCAGTTTGTAGGGCTCCCTTGGGTCTATCAGGGCAGCACAAATTTGAGGTGGGGACAACTTCGGTGTGGGGTCCATCTTTCGATATAAGGATTTTTTGCATTCAGGTCCCAGCCCAGTGCCAGGGTCCCGAGGGCACATCCTTTGGCCATTTTCCCTGGAAAAGAAAACTCACCAGTCCAGGTTGCCGATGTCAGTTTGTAGAGCTCCCTTGGGTCTATCTGGGCAGCAGAAATTTGAGGAGCAAACAATTTTGGTCTGCGATCCATCCTTCGATATTGGGATTATTTGCAGTCAGGTGTCAGCCGAGTGCCAGGGGCCCCAGGGAACATCCTTTGGCCATTTTCCCTGGGAAAGAAAATTCACCAGTCCAGGTTGCTGATGTCAGTTTGTAGGGCTCTCTTGGGTCTATCAGGGCAGCACAAGTATGAGATGGGGACAACTTCAGTCTGGTGTCCATCCTTCAATATAAGGATTCTTTGAAGTCAAGGCCCAGCCGAGAGCCATGGGCCCCTGGGCACATTCTTTGGCCATTTTCCCTGGGAAAGAACACTCACCAGTCCAGGTTCCTGATGTCAATTTGTAGGGCTCCCTTAGGTCTATCAGGGCAGCACAAGTTTGAGGTGGGGACAACTTCGGTGTGGGGTCCATCCTTCGATATAAGGATTTTTTGCAGTGAGGACCCTGCCCAGGGCCAGGGGCCCCTGGGCAGATCCTTTTTCCATTTTCCCTGGGATAGAAAACTCAGCAGTCCAGGTTGCTGATGTCAGTTTGTAGGGCTCCCTTGGGTCTATCAGGGCAGCAGAAATTTGAGGAGCGGACAATTTTGGTCTGTTATCCATCCTTCGATATAAGGATTCTTTGAAGTCAGCTCCCAGCCGAGTGCCAGGGGCCCCAGGGAACACCCTTTGGCCATTTTCCCTGGGAAAGAAAACTCACCAGTCAAGGTTCCTGATGTCATTTTGTAGGGCTCTCTTGGGTCTATGTGGGCAGCAGAAATTTGAGGAGCGGACAATTTCGGTCTGCGATCCATCCTTCGATAGAGGGATTCTTTGCAGTCAGGTCCCAGCCGAGTGCCAGGGGCCCCAGGGAACATCCTTTGGCCATTTTCCCTGGGAAAGAAAACTCACCAGTCCAGGTTCCTGATGCCAGTTTGTAGGGCTCCCTTGGGTCTATCTGGGTAGCACAACTTTCAGGAGCGGACAACTTCGGTCTGGGGTCCATCGTTCGATATAAGGACTTTTAGCAGTCAGGTCGCAGCTCAGTGCCAGGGTCCCCAGGGCACAACCTTTGGCTATTTTCTCTGTGAATGAAAACTCACCAGTCCAGGTTGATGATGTCAGTTTGTAGGGCTCCCTTGGGTCTATCTGGGCAGCAGAAATTTGAGGAGCAAACAATTTTGGTCTGTTATCCATCCTTCAATATAGGGATTCTTTTCAGTCAGGTGTCAGCCGAGTGCCAGGGGCCCCAGGGAACATCCTTTGGCCATTTTCCCTGGGAAAGAAAATTCACCAGTCCAGGTTCCTGATGTCAGTTTGTAGGGCTCCCTTGGGTCTATCAGGGCAGCACAAGTATGAGATGGGGACAACTTCAGTCTGGTGTCCATCCTTCGATATAAGGATTCTTTGAAGTCAAGGCCCAGCCGAGAGCCATGGGCCCCTGGGCACATTCTTTGGCCATTTTCCCTGGGAAAGAACACTCACCAGTCCAGGTTCCTGATATCAGTTTGTAGGGCTCCCTTAGGTCTATCAGGGCAGCACAAGTTTGAGGTGGGGACAACTTCGGTGTGGGGTCCATCCTTCGATATAAGGATTATTTGCAGTGAGGGCCAGGGGCCCCTGGGCACATCCTTTTTCCATTTTCCCTGGGAAAGAAAACTCAGCACTCCAGGTTCCTGATGTCAGTTTGTAGGGCTCCCTTGGGTCTATCACGGCAGCACAACTTTGAGGTGGGGACAACTTCGGTGTGGGGTCCATCCTTCGATATAAGGATTTTTTGCAGTGAGGACCCTGCCCAGGGCCAGGGGCCCCTGGGCACATCCTTTTTCCATTTTCCCTGGGAAAGAAAACTCAGCAGTCCAGCTTCCTGATGTCAGTTTGTAGGGCTCCCTTGGGTCTATCAGGGCAGCACAAGTTTGAGGTGGGGACAACTTCGGTGTGGGGTCCCTCCTTCGATATAAGGATTCTTTGCAGTGAGGACCCTGCCCAGGGCCAGGGGCCCCTGGGCACATCCTTTTTCCACTTTCCCTGGGAAAGAAAACTCAGCAGTCCAGGTTGCTGATGTCAGTTTGTAGGGCTCCCTTGGGTCTATCAGGGCAGCACAAGTTTGAGGTGGGGACAACTTCGGTGTTGGGTCCATACTTCGATATAAGGATTTTTTGCAGTGAGGACCCTGCCCAGGGCCAGGGGCCCCTGGGCACATCCTTTTTCCATTTTCCCTGGGAAAGAAAACTCAGCAGTCCATGTTGATGATGTCAGTTTGTAGGGCTCCCTTGGGTCTATCAGGACAGCACAAGTTTGAGGTGGGGACAACTTCGGTGTGGGGTCCATCCTTCGATATAAGGATTATTTGCAGTCAGGGCCAGGGGCCCCCAGGCACATCCTTTGGCCATTTTCCCCGGGAAAGAAAACTCAGCAGTCCAGGTTCCTGATGTCAGTTTGTAGGGCTCCCTTGGGTCTATCAGGGCAGCACAAGTTTGAGGTGGGGACAACTTCGGTGTGGGGTCCATCCTTCGATATAAGGATTTTTTGCAGTCAGGGCCAGGGGCCCCCGGGCACATCCTTTGGCCATTTTCCCTGGGAAAGAAAACTCACCAGTCCAGGTTGCTGATGTCAGTTTGTAGGGCTCCCTTGGGTCTATCAGGGCAGCACAAATTTGAGGTGGGGACAACTTCGGTGTGGGGTCCATCTTTCGATATAAGGATTATTTGCAGTCAGGTCCCAGCCCAGTGCCAGGGTCCCGAGGGCACATCCTTTGGCCATTTTCCCTGGAAAAGAAAACTCACCAGTCCAGGTTGCTGATGTCAGTTTGTAGAGCTCCCTTGGGTCTATCTGGGCAGCAGAAATTTGAGGAGCAAACAATCTTGGTCTGCGATCCATCCTTCGATATTGGGATTATTTGCAGTCAGGTGTCAGCCGAGTGCCAGGGGCCCCAGGGAACATCCTTTGGCCATTTTCCCTGGGAAAGAAAATTCACCAGTCCAGGTTCCTGATGTCAGTTTGTAGGGCTCCCTTAGGTCTATCAGGGCAGCACAAGTTTGAGGTGGGGACAACTTCGGTGTGGGGTCCATCCTTCGATATAAGGATTTTTTGCAGTGAGGACCCTGCCCAGGGCCAGGGGCCCGTGGGCACATCCTTTTTCCATTTTCCCTGGGAAAGAAAACTCAGCAGTCCAGGTTGCTGATGTCAGTTTGTAGTGCTCCCTTGGGTCTATCAGGGCAGCACAAGTTTGAGGTGGGGACAACTTCGGTGTGCGGTCCATCCTTCGATATAAGGATTTTTAGCAGTCAGGTCCCAGCCCAGTGCCAGGGTCCCCAGGGCACATCCTTTGGCCTTTTTCCCTGGAGAAGAAAACTCACCAGTCCAGGTTCCTGATGTCAGTTTGTAGGGCTCCCTTGGGTCTATCAGGGCAGCAGAAATTTTAGGAGGGGACAACTTCGGTCTGGGGTCCATCCTTCGATATAGGGATTCTTTACAGTCAGGACCCAGCCCAGGTCCAGGGGCCCCTGGGCACATCCTTTGGCCATGTTTCCTAGGAAAGAAAACTCACCAGTCCAGGTTGCTGATGTCAGTTTGTAGGGCTCCCTTGGGTCTATCTGGGCAGCAGAAATTTGAGGAGCAAACAATTTTGGTCTGTTATCCATCCTTCAATATAGGGATTCTTTGCAGTCAGGTGTCAGCCGAGTGCCAGGGGCCCCAGAGAACATCCTTTGGCCATTTTCCCTGGGAAAGAAAACTCACCAGTCCAGGTTCCTGATGCCAGTTTGTAGGGCTCCCTTGGGTCTATCAGGGCAGCACAAGTATGAGATGGGGACAACTTCAGTCTGGTGTCCATCCTTCGATATAAGGATTCTTTGAAGTCAAGGCCCAGCCGAGAGCCATGGGCCCCTGGGCACATTCTTTGGCCATTTTCCCTGGGAAAGAACACTCACCAGTCCAGGTTCCTGATGTCGGTTTGTAGGGCTCCCTTGGGTCTATCAGGGCAGCACAAGTTTGAGGTGGGGACAACTTCGGTGTTGGGTCCATCCTTCGATATAAGGATTCTTTGAAGTCAAGGCCCAGCCGAGAGCCATGGGCCCCTGGGCACATTCTTTGGCCATTTTCCCTGGGAAAGAACAATCACCAGTCCAGGTTCCTGATGTCAGTTTGTAGGGCTCCCTTGGGTCTATCAGGGCAGCACAAGTTTGAGGTGGGGACAACTTCGGTGTGGGGTCCATCCTTCGATATAAGGATTTTTTGCAGTGAGGACCCTGCCCAGGGCCAGGGGCCCCTGGGCACATCCTTTGTCCATTTTCCCTGGGAAAGAAAACTCAGCAGTCCAGGTTGCTGATGTCAGTTTGTAGGGCTCCCTTGGGTCTATCAGGGCACCACAAGTTTGAGGTGGGGACAACTTCGGTGTGGGGTGCATCCTTCGATATAAGGATTTTTTGCAGTGAGGACCCTGCCCAGGGCCAGGGGCCCCTGGGCACATCCTTTTTCCATTTTCCCTGGGAAAGAAAACTCACCAGTCCAGGTTCCTGATGTCAGTTTGTAGGGCTCCCTTGGGTCTATCAGGGCAGCACAAGTTTGAGGTGGGGACAACTTCGGTGTTGGACCCATCCTTCGATATAAGGATTCTTTGCAGTGAGGACCCTGCCCAGGGCCAGGGGCCCCTGGGCACATCCTTTTTCCATTTTCCCTGGGAAAGAAAACTCAGCAGTCCATGTTGATGATGTCAGTTTGTAGGGCTCCCTTGGGTCTATCAGGACAGCACAAGTTTGAGGTGGGGACAATTTCGGTGTGGGGTCCATCCTTCGATATAAGGATTATTTGCAGTCAGGGCCAGGGGCCCCCAGGCACATCCTTTGGCCATTTTCCCCGGGAAAGAAAACTCACCAGTCCAGGTTCCTGATGTCAGTTTGTAGGGCTCCCTTGGGTCTATCAGGGCAGCACAAGTTTGAGGTGGGGACAACATCGGTGTGGGGTCCATCCTTCGATATAAGGATTTTTTGCAGTCAGGGCCAGGGGCCCCCGGGCACATCCTTTGGCCATTTTCCCTGGGAAAGAAAACTCACCAGTCCAGGTTCCTGATGTCAGTTTGTAGGGCTCCCTTGGGTCTATCAGGGCAGCACAAATTTGAGGTGGGGACAACTTCGGTGTGGGGTCCATCCTTCGATATAAGGATTTTTTGCATTCAGGTCCCAGCCCAGTGCCAGGGTCCCGAGGGCACATCCTTTGGCCATTTTCCCTGGAAAAGAAAACTCTGCAGTCCAGGTTGCTGATATCAGTTTGTAGAGCTCCCTTGGGTCTATCTGGGCAGCAGAAATTTGAGGAGCAAACAATCTTGGTCTGCGATCCATCCTTCGATATTGGGATTATTTGCAGTCAGGTGTCAGCCGAGTGCCAGGGGCCCCAGGGAACATCCTTTGGCCATTTTCCCTGGGAAAGAAAATTCACCAGTCCAGGTTCCTGATGTCAGTTTGTAGGGCTCCCTTAGGTCTATCAGGGCAGCACAAGTTTGAGGTGGGGACAACTTCGGTGTGGGGTCCATCCTTCGATATAAGGATTTTTTGCAGTGAGGACCCTGCCCAGGGCCAGGGGCCCCTGGGCACATCCTTTTTCCATTTTCCCTGGGAAAGAAAACTCAGCAGTCCAGGTTGCTGATGTTAGTTTGTAGGGCTCCCTTGGGTCTATCAGGGCAGCACAAGTTTGAGGTGGGGACAACTTCGGTGTGCGGTCCATCCTTCGATATAAGGATTTTTAGCAGTCAGGTCCCAGCCCAGTGCCAGGGTCCCCAGGGCACATCCTTTGGCCTTTTTCCCTGGAAAAGAAAACTCACCAGTCCAGGTTCCTGATGTCAGTTTGTAGGGCTCCCTTGGGTCTATCAGGGCAGCAGAAATTTTAGGAGGGGACAACTTCGGTCTGGGGTCCATCCTTCGATATAGGGATTCTTTACAGTCAGGACCCAGCCCAGGTCCAGGGGCCCCTGGGCACATCCTTTGGCCATGTTTCCTAGGAAAGAAAATTCACCAGTCCAGGTTCCTGATGTTAGTTTGTAGGGCTCCCTTGGGTCTATCAGGGCAGCACAAGTATGAGATGGGGACAACTTCGGTCTGGGGTCCATCCTTCGATATAAGAGTTTTTTGCAGTCATGTTCCAACCCAGGGCCATGGACCCCTGGGCACATCCTTTGGCCATTTTCCCTGGGAAAGAAAACTCACCAGTCCAGGTTCCTGATGTCAGTTTGTAGGGCTCTCTTGGGTCTATCTGGGCAGCAGAAATTTGAGGAGCGGACCAGTTTGGTCTGCGATCCATCCTTCGATAGAGGGATTCTTTGCAGTCAGGTCCCAGCCGAGTGCCAGGGGCCCCAGGGAACATCCTTTTGCCATTTTCCCTGGGAAAGAAAACTCACCAGTCCAGGTTCCTGATACCAGTTTGTAGGGCTCCCTTGGGTCTATCTGGGTAGCACAACTTTCAGGAGCGGACAACTTCGGTCTGGGGTCCATCGTTCGATATAAGGAGTTTTAGCAGTCAGGTCGCAGCTCAGTGCCAGGGTCCCCAGGGCACAACCTTTGGCTATTTTCTCTGTGAATGAAAACTCACCAGTCCAGGTTGCTGATGTCACTTTGTAGGGCTCCCTTGGGTCTACCAGGGCAGCACAAGTTTGAGGTGGGGACAACTTCAGTCTGGGGTCCATCCTTCGATATAAGGATTTTTAGCAGTCAGGTCCCAGCCCAGTGCCAGGGTCCCCAGGGCACATCCTTTGGCCATTTTCCCTGGAAAAGAAAACTCACCAGTCCAGGTTGCTGATGTCAGTTTGTAGGGCTCCCTTGGGTCTATCTGGGCAGCAGAAATTTGAGGAGCAAACAATTTTGGTCTGTTATCCATCCTTCAATATAGGGATTCTTTGCAGTCAGGTGTCAGCCGAGTGCCAGGGGCCCCAGGGAGCATCCTTTGGCCATTTCCCCTGGGAAAGAAAATTCACCAGTCCAGGTTCCTGATGTCAGTTTGTAGGGCTCCCTTGGGTCCATCAGGGCAGCACAAGTATGAGATGGGGACAACTTCAGTCTGGTGTCCATCCTTCGATATAAGGATTCTTTGAAGTCAAGGCCCAGCCGAGAGCCATGGGCCCCTGGGCACATTCTTTGGCCATTTTCCCTGGGAAAGAACACTCACCAGTCCAGGTTCCTGATGTCGGTTTGTAGGGCTCCCTTAGGTCTATCAGGGCAGCACAAGTTTGAGGTGGGGACAACTTCGGTGTGGGGTCCATCCTTCGATATAAGGATTTTTTGCAGTGAGGACCCTGCCCAGGGCCAGGGGCCCCTGGGCACATCCTTTTTCCATTTTCCCTGGGAAAGAAAACTCAGCAGTCCAGGTTGCTGATGTCAGTTTGTAGGGCTCCCTTGGGTCTATCAGGGCACCACAAGTTTGAGGTGGGGACAACTTCGGTGTGGGGTGCATCCTTCGATATAAGGATTTTTTTCAGTGAGGACCCTGCCCAGGGCCAGGGGCCCCTGGGCACATCCTTTTTCCATTTTCCCTGGGAAAGAAAACTCACCAGTCCAGGTTCCTGATGTCAGTTTGTAGGGCTCCCTTGGGTCTATCAGGGCAGCACAAGTTTGAGGTGGGGACAACTTCGGTGTTGGATCCATCCTTCGATATAAGGATTCTTTGCAGTGAGGACCCTGCCCAGGGCCAGGGGCCCCTGGGCACATCCTTTTTCCATTTTCCCTGGGAAAGAAAACTCAGCAGTCCATGTTGATGATGTCAGTTTGTAGGGCTCCCTTGGGTCTATCAGGACAGCACAAGTTTGAGGTGGGGACAATTTCGGTGTGGGGTCCATCCTTCGATATAAGGATTATTTGCAGTCAGGGCCAGGGGCCCCCAGGCACATCCTTTGGCCATTTTCCCCGGGAAAGAAAACTCACCAGTCCAGGTTCCTGATGTCAGTTTGTAGGGCTCCCTTGGGTCTATCAGGGCAGCACAAGTTTGAGGTGGGGACAACATCGGTGTGGGGTCCATCCTTCGATATAAGGATTTTTTGCAGTCAGGGCCAGGGGCCCCCGGGCACATCCTTTGGCCATTTTCCCTGGGAAAGAAAACTCACCAGTCCAGGTTGCTGATGTCAGTTTGTAGGGCTCCCTTGGGTCTATCAGGGCAGCACAAATTTGAGGTGGGGACAACTTCGGTGTGGGGTCCATCCTTCGATATAAGGATTTTTTGCATTCAGGTCCCAGCCCAGTGCCAGGGTCCCGAGGGCACATCCTTTGGCCATTTTCCCTGGAAAAGAAAACTCACCAGTCCAGGTTGCTGATATCAGTTTGTAGAGCTCCCTTGGGTCTATCTGGGCAGCAGAAATTTGAGGAGCAAACAATCTTGGTCTGCGATCCATCCTTCGATATTGGGATTATTTGCAGTCAGGTGTCAGCCGAGTGCCAGGGGCCCCAGGGAACATCCTTTGGCCATTTTCCCTGGGAAAGAAAATTCACCAGTCCAGGTTCCTGATGTCAGTTTGTAGGGCTCCCTTAGGTCTATCAGGGCAGCACAAGTTTGAGGTGGGGACAACTTCGGTGTGGGGTCCATCCTTCGATATAAGGATTTTTTGCAGTGAGGACCCTGCCCAGGGCCAGGGGCCCCTGGGCACATCCTTTTTCCATTTTCCCTGGGAAAGAAAACTCAGCAGTCCAGGTTGCTGATGTTAGTTTGTAGGGCTCCCTTGGGTCTATCAGGGCAGCACAAGTTTGAGGTGGGGACAACTTCGGTGTGGGGTCCATCCTTCGATATAAGGATTCTTTGAAGTCAAGGCCCAGCCGAGAGCCATGGGCCCCTGGGCACATTCTTTGGCCATTTTCCCTGGGAAAGAACACTCACCAGTCCAGGTTCCTGATGTCAGTTTGTAGGGCTCCCTTGGGTCTATCAGGGCACCACAAGTTTGAGGTGGGGACAACTTCGGTGTGGGGTCCATCCTTCGATATAAGGATTTTTTGCAGTGAGGACCCTGCCCAGGGCCAGGGGCCCCTGGGCACATCCTTTTTCCATTTTCCCTGGGAAAGAAAACTCAGCAGTCCAGGTTGCTGATGTCAGTTTGTAGGGCTCCCTTGGGTCTATCAGGGCACCACAAGTTTGAGGTGGGGACAACTTCGGTGTGGGGTGCATCCTTCGATATAAGGATTTTTTTCAGTGAGGACCCTGCCCAGGGCCAGGGGCCCCTGGGCACATCCTTTTTCCATTTTCCCTGGGAAAGAAAACTCACCAGTCCAGGTTCCTGATGTCAGTTTGTAGGGCTCCCTTGGGTCTATCAGGGCAGCACAAGTTTGAGGTGGGGACAACTTCGGTGTTGGATCCATCCTTCGATATAAGGATTCTTTGCAGTGAGGACCCTGCCCAGGGCCAGGGGCCCCTGGGCACATCCTTTTTCCATTTTCCCTGGGAAAGAAAACTCAGCAGTCCATGTTGATGATGTCAGTTTGTAGGGCTCCCTTGGGTCTATCAGGACAGCACAAGTTTGAGGTGGGGACAATTTCGGTGTGGGGTCCATCCTTCGATATAAGGATTATTTGCAGTCAGGGCCAGGGGCCCCCAGGCACATCCTTTGGCCATTTTCCCCGGGAAAGAAAACTCACCAGTCCAGGTTCCTGATGTCAGTTTGTAGGGCTCCCTTGGGTCTATCAGGGCAGCACAAGTTTGAGGTGGGGACAACATCGGTGTGGGGTCCATCCTTCGATATAAGGATTTTTTGCAGTCAGGGCCAGGGGCCCCCGGGCACATCCTTTGGCCATTTCCCCTGGGAAAGAAAACTCACCAGTCCAGGTTGCTGATGTCAGTTTGTAGGGCTCCCTTGGGTCTATCAGGGCAGCACAAATTTGAGGTGGGGACAACTTCGGTGTGGGGTCCATCCTTCGATATAAGGATTTTTTGCAGTCAGGGCCAGGGGCCCCCGGGCACATCCTTTGGCCATTTTCCCTGGGAAAGAAAACTCACCAGTCCAGGTTGCTGATGTCAGTTTGTAGGGCTCCCTTGGGTCTATCAGGGCAGCACAAATTTGAGGTGGGGACAACTTCGGTGTGGGGTCCATCCTTCGATATAAGGATTTTTTGCATTCAGGTCCCAGCCCAGTGCCAGGGTCCCGAGGGCACATCCTTTGGCCATTTTCCCTGGAAAAGAAAACTCACCAGTCCAGGTTGCTGATATCAGTTTGTAGAGCTCCCTTGGGTCTATCTGGGCAGCAGAAATTTGAGGAGCAAACAATCTTGGTCTGCGATCCATCCTTCGATATTGGGATTATTTGCAGTCAGGTGTCAGCCGAGTGCCAGGGGCCCCAGGGAACATCCTTTGGCCATTTTCCCTGGGAAAGAAAATTCACCAGTCCAGGTTCCTGATGTCAGTTTGTAGGGCTCCCTTAGGTCTATCAGGGCAGCACAAGTTTGAGGTGGGGACAACTTCGGTGTGGGGTCCATCCTTCGATATAAGGATTTTTTGCAGTGAGGACCCTGCCCAGGGCCAGGGGCCCCTGGGCACATCCTTTTTCCATTTTCCCTGGGAAAGAAAACTCAGCAGTCCAGGTTGCTGATGTTAGTTTGTAGGGCTCCCTTGGGTCTATCAGGGCAGCACAAGTTTGAGGTGGGGACAACTTCGGTGTGCGGTCCATCCTTCGATATAAGGATTTTTAGCAGTCAGGTCCCTGCCCAGTGCCCGGGTCCCCAGGGCACATCCTTTGGCCTTTTTCCCTGGAAAAGAAAACTCACCAGTCCAGGTTCCTGATGTCAGTTTGTAGGGCTCCCTTGGGTCTATCAGGGCAGCACAAGTTTGAGGTGGGGACAACTTCGGTGTGGGGTCCATCCTTCGATATAAGGATTCTTTGAAGTCAAGGCCCAGCCGAGAGCCATGGGCCCCTGGGCACATTCTTTGGCCATTTTCCCTGGGAAAGAACACTCACCAGTCCAGGTTCCTGATGTCAGTTTGTAGGGCTCCCTTGGGTCTATCAGGGCACCACAAGTTTGAGGTGGGGACAACTTCGGTGTGGGGTCCATCCTTCGATATAAGGATTTTTTGCAGTGAGGACCCTGCCCAGGGCCAGGGGCCCCTGGGCACATCCTTTTTCCATTTTCCCTGGGAAAGAAAACTCAGCAGTCCAGGTTCCTGATGTCAGTTTGTAGGGCTCCCTTGGGTCTATCAGGACAGCACAAGTTTGAGGTGGGGACAATTTCGGTGTGGGGTCCATCCTTCGATATAAGGATTATTTGCAGTCAGGGCCAGGGGCCCCCAGGCACATCCTTTGGCCATTTTCCCCGGGAAAGAAAACTCAGCAGTCCAGGTTCCTGATGTCAGTTTGTAGGGCTCCCTTGGGTCTATCAGGGCAGCACAAGTTTGAGGTGGGGACAACATCGGTGTGGGGTCCATCCTTCGATATAAGGATTTTTTGCAGTCAGGGCCAGGGGCCCCCGGGCACATCCTTTGGCCATTTTCCCTGGGAAAGAAAACTCACCAGTCCAGGTTGCTGATGTCAGTTTGTAGGGCTCCCTTGGGTCTATCAGGGCAGCACAAATTTGAGGTGGGGACAACTTCGGTGTGGGGTCCATCCTTCGATATAAGGATTTTTTGCATTCAGGTCCCAGCCCAGTGCCAGGGTCCCGAGGGCACATCCTTTGGCCATTTTCCCTGGAAAAGAAAACTCTGCAGTCCAGGTTGCTGATATGAGTTTGTAGAGCTCCCTTGGGTCTATCTGGGCAGCAGAAATTTGAGGAGCAAACAATCTTGGTCTGCGATCCATCCTTCGATATTGGGATTATTTGCAGTCAGGTGTCAGCCGAGTGCCAGGGGCCCCAGGGAACATCCTTTGGCCATTTTCCCTGGGAAAGAAAATTCACCAGTCCAGGTTCCTGATGTCAGTTTGTAGGGCTCCCTTAGGTCTATCAGGGCAGCACAAGTTTGAGGTGGGGACAACTTCGGTGTGGGGTCCATCCTTCGATATAAGGATTTTTTGCAGTGAGGACCCTGCCCAGGGCCAGGGGCCCCTGGGCACATCCTTTTTCCATTTTCCCTGGGAAAGAAAACTCAGCAGTCCAGGTTGCTGATGTTAGTTTGTAGGGCTCCCTTGGGTCTATCAGGGCAGCACAAGTTTGAGGTGGGGACAACTTCGGTGTGCGGTCCATCCTTCGATATAAGGATTTTTAGCAGTCAGGTCCCAGCCCAGTGCCAGGGTCCCCAGGGCACACCCTTTGGCCTTTTTCCCTGGAAAAGAAAACTCACCAGTCCAGGTTCCTGATGTCAGTTTGTAGGGCTCCCTTGGGTCTATCAGGGCAGCAGAAATTTTAGGAGGGGACAACTTCAGTCTGGGGTCCATCCTTCGATATAGGGATTCTTTACAGTCAGGACCCAGCCCAGGTCCAGGGGCCCCTGGGCACATCCTTTGGCCATGTTTCCTAGGAAAGAAAATTCACCAGTCCAGGTTCCTGATGTTAGTTTGTAGGGCTCCCTTGGGTCTATCAGGGCAGCACAAGTATGAGATGGGGACAACTTCGGTCTGGGGTCCATCCTTCGATATAAGAGTTTTTTGCAGTCATGTTCCAACCCAGGGCCATGGACCCCTGGGCACATCCTTTGGCCATTTTCCCTGGGAAAGAAAACTCACCAGTCCAGGTTCCTGATGTCAGTTTGTAGGGCTCTCTTGGGTCTATCTGGGCAGCAGAAATTTGAGGAGCGGACCAGTTTGGTCTGCGATCCATCCTTCGATAGAGGGATTCTTTGCAGTCAGGTCCCAGCCGAGTGCCAGGGGCCCCAGGGAACATCCTTTTGCCATTTTCCCTGGGAAAGAAAACTCACCAGTCCAGGTTCCTGATACCAGTTTGTAGGGCTCCCTTGGGTCTATCTGGGTAGCACAACTTTCAGGAGCGGACAACTTCGGTCTGGGGTCCATCGTTCGATATAAGGAGTTTTAGCAGTCAGGTCGCAGCTCAGTGCCAGGGTCCCCAGGGCACAACCTTTGGCTATTTTCTCTGTGAATGAAAACTCACCAGTCCAGGTTGCTGATGTCACTTTGTAGGGCTCCCTTGGGTCTACCAGGGCAGCACAAGTTTGAGGTGGGGACAACTTCAGTCTGGGGTCCATCCTTCGATATAAGGATTTTTAGCAGTCAGGTCCCAGCCCAGTGCCAGGGTCCCCAGGGCACATCCTTTGGCCATTTTCCCTGGAAAAGAAAACTCACCAGTCCAGGTTGCTGATGTCAGTTTGTAGGGCTCCCTTGGGTCTATCTGGGCAGCAGAAATTTGAGGAGCAAACAATTTTGGTCTGTTATCCATCCTTCAATATAGGGATTCTTTGCAGTCAGGTGTCAGCCGAGTGCCAGGGGCCCCAGGGAGCATCCTTTGGCCATTTCCCCTGGGAAAGAAAATTCACCAGTCCAGGTTCCTGATGTCAGTTTGTAGGGCTCCCTTGGGTCTATCAGGGCAGCACAAGTATGAGATGGGGACAACTTCAGTCTGGTGTCCATCCTTCGATATAAGGATTCTTTGAAGTCAAGGCCCAGCCGAGAGCCATGGGCCCCTGGGCACATTCTTTGGCCATTTTCCCTGGGAAAGAACACTCACCAGTCCAGGTTCCTGATGTCGGTTTGTAGGGCTCCCTTAGGTCTATCAGGGCAGCACAAGTTTGAGGTGGGGACAACTTCGGTGTGGGGTCCATCCTTCGATATAAGGATTTTTTGCAGTGAGGACCCTGCCCAGGGCCAGGGGCCCCTGGGCACATCCTTTTTCCATTTTCCCTGGGAAAGAAAACTCAGCAGTCCAGGTTGCTGATGTAAGTTTGTAGGGCTCCCTTGGGTCTATCAGGGCACCACAAGTTTGAGGTGGGGACAACTTCGGTGTGGGGTGCATCCTTCGATATAAGGATTTTTTTCAGTGAGGACCCTGCCCAGGGCCAGGGGCCCCTGGGCACATCCTTTTTCCATTTTCCCTGGGAAAGAAAACTCACCAGTCCAGGTTCCTGATGTCAGTTTGTAGGGCTCCCTTGGGTCTATCAGGGCAGCACAAGTTTGAGGTGGGGACAACTTCGGTGTTGGATCCATCCTTCGATATAAGGATTCTTTGCAGTGAGGACCCTGCCCAGGGCCAGGGGCCCCTGGGCACATCCTTTTTCCATTTTCCCTGGGAAAGAAAACTCAGCAGTCCATGTTGATGATGTCAGTTTGTAGGGCTCCCTTGGGTCTATCAGGACAGCACAAGTTTGAGGTGGGGACAATTTCGGTGTGGGGTCCATCCTTCAATATAAGGATTTTTTGCAGTCAGGGCCAGGGGCCCCCGGGCACATCCTTTGGCCATTTTCCCTGGGAAAGAAAACTCACCAGTCCAGGTTGCTGATGTCAGTTTGTAGGGCTCCCTTGGGTCTATCAGGGCAGCACAAATTTGAGGTGGGGACAACTTCGGTGTGGGGTCCATCCTTCGATATAAGGATTTTTTGCATTCAGGTCCCAGCCCAGTGCCAGGGTCCCGAGGGCACATCCTTTGGCCATTTTCCGTGGAAAAGAAAACTCACCAGTCCAGGTTGCTGATATCAGTTTTTAGAGCTCCCTTGGGTCTATCTGGGCAGCAGAAATTTGAGGAGCAAACAATCTTGGTCTGCGATCCATCCTTCGATATTGGGATTATTTGCAGTCAGGTGTCAGCCGAGTGCCAGGGGCCCCAGGGAACATCCTTTGGCCATTTTCCCTGGGAAAGAAAATTCACCAGTCCAGGTTCCTGATGTCAGTTTGTAGGGCTCCCTTAGGTCTATCAGGGCAGCACAAGTTTGAGGTGGGGACAACTTCGGTGTGGGGTCCATCCTTCGATATAAGGATTTTTTGCAGTGAGGACCCTGCCCAGGGCCAGGGGCCCCTGGGCACATCCTTTTTCCATTTTCCCTGGGAAAGAAAACTCAGCAGTCCAGGTTGCTGATGTTAGTTTGTAGGGCTCCCTTGGGTCTATCAGGGCAGCACAAGTTTGAGGTGGGGACAACTTCGGTGTGCGGTCCATCCTTCGATATAAGGATTTTTAGCAGTCAGGTCCCAGCCCAGTGCCAGGGTCCCCAGGGCACACCCTTTGGCCTTTTTCCCTGGAAAAGAAAACTCACCAGTCCAGGTTCCTGATGTCAGTTTGTAGGGCTCCCTTGGGTCTATCAGGGCAGCAGAAATTTTAGGAGGGGACAACTTCAGTCTGGGGTCCATCCTTCGATATAGGGATTCTTTACAGTCAGGACCCAGCCCAGGTCCAGGGGCCCCTGGGCACATCCTTTGGCCATGTTTCCTAGGAAAGAAAATTCACCAGTCCAGGTTCCTGATGTTAGTTTGTAGGGCTCCCTTGGGTCTATCAGGGCAGCACAAGTATGAGATGGGGACAACTTCGGTCTGGGGTCCATCCTTCGATATAAGAGTTTTTTGCAGTCATGTTCCAACCCAGGGCCATGGACCCCTGGGCACATCCTTTGGCCATTTTCCCTGGGAAAGAAAACTCACCAGTCCAGGTTCCTGATGTCAGTTTGTAGGGCTCTCTTGGGTCTATCTGGGCAGCAGAAATTTGAGGAGCGGACCAGTTTGGTCTGCGATCCATCCTTCGATAGAGGGATTCTTTGCAGTCAGGTCCCAGCCGAGTGCCAGGGGCCCCAGGGAACATCCTTTTGCCATTTTCCCTGGGAAAGAAAACTCACCAGTCCAGGTTCCTGATACCAGTTTGTAGGGCTCCCTTGGGTCTATCTGGGTAGCACAACTTTCAGGAGCGGACAACTTCGGTCTGGGGTCCATCGTTCGATATAAGGAGTTTTAGCAGTCAGGTCGCAGCTCAGTGCCAGGGTCCCCAGGGCACAACCTTTGGCTATTTTCTCTGTGAATGAAAACTCACCAGTCCAGGTTGCTGATGTCACTTTGTAGGGCTCCCTTGGGTCTACCAGGGCAGCACAAGTTTGAGGTGGGGACAACTTCAGTCTGGGGTCCATCCTTCGATATAAGGATTTTTAGCAGTCAGGTCCCAGCCCAGTGCCAGGGTCCCCAGGGCACATCCTTTGGCCATTTTCCCTGGAAAAGAAAACTCACCAGTCCAGGTTGCTGATGTCAGTTTGTAGGGCTCCCTTGGGTCTATCTGGGCAGCAGAAATTTGAGGAGCAAACAATTTTGGTCTGTTATCCATCCTTCAATATAGGGATTCTTTGCAGTCAGGTGTCAGCCGAGTGCCAGGGGCCCCAGGGAGCATCCTTTGGCCATTTCCCCTGGGAAAGAAAATTCACCAGTCCAGGTTCCTGATGTCAGTTTGTAGGGCTCCCTTGGGTCTATCAGGGCAGCACAAGTATGAGATGGGGACAACTTCAGTCTGGTGTCCATCCTTCGATATAAGGATTCTTTGAAGTCAAGGCCCAGCCGAGAGCCATGGGCCCCTGGGCACATTCTTTGGCCATTTTCCCTGGGAAAGAACACTCACCAGTCCAGGTTCCTGATGTCGGTTTGTAGGGCTCCCTTAGGTCTATCAGGGCAGCACAAGTTTGAGGTGGGGACAACTTCGGTGTGGGGTCCATCCTTCGATATAAGGATTTTTTGCAGTGAGGACCCTGCCCAGGGCCAGGGGCCCCTGGGCACATCCTTTTTCCATTTTCCCTGGGAAAGAAAACTCAGCAGTCCAGGTTGCTGATGTCAGTTTGTAGGGCTCCCTTGGGTCTATCAGGGCACCACAAGTTTGAGGTGGGGACAACTTCGGTGTGGGGTGCATCCTTCGATATAAGGATTTTTTTCAGTGAGGACCCTGCCCAGGGCCAGGGGCCCCTGGGCACATCCTTTTTCCATTTTCCCTGGGAAAGAAAACTCACCAGTCCAGGTTCCTGATGTCAGTTTGTAGGGCTCCCTTGGGTCTATCAGGGCAGCACAAGTTTGAGGTGGGGACAACTTCGGTGTTGGATCCATCCTTCGATATAAGGATTCTTTGCAGTGAGGACCCTGCCCAGGGCCAGGGGCCCCTGGGCACATCCTTTTTCCATTTTCCCTGGGAAAGAAAACTCAGCAGTCCATGTTGATGATGTCAGTTTGTAGGGCTCCCTTGGGTCTATCAGGACAGCACAAGTTTGAGGTGGGGACAATTTCGGTGTGGGGTCCATCCTTCAATATAAGGATTTTTTGCAGTCAGGGCCAGGGGCCCCCGGGCACATCCTTTGGCCATTTTCCCTGGGAAAGAAAACTCACCAGTCCAGGTTGCTGATGTCAGTTTGTAGGGCTCCCTTGGGTCTATCAGGGCAGCACAAATTTGAGGTGGGGACAACTTCGGTGTGGGGTCCATCCTTCGATATAAGGATTTTTTGCATTCAGGTCCCAGCCCAGTGCCAGGGTCCCGAGGGCACATCCTTTGGCCATTTTCCGTGGAAAAGAAAACTCACCAGTCCAGGTTGCTGATATCAGTTTTTAGAGCTCCCTTGGGTCTATCTGGGCAGCAGAAATTTGAGGAGCAAACAATCTTGGTCTGCGATCCATCCTTCGATATTGGGATTATTTGCAGTCAGGTGTCAGCCGAGTGCCAGGGGCCCCAGGGAACATCCTTTGGCCATTTTCCCTGGGAAAGAAAATTCACCAGTCCAGGTTCCTGATGTCAGTTTGTAGGGCTCCCTTAGGTCTATCAGGGCAGCACAAGTTTGAGGTGGGGACAACTTCGGTGTGGGGTCCATCCTTCGATATAAGGATTTTTTGCAGTGAGGACCCTGCCCAGGGCCAGGGGCCCCTGGGCACATCCTTTTTCCATTTTCCCTGGGAAAGAAAACTCAGCAGTCCAGGTTGCTGATGTTAGTTTGTAGGGCTCCCTTGGGTCTATCAGGGCAGCACAAGTTTGAGGTGGGGACAACTTCGGTGTGCGGTCCATCCTTCGATATAAGGATTTTTAGCAGTCAGGTCCCAGCCCAGTGCCAGGGTCCCCAGGGCACACCCTTTGGCCTTTTTCCCTGGAAAAGAAAACTCACCAGTCCAGGTTCCTGATGTCAGTTTGTAGGGCTCCCTTGGGTCTATCAGGGCAGCAGAAATTTTAGGAGGGGACAACTTCAGTCTGGGGTCCATCCTTCGATATAGGGATTCTTTACAGTCAGGACCCAGCCCAGGTCCAGGGGCCCCTGGGCACATCCTTTGGCCATGTTTCCTAGGAAAGAAAATTCACCAGTCCAGGTTCCTGATGTTAGTTTGTAGGGCTCCCTTGGGTCTATCAGGGCAGCACAAGTATGAGATGGGGACAACTTCGGTCTGGGGTCCATCCTTCGATATAAGAGTTTTTTGCAGTCATGTTCCAACCCAGGGCCATGGACCCCTGGGCACATCCTTTGGCCATTTTCCCTGGGAAAGAAAACTCACCAGTCCAGGTTCCTGATGTCAGTTTGTAGGGCTCTCTTGGGTCTATCTGGGCAGCAGAAATTTGAGGAGCGGACCAGTTTGGTCTGCGATCCATCCTTCGATAGAGGGATTCTTTGCAGTCAGGTCCCAGCCGAGTGCCAGGGGCCCCAGGGAACATCCTTTTGCCATTTTCCCTGGGAAAGAAAACTCACCAGTCCAGGTTCCTGATACCAGTTTGTAGGGCTCCCTTGGGTCTATCTGGGTAGCACAACTTTCAGGAGCGGACAACTTCGGTCTGGGGTCCATCGTTCGATATAAGGAGTTTTAGCAGTCAGGTCGCAGCTCAGTGCCAGGGTCCCCAGGGCACAACCTTTGGCTATTTTCTCTGTGAATGAAAACTCACCAGTCCAGGTTGCTGATGTCACTTTGTAGGGCTCCCTTGGGTCTACCAGGGCAGCACAAGTTTGAGGTGGGGACAACTTCAGTCTGGGGTCCATCCTTCGATATAAGGATTTTTAGCAGTCAGGTCCCAGCCCAGTGCCAGGGTCCCCAGGGCACATCCTTTGGCCATTTTCCCTGGAAAAGAAAACTCACCAGTCCAGGTTGCTGATGTCAGTTTGTAGGGCTCCCTTGGGTCTATCTGGGCAGCAGAAATTTGAGGAGCAAACAATTTTGGTCTGTTATCCATCCTTCAATATAGGGATTCTTTGCAGTCAGGTGTCAGCCGAGTGCCAGGGGCCCCAGGGAGCATCCTTTGGCCATTTCCCCTGGGAAAGAAAATTCACCAGTCCAGGTTCCTGATGTCAGTTTGTAGGGCTCCCTTGGGTCTATCAGGGCAGCACAAGTATGAGATGGGGACAACTTCAGTCTGGTGTCCATCCTTCGATATAAGGATTCTTTGAAGTCAAGGCCCAGCCGAGAGCCATGGGCCCCTGGGCACATTCTTTGGCCATTTTCCCTGGGAAAGAACACTCACCAGTCCAGGTTCCTGATGTCGGTTTGTAGGGCTCCCTTAGGTCTATCAGGGCAGCACAAGTTTGAGGTGGGGACAACTTCGGTGTGGGGTCCATCCTTCGATATAAGGATTTTTTGCAGTGAGGACCCTGCCCAGGGCCAGGGGCCCCTGGGCACATCCTTTTTCCATTTTCCCTGGGAAAGAAAACTCAGCAGTCCAGGTTGCTGATGTCAGTTTGTAGGGCTCCCTTGGGTCTATCAGGGCACCACAAGTTTGAGGTGGGGACAACTTCGGTGTGGGGTGCATCCTTCGATATAAGGATTTTTTTCAGTGAGGACCCTGCCCAGGGCCAGGGGCCCCTGGGCACATCCTTTTTCCATTTTCCCTGGGAAAGAAAACTCACCAGTCCAGGTTCCTGATGTCAGTTTGTAAAGCTCCCTTGGGTCTATCAGGGCAGCACAAGTTTGAGGTGGGGACAACTTCGGTGTTGGATCCATCCTTCGATATAAGGATTCTTTGCAGTGAGGACCCTGCCCAGGGCCAGGGGCCCCTGGGCACATCCTTTTTCCATTTTCCCTGGGAAAGAAAACTCAGCAGTCCATGTTGATGATGTCAGTTTGTAGGGCTCCCTTGGGTCTATCAGGACAGCACAAGTTTGAGGTGGGGACAATTTCGGTGTGGGGTCCATCCTTCAATATAAGGATTTTTTGCAGTCAGGGCCAGGGGCCCCCGGGCACATCCTTTGGCCATTTTCCCTGGGAAAGAAAACTCACCAGTCCAGGTTGCTGATGTCAGTTTGTAGGGCTCCCTTGGGTCTATCAGGGCAGCACAAATTTGAGGTGGGGACAACTTCGGTGTGGGGTCCATCCTTCGATATAAGGATTTTTTGCATTCAGGTCCCAGCCCAGTGCCAGGGTCCCGAGGGCACATCCTTTGGCCATTTTCCGTGGAAAAGAAAACTCACCAGTCCAGGTTGCTGATATCAGTTTTTAGAGCTCCCTTGGGTCTATCTGGGCAGCAGAAATTTGAGGAGCAAACAATCTTGGTCTGCGATCCATCCTTCGATATTGGGATTATTTGCAGTCAGGTGTCAGCCGAGTGCCAGGGGCCCCAGGGAACATCCTTTGGCCATTTTCCCTGGGAAAGAAAACTCACCAGTCCAGGTTCCTGATGTCAGTTTGTAGGGCTCCCTTAGGTCTATCAGGGCAGCACAAGTTTGAGGTGGGGACAACTTCGGTGTGGGGTCCATCCTTCGATATAAGGATTTTTTGCAGTGAGGACCCTGCCCAGGGCCAGGGGCCCCTGGGCACATCCTTTTTCCATTTTCCCTGGGAAAGAAAACTCAGCAGTCCAGGTTGCTGATGTTAGTTTGTAGGGCTCCCTTGGGTCTATCAGGGCAGCACAAGTTTGAGGTGGGGACAACTTCGGTGTGCGGTCCATCCTTCGATATAAGGATTTTTAGCAGTCAGGTCCCAGCCCAGTGCCAGGGTCCCCAGGGCACATCCTTTGGCCTTTTTCCCTGGAAAAGAAAACTCACCAGTCCAGGTTCCTGATGTCAGTTTGTAGGGCTCCCTTGGGTCTATCAGGGCAGCAGAAATTTTAGGAGGGGACAACTTCGGTCTGGGGTCCATCCTTCGATATATGGATTCTTTACAGTCAGGACCCAGCCCAGGTCCAGGGGCCCCTGGGCACATCCTTTGGCCATGTTTCCTAGGAAAGAAAATTCACCAGTCCAGGTTCCTGATGTTAGTTTGTAGGGCTCCCTTGGGTCTATCAGGGCAGCACAAGTATGAGATGGGGACAACTTCGGTCTGGGGTCCATCCTTCGATATAAGAGTTTTTTGCAGTCATGTTCCAACCCAGGGCCATGGACCCCTGGGCACATCCTTTGGCCATTTTCCCTGGGAAAGAAAACTCACCAGTCCAGGTTCCTGATGTCAGTTTGTAGGGCTCTCTTGGGTCTATCTGGGCAGCAGAAATTTGAGGAGCGGACCAGTTTGGTCTGCGATCCATCCTTCGATAGAGGGATTCTTTGCAGTCAGGTCCCAGCCGAGTGCCAGGGGCCCCAGGGAACATCCTTTTGCCATTTTCCCTGGGAAAGAAAACTCACCAGTCCAGGTTCCTGATACCAGTTTGTAGGGCTCCCTTGGGTCTATCTGGGTAGCACAACTTTCAGGAGCGGACAACTTCGGTCTGGGGTCCATCGTTCGATATAAGGAGTTTTAGCAGTCAGGTCGCAGCTCAGTGCCAGGGTCCCCAGGGCACAACCTTTGGCTATTTTCTCTGTGAATGAAAACTCACCAGTCCAGGTTGCTGATGTCACTTTGTAGGGCTCCCTTGGGTCTACCAGGGCAGCACAAGTTTGAGGTGGGGACAACTTCAGTCTGGGGTCCATCCTTCGATATAAGGATTTTTAGCAGTCAGGTCCCAGCCCAGTGCCAGGGTCCCCAGGGCACATCCTTTGGCCATTTTCCCTGGAAAAGAAAACTCACCAGTCCAGGTTGCTGATGTCAGTTTGTAGGGCTCCCTTGGGTCTATCTGGGCAGCAGAAATTTGAGGAGCAAACAATTTTGGTCTGTTATCCATCCTTCAATATAGGGATTCTTTGCAGTCAGGTGTCAGCCGAGTGCCAGGGGCCCCAGGGAGCATCCTTTGGCCATTTCCCCTGGGAAAGAAAATTCACCAGTCCAGGTTCCTGATGTCAGTTTGTAGGGCTCCCTTGGGTCTATCAGGGCAGCACAAGTATGAGATGGGGACAACTTCGGTCTGGGGTCCATCCTTCGATATAAGAGTTTTTTGCAGTCATGTTCCAACCCAGGGCCATGGACCCCTGGGCACATCCTTTGGCCATTTTCCCTGGGAAAGAAAACTCACCAGTCCAGGTTCCTGATGTCAGTTTGTAGGGCTCTCTTGGGTCTATCTGGGCAGCAGAAATTTGAGGAGCGGACCAGTTTGGTCTGCGATCCATCCTTCGATAGAGGGATTCTTTGCAGTCAGGTCCCAGCCGAGTGCCAGGGGCCCCAGGGAACATCCTTTTGCCATTTTCCCTGGGAAAGAAAACTCACCAGTCCAGGTTCCTGATACCAGTTTGTAGGGCTCCCTTGGGTCTATCTGGGTAGCACAACTTTCAGGAGCGGACAACTTCGGTCTGGGGTCCATCGTTCGATATAAGGAGTTTTAGCAGTCAGGTCGCAGCTCAGTGCCAGGGTCCCCAGGGCACAACCTTTGGCTATTTTCTCTGTGAATGAAAACTCACCAGTCCAGGTTGCTGATGTCACTTTGTAGGGCTCCCTTGGGTCTACCAGGGCAGCACAAGTTTGAGGTGGGGACAACTTCAGTCTGGGGTCCATCCTTCGATATAAGGATTTTTAGCAGTCAGGTCCCAGCCCAGTGCCAGGGTCCCCAGGGCACATCCTTTGGCCATTTTCCCTGGAAAAGAAAACTCACCAGTCCAGGTTGCTGATGTCAGTTTGTAGGGCTCCCTTGGGTCTATCTGGGCAGCAGAAATTTGAGGAGCAAACAATTTTGGTCTGTTATCCATCCTTCAATATAGGGATTCTTTGCAGTCAGGTGTCAGCCGAGTGCCAGGGGCCCCAGGGAGCATCCTTTGGCCATTTCCCCTGGGAAAGAAAATTCACCAGTCCAGGTTCCTGATGTCAGTTTGTAGGGCTCCCTTGGGTCTATCAGGGCAGCACAAGTATGAGATGGGGACAACTTCAGTCTGGTGTCCATCCTTCGATATAAGGATTCTTTGAAGTCAAGGCCCAGCCGAGAGCCATGGGCCCCTGGGCACATTCTTTGGCCATTTTCCCTGGGAAAGAACACTCACCAGTCCAGGTTCCTGATGTCGGTTTGTAGGGCTCCCTTAGGTCTATCAGGGCAGCACAAGTTTGAGGTGGGGACAACTTCGGTGTGGGGTCCATCCTTCGATATAAGGATTCTTTGAAGTCAAGGCCCAGCCGAGAGCCATGGGCCCCTGGGCACATTCTTTGGCCATTTTCCCTGGGAAAGAACACTCACCAGTCCAGGTTCCTGATGTCAGTTTGTAGGGCTCCCTTGGGTCTATCAGGGCACCACAAGTTTGAGGTGGGGACAACTTCGGTGTGGGGTGCATCCTTCGATATAAGGATTTTTTTCAGTGAGGACCCTGCCCAGGGCCAGGGGACCCTGGGCACATCCTTTTTCCATTTTCCCTGGGAAAGAAAACTCACCAGTCCAGGTTCCTGATGTCAGTTTGTAGGGCTCCCTTGGGTCTATCAGGACAGCACAAGTTTGAGGTGGGGACAACTTCGGTGTGGGGTCCATCCTTCGATATAAGGATTATTTGCAGTCAGGGCCAGGGGCCCCCAGGCACATTCTTTGGCCATTTTCCCTGGGAAAGAAAACTCAGCAGTCCAGGTTCCTCATGTCAGTTTGTAGGGCTCCCTTGGGTCTATCAGGGCAGCACAAGTTTGAGGTGGGGACAACTTCGGTGTGGGGTCCATCCTTCGATATAAGGATTTTTTTCAGTGAGGATCCTACCCAGGGCCAGGGGCCCCTGGGCACATCCTTTTTCCATTTTCCCTGGGAAAGAAAACTCACCAGTCCAGGTTGCTGATGTCAGTTTGTAGGGCTCCCTTGGGTCTATCAGGGCAGCACAAGTTTGAGGTGGGGACAACTTCGGTGTGGGGTGCATCCTTCGATATAAGGATTTTTTTCAGTGAGGACCCTGCCCAGGGCCAGGGGCCCCTGGGCATATCCTTTTTCCATTTTCCCTGGAAAAGAAAACTCACCAGTCCAGGTTCCTGATGTCAGTTTGTAGGGCTCCCTTGGGTCTATCAGGGCAGCACAAGTTTCAGGTGGGGACAACTTCGATGTTGGATCCATCCTTCGATATAAGGATTTTTTGCAGTGAGGACCCTGCCCAGGGCCAGGGGCCCCTGGGCACATCCTTTTTCCATTTTCCCTGGGAAAGAAAACTCAGCAGTCCATGTTGATGATGTCAGTTTGTAGGGCTCCCTTGGGTCTATCAGGACAGCACAAGTTTGAGGTGGGGACAACTTCGGTGTGGGGTCCATCCTTCGATATAAGGATTTTTTGCAGTCAGGGCCAGGGGCCCCCAGGCACATCCTTTGGCCATTTTCTCCGGGAAAGAAAACTCAGCAGTCCAGGTTCCTGATGTCAGTTTGTAGGGCTCCCTTGGGTCTATCAGGGCAGCACAAGTTTGAGGTGGGGACAACTTCGGTGTGGGGTCCATCCTTCGATATAAGGATTTTTTGCAGTCAGGGCCAGGGGCCCCCAGGCACATCCTTTGGCCATTTTCTCCGGGAAAGAAAACTCAGCAGTCCAGGTTCCTGATGTCAGTTTGTAGGGCTCCCTTGGGTCTATCAGGGCAGCACAAGTTTGAGGTGGGGACAACTTCGGTGTGGGGTCCATCCTTCGATATAAGGATTTTTTGCAGTCAGGGCCAGGGGCCCCCGGGCACATCCTTTGGCCATTTTCCCTGGAAAAGAAAACTCACCAGTCCAGGTTGCTGATGTCAGTTTGTAGGGCTCCCTTGGGTCTATCTGGGCAGCAGAAATTTGAGGAGCAAACAATTTTGGTCTGTTATCCATCCTTCAATATAGGGATTCTTTGCAGTCAGGTGTCAGCCGAGTGCCAGGGGCCCCAGGGAGCATCCTTTGGCCATTTCCCCTGGGAAAGAAAATTCACCAGTCCAGGTTCCTGATGTCAGTTTGTAGGGCTCCCTTGGGTCTATCAGGGCAGCACAAGTATGAGATGGGGACAACTTCAGTCTGGTGTCCATCCTTCGATATAAGGATTCTTTGAAGTCAAGGCCCAGCCGAGAGCCATGGGCCCCTGGGCACATTCTTTGGCCATTTTCCCTGGGAAAGAACACTCACCAGTCCAGGTTCCTGATGTCGGTTTGTAGGGCTCCCTTAGGTCTATCAGGGCAGCACAAGTTTGAGGTGGGGACAACTTCGGTGTGGGGTCCATCCTTCGATATAAGGATTCTTTGAAGTCAAGGCCCAGCCGAGAGCCATGGGCCCCTGGGCACATTCTTTGGCCATTTTCCCTGGGAAAGAACACTCACCAGTCCAGGTTCCTGATGTCAGTTTGTAGGGCTCCCTTGGGTCTATCAGGGCACCACAAGTTTGAGGTGGGGACAACTTCGGTGTGGGGTGCATCCTTCGATATAAGGATTTTTTTCAGTGAGGACCCTGCCCAGGGCCAGGGGACCCTGGGCACATCCTTTTTCCATTTTCCCTGGGAAAGAAAACTCACCAGTCCAGGTTCCTGATGTCAGTTTGTAGGGCTCCCTTGGGTCTATCAGGACAGCACAAGTTTGAGGTGGGGACAACTTCGGTGTGGGGTCCATCCTTCGATATAAGGATTATTTGCAGTCAGGGCCAGGGGCCCCCAGGCACATTCTTTGGCCATTTTCCCTGGGAAAGAAAACTCAGCAGTCCAGGTTCCTCATGTCAGTTTGTAGGGCTCCCTTGGGTCTATCAGGGCAGCACAAGTTTGAGGTGGGGACAACTTCGGTGTGGGGTCCATCCTTCGATATAAGGATTTTTTTCAGTGAGGACCCTACCCAGGGCCAGGGGCCCCTGGGCACATCCTTTTTCCATTTTCCCTGGGAAAGAAAACTCACCAGTCCAGGTTGCTGATGTCAGTTTGTAGGGCTCCCTTGGGTCTATCAGGGCACCACAAGTTTGAGGTGGGGACAACTTCGGTGTGGGGTGCATCCTTCGATATAAGGATTTTTTTCAGTGAGGACCCTGCCCAGGGCCAGGGGCCCCTGGGCATATCCTTTTTCCATTTTCCCTGGAAAAGAAAACTCACCAGTCCAGGTTCCTGATGTCAGTTTGTAGGGCTCCCTTGGGTCTATCAGGGCAGCACAAGTTTCAGGTGGGGACAACTTCGATGTTGGATCCATCCTTCGATATAAGGATTTTTTGCAGTGAGGACCCTGCCCAGGGCCAGGGGCCCCTGGGCACATCCTTTTTCCATTTTCCCTGGGAAAGAAAACTCAGCAGTCCATGTTGATGATGTCAGTTTGTAGGGCTCCCTTGGGTCTATCAGGACAGCACAAGTTTGAGGTGGGGACAACTTCGGTGTGGGGTCCATCCTTCGATATAAGGATTTTTTGCAGTCAGGGCCAGGGGCCCCCAGGCACATCCTTTGGCCATTTTCTCCGGGAAAGAAAACTCAGCAGTCCAGGTTCCTGATGTCAGTTTGTAGGGCTCCCTTGGGTCTATCAGGGCAGCACAAGTTTGAGGTGGGGACAACTTCGGTGTGGGGTCCATCCTTCGATATAAGGATTTTTTGCAGTCAGGGCCAGGGGCCCCCAGGCACATCCTTTGGCCATTTTCTCCGGGAAAGAAAACTCAGCAGTCCAGGTTCCTGATGTCAGTTTGTAGGGCTCCCTTGGGTCTATCAGGGCAGCACAAGTTTGAGGTGGGGACAACTTCGGTGTGGGGTCCATCCTTCGATATAAGGATTTTTTGCAGTCAGGGCCAGGGGCCCCCGGGCACATCCTTTGGCCATTTTCCCTGGAAAAGAAAACTCACCAGTCCAGGTTGCTGATGTCAGTTTGTAGAGCTCCCTTTGGTCTATCTGGGCAGCAGAAATTTGAGGAGCAAAAAATCTTGGTCTGCGATCCATCCTTCGATATAGGGATTATTTGCAGTCAGGTGTCAGCCCAGTGCCAGGGGCCCCAGGGAACATCCTTTGGCCATTTTCCCTGGAAAAGAAAACTCACCAGTCCAGGTTGCTGATGTCAGTTTGTAGGGCTCCCTTGGGTCTATCAGGGCAGCACAAGTATGAGATGGGGACAACTTCAGTCTGGTGTCCATCCTTCGATATAAGGATTCTTTGAAGTCAAGGCCCAGCCGAGAGCCATGGGCCCCTGGGCACAATCTTTGGCCATTTTCCCTGGGAAAGAACACTCACCAGTCCAGGTTCCTGATGTCAGTTTGTAGGGCTCCCTTAGGTCTATCAGGGCAGCACAAGTTTGAGGTGGGGACAACTTCGGTGTGGGGTCCATCCTTCGATATAAGGATTCTTTGAAGTCAAGGCCCAGCCGAGAGCCATGGGCCCCTGGGCACATTCTTTGGCCATTTTCCCTGGGAAAGAACACTCACCAGTCCAGGTTCCTGATGTCAGTTTGTAGAGCTCCCTTTGGTCTATCAGGGCAGCAGAAATTTGAAGAGCAAAAAATCTTGGTCTGCGATCCATCCTTCTATATAGGGATTATTTGCAGTCAGGTGTCAGCCCAGTGCCAGGGGCCCCAGGGAACATCCTTTGGCCATTTTCCCTGGGAAAGAAAACTCAGCAGTCCAGGTTGCTGATGTCAGTTTGTAGGGCTCCCTTAGGTCTATCAGGGCAGCACAAGTTTGAGGTGGGGACAACTTCGGTGTGGGGTCCATCCTTCGATATAAGGATTTTTTGCAGTGAGGTCTCTGCCGAGGGCTAGGGGCCCCTGGGCACATCCTTTTTCCATTTTCCCTGGGAAAGAAAACTCAGCAGTCCAGGTTGCTGATGTCATTTTGAGGGCTCCCTTGGGTCTATCAGGGCAGCACAAGTTTGAGGTGGGGACAACTTCAGTGTGGGGTCCCTCCTTCGATATAAGGATTCTTTGCAGTGAGGACCCTGCCCAGGGCCAGGGGCCCCTGGGCACATCCTTTTTCCATTTTCCCTGGGAAAGAAAACTCAGCAGTCCAGGTTCCTGATGTCAGTTTGTAGGGCTCCCTTGGGTCTATCAGGGCACCACAAGTTTGAGGTGGGGACAACTTCGGTGTGGGGTGCATCCTTCGATATAAGGATTTTTTTCAGTGAGGACCCTGCCCAGGGCCAGGGGCCCCTGGGCACTTCCTTTATCCATTCTCCCTGGGAAAGAAAACTCACCAGTCCAGGTTCCTGATGTCAGTTTGTAGGGCTCCCTTGGGTCTATCAGGGCAGCACAAGTTTGAGGTGGGGACGACTTCGTTGTTGGGTCCATCCTTCGATATTGGGATTATTTGCAGTGAGGACCCTGCCCAGGGCCAGGGGCCCCTTGGCACATCCTTTTTCCATTTTCCCTGGGAAAGAAAACTCAGCAGTCCATGTTGATGATGTCAGTTTGTAGGGCTCCCTTGGGTCTATCAGGACAGCACAAGTTTGAGGTGGGGACAACTTTGGTGTGGGGTCCATCCTTCGATATGGATTATTTGCAGACAGGGCCAGGGGCCCCCAGGCACATCCTTTTTCCATTTTCCCCGGGAAAGAAAACTCAGCAGTCCAGGTTCCTGATGTCAGTTTGTAGGGCTCCCTTGGGTCTATCAGGGCAGCACAAGTTTGAGGTGGGGACAACTTCGGTGTGGGGTCCATCCTTCGATATAAGGATTTTTTGCAGTCAGGGCCAGGGGCCCCAGGGCACATCCTTTGGCCATTTTCCCTGGGAAAGAAAACTCACCAGTCCAGGTTGCTGATGTCAGTTTGTAGGGCTCCCTTGGGTCTATCAGGGCACCACAAGTTTGAGGTGGGGACAACTTCGGTGTGGGGTCCCTCCTTCGATATAAGGATTCTTTGCAGTGAGGACCCTGCCCAGGGCCAGGGACCCCTGGGCACATCCTTTTTCCATTTTCCCTGGGAAAGAAAACTCACCAGTCCAGGTTGCTGATGTCAGTTTGTAGGGCTCCCTTGGGTCTATCAGGGCACCACAAGTTTGAGGTGGGGACAACTTCGGTGTGGGGTGCATCCTTCGATATAAGGATTTTTTTCAGTGAGGACCCTGCCCAGAGCCAGGGGCCCCTGGGCACATCCTTTGGCCATTTTCCCTGGGAAAGAAAACTCACCAGTCCAGGTTGCTGATGTCAGTTTGTAGGGCTCCCTTGGGTCTATCAGGGCAGCACAAGTTTGACGTGGAGACAACTTCGTTGTGGGGTCCATCCTTCGATATAAGGATTTTTTGCAGTCAGGGCCAGGGTCCCCTGGGCACAACCTTTGGCCATTCTCCCTGGGAAAGAAAACACAGCAGTCCAGGTTCTTGATGTCAGTTTGTAGGGCTCCCTTGGGTCTATCAGGGCAGCACAAGTTTGAGGTGGGGACAACTTCGGTGTGGGGTCCAACCTTCGATATACGGACTTTTTGAAGTCAGGGCCAGGGGCCCCCGGGCACATCCTTTGGCCATTTTCCCTGGGAAAGAAAACTCACCAGTCCAGGTTGCTAATGTCAGTTTGTAGGGCTCCCTTGGGCCTATCTGGGCAGCACAAGTTTGAGGTGGAGACAACTTCGGTGTGGGGTGCCTCCTTCGATATAAGGATTTTTAGCAGTCAGGTCCCAGCCCAGTGCCAGGGTCCCAAGGGCACATCCTTTGGCCATTTTCCCTGGAAAAGAAAACTCACCAGTCCAGGTTCCTGATGTCAGTTTGTAGGGCTCCCTTGGGTCTATCAGGGCAGCAGAAATTTGAGGAGCGGACAATTTTGGTCTGTTATCCATCCTTCGATATAAGGATTCTTTTCAGTCAGGTCCCAGCCGAGTGCCAGGGGCCCCAGGGAACATCCTTTGGCCATTTTCCCTGGGAAAGAAAACTCACCAGTCCAGGTTCCTGATGTCAGTTTGTCGGGCTCTCTTGGGTCTATCAGGGCAGCAGAAATTTTAGGAGGGGACAACTTCGGTCTGGGGTCCATCCTTCGATATAGGGATTCTTTACAGTCAGGACCCAGCCCAGGTCTAGGGGCCCCTGGGCACATCCTTTGGCCATTTTTCCTAGGAAAGAAAATTCACCAGTCCAGGTTCCTGATGTTAGTTTGTAGGGCTCCCTTGGGTCTATCAGGGCAGCACAAGTTTGAGATGGGGACAACTTCAGTCTGGGGTCCATCCTTCGATATAAGGATTTTTAGCACTCAGGTCCCAGCCCAGTGCAAGGGTCCCCAGGGCACATCCTTTGGCCATTTTCCCTGGAAAAGAAAACTCACCAGTCCAGGTTGCTGATGTCAGTTTTTAGGGCTCCCTTGGGTCTATCTGGGCAGCAGAAATTTGAGGAGCAAAAAATCTTGGTCTGCGATCCATCCTTCGATATTGGGATTATTTGCAGTCAGGTGTCAGCCGAGTGCCAGGGGCCCCAGGGAACATCCTTTGGCCATTTTCCCTGGGAAAGAACACTCACCAGTCCAGGTTCCTGATGTCAGTTTGTAGGGCTCCCTTAGGTCTATCAGGGCAGCACAAGTATGAGATGGGGACAACTTCGGTCTGGGGTCCATCCTTCGATATAAGGATTTTTTGCAGTGAGGACCCTGCCCAGGGCCAGGGGCCCCTGGGCACATCCTTTGGCCATTTTCCCTGGGAAAGAAAACTCACCAGTCCAGGTTCCTCATGTCAGTTTGTAGGGCTCCCTTGGGTCTATCAGGGCAGCACAAGTTTGAGGTGGGGACAACTTCGGTGTGGGGTGCATCCTTCGATATAAGGATTTTTTTCAGTGAGGACCCTGCCCAGGGCCAGGGGCCCCTGGGCACATCCTTTTTCCATTTTCCCTGGGAAAGAAAACTCAGCAGTCCAGGTTGCTGATGTCAGTTGTAGGGCTCCCTTGGGTCTATCAGGGCAGCACAAGTTTGAGGTGGAGACAACTTCGGTGTGGGGTCCATCCTTCGATATAAGGATTTTTTGCAGTCAGGGCCAGGGGCCCCCAGGCACATCCTTTGGCCATTTTTCCTGGGAAAGAAAACTCAGCAATCCAGGTTGCTGATGTCAGTTTGTAGGGCTCCCTTGGGTCTATCAGGGCAGCACAAGTTTGAGGTGGGGACAACTTCGGTGTGGGGTCCATCCTTCGATATAAGGATTTTTTGAAGTCAGGGCCAGGGGCCGCCAGGCACATCCTTTGGCCATTTTCCCTGGGAAAGAAAACTCACCAGTCCAGGTTGCTGATGTCAGTTTGTAGGGCTCCCTTGCGTCTATCTGGGCAGCAGAAATTTGAGGAGCAAACAATTTTGGTCTGTTATCCATCCTTCGATATAGGGATTCTTTGCAGTCAGGTGTCAGCCGAGTGCCAGGGGCCCCAGGGAACATCCTTTGGCCATTTTCCCTGGGAAAGAAAATTCACCAGTCCAGGTTCCTGATGTCAGTTTGTAGGGCTCCCTTGGGTCTATCATGGCGTCACAAGTATGAGATGGGGACAACTTCAGTCTGGTGTCCATCCTTCGATATAAGGATTCTTTGAAGTCAAGGCCCAGCCGAGAGCCATGGGCCCCTGGGCACATTCTTTGGCCATTTTCCCTGGGAAAGAACACTCACCAGTCCAGGTTCCTGATGTCAGTTTGTAGGGCTCCCTTAGGTCTATCAGGGCAGCACAAGTTTGAGGTGGGGACAACTTCGGATTGGGGTCCATCCTTCGATATAAGGATTCTTTGCAGTGAGGACCCTGCCCAGGGCCAGGGGCTCCTGGGGACATTCTTTGGCCATTTTCCCTGGGAAAGAACACTCACCAGTCCAGGTTCCTGATGTCAGTTTGTAGGGCTCCCTTAGGTCTATCAGGGCAGCACAAGTTTGAGGTGGGGACAACTTCGGTGTGGGGTCCATCCTTCGATATAAGGATTCTTTGCAGTGAGGACCCTGCCCAGGGCCAGGGGCCCCTGGGCACATCCTTTGGCCATTTTCCCTGGGAAAGAAAACTCAGCAGTCCAGGTTGCTGATGTCAGTTTGTAGGGCTCCCTTGGGTCTATCAGGGCAGCACAAGTTTCAGGTGGGGACAACTTCGGTGTGGGGTCCATCCTTCGATATAAGGATTCTTTGCAGTGAGGACCCTGCCCAGGGCCAGGGGCCCCTGGGCACATCCTTTTTCCATTTTCCCTGGGAAAGAAAACTCAGCAGTCCAGGTTGCTGATGTCAGTTTGTAGGGCTCCCTTGGGTCTATCAGGGCACCACAAGTTTGAGGTGGGGACAACTTCGGTGTGGGGTCCATCCTTCGATATAAGGATTTTTTGCAGTGAGGACCCTGCCCAGGTCTAGGGGCCCCTGGGCACATCCTTTTTCCATTTTCCCTGGGAAAGAAAACTCAGCAGTCCATGTTGATGATGTCAGTTTGTAGGGCTCCCTTGGGTCTATCAGGACAGCACAAGTTTGAGGTGTAGACAACTTCGGTGTGGGGTCCATCCTTCGATATAAGGATTATTTGCAGTCAGGGCCAGGGGCCCCCAGGCACATCCTTTGGCCATTTTCCCTGGGAAAGAAAACTCAGCAGTCCAGGTTCCTGATGTCAGTTTGTAGGGCTCCCTTGGGTCTATCAGGGCAGCACAAGTTTGAGGTGGGGACATCTTCGGTGTGGGGTCCTTCCTTCGATATAATGATTTTTTGCAGTCAGGGCCAGGGGCCCCCGGGCACATCCTTTGGCCATTTTCCCTGGGAAAGAAAACTCACCAGTCCAGGTTGCTGATGTCAGTTTGTAGGGCTCCCTTGGGTCTATCTGGGCAGCAGAAATTTGAGGAGCAAACAATTTTGGTCTGCAATCCATCCTTCGATAGAGGGATTCTTTTCAGTCAGGTGTCAGCCGAGTGCCAGGGGCCCCAGGGAACATCCTTTGGCCATTTTCCCTGGGAAAGAAAATTCACCAGTCCAGGTTGCTGATGTCAGTTTGTAGGGCTCTCTTGGGTCTATCAGGGCAGCACAAGTATGAGATGGGGAAAACTTCAGTCTGGTGTCCATCCTTCGATATAAGGATTCTTTGAAGTCAAGGCCCAGCCAAGAGCCATGGGCCCCTGGGCACATCCTTTGGCCATTTTCCCTGGGAAAGAAAACTCACCAGTCCAGGTTCCTGATGTCAGTTTGTAGGGCTCTCTTGGGTCTATCTGGGCAGCAGAAATTTGAGGAGCGGACCAGTTTGGTCTGCGATCCATCCTTCGATAGAGGGATTCTTTGCAGTCAGGTCCCAGCCGAGTGCAAGGGGCCCCAGGGAACATCCTTTGGCCATTTTCCCTGGGAAAGAAAATTCACCAGTCCAGGTTCCTGATGTCAGTTTGTAGGGCTCCCTTGGGTCTATCAGGGCATCACCAGTATGAGATGGGGACAACTTCAGTCTGGTGTCCATCCTTCGATATAAGGATTCTTAGAAGTCAAGGCCCAGCCGTGAGCCATGGGGCCCTGGGCACATTCTTTGGCCATTTTCCCTGGGAAAGAACACTCACGAGTCCAGGTTCCTGATGTCAGTTTGTAGGGCTCCCTTAGGTCTATCAGGGCAGCACAAGTTTGAGGTGGGGACAACTTCGGAGTGGGGTCCATCCTTCGATATAAGGATTTTTTTCAGTGAGGACCCTGCCCAGGGCCAGGGGCCCCTGGGCACATCCTTTGGCCATTTTCCCTGGGAAAGAAAACTCACCAGTCCAGGTTCCTGATGTCAGTTTGTAGGGCTCCCTTGGGTCTATCAGGGCAGCACAAGTTTGAGTTGGGGACATCTTCGTTGTGGGGTCCATCCTTCGATATAAGGATTTTTTACAGTCAGGGCCAGGGGCCCCCAGGCACATCCTTTGGCCATTTTCCCTGGGAAAGAAAACTCAGCAGTCCAGGTTGCTGATGTCAGTTTGTAGGGCTCCCTTGGGTCTATCAGGGCAGCACAAGTTTGAGGTGGGGACAACTTCAGTCTGGGGTCCATCCTTCGATATAAGGATTTTTTGCAGTCAGGGCCAGGGGCCCCCGGGCACATCCTTTGGCCATTTTCCCTGGGAAAGAAAACTCAGCAGTCCAGGTTGCTGATGTCAGTTTGTAGGGCTCCCTTGGGTCTATCAGGGCAGCACAAATTTGAGGTGGGGACAACTTCGGTCTTGGGTCCATCTTTCGATATAAGGATTTTTTGCATTCAGGTCCCAGCCCAGTGCCAGGGTCCCCAGGGCACATCCTTTGGCCATTTTCCCTGGGAAAGAAAACTCTGCAGTCCAGGTTGCTGATGTCAGTTTGTAGGGCTCCCTTGGGTCTATCTGGGCAGCAGAAATTTGAGGAGCAAACAATTTTGGTCTGCGATCCATCCTTCGATATTGGGATTATTTGCAGTCAGGTGTCAGCCGAGTGCCAGGGGCCCCAGGGCACATCCTTTGGCCATTTTCCCTGGGAAAGAAAATTCACCAGTCCAGGTTGCTGATGTCAGTTTGTAGGGCTCCCTTGGGTCTATCAGGACAGCACAAGTTTGAGGTGGGGACAACTTCGGTGTGGGGTCCATCCTTCGATATAAGGATTATTTGCAGTCAGGGCCAGGGGCCCCCAGGCACATCCTTTGGCCATTTTCCCTGGGAAAGAAAACTCAGCAGTCCAGGTTCCTGATGTCAGTTTGTAGGGCTCCCTTGGGTCTATCAGGGCAGCACAAGTTTGAGGTGGGGACAACTTCGGTGTGGGGTCCATCCTTCGATATAAGGATTTTTTTCAGTGAGGACCCTGCCCAGGGCCAGGGGCCCCTGGGCACATCCTTTTTCCATTTTCCCTGGGAAAGAAAACTCACCAGTCCAGGTTGCTGATGTCAGTTTGTAGGGCTCCCTTGGGTCTATCAGGGCACCACAAGTTTGAGGTGGGGACAACTTCGGTGTGGGGTGCATCCTTCGATATAAGGATTTTTTTCAGTGAGGACCCTGCCCAGGGCCAGGGGCCCCTGGGCATATCCTTTTTCCATTTTCCCTGGAAAAGAAAACTCACCAGTCCAGGTTCCTGATGTCAGTTTGTAGGGCTCCCTTGGGTCTATCAGGGCAGCACAAGTTTCAGGTGGGGACAACTTCGATGTTGGATCCATCCTTCGATATAAGGATTTTTTGCAGTGAGGACCCTGCCCAGGGCCAGGGGCCCCTGGGCACATCCTTTTTCCATTTTCCCTGGGAAAGAAAACTCAGCAGTCCATGTTGATGATGTCAGTTTGTAGGGCTCCCTTGGGTCTATCAGGACAGCACAAGTTTGAGGTGGGGACAACTTCGGTGTGGGGTCCATCCTTCGATATAAGGATTTTTTGCAGTCAGGGCCAGGGGCCCCCAGGCACATCCTTTGGCCATTTTCTCCAGGAAAGAAAACTCAGCAGTCCAGGTTCCTGATGTCAGTTTGTAGGGCTCCCTTGGGTCTATCAGGGCAGCACAAGTTTGAGGTGGGGACAACTTCGGTGTGGGGTCCATCCTTCGATATAAGGATTTTTTGCAGTCAGGGCCAGGGGCCCCCAGGCACATCCTTTGGCCATTTTCTCCGGGAAAGAAAACTCAGCAGTCCAGGTTCCTGATGTCAGTTTGTAGGGCTCCCTTGGGTCTATCAGGGCAGCACAAGTTTGAGGTGGGGACAACTTCGGTGTGGGGTCCATCCTTCGATATAAGGATTTTTTGCAGTCAGGGCCAGGGGCCCCCGGGCACATCCTTTGGCCATTTTCCCTGGAAAAGAAAACTCACCAGTCCAGGTTGCTGATGTCAGTTTGTAGAGCTCCCTTTGGTCTATCTGGGCAGCAGAAATTTGAGGAGCAAAAAATCTTGGTCTGCGATCCATCCTTCGATATAGGGATTATTTGCAGTCAGGTGTCAGCCCAGTGCCAGGGGCCCCAGGGAACATCCTTTGGCCATTTTCCCTGGAAAAGAAAACTCACCAGTCCAGGTTGCTGATGTCAGTTTGTAGGGCTCCCTTGGGTCTATCAGGGCAGCACAAGTATGAGATGGGGACAACTTCAGTCTGGTGTCCATCCTTCGATATAAGGATTCTTTGAAGTCAAGGCCCAGCCGAGAGCCATGGGCCCCTGGGCACAATCTTTGGCCATTTTCCCTGGGAAAGAACACTCACCAGTCCAGGTTCCTGATGTCAGTTTGTAGGGCTCCCTTAGGTCTATCAGGGCAGCACAAGTTTGAGGTGGGGACAACTTCGGTGTGGGGTCCATCCTTCGATATAAGGATTCTTTGAAGTCAAGGCCCAGCCGAGAGCCATGGGCCCCTGGGCACATTCTTTGGCCATTTTCCCTGGGAAAGAACACTCACCAGTCCAGGTTCCTGATGTCAGTTTGTAGAGCTCCCTTTGGTCTATCAGGGCAGCAGAAATTTGAAGAGCAAAATATCTTGGTCTGCGATCCATCCTTCGATATAGGGATTATTTGCAGTCAGGTGTCAGCCCAGTGCCAGGGGCCCCAGGGAACATCCTTTGGCCATTTTCCCTGGGAAAGAAAACTCAGCAGTCCAGGTTGCTGATGTCAGTTTGTAGGGCTCCCTTGGGTCTATCAGGGCAGCACAAGTTTGAGGTGGGGACAACTTCGGTGTGGGGTGCATCCTTCGATATAAGGATTTTTTGCAGTGAGGTCTCTGCCCAGGGCCATGGGCCCCTGGGCACATCCTTTTTCCACTTTCCCTGGAAAAGAAAACTCAGCAGTCCAGGTTGCTGATGTCAGTTTGTAGGGCTCCCTTGGGTCTATCAGGGCAGCACAAGTTTGAGGTGGGGACAACTTCGGTGTGGGGTCCCTCCTTCGATATAAGGATTCTTTGCAGTGAGGACCCTGCCCAGGGCCAGGGGCCCCTGGGCACATCCTTTTTCCATTTTCCCTGGAAAAGAAAACTCAGCAGTCCAGGTTCCTGATGTCAGTTTGTAGGGCTCCCTTGGGTCTATCAGGGCACCACAAGTTTGAGGTGGGGACAACTTCGGTGTGGGGTGCATCCTTCGATATAAGGATTTTTTTCAGTGAGGACCCTGCCCAGGGCCAGGGGCCCCTGGGCACATCCTTTATCCATTCTCCCTGGGAAAGAAAACTCACCAGTCCAGGTTCCTGATGTCAGTTTGTAGGGCTCCCTTGGGTCTATCAGGGCAGCACAAGTTTGAGGTGGGGACGACTTCGTTGTTGGGTCCATCCTTCGATATTGGGATTATTTGCAGTGAGAACCCTGCCCAGGGCCAGGGGCCCCTTGGCACATCCTTTTTCCATTTTCCCTGGGAAAGAAAACTCAGCAGTCCATGTTGATGATGTAAGTTTGTAGGGCTCCCTTGGGTCTATCAGGACAGCACAAGTTTGAGGTGGGGACAACTTTGGTGTGGGGTCCATCCTTCGATATGGATTATTTGCAGACAGGGCCAGGGGCCCCCAGGCACATCCTTTTTCCATTTTCCCCGGGAAAGAAAACTCAGCAGTCCAGGTTCCTGATGTCAGTTTGTAGGGCTCCCTTGGGTCTATCAGGGCAGCACAAGTTTGAGGTGGGGACAACTTCGGTGTGGGGTCCATCCTTCGATATAAGGATTTTTTGCAGTCAGGGCCAGGGGCCCCCGGGCACATCCTTTGGCCATTTTCCCTGGGAAAGAAAACTCACCAGTCCAGGTTGCTGATGTCAGTTTGTAGGGCTCCCTTGGGTCTATCAGGGCACCACAAGTTTGAGGTGGGGACAACTTCGGTGTGGGGTCCCTCCTTCGATATAAGGATTCTTTGCAGTGAGGACCCTGCCCAGGGCCAGGGACCCCTGGGCACATCCTTTTTCCATTTTCCCTGGGAAAGAAAACTCACCAGTCCAGGTTGCTGATGTCAGTTTGTAGGGCTCCCTTGGGTCTATCAGGGCACCACAAGTTTGAGGTGGGGACAACTTCGGTGTGGGGTGCATCCTTCGATATAAGGATTTTTTTCAGTGAGGACCCTGCCCAGGGCCAGGGGCCCCTGGGCACATCCTTTGGCCATTTTCCCTGGGAAAGAAAACTCACCAGTCCAGGTTGCTGATGTCAGTTTGTAGGGCTCCCTTGGGTCTATCAGGGCAGCACAAGTTTGACGTGGAGACAACTTCGTTGTGGGGTCCATCCTTCGATATAAGGATTTTTTGCAGTCAGGGCCAGGGTCCCCTGGGCACAACCTTTGGCCATTCTCCCTGGGAAAGAAAACTCAGCAGTCCAGGTTCTTGATGTCAGTTTGTAGGGCTCCCTTGGGTCTATCAGGGCAGCACAAGTTTGAGGTGGGGACAACTTCGGTGTGGGGTCCATCCTTCGATATAAGGACTTTTTGAAGTCAGGGCCAGGGGCCCCCGGGCACATCCTTTGGCCATTTTCCCTGGGAAAGAAAACTCACCAGTCCAGGTTGCTAATGTCAGTTTGTAGGGCTCCCTTGGGCCTATCTGGCCAGCACAAGTTTGAGGTGGGGACAACTTCGGTGTGGGGTCCATCCTTCGATATAAGGATTTTTAGCAGTCAGGTCCCAGCCCAGTGCCAGGGTCCCAAGGGCACATCCTTTGGCCATTTTCCCTGGAAAAGAAAACTCACCAGTCCAGGTTCCTGATGTCAGTTTGTAGGGCTCCCTTGGGTCTATCAGGGCAGCAGAAATTTGAGGAGCGGACAATTTTGGTCTGTTATCCATCCTTCGATATAAGGATTCTTTTCAGTCAGGTCCCAGCCGAGTGCCAGGGGCCCCAGGGAACATCCTTTGGCCATTTTCCCTGGGAAAGAAAACTCACCAGTCCAGGTTCCTGATGTCAGTTTGTCGGGCTCTCTTGGGTCTATCAGGGCAGCAGAAATTTTAGGAGGGGACAACTTCGGTCTGGGGTCCATCCTTCGATATAGGGATTCTTTACAGTCAGGACCCAGCCCAGGTCTAGGGGCCCCTGGGCACATCCTTTGGCCATTTTTCCTAGGAAAGAAAATTCACCAGTCCAGGTTCCTGATGTTAGTTTGTAGGGCTCCCTTGGGTCTATCAGGGCAGCACAAGTATGAGTAGGGACAACTTCGGTCTGGGGTCCATCCTTCGATATAAGGATTTCTTGCAGTCATGTTCCAGCCCAGGGCCAGGGGCCCCTGGGCACATCCTTTGGCCATTTTGCCTGGGAAAGAAAACTCACCAGTCCAGGTTCCTGATGTCAGTTTGTAGGGCTCCCTTGGGTCTACCTGGGCAGCACAACTTTGAGGAGGGGACAATTTTGGTCTGTAATCCAGCCTTCGATATAGGGATTCTTTACAGTCAGGCCCCAGCCAGGGGCCAGGGGCCCCTGGGCACATCCTTTGGCCATTTTCCCTGTGAAAGAAAACTCACCAGTCCAGGTTCCGGATGTCACTTTGTAGGGCTCCCTTGGGTCTATCAGGGCAGCACAAGTTTGAGATGGGGACAACTTCAGTCTGGGGTCCATCCTTCGATATAAGGATTTTTAGCAGTCAGGTCCCAGCCCAGTGCAAGGGTCCCCAGGGCACATCCTTTGGCCATTTTCCCTGGAAAAGAAAACTCACCAGTCCAGGTTGCTGATGTCAGTTTGTAGGGCTCCCTTGGGTCTATCTGGGCAGCAGAAATTTGAGGAGCAAAAAATCTTGGTCTGCGATCCATCCTTCGATATTGGGATTATTTGCAGTCAGGTGTCAGCCGAGTGCCAGGGGCCCCAGGGAACATCCTTTGGCCATTTTCCCTGGGAAAGAACACTCACCAGTCCAGGTTCCTGATGTCAGTTTGTAGGGCTCCCTTAGGTCTATCAGGGCAGCACAAGTATGAGATGGGGACAACTTCGGTCTGGGGTCCATCCTTCGATATAAGGATTTTTTGCAGTGAGGACCCTGCCCAGGGCCAGGGGCCCCTGGGCACATCCTTTGGCCATTTTCCCTGGGAAAGAAAACTCACCAGTCCAGGTTCCTGATGTCAGTTTGTAGGGCTCCCTTGGGTCTATCAGGGCAGCACAAGTTTGAGGTGGGGACAACTTCGGTGTGGGGTCCCTCCTTCGATATAAGGATTCTTTGCAGTGAGGACCCTGCCCAGGGCCAGGGGCCCCTGGGCACATCCTTTTTCCATTTTCCCTGGGAAAGAAAACTCACCAGTCCAGGTTCCTGATGTCAGTTTGTAGGGCTCCCTTGGGTCTATCAGGGCACCACAAGTTTGAGGTGGGGACAACTTCGGTGTGGGGTGCATCCTTCGATATAAGGATTTTTTTCAGTGAGGACCCTGCCCAGGGCCAGGGGCCCCTGGGCACATCCTTTTTCCATTTTCCCTGGGAAAGAAAACTCAGCAGTCCAGGTTGCTGATGTCAGTTGTAGGGCTCCCTTGGGTCTATCAGGGCAGCACAAGTTTGAGGTGGAGACAACTTCGGTGTGGGGTCCATCCTTCGATATAAGGATTTTTTGCAGTCAGGGCCAGGGTCCCCTGGGCACATCCTTTTGCCATTTTCCCTGGGAAAGAAAACTCAGCAATCCAGGTTGCTGATGTCAGTTTGTAGGGCTCCCTTGGGTCTATCAGGGCAGCACAAGTTTGAGGTGGGGACAACTTCGGTGTGGGGTCCATCCTTCGATATAAGGATTTTTTGAAGTCAGGGCCAGGGGCCGCCAGGCACATCCTTTGGCCATTTTCCCTGGGAAAGAAAACTCACCAGTCCAGGTTGCTGATGTCAGTTTGTAGGGCTCCCTTGCGTCTATCTGGGCAGCAGAAATTTGAGGAGCAAACAATTTTGGTCTGTTATCCATCCTTCGATATAGGGATTCTTTGCAGTCAGGTGTCAGCCGTGTGCCAGGGGCCCCAGGGAACATCCTTTGGCCATTTTCCCTGGGAAAGAAAATTCACCAGTCCAGGTTCCTGATGTCAGTTTGTAGGGCTCCCTTGGGTCTATCATGGCGTCACAAGTATGAGATGGGGACAACTTCAGTCTGGTGTCCATCCTTCGATATAAGGATTCTTTGAAGTCAAGGCCCAGCCGAGAGCCATGGGCCCCTGGGCACATTCTTTGGCCATTTTCCCTGGGAAAGAACACTCACCAGTCCAGGTTCCTGATGTCAGTTTGTAGGGCTCCCTTAGGTCTATCAGGGCAGCACAAGTTTGAGGTGGGGACAACTTCGGAGTGGGGTCCATCCTTCGATATAAGGATTCTTTGCAGTGAGGACCCTGCCCAGGGCCAGGGGCTCCTGGGGACATTCTTTGGCCATTTTCCCTGGGAAAGAACACTCACCAGTCCAGGTTCCTGATGTCAGTTTGTAGGGCTCCCTTAGGTCTATCAGGGCAGCACAAGTTTGAGGTGGGGACAACATCGGTGTGGGGTCCATCCTTCGATATAAGGATTCTTTGCAGTGAGGACCCTGCCCAGGGCCAGGGGCCCCTGGGCACATCCTTTGGCCATTTTCCCTGGGAAAGAAAACTCAGCAGTCCAGGTTGCTGATGTCAGTTTGTAGGGCTCCCTTGGGTCTATCAGGGCAGCACAAGTTTCAGGTGGGGACAACTTCGGTGTGGGGTCCATCCTTCGATATAAGGATTCTTTGCAGTGAGGACCCTGCCCAGGGCCAGGGGCCCCTGGGCACATCCTTTTTCCATTTTCCCTGGGAAAGAAAACTCACCAGTCCAGGTTCCTGATGTCAGTTTGTAGGGCTCCCTTGGGTCTATCAGGGCACCACAAGTTTGAGGTGGGGACAACTTCGGTGTGGGGTGCATCCTTCGATATAAGGATTTTTTTCAGTGAGGACCCTGCCCTGGGCCAGGGGCCCCTGGGCACATCCTTTTTCCATTTTCCCTGGGAAAGAAAACTCAGCAGTCCAGGTTCCTGATGTCAGTTTGTAGGGCTCCCTTGGGTCTATCAGGGCAGCACAAGTTTGAGGTGGGGACAACTTCGGTGTGGGGTCCATCCTTCGATATAAGGATTTTTTGCAGTGAGGACCCTGCCCAGGGCTAGGGGCCCCTGGGCACATCCTTTTTCCATTTTCCCTGGGAAAGAAAACTCAGCAGTCCATGTTGATGATGTCAGTTTGTAGGGCTCCCTTGGGTCTATCAGGACAGCACAAGTTTGAGGTGTAGACAACTTCGGTGTGGGGTCCATCCTTCGATATAAGGATTATTTGCAGTCAGGGCCAGGGGCCCCCAGGCACATCCTTTGGCCATTTTCCCTGGGAAAGAAAACTCAGCAGTCCAGGTTCCTGATGTCAGTTTGTAGGGCTCCCTTGGGTCTATCAGGGCAGCACAAGTTTGAGGTGGGGACATCTTCGGTGTGGGGTCCTTCCTTCGATATAATGATTTTTTGCAGTCAGGGCCAGGGGCCCCCGGGCACATCCTTTGGCCATTTTCCCTGGGAAAGAAAACTCACCAGTCCAGGTTGCTGATGTCAGTTTGTAGGGCTCCCTTGGGTCTATCTGGGCAGCAGAAATTTGAGGAGCAAACAATTTTGGTCTGCAATCCATCCTTCGATAGAGGGATTCTTTTCAGTCAGGTGTCAGCCGAGTGCCAGGGGCCCCAGGGAACATCCTTTGGCCATTTTCCCTGGGAAAGAAAATTCACCAGTCCAGGTTGCTGATGTCAGTTTGTAGGGCTCTCTTGGGTCTATCAGGGCAGCACAAGTATGAGATGGGGACAACTTCAGTCTGGTGTCCATCCTTCGATATAAGGATTCTTTGAAGTCAAGGCCCAGCCAAGAGCCATGGGCCCCTGGGCACATCCTTTGGCCATTTTCCCTGGGAAAGAAAACTCACCAGTCCAGGTTCCTGATGTCAGTTTGTAGGGCTCTCTTGGGTCTATCTGGGCAGCAGAAATTTGAGGAGCAGACCAGTTTGGTCTGCGATCCATCCTTCGATAGAGGGATTCTTTGCAGTCAGGTCCCAGCCGAGTGCAAGGGGCCCCAGGGAACATCCTTTGGCCATTTTCCCTGGGAAAGAAAATTCACCAGTCCAGGTTCCTGATGTCAGTTTGTAGGGCTCCCTTGGGTCTATCAGGGCATCACCAGTATGAGATGGGGACAACTTCAGTCTGGTGTCCATCCTTCGATATAAGGATTCTTTGAAGTCAAGGCCCAGCCGTGAGCCATGGGGCCCTGGGCACATTCTTTGGCCATTTTCCCTGGGAAAGAACACTCACGAGTCCAGGTTCCTGATGTCAGTTTGTAGGGCTCCCTTAGGTCTATCAGGGCAGCACAAGTTTGAGGTGGGGACAACTTCGGAGTGGGGTCCATCCTTCGATATAAGGATTTTTTTCAGTGAGGACCCTGCCCAGGGCCAGGGGCCCCTGGGCACATCCTTTGGCCATTTTCCCTGGGAAAGAAAACTCACCAGTCCAGGTTCCTGATGTCAGTTTGTAGGGCTCCCTTGGGTCTATCAGGGCAGCACAAGTTTGAGGTGGGGACAACTTCGGTGTGGGGTCCATCCTTCGATATAAGGATTCTTTGCAGTGAGGACCCTGCCCAGGGCCAGGGGCCCCTGGGCACATCCTTTTTCCATTTTCCCTGGGAAAGAAAACTCAGCAGTCCAGGTTCCTGATGTCAGTTTGTAGGGCTCCCTTGGGTCTATCAGGGCACCACAAGTTTGAGGTGGGGACAACTTCGGTGTGGGGTCCATCCTTCGATATAAGGATTTTTTGCAGTCAGGGCCAGGGGCCCCCGGGCACATCCTTTGGCCATTTTCCCTGGAAAAGAAAACTCACCAGTCCAGGTTGCTGATGTCAGTTTGTAGAGCTCCCTTTGGTCTATCTGGGCAGCAGAAATTTGAGGAGCAAAAAATCTTGGTCTGCGATCCATCCTTCGATATAGGGATTATTTGCAGTCAGGTGTCAGCCCAGTGCCAGGGGCCCCAGGGAACATCCTTTGGCCATTTTCCCTGGAAAAGAAAACTCACCAGTCCAGGTTGCTGATGTCAGTTTGTAGGGCTCCCTTGGGTCTATCAGGGCAGCACAAGTATGAGATGGGGACAACTTCAGTCTGGTGTCCATCCTTCGATATAAGGATTCTTTGAAGTCAAGGCCCAGCCGAGAGCCATGGGCCCCTGGGCACAATCTTTGGCCATTTTCCCTGGGAAAGAACACTCACCAGTCCAGGTTCCTGATGTCAGTTTGTAGGGCTCCCTTAGGTCTATCAGGGCAGCACAAGTTTGAGGTGGGGACAACTTCGGTGTGGGGTCCATCCTTCGATATAAGGATTCTTTGAAGTCAAGGCCCAGCCGAGAGCCATGGGCCCCTGGGCACATTCTTTGGCCATTTTCCCTGGGAAAGAACACTCACCAGTCCAGGTTCCTGATGTCAGTTTGTAGAGCTCCCTTTGGTCTATCAGGGCAGCAGAAATTTGAAGAGCAAAAAATCTTGGTCTGCGATCCATCCTTCTATATAGGGATTATTTGCAGTCAGGTGTCAGCCCAGTGCCAGGGGCCCCAGGGAACATCCTTTGGCCATTTTCCCTGGGAAAGAAAACTCAGCAGTCCAGGTTGCTGATGTCAGTTTGTAGGGCTCCCTTAGGTCTATCAGGGCAGCACAAGTTTGAGGTGGGGACAACTTCGGTGTGGGGTCCATCCTTCGATATAAGGATTTTTTGCAGTGAGGTCTCTGCCGAGGGCTAGGGGCCCCTGGGCACATCCTTTTTCCATTTTCCCTGGGAAAGAAAACTCACCAGTCCAGGTTGCTGATGTCATTTTGAGGGCTCCCTTGGGTCTATCAGGGCAGCACAAGTTTGAGGTGGGGACAACTTCGGTGTGGGGTCCCTCCTTCGATATAAGGATTCTTTGCAGTGAGGACCCTGCCCAGGGCCAGGGGCCCCTGGGCACATCCTTTTTCCATTTTCCCTGGGAAAGAAAACTCAGCAGTCCAGGTTCCTGATGTCAGTTTGTAGGGCTCCCTTGGGTCTATCAGGGCACCACAAGTTTGAGGTGGGGACAACTTCGGTGTGGGGTACATCCTTCGATATAAGGATTTTTTTCAGTGAGGACCCTGCCCAGGGCCAGGGGCCCCTGGGCACATCCTTTATCCATTCTCCCTGGGAAAGAAAACTCACCAGTCCAGGTTCCTGATGTCAGTTTGTAGGGCTCCCTTGGGTCTATCAGGGCAGCACAAGTTTGAGGTGGGGACGACTTCGTTGTTGGGTCCATCCTTCGATATTGGGATTATTTGCAGTGAGGACCCTGCCCAGGGCCAGGGGCCCCTTGGCACATCCTTTTTCCATTTTCCCTGGGAAAGAAAACTCAGCAGTCCATGTTGATGATGTCAGTTTGTAGGGCTCCCTTGGGTCTATCAGGACAGCACAAGTTTGAGGTGGGGACAACTTTGGTGTGGGGTCCATCCTTCGATATGGATTATTTGCAGACAGGGCCAGGGGCCCCCAGGCACATCCTTTTTCCATTTTCCCCGGGAAAGAAAACTCAGCAGTCCAGGTTCCTGATGTCAGTTTGTAGGGCTCCCTTGGGTCTATCAGGGCAGCACAAGTTTGAGGTGGGGACAACTTCGGTGTGGGGTCCATCCTTCGATATAAGGATTTTTTGCAGTCAGGGCCAGGGGCCCCAGGGCACATCCTTTGGCCATTTTCCCTGGGAAAGAAAACTCACCAGTCCAGGTTGCTGATGTCAGTTTGTAGGGCTCCCTTGGGTCTATCAGGGCACCACAAGTTTGAGGTGGGGACAACTTCGGTGTGGGGTCCCTCCTTCGATATAAGGATTCTTTGCAGTGAGGACCCTGCCCAGGGCCAGGGACCCCTGGGCACATCCTTTTTCCATTTTCCCTGGGAAAGAAAACTCACCAGTCCAGGTTGCTGATGTCAGTTTGTAGGGCTCCCTTGGGTCTATCAGGGCACCACAAGTTTGAGGTGGGGACAACTTCGGTGTGGGGTGCATCCTTCGATATAAGGATTTTTTTCAGTGAGGACCCTGCCCAGGGCCAGGGGCCCCTGGGCACATCCTTTGGCCATTTTCCCTGGGAAAGAAAACTCACCAGTCCAGGTTGCTGATGTCAGTTTGTAGGGCTCCCTTGGGTCTATCAGGGCAGCACAAGTTTGACGTGGAGACAACTTCGTTGTGGGGTCCATCCTTCGATATAAGGATTTTTTGCAGTCAGGGCCAGGGTCCCCTGGGCACAACCTTTGGCCATTCTCCCTGGGAAAGAAAACTCAGCAGTCCAGGTTCTTGATGTCAGTTTGTAGGGCTCCCTTGGGTCTATCAGGGCAGCACAAGTTTGAGGTGGGGACAACTTCGGTGTGGGGTCCAACCTTCGATATACGGACTTTTTGAAGTCAGGGCCAGGGGCCCCCGGGCACATCCTTTGGCCATTTTCCCTGGGAAAGAAAACTCACCAGTCCAGGTTGCTAATGTCAGTTTGTAGGGCTCCCTTGGGCCTATCTGGGCAGCACAAGTTTGAGGTGGAGACAACTTCGGTGTGGGGTGCCTCCTTCGATATAAGGATTTTTAGCAGTCAGGTCCCAGCCCAGTGCCAGGGTCCCAAGGGCACATCCTTTGGCCATTTTCCCTGGAAAAGAAAACTCACCAGTCCAGGTTCCTGATGTCAGTTTGTAGGGCTCCCTTGGGTCTATCAGGGCAGCAGAAATTTGAGGAGCGGACAATTTTGGTCTGTTATCCATCCTTCGATATAAGGATTCTTTTCAGTCAGGTCCCAGCCGAGTGCCAGGGGCCCCAGGGAACATCCTTTGGCCATTTTCCCTGGGAAAGAAAACTCACCAGTCCAGGTTCCTGATGTCAGTTTGTCGGGCTCTCTTGGGTCTATCAGGGCAGCAGAAATTTTAGGAGGGGACAACTTCGGTCTGGGGTCCATCCTTCGATATAGGGATTCTTTACAGTCAGGACCCAGCCCAGGTCTAGGGGCCCCTGGGCACATCCTTTGGCCATTTTTCCTAGGAAAGAAAATTCACCAGTCCAGGTTCCTGATGTTAGTTTGTAGGGCTCCCTTGGGTCTATCAGGGCAGCACAAGTTTGAGATGGGGACAACTTCAGTCTGGGGTCCATCCTTCGATATAAGGATTTTTAGCACTCAGGTCCCAGCCCAGTGCAAGGGTCCCCAGGGCACATCCTTTGGCCATTTTCCCTGGAAAAGAAAACTCACCAGTCCAGGTTGCTGATGTCAGTTTTTAGGGCTCCCTTGGGTCTATCTGGGCAGCAGAAATTTGAGGAGCAAAAAATCTTGGTCTGCGATCCATCCTTCGATATTGGGATTATTTGCAGTCAGGTGTCAGCCGAGTGCCAGGGGCCCCAGGGAACATCCTTTGGCCATTTTCCCTGGGAAAGAACACTCACCAGTCCAGGTTCCTGATGTCAGTTTGTAGGGCTCCCTTAGGTCTATCAGGGCAGCACAAGTATGAGATGGGGACAACTTCGGTCTGGGGTCCATCCTTCGATATAAGGATTTTTTGCAGTGAGGACCCTGCCCAGGGCCAGGGGCCCCTGGGCACATCCTTTGGCCATTTTCCCTGGGAAAGAAAACTCACCAGTCCAGGTTCCTCATGTCAGTTTGTAGGGCTCCCTTGGGTCTATCAGGGCAGCACAAGTTTGAGGTGGGGACAACTTCGGTGTGGGGTGCATCCTTCGATATAAGGATTTTTTTCAGTGAGGACCCTGCCCAGGGCCAGGGGCCCCTGGGCACATCCTTTTTCCATTTTCCCTGGGAAAGAAAACTCAGCGGTCCAGGTTGCTGATGTCAGTTGTAGGGCTCCCTTGGGTCTATCAGGGCAGCACAAGTTTGAGGTGGAGACAACTTCGGTGTGGGGTCCATCCTTCGATATAAGGATTTTTTGCAGTCAGGGCCAGGGTCCCCTGGGCACATCCTTTGGCCATTTTCCCTGGGAAAGAAAACTCAGCAATCCAGGTTGCTGATGTCAGTTTGTAGGGCTCCCTTGGGTCTATCAGGGCAGCACAAGTTTGAGGTGGGGACAACTTCGGTGTGGGGTCCATCCTTCGATATAAGGATTTTTTGAAGTCAGGGCCAGGGGCCGCCAGGCACATCCTTTGGCCATTTTCCCTGGGAAAGAAAACTCACCAGTCCAGGTTGCTGATGTCAGTTTGTAGGGCTCCCTTGCGTCTATCTGGGCAGCAGAAATTTGAGGAGCAAACAATTTTGGTCTGTTATCCATCCTTCGATATAGGGATTCTTTGCAGTCAGGTGTCAGCCGAGTGCCAGGGGCCCCAGGGAACATCCTTTGGCCATTTTCCCTGGGAAAGAAAATTCACCAGTCCAGGTTCCTGATGTCAGTTTGTAGGGCTCCCTTGGGTCTATCATGGCGTCACAAGTATGAGATGGGGACAACTTCAGTCTGGTGTCCATCCTTCGATATAAGGATTCTTTGAAGTCAAGGCCCAGCCGAGAGCCATGGGCCCCTGGGCACATTCTTTGGCCATTTTCCCTGGGAAAGAACACTCACCAGTCCAGGTTCCTGATGTCAGTTTGTAGGGCTCCCTTAGGTCTATCAGGGCAGCACAAGTTTGAGGTGGGGACAACTTCGGAGTGGGGTCCATCCTTCGATATAAGGATTCTTTGCAGTGAGGACCCTGCCCAGGGCCAGGGGCTCCTGGGGACATTCTTTGGCCATTTTCCCTGGGAAAGAACACTCACCAGTCCAGGTTCCTGATGTCAGTTTGTAGGGCTCCCTTAGGTCTATCAGGGCAGCACAAGTTTGAGGTGGGGACAACTTCGGTGTGGGGTCCATCCTTCGATATAAGGATTCTTTGCAGTGAGGACCCTGCCCAGGGCCAGGGGCCCCTGGGCACATCCTTTGGCCATTTTCCCTGGGAAAGAAAACTCAGCAGTCCAGGTTGCTGATGTCAGTTTGTAGGGCTCCCTTGGGTCTATCAGGGCAGCACAAGTTTCAGGTGGGGACAACTTCGGTGTGGGGTCCATCCTTCGATATAAGGATTCTTTGCAGTGAGGACCCTGCCCAGGGCCAGGGGCCCCTGGGCACATCCTTTTTCCATTTTCCCTGGGAAAGAAAACTCACCAGTCCAGGTTGCTGATGTCAGTTTGTAGGGCTCCCTTGGGTCTATCAGGGCACCACAAGTTTGAGGTGGGGACAACTTCGGTGTGGGGTCCATCCTTCGATATAAGGATTTTTTGCAGTGAGGACCCTGCCCAGGGCTAGGGGCCCCTGGGCACATCCTTTTTCCATTTTCCCTGGGAAAGAAAACTCAGCAGTCCATGTTGATGATGTCAGTTTGTAGGGCTCCCTTGGGTCTATCAGGACAGCACAAGTTTGAGGTGTAGACAACTTCGGTGTGGGGTCCATCCTTCGATATAAGGATTATTTGCAGTCAGGGCCAGGGGCCCCCAGGCACATCCTTTGGCCATTTTCCCTGGGAAAGAAAACTCAGCAGTCCAGGTTCCTGATGTCAGTTTGTAGGGCTCCCTTGGGTCTATCAGGGCAGCACAAGTTTGAGGTGGGGACATCTTCGGTGTGGGGTCCTTCCTTCGATATAATGATTTTTTGCAGTCAGGGCCAGGGGCCCCCGGGCACATCCTTTGGCCATTTTCCCTGGGAAAGAAAACTCACCAGTCCAGGTTGCTGATGTCAGTTTGTAGGGCTCCCTTGGGTCTATCTGGGCAGCAGAAATTTGAGGAGCAAACAATTTTGGTCTGCAATCCATCCTTCGATAGAGGGATTCTTTTCAGTCAGGTGTCAGCCGAGTGCCAGGGGCCCCAGGGAACATCCTTTGGCCATTTTCCCTGGGAAAGAAAATTCACCAGTCCAGGTTGCTGATGTCAGTTTGTAGGGCTCTCTTGGGTCTATCAGGGCAGCACAAGTATGAGATGGGGAAAACTTCAGTCTGGTGTCCATCCTTCGATATAAGGATTCTTTGAAGTCAAGGCCCAGCCGAGAGCCATGGGCCCCTGGGCACATCCTTTGGCCATTTTCCCTGGGAAAGAAAATTCACCAGTCCAGGTTCCTGATGTCAGTTTGTAGGGCTCCCTTGGGTCTATCAGGGCATCACCAGTATGAGATGGGGACAACTTCAGTCTGGTGTCCATCCTTCGATATAAGGATTCTTTGAAGTCAAGGCCCAGCCGTGAGCCATGGGGCCCTGGGCACATTCTTTGGCCATTTTCCCTGGGAAAGAACACTCACGAGTCCAGGTTCCTGATGTCAGTTTGTAGGGCTCCCTTAGGTCTATCAGGGCAGCACAAGTTTGAGGTGGGGACAACTTCGGAGTGGGGTCCATCCTTCGATATAAGGATTTTTTTCAGTGAGGACCCTGCCCAGGGCCAGGGGCCCCTGGGCACATCCTTTGGCCATTTTCCCTGGGAAAGAAAACTCACCAGTCCAGGTTCCTGATGTCAGTTTGTAGGGCTCCCTTGGGTCTATCAGGGCAGCACAAGTTTGAGGTGGGGACATCTTCGTTGTGGGGTCCATCCTTCGATATAAGGATTTTTTACAGTCAGGGCCAGGGGCCCCCAGGCACATCCTTTGGCCATTTTCCCTGGGAAAGAAAACTCAGCAGTCCAGGTTGCTGATGTCAGTTTGTAGGGCTCCCTTGGGTCTATCAGGGCAGCACAAGTTTGAGGTGGGGACAACTTCAGTCTGGGGTCCATCCTTCGATATAAGGATTTTTTGCAGTCAGGGCCAGGGGCCCCCGGGCACATCCTTTGGCCATTTTCCCTGGGAAAGAAAACTCACCAGTCCAGGTTCCTGATGTCAGTTTGTAGGGCTCCCTTGGGTCTATCAGGGCAGCACAAATTTGAGGTGGGGACAACTTCGGTCTTGGGTCCATCTTTCGATATAAGGATTTTTTGCATTCAGGTCCCAGCCCAGTGCCAGGGTCCCCAGGGCACATCCTTTGGCCATTTTCCCTGGGAAAGAAAACTCTGCAGTCCAGGTTGCTGATGTCAGTTTGTAGGGCTCCCTTGGGTCTATCTGGGCAGCAGAAATTTGAGGAGCAAACAATTTTGGTCTGCGATCCATCCTTCGATATTGGGATTATTTGCAGTCAGGTGTCAGCCGTGGTCCAGGGGCCCCAGGGAACATCCTTTGGCCATTTTCCCTGGGAAAGAAAATTCACCAGTCCAGGTTGCTGATGTCAGTTTGTAGGGCTCCCTTGGGTCTATCAGGACAGCACAAGTTTGAGGTGGGGACAACTTCGGTGTGGGGTCCATCCTTCGATATAAGGATTATTTGCAGTCAGGGCCAGGGGCCCCCAGGCACATCCTTTGGCCATTTTCCCTGGGAAAGAAAACTCAGCAGTCCAGGTTCCTGATGTCAGTTTGTAGGGCTCCCTTGGGTCTATCAGGGCAGCACAAGTTTGAGGTGGGGACAACTTCGGTGTGGGGTCCATCCTTCGATATAAGGATTTTTTTCAGTGAGGACCCTGCCCAGGGCCAGGGGCCCCTGGGCACATCCTTTTTCCATTTTCCCTGGGAAAGAAAACTCACCAGTCCAGGTTGCTGATGTCAGTTTGTAGGGCTCCCTTGGGTCTATCAGGGCACCACAAGTTTGAGGTGGGGACAACTTCGGTGTGGGGTGCATCCTTCGATATAAGGATTTTTTTCAGTGAGGACCCTGCCCAGGGCCAGGGGCCCCTGGGCATATCCTTTTTCCATTTTCCCTGGAAAAGAAAACTCACCAGTCCAGGTTCCTGATGTCAGTTTGTAGGGCTCCCTTGGGTCTATCAGGGCAGCACACGTTTCAGGTGGGGACAACTTCGATGTTGGATCCATCCTTCGATATAAGGATTTTTTGCAGTGAGGACCCTGCCCAGGGCCAGGGGCCCCTGGGCACATCCTTTTTCCATTTTCCCTGGGAAAGAAAACTCAGCAGTCCATGTTGATGATGTCAGTTTGTAGGGCTCCCTTGGGTCTATCAGGACAGCACAAGTTTGAGGTGGGGACAACTTCGGTGTGGGGTCCATCCTTCGATATAAGGATTTTTTGCAGTCAGGGCCAGGGGCCCCCAGGCACATCCTTTGGCCATTTTCTCCGGGAAAGAAAACTCAGCAGTCCAGGTTCCTGATGTCAGTTTGTAGGGCTCCCTTGGGTCTATCAGGGCAGCACAAGTTTGAGGTGGGGACAACTTCGGTGTGGGGTCCATCCTTCGATATAAGGATTTTTTGCAGTCAGGGCCAGGGGCCCCCAGGCACATCCTTTGGCCATTTTCTCCGGGAAAGAAAACTCAGCAGTCCAGGTTCCTGATGTCAGTTTGTAGGGCTCCCTTGGGTCTATCAGGGCAGCACAAGTTTGAGGTGGGGACAACTTCGGTGTGGGGTCCATCCTTCGATATAAGGATTTTTTGCAGTCAGGGCCAGGGGCCCCCGGGCACATCCTTTGGCCATTTTCCCTGGAAAAGAAAACTCACCAGTCCAGGTTGCTGATGTCAGTTTGTAGAGCTCCCTTTGGTCTATCTGGGCAGCAGAAATTTGAGGAGCAAAAAATCTTGGTCTGCGATCCATCCTTCGATATAGGGATTATTTGCAGTCAGGTGTCAGCCCAGTGCCAGGGGCCCCAGGGAACATCCTTTGGCCATTTTCCCTGGAAAAGAAAACTCACCAGTCCAGGTTGCTGATGTCAGTTTGTAGGGCTCCCTTGGGTCTATCAGGGCAGCACAAGTATGAGATGGGGACAACTTCAGTCTGGTGTCCATCCTTCGATATAAGGATTCTTTGAAGTCAAGGCCCAGCCGAGAGCCATGGGCCCCTGGGCACAATCTTTGGCCATTTTCCCTGGGAAAGAACACTCACCAGTCCAGGTTCCTGATGTCAGTTTGTAGGGCTCCCTTAGGTCTATCAGGGCAGCACAAGTTTGAGGTGGGGACAACTTCGGTGTGGGGTCCATCCTTCGATATAAGGATTCTTTGAAGTCAAGGCCCAGCCGAGAGCCATGGGCCCCTGGGCACATTCTTTGGCCATTTTCCCTGGGAAAGAACACTCACCAGTCCAGGTTCCTGATGTCAGTTTGTAGAGCTCCCTTTGGTCTATCAGGGCAGCAGAAATTTGAAGAGCAAAATATCTTGGTCTGCGATCCATCCTTCGATATAGGGATTATTTGCAGTCAGGTGTCAGCCCAGTGCCAGGGGCCCCAGGGAACATCCTTTGGCCATTTTCCCTGGGAAAGAAAACTCACCAGTCCAGGTTGCTGATGTCAGTTTGTAGGGCTCCCTTGGGTCTATCAGGGCAGCACAAGTTTGAGGTGGGGACAACTTCGGTGTGGGGTGCATCCTTCGATATAAGGATTTTTTGCAGTGAGGTCTCTGCCCAGGGCCATGGGCCCCTGGGCACATCCTTTTTCCACTTTCCCTGGAAAAGAAAACTCAGCAGTCCAGGTTGCTGATGTCAGTTTGTAGGGCTCCCTTGGGTCTATCAGGGCAGCACAAGTTTGAGGTGGGGACAACTTCGGTGTGGGGTCCCTCCTTCGATATAAGGATTCTTTGCAGTGAGGACCCTGCCCAGGGCCAGGGGCCCCTGGGCACATCCTTTTTCCATTTTCCCTGGAAAAGAAAACTCAGCAGTCCAGGTTCCTGATGTCAGTTTGTAGGGCTCCCTTGGGTCTATCAGGGCACCACAAGTTTGAGGTGGGGACAACTTCGGTGTGGGGTGCATCCTTCGATATAAGGATTTTTTTCAGTGAGGACCCTGCCCAGGGCCAGGGGCCCCTGGGCACATCCTTTATCCATTCTCCCTGGGAAAGAAAACTCACCAGTCCAGGTTCCTGATGTCAGTTTGTAGGGCTCCCTTGGGTCTATCAGGGCAGCACAAGTTTGAGGTGGGGACGACTTCGTTGTTGGGTCCATCCTTCGATATTGGGATTATTTGCAGTGAGGACCCTGCCCAGGGCCAGGGGCCCCTTGGCACATCCTTTTTCCATTTTCCCTGGGAAAGAAAACTCAGCAGTCCATGTTGATGATGTCAGTTTGTAGGGCTCCCTTGGGTCTATCAGGACAGCACAAGTTTGAGGTGGGGACAACTTTGGTGTGGGGTCCATCCTTCGATATGGATTATTTGCAGACAGGGCCAGGGGCCCCCAGGCACATCCTTTTTCCATTTTCCCCGGGAAAGAAAACTCAGCAGTCCAGGTTCCTGATGTCAGTTTGTAGGGCTCCCTTGGGTCTATCAGGGCAGCACAAGTTTGAGGTGGGGACAACTTCGGTGTGGGGTCCATCCTTCGATATAAGGATTTTTTGCAGTCAGGGCCAGGGGCCCCCGGGCACATCCTTTGGCCATTTTCCCTGGGAAAGAAAACTCACCAGTCCAGGTTGCTGATGTCAGTTTGTAGGGCTCCCTTGGGTCTATCAGGGCACCACAAGTTTGAGGTGGGGACAACTTCGGTGTGGGGTCCCTCCTTCGATATAAGGATTCTTTGCAGTGAGGACCCTGCCCAGGGCCAGGGACCCCTGGGCACATCCTTTTTCCATTTTCCCTGGGAAAGAAAACTCACCAGTCCAGGTTGCTGATGTCAGTTTGTAGGGCTCCCTTGGGTCTATCAGGGCACCACAAGTTTGAGGTGGGGACAACTTCGGTGTGGGGTGCATCCTTCGATATAAGGATTTTTTTCAGTGAGGACCCTGCCCAGGGCCAGGGGCCCCTGGGCACATCCTTTGGCCATTTTCCCTGGGAAAGAAAACTCACCAGTCCAGGTTGCTGATGTCAGTTTGTAGGGCTCCCTTGGGTCTATCAGGGCAGCACAAGTTTGACGTGGAGACAACTTCGTTGTGGGGTCCATCCTTCGATATAAGGATTTTTTGCAGTCAGGGCCAGGGTCCCCTGGGCACAACCTTTGGCCATTCTCCCTGGGAAAGAAAACTCAGCAGTCCAGGTTCTTGATGTCAGTTTGTAGGGCTCCCTTGGGTCTATCAGGGCAGCACAAGTTTGAGGTGGGGACAACTTCGGTGTGGGGTCCATCCTTCGATATAAGGACTTTTTGAAGTCAGGGCCAGGGGCCCCCGGGCACATCCTTTGGCCATTTTCCCTGGGAAAGAAAACTCACCAGTCCAGGTTGCTAATGTCAGTTTGTAGGGCTCCCTTGGGCCTATCTGGCCAGCACAAGTTTGAGGTGGGGACAACTTCGGTGTGGGGTCCATCCTTCGATATAAGGATTTTTAGCAGTCAGGTCCCAGCCCAGTGCCAGGGTCCCAAGGGCACATCCTTTGGCCATTTTCCCTGGAAAAGAAAACTCACCAGTCCAGGTTCCTGATGTCAGTTTGTAGGGCTCCCTTGGGTCTATCAGGGCAGCAGAAATTTGAGGAGCGGACAATTTTGGTCTGTTATCCATCCTTCGATATAAGGATTCTTTTCAGTCAGGTCCCAGCCGAGTGCCAGGGGCCCCAGGGAACATCCTTTGGCCATTTTCCCTGGGAAAGAAAACTCACCAGTCCAGGTTCCTGATGTCAGTTTGTCGGGCTCTCTTGGGTCTATCAGGGCAGCAGAAATTTTAGGAGGGGACAACTTCGGTCTGGGGTCCATCCTTCGATATAGGGATTCTTTACAGTCAGGACCCAGCCCAGGTCTAGGGGCCCCTGGGCACATCCTTTGGCCATTTTTCCTAGGAAAGAAAATTCACCAGTCCAGGTTCCTGATGTTAGTTTGTAGGGCTCCCTTGGGTCTATCAGGGCAGCACAAGTATGAGTAGGGACAACTTCGGTCTGGGGTCCATCCTTCGATATAAGGATTTCTTGCAGTCATGTTCCAGCCCAGGGCCAGGGGCCCCTGGGCACATCCTTTGGCCATTTTGCCTGGGAAAGAAAACTCACCAGTCCAGGTTCCTGATGTCAGTTTGTAGGGCTCCCTTGGGTCTACCTGGGCAGCACAACTTTGAGGAGGGGACAATTTTGGTCTGTAATCCAGCCTTCGATATAGGGATTCTTTACAGTCAGGCCCCAGCCAGGGGCCAGGGGCCCCTGGGCACATCCTTTGGCCATTTTCCCTGTGAAAGAAAACTCACCAGTCCAGGTTCCGGATGTCACTTTGTAGGGCTCCCTTGGGTCTATCAGGGCAGCACAAGTTTGAGATGGGGACAACTTCAGTCTGGGGTCCATCCTTCGATATAAGGATTTTTAGCAGTCAGGTCCCAGCCCAGTGCAAGGGTCCCCAGGGCACATCCTTTGGCCATTTTCCCTGGAAAAGAAAACTCACCAGTCCAGGTTGCTGATGTCAGTTTGTAGGGCTCCCTTGGGTCTATCTGGGCAGCAGAAATTTGAGGAGCAAAAAATCTTGGTCTGCGATCCATCCTTCGATATTGGGATTATTTGCAGTCAGGTGTCAGCCGAGTGCCAGGGGCCCCAGGGAACATCCTTTGGCCATTTTCCCTGGGAAAGAACACTCACCAGTCCAGGTTCCTGATGTCAGTTTGTAGGGCTCCCTTAGGTCTATCAGGGCAGCACAAGTATGAGATGGGGACAACTTCGGTCTGGGGTCCATCCTTCGATATAAGGATTTTTTGCAGTGAGGACCCTGCCCAGGGCCAGGGGCCCCTGGGCACATCCTTTGGCCATTTTCCCTGGGAAAGAAAACTCACCAGTCCAGGTTCCTGATGTCAGTTTGTAGGGCTCCCTTGGGTCTATCAGGGCAGCACAAGTTTGAGGTGGGGACAACTTCGGTGTGGGGTCCCTCCTTCGATATAAGGATTCTTTGCAGTGAGGACCCTGCCCAGGGCCAGGGGCCCCTGGGCACATCCTTTTTCCATTTTCCCTGGGAAAGAAAACTCACCAGTCCAGGTTCCTGATGTCAGTTTGTAGGGCTCCCTTGGGTCTATCAGGGCACCACAAGTTTGAGGTGGGGACAACTTCGGTGTGGGGTGCATCCTTCGATATAAGGATTTTTTTCAGTGAGGACCCTGCCCAGGGCCAGGGGCCCCTGGGCACATCCTTTTTCCATTTTCCCTGGGAAAGAAAACTCAGCAGTCCAGGTTGCTGATGTCAGTTGTAGGGCTCCCTTGGGTCTATCAGGGCAGCACAAGTTTGAGGTGGAGACAACTTCGGTGTGGGGTCCATCCTTCGATATAAGGATTTTTTGCAGTCAGGGCCAGGGTCCCCTGGGCACATCCTTTTGCCATTTTCCCTGGGAAAGAAAACTCAGCAATCCAGGTTGCTGATGTCAGTTTGTAGGGCTCCCTTGGGTCTATCAGGGCAGCACAAGTTTGAGGTGGGGACAACTTCGGTGTGGGGTCCATCCTTCGATATAAGGATTTTTTGAAGTCAGGGCCAGGGGCCGCCAGGCACATCCTTTGGCCATTTTCCCTGGGAAAGAAAACTCACCAGTCCAGGTTGCTGATGTCAGTTTGTAGGGCTCCCTTGCGTCTATCTGGGCAGCAGAAATTTGAGGAGCAAACAATTTTGGTCTGTTATCCATCCTTCGATATAGGGATTCTTTGCAGTCAGGTGTCAGCCGTGTGCCAGGGGCCCCAGGGAACATCCTTTGGCCATTTTCCCTGGGAAAGAAAATTCACCAGTCCAGGTTCCTGATGTCAGTTTGTAGGGCTCCCTTGGGTCTATCATGGCGTCACAAGTATGAGATGGGGACAACTTCAGTCTGGTGTCCATCCTTCGATATAAGGATTCTTTGAAGTCAAGGCCCAGCCGAGAGCCATGGGCCCCTGGGCACATTCTTTGGCCATTTTCCCTGGGAAAGAACACTCACCAGTCCAGGTTCCTGATGTCAGTTTGTAGGGCTCCCTTAGGTCTATCAGGGCAGCACATGTTTGAGGTGGGGACAACTTCGGAGTGGGGTCCATCCTTCGATATAAGGATTCTTTGCAGTGAGGACCCTGCCCAGGGCCAGGGGCTCCTGGGGACATTCTTTGGCCATTTTCCCTGGGAAAGAACACTCACCAGTCCAGGTTCCTGATGTCAGTTTGTAGGGCTCCCTTAGGTCTATCAGGGCAGCACAAGTTTGAGGTGGGGACAACATCGGTGTGGGGTCCATCCTTCGATATAAGGATTCTTTGCAGTGAGGACCCTGCCCAGGGCCAGGGGCCCCTGGGCACATCCTTTGGCCATTTTCCCTGGGAAAGAAAACTCAGCAGTCCAGGTTGCTGATGTCAGTTTGTAGGGCTCCCTTGGGTCTATCAGGGCAGCACAAGTTTCAGGTGGGGACAACTTCGGTGTGGGGTCCATCCTTCGATATAAGGATTCTTTGCAGTGAGGACCCTGCCCAGGGCCAGGGGCCCCTGGGCACATCCTTTTTCCATTTTCCCTGGGAAAGAAAACTCACCAGTCCAGGTTCCTGATGTCAGTTTGTAGGGCTCCCTTGGGTCTATCAGGGCACCACAAGTTTGAGGTGGGGACAACTTCGGTGTGGGGTGCATCCTTCGATATAAGGATTTTTTTCAGTGAGGACCCTGCCCTGGGCCAGGGGCCCCTGGGCACATCCTTTTTCCATTTTCCCTGGGAAAGAAAACTCAGCAGTCCAGGTTCCTGATGTCAGTTTGTAGGGCTCCCTTGGGTCTATCAGGGCAGCACAAGTTTGAGGTGGGGACAACTTCGGTGTGGGGTCCATCCTTCGATATAAGGATTTTTTGCAGTGAGGACCCTGCCCAGGGCTAGGGGCCCCTGGGCACATCCTTTTTCCATTTTCCCTGGGAAAGAAAACTCAGCAGTCCATGTTGATGATGTCAGTTTGTAGGGCTCCCTTGGGTCTATCAGGACAGCACAAGTTTGAGGTGTAGACAACTTCGGTGTGGGGTCCATCCTTCGATATAAGGATTATTTGCAGTCAGGGCCAGGGGCCCCCAGGCACATCCTTTGGCCATTTTCCCTGGGAAAGAAAACTCAGCAGTCCAGGTTCCTGATGTCAGTTTGTAGGGCTCCCTTGGGTCTATCAGGGCAGCACAAGTTTGAGGTGGGGACATCTTCGGTGTGGGGTCCTTCCTTCGATATAATGATTTTTTGCAGTCAGGGCCAGGGGCCCCCGGGCACATCCTTTGGCCATTTTCCCTGGGAAAGAAAACTCACCAGTCCAGGTTGCTGATGTCAGTTTGTAGGGCTCCCTTGGGTCTATCTGGGCAGCAGAAATTTGAGGAGCAAAAAATCTTGGTCTGCGATCCATCCTTCGATATTGGGATTATTTGCAGTCAGGTGTCAGCCGAGTGCCAGGGGCCCCAGGGAACATCCTTTGGCCATTTTCCCTGGGAAAGAACACTCACCAGTCCAGGTTCCTGATGTCAGTTTGTAGGGCTCCCTTAGGTCTATCAGGGCAGCACAAGTATGAGATGGGGACAACTTCGGTCTGGGGTCCATCCTTCGATATAAGGATTTTTTGCAGTGAGGACCCTGCCCAGGGCCAGGGGCCCCTGGGCACATCCTTTGGCCATTTTCCCTGGGAAAGAAAACTCACCAGTCCAGGTTCCTGATGTCAGTTTGTAGGGCTCCCTTGGGTCTATCAGGGCAGCACAAGTTTGAGGTGGGGACAACTTCGGTGTGGGGTCCCTCCTTCGATATAAGGATTCTTTGCAGTGAGGACCCTGCCCAGGGCCAGGGGCCCCTGGGCACATCCTTTTTCCATTTTCCCTGGGAAAGAAAACTCACCAGTCCAGGTTCCTGATGTCAGTTTGTAGGGCTCCCTTGGGTCTATCAGGGCACCACAAGTTTGAGGTGGGGACAACTTCGGTGTGGGGTGCATCCTTCGATATAAGGATTTTTTTCAGTGAGGACCCTGCCCAGGGCCAGGGGCCCCTGGGCACATCCTTTTTCCATTTTCCCTGGGAAAGAAAACTCAGCAGTCCAGGTTGCTGATGTCAGTTGTAGGGCTCCCTTGGGTCTATCAGGGCAGCACAAGTTTGAGGTGGAGACAACTTCGGTGTGGGGTCCATCCTTCGATATAAGGATTTTTTGCAGTCAGGGCCAGGGTCCCCTGGGCACATCCTTTTGCCATTTTCCCTGGGAAAGAAAACTCAGCAATCCAGGTTGCTGATGTCAGTTTGTAGGGCTCCCTTGGGTCTATCAGGGCAGCACAAGTTTGAGGTGGGGACAACTTCGGTGTGGGGTCCATCCTTCGATATAAGGATTTTTTGAAGTCAGGGCCAGGGGCCGCCAGGCACATCCTTTGGCCATTTTCCCTGGGAAAGAAAACTCACCAGTCCAGGTTGCTGATGTCAGTTTGTAGGGCTCCCTTGCGTCTATCTGGGCAGCAGAAATTTGAGGAGCAAACAATTTTGGTCTGTTATCCATCCTTCGATATAGGGATTCTTTGCAGTCAGGTGTCAGCCGTGTGCCAGGGGCCCCAGGGAACATCCTTTGGCCATTTTCCCTGGGAAAGAAAATTCACCAGTCCAGGTTCCTGATGTCAGTTTGTAGGGCTCCCTTGGGTCTATCATGGCGTCACAAGTATGAGATGGGGACAACTTCAGTCTGGTGTCCATCCTTCGATATAAGGATTCTTTGAAGTCAAGGCCCAGCCGAGAGCCATGGGCCCCTGGGCACATTCTTTGGCCATTTTCCCTGGGAAAGAACACTCACCAGTCCAGGTTCCTGATGTCAGTTTGTAGGGCTCCCTTAGGTCTATCAGGGCAGCACATGTTTGAGGTGGGGACAACTTCGGAGTGGGGTCCATCCTTCGATATAAGGATTCTTTGCAGTGAGGACCCTGCCCAGGGCCAGGGGCTCCTGGGGACATTCTTTGGCCATTTTCCCTGGGAAAGAACACTCACCAGTCCAGGTTCCTGATGTCAGTTTGTAGGGCTCCCTTAGGTCTATCAGGGCAGCACAAGTTTGAGGTGGGGACAACATCGGTGTGGGGTCCATCCTTCGATATAAGGATTCTTTGCAGTGAGGACCCTGCCCAGGGCCAGGGGCCCCTGGGCACATCCTTTGGCCATTTTCCCTGGGAAAGAAAACTCAGCAGTCCAGGTTGCTGATGTCAGTTTGTAGGGCTCCCTTGGGTCTATCAGGGCAGCACAAGTTTCAGGTGGGGACAACTTCGGTGTGGGGTCCATCCTTCGATATAAGGATTCTTTGCAGTGAGGACCCTGCCCAGGGCCAGGGGCCCCTGGGCACATCCTTTTTCCATTTTCCCTGGGAAAGAAAACTCACCAGTCCAGGTTCCTGATGTCAGTTTGTAGGGCTCCCTTGGGTCTATCAGGGCAGCACAAGTATGAGGTGGGGACAACTTCGGTGTGGGGTGCATCCTTCGATATAAGGATTTTTTTCAGTGAGGACCCTGCCCTGGGCCAGGGGCCCCTGGGCACATCCTTTTTCCATTTTCCCTGGGAAAGAAAACTCAGCAGTCCAGGTTCCTGATGTCAGTTTGTAGGGCTCCCTTGGGTCTATCAGGGCAGCACAAGTTTGAGGTGGGGACAACTTCGGTGTGGGGTCCATCCTTCGATATAAGGATTTTTTGCAGTGAGGACCCTGCCCAGGGCTAGGGGCCCCTGGGCACATCCTTTTTCCATTTTCCCTGGGAAAGAAAACTCAGCAGTCCATGTTGATGATGTCAGTTTGTAGGGCTCCCTTGGGTCTATCAGGACAGCACAAGTTTGAGGTGTAGACAACTTCGGTGTGGGGTCCATCCTTCGATATAAGGATTATTTGCAGTCAGGGCCAGGGGCCCCCAGGCACATCCTTTGGCCATTTTCCCTGGGAAAGAAAACTCAGCAGTCCAGGTTCCTGATGTCAGTTTGTAGGGCTCCCTTGGGTCTATCAGGGCAGCACAAGTTTGAGGTGGGGACATCTTCGGTGTGGGGTCCTTCCTTCGATATAATGATTTTTTGCAGTCAGGGCCAGGGGCCCCCGGGCACATCCTTTGGCCATTTTCCCTGGGAAAGAAAACTCACCAGTCCAGGTTGCTGATGTCAGTTTGTAGGGCTCCCTTGGGTCTATCTGGGCAGCAGAAATTTGAGGAGCAAACAATTTTGGTCTGCAATCCATCCTTCGATAGAGGGATTCTTTTCAGTCAGGTGTCAGCCGAGTGCCAGGGGCCCCAGGGAACATCCTTTGGCCATTTTCCCTGGGAAAGAAAATTCACCAGTCCAGGTTGCTGATGTCAGTTTGTAGGGCTCTCTTGGGTCTATCAGGGCAGCACAAGTATGAGATGGGGACAACTTCAGTCTGGTGTCCATCCTTCGATATAAGGATTCTTTGAAGTCAAGGCCCAGCCAAGAGCCATGGGCCCCTGGGCACATCCTTTGGCCATTTTCCCTGGGAAAGAAAACTCACCAGTCCAGGTTCCTGATGTCAGTTTGTAGGGCTCTCTTGGGTCTATCTGGGCAGCAGAAATTTGAGGAGCAGACCAGTTTGGTCTGCGATCCATCCTTCGATAGAGGGATTCTTTGCAGTCAGGTCCCAGCCGAGTGCAAGGGGCCCCAGGGAACATCCTTTGGCCATTTTCCCTGGGAAAGAAAATTCACCAGTCCAGGTTCCTGATGTCAGTTTGTAGGGCTCCCTTGGGTCTATCAGGGCATCACCAGTATGAGATGGGGACAACTTCAGTCTGGTGTCCATCCTTCGATATAAGGATTCTTTGAAGTCAAGGCCCAGCCGTGAGCCATGGGGCCCTGGGCACATTCTTTGGCCATTTTCCCTGGGAAAGAACACTCACGAGTCCAGGTTCCTGATGTCAGTTTGTAGGGCTCCCTTAGGTCTATCAGGGCAGCACAAGTTTGAGGTGGGGACAACTTCGGAGTGGGGTCCATCCTTCGATATAAGGATTTTTTTCAGTGAGGACCCTGCCCAGGGCCAGGGGCCCCTGGGCACATCCTTTGGCCATTTTCCCTGGGAAAGAAAACTCACCAGTCCAGGTTCCTGATGTCAGTTTGTAGGGCTCCCTTGGGTCTATCAGGGCAGCACAAGTTTGAGGTGGGGACAACTTCGGTGTGGGGTCCATCCTTCGATATAAGGATTCTTTGCAGTGAGGACCCTGCCCAGGGCCAGGGGCCCCTGGGCACATCCTTTTTCCATTTTCCCTGGGAAAGAAAACTCACCAGTCCAGGTTCCTGATGTCAGTTTGTAGGGCTCCCTTGGGTCTATCAGGGCACCACAAGTTTGAGGTGGGGACAACTTCGGTGTGGGGTGCATCCTTCGATATAAGGATTTTTTTCAGTGAGGACCCTGCCCAGGGCCAGGGGCCCCTGGGCACATCCTTTGGCCATTTTCCCTGGGAAAGAAAACTCACCAGTCCAGGTTCCTGATGTCAGTTTGTAGGGCTCCCTTGGGTCTATCAGGGCAGCACAAGTTTGAGGTGGGGACAACTTCAGTCTGGGGTCCATCCTTCGATATAAGGATTTTTTGCAGTCAGGGCCAGGGGCCCCCGGGCACATCCTTTGGCCATTTTCCCTGGGAAAGAAAACTCAGCAGTCCAGGTTGCTGATGTCAGTTTGTAGGGCTCCCTTGGGTCTATCAGGGCAGCACAAGTTTGACGTGGAGACAACTTCGTTGTGGGGTCCATCCTTCGATATAAGGATTTTTTGCAGTCAGGGCCAGGGTCCCCTGGGCACAACCTTTGGCCATTCTCCCTGGGAAAGAAAACTCAGCAGTCCAGGTTCTTGATGTCAGTTTGTAGGGCTCCCTTGGGTCTATCAGGGCAGCACAAGTTTGAGGTGGGGACAACTTCGGTGTGGGGTCCATCCTTCGATATAAGGACTTTTTGAAGTCAGGGCCAGGGGCCCCCGGGCACATCCTTTGGCCATTTTCCCTGGGAAAGAAAACTCACCAGTCCAGGTTCCTAATGTCAGTTTGTAGGGCTCCCTTGGGCCTATCTGGGCAGCACAAGTTTGAGGTGGGGACAACTTCGGTGTGGGGTCCATCCTTCGATATAAGGATTTTTAGCAGTCAGGTCCCAGCCCAGTGCCAGGGTCCCAAGGGCACATCCTTTGGCCATTTTCCCTGGAAAAGAAAACTCACCAGTCCAGGTTCCTGATGTCAGTTTGTAGGGCTCCCTTGGGTCTATCAGGGCAGCAGAAATTTGAGGAGCGGACAATTTTGGTCTGTTATCCATCCTTCGATATAAGGATTCTTTTCAGTCAGGTCCCAGCCGAGTGCCAGGGGCCCCAGGGCACATCCTTTGGCCATTTTCCCTGGGAAAGAAAACTCACCAGTCCAGGTTCCTGATGTCAGTTTGTCGGGCTCTCTTGGGTCTATCAGGGCAGCAGAAATTTTAGGAGGGGACAACTTCGGCCTGGGGTCCATCCTTCGATATAGGGATTCTTTACAGTCAGGACCCAGCCCAGGTCTAGGGGCCCCTGGGCACATCCTTTGGCCATTTTTCCTAGGAAAGAAAATTCACCAGTCCAGGTTCCTGATGTTAGTTTGTAGGGCTCCCTTGGGTCTATCAGGGCAGCACAAGTATGAGTAGGGACAACTTCGGTCTGGGGTCCATCCTTCGATATAAGGATTTCTTGCAGTCATGTTCCAGCCCAGGGCCAGGGGCCCCTGGGCACATCCTTTGGCCATTTTGCCTGGGAAAGAAAACTCACCAGTCCAGGTTCCTGATGTCAGTTTGTAGGGCTCCCTTGGGTCTACCTGGGCAGCACAACTTTGAGGAGGGGACAATTTTGGTCTGTAATCCAGCCTTCGATATAGGGATTCTTTACAGTCAGGCCCCAGCCAGGGGCCAGGGGCCCCTGGGCACATCCTTTGGCCATTTTCCCTGTGAAAGAAAACTCACCAGTCCAGGTTCCGGATGTCACTTTGTAGGGCTCCCTTGGGTCTATCAGGGCAGCACAAGTTTGAGATGGGGACAACTTCAGTCTGGGGTCCATCCTTCGATATAAGGATTTTTAGCAGTCAGGTCCCAGCCCAGTGCAAGGGTCCCCAGGGCACATCCTTTGGCCATTTTCCCTGGAAAAGAAAACTCACCAGTCCAGGTTGCTGATGTCAGTTTGTAGGGCTCCCTTGGGTCTATCTGGGCAGCAGAAATTTGAGGAGCAAAAAATCTTGGTCTGCGATCCATCCTTCGATATTGGGATTATTTGCAGTCAGGTGTCAGCCGAGTGCCAGGGGCCCCAGGGAACATCCTTTGGCCATTTTCCCTGGGAAAGAACACTCACCAGTCCAGGTTCCTGATGTCAGTTTGTAGGGCTCCCTTAGGTCTATCAGGGCAGCACAAGTATGAGATGGGGACAACTTCGGTCTGGGGTCCATCCTTCGATATAAGGATTTTTTGCAGTGAGGACCCTGCCCAGGGCCAGGGGCCCCTGGGCACATCCTTTGGCCATTTTCCCTGGGAAAGAAAACTCACCAGTCCAGGTTCCTCATGTCAGTTTGTAGGGCTCCCTTGGGTCTATCAGGGCAGCACAAGTTTGAGGTGGGGACAACTTCGGTGTGGGGTCCCTCCTTCGATATAAGGATTCTTTGCAGTGAGGACCCTGCCCAGGGCCAGGGGCCCCTGGGCACATCCTTTTTCCATTTTCCCTGGGAAAGAAAACTCACCAGTCCAGGTTCCTGATGTCAGTTTGTAGGGCTCCCTTGGGTCTATCAGGGCACCACAAGTTTGAGGTGGGGACAACTTCGGTGTGGGGTGCATCCTTCGATATAAGGATTTTTTTCAGTGAGGACCCTGCCCAGGGCCAGGGGCCCCTGGGCACATCCTTTTTCCATTTTCCCTGGGAAAGAAAACTCAGCAGTCCAGGTTGCAGATGTCAGTTGTAGGGCTCCCTTGGGTCTATCAGGGCAGCACAAGTTTGAGGTGGAGACAACTTCGGTGTGGGGTCCATCCTTCGATATAAGGATTTTTTGCAGTCAGGGCCAGGGTCCCCTGGGCACATCCTTTTGCCATTTTCCCTGGGAAAGAAAACTCAGCAATCCAGGTTGCTGATGTCAGTTTGTAGGGCTCCCTTGGGTCTATCAGGGCAGCACAAGTTTGAGGTGGGGACAACTTCGGTGTGGGGTCCATCCTTCGATATAAGGATTTTTTGAAGTCAGGGCCAGGGGCCGCCAGGCACATCCTTTGGCCATTTTCCCTGGGAAAGAAAACTCACCAGTCCAGGTTGCTCATGTCAGTTTGTAGGGCTCCCTTGCGTCTATCTGGGCAGCAGAAATTTGAGGAGCAAACAATTTTGGTCTGTTATCCATCCTTCGATATAGGGATTCTTTGCAGTCAGGTGTCAGCCGAGTGCCAGGGGCCCCAGGGAACATCCTTTGGCCATTTTCCCTGGGAAAGAAAATTCACCAGTCCAGGTTCCTGATGTCAGTTTGTAGGGCTCCCTTGGGTCTATCATGGCGTCACAAGTATGAGATGGGGACAACTTCAGTCTGGTGTCCATCCTTCGATATAAGGATTCTTTGAAGTCAAGGCCCAGCCGAGAGCCATGGGCCCCTGGGCACATTCTTTGGCCATTTTCCCTGGGAAAGAACACTCACCAGTCCAGGTTCCTGATGTCAGTTTGTAGGGCTCCCTTAGGTCTATCAGGGCAGCACAAGTTTGAGGTGGGGACAACTTCGGAGTGGGGTCCATCCTTCGATATAAGGATTCTTTGCAGTGAGGACCCTGCCCAGGGCCAGGGGCTCCTGGGGACATTCTTTGGCCATTTTCCCTGGGAAAGAACACTCACCAGTCCAGGTTCCTGATGTCAGTTTGTAGGGCTCCCTTAGGTCTATCAGGGCAGCACAAGTTTGAGGTGGGGACAACTTCGGTGTGGGGTCCATCCTTCGATATAAGGATTCTTTGCAGTGAGGACCCTGCCCAGGGCCAGGGGCCCCTGGGCACATCCTTTGGCCATTTTCCCTGGGAAAGAAAACTCAGCAGTCCAGGTTGCTGATGTCAGTTTGTAGGGCTCCCTTGGGTCTATCAGGGCAGCACAAGTTTCAGGTGGGGACAACTTCGGTGTGGGGTCCATCCTTCGATATAAGGATTCTTTGCAGTGAGGACCCTGCCCAGGGCCAGGGGCCCCTGGGCACATCCTTTTTCCATTTTCCCTGGGAAAGAAAACTCACCAGTCCAGGTTCCTGATGTCAGTTTGTAGGGCTCCCTTGGGTCTATCAGGGCACCACAAGTTTGAGGTGGGGACAACTTCGGTGTGGGGTGCATCCTTCGATATAAGGATTTTTTTCAGTGAGGACCCTGCCCAGGGCCAGGGGCCCCTGGGCACATCCTTTTTCCATTTTCCCTGGGAAAGAAAACTCAGCAGTCCAGGTTCCTGATGTCAGTTTGTAGGGCTCCCTTGGGTCTATCAGGGCAGCACAAGTTTGAGGTGGGGACAACTTCGGTGTGGGGTCCATCCTTCGATATAAGGATTTTTTGCAGTGAGGACCCTGCCCAGGGCTAGGGGCCCCTGGGCACATCCTTTTTCCATTTTCCCTGGGAAAGAAAACTCAGCAGTCCATGTTGATGATGTCAGTTTGTAGGGCTCCCTTGGGTCTATCAGGACAGCACAAGTTTGAGGTGTAGACAACTTCGGTGTGGGGTCCATCCTTCGATATAAGGATTATTTGCAGTCAGGGCCAGGGGCCCCCAGGCACATCCTTTGGCCATTTTCCCTGGGAAAGAAAACTCAGCAGTCCAGGTTCCTGATGTCAGTTTGTAGGGCTCCCTTGGGTCTATCAGGGCAGCACAAGTTTGAGGTGGGGACATCTTCGGTGTGGGGTCCTTCCTTCGATATAATGATTTTTTGCAGTCAGGGCCAGGGGCCCCCGGGCACATCCTTTGGCCATTTTCCCTGGGAAAGAAAACTCACCAGTCCAGGTTGCTGATGTCAGTTTGTAGGGCTCCCTTGGGTCTATCTGGGCAGCAGAAATTTGAGGAGCAAACAATTTTGGTCTGCAATCCATCCTTCGATAGAGGGATTCTTTTCAGTCAGGTGTCAGCCGAGTGCCAGGGGCCCCAGGGAACATCCTTTGGCCATTTTCCCTGGGAAAGAAAATTCACCAGTCCAGGTTGCTGATGTCAGTTTGTAGGGCTCTCTTGGGTCTATCAGGGCAGCACAAGTATGAGATGGGGACAACTTCAGTCTGGTGTCCATCCTTCGATATAAGGATTCTTTGAAGTCAAGGCCCAGCCAAGAGCCATGGGCCCCTGGGCACATCCTTTGGCCATTTTCCCTGGGAAAGAAAACTCACCAGTCCAGGTTCCTAATGTCAGTTTGTAGGGCTCTCTTGGGTCTATCTGGGCAGCAGAAATTTGAGGAGCAGACCAGTTTGGTCTGCGATCCATCCTTCGATAGAGGGATTCTTTGCAGTCAGGTCCCAGCCGAGTGCAAGGGGCCCCAGGGAACATCCTTTGGCCATTTTCCCTGGGAAAGAAAATTCACCAGTCCAGGTTGCTGATGTCAGTTTGTAGGGCTCCCTTGGGTCTATCAGGGCATCACCAGTATGAGATGGGGACAACTTCAGTCTGGTGTCCATCCTTCGATATAAGGATTCTTTGAAGTCAAGGCCCAGCCGTGAGCCATGGGGCCCTGGGCACATTCTTTGGCCATTTTCCCTGGGAAAGAACACTCACGAGTCCAGGTTCCTGATGTCAGTTTGTAGGGCTCCCTTAGGTCTATCAGGGCAGCACAAGTTTGAGGTGGGGACAACTTCGGAGTGGGGTCCATCCTTCGATATAAGGATTTTTTTCAGTGAGGACCCTGCCCAGGGCCAGGGGCCCCTGGGCACATCCTTTGGCCATTTTCCCTGGGAAAGAAAACTCACCAGTCCAGGTTCCTGATGTCAGTTTGTAGGGCTCCCTTGGGTCTATCAGGGCAGCACAAGTTTGAGGTGGGGACAACTTCGGTGTGGGGTCCATCCTTCGATATAAGGATTCTTTGCAGTGAGGACCCTGCCCAGGGCCAGGGGCCCCTGGGCACATCCTTTTTCCATTTTCCCTGGGAAAGAAAACTCACCAGTCCAGGTTCCTGATGTCAGTTTGTAGGGCTCCCTTGGGTCTATCAGGGCACCACAAGTTTGAGGTGGGGACAACTTCGGTGTGGGGTCCATCCTTCGATATAAGGATTTTTTTCAGTGAGGACCCTGCCCAGGGCCAGGGGCCCCTGGGCACATCCTTTTTCCATTTTCCCTGGGAAAGAAAACTCACCAGTCCAGGTTCCTGATGTCAGTTTGTAGGGCTCCCTTGGGTCTATCAGGGCAGCACAAGTTTGAGGTGGGGACATCTTCGTTGTGGGGTCCATCCTTCGATATAAGGATTTTTTACAGTCAGGGCCAGGGGCCCCCAGGCACATCCTTTGGGCATTTTCCCTGGGAAAGAAAACTCAGCAGTCCAGGTTGCTGATGTCAGTTTGTAGGGCTCCCTTGGGTCTATCAGGGCAACACAAGTTTGAGGTGGGGACAACTTCAGTCTGGGGTCCATCCTTCGATATAAGGATTTTTTGCAGTCAGGGCCAGGGGCCCCCGGGCACATCCTTTGGCCATTTTCCCTGGGAAAGAAAACTCACCAGTCCAGGTTCCTGATGTCAGTTTGTAGGGCTCCCTTGGGTCTATCAGGGCAGCACAAATTTGAGGTGGGGACAACTTCGGTCTTGGGTCCATCTTTCGATATAAGGATTTTTTGCATTCAGGTCCCAGCCCAGTGCCAGGGTCCCCAGGGCACATCCTTTGGCCATTTTCCCTGGGAAAGAAAACTCTGCAGTCCAGGTTGCTGATGTCAGTTTGTAGGGCTCCCTTGGGTCTATCTGGGCAGCAGAAATTTGAGGAGCAAACAATTTTGGTCTGCGATCCATCCTTCGATATTGGGATTATTTGCAGTCAGGTGTCAGCCGAGTGCCAGGGGCCCCAGGGAACATCCTTTGGCCATTTTCCCTGGGAAAGAAAATTCACCAGTCCAGGTTGCTGATGTCAGTTTGTAGGGCTCTCTTGGGTCTATCAGGGCAGCACAAGTATGAGATGGGGACAACTTCAGTCTGGTGTCCATCCTTCGATATAAGGATTCTTTGAAGTCAAGGCCCAGCCGAGAGCCATGGGCCCCTGGGCACATTCTTTGGCCATTTTCCCTGGGAAAGAACACTCACCAGTCCAGGTTCCTGATGTCAGTTTGTAGGGCTCCCTTAGGTCTATCAGGGCAGCACAAGTTTGAGGTGGGGACAACTTCGGTGTGGGGTCCATCCTTCGATATAAGGATTCTTTGCAGTGAGGACCCTGCCCAGGGCCAGGGGCCCCTGGGCACATCCTTTGGCCATTTTCCCTGGGAAAGAAAACTCAGCAGTCCAGGTTCCTGATGTCAGTTTGTAGGGCTCCCTTGGGTCTATCAGGGCAGCACAAGTTTCAGGTGGGGACAACTTCGGTGTGGGGTCCATCCTTCGATATAAGGATTCTTTGCAGTGAGGACCCTGCCCAGGGCCAGGGGCCCCTGGGCACATCCTTTTTCCATTTTCCCTGGGAAAGAAAACTCACCAGTCCAGGTTCCTGATGTCAGTTTGTAGGGCTCCCTTGGGTCTATCAGGGCACCACAAGTTTGAGGTGGGGACAACTTCGGTGTGGGGTGCATCCTTCGATATAAGGATTTTTTTCAGTGAGGACCCTGCCCAGGGCCAGGGGCCCCTGGGCACATCCTTTTTCCATTTTCCCTGGGAAAGAAAACTCAGCAGTACAGGTTCCTGATGTCAGTTTGTAGGGCTCCCTTGGGTCTATCAGGGCAGCACAAGTTTGAGGTGGGGACAACTTCGGTGTGGGGTCCATCCTTCGATATAAGGATTTTTTGCAGTGAGGACCCTGCCCAGGGCTAGGGGCCCGTGGGCACATCCTTTTTCCATTTTCCCTGGGAAAGAAAACTCAGCAGTCCATGTTGATGATGTCAGTTTGTAGGGCTCCCTTGGGTCTATCAGGACAGCACAAGTTTGAGGTGTAGACAACTTCGGTGTGGGGTCCATCCTTCGATATAAGGATTATTTGCAGTCAGGGCTAGGGGCCCCCAGGCACATCCTTTGGCCATTTTCCCTGGGAAAGAAAACTCAGCAGTCCAGGTTCCTGATGTCAGTTTGTAGGGCTCCCTTGGGTCTATCAGGGCAGCACAAGTTTGAGGTGGGGACATCTTCGGTGTGGGGTCCTTCCTTCGATATAAGGATTTTTTGCAGTCAGGGCCAGGGGCCCCCGGGCACATCCTTTGGCCATTTTCCCTGGGAAAGAAAACTCACCAGTCCAGGTTGCTGATGTCAGTTTGTAGGGCTCCCTTGGGTCTATCTGGGCAGCAGAAATTTGAGGAGCAAACAATTTTGGTCTGCAATCCATCCTTCGATAGAGGGATTCTTTTCAGTCAGGTGTCAGCCGAGTGCCAGGGGCCCCAGGGAACATCCTTTGGCCATTTACCCTGGGAAAGAAAATTCACCAGTCCAGGTTGCTGATGTCAGTTTGTAGGGCTCTCTTGGGTCTATCAGGGCAGCACAAGTATGAGATGGGGACAATTTCAGTCTGGTGTCCATCCTTCGATATAAGGATTCTTTGAAGTCAAGGCCCAGCCAAGAGCCATGGGCCCCTGGGCACATCCTTTGGCCATTTTCCCTGGGAAAGAAAACTCACCAGTCCAGGTTCCTGATGTCAGTTTGTAGGGATCTCTTGGGTCTATCTGGGCAGCAGAAATTTGAGGAGCGGACCAGTTTGGTCTGCGATCCATCCTTCGATAGAGGGATTCTTTGCAGTCAGGTCCCAGCCGAGTGCAAGGGGCCCCAGGGAACATCCTTTGGCCATTTTCCCTGGGAAAGAAAATTCACCAGTCCAGGTTCCTGATGTCAGTTTGTAGGGCTCCCTTGGGTCTATCAGGGCATCACCAGTATGAGATGGGGACAACTTCAGTCTGGTGTCCATCCTTCGATATAAGGATTCTTTGAAGTCAAGGCCCAGCCGAGAGCCATGGGGCCCTGGGCACATTCTTTGGCCATTTTCCCTGGGAAAGAACACTCACGAGACCAGGTTCCTGATGTCAGTTTGTAGGGCTCCCTTGGGTCTATCAGGGCAGCACAAGTTTGAGGTGGGGACAACTTCGGTGTGGGGTCCATCCTTCGATATAAGGATTTTTTTCAGTGAGGACCCTGCCCAGGGCCAGGGGCCCCTGGGCACATCCTTTGGCCATTTTCCCTGGGAAAGAAAACTCACCAGTCCAGGTTCCTGATGTCAGTTTGTAGGGCTCCCTTGGGTCTATCAGGGCAGCACAAGTTTGAGGTGGGGACAACTTCGGTGTGGGGTCCATCCTTCGATATAAGGATTCTTTGCAGTGAGGACCCTGCCCAGGGCCAGGGGCCCCTGGGCACATCCTTTTTCCATTTTCCCTGGGAAAGAAAACTCAGCAGTCCAGGTTCCTGATGTCAGTTTGTAGGGCTCCCTTGGGTCTATCAGGGCACCACAAGTTTGAGGTGGGGACAACTTCGGTGTGGGGTGCATCCTTCGATATAAGGATTTTTTTCAGTGAGGACCCTGCCCAGGGCCAGGGGCCCCTGGGCACATCCTTTTTCCATTTTCCCTGGGAAAGAAAACTCACCAGTCCAGGTTCCTGATGTCAGTTTGTAGGGCTCCCTTGGGTCTATCAGGGCAGCACAAGTTTGAGGTGGGGACATCTTCGGTGTGGGGTCCATCCTTCGATATAAGGATTTTTTGCAGTCAGGGCCAGGGGCCCCCAGGAACATCCTTTGGCCATTTTCCCTGGGAAAGAAAACTCAGCAGTCCAGGTTGCTGATGTCAGTTTGTAGGGCTCCCTTGGGTCTATCAGGGCAGCACAAGTTTGAGGTGGGGACAACTTCAGTCTGGGGTCCATCCTTTGATATAAGGATTTTTTGCAGTCAGAGCCAGGGGCCCCCGGGCACATCCTTTGGCCATTTTCCCTGGGAAAGAAAACTCACCAGTCCAGGTTCCTGATGTCAGTTTGTAGGGCTCCCTTGGGTCTATCAGGGCAGCACAATTTTGAGGTGGGGACAACTTCGGTCTTGGGTCCATCTTTCGATATAAGGATTTTTTGCATTCAGGTCCCAGCCCAGTGCCAGGGTCCCCAGGGCACATCCTTTGGCCATTTTCCCTGGGAAAGAAAACTCTGCAGTCCAGGTTGCTGATGTCAGTTTGTAGGGCTCCCTTGGGTCTATCTGGGCAGCAGAAATTTGAGGAGCAAACAATTTTGGTCTGCGATCCATCCTTCGATATTGGGATTATTTGCAGTCAGGTGTCAGCCAAGTGCCAGGGGCCCCAGGGAACATCCTTTGGCCATTTTCCCTGGGAAAGAAAATTCACCAGTCCAGGTTGCTGATGTCAGTTTGTAGGGCTCTCTTGGGTCTATCAGGGCAGCACAAGTATGAGATGGGGACAACTTCAGTCTGGTGTCCATCCTTCGATATAAGGATTCTTTGAAGTCAAGGCCCAGCCGAGAGCCATGGGCCCCTGGGCACATTCTTTGGCCATTTTCCCTGGGAAAGAACACTCACCAGTCCAGGTTCCTGATGTCAGTTTGTAGGGCTCCCTTGGGTCTATCAGGGCAGCACAAGTTTGAGGTGGGGACAACTTCGGTGTGGGGTCCATCCTTCGATATAAGGATTCTTTGCAGTCAGGTCCCAGCCGAGTGCCAGGGGCCCCAGGGAACATCCTTTGGCCATTTTCCCTGGGAAAGAAAACTCAGCAGTCCAGGTTGCTGATGTCAGTTTTTAGGGCTCCCTTGCGTCTATCTGGGCAGCACAAGTATGAGATGGGGACAACTTTGGTCTGGGGTCCATCCTTCGATATATACGGATTTTTTGCAATCATGCCCCAGCCCAGGGCCAGGGGCCCCTGGGCACATCCTTTGGCCATTTTCCCTGAGAAAGAAAACTCACCAGTCCAGGTTGCTGATGTCAGTTTGTAGGGCTCCCTTGGGTCTATCTGGGCAGCAGAAATTTGAGGAGCAGGCAAGTTTGGTCTGCGATGCATCCTTCCATATAGGGATTCTGTGCAGTCAGGTCCCTGCCGAGTGCCAGGGGCCCCAGGGAACATCCTTTGGCCATTTTCCCTGGGAAAGAAAACTCACCAGTCCAGGTTGCTGATGTCAGTTTGTAGGGCTCCCTTGGGTCTATCAGGGCACCACAAGTATGAGATGGGGACAACTTCAGTCTGGTGTCCATCCTTCGATATAAGGATTCTTTGAAGTCAAGGCCCAGCCGAGAGCCATGGGCCCCTGGGCACATTCTTTGGCCATTTTCCCTGGGAAAGAACACTCACCAGTCCAGGTTCCTGATGTCAGTTTGTAGGGCTCCCTTAGGTCTATCAGGGCAGCACAAGTTTGAGGTGGGGACAACTTCGGTGTGGGGTCCGTCCTTCGATATAAGGATTTTTTGAAGTCAGGGCCAGGGGCCCCCGGGCACATCCTTTTTCCATTTTCCCTGGGAAAGAAAACTCAGCAGTCCAGGTTGCTGATGTCAGTTTGTAGGGCTCCCTTGGGTCTATCAGGGCAGCACAAGTTTGAGGTGGGGACAACTTCGGTGTGGGGTCCCTCCTTCGATATAAGGATTCTTTGCAGTGAGGACCCTGCCCAGGACCATGGGCCCCTGGGCACATCCTTTTTCCATTTTCCCTGGGAAAGAAAACTCAGCAGTCCAGGTTCCTGACGTCAGTTTGTAGGGCTCCCTTGGGTCTATCAGGGCAGCACAAGTTTGAGGTGGGGACAACTTCGGTGTGGGGTCCGTCCTTCGATATAAGGATTTTTTGAAGTCAGGGCCAGGGGCCCCCGGGCACATCCTTTGGCCATTTTCCCTGGGAAAGAAAACTCAGCAGTCCAGGTTCCTGATGTCAGTTTGTAGGGCTCCCTTGGGTCTATCTGGGCAGCACAAGTTTGAGGTGGGGACAACCTCGGTGTGGGGTCCATCCTTCGATATAAGGATTTTTAGCAGTCAGGTCCCAGCCCAGTGCCATGGTCCCCAGGGCACATCCTTTGGCCATTTTCCCTGGAAAAGAAAACTCACCAGTCCAGGTTCCTGATGTCAGTTTGTAGGGCTCCCTTGGGTCTATCTGGGCAGCAGAAATTTGAGGAGCGGACAATTTTGGTCGGTTATCCATCCTTCGATATAGGGATTCTTTTCAGTCAGGTCCCAGCTGAGTGCCAGGGGCCCCAGGGAACATCCTTTGGCCATTTTCCCTGGGAAAGAACACTCACCAGTCCAGGTTCCTGATGTCAGTTTGTAGGGCTCCCTTAGGTCTATCAGGGCAGCACAAGTTTGAGGTGGGGACAACTTCGGTATGGGGTCCATCCTTCGATATAAGGATTTTTTGCAGTGAGGACCCTGCCCATGGCCAGGGGCCCCTGGGCACATCCTTTGGCCATTTTCCCTGGGAAAGAAAACTCACCAGTCCAGGTTGCTGATGTCAGTTTGTAGGGCTCCCTTGGGTCTATCAGGGCAGCACAAGTTTGAGGTGGGGACAACTTCGGTGTGGGGTCCATCCTTCGATATAAGGATTCTTTGCAGTGAGCACCCTGCCCAGGGCCAGGGGCCCCTGGGCACATCCTTTTTCCATTTTCCCTGGGAAAGAAAACTCAGCAGTCCAGGTTCCTGATGTCAGTTTGTAGGGCTCCCTTGGGTCTATCAGGGCACCACAAGTATGAGATGGGGACAACTTCGGTGTGGGGTCCATCCTTCGATATAAGTATTTTTTGCATTCAGGTCCCAGCCCAGGGCCAGGGGCCCCTGGGCACATCCTCTGGCCATTTTCCCTGGAAAAGAAAACTCACCAGTCCAGGTTCCTGATGTCAGTTTGTCGGGCTCCCTTGTGTCTATCTGGGCAGCACAACTTTCAGGAGGGGACAATTTTGGTCTGTAATCCATCCTTCGATATAGGGATTCTTTACAGTCAGGACCCAGCCAGGGGCCAGGGGCCCCTGGGCACAACCTTTGGCCATTTTCCCTGGGAAAGAAAACTCACCAGTCCAGGTTGCTGATGTCAGTTTGTAGGGCTCCCTTGCGTCTATCTGGGCAGCACAAGTATGAGATGGGGACAACTTCGGTCTGGGGTCCATCCTTCGATATATACAGATTTTTTGCAATCATGCCCCACCCCAGGGCCAGGGGCCCCTGGGCACATCCTTTGGCCATTTTCCCTGAGAAAGAAAACTCACCAGTCAAGGTTGCTGATGTTAGTTTGTAGGGCTCCCTCGGGTCTATCTGGGCAGCAGAAATTTGAGGAGCGGACCAGTTTGGTCTGCGATGCATCCTTCCATATAGGGATTCTGTGCAGTCAGGTCCCTGCCGAGTGCCAGGGGCCCCAGGGAACATCCTTTGGCCATTTTCCCTGGGAAAGAAAACTCAGCAGTCCAGGTTCCTGATGTCAGTTTGTAGGGCTCCCTTAGGTCTACCTGGGCAGCACAACTTTGAGGAGGGGACAATTTTGGTCTGTAATCCAGCCTTCGATATAGCGATTCTTTACAGTCAGGCCCCAGCCAGGGGCCAGGGGCCCCTGGGCACATCCTTTGGCCATTTTCCCTGGGAAAGAAAACTCACCAGTCCAGCTTGCTGATGCCAGTTTGTAGGGCTCACTTGGGTCTATCTGGGTAGCACAACTTTCAGGAGCGGACAACTTCGGTGTGGGGTCCATCCTTCGATATAAGGATTTTTAGCAGTCAGTTCCCAGCCCAGTGCCAGGGTCCCCTGGGCACATCCTTTTTCCATTTTCCCTGGGAAAGAAAACTCACCAGTCCAGGTTGCTGATGTCAGTTTGTAGGGCTCCCTTAGGTCTATCAGGGCAGCACAATTTTGAGGTGGGGACAACTTCGGTGTGGGGTGCATCCTTCGATATAAGGATTTTTTGCAGTGAGGACCCTGCCCAGGGCCAGGGGCCCCTGGGCACATCCTTTTTCCATTTTCCCTGGAAAACAAAACTCAGCAGTCAATGTTGATGATGTCAGTTTGTAGGGCTCCCTTGGGTCTATCAGGGCAGCACAAATTTGAGGTGGGGACAACTTCGGTGTGCGGTCCATCCTTCGATATAAGGATTCTTTGCAGTCAGGGCCAGGGGCCCCTGGGCACATCCTTTGGGCATTTTCCCTGAGAAAGAAAACTCACCAGTCCAGGTTGCTGATGTCAGTTTGTAGGGCTCCCTTGGGTCTATCTGGGCAGCAGAAATTTGAGGAGCGGGCAAGTTTGGTCTGCGATGCATCCTTCCATAAAGGGATTCTGTGCAGTCAGGTCCCTGCCAAGTGCCAGGGGCCCCAGGGAACATCCTTTGGCCATTTTCCCTGGGAAAGAAAACTCACCAGTCCAGGTTCCTGATGTCAGTTTGTAGGGCTCCCTTGGGTCTATCTGGGCAGCAGAAATTTGAGGAGCGGACAATTTTAGTCTGCGATGCATCCTTCGATATTGGGATTCTTTGCAGTCAGGTGTCAGCCGAGTGCCAGGGTCCCCAGGGAACATCCTTTGGCCATTTTCCCTGGGAAAGAAAATTCACCAGTCCAGGTTGGTGATGTCAGTTTGTAGGGCTCCCTTGGGTCTATCAGGGCACCACAAGTATGAGATGGGGACAACTTCAGTCTGGTGTCCATCCTTCGATATAAGGATTCTTTGAAGTCAAGGCCCAGCCGAGAGCCATGGGCCCCTGGGCACATTCTTTGGCCATTTTCCCTGGGAAAGAACACTCACCAGTCCAGGTTCCTGATGTCAGTTTGTAGGGCTCCCTTAGGTCTATCAGGGCAGCACAAGTTTGAGGTGGGGACAACTTCGGTGTGGGGTCCATCCTTCGATATAAGGATTTTTTGCACTGAGGACCCTGCCCAGGGCCAGGGGCCCCTGGGCACATCCTTTTTCCATTTTCCCTGGGAAAGAAATCTCTGCAGTCCAGGTTGCTGATGTCAGTTTGTAGGGCTCCCTTGGGTCTATCAGGGCAGCACAAGTTTGAGGTGGGGACAACTTCGGTGTGGGGTCCCTCCTTCGATATAAGGATTCTTTGCAGTGAGGACCCTGCCCAGGGCCATGGGCCCCTGGGCACATCCTTTTTCCATTTTCCCTGGGAAAGAAAACTCAGCAGTCCAGGTTCCTGACGTCAGTTTGTAGGGCTCCCTTGGGTCTATCAGGGCAGCACAAGTTTGAGGTGGGGACAACTTCGGTGTGGGGTCCGTCCTTCGATATAAGGATTTTTTGAAGTCTGGGCCAGGGGCCCCCGGGCACATCCTTTGGCCATTTTCCCTGGGAAAGAAAACTCAGCAGTCCAGGTTCCTGATGTCAGTTTGTAGGGCTCCCTTGGGTCTATCTGGGCAGCACAAGTTTGAGGTGGAGACAACTTCGGTGTGGGGTCCATCCTTCGATATAAGGATTTTTAGCAGTCAGGTCCCAGCCCAGTGCCATGGTCCCCAGGGCACATCCTTTGGCCATTTTCCCTGGAAAAGAAAACTCACCAGTCCAGGTTCCTGATGTCAGTTTGTAGGGCTCCCTTGGGTCTATCTGGGCAGCAGAAATTTGAGGAGCGGACAATTTTGGTCGGTTATCCATCCTTCGATATAGGGATTCTTTTCAGTCAGGTCCCAGCTGAGTGCCAGGGGCCCCAGGGAACATCCTTTGGCCATTTTCCCTGGGAAAGAACACTCACCAGTCCAGGTTCCTGATGTCAGTTTGTAGGGCTCCCTTAGGTCTATCAGGGCAGCACAAGTTTGAGGTGGGGACAACTTCGGTATGGGGTCCATCCTTCGATATAAGGATTTTTTGCAGTGAGGACCCTGCCCATGGCCAGGGGCCCCTGGGCACATCCTTTGGCCATTTTCCCTGGGAAAGAAAACTCACCAGTCCAGGTTGCTGATGTCAGTTTGTAGGGCTCCCTTGGGTCTATCAGGGCAGCACAAGTTTGAGGTGGGGACAACTTCGGTGTGGGGTCCATCCTTCGATATAAGGATTCTTTGCAGTGAGCACCCTGCCCAGGGCCAGGGGCCCCTGGGCACATCCTTTTTCCATTTTCCCTGGGAAAGAAAACTCAGCAGTCCAGGTTCCTGATGTCAGTTTGTAGGGCTCCCTTGGGTCTATCAGGGCACCACAAGTATGAGATGGGGACAACTTCGGGGTGGGGTCCATCCTTCGATATAAGTATTTTTTGCATTCAGGTCCCAACCCAGGGCCAGGGGCCCCTGGGCACATCCTTTGGCCATTTTCCCTGGAAAAGAAAACTCACCAGTCCAGGTTCCTGATGTCAGTTTGTCGGGCTCCCTTGTGTCTATCTGGGCAGCACAACTTTCAGGAGGGGACAATTTTGGTCTGTAATCCATCCTTCGATATAGGGATTCTTTACAGTCAGGACCCAGCCAGGGGCCAGGGGCCCCTGGGCACAACCTTTGGCCATTTTCCCTGGGAAAGAAAACTCACCAGTCCAGGTTGCTGATGTCAGTTTGTAGGGCTCCCTTGCGTCTATCTGGGCAGCACAAGTATGAGATGGGGACAACTTCGGTCTGGGGTCCATCCTTCGATATATACGGATTTTTTGCAATCATGCCCCAGCCCAGGGCCAGGGGCCCCTGGGCACATCCTTTGGCCATTTTCCCTGAGAAAGAAAACTCACCAGTCAAGGTTGCTGATGTTAGTTTGTAGGGCTCCCTTGGGTCTATCTGGGCAGCAGAAATTTGAGGAGCGGACCAGTTTGGTCTGCGATGCATCCTTCCATATAGGGATTCTGTGCAGTCAGGTCCCTGCCGAGTGCCAGGGGCCCCAGGGAACATCCTTTGGCCATTTTCCCTGGGAAAGAAAACTCACCAGTCCAGGTTCCTGATGTCAGATTGTAGGGCTCCCTTAGGTCTACCTGGGCAGCAAAACTTTGAGGAGGGGACAATTTTGGTCTGTAATCCAGCCTTCGATATAGCGATTCTTTACAGTCAGGCCCCAGCCAGGGGCCAGGGGCCCCTGGGCACATCCTTTGGCCATTTTCCCTGGGAAAGAAAACTCACCAGTCCAGCTTGCTGATGCCAGTTTGTAGGGCTCACTTGGGTCTATCTGGGTAGCACAACTTTCAGAAGCGGACAACTTCGGTGTGGGGTGCATCCTTCGATATAAGGATTTTTTGCAGTGAGGACCCTGCCCAGGGCCAGAGGCCCCTGGGCACATCCTTTTTCCATTTTCCCTGGAAAACAAAACTCAGCAGTCAATGTTGATGATGTCAGTTTGTAGGGCTCCCTTGGGTCTATCAGGGCAGCACAAATTTGAGGTGGGGACAACTTCGGTGTGCGGTCCATCCTTCGATATAAGGATTCTTTGCAGTCAGGGCCAGGGTCCCGAGGGCACATCCTTTGGCCATTTTCCCTGGGAAAGAAAACTCACCAGTCCAGGTTCCTGATGTCAGTTTGTAGGGCTCCCTTGGATCTATCAGGGCAGCACAAATTTGAGGTGGGGACAACTTCGGTGTGGGGTCCATCCTTCGATATAAGGATTTTTTGCATTCAGGTCCCAGCCCAGTGCCAGGGTCCCGAGGGCTCATCCTTTGGCCATTTTCCCTGGAAAAGAAAACTCACCAGTCCAGGTTCCTGATGTCAGTTTGTAGGGCTCCCTTGGGTCTATCTGGGCAGCAGAAATTTGAGGAGCGGACAATTTTGGTCGGTTATCCATCCTTCGATATAGGGATTCTTTTCAGTCAGGTGTCAGCCGAGTGCCAGGGTCCCCAGGGAACATCCTTTGGCCATTTCCCCTGGGAAAGAAAATTCACCAGTCCAGGTTGCTGATGTCAGTTTGTAGGGCTCCCTTGGGTCTATCAGGGCACCACAAGTATGAGATGGGGACAACTTCTGTCTGGTGTCCATCCTTCGATATAAGGATTCTTTGAAGTCAAGGCCCAGCCGAGAGCCATGGGCCCCTGGGCACATTCTTTGGCCATTTTCCCTGGGAAAGAACACTCACCAGTCCAGGTTCCTGATGTCAGTTTGTAGGGCTCCCTTGGGTCTATCAGGGCAGCACAAGTTTGAGGTGGGGACAACTTCAGTGTGGGGTCCATCCTTCGATATAAGGATTCTTTGCAGTGAGGACCCTGCCCAGGGCCAGGGGCCCCTGGGCACATCCTTTTTCCATTTTCCCTGGGAAAGAAAACTCAGCAGTCCAGGTTCCTGATGTCAGTTTGTAGGGCTCCCTTGGGTCTATCAGGGCAGCACAAGTTTGAGGTGGGGACAACTTCGGTGTGGGGTCCATCCTTCGATATAAGGATTTTTTGCAGTCAGGGCCAGGGTCCCCAGGGCACATCCTTTGGCCATTTTCCCTGGAAAAGGAAACTCAGCAGTCCAGGTTGCTGATGTCAGTTTGTAGGGCTCCCTTGGGTCTATCAGGGCAGCACAAGTTTGAGGTGGGGACAACTTCGGTGTGGTGTCCATCCTTCGATATAAGGATTTTTTGAAGTCAGGGCCAGGGGCCCCCGGGCACATCCTTTGGCCATTTTCCCTGGTAAAGAAAACTCACCAGTCCAGGTTGCTGATGTCAGTTTGTAGGGCTCCCTTGGGTCTATCTGGGCAGCACAAGTTTGAGGTGGGGACAACTTCGGTGTGGGGTCCATCCTTCGATATAAGGATTTTTAGCAGTCAGGTCCCAGCCCAGTGCCAGGGTCCCCAGGGCATATCCTTTGGCCATTTTCCCTGGAAAAGAAAACTCACCAGTCCAGGTTCCTGATGTTAGTTTTTAGGGCTCCCTTGGGTCTATCTGGGCAGCAGAAATTTGAGGAGCGGAAAATTTTGGTCTGTTATCCATCCTTCGATATAAGGATTCTTTGCAGACAGGTCACAGCCGAGTGCCAGGGGCCCCAGGGAACATCCTTTGGCCATTTCCCCTGGGAAAGAAAACTCACCAGTCCAGGTTCCTGATGTCAGTTTGTAGGGCTCCCTTGGGTCTATCAGGGCAGCACAAGTTTGAGGTGGGGACAACTTCAGTCTGGGGTCCATCCTTCGATATAAGGATTCTTTGAAGTCAAGGCCCAGCCGAGGGCCATGGGCCCCTGGGCACATTCTTTGGCCATTTTCCCTGGGAAAGAAAACTCACCAGTCCAGGTTCCTGATGTCAGTTTGTAGGGCTCCCTTGGGTCTATCTGGGCAGCAGAAATTTGAGGAGCGGACAATTTTGATCTGTTATCCATCCTTCGATATAAGGATTCTTTTCAGTCAGGTCCCAGCCGAGTGCCAGGGGCCCCAGGGAACATCCTTTGGCCATTTTCCCTGGGAAAGAAAACTCACCAGTCCAGGTTCCTGATGTCAGTTTGTAGGGCTCCCTTGGGTCTATCAGGGCAGCAGAAATTTTAGGAGGGAACAACTTCGGCCTGGGGTCCATCCTTCAAAATAGGGATTCTTTACAGTCAGGACCCAGCCCAGGTCCAAGGGCCCCTGGGCACATCCTTTGGCCATTTTTCCTAGGAAAGAAAATTCACCAGTCCAGGTTCCTGATGTTAGTTTGTAGGGCTCCCTTGGGTCTATCAGGGCAGCACAAGTATGAAATGGGGACAACTTCGGTGTGGGGTCCATCCTTCGATATAAGGATTTTTTGCAGTCATGTTCCAGCCCAGGGCCAGGGGCCCCTGGGCACATCCTTTGGCCATTTTCCCTGGGAAAGAAAACTCACCAGTCCAGGTTGCTGATGTCAGTTTGTAGGGCTCCCTTGGGTCTATCTGGGCAGCAGAAATTTGAGGAGCGGACAAGTTTGGTCTGCGATGCATCCTTCCATAGAGGGATTCTGTGCAGTCAGGTCCCTGCCGAGTGCCAGGGGCCCCAGGGAACATCCTTTGGCCATTTACCCTGGGAAAGAAAATTCACCAGTCCAGGTTGCTGATGTCAGTTTGTAGGGCTCCCTTGGGTCTATCAGGGCAGCACAAGTTTGAGGTGGGGACAACTTCGGGGTGGGGTCCATCCTTCGATATAAGGATTTTTTGCAGTCAGGGCCAGGGTCCCCAGGGCACATCCTTTGGCCATTTTCCCTGGAAAAGAAAACTCACCAGTCCAGGTTCCTGATGTCAGTTTGTAGGGCTCCCTTGGGTCTATCAGGGCAGCACAAGTTTGAGGTGGGGACAACTTCGCTGTGGGGTCCATCCTTCGATATAAGGATTTTTTGAAGTCAGGGCCAGGGGCCCCCTGGCACATCCTTTGGCCATTTTCCCTGGGAAAGAAAACTCACCAGTCCAGGTTGCTGATGTCAGTTTGTAGGGCTCCCTTGGGTCTATCTGGGCAGCAAAAGTTTGAGGTGGGGACAACTTCGGTGTGGGGTCCATCCTTCGATATAAGGATTTTTAGCAGTCAGGTCCCAGCCCAGTGCCAGGGTCCCCAGGGCACATCCTTTGGCCATTTTCCCTGGAAAAGAAAACTCACCAGTCCAGGTTGCTGATGTCAGTTTGTAGGGCTCCCTTGGGTCTATCAGGGCAGCAGAAATTTTAGGAGGGGACAACTTCGGTATGGGGTCCATCCTTCGATATAGGGATTCTTTACAGTCAGGACCCAGCCCAGGTCCAGGGGCCCCTGGGCACATCCTTTGGCCATTTTTCCTAGGAAAGAAAATTCACCAGTCCAGGTTCCTGATGTTAGTTTGTAGGGCTCCCTTGGGTCTATCAGGGCAGCACAAGTATGAGATGGGGACAACTTCGGTGTGGGGTCCATCCTTCGATATAAGGATTTTTTGCAGTCATGTTCCAGCCCATGGCCAGGGGCCCCTGGGCACATCCTTTGGCCATTTTCCCTGGGAAAGAAAACTTACCAGTCCAGGTTCCTGAGGTCAGTTTGTAGGGCTCCCTTGGGTCTACCTGGGCAGCACAACTTTGAGGTGGGGACAATTTTGGTCTGTAATCCAGCCTTCGATATAGGGATTCTTTACAGTCAGGCCCCAGCCAGGGGCCAGGGGCCCCTGGGCACATCCTTTGGCCATTTTCCCTGGGAAAGAAAACTCACCAGTCCAGGTTGCTGATGCCAGTTTGTAGGGCTCCCTTGGGTCTATCTGGGTAGCACAACTTTCAGGAGCAGACAACTTCGGTCTGAGGTCCATCGTTCGATATAAGGATTTTTAGCAGTCAGGTCGCAGCTCAGTGCCAGGGTCCCCAGGGCGCAACCTTTGGCTATTTTCCCTGTGAAAGAAAACTCACCAGTCCAGGTTCCGGATGTCACTATGTAGGGCTCCCTTGGGTCTATCAGGGCAGCACAAGTTTGAGATGGGGACAACTTCGGTGTGGGGTCCATCCTTCGATGTAAGGATTTTTAGCAGTCAGGTCCCAGCCCAGTGCCATGGTCCCCAGGGCACATCCTTTGGCCATTTTCCCTGGAAAAGAAAACTCACCAGTCCAGGTTCCTGATGTCAGTTTGTAGGGCTCCCTTGGGTCTATCTGGGCAGCAGAAATTTGAGGAGCGGAAAATTTTGGTCTGTTATCCATCCTTCGATAGAGGGATTCTTTTCAGTCAGGTCCCAGCCGAGTGCCAGGGGCCCCAGGGAACATCCTTTGGCCATTTTCCCTGGGAAAGAAAATTCACCAGTCCAGGTTGCTGATGTCAGTTTGTAGGGCTCCCTTGGGTCTATCAGGGCAGCACAAGTATGAGATGGGGACAACTTCAGTCTGGTGTCCATCCTTCAATATAAGGATTCTTTGAAGTCAAGGCCCAGCCGAGAGTCATGGGCCCCTGAGCACATTCTTTGGCCATTTTCCCTGGGAAAGAACACTGACCAGTCCAGGTTCCTGATGTCAGTTTGTAGGGCTCCCTTGGGTCTATCAGGGCACCACAAGTTTGAGATGGGGACAACTTCGGTGTGGGGTGCATCCTTCGATATAAGGATTTTTTGCAGTGAGGACCCTGCCCAGGGCCAGGGGCCCCTGGGGACATTCTTTGGCCATTTTCCCTGGGAAAGAACACTCACCAGTCCAGGTTCCTGATGTCAGTTTGTAGGCCTCCCTTAGGACTATCAGGGTAGCACAAGTTTGAGGTGGGGACAACTTCGGTGTGGGGTCCATCCTTCGATATAAGGATTTTTTGCAGTCAGGGCCAGGGGCCCCCGGGCACATCCTTTGGCCATTTTCCCTGGGAAAGAAAACTCACCAGTCCAGGTTGCTGATGTCAGTTTGTAGGGCTCCCTTGGGTCTATCTGGGCAGCACAAGTTTGAGGTGGGGACAACTTCGGTGTGGGGTCCATCTTTCGATATAAGGATTTTTTGCATTCAGGTCCCAGCCCAGTGCCAGGGTCCCGAGGGCACATCCTTTGGCCATTTTCCCTGGAAAAGAAAACTCACCAGTCCAGGTTGCTGATGTCAGTTTGTAGAGCTCCCTTGGGTCTATCTGGGCAGCAGAAATTTGAGGAGCAAACAATCTTGGTCTGCGATCCATCCTTCGATATTGGGATTATTTGCAGTCAGGTGTCAGCCGAGTGCCAGGGGCCCCAGGGAACATCCTTTGGCCATTTTCCCTGGGAAAGAAAATTCACCAGTCCAGGTTGCTGATGTCAGTTTGTAGGGCTCTCTTGGGTCTATCAGGGCAGCACAAGTATGAGATGGGGACAACTTCAGTCTGGTGTCCATCCTTCGATATAAGGATTCTTTGAAGTCAAGGCCCAGCCGAGAGCCATGGGCCCCTGGGCACATTCTTTGGCCATTTTCCCTGGGAAAGAACACTCAGCAGTCCAGGTTCCTGATGTCAGTTTGTAGGGCTCCCTTAGGTCTATCAGGGCAGCACAAGTTTGAGGTGGGGACAACTTCGGTGTGGGGTCCATCCTTCAATATAAGGATTTTTTGCAGTGAGGACCCTGCCCAGGGCCAGGGGCCCCTGGGCACATCCTTTTTCCATTTTCCCTGGGAAAGAAAACTCAGCAGTCCAGGTTGCGCATGTCAGTTTGTAGGGCTCCCTTGGGTCTATCCGGGCAGCACAAGTTTGAGGTGGGGACAACTTCGGTGTGGGGTCCATCCTTCGATATAAGGATTCTTTGCAGTGAGGACCCTGCCCAGGGCCAGGGGCCCCTGGGCACATCCTTTTTCCATTTTCCCTGGGAAAGAAAACTCACCAGTCCAGGTTGCTGATGTCAGTTTGTAGGGCTCCCTTGGGTCTATCAGGGCACCACAAGTTTGAGGTGGGGACAACTTCGGTGTGGGGTGCATCCTTCGATATAAGGATTTTTTTCAGTGAGGGTCCTGCCCAGGGCCAGGGTCCCCTGGGCACAACCTTTGGCCATTTTCCCTGGGAAAGAAAAATCAGCAGTCCAGGTTCCTGACGTCAGTTTGTAGGGCTCCCTTGGGTCTATCAGGGCAGCACAAGTTTGAGGTGGGGACAACTTCGGTGTGGGGTCCATCCTTCGATATAAGGATTTTTTGAAGTCAGGGCCAGGGGCCCCCGGGCACATCCTTTGGCCATTTTCCCTGGGAAAGAAAACTCACCAGTCCAGGTCCTGATGTCAGTTTGTAGGGCTCCCTTGGGTCTATCTGGGCAGCACAAGTTTGAGGTGGGGACAACTTCGGTGTGGGGTCCATCCTTCGATATAAGGATTTTCAGCAGTCAGGTCCCAGCCCAGTGCCAGGGTCCCCAGGGCACATCCTTTGGCCATTTTCCCTGGAAAAGAAAACTCACCAGTCCAGGTTCCTGATGTCAGTTTGTAGGGCTCCCTTGGGTCTATCTGGGCAGAAGAAATTTGAGGAGCGGACAATTTTGGTCTGTTATCCATCCTTCGATATAAGGATTCTTTTCAGTCAGGTCCCAGCCGAGTGCCAGGGGCCCCAGGGAACATCCTTTGGCAATTTTCCCTGGGAAAGAAAACTCACCAGTCCAGGTTCCTGATGTCAGTTTGTAGGGCTCTCTTGGGTCTATCAGGGCAGCAGAAATTTTAGGAGGGGACAACTTAGGTCTGGGGTCCATCCGTCGATATAAGGATTCTTTACAGTCAGGACCCAGCCCAGGTCCAGGGGCCCCTGGGCACATCCTTTGGCCATTATTCCTAGGAAAGAAAATTCACCAGTCCAGGTTCCTGATGTTAGTTTTTAGGGCTCCCTTGGGTCTATCAGGGCAGCACAAGTATGAGATGGGGACAACTTCGGTGTGGGGTCCATCCTTCGATATAAGGATTTCTTGCAGTCATGTTCCAGCCCTGGGCCATGGGCCCCTGGGCACATTCTTTGGCCATTTTCCCTGGGAAAGAAAACTCACCAGTCCAGGTTCCTGATATCAGTTTGTAGGGCTCCCTTGGGTCTACCTGGGCAGCACAACTTTGAGGAGGGGACAATTTTGGTCTGTAATCCAGCCTTCGATATAGGGATTCTTTACAGTCAGGCCCCAGCCAGGGGCCAGGGGCCCCTGGGCACATCCTTTGGCCATTTTCCCTGGGAAAGAAAACTCACCAGTCCAGGTTCCTGATGCCAGTTTGTAGGGCTCCCTTGGGTCTATCTGGGTAGCACAACTTTCAGGAGCGGACAACTTCGGTCTGGGGTCCATCGTTCGATATAAGGAGTTTTAGCAGTCAGGTCGCAGCTCAGTGCCAGGGTCCCCAGGGCACAACCTTTGGCTATTTTCTCTGTGAATGAAAACTCACCAGTCCAGGTTGCTGATGTCACTTTGTAGGGCTCCCTTGGGTCTACCAGGGCAGCACAAGTTTGAGATGGGTACAACTTCGGTGTGGGGTCCATCCTTCGATATAAGGATTTTTAGCAGTCAGGTCCCAGCCCAGTGCCAGGGTCCCCAGGGCACATCCTTTGGCCATTTTCCCTGGAAAAGAAAACTCACCAGTCCAGGTTGCTGATGTCAGTTTGTAGGGCTCCCTTGGGTCTATCTGGGCAGCAGAAATTTGAGGAGCAAACAATTTTGGTCTGTTATCCATCCTTCAATATAGGGATTCTTTGCAGTCAGGTGTCAGCCGAGTGCCAGGGGCCCCAGGGAACATCCTTTCGCCATTTTCCCTGGAAAAGAAAACTCACCAGTCCAGGTTCCTGATGTCAGTTTGTAGGGCTCCCTTGGGTCTATCTGGGCATCAGAAATTTGAGGAGCAAACAATTTTGGTCTGTTATCCATCCTTCAATATAGGGATTCTTTGCAGTCAGGTCCCAGCCCAGTGCCAGGGTCCCCAGGGCACATCCTTTGGCCATTTTCCCTGGAAAAGAAAACTCACCAGTCCAGGTTCCTGATGTCAGTTTGTAGGGCTCCCTTAGGTCTATCTGGGCAGAAGAAATTTGAGGAGCGGACAATTTTGGTCTGTTATCCATCTTTCGATATAAGGATTCTTTTCAGTCAGGTCCCAGCCGAGTGCCAGGGGCCCCAGGGAACATCCTTTGGCCATTTTCCCTGGGAAAGAAAACTCACCAGTCCAGGTTCCTGATGTCAGTTTGTAGGGCTCTCTTGGGTCTATCAGGGCAGCAGAAATTTTAGGAGGGGACAACTTCGGTCTGGGGTCCATCCTTCGATATAAGGATCCTTTACAGTCAGGACCCAGCCCAGGTCCAGGGGCCCCTGGGCACATCCTTTGGCCATTATTCCTAGGAAAGAAAATTCACCAGTCCAGGTTCCTGATGTTAGTTTGTAGGGCTCCCTTGGGTCTATCAGGGCAGCACAAGTATGAGATGGGGACAACTTCGGTGTGGGGTCCATCCTTCGATATAAGGATTTCTTGCAGTCATGTTCCAGCCCAGGGCCAGGGGCCCCTGGGCACATTCTTTGGCCATTTTCCCTGGGAAAGAAAACTCACCAGTCCAGGTTCCTGATATCAGTTTGTAGGGCTCCCTTGGGTCTACCTGGGCAGCACAACTTTGAGGAGGGGACAATTTTGGTCTGTAATCCAGCCTTCGATATAGGGATTCTTTACAGTCAGGCCCCAGCCAGGGGCCAGGGGCCCCTGGGCACATCCTTTGGCCATTTTCCCTGGGAAAGAAAACTCAGCAGTCCATGTTGATGATGTCAGTTTGTAGGGCTCCCTTGGGTCTATCAGGGCAGCACAAGTTTGAGGTGGGGACAACTTCGGTGTGGGGACCCTCCTTCGATATAAGGATTCTTTGTAGTGAGGACCCTGCCCAGGGCCAAGGGCCCCTGGGCACATCCTTTTTCCATTATCCCTGGGAAAGAAAACTCAGCAGTCCAGGTTCCTGATGTCAGTTTGTAGGGCTCCCTTGGGTCTATCAGGGCACCACAAGTTTGAGGTGGGGACAACTTCGGTGTGGGGTGCATCCTTCGATATAAGGATTTTTTTCAGTGAGGACCCTGCCCAGGGCCAGGGGCCCCTGGGCACATCCTTTTTCCATTTTCCCTGGGAAAGAAAACTCACCAGTCCAGGTTCCTGATGTCAGTTTGTAGGGCTCCTTTGGGTCTATCAGGGCAGCACAAGTTTGAGGTGGGGACAACTTCGGTGTTGGGTTCATCCTTCGATATAAGGATTTTTTGCAGTGAGGATCCTGCCCAGGGCCAGGGGCCCCTGGGCACATCCTTTTTCCATTTTCCCTGGGAAAGAAAACTCAGCAGTCCATGTTGATGATGTCAGTTTGTAGGGCTCCCTTGGGTCTATCAGGGCAGCACAAGTTTGAGGTGGGGACAACTTCGGTGTGGGGTCCATCCTTCGATATAAGGATTTTTTGCAGTCAGGGCCAGGGGCCCCCAGGCACATCCTTTGGCCATTTTCCCTGGGAAAGAAAACTCACCAGTCCAGGTTCCTGATGTCAGTTTGTAGGGCTCCCTTGGGTCTATCAGGGCAGCACAAGTTTGAGGTGGGGACAACTTCGGTGTGGGGTCCATCCTTCGATATAAGGATTTTTTGCAGTCAGGGCCAGGGGCCCCCGGGCACATCCTTTGGCCATTTTCCCTGTGAAAGAAAACTCACCAGTCCAGGTTGCTGATGTCAGTTTGTAGGGCTCCCTTGGGTCTATCAGGGCAGCACAAATTTGAGGTGGGGACAACTTCGGTGTGGGGTCCATCTTTCGATATAAGGATTTTTTGCATTCAGGTCCCAGCCCAGTGCCAGGGTCCCGAGGGCACATCCTTTGGCCATTTTCCCTGGAAAAGAAAACTCACCAGTCCAGGTTGCTGATGTCAGTTTGTAGAGCTCCCTTGGGTCTATCTGGGCAGCAGAAATTTGAGGAGCAAACAATCTTGGTCTGCGATCCATCCTTCGATATTGGGATTATTTGCAGTCAGGTGTCAGCCGAGTGCCAGGGGCCCCACGGAACATCCTTTGGCCATTTTCCCTGGGAAAGAAAATTCACCAGTCCAGGTTGCTGATGTCAGTTTGTAGGGCTCTCTTGGGTCTATCAGGGCAGCACAAGTATGAGATGGGGACAACTTCAGTCTGGTGTCCATCCTTCGATATAAGGATTCTTTGAAGTCAAGGCCCAGCCGAGAGCCATGGGCCCCTGGGCACATTCTTTGGCCATTTTCCCTGGGAAAGAACACTCACCAGTCCAGGTTGCTGATGTCAGTTTGTAGGGCTCCCTTAGGTCTATCAGGGCAGCACAAGTTTGAGGTGGGGACAACTTCGGTGTGGGGTCCATCCTTCGATATAAGGATTTTTTGCAGTGAGGACCCTGCCCAGGGCCAGGGGCCCCTGGGCACATCCTTTTTCCATTTTCCCTGGGAAAGAAAACTCAGCAGTCCAGGTTGCTGATGTCAGTTTGTAGGGCTCCCTTGGGTCTATCAGGGCAGCACAAGTATGAGGTGGGGACAACTTCGGTGTGGGGTCCCTCCTTCGATATAAGGATTCTTTGCAGTGAGGACCCTGCCCAGGGCCAGGGGCCCCTGGGCACATCCTTTTTCCATTTTCCCTGGGAAAGAAAACTCACCAGTCCAGGTTGCTGATGTCAGTTTGTAGGGCTCCCTTGGGTCTATCAGGGCACCACAAGTTTGAGGTGGGGACAACTTCGGTGTGGGGTGCATCCTTCGATATAAGGATTTTTTTCAGTGAGGACCCTGCCCAGGGCCAGGGGCCCCTGGGCACATCCTTTTTCCATTTTCCCTGGGAAAGAAAACTCAGCAGTCCAGGTTCCTGATGTCAGTTTGTAGGGCTCCCTTGGGTCTATCAGGGCAGCACAAGTTTGAGGTGGGGACAACTTCGGTGTTGGGTCCATCCTTCGATATAAGGATTTTTTTCAGTGAGGATCCTGCCCAGGGCCAGGGGCCCCTGGGCACATCATTTTTCCATTTTCCCTGGGAAAGAAAACTCAGCAGTCCATGTTGATGATGTCAGTTTGTAGGGCTCCCTTGGGTCTATCAGGACAGCACAAGTTTGAGATGGGGACAACTTCGGTCTGGGGTCCATCCTTCGATATAAGGATTTCTTGCAGTCAGGGCCAGGGTCCCCAGGGCACATCCTTTGGCCATTTTCCCTGGGAAAGAAAACTCACCAGTCCAGGTTGCTGATGTCAGTTTGTAGGGCTCCCTTGGGTCTATCAGGGCAGCACAAATTTGATGTGGGGACAACTTCGGTGTGGGGTCCATCTTTTGATATAAGGATTTTTTGCATTCAGGTCCCAGCCCAGTGCCAGGGTCCCGAGGGCACATCCTTTGGCCATTTTCCCTGGAAAAGAAAACTCAACAGTCCAGGTTGCTGATGTCAGTTTGTAGAGCTCCCTTGGGTCTATCTGGGCAGCAGAAATTTGAGGAGCAAACAATCTTGGGCTGCGATCCATCCTTCGATATTGGGATTATTTGCAGTCAGGTGTCAGCCGAGTGCCAGGGGCCCCAGGGAACATCCTTTGGCCATTTTACCTGGGAAAGAAAATTCACCAGTCCAGGTTGCTGATGTCAGTTTGTAGGGCTCTCTTGGGTCTATCAGGGCAGCACAAGTATGAGATGGGGACAACTTCAGTCTGGTGTCCATCCTTCGATATAAGGATTCTTTGAAGTCAAGGCCCAGCCAAGAGCCATGGGCCCCTGGGCACATTCTTTGGCCATTTTCCCTGGGAAAGAACACTCACCAGTCCAGGTTGCTGATGTCAGTTTGTAGGGCTCCCTTAGGTCTATCAGGGCAGCACAAGTTTGAGGTGGGGACAACTTCGGTGTGGGGTCCATCCTTCGATATAAGGATTCTTTGCAGTGAGGACCCTGCCCAGGGCCAGGGGCCCCTGGGCACATCCTTTTTCCATTTTCCCTGGGAAAGAAAACTCACCAGTCCAGGTTGCGCATGTCAGTTTGTAGGGCTCCCTTGGGTCTATCAGGGCAGCACAAGTTTCAGGTGGGGACAACTTCGGTGTGGGGTCCATCCTTCGATATAAGGATTTTTTGCAGTCAGGGCCAGGGTCCCCTGGGCACAACCTTTGGCCATTTTCCCTGGGAAAGAAAACTCAGCAGTCCAGGTTCCTGATATCAGTTTGTAGGGCTCACTTGGGTCTATCAGGGCAGCACAAGTTTGAGGTGGGGACAACTTCGGTGTGGGGTCCATCCTTCGATATAAGGATTTTTTGCAGTCAGGGCCAGGGTCCCCTGGGCACATCCTTTGGCCATTTTCCCTGGGAAAGAAAACTCACCAGTCCAGGTTCCTGATGTCAGTTTGTAGGGCTCCCTTGGGTCTATCAGGGCAGCACAAGTTTGAGGTGGGGACAACTTCGGTGTGGGGTCCATCCTTCGATATAGGGATTCTTTACAGTCCGGCCCCAGCCAGTGGCCAGGGGCCCCTGGGCACATCCTTTGGCCATTTTCCCTGGGAAAGAAAACTCACCAGTCCAGGTTCCTGATGTCAGTTTGTAGGGCTCCCTTGGGTCTATCTGGGTAGCACAACTTTCAGGAGCGGACAACTTCGGTCTGGGTTCCATCGTTTGATATAAGGATTTTTAGCAGTCAGGTCGCAGCTCAGTGCCAGGGTCCCCAGGGCACAACCTTTGGCTATTTTCCCTGTGAAAGAAAACTCACCAGTCCAGGTTCCGGATGTCACTTTGTAGGGCTCCCTTGGGTTTATCAGGGCAGCACAAGTTTGAGATGGGGACAACTTCAGTCTGGGGTCCATCCTTCGATATAAGGATTTTTAGCAGTCAGATCCCAGCCCAGTGCAAGGGTCCCCAGGGCACATCCTTTGGCCATTTTCCCTGGAAAAGAAAACTCACCAGTCCAGGTTGCTGATGTCAGTTTGTAGGGCTCCCTTGGGTCTATCTGGGCAGCAAAAATTTGAGGAACAAACAATTTTGGTCTGTTATCCATCCTTCGATATAGGGATTCTTTGCAGTCAGGTGTCAGCCGAGTGCCAGGGGCCTCAGGGAACATCCTTTGGCCATTTTCCCTGGGAAAGAAAATTCACCAGTCCAGGTTGCTGATGTCAGTTTGTAGGGCTCCCTTGGGTCTATCAGGGCAGCACAACTTTGTGGAGGGGACAACTTCGGTCTGGGGTCCATCCTTCGATATAGGGATTCTTTACAGTCAGGACCCAGCCCAGGTCCAGGGGCCCCTGGGCACATCCTTTGGCCATTTTTCCTACGAAAGAAAATTCACCAGTCCAGGTTCCTGATGTTAGTTTGTAGGGCTCCCTTGGGTCTATCAGGGCAGCACAAGTATGAGATGGGGACAACTTCGGTCTGGGGTCCATCCTTCGATATAAGGATTTCTTGCAGTCATGTTCCAGCCCAGGGCCAAAGGCCCCTGGGCACAACCTTTGGCCATTTTCCCTGGGAAAGAAAACTCACAAGTCCAGGTTCCTGATGTCAGTTTGTAGGGCTCCCTTGGGTCTATCAGGGCAGCACAAATTTGAGGTGGGGACAACTTCGGTGTGGGGTCCATCTTTCGATATAAGGATTTTTTGCATTCAGGTCCCAGCCCAGTGCCAGGGTCCCGAGGGCACATCCTTTGGCCATTTTCCCTGGAAAAGAAAACTCACCAGTCCAGGTTGCTGATGTCAGTTTGTAGAGCTCCCTTGGGTCTATCTGGGCAGCAGAAATTTGAGGAGCAAACAATCTTGGTCTGCGATCCATCCTTCGATATTGGGATTATTTGCAGTCAGGTGTCAGCCGAGTGCCAGGGGCCCCAGGGAACATCCTTTGGCCATTTACCCTGGGAAAGAAAATTCACCAGTCCAGGTTCCTGATGTCAGTTTGTAGGGCTCTCTTGGGTCTATCAGGGCAGCACAAGTATGAGATGGGGACAACTTCAGTCTGGTGTCCACCCTTCGATATAAGGATTCTTTGAAGTCAAGGCCCAGCCGAGAGCCATGGGCCCCTGGGCACATTCTTTGGCCATTTTCCCTGGGAAAGAACACTCACCAGTCCAGGTTGCTGATGTCAGTTTGTAGGGCTCCCTTAGGTCTATCAGGGCAGCACAAGTTTGAGGTGGGGACAACTTCGGTGTGGGGTCCATCCTTCGATATAAGGATTCTTTGCAGTGAGGACCCTGCCCAGGGCCAGGGGCCCCTGGGCACATCCTTTTTCCATTTTCCCTGGGAAAGAAAACTCACCAGTCCAGGTTGCGCATGTCAGTTTGTAGGGCTCCCTTGGGTCTATCAGGGCAGCACAAGTTTCAGGTGGGGACAACTTCGGTGTGGGGTCCATCCTTCGATATAAGGATTTTTTGCAGTCAGGGCCAGGGTCCCCTGGGCACAACCTTTGGCCATTTTCCCTGGGAAAGAAAACTCAGCAGTCCAGGTTCCTGATATCAGTTTGTAGGGCTCACTTGGGTCTATCAGGGCAGCACAAGTTTGAGGTGGGGACAACTTCGGTGTGGGGTCCATCCTTCGATATAAGGATTTTTTGCAGTCAGGGCCAGGGTCCCCTGGGCACATCCTTTGGCCATTTTCCCTGGGAAAGAAAACTCACCAGTCCAGGTTCCTGATGTCAGTTTGTAGGGCTCCCTTGGGTCTATCAGGGCAGCACAAGTTTGAGGTGGGGACAACTTCGGTGTGGGGTCCATCCTTCGATATAGGGATTCTTTACAGTCCGGCCCCAGCCAGTGGCCAGGGGCCCCTGGGCACATCCTTTGGCCATTTTCCCTGGGAAAGAAAACTCACCAGTCCAGGTTCCTGATGTCAGTTTGTAGGGCTCCCTTGGGTCTATCTGGGTAGCACAACTTTCAGGAGCGGACAACTTCGGTCTGGGTTCCATCGTTTGATATAAGGATTTTTAGCAGTCAGGTCGCAGCTCAGTGCCAGGGTCCCCAGGGCACAACCTTTGGCTATTTTCCCTGTGAAAGAAAACTCACCAGTCCAGGTTCCGGATGTCACTTTGTAGGGCTCCCTTGGGTTTATCAGGGCAGCACAAGTTTGAGATGGGGACAACTTCAGTCTGGGGTCCATCCTTCGATATAAGGATTTTTAGCAGTCAGATCCCAGCCCAGTGCAAGGGTCCCCAGGGCACATCCTTTGGCCATTTTCCCTGGAAAAGAAAACTCACCAGTCCAGGTTGCTGATGTCAGTTTGTAGGGCTCCCTTGGGTCTATCTGGGCAGCAGAAATTTGAGGAGCAAACAATTTTGGTCTGTTATCCATCCTTCGATATAGGGATTCTTTGCAGTCAGGTGTCAGCCGAGTGCCAGGGGCCTCAGGGAACATCCTTTGGCCATTTTCCCTGGGAAAGAAAATTCACCAGTCCAGGTTGCTGATGTCAGTTTTTAGGGCTCCCTTGGGTCTATCAGGGCAGCACAACTTTGTGGAGGGGACAACTTCGGTCTGGGGTCCATCCTTCGATATAGGGATTCTTTACAGTCAGGACCCAGCCCAGGTCCAGGGGCCCCTGGGCACATCCTTTGGCCATTTTTCCTACGAAAGAAAATTCACCAGTCCAGGTTCCTGATGTTAGTTTGTAGGGCTCCCTTGGGTCTATCAGGGCAGCACAAGTATGAGATGGGGACAACTTCGGTCTGGGGTCCATCCTTCGATATAAGGATTTCTTGCAGTCATGTTCCAGCCCAGGGCCAAAGGCCCCTGGGCACAACCTTTGGCCATTTTCCCTGGGAAAGAAAACTCACAAGTCCAGGTTCCTGATGTCAGTTTGTAGGGCTCCCTTGGGTCTATCAGGGCAGCACAAATTTGAGGTGGGGACAACTTCGGTGTGGGGTCCATCTTTCGATATATAGATTTTTTGCATTCAGGTCCCAGCCCAGTGCCAGGGTCCCGAGGGCACATCCTTTGGCCATTTTCCCTGGAAAAGAAAACTCACCAGTCCAGGTTGCTGATGTCAGTTTGTAGAGCTCCCTTGGGTCTATCTGGGCAGCAGAAATTTGAGGAGCAAACAATCTTGGTCTGCGATCCATCCTTCGATATTGGGATTATTTGCAGTCAGGTGTCAGCCGAGTGCCAGGGGCCCCAGGGAACATCCTTTGGCCATTTACCCTGGGAAAGAAAATTCACCAGTCCAGGTTCCTGATGTCAGTTTGTAGGGCTCTCTTGGGTCTATCAGGGCAGCACAAGTATGAGATGGGGACAACTTCAGTCTGGTGTCCACCCTTCGATATAAGGATTCTTTGAAGTCAAGGCCCAGCCGAGAGCCATGGGCCCCCAGGCACATTCTTTGGCCATTTTCCCTGGGAAAGAACACTCAGCAGTCCAGGTTCCTGATGTCAGTTTGTAGGGCTCCCTTGGGTCTATCAGGGCACCACAAATTTGAGGTGGTGACAACTTCGGTGTGGGGTCCATCTTTCGATATAAGGATTTTTTGCATTCAGGTCCCAGCCCAGTGCCAGGGTCCCGAGGGCACATCCTTTGGCCATTTTCCCTGGAAAAGAAAACTCAGCAGTCCAGGTTGCTGATGTCAGTTTGTAGGGCTCCCTTGGGTCTATCAGGGCAGCACAAGTTTGAGGTGGGGACAACTTCGGTGTGGGGTCCCTCCTTCGATATAAGGATTCTTTGCAGTGAGGACCCTGCCCAGGGCCAGGGGCCCCTGGGCACATCCTTTTTCCATTTTCCCTGGGAAAGAAAACTCACCAGTCCAGGTTGCTGATGTCAGTTTGTAGGGCTCCCTTGGGTCTATCAGGGCACCACAAGTTTGAGGTGGGGACAACTTCGGTGTGGGGTCCATCCTTCGATATAAGGATTTTTTGCAGTCAAGGCCAGGGTCCCCTGGGCACATCCTTTGGCCATTTTCCCTGGGAAAGAAAACTCAGCAGTCCAGGTTCCTGATGTCAGTTTGTAGGGCTCCCTTGGGTCTATCAGGGCAGCACAAGTTTGAGGTGGGGACAACTTCGGTGTGGGGTCCATCGTTCGATATAAGGATTTTTTGAAGTCAGGGCCAGGGGCCCCCGGGCACATCCTTTGGCCATTTTCCCTGGGAAAGAAAACTCACCAGTCCAGGTTCCGGATGTCACTATGTAGGGCTCCCTTGGGTCTATCTGGGCAGCACAAGTTTGAGGTGGGGACAACTTCGGTGTGGGGTCCATCCTTCGATATAAGGATTTTTAGCAGTCAGGTCCCAGCCCAGTGCCAGGGTCCCCAGGGCATATCCTTTGGCCATTTTCCCTGGAAAAGAAAACTCACCAGTCCAGGTTCCTGATGTCAGTTTGTAGGGCTCCCTTGGGTCTATCTGGGCAGCACAAATTTGAGGAGCGGACAATTTTGGTCTGTTATCCATCCTTAGATATAAGGATTCTTTTCAGTCAGGTCCCACCCGAGTGCCAGGGGCCCCAGGGAACATCTTTTGGCCATTTTCCCTGGGAAAGAAAACTCACAAGTCCAGGTTCCTGATGTCAGTTTGTAGGGCTCCCTTGGGTCTATCAGGGCAGCACAAGTTTGAGGTGGGGACAACTTCGGTGTGGGGTCCAGCCTTCGATATAAGGATTCTTCGAAGTCAAGGCCCAGAAGAGAGCCATGGGCCCCTGGGCACATTCTGTGGCCATTTTCCCTGGGAAAGAAAATTCACCAGTCCAGGTTGCTGATGTCAGTTTGTAGGGCTCCCTTGGGTCTATCAGGGCAGCACAAGTTTGAGGTGGGGACAATTTCGGTGTGGGGTCCATCCTTCGATATAAGGATTTTTTGCAGTGAGGACCGTGCCCAGGGCCAGGGGCCCCTGGGCACATCCTTTTTCCATTTTCCCTGGGAAAGAAAACTCAGCAGTCCAGGTTCCTGATGTCAGTTTGTAGGGCTCCCTTGGGTCTATCAGGGCACCACAAGTTTGAGGTTGGGACAACTTCGGTGTGGGGTGCATCCTTCGATATAAGGATTTTTTGCAGTGAGGACCCTGCCCAGGGCCAGGGGCCCCTGGGCACAACCTTTTTCCATTTTCCCTGGGAAAGAAAACTCACCAGTCCAGGTTCCTGATGTCAGTTTGTAGGGCTCCCTTGGGTCTATCAGGGCAGCACAATTTTGAGGTGGGGACAACTTCGGTGTGGGGTGCATCCTTCGATATAAGGATTCTTTGCAGTGAGGACCCTGCCCAGGGCCAGGGGCCCCTGGGCACATCCTTTTTCCGTTTTCCCTGGGAAAGAAAACTCACCAGTCCAGGTTGCTGATGTCAGTTTGTATGGCTCCCTTGGGTCTATCAGGGCAGCACAAGTTTGAGGTGGGGACAACTTCGGTGTGGGGTCCATCCTTCGATATAAGGATTTTTTGCAGTCAGGGCCAGGGTCCCCTGGGCACATCCTTTGGCCATTTTCCCTGGGAAAGAAAACTCAGCAGTCCAGGTTCCTGATATCAGTTTGTAGGGCTCCCTTGGGTCTATCAGGGCAGCACAAATTTGAGGTGGGGACAACTTCGGTGTGGGGTCCATCCTTCGATATAAGGATTTTTTGCAGTCAGGGCCAGGGTCCCCTGGGCACATCCTTTGGCCATTTTCCCTGGGAAAGAAAACTCACCAGTCCAGGTTCCTGATATCAGTTTGTAGGGCTCCCTTGGGTCTATCTGGGCAGCACAAGTTTGAGGTGGGGACAACTTCGGTGTGGGGTCCATCCTTCGATATACGGATTCTTTACAGTCCGGCCCCAGCCAGTGGCCAGGGGCCCCTGGGCACATCCTTTGGCCATTTTCCCTGGGAAAGAAAACTCACCAGTCCAGGTTGCTGATGCCAGTTTGTAGGGCTCCCTTGGGTCTATCTGGGTAGCACAACTTTCAGGAGCGGACAACTTCGGTCTGGGTTCCATCGTTTGATATAAGGATTTTTAGCAGTCAGGTCGCAGCTCAGTGCCAGGGTCCCCAGGGCACAACCTTTGGCTATTTTCCCTGTGAAAGAAAACCCACCAGTCCAGGTTCCGGATGTCACTTTGTAGGGCTCCCTTGGGTCTATCAGGGCAGCACAAGTTTGAGATGGGGACAACTTCAGTCTGGGGTCCATCCTTCGATATAAGGATTTTTAGCAGTCAGGTCGCAGCCCAGTGCAAGGGTCCCCAGGGCACATCCTTTGGCCATTTTCCCTGGAAAAGAAAACTCAACAGTCCAGGTTGCTGATGTCAGTTTGTAGGGCTCCCTTGGGTCTATCTGGGCAGCAGAAATTTGAGGAGCAAACAATTTTGGTCTGTTATCCATCCTTCGATATAGGGATTCTTTGCAGTCAGGTGTCAGCCGAGTGCCAGGGGCCTCAGGGAACATCCTTTGGCCATTTTCCCTGGGAAAGAAAATTCACCAGTCCAGGTTGCTGATGTCAGTTTGTAGGGCTCCCTTGGGTCTATCAGGGCAGCACAACTTTGTGGAGGGGACAACTTCGGTCTGGGGTCCATCCTTCGATATAGGGATTCTTTACAGTCAGGATCCAGCCCAGGTCCAGGGGCCCCTGGGCACATCCTTTGGCCATTTTTCCTACGAAAGAAAATTCACCAGTCCAGGTTCCTGATGTCAGTTTGTAGGGCTCCCTTGGGTCTATAAGGGCAGCACAAATTTGAGGTGGGGACAACTTCGGTGTGGGGTCCATCTTTCGATATATAGATTTTTTGCATTCAGGTCCCAGCCCAGTGCCAGGGTCCCGAGGGCACATCCTTTGGCCATTTTCCCTGGAAAAGAAAACTCACCAGTCCAGGTTCCTGATGTCAGTTTGTAGAGCTCCCTTGGGTCTATCTGGGCAGCAGAAATTTGAGGAGCAAACAATCTTGGTCTGCGATCCATCCTTCGATATTGGGATTATTTGCAGTCAGGTGTCAGCCGAGTGCCAGGGGCCCCAGGGAACATCCTTTGGCCATTTACCCTGGGAAAGAAAATTCACCAGTCCAGGTTGCTGATGTCAGTTTGTAGGGCTCTCTTGGGTCTATCAGGGCAGCACAAGTATGAGATGGGGACAACTTCAGTTTGGTGTCCACCCTTGGATATAAGGATTCTTTGAAGTCAAGGCCCAGCCGAGAGCCATGGGCCCCCAGGCACATTCTTTGGCAATTTTCCCTGGGAAAGAACACTCACCAGTCCAGGTTCCTGATGTCAGTTTGTAGGGCTCCCTTGGGTCTATCAGGGCACCACAAGTTTGAGGTGGGGACAACTTCGGTGTGGGGTGCATCCTTGGATATAAGGATTTTTTGCAGTGAGAACCGTGCCCAGGGCCAGGGGCCCCTGGGCACATCCTTTTTCCATTTTCCCTGGGAAAGAAAACTCAGCAGTCCAGGTTCCTGATGTCAGTTTGTAGGGCTCCCTTGGGTCTATCAGGGCAGCACAAGTTTGAGGTGGGGACAACTTCGGTGTGGGGTCCATCCTTCGATATAAGGATTCTTTGCAGTGAGGACCCTGCCCAGGGCGAGGGGCCCCTGGGCACATCCTTTTTCCATTTTCCCTGGGAAAGAACACTCAGCAGTCCAGGTTGCTGATGTCAGTTTGTAGGGCTCCCTTGGGTCTATCAGGGCACCACAAGTTTGAGGTTGGGACAACTTCGGTGTGGGGTGCATCCTTCGATATAAAGATTTTTTTCAGTGAGGACCCTGCCCAGGGCCAGGGGCCCCTGGGCACAACCTTTTTCCATTTTCCCTGGGAAAGAAAACTCACCAGTCCAGGTTCCTGATGTCAGTTTGTAGGGCTCCCTTGGGTCTATCAGGGCAGCACAATTTTGAGGTGGGGACAACTTCGGTGTGGGGTGCATCCTTCGATATAAGGATTTTTTGCAGTGAGGACCCTGCCCAGGGCCAGGGGCCCCTGGGCACATCCTTTTTCCGTTTTCCCTGGGAAAGAAAACTCACCAGTCCAGGTTGCTGATGTCAGTTTGTAGGGCTCCCTTGGGTCTATCAGGGCACCACAAGTTTCAGGTGGGGACAACTTCGGTGTGGGGTCCATCCTTCGATATAAGGATTTTTTGCAGTCAGGGCCAGGGTCCCCTGGGCACAACCTTTGGCCATTTTCCCTGGGAAAGAAAACTCTGCAGTCCAGGTTGCTGATATCAGTTTGTAGGGCTCCCTTGGGTCTATCAGGGCAGCACAAGTTTGAGGTGGGGACAACTTCGGTGTGGGGTCCATCCTTCGATATAAGGATTTTTTGCAGTCAGGGCCAGGGTCCCCTGGGCACATCCTTTGGCCATTTTCCCTGGGAAAGAAAACTCACCAGTCCAGGTTGCTGATGTCAGTTTGTAGGGCTCTCTTGGGTCTATCAGGGCAGCACAAGTATGAGATGGGGACAACTTCAGTCTGGTGTCCATCCTTCGATATAAGGATTCTTTGAAGTCAAGGCCCAGCCGAGAGCCATGGGCCCCCAGGCACATTCTTTGGCCATTTTCCCTGGGAAAGAACACTCACCAGTCCAGGTTCCTGATGTCAGTTTGTAGGGCTCCCTTGGGTCTATCAGGGCACCAAAAGTTTGAGGTGGGGACAACTTCGGTGTGGGGTGCATCCTTCGATATAAGGATTTTTTGCAGTGAGGACCCTGCCCAGGGCCAGGGGCCCCTGGGCACATCCTTTTTCCATTTTCCCTGGGAAAGAAAACTCAGCAGTCCAGGTTGCTGATGTCAGTTTGTAGGGCTCCCTTGGGTCTATCAGGGCAGCACAAGTTTGAGGTGGGGACAACTTCGGTGTGGGGTCCCTCCTTCGATATAAGGATTCTTTGCAGTGAGGACCCTGCCCAGGGCAAGGGGCCCCTGGGCACATCCTTTTTCCATTTTCCCTGGGAAAGAAAACTCACCAGTCCAGGTTGCTGATGTCAGTTTGTAGGGCTCCCTTGGGTCTATCAGGGCACCACAAGTTTGAGGTGGGGACAACTTCGGTGTGGGGTCCATCCTTCGATATAGGGATTCTTTACAGTCCGGCCCCAGCCAGTGGCCAGGGGCCCCTGGGCACATCCTTTGGCCATTTTCCCTGGGAAAGAAAACTCACCAGTCCAGGTTGCTGATGCCAGTTTGTAGGGCTCCCTTGGTTCTATCTGGGTAGCACAACTTTCAGGAGCGGACAACTTCGGTCTGGGTTCCATCGTTTGATATAAGGATTTTTAGCAGTCAGGTCGCAGCTCAGTGCCAGGGTCCCCAGGGCACAATCTTTGGCTATTTTCCCTGTGAAAGAAAACTCACCAGTCCAGGTTCCGGATGTCACTTTGTAGGGCTCCCTTGGGTCTATCAGGGCAGCACAAGTTTGAGATGGGGACAACTTCAGTCTGGGGTCCATCCTTCGATATAAGGATTTTTAGCAGTCAGATCCCAGCCCAGTGCAAGGGTCCCCAGGGCACATCCTTTGGCCATTTTCCCTGGAAAAGAAAACTCACCAGTCCAGGTTGCTGATGTCAGTTTGTAGGGCTCCCTTGGGTCTATCTGGGCAGCAGAAATTTGAGGAGCAAACAATTTTGGTCTGTTATCCATCCTTCGATATAGGGATTCTTTGCAGTCAGGTGTCAGCCGAGTGCCAGGGGCCTTTAGGGAACATCCTTTGGCCATTTTCCCTGGGAAAGAAAATACACCAGTCCAGGTTGCTGATGTCAGTTTGTAGAGCTCCCTTGGGTCTATCAGGGCAGCACAACTTTGTGGAGGGGACAACTTCGGTCTGGGGTCCATCCTTCGATATAGGGATTCTTTACAGTCAGGACCCAGCCCAGGTCCAGGGGCCCCTGGGCACATCCTTTGGCCATTTTTCCTACGAAAGAAAATTCACCAGTCCAGGTTCCTGATGTTAGTTTTTAGGGCTCCCTTGGGTCTATCAGGGCAGCACAAGTATGAGATGGGGACAACTTCGGTCTGGGGTCCATCCTTCGATATAAGGATTTCTTGCAGTCATGTTCCAGCCCAGGGCCAGCGGCCCCTGGGCACAACCTTTGGCCATTTTCCCTGGGAAAGAAAACTCACCAGTCCAGGTTCCTGATGTCAGTTTGTAGGGCTCCCTTGGGTCTATCAGGGCAGCACAAATTTGAGGTGGTGACAACTTCAGTGTGGGGTCCATCTTTCGATATAAGGATTTTTTGCATTCAGGTCCCAGCCCAGTGCCAGGGTCCCGAGGGCACATCCTTTGGCCATTTTCCCTGGAAAAGAAAACTCAGCAGTCCAGGTTGCTGATGTCAGTTTGTAGGGCTCCCTTGGGTCTATCAGGGCAGCACAAGTTTGAGGTGGGGACAACTTCGGTGTGGGGTCCCTCCTTCGATATAAGGATTCTTTGCAGTGAGGACCCTGCCCAGGGCCAGGGGCCCCTGGGCACATCCTTTTTCCATTTTCCCTGGGAAAGAAAACTCACCAGTCCAGGTTGCTGATGTCAGTTTGTAGGGCTCCCTTGGGTCTATCAGGGCACCACAAGTTTGAGGTGGGGACAACTTCGGTGTGGGGTCCATCCTTCGATATAAGGATTTTTTGCAGTCAAGGCCAGGGTCCCCTGGGCACATCCTTTGGCCATTTTCCCTGGGAAAGAAAACTCACCAGTCCAGGTTCCTGATGTCAGTTTGTAGGGCTCCCTTGGGTCTATCAGGGCAGCACAAGTTTGAGGTGGGGACAACTTCGGTGTGGGGTCCATCGTTCGATATAAGGATTTTTTGAAGTCAGGGCCAGGGGCCCCCGGGCACATCCTTTGGCCATTTTCCCTGGGAAAGAAAACTCACCAGTCCAGGTTCCGGATGTCACTATGTAGGGCTCCCTTGGGTCTATCTGGGCAGCACAAGTTTGAGGTGGGGACAACTTCGGTGTGGGGTCCATCCTTCGATATAAGGATTTTTAGAAGTCAGGTCCCAGCCCAGTGCCAGGGTCCCCAGGGCATATCCTTTGGCCATTTTCCCTGGAAAAGAAAACTCACCAGTCCAGGTTCCTGATGTCAGTTTGTAGGGCTCCCTTGGGTCTATCTGGGCAGCACAAATTTGAGGAGCGGACAATTTTGGTCTGTTATCCATCCTTCGATATAAGGATTCTTTTCAGTCAGGTCCCACCCGAGTGCCAGGGTCCCCAGGGAACATCTTTTGGCCATTTTCCCTGGGAAAGAAAACTCACAAGTCCAGGTTCCTGATGTCAGTTTGTAGGGCTCCCTTGGGTCTATCAGGGCAGCACAAGTTTGAGGTGGGGACAACTTCGGTGTGGGGTCCAGCCTTCGATATAAGGATTCTTCGAAGTCAAGGCCCAGACGAGAGCCATGGGCCCCTGGGCACATTCTGTGGCCATTTTCCCTGGGAAAGAAAATTCACCAGTCCAGGTTGCTGATGTCAGTTTGTAGGGCTCCCTTGGGTCTATCAGGGCAGCACAAGTTTGAGGTGGGGACAATTTCGGTGGGGGGTCCATCCTTCGATATAAGGATTTTTTGCAGTGAGGACCGTGCCCAGGGCCAGGGGCCCCTGGGCACATCCTTTTTCCATTTTCCCTGGGAAAGAAAACTCAGCAGTCCAGGTTCCTGATGTCAGTTTGTAGGGCTCCCTTGGGTCTATCAGGGCACCACAAGTTTGAGGTTGGGACAACTTCGGTGTGGGGTGCATCCTTCGATATAAGGATTTTTTGCAGTGAGGACCCTGCCCAGGGCCAGGGGCCCCTGGGCACAACCTTTTTCCATTTTCCCTGGGAAAGAAAACTCACCAGTCCAGGTTCCTGATGTCAGTTTGTAGGGCTCCCTTGGGTCTATCAGGGCAGCACAATTTTGAGGTGGGGACAACTTCGGTGTGGGGTGCATCCTTCGATATAAGGATTCTTTGCAGTGAGGACCCTGCCCAGGGCCAGGGGCCCCTGGGCACATCCTTTGGCCATTTTCCCTGGGAAAGAAAACTCACCAGTCCAGGTTGCTGATGTCAGTTTGTATGGCTCCCTTGGGTCTATCAGGACAGCACAAGTTTCAGGTGGGGACAACTTCGGTGTGGGGTCCATCCTTCGATATAAGGATTTTTTGCAGTCAGGGCCAGGGTCCCCTGGGCACATCCTTTGGCCATTTTCCCTGGGAAAGAAAACTCAGCAGTCCAGGTTCCTGATATCAGTTTGTAGGGCTCCCTTGGGTCTATCAGGGCAGCACAAGTTTGAGGTGGGGACAACTTCGGTGTGGGGTCCATCCTTCGATATAAGGATTTTTTGCAGTCAGGGCCAGGGTCCCCTGGGCACATCCTTTGGCCATTTTCCCTGGGAAAGAAAACTCACCAGTCCAGGTTCCTGATATCAGTTTGTAGGGCTCCCTTGGGTCTATCTGGGCAGCACAAGTTTGAGGTGGGGACAACTTCGGTGTGGGGTCCATCCTTCGATATAGGGATTCTTTACAGTCCGGCCCCAGCCAGTGGCCAGGGGCCCCTGGGCACATCCTTTGGCCATTTTCCCTGGGAAAGAAAACTCACCAGTCCAGGTTGCTGATGCCAGTTTGTAGGGCTCCCTTGGGTCTATCTGGGTAGCACAACTTTCAGGAGCGGACAACTTCGGTCTGGGTTCCATCGTTTGATATAAGGATTTTTAGCAGTCAGGTCGCAGCTCAGTGCCAGGGTCCCCAGGGCACAACCTTTGGCTATTTTCCCTGTGAAAGAAAACCCACCAGTCCAGGTTCCGGATGTCACTTTGTAGGGCTCCCTTGGGTCTATCAGGGCAGCACAAGTTTGAGATGGGGACAACTTCAGTCTGGGGTCCATCCTTCGATATAAGGATTTTTAGCAGTCAGGTCGCAGCCCAGTGCAAGGGTCCCCAGGGCACATCCTTTGGCCATTTTCCCTGGAAAAGAAAACTCAACAGTCCAGGTTGCTGATGTCAGTTTGTAGGGCTCCCTTGGGTCTATCTGGGCAGCAGAAATTTGAGGAGCAAACAATTTTGGTCTGTTATCCATCCTTCGATATAGGGATTCTTTGCAGTCAGGTGTCAGCCGAGTGCCAGGGGCCTCAGGGAACATCCTTTGGCCATTTTCCCTGGGAAAGAAAATTCACCAGTCCAGGTTGCTGATGTCAGTTTGTAGGGCTCCCTTGGGTCTATCAGGGCAGCACAACTTTGTGGAGGGGACAACTTCGGTCTGGGGTCCATCCTTCGATATAGGGATTCTTTACAGTCAGGATCCAGCCCAGGTCCAGGGGCCCCTGGGCACATCCTTTGGCCATTTTTCCTACGAAAGAAAATTCACCAGTCCAGGTTCCTGATGTCAGTTTGTAGGGCTCCCTTGGGTCTATAAGGGCAGCACAAATTTGAGGTGGGGACAACTTCGGTGTGGGGTCCATCTTTCGATATATAGATTTTTTGCATTCAGGTCCCAGCCCAGTGCCAGGGTCCCCAGGGCATATCCTTTGGCCATTTTCCCTGGAAAAGAAAACTCACCAGTCCAGGTTCCTGATGTCAGTTTGTAGGGCTCCCTTGGGTCTATCTGGGCAGCACAAATTTGAGGAGCGGACAATTTTGGTCTGTTATCCATCCTTCGATATAAGGATTCTTTTCAGTCAGGTCCCACCCGAGTGCCAGGGTCCCCAGGGAACATCTTTTGGCCATTTTCCCTGGGAAAGAAAACTCACAAGTCCAGGTTCCTGATGTCAGTTTGTAGGGCTCCCTTGGGTCTATCAGGGCAGCACAAGTTTGAGGTGGGGACAACTTCGGTGTGGGGTCCAGCCTTCGATATAAGGATTCTTCGAAGTCAAGGCCCAGACGAGAGCCATGGGCCCCTGGGCACATTCTGTGGCCATTTTCCCTGGGAAAGAAAATTCACCAGTCCAGGTTGCTGATGTCAGTTTGTAGGGCTCCCTTGGGTCTATCAGGGCAGCACAAGTTTGAGGTGGGGACAATTTCGGTGGGGGGTCCATCCTTCGATATAAGGATTTTTTGCAGTGAGGACCGTGCCCAGGGCCAGGGGCCCCAGGGCAAATCCTTTTTCCATTTTCCCTGGGAAAGAAAACTCAGCAGTCCAGGTTCCTGATGTCAGTTTGTAGGGCTCCCTTGGGTCTATCAGGGCACCACAAGTTTGAGGTTGGGACAACTTCGGTGTGGGGTGCATCCTTCGATATAAGGATTTTTTGCAGTGAGGACCCTGCCCAGGGCCAGGGGCCCCTGGGCACAACCTTTTTCCATTTTCCCTGGGAAAGAAAACTCACCAGTCCAGGTTCCTGATGTCAGTTTGTAGGGCTCCCTTGGGTCTATCAGGGCAGCACAATTTTGAGGTGGGGACAACTTCGGTGTGGGGTGCATCCTTCGATATAAGGATTCTTTGCAGTGAGGACCCTGCCCAGGGCCAGGGGCCCCTGGGCACATCCTTTGGCCATTTTCCCTGGGAAAGAAAACTCACCAGTCCAGGTTGCTGATGTCAGTTTGTATGGCTCCCTTGGGTCTATCAGGACAGCACAAGTTTCAGGTGGGGACAACTTCGGTGTGGGGTCCATCCTTCGATATAAGGATTTTTTGCAGTCAGGGCCAGGGTCCCCTGGGCACATCCTTTGGCCATTTTCCCTGGGAAAGAAAACTCAGCAGTCCAGGTTCCTGATATCAGTTTGTAGGGCTCCCTTGGGTCTATCAGGGCAGCACAAGTTTGAGGTGGGGACAACTTCGGTGTGGGGTCCATCCTTCGATATAAGGATTTTTTGCAGTCAGGGCCAGGGTCCCCTGGGCACATCCTTTGGCCATTTTCCCTGGGAAAGAAAACTCACCAGTCCAGGTTCCTGATATCAGTTTGTAGGGCTCCCTTGGGTCTATCTGGGCAGCACAAGTTTGAGGTGGGGACAACTTCGGTGTGGGGTCCATCCTTCGATATAGGGATTCTTTACAGTCCGGCCCCAGCCAGTGGCCAGGGGCCCCTGGGCACATCCTTTGGCCATTTTCCCTGGGAAAGAAAACTCACCAGTCCAGGTTGCTGATGCCAGTTTGTAGGGCTCCCTTGGGTCTATCTGGGTAGCACAACTTTCAGGAGCGGACAACTTCGGTCTGGGTTCCATCGTTTGATATAAGGATTTTTAGCAGTCAGGTCGCAGCTCAGTGCCAGGGTCCCCAGGGCACAACCTTTGGCTATTTTCCCTGTGAAAGAAAACCCACCAGTCCAGGTTCCGGATGTCACTTTGTAGGGCTCCCTTGGGTCTATCAGGGCAGCACAAGTTTGAGATGGGGACAACTTCAGTCTGGGGTCCATCCTTCGATATAAGGATTTTTAGCAGTCAGGTCGCAGCCCAGTGCAAGGGTCCCCAGGGCACATCCTTTGGCCATTTTCCCTGGAAAAGAAAACTCAACAGTCCAGGTTGCTGATGTCAGTTTGTAGGGCTCCCTTGGGTCTATCTGGGCAGCAGAAATTTGAGGAGCAAACAATTTTGGTCTGTTATCCATCCTTCGATATAGGGATTCTTTGCAGTCAGGTGTCAGCCGAGTGCCAGGGGCCTCAGGGAACATCCTTTGGCCATTTTCCCTGGGAAAGAAAATTCACCAGTCCAGGTTGCTGATGTCAGTTTGTAGGGCTCCCTTGGGTCTATCAGGGCAGCACAACTTTGTGGAGGGGACAACTTCGGTCTGGGGTCCATCCTTCGATATAGGGATTCTTTACAGTCAGGACCCAGCCCAGGTCCAGGGGCCCCTGGGCACATCCTTTGGCCATTTTTCCTACGAAAGAAAATTCACCAGTCCAGGTTCCTGATGTCAGTTTGTAGGGCTCCCTTGGGTCTATAAGGGCAGCACAAATTTGAGGTGGGGACAACTTCGGTGTGGGGTCCATCTTTCGATATATAGATTTTTTGCATTCAGGTCCCAGCCCAGTGCCAGGGTCCCGAGGGCACATCCTTTGGCCATTTTCCCTGGAAAAGAAAACTCACCAGTCCAGGTTCCTGATGTCAGTTTGTAGAGCTCCCTTGGGTCTATCTGGGCAGCAGAAATTTGAGGAGCAAACAATCTTGGTCTGCGATCCATCCTTCGATATTGGGATTATTTGCAGTCAGGTGTCAGCCGAGTGCCAGGGGCCCCAGGGAACATCCTTTGGCCATTTACCCTGGGAAAGAAAATTCACCAGTCCAGGTTGCTGATGTCAGTTTGTAGGGCTCTCTTGGGTCTATCAGGGCAGCACAAGTATGAGATGGGGACAACTTCAGTTTGGTGTCCACCCTTGGATATAAGGATTCTTTGAAGTCAAGGCCCAGCCGAGAGCCATGGGCCCCCAGGCACATTCTTTGGCAATTTTCCCTGGGAAAGAACACTCACCAGTCCAGGTTCCTGATGTCAGTTTGTAGGGCTCCCTTGGGTCTATCAGGGCACCACAAGTTTGAGGTGGGGACAACTTCGGTGTGGGGTGCATCCTTGGATATAAGGATTTTTTGCAGTGAGAACCGTGCCCAGGGCCAGGGGCCCCTGGGCACATCCTTTTTCCATTTTCCCTGGGAAAGAAAACTCAGCAGTCCAGGTTCCTGATGTCAGTTTGTAGGGCTCCCTTGGGTCTATCAGGGCAGCACAAGTTTGAGGTGGGGACAACTTCGGTGTGGGGTCCATCCTTCGATATAAGGATTCTTTGCAGTGAGGACCCTGCCCAGGGCGAGGGGCCCCTGGGCACATCCTTTTTCCATTTTCCCTGGGAAAGAACACTCAGCAGTCCAGGTTGCTGATGTCAGTTTGTAGGGCTCCCTTGGGTCTATCAGGGCACCACAAGTTTCAGGTGGGGACAACTTCGGTGTGGGGTGCATCCTTCGATATAAAGATTTTTTTCAGTGAGGACCCTGCCCAGGGCCAGGGGCCCCTGGGCACAACCTTTTTCCATTTTCCCTGGGAAAGAAAACTCACCAGTCCAGGTTCCTGATGTCAGTTTGTAGGGCTCCCTTGGGTCTATCAGGGCAGCACAATTTTGAGGTGGGGACAACTTCGGTGTGGGGTGCATCCTTCGATATAAGGATTTTTTGCAGTGAGGACCCTGCCCAGGGCCAGGGGCCCCTGGGCACATCCTTTTTCCGTTTTCCCTGGGAAAGAAAACTCACCAGTCCAGGTTGCTGATGTCAGTTTGTAGGGCTCCCTTGGGTCTATCAGGGCACCACAAGTTTCAGGTGGGGACAACTTCGGTGTGGGGTCCATCCTTCGATATAAGGATTTTTTGCAGTCAGGGCCAGGGTCCCCTGGGCACAACCTTTGGCCATTTTCCCTGGGAAAGAAAACTCTGCAGTCCAGGTTGCTGATATCAGTTTGTAGGGCTCCCTTGGGTCTATCAGGGCAGCACAAGTTTGAGGTGGGGACAACTTCGGTGTGGGGTCCATCCTTCGATATAAGGATTTTTTGCAGTCAGGGCCAGGGTCCCCTGGGCACATCCTTTGGCCATTTTCCCTGGGAAAGAAAACTCACCAGTCCAGGTTGCTGATGTCAGTTTGTAGGGCTCTCTTGGGTCTATCAGGGCAGCACAAGTATGAGATGGGGACAACTTCAGTCTGGTGTCCATCCTTCGATATAAGGATTCTTTGAAGTCAAGGCCCAGCCGAGAGCCATGGGCCCCCAGGCACATTCTTTGGCCATTTTCCCTGGGAAAGAACACTCACCAGTCCAGGTTCCTGATGTCAGTTTGTAGGGCTCCCTTGGGTCTATCAGGGCAGCACAAGTTTGAGGTGGGGACAACTTCGGTGTGGGGTCCATCCTTCGATATAAGGATTCTTTGCAGTGAGGACCCTGCCCAGGGCGAGGGGCCCCTGGGCACATCCTTTTTCCATTTTCCCTGGGAAAGAACACTCAGCAGTCCAGGTTGCTGATGTCAGTTTGTAGGGCTCCCTTGGGTCTATCAGGGCACCACAAGTTTCAGGTGGGGACAACTTCGGTGTGGGGTGCATCCTTCGATATAAAGATTTTTTTCAGTGAGGACCCTGCCCAGGGCCAGGGGCCCCTGGGCACAACCTTTTTCCATTTTCCCTGGGAAAGAAAACTCACCAGTCCAGGTTCCTGATGTCAGTTTGTAGGGCTCCCTTGGGTCTATCAGGGCAGCACAATTTTGAGGTGGGGACAACTTCGGTGTGGGGTGCATCCTTCGATATAAGGATTTTTTGCAGTGAGGACCCTGCCCAGGGCCAGGGGCCCCTGGGCACATCCTTTTTCCGTTTTCCCTGGGAAAGAAAACTCACCAGTCCAGGTTGCTGATGTCAGTTTGTAGGGCTCCCTTGGGTCTATCAGGGCACCACAAGTTTCAGGTGGGGACAACTTCGGTGTGGGGTCCATCCTTCGATATAAGGATTTTTTGCAGTCAGGGCCAGGGTCCCCTGGGCACAACCTTTGGCCATTTTCCCTGGGAAAGAAAACTCTGCAGTCCAGGTTGCTGATATCAGTTTGTAGGGCTCCCTTGGGTCTATCAGGGCAGCACAAGTATGAGATGGGGACAACTTCAGTCTGGTGTCCATCCTTCGATATAAGGATTCTTTGAAGTCAAGGCCCAGCCGAGAGCCATGGGCCCCCAGGCACATTCTTTGGCCATTTTCCCTGGGAAAGAACACTCACCAGTCCAGGTTCCTGATGTCAGTTTGTAGGGCTCCCTTGGGTCTATCAGGGCACCACAAGTTTGAGGTGGGGACAACTTCGGTGTGGGGTGCATCCTTCGATATAAGGATTTTTTGCAGTGAGGACCCTGCCCAGGGCCAGGGGCCCCTGGGCACATCCTTTTTCCATTTTCCCTGGGAAAGAAAACTCAGCAGTCCAGGTTGCTGATGTCAGTTTGTAGGGCTCCCTTGGGTCTATCAGGGCAGCACAAGTTTGAGGTGGGGACAACTTCGGTGTGGGGTCCCTCCTTCGATATAAGGATTCTTTGCAGTGAGGACCCTGCCCAGGGCCAGGGGCCCCTGGGCACATCCTTTTTCCATTTTCCCTGGGAAAGAAAACTCACCAGTCCAGGTTGCTGATGTCAGTTTGTAGGGCTCCCTTGGGTCTATCAGGGCACCACAAGTTTGAGGTGGGGACAACTTCGGTGTGGGGTCCATCCTTCGATATAGGGATTCTTTACAGTCCGGCCCCAGCCAGTGGCCAGGGGCCCCTGGGCACATCCTTTGGCCATTTTCCCTGGGAAAGAAAACTCACCAGTCCAGGTTGCTGATGCCAGTTTGTAGGGCTCCCTTGGTTCTATCTGGGTAGCACAACTTTCAGGAGCGGACAACTTCGGTCTGGGTTCCATCGTTTGATATAAGGATTTTTAGCAGTCAGGTCGCAGCTCAGTGCCAGGGTCCCCAGGGCACAATCTTTGGCTATTTTCCCTGTGAAAGAAAACTCACCAGTCCAGGTTCCGGATGTCACTTTGTAGGGCTCCCTTGGGTCTATCAGGGCAGCACAAGTTTGAGATGGGGACAACTTCAGTCTGGGGTCCATCCTTCGATATAAGGATTTTTAGCAGTCAGATCCCAGCCCAGTGCAAGGGTCCCCAGGGCACATCCTTTGGCCATTTTCCCTGGAAAAGAAAACTCACCAGTCCAGGTTGCTGATGTCAGTTTGTAGGGCTCCCTTGGGTCTATCTGGGCAGCAGAAATTTGAGGAGCAAACAATTTTGGTCTGTTATCCATCCTTCGATATAGGGATTCTTTGCAGTCAGGTGTCAGCCGAGTGCCAGGGGCCTTTAGGGAACATCCTTTGGCCATTTTCCCTGGGAAAGAAAATACACCAGTCCAGGTTGCTGATGTCAGTTTGTAGAGCTCCCTTGGGTCTATCAGGGCAGCACAACTTTGTGGAGGGGACAACTTCGGTCTGGGGTCCATCCTTCGATATAGGGATTCTTTACAGTCAGGACCCAGCCCAGGTCCAGGGGCCCCTGGGCACATCCTTTGGCCATTTTTCCTACGAAAGAAAATTCACCAGTCCAGGTTCCTGATGTTAGTTTTTAGGGCTCCCTTGGGTCTATCAGGGCAGCACAAGTATGAGATGGGGACAACTTCGGTCTGGGGTCCATCCTTCGATATAAGGATTTCTTGCAGTCATGTTCCAGCCCAGGGCCAGCGGCCCCTGGGCACAACCTTTGGCCATTTTCCCTGGGAAAGAAAACTCACCAGTCCAGGTTCCTGATGTCAGTTTGTAGGGCTCCCTTGGGTCTATCAGGGCAGCACAAATTTGAGGTGGTGACAACTTCAGTGTGGGGTCCATCTTTCGATATAAGGATTTTTTGCATTCAGGTCCCAGCCCAGTGCCAGGGTCCCGAGGGCACATCCTTTGGCCATTTTCCCTGGAAAAGAAAACTCAGCAGTCCAGGTTGCTGATGTCAGTTTGTAGGGCTCCCTTGGGTCTATCAGGGCAGCACAAGTTTGAGGTGGGGACAACTTCGGTGTGGGGTCCCTCCTTCGATATAAGGATTCTTTGCAGTGAGGACCCTGCCCAGGGCCAGGGGCCCCTGGGCACATCCTTTTTCCATTTTCCCTGGGAAAGAAAACTCACCAGTCCAGGTTGCTGATGTCAGTTTGTAGGGCTCCCTTGGGTCTATCAGGGCACCACAAGTTTGAGGTGGGGACAACTTCGGTGTGGGGTCCATCCTTCGATATAAGGATTTTTTGCAGTCAAGGCCAGGGTCCCCTGGGCACATCCTTTGGCCATTTTCCCTGGGAAAGAAAACTCACCAGTCCAGGTTCCTGATGTCAGTTTGTAGGGCTCCCTTGGGTCTATCAGGGCAGCACAAGTTTGAGGTGGGGACAACTTCGGTGTGGGGTCCATCGTTCGATATAAGGATTTTTTGAAGTCAGGGCCAGGGGCCCCCGGGCACATCCTTTGGCCATTTTCCCTGGGAAAGAAAACTCACCAGTCCAGGTTCCGGATGTCACTATGTAGGGCTCCCTTGGGTCTATCTGGGCAGCACAAGTTTGAGGTGGGGACAACTTCGGTGTGGGGTCCATCCTTCGATATAAGGATTTTTAGCAGTCAGGTCCCAGCCCAGTGCCAGGGTCCCCAGGGCATATCCTTTGGCCATTTTCCCTGGAAAAGAAAACTCACCAGTCCAGGTTCCTGATGTCAGTTTGTAGGGCTCCCTTGGGTCTATCTGGGCAGCACAAATTTGAGGAGCGGACAATTTTGGTCTGTTATCCATCCTTCGATATAAGGATTCTTTTCAGTCAGGTCCCACCCGAGTGCCAGGGTCCCCAGGGAACATCTTTTGGCCATTTTCCCTGGGAAAGAAAACTCACAAGTCCAGGTTCCTGATGTCAGTTTGTAGGGCTCCCTTGGGTCTATCAGGGCAGCACAAGTTTGAGGTGGGGACAACTTCGGTGTGGGGTCCAGCCTTCGATATAAGGATTCTTCGAAGTCAAGGCCCAGACGAGAGCCATGGGCCCCTGGGCACATTCTGTGGCCATTTTCCCTGGGAAAGAAAATTCACCAGTCCAGGTTGCTGATGTCAGTTTGTAGGGCTCCCTTGGGTCTATCAGGGCAGCACAAGTTTGAGGTGGGGACAATTTCGGTGGGGGGTCCATCCTTCGATATAAGGATTTTTTGCAGTGAGGACCGTGCCCAGGGCCAGGGGCCCCTGGGCACATCCTTTTTCCATTTTCCCTGGGAAAGAAAACTCAGCAGTCCAGGTTCCTGATGTCAGTTTGTAGGGCTCCCTTGGGTCTATCAGGGCACCACAAGTTTGAGGTTGGGACAACTTCGGTGTGGGGTGCATCCTTCGATATAAGGATTTTTTGCAGTGAGGACCCTGCCCAGGGCCAGGGGCCCCTGGGCACAACCTTTTTCCATTTTCCCTGGGAAAGAAAACTCACCAGTCCAGGTTCCTGATGTCAGTTTGTAGGGCTCCCTTGGGTCTATCAGGGCAGCACAATTTTGAGGTGGGGACAACTTCGGTGTGGGGTGCATCCTTCGATATAAGGATTCTTTGCAGTGAGGACCCTGCCCAGGGCCAGGGGCCCCTGGGCACATCCTTTGGCCATTTTCCCTGGGAAAGAAAACTCACCAGTCCAGGTTGCTGATGTCAGTTTGTATGGCTCCCTTGGGTCTATCAGGACAGCACAAGTTTCAGGTGGGGACAACTTCGGTGTGGGGTCCATCCTTCGATATAAGGATTTTTTGCAGTCAGGGCCAGGGTCCCCTGGGCACATCCTTTGGCCATTTTCCCTGGGAAAGAAAACTCAGCAGTCCAGGTTCCTGATATCAGTTTGTAGGGCTCCCTTGGGTCTATCAGGGCAGCACAAGTTTGAGGTGGGGACAACTTCGGTGTGGGGTCCATCCTTCGATATAAGGATTTTTTGCAGTCAGGGCCAGGGTCCCCTGGGCACATCCTTTGGCCATTTTCCCTGGGAAAGAAAACTCACCAGTCCAGGTTCCTGATATCAGTTTGTAGGGCTCCCTTGGGTCTATCTGGGCAGCACAAGTTTGAGGTGGGGACAACTTCGGTGTGGGGTCCATCCTTCGATATAGGGATTCTTTACAGTCCGGCCCCAGCCAGTGGCCAGGGGCCCCTGGGCACATCCTTTGGCCATTTTCCCTGGGAAAGAAAACTCACCAGTCCAGGTTGCTGATGCCAGTTTGTAGGGCTCCCTTGGGTCTATCTGGGTAGCACAACTTTCAGGAGCGGACAACTTCGGTCTGGGTTCCATCGTTTGATATAAGGATTTTTAGCAGTCAGGTCGCAGCTCAGTGCCAGGGTCCCCAGGGCACAACCTTTGGCTATTTTCCCTGTGAAAGAAAACCCACCAGTCCAGGTTCCGGATGTCACTTTGTAGGGCTCCCTTGGGTCTATCAGGGCAGCACAAGTTTGAGATGGGGACAACTTCAGTCTGGGGTCCATCCTTCGATATAAGGATTTTTAGCAGTCAGGTCGCAGCCCAGTGCAAGGGTCCCCAGGGCACATCCTTTGGCCATTTTCCCTGGAAAAGAAAACTCACCAGTCCAGGTTGCTGATGTCAGTTTGTAGGGCTCCCTTGGGTCTATCTGGGCAGCAGAAATTTGAGGAGCAAACAATTTTGGTCTGTTATCCATCCTTCGATATAGGGATTCTTTGCAGTCAGGTGTCAGCCGAGTGCCAGGGGCCTCAGGGAACATCCTTTGGCCATTTTCCCTGGGAAAGAAAATTCACCAGTCCAGGTTGCTGATGTCAGTTTGTAGGGCTCCCTTGGGTCTATCAGGGCAGCACAACTTTGTGGAGGGGACAACTTCGGTCTGGGGTCCATCCTTCGATATAGGGATTCTTTACAGTCAGGATCCAGCCCAGGTCCTGGGGCCCCTGGGCACATCCTTTGGCCATTTTTCCTACGAAAGAAAATTCACCAGTCCAGGTTCCTGATGTCAGTTTGTAGGGCTCCCTTGGGTCTATAAGGGCAGCACAAATTTGAGGTGGGGACAACTTCGGTGTGGGGTCCATCTTTCGATATATAGATTTTTTGCATTCAGGTCCCAGCCCAGTGCCAGGGTCCCGAGGGCACATCCTTTGGCCATTTTCCCTGGAAAAGAAAACTCACCAGTCCAGGTTGCTGATGTCAGTTTGTAGAGCTCCCTTGGGTCTATCTGGGCAGCAGAAATTTGAGGAGCAAACAATCTTGGTCTGCGATCCATCCTTCGATATTGGGATTATTTGCAGTCAGGTGTCAGCCGAGTGCCAGGGGCCCCAGGGAACATCCTTTGGCCATTTACCCTGGGAAAGAAAATTCACCAGTCCAGGTTGCTGATGTCAGTTTGTAGGGCTCTCTTGGGTCTATCAGGGCAGCACAAGTATGAGATGGGGACAACTTCAGTCTGGTGTCCACCCTTCGATATAAGGATTCTTTGAAGTCAAGGCCCAGCCGAGAGCCATGGGCCCCCAGGCACATTCTTTGGCAATTTTCCCTGGGAAAGAACACTCACCAGTCCAGGTTCCTGATGTCAGTTTGTAGGGCTCCCTTGGGTCTATCAGGGCACCACAAGTTTGAGGTGGGGACAACTTCGGTGTGGGGTGCATCCTTCGATATAAGGATTTTTTGCAGTGAGGACCGTGCCCAGGGCCAGGGGCCCCTGGGCACATCCTTTTTCCATTTTCCCTGGGAAAGAAAACTCAGCAGTCCAGGTTCCTGATGTCAGTTTGTAGGGCTCCCTTGGGTCTATCAGGGCAGCACAAGTTTGAGGTGGGGACAACTTCGGTGTGGGGTCCATCCTTCGATATAAGGATTCTTTGCAGTGAGGACCCTGCCCAGGGCGAGGGGCCCCTGGGCACATCCTTTTTACATTTTCCCTGGGAAAGAACACTCAGCAGTCCAGGTTCCTGATGTCAGTTTGTAGGGCTCCCTTGGGTCTATCAGGGCACCACAAGTTTGAGGTTGGGACAACTTCGGTGTGGGGTGCATCCTTCGATATAAAGATTTTTTTCAGTGAGGACCCTGCCCAGGGCCAGGGGCCCCTGGGCACAACCTTTTTCCATTTTCCCTGGGAAAGAAAACTCACCAGTCCAGGTTCCTGATGTCAGTTTGTAGGGCTCCCTTGGGTCTATCAGGGCAGCACAATTTTGAGGTGGGGACAACTTCGGTGTGGGGTGCATCCTTCGATATAAGGATTCTTTGCAGTGAGGACCCTGCCCAGGGCCAGGGGCCCCTGTGCACATCCTTTTACCGTTTTCCCTGGGAAAGAAAACTCACCAGTCCAGGTTGCTGATGTCAGTTTGTAGGGCTCCCTTGGGTCTATCAGGGCACCACAAGTTTCAGGTGGGGACAACTTCGGTGTGGGGTCCATCCTTCGATATAAGGATTTTTTGCAGTCAGGGCCAGGGTCCCCTGGGCACAACCTTTGGCCATTTTCCCTGGGAAAGAAAACTCTGCAGTCCAGGTTCCTGATATCAGTTTGTAGGGCTCCCTTGGGTCTATCAGGGCAGCACAAGTTTGAGGTGGGGACAACTTCGGTGTGGGGTCCATCCTTCAATATAAGGATTTTTTGCAGTCAGGGCCAGGGTCCCCTGGGCACATCCTTTGGCCATTTTCCCTGGGAAAGAAAACTCACCAGTCCAGGTTGCTGATGTCAGTTTGTAGGGCTCTCTTGGGTCTATCAGGGCAGCACAAGTATGAGATGGGGACAACTTCAGGCTGGTGTCCATCCTTCGATATAAGGATTCTTTGAAGTCAAGGCCCAGCCGAGAGCCATGGGCCCCCAGGCACATTCTTTGGCCATTTTCCCTGGGAAAGAACACTCACCAGTCCAGGTTCCTGATGTCAGTTTGTAGGGCTCCCTTGGGTCTATCAGGGCACCACAAGTTTGAGGTGGGGACAACTTCGGTGTGGGGTGCATCCTTCGATATAAGGATTTTTTGCAGTGAGGACCCTGCCCAGGGCCAGGGGCCCCTGGGCACATCCTTTTTCCATTTTCCCTGGGAAAGAAAACTCAGCAGTCCAGGTTGCTGATGTCAGCTTGTAGGGCTCCCTTGGGTCTATCAGGGCAGCACAAGTTTGAGGTGGGGACAACTTCGGTGTGGGGTCCCTCCTTCGATATAAGGATTCTTTGCAGTGAGGACCCTGCCCAGGGCCAGGGGCCCCTGGGCACATCCTTTTTCCATTTTCCCTGGGAAAGAAAACTCACCAGTCCAGGTTGCTGATGTCAGTTTGTAGGGCTCCCTTGGGTCTATCAGGGCACCACAAGTTTGAGGTGGGGACAACTTCGGTGTGGGGTCCATCCTTCGATATAAGGATTTTTTGCAGTCAAGGCCAGGGTCCCCTGGGCACATCCTTTGGCCATTTTCCCTGGGAAAGAAAACTCACCAGTCCAGGTTCCTGATGTCAGTTTGTAGGGCTCCCTTGGGTCTATAAGGGCAGCACAAGTTTGAGGTGGGGACAACTTCGGTGTGGGGTCCATCGTTCGATATAAGGATTTTTTGAAGTCAGGGCCAGGGGCCCCCGGGCACATCCTTTGGCCATTTTCCCTGGGAAAGAAAACTCACCAGTCCAGGTTCCGGATGTCACTATGTAGGGCTCCCTTGGGTCTATCTGGGCAGCACAAGTTTGAGGTGGGGACAACTTCGGTGTGGGGTCCATCCTTCGATATAAGGATTTTTAGCAGTCAGGTCCCAGCCCAGTGCCAGGGTCCCCAGGGCATATCCTTTGGCCATTTTCCCTGGAAAAGAAAACTCACCAGTCCAGGTTCCTGATGTCAGTTTGTAGGGCTCCCTTGGGTCTATCTGGGCAGCACAAATTTGAGGAGCGGACAATTTTGGTCTGTTATCCATCCTTCGATATAAGGATTCTTTTCAGTCAGGTCCCACCCGAGTGCCAGGGGCCCCAGGGAACATCTTTTGGCCATTTTCCCTGGGAAAGAAAACTCACAAGTCCAGGTTCCTGATGTCAGTTTGTAGGGCTCCCTTGGGTCTATCAGGGCAGCACAAGTTTGAGGTGGGGACAACTTCGGTGTGGGGTCCATCCTTCGATATAAGGATTCTTCGAAGTCAAGGCCCAGACGAGAGCCATGGGCCCCTGGGCACATTCTGTGGCCATTTTCCCTGGGAAAGAAAATTCACCAGTCCAGGTTGCTGATGTCAGTTTGTAGGGCTCCCTTGGGTCTATCAGGGCAGCACAAGTTTGAGGTGGGGACAACTTCGGTATGGGGTCCATCCTTCGATATAAGGATTTTTTGCAGTGAGGACCGTGCCCAGGGCCAGGGGCCCCTGGGCACATCCTTTTTCCATTTTCCCTGGGAAAGAAAACTCAGCAGTCCAGGTTCCTGATGTCAGTTTGTAGGGCTCCCTTGGGTCTATCAGGGCACCACAAGTTTGAGGTGGGGACAACTTCGGTGTGGGGTCCATCCTTCGATATAAGGATTCTTTGCAGTGAGGACCCTGCCCAGGGCGAGGGGCCCCTGGGCACATCCTTTTTCCATTTTCCCTGGGAAAGAAAACTCACCAGTCCAGGTTCCTGATGTCAGTTTGTAGGGCTCCCTTGGGTCTATCAGGGCAGCACAAGTTTGAGGTTGGGACAACTTCGGTGTGGGGTGCATCCTTCGATATAAGGATTTTTTGCAGTGAGGACCCTGCCCAGGGCCAGGGGCCCCTGGGCACAACCTTTTTCCATTTTCCCTGGGAAAGAAAACTCACCAGTCCAGGTTCCTGATGTCAGTTTGTAGGGCTCCCTTGGGTCTATCAGGGCAGCACAATTTTGAGGTGGGGACAACTTCGGTGTGGGGTGCATCCTTCGATATAAGGATTCTTTGCAGTGAGGACCCTGCCCAGGGCCAGGGGCCCCTGGGCACATCCTTTTTCCGTTTTCCCTGGGAAAGAAAACTCACCAGTCCAGGTTGCTGATGTCAGTTTGTATGGCTCCCTTGGGTCTATCAGGGCACCACAAGTTTCAGGTGGGGACAACTTCGGTGTGGGGTCCATCCTTCGATATAAGGATTTTTTGCAGTCAGGGCCAGGGTCCCCTGGGCACATCCTTTGGCCATTTTCCCTGGGAAAGAAAATTCACCAGTCCAGGTTCCTGATGTCAGTTTGTAGGGCTCCCTTGGGTCTATCTGGGCAGCACAAGTTTGAGGTGGGGACAACTTCGGTGTGGGGTCCATCCTTCGATATAGGGATTCTTTACAGTCCGGCCCCAGCCAGTGGCCAGGGGCCCCTGGGCACATCCTTTGGCCATTTTCCCTGGGAAAGAAAACTCACCAGTCCAGGTTCCTGATGCCAGTTTGTAGGGCTCCCTTGGGTCTATCTGGGTAGCACAACTTTCAGGAGCGGACAACTTCGGTCTGGGTTCCATCGTTTGATATAAGGATTTTTAGCAGTCAGGTCGCAGCTCAGTGCCAGGGTCCCCAGGGCACAACCTTTGGCTATTTTCCCTGTGAAAGAAAACTCACCAGTCCAGGTTCCGGATGTCACTTTGTAGGGCTCCCTTGGGTCTATCTGGGTAGCACAACTTTCAGGAGCGGACAACTTCGGTCTGGGGTCCATCCTTCGATATAAGGATTTTTAGCAGTCAGATCCCAGCCCAGTGCAAGGGTCCCCAGGGCACATCCTTTGGCCATTTTCCCTGGAAAAGAAAACTCACCAGTCCAGGTTGCTGATGTCAGTTTGTAGGGCTCCCTTGGGTCTATCTGGGCAGCAGAAATTTGAGGAGCAAACAATTTTGGTCTGTTATCCATCCTTCGATATAGGGATTCTTTGCAGTCAGGTGTCAGCCGAGTGCCAGGGGCCTCAGGGAACATCCTTTGGCCATTTTCCCTGGGAAAGAAAATTCACCAGTCCAGGTTGCTGATGTCAGTTTGTAGGGCTCCCTTGGGTCTATCAGGGCAGCACAACTTTGTGGAGGGGACAACTTCGGTCTGGGGTCCATCCTTCGATATAGGGATTCTTTACAGTCAGGACCCAGCCCAGGTCCAGGGGCCCCTGGGCACACCCTTTGGCCATTTTTCCTACGAAAGGAAATTCACCAGTCCAGGTTCCTGATGTTAGTTTTTAGGGCTCCCTTGGGTCTATCAGGGCAGCACAAGTATGAGATGGGGACAACTTCGGTCTGGGGTCCATCCTTCGATATAAGGATTTCTTGCAGTCATGTTCCAGCCCAGGGCCAGGGGCCCCTGGGCACAACCTTTGGCCATTTTCCCTGGGAAAGAAAACTCACCAGTCCAGGTTCCTGATGTCAGTTTGTAGGGCTCCCTTGGGTCTATCAGGGCAGCACAAATTTGAGGTGGGGACAACTTCGGTGTGGGGTCCATCTTTCGATATAAGGATTTTTTGCATTCAGGTCCCAGCCCAGTGCCAGGGTCCCGAGGGCACATCCTTTGGCCATTTTCCCTGGAAAAGAAAACTCACCAGTCCAGGTTGCTGATGTCAGTTTGTAGAGCTCCCTTGGGTCTATCTGGGCAGCAGAAATTTGAGGAGCAAACAATCTTGGTCTGCGATCCATCCTTCGATATTGGGATTATTTGCAGTCAGGTGTCAGCCGAGTGCCAGGGGCCCCAGGGAACATCCTTTGGCCATTTACCCTGGGAAAGAAAATTCACCAGTCCAGGTTGCTGATGTCAGTTTGTAGGGCTCTCTTGGGTCTATCAGGGCAGCACAAGTATGAGATGGGGACAACTTCAGTCTGGTGTCCACCCTTCGATATAAGGATTCTTTGAAGTCAAGGCCCAGCCGAGAGCCATGGGCCCCCAGGCACATTCTTTGGCCATTTTCCCTGGGAAAGAACACTCACCAGTCCAGGTTCCTGATGTCAGTTTGTAGGGCTCCCTTGGGTCTATCAGGGCACCACAAGTTTGAGGTGGGGACAACTTCGGTGTGGGGTGCATCCTTCGATATAAGGATTTTTTGCAGTGAGGACCCTGCCCAGGGCCAGGGGCCCCTGGGCACATCCTTTTTCCATTTTCCCTGGGAAAGAAAACTCAGCAGTCCAGGTTCCTGATGTCAGTTTGTAGGGCTCCCTTGGGTCTATCAGGGCAGCACAAGTTTGAGGTGGGGACAACTTCGGTGTGGGGTCCATCCTTCGATATAAGGATTCTTTGCAGTGAGGACCCTGCCCAGGGCGAGGGGCCCCTGGGCACATCCTTTTTCCATTTTCCCTGGGAAAGAAAACTCAGCAGTCCAGGTTCCTGATGTCAGTTTGTAGGGCTCCCTTGGGTCTATCAGGGCACCACAAGTTTGAGGTTGGGACAACTTCGGTGTGGGGTGCATCCTTCGATATAAGGATTTTTTTCAGTGAGGACCCTGCCCAGGGCCAGGGGCCCCTGGGCACAACCTTTTTCCATTTTCCCTGGGAAAGAAAACTCACCAGTCCAGGTTCCTGATGTCAGTTTGTAGGGCTCCCTTGGGTCTATCAGGGCAGCACAATTTTGAGGTGGGGACAACTTCGGTGTGGGGTGCATCCTTCGATATAAGGATTTTTTGCAGTGAGGACCCTGCCCAGGGCCAGGGGCCCCTGGGCACATCCTTTTTCCGTTTTCCCTGGGAAAGAAAACTCACCAGTCCAGGTTGCTGATGTCAGTTTGTAGGGCTCCCTTGGGTCTATCAGGGCACCACAAGTTTGAGGTTGGGACAACTTCGGTGTGGGGTGCATCCTTCGATATAAGGATTTTTTTCAGTGAGGACCCTGCCCAGGGCCAGGGGCCCCTGGGCACAACCTTTTTCCATTTTCCCTGGGAAAGAAAACTCACCAGTCCAGGTTCCTGATGTCAGTTTGTAGGGCTCCCTTGGGTCTATCAGGGCAGCACAATTTTGAGGTGGGGACAACTTCGGTGTGGGGTGCATCCTTCGATATAAGGATTTTTTGCAGTGAGGACCCTGCCCAGGGCCAGGGGCCCCTGGGCACATCCTTTTTCCGTTTTCCCTGGGAAAGAAAACTCACCAGTCCAGGTTGCTGATGTCAGTTTGTAGGGCTCCCTTGTGTCTATCAGGGCACCACAAGTTTCAGGTGGGGACAACTTCGGTGTGGGGTCCATCCTTCGATATAAGGATTTTTTGCAGTCAGGGCCAGGGTCCCCTGGGCACAACCTTTGGCCATTTTCCCTGGGAAAGAAAACTCACCAGTCCAGGTTGCTGATGTCAGTTTGTAGGGCTCCCTTGGGTCTATCAGGGCAGCACAAGTTTGAGGTGGGGACAACTTCGGTGTGGGGTCCATCCTTCAATATAAGGATTTTTTGCAGTCAGGGCCAGGGTCCCCTGGGCACATCCTTTGGCCATTTTCCCTGGGAAAGAAAACTCACCAGTCCAGGTTCCTGATGTCAGTTTGTAGGGCTCCCTTGGGTCTATCTGGGCAGCACAAGTTTGAGGTGGGGACAACTTCGGTGTGGGGTCCATCCTTCGATATAGGGATTCTTTACAGTCCGGCCCCAGCCAGTGGCCAGGGGCCCCTGGGCACATCCTTTGGCCATTTTCCCTGGGAAAGAAAACTCACCAGTCCAGGTTGCTGATGCCAGTTTGTAGGGCTCCCTTGGGTCTATCTGGGTAGCACAACTTTCAGGAGCGGACAACTTCGGTCTGGGTTCCATCGTTTGATATAAGGATTTTTAGCAGTCAGGTCGCAGCTCAGTGCCAGGGTCCCCAGGGCACAACCTTTGGCTATTTTCCCTGTGAAAGAAAACTCACCAGTCCAGGTTCCGGATGTCACTTTGTAGGGCTCCCTTGGGTCTATCAGGGCAGCACAAATTTGAGATGGGGACAACTTCAGTCTGGGGTCCAACCTTCGATATAAGGATTTTTAGCAGTCAGATCCCAGCCCAGTGCAAGGGTCCCCAGGGCACATCCTTTGGCCATTTTCCCTGGAAAAGAAAACTCACCAGTCCAGGTTGCTGATGTCAGTTTGTAGGGCTCCCTTGGGTCTATCAGGGCAGCACAACTTTGTGGAGGGGACAACTTCGGTCTGGGGTCCATCCTTCGATATAGGGATTCTTTACAGTCAGGACCCAGCCCAGGTCCAGGGGCCCCTGGGCACACCCTTTGGCCATTTTTCCTACGAAAGAAAATTCACCAGTCCAGGTTCCTGATGTTAGTTTTTAGGGCTCCCTTGGGTCTATCAGGGCAGCACAAGTATGAGATGGGGACAACTTCGGTCTGGGGTCCATCCTTCGATATAAGGATTTCTTGCAGTCATGTTCCAGCCCAGGGCCAGGGGCCCCTGGGCACAACCTTTGGCCATTTTCCCTGGGAAAGAAAACTCACCAGTCCAGGTTCCTGATGTCAGTTTGTAGGGCTCCCTTGGGTCTATCAGGGCAGCACAAATTTGAGGTGGGGACAACTTCGGTGTGGGGTCCATCTTTCGATATAAGGATTTTTTGCATTCAGGTCCCAGCCCAGTGCCAGGGTCCCGAGGGCACATCCTTTGGCCATTTTCCCTGGAAAAGAAAACTCACCAGTCCAGGTTGCTGATGTCAGTTTGTAGAGCTCCCTTGGGTCTATCTGGGCAGCAGAAATTTGAGGAGCAAACAATCTTGGTCTGCGATCCATCCTTCGATATTGGGATTATTTGCAGTCAGGTGTCAGCCGAGTGCCAGGGGCCCCAGGGAACATCCTTTGGCCATTTACCCTGGGAAAGAAAATTCACCAGTCCAGGTTGCTGATGTCAGTTTGTAGGGCTCTCTTGGGTCTATCAGGGCAGCACAAGTATGAGATGGGGACAACTTCAGTCTGGTGTCCACCCTTCGATATAAGGATTCTTTGAAGTCAAGGCCCAGCCGAGAGCCATGGGCCCCCAGGCACATTCTTTGGCCATTTTCCCTGGGAAAGAACACTCACCAGTCCAGGTTCCTGATGTCAGTTTGTAGGGCTCCCTTGGGTCTATCAGGGCACCACAAGTTTGAGGTGGGGACAACTTCGGTGTGGGGTGCATCCTTCGATATAAGGATTTTTTGCAGTGAGGACCCTGCCCAGGGCCAGGGGCCCCTGGGCACATCCTTTTTCCATTTTCCCTGGGAAAGAAAACTCAGCAGTCCAGGTTGCTGATGTCAGTTTGTAGGGCTCCCTTGGGTCTATCAGGGCAGCACAAGTTTGAGGTGGGGACAACTTCGGTGTGGGGTCCATCCTTCGATATAAGGATTCTTTGCAGTGAGGACCCTGCCCAGGGCGAGGGGCCCCTGGGCACATCCTTTTTCCATTTTCCCTGGGAAAGAAAACTCAGCAGTCCAGGTTCCTGATGTCAGTTTGTAGGGCTCCCTTGGGTCTATCAGGGCACCACAAGTTTGAGGTTGGGACAACTTCGGTGTGGGGTGCATCCTTCGATATAAGGATTTTTTTCAGTGAGGACCCTGCCCAGGGCCAGGGGCCCCTGGGCACAACCTTTTTCCATTTTCCCTGGGAAAGAAAACTCACCAGTCCAGGTTCCTGATGTCAGTTTGTAGGGCTCCCTTGGGTCTATCAGGGCAGCACAATTTTGAGGTGGGGACAACTTCGGTGTGGGGTGCATCCTTCGATATAAGGATTTTTTGCAGTGAGGACCCTGCCCAGGGCCAGGGGCCCCTGGGCACATCCTTTTTCCGTTTTCCCTGGGAAAGAAAACTCACCAGTCCAGGTTGCTGATGTCAGTTTGTAGGGCTCCCTTGGGTCTATCAGGGCACCACAAGTTTCAGGTGGGGACAACTTCGGTGTGGGGTCCATCCTTCGATATAAGGATTTTTTGCAGTCAGGGCCAGGGTCCCCTGGGCACATCCTTTGGCCATTTTCCCTGGGAAAGAAAACTCACCAGTCCAGGTTCCTGATGTCAGTTTGTAGGGCTCCCTTGGGTCTATCTGGGCAGCACAAGTTTGAGGTGGGGACAACTTCGGTGTGGGGTCCATCCTTCGATATAGGGATTCTTTACAGTCCGGCCCCAGCCAGTGGCCAGGGGCCCCTGGGCACATCCTTTGGCCATTTTCCCTGGGAAAGAAAACTCACCAGTCCAGGTTGCTGATGCCAGTTTGTAGGGCTCCCTTGGGTCTATCTGGGTAGCACAACTTTCAGGAGCGGACAACTTCGGTCTGGGTTCCATCGTTTGATATAAGGATTTTTAGCAGTCAGGTCGCAGCTCAGTGCCAGGGTCCCCAGGGCACAACCTTTGGCTATTTTCCCTGTGAAAGAAAACTCACCAGTCCAGGTTCCGGATGTCACTTTGTAGGGCTCCCTTGGGTCTATCAGGGCAGCACAAGTTTGAGATGGGGACAACTTCAGTCTGGGGTCCATCCTTCGATATAAGGATTTTTAGCAGTCAGATCCCAGCCCAGTGCAAGGGTCCCCAGGGCACATCCTTTGGCCATTTTCCCTGGAAAAGAAAACTCACCAGTCCAGGTTGCTGATGTCAGTTTGTAGGGCTCCCTTGGGTCTATCTGGGCAGCAGAAATTTGAGGAGCAAACAATTTTGGTCTGTTATCCATCCTTCGATATAGGGATTCTTTGCAGTCAGGTGTCAGCCGAGTGCCAGGGGCCTCAGGGAACATCCTTTGGCCATTTTCCCTGGGAAAGAAAATTCACCAGTCCAGGTTGCTGATGTCAGTTTGTAGGGCTCCCTTGGGTCTATCAGGGCAGCACAACTTTGTGGAGGGGACAACTTCGGTCTGGGGTCCATCCTTCGATATAGGGATTCTTTACAGTCAGGACCCAGCCCAGGTCCAGGGGCCCCTGGGCACATCCTTTGGCCATTTTTCCTACGAAAGAAAATTCACCAGTCCAGGTTCCTGATGTTAGTTTTTAGGGCTCCCTTGGGTCTATCAGGGCAGCACAAGTATGAGATGGGGACAACTTCGGTCTGGGGTCCATCCTTCGATATAAGGATTTCTTGCAGTCATGTTCCAGCCCAGGGCCAGGGGCCCCTGGGCACAACCTTTGGCCATTTTCCCTGGGAAAGAAAACTCACCAGTCCAGGTTCCTGATGTCAGTTTGTAGGGCTCCCTTGGGTCTATCAGGGCAGCACAAATTTGAGGTGGGGACAACTTCGGTGTGGGGTCCATCTTTCGATATAAGGATTTTTTGCATTCAGGTCCCAGCCCAGTGCCAGGGTCCCGAGGGCACATCCTTTGGCCATTTTCCCTGGAAAAGAAAACTCACCAGTCCAGGTTGCTGATGTCAGTTTGTAGAGCTCCCTTGGGTCTATCTGGGCAGCAGAAATTTGAGGAGCAAACAATCTTGGTCTGCGATCCATCCTTCGATATTGGGATTATTTGCAGTCAGGTGTCAGCCGAGTGCCAGGGGCCCCAGGGAACATCCTTTGGCCATTTACCCTGGGAAAGAAAATTCACCAGTCCAGGTTGCTGATGTCAGTTTGTAGGGCTCTCTTGGGTCTATCAGGGCAGCACAAGTATGAGATGGGGACAACTTCAGTCTGGTGTCCACCCTTCGATATAAGGATTCTTTGAAGTCAAGGCCCAGCCGAGAGCCATGGGCCCCCAGGCACATTCTTTGGCCATTTTCCCTGGGAAAGAACACTCACCAGTCCAGGTTCCTGATGTCAGTTTGTAGGGCTCCCTTGGGTCTATCAGGGCACCACAAGTTTGAGGTGGGGACAACTTCGGTGTGGGGTGCATCCTTCGATATAAGGATTTTTTGCAGTGAGGACCGTGCCCAGGACCAGGGGCCCCTGGGCACATCCTTTTTCCATTTTCCCTGGGAAAGAAAACTCAGCAGTCCAGGTTCCTGATGTCAGTTTGTAGGGCTCCCTTGGGTCTATCTGGGCAGCACAAGTTTGAGGTGGGGACAACTTCGGTGTGGGGTCCATCCTTCGATATAAGGATTCTTTGCAGTGAGGACCCTGCCCAGGGCGAAGGGCCCCTGGGCACATCCTTTTTCCATTTTCCCTGGGAAAGAAAACTCAGCAGTCCAGGTTCCTGATGTCAGTTTGTAGGGCTCCCTTGGGTCTATCAGGGCACCACAAGTTTGAGGTTGGGACAACTTCGGTGTGGGGTGCATCCTTCGATATAAGGATTTTTTTCAGTGAGGACCCTGCCCAGGGCCAGGGGCCCCTGGGCACAACCTTTTTCCATTTTCCCTGGGAAAGAAAACTCACCAGTCCAGGTTCCTGATGTCAGTTTGTAGGGCTCCCTTGGGTCTATCAGGGCAGCACAATTTTGAGGTGGGGACAACTTCGGCGTGGGGTGCATCCTTCGATATAAGGATTTTTTGCAGTGAGGACCCTGCCCAGGGCCAGGGGCCCCTGGGCACATCCTTTTTCCGTTTTCCCTGGGAAAGAAAACTCACCAGTCCAGGTTGCTGATGTCAGTTTGTAGGGCTCCCTTGGGTCTATCACGGCACCACAAGTTTCAGGTGGGGACAACTTCGGTGTGGGGTCCATCCTTCGATATAAGGATTTTTTGCAGTCAGGGCCAGGGTCCCCTGGGCACAACCTTTGGCCATTTTCCCTGGGAAAGAAAACTCAGCAGTCCAGGTTCCTGATATCAGTTTGTAGGGCTCCCTTGGGTCTATCAGGGCAGCACAAGTTTGAGGTGGGGACAACTTCGGTGTGGGGTCCATCCTTCGATATAAGGATTTTTTGCAGTCAGGGCCAGGGTCCCCTCGGCACATCCTTTGGCCATTTTCCCTGGGAAAGAAAACTCACCAGTCCAGGTTCCTGATGTCAGTTTGTAGGGCTCCCTTGGGTCTATCTGGGCAGCACAAGTTTGAGGTGGGGACAACTTCGGTGTGGGGTCCATCCTTCGATATAGGGATTCTTTACAGTCCGGCCCCAGCCAGTGGCCAGGGGCCCCTGGGCACATCCTTTGGCCATTTTCCCTGGGAAAGAAAACTCACCAGTCCAGGTTGCTGATGCCAGTTTGTAGGGCTCCCTTGGGTCTATCTAGGTAGCACAACTTTCAGGAGCGGACAACTTCGGTCTGGGTTCCATCGTTTGATATAAGGATTTTTAGCAGTCAGGTGCAGCTTAGTGCCAGGGTCCCCAGGGCACAACCTTTGGCTATTTTCCCTGTGAAAGAAAACTCACCAGTCCAGGTTCCGGATGTCACTTTGTAGGGCTCCCTTGGGTCTATCAGGGCAGCACAAATTTGAGATGGGGACAACTTCAGTCTGGGGTCCAACCTTCGATATAAGGATTTTTAGCAGTCAGATCCCAGCCCAGTGCAAGGGTCCCCAGGGCACATCCTTTGGCCATTTTCCCTGGAAAAGAAAACTCACCAGTCCAGGTTGCTGATGTCAGTTTGTAGGGCTCCCTTGGGTCTATCTGGGCAGCAGAAATTTGAGGAGCAAACAATTTTGGTCTGTTATCCATCCTTCGATATAGGGATTCTTTGCAGTCAGGTGTCAGCCGAGTGCCAGGGGCCTCAGGGAACATCCTTTGGCCATTTTCCCTGGGAAAGAAAATTCACCAGTCCAGGTTGCTGATGTCAGTTTGTAGGGCTCCCTTAGGTCTATCAGGGCAGCACAACTTTGTGGAGGGGACAACTTCGGTCTGGGGTCCATCCTTCGATATAGGGATTCTTTACAGTCAGGACCCAGCCCAGGTCCAGGGGCCCCTGGGCACATCCTTTGGCCATTTTTCCTACGAAAGAAAATTCACCAGTCCAGGTTCCTGATGTTAGTTTTTAGGGCTCCCTTGGGTCTATCAGGGCAGCACAAGTATGAGATGGGGACAACTTCGGTCTGGGGTCCATCCTTCGATATAAGGATTTCTTGCAGTCATGTTCCAGCCCAGGGCCAGGGGCCCCTGGGCACAACCTTTGGCCATTTTCCCTGGGAAAGAAAACTCACCAGTCCAGGTTCCTGATGTCAGTTTGTAGGGCTCCCTTGGGTCTATCAGGGCAGCACAAATTTGAGGTGGGGACAACTTCGGTGTGGGGTCCATCTTTCGATATAAGGATTTTTTGCATTCAGGTCCCAGCCCAGTGCCAGGGTCCCGAGGGCACATCCTTTGGCCATTTTCCCTGGAAAAGAAAACTCACCAGTCCAGGTTGCTGATGTCAGTTTGTAGAGCTCCCTTGGGTCTATCTGGGCAGCAGAAATTTGAGGAGCAAACAATCTTGGTCTGCGATCCATCCTTCGATATTGGGATTATTTGCAGTCAGGTGTCAGCCGAGTGCCAGGGGCCCCAGGGAACATCCTTTGGCCATTTACCCTGGGAAAGAAAATTCACCAGTCCAGGTTGCTGATGTCAGTTTGTAGGGCTCTCTTGGGTCTATCAGGGCAGCACAAGTATGAGATGGGGACAACTTCAGTCTGGTGTCCATCCTTCGATATAAGGATTCTTTGAAGTCAAGGCCCAGCCGAGAGCCATGGGCCCCCAGGCACATTCTTTGGCCATTTTCCCTGGGAAAGAACACTCACCAGTCCAGGTTGCTGATGTCAGTTTGTAGGGCTCCCTTGGGTCTATCAGGGCACCACAAGTTTGAGGTGGGGACAACTTCGGTGTGGGGTGCATCCTTCGATATAAGGATTTTTTGCAGTGAGGACCGTGCCCAGGGCCAGGGGCCCCTGGGCACATCCTTTTTCCATTTTCCCTGGGAAAGAAAACTCAGCAGTCCAGGTTCCTGATGTCAGTTTGTAGGGCTCCCTTGGGTCTATCAGGGCAGCACAAGTTTGAGGTGGGGACAACTTCGGTGTGGGGTCCCTCCTTCGATATAAGGATTCTTTGCAGTGAGGACCCTGCCCAGGGCCAGGGGCCCCTGGGCACATCCTTTTTCCATTTTCCCTGGGAAAGAAAACTCACCAGTCCAGGTTGCTGATGTCAGTTTGTAGGGCTCCCTTGGGTCTATCAGGGCACCACAAGTTTGAGGTGGGGACAACTTCGGTGTGGGGTCCATCCTTCGATATAAGGATTTTTTGCAGTCAAGGCCAGGGTCCCCTGGGCACATCCTTTGGCCATTTTCCCTGGGAAAGAAAACTCACCAGTCCAGGTTCCTGATGTCAGTTTGTAGGGCTCCCTTGGGTCTATCTGGGCAGCACAAGTTTGAGGTGGGGACAACTTCGGTGTGGGGTCCATCCTTCGATATAGGGATTCTTTACAGTCCGGCCCCAGCCAGTGGCCAGGGTCCCCTGGGCACATCCTTTGGCCATTTTCCCTGGGAAAGAAAACTCACCAGTCCAGGTTGCTGATTCCAGTTTGTAGGGCTCCCTTGGGTCTATCTGGGTAGCACAACTTTCAGGAGCGGACAACTTCGGTCTGGGTTCCATTGTTTGATATAAGGATTTTTAGCAGTCAGGTCGCAGCTCAGTGCCAGGGTCCCCAGGGCACAACCTTTGGCTATTTTCCCTGTGAAAGAAAACTCACCAGTCCAGGTTCCGGATGTCACTTTGTAGGGCTCCCTTGGGTCTATCAGGGCAGCACAAGTTTGAGATGGGGACAACTTCAGTCTGGGGTCCATCCTTCGATATAAGGATTTTTAGCAGTCAGATCCCAGCCCAGTGCAAGGGTCCCCAGGGCACATCCTTTGGCCATTTTCCCTGGAAAAGAAAACTCACCAGTCCAGGTTCCTGATGTCAGTTTGTAGGGCTCCCTTGGGTCTATCTGGGCAGCAGAAATTTGAGGAGCAAACAATTTTGGTCTGTTATCCATCCTTCGATATAGGGATTCTTTGCAGTCAGGTGTCAGCCGAGTGCCAGGGGCCTCAGGGAACATCCTTTGGCCATTTTCCCTGGGAAAGAAAATTCACCAGTCCAGGTTGCTGATGTCAGTTTGTAGGGCTCCCTTAGGTCTATCAGGGCAGCACAACTTTGTGGAGGGGACAACTTCGGTCTGGGGTCCATCCTTCGATATAGGGATTCTTTACAGTCAGGACCCAGCCCAGGTCCAGGGGCCCCTGGGCACATCCTTTGGCCATTTTTCCTACGAAAGAAAATTCACCAGTCCAGGTTCCTGATGTTAGTTTTTAGGGCTCCCTTGGGTCTATCAGGGCAGCACAAGTATGAGATGGGGACAACTTCGGTCTGGGGTCCATCCTTCGATATAAGGATTTCTTGCAGTCATGTTCCAGCCCAGGGCCAGGGGCCCCTGGGCACAACCTTTGGCCATTTTCCCTGGGAAAGAAAACTCACCAGTCCAGGTTCCTGATGTCAGTTTGTAGGGCTCCCTTGGGTCTATCAGGGCAGCACAAATTTGAGGTGGGGACAACTTCGGTGTGGGGTCCATCTTTCGATATAAGGATTTTTTGCATTCAGGTCCCAGCCCAGTGCCAGGGTCCCGAGGGCACATCCTTTGGCCATTTTCCCTGGAAAAGAAAACTCACCAGTCCAGGTTGCTGATGTCAGTTTGTAGAGCTCCCTTGGGTCTATCTGGGCAGCAGAAATTTGAGGAGCAAACAATCTTGGTCTGCGATCCATCCTTCGATATTGGGATTATTTGCAGTCAGGTGTCAGCCGAGTGCCAGGGGCCCCAGGGAACATCCTTTGGCCATTTACCCTGGGAAAGAAAATTCACCAGTCCAGGTTGCTGATGTCAGTTTGTAGGGCTCTCTTGGGTCTATCAGGGCAGCACAAGTATGAGATGGGGACAACTTCAGTCTGGTGTCCACACTTCGATATAAGGATTCTTTGAAGTCAAGGCCCAGCCGAGAGCCATGGGCCCCCAGGCACATTCTTTGGCCATTTTCCCTGGGAAAGAACACTCACCAGTCCAGGTTCCTGATGTCAGTTTGTAGGGCTCCCTTGGGTCTATCAGGGCACCACAAGTTTGAGGTGGGGACAACTTCGGTGTGGGGTGCATCCTTCGATATAAGGATTTTTTTCAGTGAGGACCCTGCCCAGGGCCAGGGGCCCCTGGGCACAACCTTTTTCCATTTTCCCTGGGAAAGAAAACTCACCAGTCCAGGTTCCTGATGTCAGTTTGTAGGGCTCCCTTGGGTCTATCAGGGCAGCACAATTTTGAGGTGGGGACAACTTCGGCGTGGGGTGCATCCTTCGATATAAGGATTTTTTGCAGTGAGGACCCTGCCCAGGGCCAGGGGCCCCTGGGCACATCCTTTTTCCGTTTTCCCTGGGAAAGAAAACTCACCAGTCCAGGTTGCTGATGTCAGTTTGTAGGGCTCCCTTGGGTCTATCACGGCACCACAAGTTTCAGGTGGGGACAACTTCGGTGTGGGGTCCATCCTTCGATATAAGGATTTTTTGCAGTCAGGGCCAGGGTCCCCTGGGCACAACCTTTGGCCATTTTCCCTGGGAAAGAAAACTCAGCAGTCCAGGTTCCTGATATCACTTTGTAGGGCTCCCTTGGGTCTATCAGGGCAGCACAAGTTTGAGGTGGGGACAACTTCGGTGTGGGGTCCATCCTTCGATATAAGGATTTTTTGCAGTCAGGGCCAGGGTCCCCTGGGCACATCCTTTGGCCATTTTCCCTGGGAAAGAAAACTCACCAGTCCAGGTTCCTGATGTCAGTTTGTAGGGCTCCCTTGGGTCTATCTGGGCAGCACAAGTTTGAGGTGGGGACAACTTCGGTGTGGGGTCCATCGTTCGATATAAGGATTATTTGAAGTCAGGGCCAGGGGCCCCCGGGCACATCCTTTGGCCATTTTCCCCGGGAAAGAAAACTCACCAGTCCAGGTTCCTGATGTCAGTTTGTAGGGCTCCCTTGGGTCTATCTGGGCAGCACAAGTTTGAGGTGGGGACAACTTCGGTGTGGGGTCCATCCTTCGATATAAGGATTTTTAGCAGTCAGGTCCCAGCCCAGTTCCAGGGTCCCCAGGGCATATCCTTTGGCCATTTTCCCTGGAAAAGAAAACTCACCAGTCCAGGTTCCTGATGTCAGTTTGTAGGGCTCCCTTGGTTCTATCTGGGCAGCACAAATTTGAGGAGCGGACAATTTTGGTCTGTTATCCATCCTTCGATATAAGGATTCTTTTCAGTCAGGTCCCACCCGAGTGCCAGGGGCCCCAGGGAACATCCTTTGGCCATTTTCCCTGGGAAAGAAAACTCACAAGTCCAGGTTCCTGATGTCAGTTTGTAGGGCTCCCTTGGGTCTATCAGGGCACCACAAGTTTGAGGTGGGGACAACTTCGGTGTGGGGTCCATCCTTCGATATAAGTATTCTTCGAAGTCAAGGCCCAGACGAGAGCCATGGGCCCCTGGGCACATTCTGTGGCCATTTTCCCTGGGAAAGAAAATTCACCAGTCCAGGTTGCTGATGTCAGTTTGTAGGGCTCCCTTGGGTCTATCAGGGCACCACAAGTTTGAGGTGGGGACAACTTCGGTGTGGGGTCCATCCTTCGATATAAGGATTCTTTGCAGTGAGGACCCTGCCCAGGGCGAGGGGCCCCTGGGCACATCCTTTTTCCATTTTCCCTGGGAAAGAAAACTCAGCAGTCCAGGTTCCTGATGTCAGTTTGTAGGGCTCCCTTGGGTCTATCAGGGCACCACAAGTTTGAGGTTGGGACAACTTCGGTGTGGGGTGCATCCTTCGATATAAGGATATTTTTCAGTGAGGACCCTGCCCAGGGCCAGGGGCCCCTGGGCACAACCTTTTTCCATTTTCCCTGGGAAAGAAAACTCACCAGTCCAGGTTCCTGATGTCAGTTTGTAGGGCTCCCTTGGGTCTATCAGGACAGCACAATTTTGAGGTGGGGACAACTTCGGTGTGGGGTCCATCCTTCGATATAAGGATTTTTTTCAGTGAGGACCCTGCCCAGGGCCAGGGGCCCCTGGGCACATCCTTTTTCCATTTTCCCTGGGAAAGAAAACTCAGCAGTCCAGGTTCCTGATGTCAGTTTGTAGGGCTCCCTTGGGTCTATCTGGGCAGCACAAGTTTGAGGTGGGGACAACTTCGGTGTGGGGTCCATCGTTCGATATAAGGATTATTTGAAGTCAGGGCCAGGGGCCCCCGGGCACATCCTTTGGCCATTTTCCCCGGGAAAGAAAACTCACCAGTCCAGGTTCCTGATGTCAGTTTGTAGGGCTCCCTTGGGTCTATCTGGGCAGCACAAGTTTGAGGTGGGGACAACTTCGGTGTGGGGTCCATCCTTCGATATAAGGATTTTTAGCAGTCAGGTCCCAGCCCAGTTCCAGGGTCCCCAGGGCATATCCTTTGGCCATTTTCCCTGGAAAAGAAAACTCACCAGTCCAGGTTCCTGATGTCAGTTTGTAGGGCTCCCTTGGTTCTATCTGGGCAGCACAAATTTGAGGAGCGGACAATTTTGGTCTGTTATCCATCCTTCGATATAAGGATTCTTTTCAGTCAGGTCCCACCCGAGTGCCAGGGGCCCCAGGGAACATCCTTTGGCCATTTTCCCTGGGAAAGAAAACTCACAAGTCCAGGGTCCTGATGTCAGTTTGTAGGGCTCCCTTGGGTCTATCAGGGCACCACAAGTTTGAGGTGGGGACAACTTCGGTGTGGGGTCCATCCTTCGATATAAGTATTCTTCGAAGTCAAGGCCCAGACGAGAGCCATGGGCCCCTGGGCACATTCTGTGGCCATTTTCCCTGGGAAAGAAAATTCACCAGTCCAGGTTGCTGATGTCAGTTTGTAGGGCTCCCTTGGGTCTATCAGGGCACCACAAGTTTGAGGTGGGGACAACTTCGGTGTGGGGTCCATCCTTCGATATAAGGATTCTTTGCAGTGAGGACCCTGCCCAGGGCGAGGGGCCCCTGGGCACATCCTTTTTCCATTTTCCCTGGGAAAGAAAACTCAGCAGTCCAGGTTCCTGATGTCAGTTTGTAGGGCTCCCTTGGGTCTATCAGGGCACCACAAGTTTGAGGTTGGGACAACTTCGGTGTGGGGTGCATCCTTCGATATAAGGATATTTTTCAGTGAGGACCCTGCCCAGGGCCAGGGGCCCCTGGGCACAACCTTTTTCCATTTTCCCTGGGAAAGAAAACTCACCAGTCCAGGTTCCTGATGTCAGTTTGTAGGGCTCCCTTGGGTCTATCAGGACAGCACAATTTTGAGGTGGGGACAACTTCGGTGTGGGGTCCATCCTTCGATATAAGGATTTTTTGCAGTGAGGACCCTGCCCAGGGCCAGGGGCCCCTGGGCACATCCTTTTTCCGTTTTCCCTGGGAAAGAAAGCTCAGCAGTCCATGTTGATGATGTCAGTTTGTAGGGCTCCCTTGGGTCTATCAGGGCAGCACAAGTTTGAGGTGGGGACAACTTCGGTGTGGGGTCCATCCTTCGATATAAGGATTTTTTGCAGTCAGGGCCAGGGGCCCCCAGGCACATCCTTTGGCCATTTTCCCTGGGAAAGAAAACTCACCAGTCCAGGTTCCTGATGTCAGTTTGTAGGGCTCCCTTGGGTCTATCAGGGCAGCACAATTTTGAGGTGGGGACAACTTCGGTGTGGGGTGCATCCTTCGATATAAGGATTTTTTGCAGTGAGGACCATGCCCAGGGCCAGGGGCCCCCGGGCACATCCTTTGGCCATTTTCCCTGGGAAAGAAAACTCAGCAGTCCAGGTTGCTGATGTCAGTTTGTAGGGCTCCCTTGGGTCTATCAGGGCAGCACATATTTTATTTCGGGACAACTTCGGTCTGGGGTCCATCCTTCAATATAAGGAGTCTTTGAAATCAGGGCCCAGCCCAGGGCCAGGGGCCCCTGGGCACATCCTTTGGCCATTTTCCCTGGGAAAGAAAACTCACCAGTCCAGGTTCCTCATGTCAGTTTGTAGGGCTCCCTTGGGTCTATCAGGGTAGCACAAGATTGAGGAGGGGACAATTTTGGTCTGTGATCCATCCTTCAATATTGGGATTCTTTACAGTCAGGACCCACCCCAGGGCCAGGGGCCCCTGGGCACATCCTTTGGCCATTTTCCCTGGGAAAGAAAACTCACCAGTCCAGGTTGGTGATATCAGTTTGTAGGGCTCCCTTGGGTCTATCTGGGCAGCACAATATGAGGAGGGGATAACTTCAGTTTGGGGTCCAAACGTCGATATAAATATTCTTTGTAGTCAGGTCCCAGATCTGTGCCCGGGGCCCCTGGGCACATCCTTTGGCCATTTTCCCTGGGAAAGAAAATTCACCAGTCCAGGTTCCTGATATCAGTTTGTAGGGCTCCCTTGGGTCTATCTGGGCAGCAGAAATTTGAGGAGAGGACAAATTTTGTCTGCGATCCATCCTTCGATGTAAGGATATTTTGCAGTCAGGCCCCAGCCCAGGGGCCACGGGCTTAGGGCACATCCTTTGGCCATTTTCCCTGGGAAACAAAACTCAGCAGTCCAGGTTCCTGATGTCAGTTTGTATGAATCACTTGGGCCTCTCTGGGCAGCAGAAATTTGAGGAGGGGACAACTTTAGTCTGCGATCCATCCTTCAATATAAGGATTATTTGGATTCAGGCCCCAGCCCAGGTCCAGGGGCCCCAGGGCACATCCTTTGGCCATTTTCCCTGGGAAAGAAAACTCAGCAGTCCATGTTGATGATGTCAGTTTGTAGGGCTCCCTTGGGTCTACCTGGGCACCACAACTTTGTGGAGGGGACAACTTCGGTCTGGGGTCCATCCTTCGATAGAAGGATTTTTTGCAGTCTGTGCCCAGCCCAGGGCCAGGGGCCCCTGGGCACATCCTTTGGCCATTTTCCCTGGGAAAGAAAACTCACCAGTCCAGGTTGCTGATGTCAGTTTGTAGGGCTCCCTTGGGTCTATCGGGGCAGTACAATTTTGAGGAGGGGACAACTTTGGTCTGCGATTCATCCTTCGATATAAGGATTCTTTGAAGTCTGGTCCCAGCCGAGTGCCAGGAGCCCCAGGGCACATCCTTTGGCCATTTTGCCTGGGAAAGAAAACTCACCAGTCCAGGTTCCTGATGTCAGTTTGTAGGGCTCCCTTGGGTCTACCTGGGCAGCACAACTTTGAGGAGGGGAGAACTTCTGTTTGGGGTCCAAACTTTGATATAAGGATTCTTTGCAGTCAGGTCCCAGCCCAGTGCCAGGGGCCCCCGGGCAAATCCTTTGGCAATTTTCCCTGTGAAAGAAAACTCAGCAGTCCAGGTTGCTGATGTCAATTTTTAGAGCTCCATTGGGTCTAACAGGGCAGCAGAAATTTGAGGAGGGGACGACTTTGGTCTGTGATCCATCCTTCGATATATGGATTCTTTACAGTCAGGCCCCAGCCCAGAGCCAGGGGCCTCTTGGCCAATACTTGGCCATTTCCCCTGGGAAGGAAAAATCACCAGTCCAGGTTCCTGATATCATTTTGAAGTGCTCCCATAAAACTGGCTGGGCGGCACAAGTTTGAGCTTTCTCCCTGCGAGACACACTGGCAAAGCTTTTCACTATGATACAGTCTAGTGCAGAGGCACACTACGGCTCTCCGGAGCTGTCCGAAGCCAAGCGCCGGTGGCCGGCGTCTTTCAGCTGAAGCTGCGCTTCGGAGCGTACGGCTGCCGCTCCGCTGTTGTGTGCGCGAAGCAGCCGCTTCTCCTGCTCCGGGAGCCGGACAGAGCGGTAGCTTGTACGAGGGCGAAGAACGAAGCCGCAGAGCACCGGGCTTTTGCGCGCACCCTAAGGACTGCTAGTGGACCGTGGTGGCCGCTCGCCTGCCTCTTCAATTCCATTCTAGCATACTTATGGAAGGTGTTCCAGGACAATTTTCCTGAGTTTTGAATTCCGCCTGATGCAGCCCTTCCTGGGAAAATCCTGCTCCTCCTCTGAGGCTCCGACAGGCAGAGACCTCGATAGCAACTGCAGAAATGAAGGGCTGCGTTGAGTTGTCGAGAAGCAAGAACATAGCCAGCGCCTTGTGTTTGGGAGTCAGCAGCTGCTGGACTTTTGCCATTGCTTTCACTGTGCACTGAATGCCAGGACGGCATGTGCACATTAAAACAACGAGCTGGGCAAGAGCAGGAAGGGAGCACGGGCATCAGAGAGCATCTGGCATCTTGCCCTGGAAAGGGCAGTGTTTTTGGAGTGTGCAGTAAAATCGTGTTTCTGGACAAGGGAGGCATAAGTGCGCTGCGCTGCTACGCTTTCTCCCTGCGAGACACACTGACAAAGCTTTTCGCTATGTTGCAGTCTAGTGCAGACGCACACTACGGCTCTCCGGAGCTGTCCGAAGCCAAGCGCTGGTGGCCGGCGTCTTTCGGCTGAAGCAGCGCTTCGGAGCGTACGGCTGCCGCTGCGCTCTTGTGTGCGCGAAGCAGCCGCTTCTCCTGCTCCGGGAGCCGGACAGAGCGGTAGCTTGTACGAGGGCGAAGAACGTTGCCGCAGGGAGACGACATTGAGTGCACAGCCTTGGCACTGCTAGAGGACGGTGGCTAACGCTCCCTGCCTCTTCAATGCACTGCTGGCATGCTTTATTGAAGGTGTTCCGAGACAACTTTCCTGGGTTTTGACTTCGTCCTGATGAAGCCCCTCTTGGGAAATTGGTGCTCGTCCCCGAAGGCTCGAGATGCAGAGAACTCGATGGCAGCTGCCGAAATGAAGGACTCCGTTGAAATGTGGAGAAGCAAGAACGTAGACAAGCGCCTTGTGTTTGGGAGTCAGCAGCTGCTGGACTTTTGCCATTGCTTTCACTGTGCACTGAATGCCCGGACGGCATGTGCACGCTACAACAACGAGCTAGGCAGGAGTGGGCAGAAGGAAAAAGGCTTCAGACAGCAGCATACATATTACCACGGAAAGGGCAGTGTTTTTGGAGTGTGCAGTAAAATCGTGTTTCTGGACAAGGGAGGCATAAGTGCGCTGCGCTCCTAAGCTATCTCCCTGCGAGACACACTGACAAAGCTTTTCGTTATCATGCAGTCTAGTGCAGACGCACACTACGGCTCTCCGGAGCTGTCCGAAGCCAAGCGCCGGTGGCCGGCGTCTTTCGGCTGAAGCTGCGCTTCGGAGCGTACGGCTGCCGCTCCGCTGTTGTGTGCGCGAAGCAGCCGCTTCTCCTGCTCCGGGAACCGGACAGAGCGGTAGCTTGTACGAGGGCGAAGAACGAAGCCGCAGAGCACCGGGCTTTTGCGCGCACCCTAAGGACTGCTAGTGGACCGTGGTGGCGGCTCGCCTGCCTCTTCAATTCCATTCTAGCATACTTATGGAAGGTGTTCCAGGACAATTTTCCTGAGTTTTGAATTCCGCCTGATGCAGCCCCTCCTAGGAAACTCGTGCTCGTCCTCTGAGTTTCCGAGTGCAGAGACCTCGATGGCAGCTGCAGAAATGAAGGGCTGCGTTGAGTTGTCAAGAAGCAAGAACATAGCCAGCACCTTGTGTTTGGGACTCAGCAGCTGCTGGACTTTTGCCATTGCTTTCACTGTGCACTGAATGCCAGGACGGCATGTGCACATTAAAACAACGAGCTGGGCAAGAGCAGGAAGGGAGCACGGCCATCAGAGAGCATCTGGCATCTTGCCCTGGAAAGGGCAGTGTTTTTGGAGTGTGCAGTAAAATCGTGTTTCTGGACAAGGGAGGCATAAGTGCGCTGCGCTCCTAAGCTATCTCCCTGCGAGACACACTGCCAAAGCCTTTCGTTATCATGCAGTCTAGTGCAGACGCACACTACGGCTCTCCGGAGCTGTCCGAAGCCAAGCGCCGGTGGCCGGCGTCTTTCGGCTGAAGCTGCGCTTCGGAGCGTACGGCTGTTGTGTGCGCGAAGCAGCCGCTTCTCCTGCTCCGGGAGCCAGACAGAGCGGTAGCTTGTACGAGGACGAAGAACGAAGCCGCAGAGCACCGGGCTTTTGCGCGCACCCTAAGGACTGCTAGTGGACCGTAGTGGCCGCTCGCCTGCCTCTTCAATTCCCTTCTTGCATGCTTTATTGAAGGTGTTCCTGGACAATTTTCCTGAGTTTTGAATTCCTCCTGATGCAGCCCCTCCTAGGAAACTCGTGCTCGTCCTCTGAGGCTCCGACATGCAGAGACCTCGATGGCAGCTACAGAAATGAAGGGCTGCGTTGAGTTATCGAGAAGCAAGAACATAGCCAGCGCCTTGTGTTTGGGAGTCAGCAGCTGCTGGACTTTTGCCATTGCTTTCACTGTGCACTGAATGCCAGGACGGCATGTGCTAGTTATAACAACGAGCTGGGCAAAGAGTAGCCGAAAGATCACGGCCGTCAGAAAGCAGCTTAATATTGCCCTGGAAAGGGCAGTGTTTTTGGAGTGTGCAGTAAAATCGTGTTTCTGGACAAGGGAGGCATAAGTGCGCTGCGCTCCTAAGCTATTTCCCTGCGAGACACACTGCCAAAGCTTTTCGCTATATTGCAGTCTAGTACAGACGCACACTACGGCTCTCCGGAGCTGTCCGAAGCCAAGCGCCGGTCGCCGGCGTCTTTCGGCTGAAGCTGCGCTTCGGAGCGTACGGCTGTTGTGTGCGCGAAGCAGCCGCTTCTCCTGCTCCGGGAGCCGTACAGAGCGGTAGCTTGTACGAGGACGAAGAACGAAGCCGCAGAGCACCGGGCTTCTGCGCGCACCCTAAGGACTGCTAGTGGACCGTGGTAGCCGCTCGCCTGCCTCTTCAATTCCCTTCTTGCATGCTTTATTGAAGGTGTTCCAGGACAATTTTCCTGAGTTTTGAATTCGTCCTGCTGCAGCCCTTCCTGGGAAACTCCTTCTCCTCCTTTGAGGCTCCACTATGAAGAGACCTCGATGGCAACTGCAGAAATGAAGGGCTGCGTTGAGTTGTCGAGAAGCAAGAACATAGCCAGCGCCTTGTGTTTGGGAGTCAGCAGCTGCTGGACTTTTGCCATTGCTTTCACTGTGCACTGAATGCCAGGACGGCATGTGCACATTAAAACAACGAGCTGGGCAAGAGCAGGAAGGGAGCACGGGCATCAGAGAGCATCTGGCATCTTGCCCTGGAAAGGGCAGTGTTTTTGGAGTGTGCAGTAAAATCGTGTTTCTGGACAAGGGAGGCATAAGTGCGCTGCGCTGCTACGCTTTCTCCCTGCGAGACACACTGACAAAGCTTTTCGCTATGTTGCAGTCTAGTGCAGACGCACACTACGGCTCTCCGGAGCTGTCCGAAGCCAAGCGCTGGTGGCCGGCGTCTTTCGGCTGAAGCAGCGCTTCGGAGCGTACGGCTGCCGCTGCGCTCTTGTGTGCGCGAAGCAGCCGCTTCTCCTGCTCCGGGAGCCGGACAGAGCGGTAGCTTGTACGAGGGCGAAGAACGTTGCCGCAGGGAGACGACATTGAGTGCACAGCCTTGGCACTGCTAGAGGACGGTGGCTAACGCTCCCTGCCTCTTCAATGCACTGCTGGCATGCTTTATTGAAGGTGTTCCGAGACAACTTTCCTGGGTTTTGACTTCGTCCTGATGAAGCCCCTCTTGGGAAATTGGTGCTCGTCCCCGAAGGCTCGAGATGCAGAGAACTCGATGGCAGCTGCCGAAATGAAGGACTCCGTTGAAATGTGGAGAAGCAAGAACGTAGACAAGCGCCTTGTGTTTGGGAGTCAGCAGCTGCTGGACTTTTGCCATTGCTTTCACTGTGCACTGAATGCCCGGACGGCATGTGCACGCTACAACAACGAGCTAGGCAGGAGTGGGCAGAAGGAAAAAGGCTTCAGACAGCAGCATACATATTACCACGGAAAGGGCAGTGTTTTTGGAGTGTGCAGTAAAATCGTGTTTCTGGACAAGGGAGGCATAAGTGCGCTGCGCTCCTAAGCTATCTCCCTGCGAGACACACTGACAAAGCTTTTCGTTATCATGCAGTCTAGTGCAGACGCACACTACGGCTCTCCGGAGCTGTCCGAAGCCAAGCGCCGGTGGCCGGCGTCTTTCGGCTGAAGCTGCGCTTCGGAGCGTACGGCTGCCGCTCCGCTGTTGTGTGCGCGAAGCAGCCGCTTCTCCTGCTCCGGGAACCGGACAGAGCGGTAGCTTGTACGAGGGCGAAGAACGAAGCCGCAGAGCACCGGGCTTTTGCGCGCACCCTAAGGACTGCTAGTGGACCGTGGTGGCGGCTCGCCTGCCTCTTCAATTCCATTCTAGCATACTTATGGAAGGTGTTCCAGGACAATTTTCCTGAGTTTTGAATTCCGCCTGATGCAGCCCCTCCTAGGAAACTCGTGCTCGTCCTCTGAGTTTCCGAGTGCAGAGACCTCGATGGCAGCTGCAGAAATGAAGGGCTGCGTTGAGTTGTCAAGAAGCAAGAACATAGCCAGCACCTTGTGTTTGGGACTCAGCAGCTGCTGGACTTTTGCCATTGCTTTCACTGTGCACTGAATGCCAGGACGGCATGTGCACATTAAAACAACGAGCTGGGCAAGAGCAGGAAGGGAGCACGGCCATCAGAGAGCATCTGGCATCTTGCCCTGGAAAGGGCAGTGTTTTTGGAGTGTGCAGTAAAATCGTGTTTCTGGACAAGGGAGGCATAAGTGCGCTGCGCTCCTAAGCTATCTCCCTGCGAGACACACTGCCAAAGCCTTTCGTTATCATGCAGTCTAGTGCAGACGCACACTACGGCTCTCCGGAGCTGTCCGAAGCCAAGCGCCGGTGGCCGGCGTCTTTCGGCTGAAGCTGCGCTTCGGAGCGTACGGCTGTTGTGTGCGCGAAGCAGCCGCTTCTCCTGCTCCGGGAGCCAGACAGAGCGGTAGCTTGTACGAGGACGAAGAACGAAGCCGCAGAGCACCGGGCTTTTGCGCGCACCCTAAGGACTGCTAGTGGACCGTAGTGGCCGCTCGCCTGCCTCTTCAATTCCCTTCTTGCATGCTTTATTGAAGGTGTTCCTGGACAATTTTCCTGAGTTTTGAATTCCTCCTGATGCAGCCCCTCCTAGGAAACTCGTGCTCGTCCTCTGAGGCTCCGACATGCAGAGACCTCGATGGCAGCTACAGAAATGAAGGGCTGCGTTGAGTTATCGAGAAGCAAGAACATAGCCAGCGCCTTGTGTTTGGGAGTCAGCAGCTGCTGGACTTTTGCCATTGCTTTCACTGTGCACTGAATGCCAGGACGGCATGTGCTAGTTATAACAACGAGCTGGGCAAAGAGTAGCCGAAAGATCACGGCCGTCAGAAAGCAGCTTAATATTGCCCTGGAAAGGGCAGTGTTTTTGGAGTGTGCAGTAAAATCGTGTTTCTGGACAAGGGAGGCATAAGTGCGCTGCGCTCCTAAGCTATTTCCCTGCGAGACACACTGCCAAAGCTTTTCGCTATATTGCAGTCTAGTACAGACGCACACTACGGCTCTCCGGAGCTGTCCGAAGCCAAGCGCCGGTGGCCGGCGTCTTTCGGCTGAAGCTGCGCTTCGGAGCGTACGGCTGTTGTGTGCGCGAAGCAGCCGCTTCTCCTGCTCCGGGAGCCGTACAGAGCGGTAGCTTGTACGAGGACGAAGAACGAAGCCGCAGAGCACCGGGCTTCTGCGCGCACCCTAAGGACTGCTAGTGGACCGTGGTAGCCGCTCGCCTGCCTCTTCAATTCCCTTCTTGCATGCTTTATTGAAGGTGTTCCAGGACAATTTTCCTGAGTTTTGAATTCGTCCTGCTGCAGCCCTTCCTGGGAAACTCCTTCTCCTCCTTTGAGGCTCCACTATGAAGAGACCTCGATGGCAACTGCAGAAATGAAGGGCTGCGTTGAGTTGTCGAGAAGCAAGAACATAGCCAGCGCCTTGTGTTTGGGACTCAGCAGCTGCTGGACTTTTGCCATTGCTTTCACTGTGCACTGAATGCCAGGACGGCATATGCTAGTTATAACAACGAGCTGGGCAAGAGCAGGAAGGGAGCACGGCCATCAGAGAGCATCTGGCATCTTGCCCTGGAAAGGGCAGTGTTTTTGGAGTGTGCAGTAAAATCGTGTTTCTGGACAAGGGAGGCATAAGTGCGCTGCGCTCCTAAGCTATCTGCCTGCGAGACACACTGCCAAAGCTTTTCGTTATCATGCAGTCTAGTGCAGACGCACACTACGGCTCTCCGGAGCTGTCCGAAGCCAAGCGCCGGTGGCCGGCGTCTTTCGGCTGAAGCTGCGCTTCGGAGTGTACGGCTGCCGCTCCGCTGTTGTGTGCGCGAAGCAGCCGCTTCTCCTGCTCCGGGAGCCGGACAGAGCGGTAGCTTGTACGAGGGCGAAGAACGAAGCCGCCGAGCACCGGGCTTTTGCGCGCACCCTAAGGACTGCTAGTGGACCGTGGTGGCCGCTCGCCTGCCTCTTCAATTCCATTCTAGCATACTTATGGAAGGTGTTGCAGGACAATTTTCCTGAGTTTTGAATTCCTCTTGATGCAGCCCCTCCTAGGAAACTCGTGCTCGTCCTCTGAGTTTCCGAGTGCAGAGACCTCGATGGCAGCTGCAGAAATGAAGGGCTGCGTTGAGTTGTCGAGAAGCAAGAACATAGCCAGCGCCTTGTGTTTGGGAGTCAGCAGCTGCTGGACTTTTGCCATTGCTTTCACTGTGCACTGAATGCCAGGACGGCATGTGCACGTTATAACAACGAGCTGGACAAGAGCAGGAAGGGAGCACGGCCATCAGAGAGCATCTGGCATCTTGCCCTGGAAAGGGCAGTGTTTTTGGAGTGTGCAGTAAAATCGTGTTTCTGGACAAGGGAGGCATAAGTGCGCTGCGCTCCTAAGCTATCTCCCTGCGAGACACACTGCCAAAGCTTTTCGTTATCATGCAGTCTAGTACTGACGCACACTACGGCTCTCCGGAGCTGTCCGAAGCCAAGCGCCGGTCGCCGGCGTCTTTCGGCTGAAGCAGCGCTTCGGAGCGTACGGCTGTTGTGTGCGCGAAGCAGCCGCTTCTCCTGCTCCGGGAGCCGGACAGAGCGGTAGCTTGTACGACGGCGAAGAACGAAGCCGCAGAGCACCGGGCTTCTGCGCGCACCCTAAGGACTGCTAGTGGACCGTGGTGGCCGCTCGCCTGCCTCTTCAATTCCATTCTAGCATACTTATGGAAGGTGTTCCAGGACAATTTTCCTGAGTTTTGAATTCGTCCTGCTGCAGCCCTTCCTGGGAAACTCCTTCTCCTCCTTTGAGGCTCCACTATGCAGAGACCTCGATGGCAACTGCAGAAATGAAGGGCTGCGTTGAGTTGTGGAGAAGCAAGAGCATAGCCAGCGCCTTGTCAGCAGCTGCTGGACTTTTGCCATTGCTTTCACTGTGCACTGAATGCCAGGACGGCACGTGCACGCTACAACAACGAGCTGGGCAACAGGAGCCGAAAGATCACGGCCGTCAGACAGCAGCTTAATATTGCCCTGGAAAGGGCAGTGTTTTTGGAGTGTGCAGTAAAATCGTGTTTCTGGACAAGGGAGGCATAAGTGCGCTGCGCTCCTAAGCTATCTCCCTGCGAGACACACTGACAAAGCTTTTCGTTATCATGCAGTCTAGTGCAGACGCACACTACGGCTCTCCGGAGCTGTCCGAAGCCAAGCGCCGGTGGCCGGCGTCTTTCGGCTGAAGCTGCGCTTCGGAGCGTACGGCTGCCGCTCCGCTCTTGTGTGCGCGAAGCAGCCGCTTCTCCTGCTCCGGGAGCCGGACAGAGCGGTAGCTAGTACGAGGGCAAAGAACGTTGCCGCAGGGAGGCGACATTGTCTGCACAGCCTTGGCACTGCGAAAGGACGGTGGCTAAAGCTCCCTGCCTTTTCAACGCACTGCTGGCATGCTTTATTGAAAGTATTCCGAGAAACTTTCCTGGGTTTGACTTCGTCCTGATGCAGGAGGTGGAATCAGATGGTGTTTGGGATACTTCCTTCGATGTTTGGATATCTTAAGGTCGGCCATCAGCTGAAGGACAGGGGCCTCTAGACACATACTCTGTCCATTTTCCCTGACATTTAAATCACACCAGTCCAGGTTCCTGATGTCAGTGTGTAGGGCTCACTTGGGTCTATCTGGGCAGTACAAGTATGAGATGGGGACAACTTCAGTCTGGGGTCCATCCTTCAATATAAGGATTTTTTGCATTCAGGCCACAGCCCAGGGCCAGGGGCCCCAGGGCACATCCTTAGGCCATTTTCCCTGGGAAAGAATACTCAGCAGTCCAGGTTGCTGATGTCAGTTTGTAGGGCTCCCTTGGGTCTATCTGGGCAGCACAACTTTGAGGAGGGGACAACTTAGGTCTGCGATCCATCCTTCGACATAAGGATTCTTTGCAGTTAGGTCCCAGCCGAGTGCCAGTGGCCCCAGGGAACATCCTTTGGCCATTTTCCCTGGGAAAGAAAGCTCACCAGTCCAGGTTCCTGATGTCAGTTTGTAGGGCTCCCTTGGGTCTAACAGGGCAGCAGAAGATTTAGGAGGGGACAACTTTGGTCTGTGATCCATCCTTCGATATAGGGATTCTTTACAGACAGGTCCGAGCCCAGGGCCAGGGGCCCTTGGGCACATCCTTTGGCCATTTTCCCTGGGAAAGAAAACTCACCAGTCCAGGTTGCTGATGCCAGTTTGTAGGGCTCACTTGGGTCTATCTGGGTAGCACAACTTTCAGGAGGGGACAACTTCGGTCTGGGGTGCGTCCTTCGATATAAGGATTTTTAGCAGTCAGGACCCAGCCCAGTGCCAGGGTCCCCGGGGCACATCCTTTGGCCATTTTCCCTGGGAAAGAAAACTCACCAGTCCAGGTTCCTGATGTCAGTTTGTAGGGCTCCCTAGGCTCTATCTGGGCAGCAGAAATTTGAGGAGCGGACAAGTTTGGTCTGCGATCCATCCTTCGATATAGGGATTCTTTGCAGTCAGGTCCCAGCCGAGTGCCAGGGGCCCCAGGGAACATCCTTTGGCCATTTTCCCTGGGAAAGAAAATTCACCAGTCCAGGTTCCTGATGTCAGTTTGTATGGCTCCCTTGGGTCTAACAGGGAAGCACAAGTTTTAGGAGGGGACAACTTCGGTCTGGGGTCCATCCTTCGATATAGGGATTATTTACAGTCAGGACCCAGCACAGTGCCAGGGGCCCCTGGGCACATCCTTTGGCCATTTTCCCTGGGAAAGAAAACTCAGCAGTCCAGGTTGCTGATGTCAGTTTGTAGGGCTCCCTTGGGTCTATCTGGGCAGCAGAAAATTGAAGAGTGGACAATTTTGGTCTGTGATCCATCCTTCGATATAGGGATTCTTTGCAGTCAGGTCCCAGCCAAGTGCCAGGGGCCTCAGGGAACATCCTTTGGCCATTTTCCCTCTGAAAGAAAACTCACCAGTCCAGGTTCCTGATGTCAGTTTGTAGGGCTCCCTTGGGTCTATCAGGGCAGCACAACTTTGAGGAGGGGACAACTTCGGTCTGCGATCCATCCTTCGATATAAGGATTTTTTGCAGTCAGGTCCCAGCCCAGTTCCAGGGTCCCCAGGGCACATCCTTTGGCCATTTTCCCTGGGAAAGAAAACTCACCAGTCCAGGTTGCTGATGTCAGTTTGTAGGTCTCCCTTGGGTCTAACAGGGCAGCAGAAGTTTTAGGAGGGGACAACTTTGGTCTGTGATCCATCCTTCGATATAGGGATTCTTTACAGTCAGGTCCGAGCCCAGGGCCAGGGGCCCTTGGGCACATCCTTTGGCCATTTTCCCTGGGTAAGAAAACTCACCAGTCCAGGTTGCTGATGCCAGTTTGTAGGGCTCACTTGGGTCTATCTGGGTAGCACAACTTTCAGGAGGGGACAACTTCGGTCTGGGGTGCGTCCTTCGATATAAGGATTTTTAGCAGTCAGGTCCCAGCCCAGTGCCAGGGTCCCCGGGGCACATCCTTTGGCCATTTTCCCTGGGAAAGGAAACTCACCAGTCCAGGTTGCTGATGTCAGTATGTAGGGCTCCCTTGGTTCTATCAAGGCAGCAGAAATTTGAGGAGCGGACAAGTTTGGTCTGCGATCCATCCTTCGATATAGGGATTCTTTGCAGTCAGGTCCCAGCCGAGTGCCAGGGGCCCCAGGGAACATCCTTTGGCCATTTTCCCTGGGAAAGAACACTCACCAGTCCAGGTTGCTGATGTCAGTTTGTAGGGCTCCCTTAGGTCTATCAGGGCCGCAAAAGTTTGAGGTGGGGACAACTTCGGTGTGGGGTCCATCCTTCGATATAAGGATTTTTTGCAGTGAGGACCCTGCCCAGGCCCAAGGGCCCCTGGGCACATCCTTTTTCCATTTTCCCTGGGAAAGAAAACTCACCAGTCCATGTTGATGATGTCAGTTTCTAGGGCTCCCTTGGGTCTATCAGGACAGCACAAGTTTGAGGTGGGGACAACTTCGGTGTGGGGTCCATCCTTCGATATAAGGATTATTTGCAGTCAGGGCCAGGGGCCCCTGGGCACATCCTTTTTCCATTTTCCCCGGGAAAGAAAACTCAGCAGTCCAGGTTCCTGATGTCAGTTTGTAGGGCTCCCTTGGGTCTATCAGGGCAGCACAAGTTTGAGGTGGGGACAACTTCGGTGTGGGGTCCATCCTTCGATATAAGGATTTTTTGCAGTCAGGGCCAGGGGCCCCCGGGCACATCCTTTGGCCATTTTCCCCGGTAAAGAAAACTCACCAGTCCAGGTTGCTGATGTCAGTTTGTAGGGCTCCCTTGGGTCTATCAGGGCAGCACAAATTTGAGGTGGGGACAACTTCGGTGTGGGGTCCATCTTTCGATATAAGGATTTTTTGCATTCAGGTCCCAGCCCAGTGACAGGGTCCCGAGGGCACATCCTTTGGCCATTTTCCCTGGAAAAGAAAACTCACCAGTCCAGGTTGCTGATGTCAGTTTGTAGAGCTCCCTTGGGTCTATCTGGGCAGCAGAAATTTGAGGAGCAAACAATCTTGGTCTGCGATCCATCCTTCGATATAGGGATTCTTTGCAGTCAGGTCCCAGCCGAGTGCCAGGGGCCCCAGGGAACATCCTTTGGCCATTTTCCCTGGGAAAGAACACTCACCAGTCCAGGTTGCTGATGTCAGTTTGTAGGGCTCCCTTAGGTCTATCAGGGCCGCAAAAGTTTGAGGTGGGGACAACTTCGGTGTGGGGTCCATCCTTCGATATAAGGATTTTTTGCAGTGAGGACCCTGCCCAGGCCCAAGGGCCCCTGGGCACATCCTTTTTCCATTTTCCCTGGGAAAGAAAACTCACCAGTCCATGTTGATGATGTCAGTTTCTAGGGCTCCCTTGGGTCTATCAGGACAGCACAAGTTTGAGGTGGGGACAACTTCGGTGTGGGGTCCATCCTTCGATATAAGGATTATTTGCAGTCAGGGCCAGGGGCCCCTGGGCACATCCTTTTTCCATTTTCCCCGGGAAAGAAAACTCAGCAGTCCAGGTTCCTGATGTCAGTTTGTAGGGCTCCCTTGGGTCTATCAGGGCAGCACAAGTTTGAGGTGGGGACAACTTCGGTGTGGGGTCCATCCTTCGATATAAGGATTTTTTGCAGTCAGGGCCAGGGGCCCCCGGGCACATCCTTTGGCCATTTTCCCCGGTAAAGAAAACTCACCAGTCCAGGTTGCTGATGTCAGTTTGTAGGGCTCCCTTGGGTCTATCAGGGCAGCACAAATTTGAGGTGGGGACAACTTCGGTGTGGGGTCCATCTTTCGATATAAGGATTTTTTGCATTCAGGTCCCAGCCCAGTGCCAGGGTCCCGAGGGCACATCCTTTGGCCATTTTCCCTGGAAAAGAAAACTCACCAGTCCAGGTTGCTGATGTCAGTTTGTAGAGCTCCCTTGGGTCTATCTGGGCAGCAGAAATTTGAGGAGCAAACAATCTTGGTCTGCGATCCATCCTTCGATATTGGGATTATTTGCAGTCAGGTGTCAGCCGAGTGCCAGGGGCCCCAGGGAACATCCTTTGGCCATTTTCCCTGGGAAAGAAAATTCACCAGTCCAGGTTGCTGATGTCAGTTTGTAGGGCTCTCTTGGGTCTATCAGGGCAGCACAAGTATGAGATGGGGACAACTTCAGGCTGGTGTCCATCCTTCGATATAAGGATTTTTTGCAGCGAGGACCCTGCCCAGGGCCAGGGGCCCCTGGGCACATCCTTTTTCTATTTTCCCTGGGAAAGAAAACTCAGCAGTCCAGGTTGCTGATGTCAGTTTGTAGGGCTCCCTTGGGTCTATCAGGGCAGCACAAGTTTGAGGTGGGGACAACTTCGGTGTGGGGTCCCTCCTTCGATATAAGGATTTTTTGCAGTGAGGACCCTGCCCAGGGCCAGGGGCCCCTGGGCACATCCTTTTTCCATTTTCCCTGGGAAAGAAAACTCACCAGTCCAGGTTGCTGATGTCAGTTTGTAGGGCTCCCTTGGGTCTATCAGGGCACCACAAGTTTGAGGTGGGGACAACTTCGGTGTGGGGTCCATCCTTCGATATAAGGATTTTTTGCAGTCAGGGCCAAGGTCCCCTGGGCACATCCTTTGGCCATTTTCCCTGGGAAATAAAACTCAGCAGTCCAGGTTCCTGATGTCAGTTTGTAGGGCTCCCTTGGGTCTATCAGGGCAGCACAAGTTTGAGGTGGGGACAACTTCGGTGTGGGGTCCATCGTTCGATATAAGGATTTTTTGAAGTCAGGGCCAGGGGCCCCCGGGCACATCCTTTGGCCATTTTCCCTGGGAAAGAAAACTCACCAGTCCAGGTTCCTGATGTCAGTTTGTAGGGCTCCCTTGGGTCTATCTGGGCAGCACAAGTTTGAGGTGGGGACAACTTCGGTGTGGGGTCCATCCTTCGATATAAGGATTTTTAGCAGTCAGGACCCAGCCCAGTGCCAGGGTCCCCAGGGCACATCCTTTGGCCATTTTCCCTGGAAAAGAAAACTCACCAGTCCAGGTTCCTGATGTCAGTTTGTAGAGCTCCCTTGGGTCTATCTGGGCAGCAGAAATTTGAGGAGCGGACAATTTTCGTCTGTTATCCATCCTTCGATATAGGAATTCTTTTCAGTCAGGTCCCAGCCGAGTGCCAGGGGCCCCAGGGAACATCCTTTGGCCATTTTCCCCGGGAAAGAAAACTCACCAGTCCAGGTTCCTGATGTCAGTTTGTAGGGCTCCCTTGGGTCTATCAGGGCAGCACAAGTTTGAGGTGGGGACAACTTCGGTGTGGGGTCCCTCCTTCGATATAAGGATTCTTTGAAGTCAAGGCCCAGCCGAGAGCCATGGGCCCCTGGGCACATTCTGTGGCCATTTTCCCTGGGAAAGAACACTCACCAGTCCAGGTTCCTGATGTCACTTTGTAGGGCTCCCTTGGGTCTATCAGGGCAGCACAAGTTTGAGGTGGGGACAACTTCGGTGTGGGGTCCATCCTTCGATATAAGGATTTTTTGCAGTGAGGACCGTGCCCAGGGCCAGGGTCCCCTGGGCACATCCTTTTTCCATTTTCCCGGGGAAAGAAAACTCAGCAGTCCAGGTTGCTGATGTCAGTTTGTAGGGCTCCCTTGGGTCTATCAGGGCACCACAAATTTGAGGTTGGGACAACTTCGGTGTGGGGTGCATCCTTCGATATAAGGATTTTTTTCAGTGAGGACCCTGCCCAGGGCCAGGGGCCCCTGGGCACAACCTTTTTCCATTTTCCCTGGGAAAGAAAACTCACCAGTCCAGGTTCCTGATGTCAGTTTGTAGGGCTCCCTTGGGTCTATCAGGGCAGCACAATTTTGAGGTGGGGACAACTTCGGTGTGGGGTCCATCCTTCGATATAAGGATTTTTTGCAGTGAGGACCCTGCCCAGGGCCAGGGGCCCCTGGGCACATCCTTTTTCCGTTTTCCCTGGGAAAGAAAGCTCAGCAGTCCATGTTGATGATGTCAGTTTGTAGGGCTCCCTTGGGTCTATCAGGGCAGCACAAGTTTGAGGTGGGGACAACTTCGGTGTGGGGTCCATCCTTCGATATAAGGATTTTTTGCAGTCAGGGCCAGGGGCCCCCAGGCACATCCTTTTTCCATTTTCCCTGGGAAAGAAAACTCACCAGTCCAGGTTCCTGATGTCAGTTTGTAGGGCTCCCTTGGGTCTATAAGGGCAGCACAAGTTTGAGGTGGGGAAAACTTCGGTGTGGGGTCCATCCTTCGATATAAGGATTATTTGCAGTCAGGGCCAGGGCCCCCAGGCACATCCTTTGGCCATTTTCCCTGGGAAAGAAAACTCAGCAGTCCAGGTTGCTGATGTCAGTTTGTAGGGCTCCCTTGGGTCTATCAGGGCAGCACAACTTTGAGGAGGGGACAACTTCGGTCTGCGATCCATCCTTTGATATAAGGATTTTTTGCAGTCAGGTCCCAGCCCAGTTCCAGGGTCCCCAGGGCACATCCTTTGGCCATTTTCCCTGGGAAAGAAAACTCACCAGTCCAGGTTGCTGATGTCAGTTTGTAGGGCTCCCTTGGGTCTAACAGGGCAGCAGAAGTTTTAGGAGGGGACAACTTTGGTCTGTGATCCATCCTTCGATATAGGGATTCTTTACAGTCAGGTCCGAGCCCAGGGCCAGGGGCCCTTGGGCACATCCTTTGGCCATTTTCCCTGGGAAAGAAAACTCACCAGTCCAGGTTGCTGATGCCAGTTTGTAGGGCTCACTTGGGTCTATCTGGGTAGCACAACTTTCAGGAGGGGACAACTTCGGTCTGGGGTGCGTCCTTCGATATAAGGATTTTTAGCAGTCAGGTCCCAGCCCAGTGCCAGGGTCCCCGGGGCACATCCTTTGGCCATTTTCCCTGGGACAGGAAACTCACCAGTCCAGGTTGCTGATGTCAGTATGTAGGGCTCCCTTGGTTCTATCAAGGCAGCAGAAATTTGAGGAGCGGACAAGTTTGGTCTGCGATCCATCCTTCGATATAGGGATTCTTTGCAGTCAGGTCCCAGCCGAGTGCCAGGGGCCCCAGGGAACATCCTTTGGCCATTTTCCCTGGGAAAGAACACTCACCAGTCCAGGTTCCTGATGTCAGTTTGTAGGGCTCCCTTGGGTCTATCAGGGCACCACAAGTTTGAGGTGGGGACAACTTCGGTGTGGGGTCCATCCTTCGATATAAGGATTTTTTGCAGTGAGGACCCTGCCCAGGCCCAAGGGCCCCTGGGCACATCCTTTGGCCATTTTCCCTGGGAAAGAACACTCAGCAGTCCATGTTCATGATGTCAGTTTGTAGGGCTCCCTTGGGTCTATCAGGACAGCACAAGTTTGAGGTGGGGACAACTTCGGTGTGGGGTCCATCTTTCGATATAAGGATTATTTGCAGTCAGGGCCAGGGGCCCCTGGGCACATCCTTTGGCCATTTTCCCCAGGAAAGAAAACTCAGCAGTCCAGGTTCCTGATGTCAGTTTGTAGGGCTCCCTTGGGTCTATCAGGGCAGCACAAGTTTGAGGTGGGGACAACTTCAGTGTGGGGTCCATCCTTCGATATAAGGATTTTTTGCAGTCAGGGCCAGGGGCCCCCGGGCACAACCTTTGGCCATTTTCCCTGGGAAAGAAAACTCAGCAGTCCAGGTTGCTGATGTCAGTTTGTAGGGCTCCCTTGGGTCTATCAGGGCAGCACAAATTTGAGGTGGGGACAACTTCGGTGTGGGGTCCATCTTTCGATAAAAGGATTTTTTGCATTCAGGTCCCAGCCCAGTGCCAGGGTCCCGAGGGCACATCCTTTGGCCATTTTCCCTGGAAAAGAAAACTCAACAGTCCAGGTTGCTGATGTCAGTTTGTAGAGCTCCCTTGGGTCTATCTGGGCAGCAGAAATTTGAGGAGCAAACAATCTTGGTCTGCGATCCATCCTTCGATATTGGGATTATTTGCAGTCAGGTGTCAGCTGAGTGCCAGGGGCCCCAGGGAACATCCTTTGGCCATTTTCCCTGGGAAAGAAAATTCACCAGTCCATGTTGATGATGTCAGTTTCTAGGGCTCCCTTGGGTCTATCAGGACAGCACAAGTTTGAGGTGGGGACAACTTCGGTGTGGGGTCCATCCTTCGATATAAGGATTATTTGCAGTCAGGGCCAGTGGCCCCTGGGCACATCCTTTTTCCATTTTCCCCGGGAAAGAAAACTCAGCAGTCCAGGTTCCTGATGTCAGTTTGTAGGGCTCCCTTGGGTCTATCAGGGCAGCACAAGTTTGAGGTGGGGACAACTTCGGTGTGGGGTGCATCCTTCGATATAAGGATTTTTTGCAGTCAGGGCCAGGGGCCCCCGGGCACATCCTTTGGCCATTTTCCCTGGGAAAGAAAACTCAGCAGTCCAGGTTGCTGATGTCAGTTTGTAGGGCTCCCTTGGGTCTATCAGGGCAGCACAAATTTGAGGTGGGGACAACTTCGGTGTGGGGTCCATCTTTCGATATAAGGATTTTTTGCATTCAGGTCCCAGCCCAGTGCCAGGGTCCCGAGGGCACATCCTTTGGCCATTTTCCCTGGAAAAGAAAACTCACCAGTCCAGGTTGCTGATGTCAGTTTGTAGAGCTCCCTTGGGTCTATCTGGGCAGCAGAAATTTGAGGAGCAAACAATCTTGGTCTGCGATCCATCCTTCGATATTGGGATTATTTGCAGTCAGGTGTCAGCCGAGTGCCAGGGGCCCCAGGGAACATCCTTTGGCCATTTTCCCTGGGAAAGAAAATTCACCAGTCCAGGTTGCTGATGTCAGTTTGTAGGGCTCTCTTGGGTCTATCAGGGCAGCACAAGTATGAGATGGGGACAACTTCAGGCTGGTGTCCATCCTTCGATATAAGGATTTTTTGCAGCGAGGACCCTGCCCAGGGCCAGGGGCCCCTGGGCACATCCTTTTTCCATTTTCCCTGGGAAAGAAAACTCAGCAGTCCAGGTTGCTGATGTCAGTTTGTAGGGCTCCCTTGGGTCTATCAGGGCAGCACAAGTTTGAGGTGGGGACAACTTCGGTGTGGGGTCCCTCCTTCGATATAAGGATTTTTTGCAGTGAGGACCCTGCCCAGGGCCAGGGGCCCCTGGGCACATCCTTTTTCCATTTTCCCTGGGAAAGAAAACTCACCAGTCCAGGTTGCTGATGTCAGTTTGTAGGGCTCCCTTGGGTCTATCAGGGCAGCACAAGTTTCAGGTGGGGACAACTTCGGTGTGGGGTCCATCCTTCGATATAAGGATTTTTTGCAGTCAGGGCCAAGGTCCCCTGGGCACATCCTTTGGCCATTTTCCCTGGGAAAGAAAACTCAGCAGTCCAGGTTCCTGATGTCAGTTTGTAGGGCTCCCTTGGGTCTATCAGGGCAGCACAAGTTTGAGGTGGGGACAACTTCGGTGTGGTGTCCATCGTTCGATATAAGGATTTTTTGAAGTCAGGGCCAGGGGCCCCAGGGAACATCCTTTGGCCATTTTCCCTGGGAAAGAAAACTCACCAGTCCAGGTTCCTGATGTCAGTTTGTAGGGCTCCCTTGGGTCTATCTGGGCAGCACAAGTTTGAGGTGGGGACAACTTCGGTGTGGGGTCCATCCTTCGATATAAGGATTTTTAGCAGTCAGGACCCAGCCCAGTGCCAGGGTCCCCAGGGCACATCCTTTGGCCATTTTCCCTGGAAAAGAAAACTCACCAGTCCAGGTTCCTGATGTCAGTTTGTAGAGCTCCCTTGGGTCTATCTGGGCAGCAGAAATTTGAGGAGCGGACAATTTTGGTCTGTTATCCATCCTTCGATATAGGAATTCTTTTCAGTCAGGTCCCAGCCGAGTGCCAGGGGCCCCAGGGAACATCCTTTGGCCATTTTCCCCGGGAAAGAAAACTCACCAGTCCAGGTTCCTGATGTCAGTTTGTAGGGCTCCCTTGGGTCTATCAGGGCAGCACAAGTTTGAGGTGGGGACAACTTCGGTGTGGGGTCCCTCCTTCGATATAAGGATTTTTTGAAGTCAAGGCCCAGCCGAGAGCCATGGGCCCCTGGGCACATTCTGTGGCCATTTTCCCTGGGAAAGAACACTCACCAGTCCAGGTTCCTGATGTCACTTTGTAGGGCTCCCTTGGGTCTATCAGGGCAGCACAAGTTTGAGGTGGGGACAACTTCGGAGTGGGGTCCAACCTTCGATATAAGGATTTTTTGCAGTGAGGACCGTGCCCAGGGCCAGGGTCCCCTGGGCACATCCTTTTTCCATTTTCCCGGGGAAAGAAAACTCAGCAGTCCAGGTTCCTGATGTCAGTTTGTAGGGCTCCCTTGGGTCTATCAGGGCACCACAAATTTGAGGTTGGGACAACTTCGGTGTGGGGTGCATCCTTCGATATAAGGATTTTTTTCAGTGAGGACCCTGCCCAGGGCCAGGGGCCCCTGGGCAAAACCTTTTTCCATTTTCCCTGGGAAAGAAAACTCAGCAGTCCAGGTTCCTGATGTCAGTTTGTAGGGCTCCCTTGGGTCTATCAGGGCAGCACAATTTTGAGGTGGGGACAACTTCGGTGTGGGGTCCATCCTTCGATATAAGGATTTTTTGCAGTGAGGACCCTGCCCAGGGCCAGGGGCCCCTGGGCACATCCTTTTTCCGTTTTCCCTGGGAAAGAAAGCTCAGCAGTCCATGTTGATGATGTCAGTTTGTAGGGCTCCCTTGGGTCTATCAGGGCAGCACAAGTTTGAGGTGGGGACAACTTCGGTGTGGGGTCCATCCTTCGATATAAGGATTTTTTGCAGTCAGGGCCAGGGGCCCCCAGGCACATCCTTTGGCCATTTTCCCTGGGAAAGAAAACTCACCAGTCCAGGTTCCTGATGTCAGTTTGTAGGGCTCCCTTGGGTCTATAAGGGCAGCACAAGTTTGAGGTGGGGACAACTTCGGTGTGGGGTCCATCCTTCGATATAAGGATTATTTGCAGTCATGGCCAGGGCCCCCAGGCACATCCTTTGGCCATTTTCCCTGGGAAAGAAAACTCAGCAGTCCAGGTTGCTGATGTCAGTTTGTAGGGCTCCCTTGGGTCTATCAGGGCAGCACAACTTTGAGGAGGGGACAACTTCGGTCTGCGATCCATCCTTCGATATAAGGATTTTTTGCAGTCAGGTCCCAGCCCAGTTCCAGGGTCCCGAGGGCACATCCTTTGGCCATTTTCCCTGGGAAAGAAAACTCACCAGTCCAGGTTGCTGATGTCAGTTTGTAGGGCTCTATTGGGTCTAACAGGGCAGCAGAAGTTTTAGGAGGGGACAACTTTGGTCTGTGATCCATCCTTCGATATAGGGATTCTTTACAGTCAGGTCTGAGCCCAGGGCCAGGGGCCCTTGGGCACATCCTTTGGCCATTTTCCCTGGGAAAGAAAACTCACCAGTCCAGGTTGCTGATGCCAGTTTGTAGGGCTCACTTGGGTCTATCTGGGTAGCACAACTTTCAGGAGGGGACAACTTCGGTCTGGGGTGCGTCCTTCGATATAAGGATTTTTAGCAGTCAGGTCCCAGCCCAGTGCCAGGGTCCCCGGGGCACATCCTTTGGCCATTTTCCCTGGGAAAGGAAACTCACCAGTCCAGGTTGCTGATGTCAGTATGTAGGGCTCCCTTGGTTCTATCAAGGCAGCAGAAATTTGAGGAGCGGACAAGTTTGGTCTGCGATCCATCCTTCGATATAGGGATTCTTTGCAGTCAGGTCCCAGCCGAGTGCCAGGGGCCCCAGGGAACATCCTTTGGCCATTTTCCCTGGGAAAGAACACTCACCAGTCCAGGTTCCTGATGTCAGTTTGTAGGGCTCCCTTGGGTCTATCAGGGCACCACAAGTTTGAGGTGGGGACAACTTCGGTGTGGGGTCCATCCTTCGATATAAGGATTTTTTGCAGTGAGGACCCTGCCCAGGCCCAAGGGCCCCTGGGCACATCCTTTGGCCATTTTCCCTGGGAAAGAACACTCAGCAGTCCATGTTCATGACGTCAGTTTGTAGGGCTCCCTTGGGTCTATCAGGACAGCACAAGTTTGAGGTGGGGACAACTTCGGTGTGGGGTCCATCCTTCGATATAAGGATTATTTGCAGTCAGGGCCAGGGGCCCCTGGGCACATCCTTTGGCCATTTTCCCCAGGAAAGAAAACTCAGCAGTCCAGGTTCCTGATGTCAGTTTGTAGGGCTCCCTTGGGTCTATCAGGGCAGCACAAGTTTGAGGTGGGGACAACTTCGGTGTGGGGTCCATCCTTCGATAGAGGGATTTTTTGCAGTCAGGGCCAGGGGCCCCCGGGCACAACCTTTGGCCATTTTCCCTGGGAAAGAAAACTCAGCAGTCCAGGTTGCTGATGTCAGTTTGTAGGGCTCCCTTGGGTCTATCAGGGCAGCACAAATTTGAGGTGGGGACAACTTCGGTGTGGGGTCCATCTTTCGATAAAAGGATTTTTTGCATTCAGGTCCCAGCCCAGTGCCAGGGTCCCGAGGGCACATCCTTTGGCCATTTTCCCTGGAAAAGAAAACTCAACAGTCCAGGTTGCTGATGTCAGTTTGTAGAGCTCCCTTGGGTCTATCTGGGCAGCAGAAATTTGAGGAGCAAACAATCTTGGTCTGCGATCCATCCTTCGATATTGGGATTATTTGCAGTCAGGTGTCAGCCGAGTGCCAGGGGCCCCAGGGAACATCCTTTGGCCATTTTCCCTGGGAAAGAAAATTCACCAGTCCAGGTTGCTGATGTCAGTTTGTAGGGCTCTCTTGGGTCTATCAGGGCAGCACAAGTATGAGATGGGGACAACTTCAGTCTGGTGTCCATCCTTCGCTATAAGGATTCTTTGAAGTCAAGGCCCAGCTGAGAGCCATGGGCCCCTGGGCACATTCTTTGGCCATTTTCCCTGGGAAAGAACACTCACCAGTCCAGGTTCCTGATGTCAGTTTGTAGGGCTCCCTTGGGTCTATCAGGGCACCACAAGTTTTAGGTGGGGACAACTTCGGTGTGGGGTGCATCCTTCGATATAAGGATTTTTGGCAGTGAGGACCATGCCCAGGGCCAGGGGCCCCTGGGCACATCCTTTTTCCATTTTCCCTGGGAAAGAAAACTCAGCAGTCCAGGTTCCTGATGTCAGTTTGTAGGGCTCCCTTGGGTCTATCAGGGCAGCACAAGTTTGAGGTGGGGACAACTTCGGTGTGGGGTCCCTCCTTCGATATAAGGATTCTTTGCAGTGAGGACCCTGCCCAGGACCAGGGGCCCCTGGGCACATCCTTTTTCCATTTTCCCTGGGAAAGAAAACTCACCAGTCCAGGTTGCTGATGTCAGTTTGTAGGGCTCCCTTGGGTCTATCAGGGCAGCACAAGTTTGAGGTGGGGACAACTTCGGTGTGGGGTCCATCCTTCGATATAAGGATTTTTTTCAGTGAGGACCCTGCCCAGGGCCAGGGGCCCCTGGGCACATCCTTTTTCCATTTTCCCTGGGAAAGAAAACTCAGCAGTCCAGGTTCCTGATGTCAGTTTGTAGGGCTCCCTTGGGTCTATGAGGGCACCACAAGTTTGAGGTTGGGACAAATTCGGTGTGGGGTCCATCCTTCGATATAAGGATTTTTTTCAGTGAGGACCCTGCCCAGGGCCAGGGGCCCCTGGGCACAACCTTTTTCCATTTTCCCTGGGAAAGAAAACTCACCAGTCCAGGTTCCTGATGTCAGTTTGTAGGGCTCCCTTGGGTCTATCAGGGCAGCACAATTTTGAGGTGGGGACAACTTCGGTGTGGGGTCCATCCTTCGATATAAGGATTTTTTGAAGTCAGGGCCAGGGGCCCCCAGGCACATCCTTTGGCCATTTTCCCTGGGAGAGAAAACTCACCAGTCCAGGTTCCTGATGTCAGTTTGTAGGGCTCCCTTGGGTCTATAAGGGCAGCACAAGTTTGAGGTGGGGACAACTTCGGTGTGGGGTCCATCCTTCGATATAAGGATTTTTTGCAGTCAGGGCCAGGGGCCCCCGGGCACATCCTTTGGCCATTTTCCCTGTGAAAGAAAACTCAGCAGTCCAGGTTGCTGATGTCAGTTTGTAGGGCTCCCTTGGGTCTATCAGGGCAGCACAAATTTGAGGTGGGGACAACTTCGGTGTGGAGTCCATCCTTCGATATAAGGAATTTTTGCATTCAGGTCCCAGCCCAGTGCCAGGGTCCCGAGGGCACATCCTTTGGCCATTTTCCCTGGAAAAGAAAACTCAACAGTCCAGGTTCCTGATGTCAGTTTGTAGGGCTCCCTTGGGTCTATCTGGGCAGCAGAAATTTGAGGAGCAAACAATTTTGGTCTGCGATCCATCCTTCGATATTAGGATTCTTTGCAGTCAGGTGTCAGCCGAGTGCCAGGGTCCCCAGGGAACATCCTTTGGCCATTTTCCCTGGGAAAGAAAATTCACCAGTCCAGGTTGCTGATGTCAGTTTGTAGGGCTCCCTTGGGTCTATCAGGGCAGCACATATTTTATTTCGGGACAACTTCGGTCTGGGGTCCATCCTTCAATATAAGGAGTCTTTGAAATCAGGGCCCAGCCCAGGGCCAGGGGCCCCTGGGCACATCCTTTGGCCATTTTCCCTGGGAAAGGAAACTCACCAGTCCAGGTTCCTGATGTCAGTTTGTAGGGCTCCCTTGGGTCTATCAGGGTAGCACAAGATTCAGGAGGGGACAATTTTGGTCTGTGATCCATCCTTTGATATTGGGATTCTTTACAGTCAGGACCCACCCCAGGGCCAGGGGCCCCTGGGCACATCCTTTGGCCATTTTCCCTGGGAAAGAAAACTCAGCAGTCCAGGTTCCTGATGTCAGTTTGTAGGGCTCCCTTGGGTCTATCAGGGCACCACAAGTTTGAGGTGGGGACAACTTCGGTGTGGGGTCCATCCTTCGATATAAGGATTTTTTGCAGTCAGGGCCAAGGTCCCCTGGGCACACCCTTTGGCCATTTTCCCTGGGAAAGAAAACTCAGCAGTCTAGGTTGCTGATGTCAGTTTGTAGGGCTCCCTTGGGTCTATCAGGGCAGCACAAGTTTGAGGTGGGGACAACTTCGGTGTGGGGTCCATCGTTCGATATAAGGATTTTTTGAAGTCAGGGCCAGGGGCCCCAGGGAACATCCTTTGGCCATTTTCCCTGGGAAAGAAAACTCACCAGTCCAGGTTCCTGATGTCAGTTTGTAGGGCTCCCTTGGGTCTATCTGGGCAGCACAAGTTTGAGGTGGGGACAACTTCGGTGTGGGGTCCATCCTTCGATATAAGGATTTTTAGCAGTCAGGACCCAGCCCAGTGCCAGGGTCCCCAGGGCACATCCTTTGGCCATTTTCCCTGGAAAAGAATACTCACCAGTCCAGGTTCCTGATGTCAGTTTGTAGAGCTCCCTTGGGTCTATCTGGGCAGCAGAAATTTGAGGAGCGGACAATTTTGGTCTGTTATCCATCCTTCGATATAAGGATTCTTTTCAGTCAGGTGTCAGCCGAGTGCCAGGGGCCCCAGGGAACATCCTTTGGCCATTTTCCCTGCGAAAGAAAACTCACCAGTCCAGGTTCCTGATGTCAGTTTGTAGGGCTCCCTTGGGTCTATCAGGGCAGCACAAGTTTGAGGTGGGGACAACTTCGGTGTGGGGTCCATCTTTCGATATAAGGATTCTTTGAAGTCACGGCCCAGCCGAGAGCCATGGGCCCCTGGGCACATTCTGTGGCCATTTTCCCTGGGAAAGAACACTCACCAGTCCAGGTTCCTGATGTCACTTTGTAGGGCTCCCTTGGGTCTATCAGGGCAGCACAAGTTTGAGGTGGGGACAACTTCGGTGTGGGGTCCATCCTTCGATATAAGGATTTTTTGCAGTGAGGACCGTGCCCAGGGCCAGGGTCCCCTGGGCACATCCTTTTTCCATTTTCCCGGGGAAAGAAAACTCAGCAGTCCAGGTTCCTGATGTCAGTTTGTAGGGCTCCCTTGGGTCTATCAGGGCACCACAAGTTTGAGGTGGGGACAACTTCGGTGTGGGGTCCATCCTTCGATATAAGGATTTTTTGCAGTGAGGACCCTGCCCAGGGCCAGGGGCCCCTGGGCACAACCTTTTTCCATTTTCCCTGGGAAAGAAAACTCACCAGTCCAGGTTCCTGATGTCAGTTTGTAGGGCTCCCTTGGGTCTATCAGGGCACCACAATTTTGAGGTGGGGACAACTTCGGTGTGGGGTGCATCCTTCGATATAAGGATTTTTTGCAGTGAGGACCCTGCCCAGGGCCAGGGGCCCCTGGGCACATCCTTTTTCCGTTTTCCCTGGGAAAGAAAGCTCAGCAGTCCATGTTGATGATGTCAGTTTGTAGGGCTCCCTTGGGTCTATCAGGGCAGCACAAGTTTGAGGTGGGGACAACTTCGGTGTGGGGTCCATCCTTCGATATAAGGATTTTTTGCAGTCAGGGCCAGGGGCCCCCAGGCACATCCTTTTTCCATTTTCCCTGGGAAAGAAAACTCACCAGTCCAGGTTCCTGATGTCAGTTTGTAGGGCTCCCTTGGGTCTATCAGGGCAGCACAAGTTTGAGGTGGGGACAACTTCGGTGTGGGGTCCATCCTTCGATATAAGGATTTTTTGCAGTCAGGGCCAGGGGCCCCCAGGCACATCCTTTGGCCATTTTCCCTGGGAAAGAAAACTCACCAGTCCAGGTTGCTGATGTCAGTTTGTAGGGCTCCCTTGGGTCTAACAGGGCAGCAGAAGTTTTAGGAGGGGACAACTTTGGTCTGTGATCCATCCTTCGATATAGGGATTCTTTACAGTCAGGTCTGAGCCCAGTGCCAGGGGCCCTTGGGCACATCCTTTGGCCATTTTCCCTGGGAAAGAAAACTCACCAGTCCAGGTTGCTGATGCCAGTTTGTAGGGCTCACTTGGGTCTATCTGGGTAGCACAACTTTCAGGAGGGGACAACTTCGGTCTGGGGTGCGTCCTTCGATATAAGGATTTTTAGCAGTCAGGTCCCAGCCCAGTGCCAGGGTCCCCGGGGCACATCCTTTGGCCATTTTCCCTGGGAAAGGAAACTCACCAGTCCAGGTTGCTGATGTCAGTATGTAGGGCTCCCTTGGTTCTATCAAGGCAGCAGAAATTTGAGGAGAGGACAAGTTTGGTCTGCGATCCATCCTTCGATATAGGGATTCTTTGCAGTCAGGTCCCAGCCGAGTGCCAGGGGCCCCAGGGAACATCCTTTGGCCATTTTCCCTGGGAAAGAACACTCACCAGTCCAGGTTCCTGATGTCAGTTTGTAGGGCTCCCTTGGGTCTATCAGGGCACCACAAGTTTGAGGTGGGGACAACTTCGGTGTGGGGTCCATCCTTCGATATAAGGATTTTTTGCAGTGAGGACCCTGCCCAGGCCCAAGGGCCCCTGGGCACATCCTTTTTCCATTTTCCCTGGGAAAGAACACTCAGCAGTCCATGTTCATGATGTCAGTTTGTAGGGCTCCCTTGGGTCTATCAGGACAGCACAAGTTTGAGGTGGGGACAACTTCGGTGTGGGGTCCATCCTTCGATATAAGGATTATTTGCAGTCAGGGCCAGGGGCCCCTGGGCACATCCTTTGGCCATTTTCCCCGGGAAAGAAAACTCAGCAGTCCAGGTTCCTGATGTCAGTTTGTAGGGCTCCCTTGGGTCTATCAGGGCACCACAAGTTTTAGGTGGGGACAACTTCGGTGTGGGGTCCATCCTTCGATATAAGGATTTTTTGCAGTCAGGGCCAGGGGCCCCCAGGCACATCCTTTGGCCATTTTCCCTGGGAAAGAAAACTCAGCAGTCCAGGTTGCTGATGTCAGTTTGTAGGGCTCCCTTGGGTCTATCAGGGCAGCACAAATTTGAGGTGGGGACAACTTCGGTGTGGGGTCCATCTTTCGATATAAGGATTTTTTGCATTCAGGTCCCAGCCCAGTGCCAGGGTCCCGAGGGCACATCCTTTGGCCATTTTCCCTGGAAAAGAAAACTCACCAGTCCAGGTTCCTGATGTCAGTTTGTAGGGCTCCCTTGGGTCTATCAGGGCAGCACAAGTTTGAGGTGGGGACAATTTCGGTGTGGGGTCCATCCTTCGATATAAGGATTTTTTGCAGTCAGGGCCAGGGGCCCCCGGGCACAACCTTTGGCCATTTTCCCTGGGAAAGAAAACTCAGCAGTCCAGGTTGCTGATGTCAGTTTGTAGGGCTCCCTTGGGTCTATCAGGGCAGCACAAATTTGAGGTGGGGACAACTTCGGTGTGGGGTCCATCTTTCGATAAAAGGATTTTTTGCATTCAGGTCCCAGCCCAGTGCCAGGGTCCCGAGGGCACATCCTTTGGCCATTTTCCCTGGAAAAGAAAACTCAACAGTCCAGGTTGCTGATGTCAGTTTGTAGAGCTCCCTTGGGTCTATCTGGGCAGCAGAAATTTGAGGAGCAAACAATCTTGGTCTGCGATCCATCCTTCGATATTGGGATTATTTGCAGTCAGGTGTCAGCCGAGTGCCAGGGGCCCCAGGGAACATCCTTTGGCCATTTTCCCTGGGAAAGAAAATTCACCAGTCCAGGTTGCTGATGTCAGTTTGTAGGGCTCTCTTGGGTATATCAGGGCAGCACAAGTATGAGATGGGGACAACTTCAGTCTGGTGTCCATCCTTCGCTATAAGGATTCTTTGAAGTCAAGGCCCAGCCGAGAGCCATGGGCCCCTGGGCACATTCTTTGGCCATTTTCCCTGGGAAAGAACACTCACCAGTCCAGGTTCCTGATGTCAGTTTGTAGGGCTCCCTTGGGTCTATCAGGGCACCACAAGTTTTAGGTGGGGACAACTTCGGTGTGGGGTGCATCCTTCGATATAAGGATTTTTGGCAGTGAGGACCATGCCCAGGGCCAGGGGCCCCTGGGCACATCCTTTTTCCATTTTCCCTGGGAAAGAAAACTCAGCAGTCCAGGTTCCTGATGTCAGTTTGTAGGGCTCCCTTGGGTCTATCAGGGCAGCACAAGTTTGAGGTGGGGACAACTTCGGTGTGGGGTCCCTCCTTCGATATAAGGATTCTTTGCAGTGAGGACCCTGCCCAGGACCAGGGGCCCCTGGGCACATCCTTTTTCCATTTTCCCTGGGAAAGAAAACTCACCAGTCCAGGTTGCTGATGTCAGTTTGTAGGGCTCCCTTGGGTCTATCAGGGCAGCACAAGTTTGAGGTGGGGACAACTTCGGTGTGGGGTGCATCCTTCGATATAAGGATTTTTTGCAGTGAGGACCCTGCCCAGGGCCAGGGGCCCCTGGGCACATCCTTTTTCCATTTTCCCTGGGAAAGAAAACTCAGCAGTCCAGGTTCCTGATGTCAGTTTGTAGGGCTCCCTTGGGTCTATGAGGGCACCACAAGTTTGAGGTTGGGACAAATTCGGTGTGGGGTCCATCCTTCGATATAAGGATTTTTTTCAGTGAGGACCCTGCCCAGGGCCAGGGGCCCCTGGGCACAACCTTTTTCCATTTTCCCTGGGAAAGAAAACTCACCAGTCCAGGTTGCGGATGTCAGTTTGTAGGGCTCCCTTGGGTCTATCAGGGCAGCACAATTTTGAGGTGGGGACAACTTCGGTGTGGGGTCCATCCTTCGATATAAGGATTTTTTGCAGTCAGGGCCAGGGGCCCCCAGGCACATCCTTTGGCCATTTTCCCTGGGAGAGAAAACTCACCAGTCCAGGTTCCTGATGTCAGTTTGTAGGGCTCCCTTGGGTCTATAAGGGCAGCACAAGTTTGAGGTGGGGACAACTTCGGTGTGGGGTCCATCCTTTGATATAAGGATTTTTTGCAGTCAGGGCCAGGGGCCCCCGGGCACATCCTTTGGCCATTTTCCCTGTGAAAGAAAACTCAGCAGTCCAGGTTGCTGATGTCAGTTTGTAGGGCTCCCTTGGGTCTATCAGGGCAGCACAAATTTGAGGTGGGGACAACTTCGGTGTGGAGTCCATCCTTCGATATAAGGAATTTTTGCATTCAGGTCCCAGCCCAGTGCCAGGGTCCCGAGGGCACATCCTTTGGCCATTTTCCCTGGAAAAGAAAACTCAACAGTCCAGGTTCCTGATGTCAGTTTGTAGGGCTCCCTTGGGTCTATCTGGGCAGCAGAAATTTGAGGAGCAAACAATTTTGGTCTGCGATCCATCCTTCGATATTAGGATTCTTTGCAGTCAGGTGTCAGCCGAGTGCCAGGGTCCCCAGGGAACATCCTTTGGCCATTTTCCCTGGGAAAGAAAATTCACCAGTCCAGGTTGCTGATGTCAGTTTGTAGGGCTCCCTTGGGTCTATCAGGGCAGCACATATTTTATTTCGGGACAACTTCGGTCTGGGGTCCATCCTTCAATATAAGGAGTCTTTGAAATCAGGGCCCAGCCCAGGGCCAGGGGCCCCTGGGCACATCCTTTGGCCATTTTCCCTGGGAAAGGAAACTCACCAGTCCAGGTTCCTGATGTCAGTTTGTAGGGCTCCCTTGGGTCTATCAGGGTAGCACAAGATTCAGGAGGGGACAATTTTGGTCTGTGATCCATCCTTTGATATTGGGATTCTTTACAGTCAGGACCCACCCCAGGGCCAGGGGCCCCTGGGCACATCCTTTGGCCATTTTCCCTGGGAAAGAAAACTCACCAGTCCAGGTTGGTGATGTCAGTTTGTAGGGCTCCCTTGGGTCTATCAGGGCACCACAAGTTTGAGGTGGGGACAACTTCGGTGTGGGGTCCATCCTTCGATATAAGGATTTTTTGCAGTCAGGGCCAAGGTCCCCTGGGCACACCCTTTGGCCATTTTCCCTGGGAAAGAAAACTCAGCAGTCTAGGTTGCTGATGTCAGTTTGTAGGGCTCCCTTGGGTCTATCAGGGCAGCACAAGTTTGAGGTGGGGACAACTTCGGTGTGGGGTCCATCGTTCGATATAAGGATTTTTTGAAGTCAGGGCCAGGGGCCCCAGGGAACATCCTTTGGCCATTTTCCCTGGGAAAGAAAACTCACCAGTCCAGGTTCCTGATGTCAGTTTGTAGGGCTCCCTTGGGTCTATCTGGGCAGCACAAGTTTGAGGTGGGGACAACTTCGGTGTGGGGTCCATCCTTCGATATAAGGATTTTTAGCAGTCAGGACCCAGCCCAGTGCCAGGGTCCCCAGGGCACATCCTTTGGCCATTTTCCCTGGAAAAGAATACTCACCAGTCCAGGTTCCTGATGTCAGTTTGTAGAGCTCCCTTGGGTCTATCTGGGCAGCAGAAATTTGAGGAGCGGACAATTTTGGTCTGTTATCCATCCTTCGATATAAGGATTCTTTTCAGTCAGGTGTCAGCCGAGTGCCAGGGGCCCCAGGGAACATCCTTTGGCCATTTTCCCTGCGAAAGAAAACTCACCAGTCCAGGTTCCTGATGTCAGTTTGTAGGGCTCCCTTGGGTCTATCAGGGCACCACAAGTTTGAGGTGGGGACAACTTCGGTGTGGGGTCCATCTTTCGATATAAGGATTCTTTGAAGTCACGGCCCAGCCGAGAGCCATGGGCCCCTGGGCACATTCTGTGGCCATTTTCCCTGGGAAAGAACACTCACCAGTCCAGGTTCCTGATGTCACTTTGTAGGGCTCCCTTGGGTCTATCAGGGCAGCACAAGTTTGAGGTGGGGACAACTTCGGTGTGGGGTCCATCCTTCGATATAAGGATTTTTTGCAGTGAGGACCGTGCCCAGGGCCAGGGTCCCCTGGGCACATCCTTTTTCCATTTTCCCGGGGAAAGAAAACTCAGCAGTCCAGGTTCCTGATGTCAGTTTGTAGGGCTCCCTTGGGTCTATCAGGGCACCACAAGTTTGAGGTGGGGACAACTTCGGTGTGGGGTCCATCCTTCGATATAAGGATTTTTTGCAGTGAGGACCCTGCCCAGGGCCAGGGGCCCCTGGGCACAACCTTTTTCCATTTTCCCTGGGAAAGAAAACTCACCAGTCCTGGTTCCTGATGTCAGTTTGTAGGGCTCCCTTGGGTCTATCAGGGCAGCACAATTTTGAGGTGGGGACAACTTCGGTGTGGGGTGCATCCTTCGATATAAGGATTTTTTGCAGTGAGGACCCTGCCCAGGGCCAGGGGCCCCTGGGCACATCCTTTTTCCGTTTTCCCTGGGAAAGAAAGCTCAGCAGTCCATGTTGATGATGTCAGTTTGTAGGGCTCCCTTGGGTCTATCAGGGCAGCACAAGTTTGAGGTGGGGACAACTTCGGTGTGGGGTCCATCCTTCGATATAAGGATTTTTTGCAGTCAGGGCCAGGGGCCCCCAGGCACATCCTTTTTCCATTTTCCCTGGGAAAGAAAACTCACCAGTCCAGGTTCCTGATGTCAGTTTGTAGGGCTCCCTTGGGTCTATAAGGGCAGCACAAGTTTGAGGTGGGGACAACTTCGGTGTGGGGTCCATCCTTCGATATAAGGATTTTTTGCAGTCAGGGCCAGGGGCCCCCAGGCACATCCTTTGGCCATTTTCCCTGGGAAAGAAAACTCACCAGTCCAGGTTGCTGATGTCAGTTTGTAGGGCTCCCTTGGGTCTAACAGGGCAGCAGAAGTTTTAGGAGGGGACAACTTTGGTCTGTGATCCATCCTTCGATATAGGGATTCTTTACAGTCAGGTCTGAGCCCAGTGCCAGGGGCCCTTGGGCACATCCTTTGGCCATTTTCCCTGGGAAAGAAAACTCACCAGTCCAGGTTGCTGATGCCAGTTTGTAGGGCTCACTTGGGTCTATCTGGGTAGCACAACTTTCAGGAGGGGACAACTTCGGTCTGGGGTGCGTCCTTCGATATAAGGATTTTTAGCAGTCAGGTCCCAGCCCAGTGCCAGGGTCCCCGGGGCACATCCTTTGGCCATTTTCCCTGGGAAAGGAAACTCACCAGTCCAGGTTGCTGATGTCAGTATGTAGGGCTCCCTTGGTTCTATCAAGGCAGCAGAAATTTGAGGAGAGGACAAGTTTGGTCTGCGATCCATCCTTCGATATAGGGATTCTTTGCAGTCAGGTCCCAGCCGAGTGCCAGGGGCCCCAGGGAACATCCTTTGGCCATTTTCCCTGGGAAAGAAAACTCACCAGTCCAGGTTCCTGATGTCAGTTTGTAGGGCTCCCTTGGGTCTATCAGGGCAGCACAAGTTTGAGGTGGGGACAACTTCGGTGTGGGGTCCATCCTTCGATATAAGGATTTTTTGCAGTGAGGACCCTGCCCAGGCCCAAGGGCCCCTGGGCACATCCTTTTTCCATTTTCCCTGGGAAAGAACACTCAGCAGTCCATGTTCATGATGTCAGTTTGTAGGGCTCCCTTGGGTCTATCAGGACAGCACAAGTTTGAGGTGGGGACAACTTCGGTGTGGGGTCCATCCTTCGATATAAGGATTATTTGCAGTCAGGGCCAGGGGCCCCTGGGCACATCCTTTGGCCATTTTCCCCGGGAAAGAAAACTCAGCAGTCCAGGTTCCTGATGTCAGTTTGTAGGGCTCCCTTGGGTCTATCAGGGCACCACAAGTTTTAGGTGGGGACAACTTCGGTGTGGGGTCCATCCTTCGATATAAGGATTTTTTGCAGTCAGGGCCAGGGGCCCCCAGGCACATCCTTTGGCCATTTTCCCTGGGAAAGAAAACTCAGCAGTCCAGGTTGCTGATGTCAGTTTGTAGGGCTCCCTTGGGTCTATCAGGGCAGCACAAATTTGAGGTGGGGACAACTTCGGTGTGGGGTCCATCTTTCGATATAAGGATTTTTTGCATTCAGGTCCCAGCCCAGTGCCAGGGTCCCGAGGGCACATCCTTTGGCCATTTTCCCTGGAAAAGAAAACTCACCAGTCCAGGTTCCTGATGTCAGTTTGTAGGGCTCCCTTGGGTCTATCTGGGCAGCAGAAATTTGAGGAGCAAACAATCTTGGTCTGCGATCCATCCTTCGATATTGGGATTATTTGCAGTCAGGTGTCAGCTGAGTGCCAGGGGCCCCAGGGAACATCCTTTGGCCATTTTCCCTGGGAAAGAAAATTCACCAGTCCAGGTTGCTGATGTCAGTTTGTAGGGCTCTCTTGGGTCTATCAGGGCAGCACAAGTATGAGATGGGGACAACTTCAGTCTGGTGTCCATCCTTCGCTATAAGGATTCTTTGAAGTCAAGGCCCAGCCGAGAGCCATGGGCCCCTGGGCACATTCTTTGGCCATTTTCCCTGGGAAAGAACACTCACCAGTCCAGGTTCCTGATGTCAGTTTGTAGGGCTCCCTTGGGTCTATCAGGGCACCACAAGTTTTAGGTGGGGACAACTTTGGTGTGGGGTGCATCCTTCGATATAAGGATTTTTGGCAGTGAGGACCATGCCCAGGGCCAGGGGCCCCTGGGCACATCCTTTTTCCATTTTCCCTGGGAAAGAAAACTCAGCAGTCCAGGTTGCTGATGTCAGTTTGTAGGGCTCCCTTGGGTCTATCAGGGCAGCACAAGTTTGAGGTGGGGACAACTTCGGTGTGGGGTCCCTCCTTCGATATAAGGATTCTTTGCAGTGAGGACCCTGCCCAGGGCCAGGGGCCCCTGGGCACATCCTTTTTCCATTTTCCCTGGGAAAGAAAACTCACCAGTCCAGGTTGCTGATGTCAGTTTGTAGGGCTCCCTTGGGTCTATCAGGGCAGCACAAGTTTGAGGTGGGGACAACTTCGGTGTGGGGTGCATCCTTCGATATAAGGATTTTTTGCAGTGAGGACCGTGCCCAGGGCCAGGGGCCCCTGGGCACATCCTTTTTCCATTTTCCCTGGGAAAGAAAACTCAGCAGTCCAGGTTCCTGATGTCAGTTTGTAGGGCTCCCTTGGGTCTATCAGGGCACCACAAGTTTGAGGTGGGGACAACTTCGGTGTGGGGTCCATCCTTCGATATAAGGATTCTTTGCAGTGAGGACCCTGCCCAGGGCGAGTGGCCCCTGGGCACATCCTTTTTCCATTTTCCCTGGGAAAGAAAACTCAGCAGTCCAGGTTCCTGATGTCAGTTTGTAGGGCTCCCTTGGGTCTATCAGGGCACCACAAGTTTGAGGTTGGGACAAATTCGGTGTGGGGTGCATCCTTCGATAAAAGGATTTTTTTCAGTGAGGACCCTGCCCAGGGCCAGGGGCCCCTGGGCACAACCTTTTTCCATTTTCCCTGGGAAAGAAAACTCACCAGTCCAGGTTGCGGATGTCAGTTTGTAGGGCTCCCTTGGGTCTATCAGGGCAGCACAATTTTGAGGTGGGGACAACTTCGGTGTGGGGTCCATCCTTCGATATAAGGATTTTTTGCAGTCAGGGCCAGGGGCCCCCAGGCACATCCTTTGGCCATTTTCCCTGGGAGAGAAAACTCACCAGTCCAGGTTCCTGATGTCAGTTTGTAGGGCTCCCTTGGGTCTATCTGGGCAGCACAAGTTTGAGGTGGGGACAACTTCGGTGTGGGGTCCATCCTTCGATATAAGGATTTTTTGCAGTCAGGGCCAGGGGCCCCCGGGCACATCCTTTGGCCATTTTCCCTGTGAAAGAAAACTCAGCAGTCCAGGTTGCTGATGTCAGTTTGTAGGGCTCCCTTGGGTCTATCAGGGCAGCACAAATTTGAGGTGGGGACAACTTCGGTGTGGAGTCCATCCTTCGATATAAGGAATTTTTGCATTCAGGTCCCAGCCCAGTGCCAGGGTCCCGAGGGCACATCCTTTGGCCATTTTCCCTGGAAAAGAAAACTCACCAGTCCAGGTTCCTGATGTCAGTTTGTAGGGCTCCCTTGGGTCTATCTGGGCAGCACATATTTTATTTCGGGACAACTTCGGTCTGGGGTCCATCCTTCAATATAAGGAGTCTTTGAAATCAGGGCCCAGCCCAGGGCCAGGGGCCCCTGGGCACATCCTTTGGCCATTTTCCCTGGGAAAGGAAACTCAGCAGTCCAGGTTCCTGATGTCAGTTTGTAGGGCTCCCTTGGGTCTATCAGGGTAGCACAAGATTCAGGAGGGGACAATTTTGGTCTGTGATCCATCCTTCGATATTGGGATTCTTTACAGTCAGGAGCCACCCCGGGGCCAGGGGCCCCTGGGCACATCCTTTGGCCATTTTCCCTGGGAAAGAAAACTCACCAGTCCAGGTTGCTGATGTCAGTTTGTAGGGCTCCCTTGGGTCTATCTGGGCAGCACAATATGAGGAGGGGATAACTTCAGTTTGGGGTCCAAACGTCGATATAAATATTCTTTGCAGTCAGGTCCCAGATCTGTGCCCGGGGCCCCTGGGCACATCCTTTGGCCATTTTCCCTGGGAAAGAAAACTCACCAGTCCAGGTTGCTGATGTCAGTTTGTAGGGCTCCCTTGGGTCTATCAGGGCAGCACAACATTGTGGAGGGGACAACTTCGGTGTGGGGTCCATCATTCGATAGAAGGATTTTTTGCATTCAGGGCCCAGCCCAGGGCCAGGGGCCCCTGGGCACAACCTTTGGCCATTTTCCCTGGGAAAGAAAACTCACCAGTCCAGGTTGATGATGTCAGTTTGTAGGGCTCCCTTGGGTCTATCGGGGCAGTACAAGTTTGAGGAGGGGACAACTTTGGTCTGCAATTCATCCTTCGATATAAGGATTCTTTGAAGTCTGGTCCCAGCCGAGTGCCAGGAGCCCCAGGGCACATCCTTTGGCCATTTTGCCTGGGAAAGAAAACTCACCAGTCCAGGTTCCTGATGTCAGTTTGTAGGGCTCCCTTGGGTCTACCTGGGCAGCACAACTTTGAGGAGGGGAGAACTTCTGTTTGGGGTCCAAACTTTGATATAAGGATTCTTTGCAGTCAGGTCCCAGCCCAGTGCCAGGGGCCCCATGGCAAATCCTTTGGCAATTTTCCCTGGGAAAGAAAACTCAGCAGTCCAGGTTGCTGATGTCAATTTTTAGGGCTCCATTGGGTCTAACAGGTCAGCAGAAATTTGAGGAGGGGACGACTTTGGTCTGTGATCCATCCTTCGATATATGGATTCTTTACAGTCAGGCCCCAGCCCAGAGCCAGGGGCCTCTTGGCCAATACTTGGCCATTTCCCCTGGGAAGGAAAAATCACCAGTCCAGGTTCCTGATATCATTTTGAAGTGCTCCCATAAAACTGGCTGGGCGGCTTAAGTTTGAGCTTTCTCCCTGCGAGACACACTGGCAAAGCTTTTCGCTATGATACAGTCTAGTGCAGAGGCACACTACGGCTCTCCGGAGCTGTCCGAAGCCAAGCGCCGGTGGCCGGCGTCTTTCGGCTGAAGCTGCGCTTCGGAGCGTACGGCTGCCGCTCCGCTGTTGTGTGCGCGAAGCAGCCGCTTCTCCTGCTCCGGGAGCCGGACAGAGCGGTAGCTTGTACGAGGGCGAAGAACGAAGCCGCAGAGCACCGGGCTTTTGCGCGCACCCTAAGGACTGCTAGAGGACCGTGGTGGCCGCTCGCCTGCCTCTTCAATTCCATTCTAGCATACTTATGGAAGGTGTTCCAGGACAATTTTCCTGAGTTTTGAATTCGTCCTGATGCAGCCCTTCCTGGGAAAATCCTGCTCCTCCTCTGAGGCTCCGACAGGCAGAGACCTCGATAGCAACTGCAGAAATGAAGAGCTGCGTTGAGTTGTCGAGAAGCAAGAACATAGCCAGCGCCTTGTGTTTGGGAGTCAGCAGCTGCTGGACTTTTGCCATTGCTTTCACTGTGCACTGAATGCTAGGAAGGCATGTGCACGTTAAAACAACGAGCTGGGCAAGAGCAGGAAGGGAGCACGGGCATCAGAGAGCATCTGGCATCTTGCCCTGGAAAGGGCAGTGTTTTTGGAGTGTGCAGTAAAATCGTGTTTCTGGACAAGGGAGGCATAAGTGCGCTGCGCTGCTACGCTTTCTCCCTGCGAGACACACTGCCAAAGCTTTTCGCTATGTTGCAGTCTAGTGCAGACGCACACTACGGCTCTCCGGAGCTGTCCGAAGCCAAGCGCCGGTGGCCGGCGTCTTTCGGCTGAAGCTGCGCTTCGGAGCGTACGGCTGCCGCTGCGCTCTTGTGTGCGCGAAGCAGCCGCTTCTCCTGCTCCGGGAGCCGGACAGAGCGGTAGCTTGTACGAGGGCGAAGAACGTTGCCGCAGGGAGACGACATTGAGTGCACAGCCTTGGCACTGCTAGAGGACGGTGGCTAACGCTCCCTGCCTCTTCAATGCACTGCTGGCATGCTTTATTGAAGGTGTTCCGAGACAACTTTCCTGGGTTTTGACTTCGTCCTGATGAAGCCCCTCTTGGGAAATTGGTGCTCGTCCCCGAAGGCTCGAGATGCAGAGAACTCGATGGCAGCTGCCGAAATGAAGGACTCCGTTGAAATGTGGAGAAGCAAGAACGTAGACAAGCGCCTTGTGTTTGGGAGTCAGCAGCTGCTGGACTTTTGCCATTGCTTTCACTGTGCACTGAATGCCCGGACGGCATGTGCACGCTACAACAACGAGCTAGGCAGGAGTGGGCAGAAGAAAAAAGGCTTCAGACAGCAGCTTAATATTGCCCTGGAAAGGGCAGTGTTTTTGGAGTGTGCAGTAAAATCGTGTTTCTGGACAAGGGAGGCATAAGTGCGCTGCGCTCCTAAGCTATCTCCCTGCGAGACACACTGACAAAGCTTTTCGCTATGTTGCAGTCTAGTGCAGACGCACACTACGGCTCTCCGGAGCTGTCCGAAGCCAAGCGCCGGTGGCCGGCGTCTTTCGGCTGAAGCTGCGCTTCGGAGCGTACGGCTGTTGTGTGCGCGAAGCAGCCGCTTCTCCTGCTCCGGGAGCCGTACAGAGCGGTAGCTTGTGCGAGGACGAAGAACGAAGCCGCAGAGCACCGGGCTTCTGCGCGCACCCTAAGGACTGCTAGTGGACCGTGGTAGCCGCTCGCCTGCCTCTTCAATTCCCTTCTTGCATGCTTTATTGAAGGTGTTCCAGGACAATTTTCCTAAGTTTTGAATTCGTCCTGCTGCAGCCCTTCCTGGGAAACTCCTTCTCCTCCTTTGAGGCTCCACTATGCAGAGACCTCGATGGCAACTGCAGAAATGAAGGGCTGCGTTGAGTTGTCGAGAAGCAAGAACATAGCCAGCGCCTTGTGTTTGGGAGTCAGCAGCTGCTGGACTTTTGCGATTGCTTTCACTGTGCACTGAATGCCAGGACGGCATGTGCACGTTAAAACAACGAGCTGGGCAAGAGCAGGAAGGGAGCACGGGCATCAGAGAGCATCTGGCATCTTGCCCTGGAAAGGGCAGTGTTTTTGGAGTGTGCAGTAAAATCGTGTTTCTGGACAAGGGAGGCATAAGTGCGCTGCGCTGCTACGCTTTCTCCCTGCGAGACACACTGACAAAGCTTTTCGCTATGTTGCAGTCTAGTGCAGACGCACACTACGGCTCTCCGGAGCTGTCCGAAGCCAAGCGCCGGTGGCCGGCGTCTTTCGGCTGAAGCTGCGCTTCGGAGCGTACGGCTGCCGCTGCGCTCTTGTGTGCGCGAAGCAGCCGCTTCTCCTGCTCCGGGAGCCGGACAGAGCGGTAGCTTGTACGACGGCGAAGAACGAAGCCGCAGAGCACCGGGCTTTTGCGCGCACCCTAAGGACTGCTAGTGGACCGTGGTGGCCGCTCGCCTGCCTCTTCAATTCCATTCTAGCATACTTATGGAAGGTGTTCCAGGACAATTTTCCTGAGTTTTGAATTCGTCCTGATGCAGCCCTTCCTGGGAAAATCCTGCTCCTCCTCTGAGGCTCCGACAGGCAGAGACCTCGATAGCAACTGCAGAAATGAAGAGCTGCGTTGAGTTGTCGAGAAGCAAGAACATAGCCAGCGCCTTGTGTTTGGGAGTCAGCAGCTGCTGGACTTTTGCCATTGCTTTCACTGTGCACTGAATGCTAGGAAGGCATGTGCACGTTAAAACAACGAGCTGGGCAAGAGCAGGAAGGGAGCACGGGCATCAGAGAGCATCTGGCATCTTGCCCTGGAAAGGGCAGTGTTTTTGGAGTGTGCAGTAAAATCGTGTTTCTGGACAAGGGAGGCATAAGTGCGCTGCGCTGCTACGCTTTCTCCCTGTGAGACACACTGACAAAGCTTTTCGCTATGTTGCAGTCTAGTGCAGACGCACACTACGGCTCTCCGGAGCTGTCCGAAGCCAAGCGCCGGTGGCCGGCGTCTTTCGGCTGAAGCTGCGCTTCGGAGCGTACGGCTGCCGCTGCGCTCTTGTGTGCGCGAAGCAGCCGCTTCTCCTGCTCCGGGAGCCGGACAGAGCGGTAGCTTGTACGAGGGCGAAGAACGTTGCCGCAGGGAGACGACATTGAGTGCACAGCCTTGGCACTGCTAGAGGACGGTGGCTAACGCTCCCTGCCTCTTCAATGCACTGCTGGCATGCTTTATTGAAGGTGTTCCGAGACAACTTTCCTGGGTTTTGACTTCGTCCTGATGAAGCCCCTCTTGGGAAATTGGTGCTCGTCCCCGAAGGCTCGAGATGCAGAGAACTCGATGGCAGCTGCCGAAATGAAGGACTCCGTTGAAATGTGGAGAAGCAAGAACGTAGACAAGCGCCTTGTGTTTGGGAGTCAGCAGCTGCTGGACTTTTGCCATTGCTTTCACTGTGCACTGAATGCCCGGACGGCATGTGCACGCTACAACAACGAGCTAGGCAGGAGTGGGCAGAAGAAAAAAGGCTTCAGACAGCAGCTTACATATTACTACGGAAAGGGCAGTGTTTTTGGAGTGTGCAGTAAAATCGTGTTTCTGGACAAGGGAGGCATAAGTGCGCTGCGCTCCTAAGCTATCTCCCTGCGAGACACACTGACAAAGCTTTTCGCTATGTTGCAGTCTAGTGCAGACGCACACTACGGCTCTCCGGAGCTGTCCGAAGCCAAGCGCCGGTGGCCGGCGTCTTTCGGCTGAAGCTGCGCTTCGGAGCGTACGGCTGTTGTGTGCGCGAAGCAGCCGCTTCTCCTGCTCCGGGAGCCGTACAGAGCGGTAGCTTGTGCGAGGACGAAGAACGAAGCCGCAGAGCACCGGGCTTCTGCGCGCACCCTAAGGACTGCTAGTGGACCGTGGTAGCCGCTCGCCTGCCTCTTCAATTCCCTTCTTGCATGCTTTATTGAAGGTGTTCCAGGACAATTTTCCTAAGTTTTGAATTCGTCCTGCTGCAGCCCTTCCTGGGAAACTCCTTCTCCTCCTTTGAGGCTCCACTATGCAGAGACCTCGATGGCAACTGCAGAAATGAAGGGCTGCGTTGAGTTGTCGAGAAGCAAGAACATAGCCAGCGCCTTGTGTTTGGGAGTCAGCAGCTGCTGGACTTTTGCGATTGCTTTCACTGTGCACTGAATGCCAGGACGGCATGTGCACGTTAAAACAACGAGCTGGGCAAGAGCAGGAAGGGAGCACGGGCATCAGAGAGCATCTGGCATCTTGCCCTGGAAAGGGCAGTGTTTTTGGAGTGTGCAGTAAAATCGTGTTTCTGGACAAGGGAGGCATAAGTGCGCTGCGCTGCTACGCTTTCTCCCTGCGAGACACACTGACAAAGCTTTTCGCTATGTTGCAGTCTAGTGCAGACGCACACTACGGCTCTCCGGAGCTGTCCGAAGCCAAGCGCCGGTGGCCGGCGTCTTTCGGCTGAAGCTGCGCTTCGGAGCGTACGGCTGCCGCTCCGCTCTTGTGTGCGCGAAGCAGCCGCTTCTCCTGCTCCGGGAGCCGGACAGAGCGGTAGCTTGTACGACGGCGAAGAACGAAGCCGCAGAGCACCGGGCTTTTGCGCGCACCCTAAGGACTGCTAGTGGACCGTGGTGGCCGCTCGCCTGCCTCTTCAATTCCATTCTAGCATACTTATGGAAGGTGTTCCAGGACAATTTTCCTGAGTTTTGAATTCGTCCTGATGCAGCCCTTCCTGGGAAAATCCTGCTCCTCCTCTGAGGCTCCGACAGGCAGAGACCTCGATAGCAACTGCAGAAATGAAGAGCTGCGTTGAGTTGTCGAGAAGCAAGAGCATAGCCAGCGCCTTGTCAGCAGCTGCTGGACTTTTGCGATTGCTTTCACTGTGCACTGAATGCCAGGACGGCACGTGCACGCTACAACAACGAGCTGGGCAACAGGAGCCGAAAGATCACGGCCGTCAGACAGCAGCTTAATATTGCCCTGGAAAGGGCAGTGTTTTTGGAGTGTGCAGTAAAATCGTGTTTCTGGACAAGGGAGGCATAACTGCGCTGCGCTCCTAAGCTATCTCCCTGCGAGACACACTGACAAAGCTTTTCGTTATCATGCAGTCTAGTGCAGACGCACACTACGGCTCTCCGGAGCTGTCCGAAGCCAAGCGCCGGTGGCCGGCGTCTTTCGGCTGAAGCAGCGCTTCGGAGCGTACGGCTGCCGCTCCGCTCTTGTGTGTGCGAAGCAGCCGCTTCGCCTGCTCCGGGAGCCGGACAGAGCGGTAGCTTGTACGACGGCGAAGAACGTTGCCGCAGGGAGGCGACATTGTCTGCACAGCCTTGGCACTGCGAAAGGACGGTGGCTAAAGCTCCCTGCCTTTTCAATGCACTGCTGGCATGCTTTATTGAAGGTGTTCCGAGAAACTTTCCTGGGTTTGACTTCGTCCTGATGCAGGAGGTGGAATCAGATGGTGTTTGGGATACTTCCTTCGATGTTTGGATATCTTAAGGTCGGCCATCAGCTGAAGGACAGGGGCCTCTAGACACATACTCTGTCCCTTTTCCCTGACATTTAAAACACACCAGTCCAGGTTCCTGATGTCAGTGTGTAGGGCTCACTTGGGTCTATCTGGGCAGTACAAGTATGAGATGGGGACAACTTCAGTCTGGGGTCCATCCTTCAATATAAGGATTTTTTGCATTCAGGTCCCAGCCCAGGGCCAGGGGCCCCAGGGCACATCCTTTGGCCATTTTCCCTGGGAAAGAATACTCAGCAGTCCAGGTTGCTGATGTCAGTTTGTAGGGCTCCCTTGGGTCTATCTGGGCAGCACAACTTTGAGGAGGGGACAACTTAGGTCTGCGATCCATCCTTCGACATAAGGATTCTTTGCAGTTAGGTCCCAGCCGAGTGCCAGCGGCCCTTGGGCACATCCTTTGGCCATTTTCCCTGGGAAAGAAAGCTCACCAGTCCAGGTTCCTGATGTCAGTTTGTAGGGCTCCCTTGGGTCTATCAGGGCAGCAGAAGATTTAGGAGGGGACAACTTTGGTCTGTGATCCATCCTTCGATATAGGGATTCTTTACAGACAGGTCCGAGACCAGGGCCAGGGGCCCTTGGGCACATCCTTTGGCCATTTTCCCTGGGAAAGAAAACTCACCAGTCCAGGTTGCCGATGCCAGTTTGTAGGGCTCACTTGGGTCTATCTGGGTAGCACAACTTTCAGGAGGGGACAACTTCGGTCTGGGGTGCGTCCTTCGATATAAGGATTTTTAGCAGTCAGGTCCCAGCCCAGTGCCAGGGTCCCCGGGGCACATCCTTTGGCCATTTTCCCTGGGAAAGAAAACTCACCAGTCCAGGTTCCTGATGTCAGTTTGTAGGGCTCCCTAGGCTCTATCTGGGCAGCAGAAATTTGAGGAGCGGACAAGTTTGGTCTGTGACCCATCCTTCGATATAGGGATTCTTTGCAGTCAGGTCCCAGCCGAGTGCCAGGGCCCCAGGGAACATCCTTTGGCCATTTTCCCTGGGAAAGAAAATTCAGCACTCCAGGTTCCTGATGTCAGTTTGTAGGGCTCCCTTGGGTCTATCAGGGCAGCACAAGTTTTAGGAGGGGACAACTTCGGTCTGGGGTCCATCCTTCGATATAGGGATTATTTACAGTCAGGACCCAGCCCAGGTCCAGGGGCCCCTGGGCACATGCTTTGGCCATTTTCCCTGGGAAAGAAAATTCACCAGTCCAGGTTCCTGATGTCAGTTTGTAGGGCTCCCTTGGGTTTATCAGGTCAGCACAAGTTTGAGTAGGGGACAACTTCAGTCTGGGTTCCATCCTTCGATATAAGGATTATTTGCAATCAGGACCCAGCCCAGTGCCAGGGTCCTCTGGGCACACCCTTTGGCCATTTTCCCTGGAAAAGAAAATTCACCAGTCCAGGTTGCTGATGTCAGTTTGTAGGGCTCCCTTGGTTCTATCAGGGCAGCACAAGTATGAGATGGGGACAACTTCAGTCTGGGGTCCATCCTTCGATATAAGGATTTTTAGCAGTCAGGCCCCAGCCCAGGGCCAGGGGCTCCTGGGCACATGCTTTGGCCATTTTCCCTGGGAAAGAAAACTCACCAGTCCCGGTTGCTGATGTTAGTTTGTAGGGCTCCCTTGGGTCTATCTGGGTAGCACAACTTTGAGGAGGGGACAACTTTGGTCTGTGATCCATCCTTCGATATAGGGATTGTTTATAGTCAGGTCCGAGCCCAGGGCCAGGGGCCCTTGGGCACATCCTTTGGCCATTTTCCCTGGGAAAGAAAACTCACCAGTCCAGGTTGCTGATGCCAGTTTGTAGGGCTCCCTTGGGTCTATCTGGGTAGCACAACTTTCAGGAGGGGACAACTTCGGTCTGGGGTGTGTCCTTCGATATAAGGATTTTTAGCAGTCAGGTCCCAGCCCAGTGCCAGGGTCCCCGGGGCACATCCTTTGGCCATTTTCCCTGGGAAAGAAAACTCACCAGTCCAGGTTGCTGATGTCAGTATGTAGGGCTCCCTTGGTTCTATCAAGGCAGCAGAAATTTGAGGAGCGGACAAGTTTGGTCTGCGATCCATCCTTTGATATAGGGATTCTTTGCATTCAGGTCCCAGCCGAGTGCCAGGGGCCCCAGGGAACATCCTTTGGCCATTTTCCCTGGGAAAGAACACTCACCAGTCCAGGTTCCTGATGTCAGTTTGTAGGGCTCCCTTGGGTCTATCAGGGTCGCACAAATTTGAGGTGGGGACAACTTCGGTGTGGGGTCCATCCTTCGATATAAGGATTTTTTGCAGTGAGGACCCTGCCCAGGCCCAAGGGCCCCTGGGCACACCCTTTTTCCATTTTCCCTGGGAAAGAAAACTCAGCAGTCCATGTTGATGATGTCAGTTTGTAGGGCTCCCTTGGGTCTATCAGGACAGCACAAGTTTGAGGTGGGGACAACTTCGGTGTGGGGTCCATCCTTCGATATAAGGATTTTTTGAAGTCAGGGCCAGGGGCCCCCGGGCACATCCTTTGGCCATTTTCCCTGGGAAAGAAAACTCAGCAGTCCAGGTTGCTGATGTCAGTTTGTAGGGCTCCCTTGGGTCTATCAGGGCAGCACAAGTTTGAGGTGGGGACAACTTCGGTGTGGGGTCCATCCTTCGATATAAGGATTTTTTGAAGTCAGGGCCAGGGGCCCCCGGGCACATCCTTTGGCCATTTTCCCCGGGAAAGAAAACTCAGCAGTTCAGGTTCCTGATGTCAGTTTGTAGGGCTCCCTTGGGTCTATCAGGGCAGCACAAGTTTGAGGTGGGGACAACTTCGGTGTGGGGTCCATCCTTCGATATAAGGATTTTTTGAAGTCAGGGCCAGGGGCCCCCGGGCACATCCTTTGGCCATTTTCCCTGGGAAAGAAAACTCAGCAGTCCAGGTTGCTGATGTCAGTTTGTAGGGCTCCCTTGGGTCTATCAGGGCAGCACAAATTTGAGGTGGGGACAACTTCGGTGTGGGGTCCATCTTTCGATATAAGGATTTTTTGCATTCAGGTCCCAGCCCAGTGCCAGGGTCCCGAGGGCACATCCTTTGGCCATTTTCCCTGGAAAAGAAAACTCACCAGTCCAGGTTGCTGATGTCAGTTTGTAGAGCTCCCTTGGGTCTATCTGGGCAGCAGAAATTTGAGGAGCAAACAATCTTGGTCTGCGATCCACCCTTCGATATTGGGATTATTTGCAGTCAGGTGTCAGCCGAGTGCCAGGGGCCCCAGGAAACATCCTTTGGCCATTTTCCCTGGGAAAGAAAATTCACCAGTCCAGGTTGCTGATGTCAGTTTGTAGGGCTCTCTTGGGTCTATCAGGGCAGCACAAGTATGAGATGGGGACAACTTCAGTCTGGTGTCCATCCTTCGATATAAGGATTCTTTGAAGTCAAGGCCCAGCCGAGAGCCATGGGCCCCTGGGCACATTCTTTGGCCATTTTCCCTGGGAAAGAACACTCACCAGTCCAGGTTCCTGATGTCAGTTTGTAGGGCTCCCTTGGGTCTATCAGGGCAGCACAAGTTTGAGGTGGGGACAACTTCGGTGTGGGGTGCATCCTTCGATATAAGGATTTTTTGCAGTGAGGACCCTGCCCAGGGCCAGGGGCCCCTGGGCACATCCTTTTTCCATTTTCCCTGGGAAAGAAAACTCAGCAGTCCAGGTTGCTGATGTCAGTTTGTAGAGCTCCCTTGGGTCTATCTGGGCAGCAGAAATTTGAGGAGCAAACAATCTTGGTCTGCGATCCATCCTTCGATATTGGGATTATTTGAAGTCAGGTGTCAGCCGAGTGCCAGGGGCCCCAGGAAACATCCTTTGGCAATTTTCCCTGGGAAAGAAAACTCACCAGTCCAGGTTGCTGATGTCAGTTTGTAGGGCTCTCTTGGGTCTATCAGGGCAGCACAAGTATGAGATGGGGACAACTTCAGTCTGGTGTCCATCCTTCGATATAAGGATTCTTTGAAGTCAAGGCCCAGCCGAAAGCCATGGGCCCCTGGGCACATTATTTGGCCATTTTCCCTGGGAAAGAACACTCACCAGTCCAGGTTCCTGATGTCAGTTTGTAGGGCTCCCTTGGGTCTATCAGGGCACCACAAGTTTGAGATGGGGACAACTTCGGTGTGGGGTGCATCCTTCGATATAAGGATTTTTTGCAGTGAGGACCCAGCCCAGGGCCAGGGGCCCCTGGGCACATCCTTTTTCCATTTTCCCTGGGAAAGAAAACTCAGCAGTCCAGGTTGCTGATGTCAGTTTGTAGGGCTCCCTTGGGTCTATCAGGGCAGCACAAGTTTGAGGTGGGGACAACTTCGGTGTGGGGTCCCTCCTTCGATATAAGGATTTTTTGCAGTGAGGACCCTTCCCAGAGCCAGGGGCCCCTGGGCACATCCTTTTTCCATTTTCCCTGGGAAAGAAAACTCACCAGTCCAGGTTGCTGATGTCAGTTTGTAGGGCTCCCTTGGGTCTATCAGGGCACCACAAGTTTCAGGTGGGGACAACTTCGGTGTGGGGTCCATCCTTCGATATAAGGATTTTTTGCAGTCAGGGCCAGGGTCCCCTGGGCACATCCTTTGGCCATTTTCCCTGGGAAAGAAAACCCAGCAGTCCAGGTTCCTGATGTCAGTTTGTAGGGCTCCCTTGGGTCTATCAGGGCAGCACAAGTTTGAGGTGGGGACAACTTCGGTGTGGGGTCCATCCTTCGATATAAGGATTTTTAGCAGTCAGGTCCCAGCCCAGTGCCAGGGTCCCGAGGGCACATCCTTTGGCCATTTTCCCTGGAAAAGAAAACTCACCAGTCCAGGTTGCTGATGTCAGTTTGTAGGGCTCCCTTGGGTCTATCTGGGCAGCAGAAATTTGAGGAGCGGACAATTTTGGTCTGTTATCCATCCTTCGATATAAGGATTCTTTTCAGTCAGGTCCCAGCCGAGTGCCAGGGGCCCCAGGGAACAACCTTTGGCCATTTTCCCTGGGAAAGAAAACTCACCAGTCCAGGTTCCTGATGTCAGTTTGTAGGGCTCCCTTGGGTCTATCAGGGCAGCACAAGTTTGAGGTGGGGACAACTTCGGTGTGGGGTCCATCCTTCGATATAAGGATTTTTTGCAGTGAGGACCGTGCCCAGGGCCAGGGGCCCCTGGGCACATCCTTTTTCCATTTTCCCTGGGAAAGAAAACTCAGCAGTCCAGGTTCCTGATGTCAGTTTGTAGGGCTCCCTTGGGTCTATCAGGGCACCACAAGTTTGAGGTGGGGACAACTTCGGTGTGGGGTCCATCCTTCGATATAAGGATTCTTTGCAGTGAGGACCCTGCCCAGGGCGAGGGGCCCCTGGCCACATCCTTTTTCCATTTTCCCAGGGAAAGAAAACTCAGCAGTCCAGGTTCCTGATGTCAGTTTGTAGGGCTCCCTTGGGTCTATCAGGGCAGCACAAGTTTGAGGTGGGGACAACTTCGGTGTGGGGTGCATCCTTCGATATAAGGATTTTTTTCAGTGAGGACCCTGCCCAGGGCCAGGGGCCCCTGGGCACAACCTTTTTCCATTTTCCCTGGGAAAGAAAACTCAGCAGTCCAGGTTCCTGATGTCAGTTTGTAGGGCTCCCTTGGGTCTATCAGGGCAGCACAATTTTGAGGTGGGGACAACTTCGGTGTGGGGTCCATCCTTCGATATAAGGATTTTTTGCAGTGAGGACCCTGCCCAGGGCCAGGGGCCCCTGGGCACATCCTTTTTCCGTTTTCCCTGGGAAAGAAAGCTCAGCAGTCCATGTTGATGATGTCAGTTTGTAGGGCTCCCTTGGGTCTATCAGGGCAGCACAAGTTTGAGGTGGGGACAACTTCGGTGTGGGGTCCATCCTTCGATATAAGGATTTTTTGCAGTCAGGGCCAGGGGCCCCCAGGCACATCCTTTGGCCATTTTCCCTGGGAAAGAAAACTCACCAGTCCAGGTTCCTGATGTCAGTTTGTAGGGCTCCCTTGGGTCTATAAGGGCAGCACAAGTTTGAGGTGGGGACAACTTCGGTGTGGGGTCCATCCTTCGATATAAGGATTTTTTGCAGTCAGGGCCAGGGGCCCCCGGGCACACCCTTTGGCCATTTTCCCTGGGAAAGAAAACTCACCAGTCCAGGTTGCTGATGTCAGTTTGTAGGGCTCCCTTGGGTCTATCAGGGCAGCACAACTTTGTGGAGGGGACAACTTCGGTCTGCGATCCATCCTTCGATATAAGGATTTTTTGCAGTCAGGTCCCAGCCCTGTTCCAGGGCCCCCAGGGCACATCCTTTGGCCATTTTCCCTGGGAAAGAAAACTCACCAGTCCAGGTTGCTGATGTCAGTTTGTAGGGCTCCCTTGGGTCTAACAGGGCAGCAGAAGTTTTAGGAGGGGACAACTTTGGTCTGTGATCCATCCTTCGATATAGGGATTCTTTACAGTCAGGTCTGAGCCCAGGGCCAGGGGCCCTTGGGCACATCCTTTGGCCATTTTCCCTGGGAAAGAAAACTCACCAGTCCAGGTTGCTGATGCCAGTTTGTAGGGCTCCCTTGGGTCTATCTGGGTAGCACAACTTTCAGGAGGGGACAACTTCGGTCTGGGGTGCGTCCTTCGATATAAGGATTTTTAGCAGTCAGGTCCCAGCCCAGTGCCAGGGTCCCCGGGGCACATCCTTTGGCCATTTTCCCTGGGAAAGAAAACTCACCAGTCCAGGTTGCTGATGTCAGTATGTAGGGCTCCCTTGGTTCTATCAAGGCAGCAGAAATTTGAGGAGCGGACAAGTTTGGTCTGCGATCCATCCTTCGATATAGGGATTCTTTGCAGTCAGGTCCCAGCCGAGTGCCAGGGGCCCCAGGGACATCCTTTGGCCATTTTCCCTGGGAAAGAACACTCACCAGTCCAGGTTCCTGATGTCAGTTTGTAGGGCTCCCTTAGGTCTATCAGGGCCGCACAAGTTTGAGGTGGGGACAACTTCGGTGTGGGGTCCATCCTTCGATATAAGGATTTTTTGCAGTGAGGACCCTGCCCAGGCCCAAGGGCCCCTGGGCACATCCTTTTTCCATTTTCCCTGGGAAAGAAAACTCAGCAGTCCATGTTGATGATGTCAGTTTGTAGGGCTCCCTTGGGTCTATCAGGACAGCACAAGTTTGAGGTGGGGACAACTTCGGTGTGGGGTCCATCCTTCGATATAAGGATTATTTGCAGTCAGGGCCAGGGGCCCCTGGGCATATCCTTTGGCCATTTTCCCCGGGAAAGAAAACTCAGCAGTCCAGGTTCCTGATGTCAGTTTGTAGGGCTCCCTTGGGTCTATCAGGGCAGCACAAGTTTGAGGTGGGGACAACTTCGGTGTGGGGTCCATCCTTCGATATAAGGATTTTTTGCAGTCAGTGCCAGGGGCCCCCGGGCACATCCTTTGGCCATTTTCCCTGGGAAAGAAAACTCACCAGTCCAGGTTGCTGATGTCAGTTTGTAGGGCTCCCTTGGGTCTATCAGGGCAGCACAAATTTGAGGTGGGGACAACTTCGGTGTGGGGTCCATCTTTCGATATAAGGATTTTTTGCATTCAGGTCCCAGCCCAGTGCCAGGGTCCCGAGGGCACATCCTTTGGCCATTTTCCCTGGAAAAGAAAACTCACCAGTCCAGGTTGCTGATGTCAGTTTGTAGAGCTCCCTTGGGTCTATCTGGGCAGCAGAAATTTGAGGAGCAAACAATCTTGGTCTGCGATCCATCCTTCGATATTTGGATTATTTGCCGTCAGGTGTCAGCCGAGTGCCAGGGGCCCCAGGGAACATCCTTTGGCCATTTTCCCTGGGAAAGAAAATTCACCAGTCCAGGTTGCTGATGTCAGTTTGTAGGGCTCTCTTGGGTCTATCAGGGCAGCACAAGTATGAGATGGGGACAACTTCAGTCTGGTGTCCATCCTTCGATATAAGGATTCTTTGAAGTCAAGGCCCAGCCGAGAGCCATGGGCCCCTGGGCACATTATTTGGCCATTTTCCCTGGGAAAGAACACTCACCAGTCCAGGTTCCTGATGTCAGTTTGTAGGGCTCCCTTGGGTCTATCAGGGCACCACAAGTTTGAGGTGGGGACAACTTCGGTGTGGGGTGCATCCTTCGATATAAGGATTTTTTGCAGTGAGGACCCTGCCCAGGGCCAGGGGCCCCTGGGCACATCCTTTTTCCATTTTCCCTGGGAAAGAAAACTCAGCAGTCCAGGTTCCTGATGTCAGTTTGTAGGGCTCCCTTGGGTCTATCAGGGCAGCACAAGTTTGAGGTGGGGACAACTTCGGTGTGGGGTCCCTCCTTCGATATAAGGATTCTTTGCAGTGAGGACCCTGCCCAGGGCCAGGGGCCCCTGGGCACATCCTTTTTCCATTTTCCCTGGGAAAGAAAACTCACCAGTCCAGGTTGCTGATGTCAGTTTGTAGGGCTCCCTTGGGTCTATCAGGGCACCACAAGTTTGAGGTGGGGACAACTTCGGTGTGGGGTCCATCCTTCGATATAAGGATTTTTTGCAGTCAGGGCCAGGGTCCCCTGGGCACAACCTTTGGCCATTTTCCCTGGGAAAGAAAACTCAGCAGTCCAGGTTCCTGATGTCAGTTTGTAGGGCTCCCTTGGGTCTATCAGGGCAGCACACGTTTGAGGTGGGGACAACTTCGGTGTGGGGTCCATCGTTCGATATAAGGATTTTTTGAAGTCAGGGCCAGGGGCCCCCGGGCACATCCTTTGGCCATTTTCCCTGGGAAAGAAAACTCACCAGTCCAGGTTCCTGATGTCAGTTTGTAGGGCTCCCTTGGCTCTATCTGGGCAGCACAAGTTTGAGGTGGGGACAACTTCGGTGTGGGGTCCATCCTTCGATATAAGGATTTTTAGCAGTCAGGTCCCAGCCCAGTTCCAGGGTCCCCAGGGCACATCCTTTGGCCATTTTCCCTGCAAAAGAAAACTCACCAGTCCAGGTTGCTGATGTCAGTTTGTAGGGCTCCCTTGGGTCTATCTGGGCAGCAGAAATTTGAGGAGCGGACAATTTTGGTCTGTTATCCATCCTTCGATATAAGGATTCTTTGCAGTGAGGACCCTTCCCAGGGCCAGGGGCCCCTGGGCACATCCTTTTTCCATTTTCCCTGGGAAAGAAAACTCACCAGGCCAGGTTGCTGATGTCAGTTTGTAGGGCTCACTTGGGTCTATCAGGGCAGCACAAGTTTGAGGTGGGGACAACTTCGGTGTGGGGTCCATCCTTCGATATAAGGATTTTTTGCAGTCAGGGCCAGGGTCCCCTGGGCACATCCTTTGGCCATTTTCCCTGGGAAAGAAAACTCAGCAGTCCAGGTTCCTGATGTCAGTTTGTAGGGCTCCCTTGGCTCTATCTGGGCAGCACAAGTTTGAGGTGGGGACAACTTCGGTGTGGGGTCCATCCTTCGATATAAGGATTTTTTGCAGTCAGGTCCCAGCCCAGTGCCAGGGTCCCGAGGGCACATCCTTTGGCCATTTTCCCTGGGAAAGAAAACTCACCAGTCCAGGTTGCTGATGTCAGTTTGTAGGGCTCCCTTGGGTCTATCTGGGCAGCAGAAATTTGAGGAGCGGACAATTTTGGTCTGTTATCCATCCTTCGATATACGGATTCTTTTCAGTCAGGTCCCAGCCGAGTGCCAGTGGCCCCAGGGAACTTCCTTTGGCCATTTTCCCTGGGAAAGAAAACTCACCAGTCCAGGTTCCTGTTGTCAGTTTGTAGGGCTCCCTTGGGTCTATAAGGGCAGCACAAGTTTGAGGTGGGGACAACTTCGGTGTGGGGTCCATCCTTCGATATAAGGATTTTTTGAAGTCAGGGCCAGGGGCCCCCGGGCACATCCTTTGACCATTTTCCCTGGGAAAGAAAACTCAGCAGTCCAGGTTGCTGATGTCAGTTTGTAGGGCTCCCTTGGGTCTATCTGGGCAGCAGAAATTTGAGGAGCAAACAATCTTGGTCTGCGATCCATCCTTCGATATTGGGATTATTTGCAGTCAGGTGTCAGCCGAGTGCCAGGGGCCCCAGGAAACATCCTTTGGCCATTTTCCCTGGGAAAGAAAACTCACCAGTCCAGGTTGCTGATGTCAGTTTGTAGGGCTCTCTTGGGTCTATCAGGGCAGCACAAGTATGAGATGGGGACAACTTCAGTCTGGTGTCCATCCTTCGATATAAGGATTCTTTGAAGTCAAGGCCCAGCCGAAAGCCATGGGCCCCTGGGCACATTATTTGGCCATTTTCCCTGGGAAAGAACACTCACCAGTCCAGGTTCCTGATGTCAGTTTGTAGGGCTCCCTTGGGTCTATCAGGGCACCACAAGTTTGATGTGGGGACAACTTCGGTGTGGGGTGCATCCTTCGATATAAGGATTTTTTGCAGTGAGGACCCAGCCCAGGGCCAGGGTCCCCTGGGCATATCCTTTTTCCATTTTCCCTGGGAAAGAAAACTCAGCAGTCCAGGTTACTGATGTCAGTTTGTAGGGCTCCCTTGGGTCTATCAGGGCAGCACAAGTTTGAGGTGGGGACAACTTCGGTGTGGGGTCCCTCCTTCGATATAAGGATTTTTTGCAGTGAGGACCCTTCCCAGAGCCAGGGGCCCCTGGGCACAACCTTTTTCCATTTTCCCTGGGAAAGAAAACTCACCAGTCCAGGTTGCTGATGTCAGTTTGTAGGACTCCCTTGGGTCTATCAGGGCACCACAAGTTTGAGGTGGGGACAACTTCGGTGTGGGGTCCATCCTTCGATATAAGGATTTTTTGCAGTCAGGGCCAGGGTCCCCTGGGCACATCCTTTGGCCATTTTCCCTGGGAAAGAAAACCCAGCAGTCCAGGTTCCTGATGTCAGTTTGTAGGGCTCCCTTGGGTCTATCTGGGCAGCACAAGTTTGAGGTGGGGACAACTTCGGTGTGGGGTCCATCCTTCGATATAAGGATTTTTAGCAGTCAGGTCCCAGCCCAGTGCCAGGGTCCCCAGGGCACATCCTTTGGCCATTTTCCCTGGAAAAGAAAACTCACCAGTCCAGGTTGCTGATGTCAGTTTGTAGGGCTCCCTTGGGTCTATCTGGGCAGCAGAAATTTGAGGAGCGGACAATTTTGGTCTGTTATCCATCCTTCGATATAAGGATTCTTTTCAGTCAGATCCCAGCCGAGTGCCAGGGGCCCCAGGGAACAACCTTTGGCCATTTTCCCTGGGAAAGAAAACTCACCAGTCCAGGTTCCTGATGTCAGTTTGTAGGGCTCCCTTGGGTCTATCAGGGCAGCACAAGTTTGAGGTGGGGACAACTTCGGTGTGGGGTCCATCCTTCGATATAAGGATTTTTTGCAGTGAGGACCGTGCCCAGGGCCAGGGGCCCCTGGGCACATCCTTTTTCCATTTTCCCTGGGAAAGAAAACTCAGCAGTCCAGGTTCCTGATGTCAGTTTGTAGGGCTCCCTTGGGTCTATCAGGGCACCACAAGTTTGAGGTGGGGACAACTTCGGTGTGGGGTCCATCCTTCGATATAAGGATTTTCTGCAGTGAGGACCCTGCCCAGGGCCAGGGGCCCCTGGGCACATCCTTTTTCCATTTTCCCTGGGAAAGAAAACTCACCAGTCCAGGTTGCTGATGTCAGTTTGTAGGGCTCCCTTGGGTCTATCAGGGCAGCACAAGTTTGAGGTGGGGACAACTTCGGTGTGGGGTGCATCCTTCGATATAAGGATTTTTTTCAGTGAGGACCGTGCCCAGGGCCAGGGGCCCCTGGGCACAACCTTTTTCCATTTTCCCTGGGAAAGAAAACTCAGCAGTCCAGGTTGCTGATGTCAGTTTGTAGGGCTCCCTTGGGTCTATCAGGGCAGCACAAGTTTGAGGTGGGGACAACTTCGGTGTGGGGTCCATCCTTCGATATAAGGATTTTTTGCAGTGAGGACCCTGCCCAGGGCCAGGGGCCCCTGGGCACATCCTTTTTCCGTTTTCCCTGGGAAAGAAAGCTCAGCAGTCCATGTTGATGATGTCAGTTTGTAGGGCTCCCTTGGGTCTATCAGGGCACCACAAGTTTGAGGTGGGGACAACTTCGGTGTGGGGTCCATCCTTCGATATAAGGATTTTTTGCAGTCAGGGCCAGGGTCCCCTGGGCACATCCTTTGGCCATTTTCCCTGGGAAAGAAAACTCAGCAGTCCAGGTTGCTGATGTCAGTTTGTAGGGCTCCCTTGGGTCTATAAGGGCAGCACAAGTTTGAGGTGGGGACAACTTCGGTGTGGGGTCCATCCTTCGATATAAGGATTTTTTGCAGTCAGGGCCAGGGGCCCCCGGGCACACCCTTTGGCCATTTTCCCTGGGAAAGAAAACTCACCAGTCCAGGTTGCTGATGTCAGTTTGTAGGGCTCCCTTGGGTCTATCAGGGCAGCACAACTTTGAGGAGGGGACAACTTCGGTCTGCGATCCATCCTTCGATATAAGGATTTTTAGCAGTCAGGTCCCAGCCCAGTTCCAGGGCCCCCCGGGCACATCCTTTGGCCATTTTCCCTGGGAAAGAAAACTCACCAGTCCAGGTTGCTGATGTCAGTTTGTAGGGCTCCCTTGGGTCTATCAGGGCAGCAGAAGTTTTAGGAGGGGACAACTTTGGTCTGTGATCCATCCTTCGATATAGGGATTCTTTACAGTCAGGTCTGAGCCCAGGGCCAGGGGCCCTTGGGCACATCCTTTGGCCATTTTCCCTGGGAAAGAAAACTCACCAGTCCAGGTTGCTGATGCCAGTTTGTAGGGCTCCCTTGGGTCTATCTGGGTAGCACAACTTTCAGGAGGGGACAACTTCGGTCTGGGGTGCGTCCTTCGATATAAGGATTTTTAGCAGTCAGGTCCCAGCCCAGTGCCAGGGTCCCCGGGGCACATCCTTTGGCCATTTTCCCTGGGAAAGAAAACTCACCAGTCCAGGTTGCTGATGTCAGTATGTAGGGCTCCCTTGGTTCTATGAAGGCAGCAGAAATTTGAGGAGCGGACAAGTTTGGTCTGCGATCCATCCTTCAATATAGGGATTCTTTGCAGTCAGGTCCCAGCCGAGTGCCAGGGGCCCCAGGGAACATCCTTTGGCCATTTTCCCTGGGAAAGAACACTCACCAGTCCAGGTTCCTGATGTCAGTTTGTAGGGCTCCCTTAGGTCTATCAGGGCCGCACAAGTTTGAGGTGGGGACAACTTCGGTGTGGGGTCCATCCTTCGATATAAGGATTTTTTGCAGTGAGGACCCTGCCCAGGCCCAAGGGCCCCTGGGCACACCCTTTTTCCATTTTCCCTGGGAAAGAAAACTCAGCAGTCCATGTTGATGATGTCAGTTTGTAGGGCTCCCTTGGGTCTATCAGGACAGCACAAGTTTGAGGTGGGGACAACTTCGGTGTGGGGTCCATCCTTCGATATAAGGATTTTTTGCAGTCAGGGCCAGGGTCCCCTGGGCACAACCTTTGGCCATTTTCCCTGGGAAAGAAAACTCAGCAGTCCAGGTTCCTGATGTCAGTTTGTAGGGCTCCCTTGGGTCTATCAGGGCAGCACACATTTGAGGTGGGGACAACTTCGGTGTGGGGTCCATCGTTCGATATAAGGATTTTTTGAAGTCAGGGCCAGGGGCCCCCGGGCACATCCTTTGGCCATTTTCCCTGGGAAAGAAAACTCACCAGTCCAGGTTCCTGATGTCAGTTTGTAGGGCTCCCTTGGCTCTATCTGGGCAGCACAAGTTTGAGGTGGGGACAACTTCGGTGTGGGGTCCATCCTTCGATATAAGGATTTTTAGCAGTCAGGTCCCAGCCCAGTTCCAGGGTCCCCAGGGCACATCCTTTGGCCATTTTCCCTGGAAAAGAAAACTCACCAGTCCAGGTTGCTGATGTCAGTTTGTAGGGCTCCCTTGGGTCTATCTGGGCAGCAGAAATTTGAGGAGCGGACAATTTTGGTCTGTTATCCATCCTTCGATTTAAGGATTCTTTTCAGTCAGGTCCCAGCCGAGTGCCAGGGGCCCCAGGGAACATCCTTTGGCCATTTTCCCTGGGAAAGAAAACTCAGCAGTCCAGGTTCCTGATGTCAGTTTGTAGGGCTCCCTTGGGTCTAACAGGGCAGCAGAAGATTTAGGAGGGGATAACTTTGGTCTGTGATCCATCCTTCGATATAGGGATTCTTTACAGTCAGGTCCGAGCCCAGGGCCAGGGGCCCTTGGGCACATCCTTTGGCCATTTTCCCTGGGAAAGAAAACTCACCAGTCCAGGTTGCTGATGCCAGTTTGTAGGGCTCACTTGGGTCTATCTGGGCAGCACAACTTTCAGGAGGGGACAACTTCGGTCTGGGGTGCGTCCTTCGATATAAGGATTTTTAGCAGTCAGGTCCCAGCCCTTTTCCAGGGTCCCCGGGGCACATCCTTTGGCCATTTTCCCTGGGAAAGAAAACTCACCAGTCCAGGTTCCTGATGTCAGTTTGTAGGGCTCCCTTGGTTCTATCAAGGCAGCAGAAATTTGAGGAGCGGACAAGTTTGGTCTGCGATCCATCCTTCGATATAGGGATTCTTTGCAGTCAGGTCCCAGCCGAGTGCCAGGGGCCCCAGGGAACATCCTTTGGCCATTTTCCCTGGGAAAGAAAATTCACCAGTCCAGGTTCCTGATGTCAGTTTGTAGGGCTCCCTTGGGACTAACAGGGCAGCACAAGTTTTAGGAGGGGACAACTTCGGTCTGGGGTCCATCCTTCGATATAGGGATTATTTACAGTCAGGACCCAGCCAGGGGCCAGGGGCCCCTGGGCACATGCTTTGGCCATTTTCCCTGGGAAAGAAAATTCACCAGTCCAGGTTCCTGATGTCAGTTTGTAGGGCCCCCTTGGGTCTATCAGGTCAGCACAAGTTTGAGTAGGGGACAACTTCAGTCTGGGTTCCATCCTTCGATATAAGGATTATTTGCAATCAGGACCCAGCCCAGTGCCAGGGTCCTCTGGGCACACCCTTTGGCCATTTTCCCTGGAAAAGAAAATTCACCAGTCCAGGTTGCTGATGTCAGTTTTTAGGGCTCCCTTGGTTCTATCAGGGCAGCACAAGTATGAGATGGGGACAACTTCAGTCTGGGGTCCATCCTTCGATATAAGGATTTTTAGCAGTCAGGCCCCAGCCCAGGGCCAGGGGCTCCTGGGCACACCCTTTGGCCATTTTCCCTGGGAAAGAAAACTCACCAGTCCAGGTTGCTGATGTTAGTTTGTAGGGCTCCCTTGGGTCTATCTGGGTAGCACAACTTTGAGGAGGGGACAACTTTGGTCTGTGATCCATCCTTCGATATAGGGATTGTTTACAGTCAGGTCCGAGCCCAGGGCCAGGGGCCCTTGGGCACATCCTTTGGCCATTTTCCCTGGGAAAGAAAACTCACCAGTCCAGGTTGCTGATGTTAGTTTGTAGGGCTCCCTTGGGTCTATCAGGGTCGCACAAATTTGAGGTGGGGACAACTTCGGTGTGGGGTCCATCCTTCGATATAAGGATTTTTTGCAGTGAGGACCCTGCCCAGGCCCAAGGGCCCCTGGGCACATCCTTTTTCCATTTTCCCTGGGAAAGAAAACTCAGCAGTCCATGTTGATGATGTCAGTTTGTAGGGCTCCCTTGGGTCTATCAGGACAGCACAAGTTTGAGGTGGAGACAACTTCGGTGTGGGGTCCATCCTTCGATATAAGGATTTTTTGAAGTCAGGGCCAGGGGCCCCCGGGCACATCCTTTGGCCATTTTCCCTGGGAAAGAAAACTCAGCAGTCCAGGTTGCTGATGTCAGTTTGTAGGGCTCCCTTGGGTCTATCAGGGCAGCACAAGTTTGAGGTGGGGACAACTTCGGTGTGGGGTCCATCCTTCGATATAAGGATTTTTTGCAGTCAGTGCCAGGGGCCCCCGGGCACATCCTTTGGCCATTTTCCCCGGGAAAGAAAACTCAGCAGTTCAGGTTCCTGATGTCAGTTTGTAGGGCTCCCTTGGGTCTATCAGGGCAGCACAAGTTTGAGGTGGGGACAACTTCGGTGTGGGGTCCATCCTTCGATATAAGGATTTTTTGAAGTCAGGGCCAGGGGCCCCCGGGCACATCCTTTGGCCATTTTCCCTGGGAAAGAAAACTCAGCAGTCCAGGTTGCTGATGTCAGTTTGTAGGGCTCCCTTGGGTCTATCAGGGCAGCACAAATTTGAGGTGGGGACAACTTCGGTGTGGGGTCCATCTTTCGATATAAGGATTTTTTGCATTCAGGTCCCAGCCCAGTGCCAGGGTCCCGAGGGCACATCCTTTGGCCATTTTCCCTGGAAAAGAAAACTCACCAGTCCAGGTTGCTGATGTCAGTTTGTAGAGCTCCCTTGGGTCTATCTGGGCAGCAGAAATTTGAGGAGCAAACAATCTTGGTCTGCGATCCATCCTTCGATATTGGGATTATTTGCAGTCAGGTGTCAGCCGAGTGCCAGGGGCCCCAGGAAACATCCTTTGGCCATTTTCCCTGGGAAAGAACACTCACCAGTCCAGGTTGCTGATGTCAGTTTGTAGGGCTCTCTTGGGTCTATCAGGGCAGCACAAGTATGAGATGGGGACAACTTCAGTCTGGTGTCCATCCTTCGATATAAGGATTCTTTGAAGTCAAGGCCCAGCCGAGAGCCATGGGCCCCTGGGCACATTCTTTGGCCATTTTCCCTGGGAAAGAACACTCACCAGTCCAGGTTCCTGATGTCAGTTTGTAGGGCTCCCTTGGGTCTATCAGGGCAGCACAAGTTTGAGGTGGGGACAACTTCGGTGTGGGGTGCATCCTTCGATATAAGGATTTTTTGCAGTGAGGACCCTGCCCAGGGCCAGGGGCCCCTGGGCACATCCTTTTTCCATTTTCCCTGGGAAAGAAAACTCAGCAGTCCAGGTTGCTGATGTCAGTTTGTAGGGCTCCCTTGGGTCTATCAGGGCAGCACAAGTTTGAGGTGGGGACAACTTCGGTGTGGAGTCCCTCCTTCGATATAAGGATTCTTTGCAGTGAGGACCCTTCCCAGGGCCAGGGGCCCCTGGGCACATCCTTTTTCCATTTTCCCTGGGAAAGAAAACTCACCAGTCCAGGTTGCTGATGTCAGTTTGTAGGGCTCACTTGGGTCTATCAGGGCACCACAAGTTTGAGGTGGGGACAACTTCGGTGTGGGGTCCATCCTTCGATATAAGGATTTTTTGCAGTCAGGGCCAGGGTCCCCTGGGCACATCCTTTGGCCATTTTCCCTGGGAAAGAAAACTCAGCAGTCCAGGTTCCTGATGTCAGTTTGTAGGGCTCCCTTGGGTCTATCTGGGCAGCACAAGTTTGAGGTGGGGACAACTTCGGTGTGGGGTCCATCCTTCGATATAAGGATTTTTAGCAGTCAGGTCCCAGCCCAGTGCCAGGGTCCCGAGGGCACATCCTTTGGCCATTTTCCCTGGAAAAGAAAACCCACCAGTCCAGGTTGCTGATGTCAGTTTGTAGGGCTCCCTTGGGTCTATCTGGGCAGCAGAAATTCGAGGAGCGGACAATTTTGGTCTGTTATCCATCCTTCGATATACGGATTCTTTTCAGTCAGGTCCCAGCCGAGTGCCAGTGGCCCCAGGGAACTTCCTTTGGCCATTTTCCCTGGGAAAGAAAACTCACCAGTCCAGGTTCCTGATGTCAGTTTGTAGGGCTCCCTTGGGTCTATCAGGGCAGCACAAGTTTGAGGTGGGGACAACTTCGGTGTGGGGTCCATCCTTCGATATAAGGATTTTTTGCAGTGAGGAGCCTGCCCAGGGCCAGGGGCCCCTGGGCACATCCTTTTTCCGTTTTCCCTGGGAAAGAAAGCTCAGCAGTCCATGTTGATGATGTCAGTTTGTAGGGCTCCCTTGGGCCTATCAGGGCAGCACAAGTTTGAGGTGGGGACAACTTCGGTGTGGGGTCCATCCTTCGATATAAGGATTTTTTGCAGTCAGGGCCAGGGGCCCCCAGGCACATCCTTTGGCCATTTACCCTGGGAAAGAAAACTCACCAGTCCAGGTTCCTGATGTCAGTTTGTAGGGCTCCCTTGGGTCTATAAGGGCAGCACAAGTTTGAGGTGGGAACAACTTCGGTGTGGGGTCCATCCTTCGATATAAGGATTTTTTGAAGTCAGGGCCAGGGGCCCCCGGGCACATCCTTTGACCATTTTCCCTGGGAAAGAAAACTCAGCAGTCCAGGTTGCTGATGTCAGTTTGTAGGGCTCCCTTGGGTCTATCAGGGCAGCACAAATTTGAGGTGGGGACAACTTCGGTGTGGGGTCCATCTTTCGATATAAGGATTTTTTGCATTCAGGTCACAGCCCAGTGCCAGGGTCCCGAGGGCACATCCTTTGGCCATTTTCCCTGGAAAAGAAAACTCACCAGTCCAGGTTGCTGATGTCAGTTTGTAGAGCTCCCTTGGGTCTATCTGGGCAGCAGAAATTTGAGGAGCAAACAATCTTGGTCTGCGATCCATCCTTCGATATTGGGATTATTTGCAGTCAGGTGTCAGCCGAGTGCCAGGGGCCCCAGGAAACATCCTTTGGCCATTTTCCCTGGGAAAGAAAACTCACCAGTCCAGGTTGCTGATGTCAGTTTCTAGGGCTCTCTTGGGTCTATCAGGGCAGCACAAGTATGAGGTGGGGACAACTTCGGTGTGGGGTGCATCCTTCGATATAAGGATTTTTTGCAGTGATGACCCAGCCCAGGGCCAGGGGCCCCTGGGCACATCCTTTTTCCATTTTCCCTGGGAAAGAAAACTCAGCAGTCCAGTTTGCTGATGTCAGTTTGTAGGGCTCCCTTGGGTCTATCAGGGCAGCACAAGTTTGAGGTGGGGACAACTTCGGTGTGGGGTCCCTCCTTCGATATAAGGATTTTTTGCAGTGAGGACCCTTCCCAGAGCCAGGGGCCCCTGGGCACATCCTTTTTCCATTTTCCCTGGGAAAGAAAACTCACCAGTCCAGGTTGCTGATGTCAGTTTGTAGGGCTCCCTTGGGTCTATCAGGGCACCACAAGTTTGAGGTGGGGACAACTTCGGTGTGGGGTCCATCCTTCGATATAAGGATTTTTTGTAGTCAGGGCCAGGGTCCCCTGGGCACATCCTTTGGCCATTTTCCCTGGGAAAGAAAACCCAGCAGTCCAGGTTCCTGATGTCAGTTTGTAGGGCTCCCTTGGGTCTATCAGGGCAGCACAAGTTTGAGGTGGGGACAACTTCGGTGTGGGGTCCATCCTTCGATATAAGGATTTTTAGCAGTCAGGTCCCAGCCCAGTGCCAGGGTCCCCAGGGCACATCCTTTGGCCATTTTCCCTGGAAAAGAAAACTCACCAGTCCAGGTTGCTGATGTCAGTTTGTAGGGCTCCCTTGGGTCTATCTGGGCAGCAGAAATTTGAGGAGCGGACAATTTTGGTCTGTTATCCATCCTTCGATATAAGGATTCTTTTCAGTCAGGTCCCAGCCGAGTGCCAGGGGCCCCAGGGAACAACCTTTGGCCATTTTCCCTGGGAAAGAAAACTCACCAGTCCAGGTTCCTGATGTCAGTTTGTAGGGCTCCCTTGGGTCTATCAGGGCAGCACAAGTTTGAGGTGGGGACAACTTCGGTGTGGGGTCCATCCTTCGATATAAGGATTTTTTGCAGTGAGGACCGTGCCCAGGGCCAGGGGCCCCTGGGCACATCCTTTTTCCATTTTCCCTGGGAAAGAAAACTCAGCAGTCCAGGTTCCTGATGTCAGTTTGTAGGGCTCCCTTGGGTCTATCAGGGCACCACAAGTTTGAGGTGGGGACAACTTCGGTGTGGGGTCCATCCTTCGATATAAGGATTCTTTGCAGTGAGGACCCTGCCCAGGGCGAGGGGCCCCTGGCCACATCCTTTTTCCATTTTCCCAGGGAAAGAAAACTCAGCAGTCCAGGTTCCTGATGTCAGTTTGTAGGGCTCCCTTGGGTCTATCAGGGCAGCACAAGTTTGAGGTGGGGACAACTTCGGTGTGGGGTGCATCCTTCGATATAAGGATTTTTTTCAGTGAGGACCCTGCCCAGGGCCAGGGGCCCCTGGGCACAACCTTTTTCCATTTTCCCTGGGAAAGAAACCTCAGCAGTCCAGGTTCCTGATGTCAGTTTGTAGGGCTCCCTTGGGTCTATCAGGGCAGCACAATTTTGAGGTGGGGACAACTTCGGTGTGGGGTCCATCCTTCGATATAAGGATTTTTTGCAGTGAGGTCCCTGCCCAGGGCCAGGGGCCCCTGGGCACATCCTTTTTCCGTTTTCCCTGGGAAAGAAAGCTCAGCAGTCCATGTTGATGATGTCAGTTTGTAGGGCTCCCTTGGGTCTATCAGGGCAGCACAAGTTTGAGGTGGGGACAACTTCGGTGTGGGGTCCATCCTTCGATATAAGGATTTTTTGCAGTCAGGGCCAGGGGCCCCCAGGCACACCCTTTGGCCATTTTCCCTGGGAAAGAAAACTCACCAGTCCAGGTTCCTGATGTCAGTTTGTAGGGCTCCCTTGGGTCTATAAGGGCAGCACAAGTTTGAGGTGGGGACAACTTCGGTGTGGGGTCCATCCTTCGATATAAGGATTTTTTGCAGTCAGGGCCAGGGGCCCCCGGGCACACCCTTTGGCCATTTTCCCCGGGAAAGAAAACTCACCAGTCCAGGTTGCTGATGTCAGTTTGTAGGGCTCCCTTGGGTCTATCAGGGCAGCACAACTTTGAGGAGGGGACAACTTCGGTCTGCGATCCATCCTTCGATATAAGGATTTTTTGCAGTCAGGTCCCAGCCCAGTTCCAGGGCCCCCAGGGCACATCCTTTGGCCATTTTCCCTGGGAAAGAAAACTCACCAGTCCAGGTTGCTGATGTCAGTTTGTAGGGCTCCCTTGGGTCTAACAGGGCAGCAGAAGTTTTAGGAGGGGACAACTTTGGTCTGTGATCCATCCTTCGATATAGGGATTCTTTACAGTCAGGTCTGAGCCCAGGGCCAGGGGCCCTAGGGCACATCCTTTGGCCATTTTCCCTGGGAAAGAAAACTCACCAGTCCAGGTTGCTGATGCCAGTTTGTAGGGCTCCCTTGGGTCTATCTGGGTAGCACAACTTTCAGGAGGGGACAACTTCGGTCTGGGGTGCGTCCTTCGATATAAGGATTTTTAGCAGTCAGGTCCCAGCCCAGTGCCAGGGTCCCCGGGGCACATCCTTTGGCCATTTTCCCTGGGAAAGAAAACTCACCAGTCCAGGTTGCTGATGTCAGTATGTAGGGCTCCCTTGGTTCTATGAAGGCAGCAGAAATTTGAGGAGCGGACAAGTTTGGTCTGCGATCCATCCTTCGATATAGGGATTCTTTGCAGTCAGGTCCCAGCCGAGTGCCAGGGGCCCCTGGGCACATCCTTTTTCCATTTTCCCTGGGAAAGAAAACTCACCAGTCCAGGTTGCTGATGTCAGTTTGTAGGGCTCCCTTGGGTCTATCAGGGCAGCACAAGTTTGAGGTGGGGACAACTTCGGTGTGGGGTCCCTCCTTCGATATAAGGATTTTTTGCAGTGAGGACCCTTCCCAGAGCCAGGGGCCCCTGGGCACATCCTTTTTCCATTTTCCCTGGGAAAGAAAACTCACCAGTCCAGGTTGCTGATGTCAGTTTGTAGGGCTCCCTTGGGTCTATCAGGGCACCACAAGTTTGAGGTGGGGACAACTTCGGTGTGGGGTCCATCCTTCGATATAAGGATTTTTTGCAGTCAGGGCCAGGGTCCCCTGGGCACATCCTTTGGCCATTTTCCCTGGGAAAGAAAACCCAGCAGTCCAGGTTCCTGATGTCAGTTTGTAGGGCTCCCTTGGGTCTATCTGGGCAGCACAAGTTTGAGGTGGGGACAACTTCGGTGTGGGGTCCATCCTTCGATATAAGGATTTTTAGCAGTCAGGTCCCAGCCCAGTGCCAGGGTCCCCAGGGCACATCCTTTGGCCATTTTCCCTGGAAAAGAAAACTCACCAGTCCAGGTTGCTGATGTCAGTTTGTAGGGCTCCCTTGGGTCTATCTGGGCAGCAGAAATTTGAGGAGCGGACAATTTTGGTCTGTTATCCATCCTTCGATATAAGGATTCTTTTCAGTCAGGTCCCAGCCGAGTGCCAGGGGCCCCAGGGAACAACCTTTGGCCATTTTCCCTGGGAAAGAAACCTCAGCAGTCCAGGTTCCTGATGTCAGTTTGTAGGGCTCCCTTGGGTCTATCAGGGCAGCACAAGTTTGAGGTGGGGACAACTTCGGTGTGGGGTCCATCCTTCGATATAAGGATTTTTTGCAGTGAGGACCGTGCCCAGGGCCAGGGGCCCCTGGGCACATCCTTTTTCCATTTTCCCTGGGAAAGAAAACTCAGCAGTCCAGGTTCCTGATGTCAGTTTGTAGGGCTCCCTTGGGTCTATCAGGACAGCACAAGTTTGAGGTGGGGACAACTTCGGTGTGGGGTCCATCCTTCGATATAAGGATTATTTGCAGTCAGGGCCAGGGGCCCCTGGGCACATCCTTTGGCCATTTTCCCCGGGAAAGAAGACTCAGCAGTCCAGGTTCCTGATGTCAGTTTGTAGGGCTCCCTTGGGTCTATCAGGGCAGCACAAGTTTGAGGTGGGGACAACTTCGGTGTGGGGTCCATCCTTCGATATAAGGATTTTTTGCAGTCAGTGCCAGGGGCCCCCGGGCACATCCTTTGGCCATTTTCCCTGGGAAAGAAAACTCACCAGTCCAGGTTGCTGATGTCAGTTTGTAGGGCTCCCTTGGGTCTATCAGGGCAGCACAAATTTGAGGTGGGGACAACTTCGGTGTGGGGTCCATCTTTCGATATAAGGATTTTTTGCATTCAGGTCCCAGCCCAGTGCCAGGGTCCCGAGGGCACATCCTTTGGCCATTTTCCCTGGAAAAGAAAACTCACCAGTCCAGGTTGCTGATGTCAGTTTGTAGAGCTCCCTTGGGTCTATCTGGGCAGCAGAAATTTGAGGAGCGGACAATCTTGGTCTGCGATCCATCCTTCGATATTTGGATTATTTGCCGTCAGGTGTCAGCCGAGTGACAGGGGCCCCAGGGAACATCCTTTGGCCATTTTCCCTGGGAAAGAAAATTCACCAGTCCAGGTTGCTGATGTCAGTTTGTAGGGCTCTCTTGGGTCTATCAGGGCAGCACAAGTATGAGATGGGGACAACTTCAGTCTGGTGTCCATCCTTCGATATAAGGATTCTTTGAAGTCAAGGCCCAGTCGAGAGCCATGGGCCCCTGGGCACATTATTTGGCCATTTTCCCTGGGAAAGAACACTCACCAGTCCAGGTTCCTGATGTCAGTTTGTAGGGCTCCCTTGGGTCTATCAGGGCACCACAAGTTTGAGGTGGGGACAACTTCGGTGTGGGGTGCATCCTTCGATATAAGGATTTTTTGCAGTGAGGACCCTGCCCAGGGCCAGGGGCCCCTAGGCACATCCTTTTTCCATTTTCCCTGGGAAAGAAAACTCAGCAGTCCAGGTTGCTGATGTCAGTTTGTAGGGCTCCATTGGGTCTATCAGGGCAGCACAAGTTTGAGGTGGGGACAACTTCGGTGTGGGGTCCCTCCTTCGATATAAGGATTCTTTGCAGTGAGGACCCTGCCCAGGGCCAGGGGCCCCTGGGCACATCCTTTTTCCATTTTCCCTGGGAAAGAAAACTCACCAGTCCAGGTTGCTGATGTCAGTTTGTAGGGCTCCCTTGGGTCTATCTGGGCAGCACAAGTTTGAGGTGGGGACAACTTCGGTGTGGGGTCCATCCTTCGATATAAGGATTTTTTGCAGTCAGGGCCAGGGTCCCCTGGGCACAACCTTTGGCCATTTTCCCTGGGAAAGAAAACTCAGCAGTCCAGGTTCCTGATGTCAGTTTGTAGGGCTCCCTTGGGTCTATCAGGGCAGCACACGTTTGAGGTGGGGACAACTTCGGTGTGGGGTCCATCGTTCGATATAAGGATTTTTTGAAGTCAGGGCCAGGGGCCCCCGGGCACATCCTTTGGCCATTTTCCCTGGGAAAGAAAACTCACCAGTCCAGGTTCCTGATGTCAGTTTGTAGGGCTCCCTTGGCTCTATCTGGGCAGCACAAGTTTGAGGTGGGGACAACTTCGGTGTGGGGTCCATCCTTCGATATAAGGATTTTTAGCAGTCAGGTCCCAGCCCAGTTCCAGGGTCCCCAGGGCACATCCTTTGGCCATTTTCCCTGGAAAAGAAAACTCACCAGTCCAGGTTGCTGATGTCAGTTTGTAGGGCTCCCTTGGGTCTATCTGGGCAGCAGAAATTTGAGGAGCGGACAATTTTGGTCTGTTATCCATCCTTCGATATAAGGATTCTTTTCAGTCAGGTCCCAGCCGAGTGCCAGGGGCCCCAGGGAACATCCTTTGGCCATTTTCCCTGGGAAAGAAAACTCACCAGTCCAGGTTCCTGATGTCAGTTTGTAGGGCTCCCTTGGGTCTAACAGGGCAGCAGAAGATTTAGGAGGGGACAACTTTGGTCTGTGATCCATCCTTCGATATAGGGATTCTTTACAGACAGGTCCGAGCCCAGGGCCAGGGGCCCTTGGGCACATCCTTTGGCCATTTTCCCTGGGAAAGAAAACTCACCAGTCCAGGTTGCTGATGCCAGTTTGTAGGGCTCACTTGGGTCTATCTGGGCAGCACAACTTTCAGGAGGGGACAACTTCGGTCTGGGGTGCGTCCTTCGATATAAGGATTTTTAGCAGTCAGGTCCCAGCCCAGTGCCAGGGTCCCCGGGGCACATCCTTTGGCCATTTTCCCTGGGAAAGAAAACTCACCAGTCCAGGTTCCTGATGTCAGTTTGTAGGGCTCCCTTGGTTCTATCAAGGCAGCAGAAATTTGAGGAGCGGACAATTTTGGTCTGCGATCCATCCTTCGATATAGGGATTCTTTGCAGTCAGGTCCCAGCCGAGTGCCAGGGGCCCCAGGGAACATCCTTTGGCCATTTTCCCTGGGAAAGAAAATTCACCAGTCCAGGTTCCTGATGTCAGTTTGTAGGGCTCCCTTGGGTCTAACAGGGCAGCACAAGTTTTAGGAGGGGACAACTTCGGTCTGGGGTCCATCCTTCGATATAGGGATTATTTACAGTCAGGACCCAGCCAGGGGCCAGGGGCCCCTGGGCACATGCTTTGGCCATTTTCCCTGGGAAAGAAAACTCAGCAGTCCAGGTTCCTGATGTCAGTTTGTAGGGCTCCCTTGGGTCTATCTGGGCAGCACAAGTTTGAGGTGGGGACAACTTCGGTGTGGGGTCCATCCTTCGATATAAGGATTTTTAGCAGTCAGGTCCCAGCCCAGTGCCAGGGTCCCGAGGGCACATCCTTTGGCCATTTTCCCTGGAAAAGAAAACTCACCAGTCCAGGTTGCTGATGTCAGTTTGTAGGGCTCCCTTGGGTCTATCTGGGCAGCAGAAATTTGAGGAGCGGACAATTTTGGTCTGTTATCCATCCTTCGATATACGGATTCTTTTCAGTCAGGTCCCAGCCGAGTGCCAGTGGCCCCAGGGAACTTCCTTTGGCCATTTTCCCTGGGAAAGAAAACTCACCAGTCCAGGTTCCTGATGTCAGTTTGTAGGGCTCCCTTGGGTCTATCAGGGCAGCACAAGTTTGAGGTGGGGACAACTTCGGTGTGGGGTTCATCCTTCGATATAAGGATTTTTTGCAGTGAGGAGCCTGCCCAGGGCCAGGGGCCCCTGGGCACATCCTTTTTCCGTTTTCCCTGGGAAAGAAAGCTCAGCAGTCCATGTTGATGATGTCAGTTTGTAGGGCTCCCTTGGGCCTATCAGGGCAGCACAAGTTTGAGGTGGGGACAACTTCGGTGTGGGGTCCATCCTTCGATATAAGGATTTTTTGCAGTCAGGGCCAGGGGCCCCCAGGCACATCCTTTGGCCATTTACCCTGGGAAAGAAAACTCACCAGTCCAGGTTCCTGATGTCAGTTTGTAGGGCTCCCTTGGGTCTATAAGGGCAGCACAAGTTTGAGGTGGGGACAACTTCGGTGTGGGGTCCATCCTTCGATATAAGGATTTTTTGAAGTCAGGGCCAGGGGCCCCCGGGCACATCCTTTGACCATTTTCCCTGGGAAAGAAAACTCAGCAGTCCAGGTTGCTGATGTCAGTTTGTAGGGCTCCCTTGGGTCTATCAGGGCAGCACAAATTTGAGGTGGGGACAACTTCGGTGTGGGGTCCATCTTTCGATATAAGGATTTTTTGCATTCAGGTCACAGCCCAGTGCCAGGGTCCCGAGGGCACATCCTTTGGCCATTTTCCCTGGAAAAGAAAACTCACCAGTCCAGGTTGCTGATGTCAGTTTGTAGAGCTCCCTTGGGTCTATCTGGGCAGCAGAAATTTGAGGAGCAAACAATCTTGGTCTGCGATCCATCCTTCGATATTGGGATTATTTGCAGTCAGGTGTCAGCCGAGTGCCAGGGGCCCCAGGAAACATCCTTTGGCCATTTTCCCTGGGAAAGAAAACTCACCAGTCCAGGTTGCTGATGTCAGTTTGTAGGGCTCTCTTGGGTCTATCAGGGCAGCACAAGTATGAGGTGGGGACAACTTCGGTGTGGGGTGCATCCTTCGATATAAGGATTTTTTGCAGTGATGACCCAGCCCAGGGCCAGGGGCCCCTGGGCACATCCTTTTTCCATTTTCCCTGGGAAAGAAAACTCAGCAGTCCAGTTTGCTGATGTCAGTTTGTAGGGCTCCCTTGGGTCTATCAGGGCAGCACAAGTTTGAGGTGGGGACAACTTCGGTGTGGGGTCCCTCCTTCGATATAAGGATTTTTTGCAGTGAGGACCCTTCCCAGAGCCAGGGGCCCCTGGGCACATCCTTTTTCCATTTTCCCTGGGAAAGAAAACTCACCAGTCCAGGTTGCTGATGTCAGTTTGTAGGGCTCCCTTGGGTCTATCAGGGCACCACAAGTTTGAGGTGGGGACAACTTCGGTGTGGGGTCCATCCTTCGATATAAGGATTTTTTGCAGTCAGGGCCAGGGTCCCCTGGGCACATCCTTTGGCCATTTTCCCTGGGAAAGAAAACCCAGCAGTCCAGGTTCCTGATGTCAGTTTGTAGGGCTCCCTTGGGTCTATCTGGGCAGCACAAGTTTGAGGTGGGGACAACTTCGGTGTGGGGTCCATCCTTCGATATAAGGATTTTTAGCAGTCAGGTCCCAGCCCAGTGCCAGGGTCCCCAGGGCACATCCTTTGGCCATTTTCCCTGGAAAAGAAAACTCACCAGTCCAGGTTGCTGATGTCAGTTTGTAGGGCTCCCTTGGGTCTATCTGGGCAGCAGAAATTTGAGGAGCGGACAATTTTGGTCTGTTATCCATCCTTCGATATAAGGATTCTTTTCAGTCAGGTCCCAGCCGAGTGCCAGGGGCCCCAGGGAACAACCTTTGGCCATTTTCCCTGGGAAAGAAAACTCACCAGTCCAGGTTGCTGATGTCAGTTTGTAGGGCTCCCTTGGGTCTATCAGGGCAGCACAAGTTTGAGGTGGGGACAACTTCGGTGTGGGGTCCATCCTTCGATATAAGGATTTTTTGCAGTGAGGACCGTGCCCAGGGCCAGGGGCCCCTGGGCACATCCTTTTTCCATTTTCCCTGGGAAAGAAAACTCAGCAGTCCAGGTTCCTGATGTCAGTTTGTAGGGCTCCCTTGGGTCTATCAGGGCACCACAAGTTTGAGGTGGGGACAACTTCGGTGTGGGGTCCATCCTTCGATATAAGGATTCTTTGCAGTGAGGACCCTGCCCAGGGCGAGGGGCCCCTGGCCACATCCTTTTTCCATTTTCCCAGGGAAAGAAAACTCAGCAGTCCAGGTTCCTGATGTCAGTTTGTAGGGCTCCCTTGGGTCTATCAGGGCAGCACAAGTTTGAGGTGGGGACAACTTCGGTGTGGGGTGCATCCTTCGATATAAGGATTTTTTTCAGTGAGGACCCTGCCCAGGGCCAGGGGCCCCTGGGCACAACCTTTTTCCATTTTCCCTAGGAAAGAAACCTCAGCAGTCCAGGTTCCTGATGTCAGTTTGTAGGGCTCCCTTGGGTCTATCAGGGCAGCACAATTTTGAGGTGGGGACAACTTCGGTGTGGGGTCCATCCTTCGATATAAGGATTTTTTGCAGTGAGGACCCTGCCCAGGGCCAGGGGCCCCTGGGCACATCCTTTTTCCGTTTTCCCTGGGAAAGAAAGCTCAGCAGTCCATGTTGATGATGTCAGTTTGTAGGGCTCCCTTGGGTCTATCAGGGCAGCACAAGTTTGAGGTGGGGACAACTTCGGTGTGGGGTCCATCCTTCGATATAAGGATTTTTTGCAGTCAGGGCCAGGGGCCCCCAGGCACATCCTTTGGCCATTTTCCCTGGGAAAGAAAACTCACCAGTCCAGGTTCCTGATGTCAGTTTGTAGGGCTCCCTTGGGTCTATAAGGGCAGCACAAGTTTGAGGTGGGGACAACTTCGGTGTGGGGTCCATCCTTCGATATAAGGATTTTTTGCAGTCAGGGCCAGGGGCCCCCGGGCACATCCTTTGGCCATTTTCCCTGGGAAAGAAAACTCACCAGTCCAGGTTGCTGATGTCAGTTTGTAGGGCTCCCTTGGGTCTATCAGGGCAGCACAACTTTGAGGAGGGGACAACTTCGGTCTGCGATCCATCCTTCGATATAAGGATTTTTTGCAGTCAGGTCCCAGCCCAGTTCCAGGGCCCCCAGGGCACATCCTTTGGCCATTTTCCCTGGGAAAGAAAACTCACCAGTCCAGGTTGCTGATGTCAGTTTGTAGGGCTCCCTTGGGTCTAACAGGGCAGCAGAAGTTTTAGGAGGGGACAACTTTGGTCTGTGATCCATCCTTCGATATAGGGATTCTTTACAGTCAGGTCTGAGCCCAGGGCCAGGGGCCCTAGGGCACATCCTTTGGCCATTTTCCCTGGGAAAGAAAACTCACCAGTCCAGGTTGCTGATGCCAGTTTGTAGGGCTCCCTTGGGTCTATCTGGGTAGCACAACTTTCAGGAGGGGACAACTTCGGTCTGGGGTGCGTCCTTCGATATAAGGATTTTTAGCAGTCAGGTCCCAGCCCAGTGCCAGGGTCCCCGGGGCACATCCTTTGGCCATTTTCCCTGGGAAAGAAAACTCACCAGTCCAGGTTGCTGATGTCAGTATGTAGGGCTCCCTTGGTTCTATGAAGGCAGCAGAAATTTGAGGAGCGGACAAGTTTGGTCTGCGATCCATCCTTCGATATAGGGATTCTTTGCAGTCAGGTCCCAGCCGAGTGCCAGGGGCCCCTGGGCACATCCTTTTTCCATTTTCCCTGGGAAAGAAAACTCACCAGTCCAGGTTGCTGATGTCAGTTTGTAGGGCTCCCTTGGGTCTATCAGGGCAGCACAAGTTTGAGGTGGGGACAACTTCGGTGTGGGGTCCCTCCTTCGATATAAGGATTTTTTGCAGTGAGGACCCTTCCCAGAGCCAGGGGCCCCTGGGCACATCCTTTTTCCATTTTCCCTGGGAAAGAAAACTCACCAGTCCAGGTTGCTGATGTCAGTTTGTAGGGCTCCCTTGGGTCTATCAGGGCACCACAAGTGTGAGGTGGGGACAACTTCGGTGTGGGGTCCATCCTTCGATATAAGGATTTTTTGCAGTCAGGGCCAGGGTCCCCTGGGCACATCCTTTGGCCATTTTCCCTGGGAAAGAAAACCCAGCAGTCCAGGTTCCTGATGTCAGTTTGTAGGGCTCCCTTGGGTCTATCTGGGCAGCACAAGTTTGAGGTGGGGACAACTTCGGTATGGGGTCCATCCTTCGATATAAGGATTTTTAGCAGTCAGGTCCCAGCCCAGTGCCAGGGTCCCCAGGGCACATCCTTTGGCCATTTTCCCTGGAAAAGAAAACTCACCAGTCCAGGTTGCTGATGTCAGTTTGTAGGGCTCCCTTGGGTCTATCTGGGCAGCAGAAATTTGAGGAGCGGACAATTTTGGTCTGTTATCCATCCTTCGATATAAGGATTCTTTTCAGTCAGGTCCCAGCCGAGTGCCAGGGGCCCCAGGGAACAACCTTTGGCCATTTTCCCTGGGAAAGAAAACTCACCAGTCCAGGTTCCTGATGTCAGTTTGTAGGGCTCCCTTGGGTCTATCAGGGCAGCACAAGTTTGAGGTGGGGACAACTTCGGTGTGGGGTCCATCCTTCGATATAAGGATTTTTTGCAGTGAGGACCGTGCCCAGGGCCAGGGGCCCCTGGGCACATCCTTTTTCCATTTTCCCTGGGAAAGAAAACTCAGCAGTCCAGGTTCCTGATGTCAGTTTGTAGGGCTCCCTTGGGTCTATCAGGACAGCACAAGTTTGAGGTGGGGACAACTTCGGTGTGGGGTCCATCCTTCGATATAAGGATTATTTGCAGTCAGGGCCAGGGGCCCCTGGGCACATCCTTTGGCCATTTTCCCCGGGAAAGAAGACTCAGCAGTCCAGGTTCCTGATGTCAGTTTGTAGGGCTCCCTTGGGTCTATCAGGGCAGCACAAGTTTGAGGTGGGGACAACTTCGGTGTGGGGTCCATCCTTCGATATAAGGATTTTTTGCAGTCAGTGCCAGGGGCCCCCGGGCACATCCTTTGGCCATTTTCCCTGGGAAAGAAAACTCACCAGTCCAGGTTGCTGATGTCAGTTTGTAGGGCTCCCTTGGGTCTATCAGGGCAGCACAAATTTGAGGTGGGGACAACTTCGGTGTGGGGTCCATCTTTCGATATAAGGATTTTTTGCATTCAGGTCCCAGCCCAGTGCCAGGGTCCCGAGGGCACATCCTTTGGCCATTTTCCCTGGAAAAGAAAACTCACCAGTCCAGGTTGCTGATGTCAGTTTGTAGAGCTCCCTTGGGTCTATCTGGGCAGCAGAAATTTGAGGAGCAAACAATCTTGGTCTGCGATCCATCCTTCGATATTTGGATTATTTGCCGTCAGGTGTCAGCCGAGTGACAGGGGCCCCAGGGAACATCCTTTGGCCATTTTCCCTGGGAAAGAAAATTCACCAGTCCAGGTTGCTGATGTCAGTTTGTAGGGCTCTCTTGGGTCTATCAGGGCACCACAAGTATGAGATGGGGACAACTTCAGTCTGGTGTCCATCCTTCGATATAAGGATTCTTTGAAGTCAAGGCCCAGCCGAGAGCCATGGGCCCCTGGGCACATTATTTGGCCATTTTCCCTGGGAAAGAACACTCACCAGTCCAGGTTCCTGATGTCAGTTTGTAGGGCTCCCTTGGGTCTATCAGGGCACCACAAGTTTGAGGTGGGGACAACTTCGGTGTGGGGTGCATCCTTCGATATAAGGATTTTTTGCAGTGAGGACCCTGCCCAGGGCCAGGGGCCCCTAGGCACATCCTTTTTCCATTTTCCCTGGGAAAGAAAACTCAGCAGTCCAGGTTGCTGATGTCAGTTTGTAGGGCTCCCTTGGGTCTATCAGGGCAGCACAAGATTGAGGTGGGGACAACTTCGGTGTGGGGTCCCTCCTTCGATATAAGGATTCTTTGCAGTGAGGACCCTGCCCAGGGCCAGGGGCCCCTGGGCACATCCTTTTTCCATTTTCCCTGGGAAAGAAAACTCACCAGTCCAGGTTGCTGATGTCAGTTTGTAGGGCTCCCTTGGGTCTATCAGGGCAGCACAAGTTTGAGGTGGGGACAACTTCGGTGTGGGGTCCATCCTTCGATATAAGGATTTTTTGCAGTCAGGGCCAGGGTCCCCTGGGCACAACCTTTGGCCATTTTCCCTGGGAAAGAAAACTCAGCAGTCCAGGTTCCTGATGTCAGTTTGTAGGGCTCCCTTGGGTCTATCAGGGCAGCACACGTTTGAGGTGGGGACAACTTCGGTGTGGGGTCCATCGTTCGATATAAGGATTTTTTGAAGTCAGGGCCAGGGGCCCCCGGGCACATCCTTTGGCCATTTTCCCTGGGAAAGAAAACTCACCAGTCCAGGTTCCTGATGTCAGTTTGTAGGGCTCCCTTGGCTCTATCTGGGCAGCACAAGTTTGAGGTGGGGACAACTTCGGTGTGGGGTCCATCCTTCGATATATGGATTTTTAGCAGTCAGGTCCCAGCCCAGTTCCAGGGTCCCCAGGGCACATCCTTTGGCCATTTTCCCTGGAAAAGAAAACTCACCAGTCCAGGTTGCTGATGTCAGTTTGTAGGGCTCCCTTGGGTCTATCTGGGCAGCAGAAATTTGAGGAGCGGACAATTTTGGTCTGTTATCCATCCTTCGATATAAGGATTCTTTTCAGTCAGGTCCCAGCCGAGTGCCAGGGGCCCCAGGGAACATCCTTTGGCCATTTTCCCTGGGAAAGAAAACTCACCAGTCCAGGTTCCTGATGTCAGTTTGTAGGGCTCCCTTGGGTCTAACAGGGCAGCAGAAGATTTAGGAGGGGACAACTTTGGTCTGTGATCCATCCTTCGATATAGGGATTCTTTACAGACAGGTCCGAGCCCAGGGCCAGGGGCCCTTGGGCACATCCTTTGGCCATTTTCCCTGGGAAAGAAAACTCACCAGTCCAGGTTGCTGATGCCAGTTTGTAGGGCTCACTTGGGTCTATCTGGGCAGCACAACTTTCAGGAGGGGACAACTTCGGTCTGGGGTGCGTCCTTCGATATAAGGATTTTTAGCAGTCAGGTCCCAGCCCAGTGCCAGGGTCCCCGGGGCACATCCTTTGGCCATTTTCCCTGGGAAAGAAAACTCACCAGTCCAGGTTCCTGATGTCAGTTTGTAGGGCTCCCTTGGTTCTATCAAGGCAGCAGAAATTTGAGGAGCGGACAATTTTGGTCTGCGATCCATCCTTCGATATAGGGATTCTTTGCAGTCAGGTCCCAGCCGAGTGCCAGGGGCCCCAGGGAACATCCTTTGGCCATTTTCCCTGGGAAAGAAAATTCACCAGTCCAGGTTCCTGATGTCAGTTTGTAGGGCTCCCTTGGGTCTAACAGGGCAGCACAAGTTTTAGGAGGGGACAACTTCGGTCTGGGGTCCATCCTTCGATATAGGGATTATTTACAGTCAGGACCCAGCCAGGGGCCAGGGGCCCCTGGGCACATGCTTTGGCCATTTTCCCTGGGAAAGAAAATTCACCAGTCCAGGTTCCTGATGTCAGTTTGTAGGGCCCCCTTGGGTCTATCAGGTCAGCACAAGTTTGAGTAGGGGACAACTTCAGTCTGGGTTCCATCCTTCGATATAAGGATTATTTGCAATCAGGACCCAGCCCAGTGCCAGGGTCCCCTGGGCACACCCTTTGGCCATTTTCCCTGGAAAAGAAAATTCACCAGTCCAGGTTGCTGATGTCAGTTTGTAGGGCTCCCTTGGTTCTATCAGGGCAGCACAAGTATGAGATGGGGACAACTTCAGTCTGGGGTCCATCCTTCGATATAAGGATTTTTAGCAGTCAGGCCCCAGCCCAGGGCCAGGGGCTCCTGGGCACATCCTTTGGCCATTTTCCCTGGGAAAGAAAATTCACCAGTCCAGGTTGCTGATGTTAGTTTGTAGGGCTCCCTTGGGTCTATCTGGGTAGCACAACTTTGAGGAGTGGACAACTTTGGTCTGTGATCCATCCTTCGATATAGGGATTGTTTACAGTCAGGTCCGAGCCCAGGGCCAGGGGCCCTTGGGCACATCCTTTGGCCATTTTCCCTGGGAAAGAAAACTCACCAGTCCAGGTTGCTGATGCCAGTTTGTAGGGCTCCCTTGGGTCTATCTGGTTAGCACAACTTTCAGGAGGGGACAACTTCGGTCTGGGGTGCGTCCTTCGATATAAGGATTTTTAGCAGTCAGGTCCCAGCCCAGTGCCAGGGTCCCCGGGGCACATCCTTTGGCCATTTTCCCTGGGAAAGAAAACTCACCAGTCCAGGTTGCTGATGTCAGTATGTAGGGCTCCCTTGGTTCTATCAAGGCAGCAGAAATTTGAGGAGCGGACAAGTTTGGTCTGCGATCCATCCTTCGATATAGGGATTCTTTGCATTCAGGTCCCAGCCGAGTGCCAGGGGCCCCAGGGAACATCCTTTGGCCATTTTCCCTGGGAAAGAACACTCACCAGTCCAGGTTCCTGATGTCAGTTTGTAGGGCTCCCTTGGGTCTATCAGGGCCGCACAAATTTGAGGTGGGGACAACTTCGGTGTGGGGTCCATCCTTCGATATAAGGATTTTTTGCAGTGAGGACCCTGCCCAGGCCCAAGGGCCCCTGGGCACATCCTTTTTCCATTTTCCCTGGGAAAGAAAACTCAGCAGTCCATGTTGATGGTGTCAGTTTGTAGGGCTCCCTTGGGTCTATCAGGACGGCACAAGTTTGAGGTGGGGACAACTTCGGTGTGGGGTCCATCCTTCGATATAAGGATTCTTTGCAGTCAGGGCCAGGGGCCCCTGGGCACATCCTTTGGCCATTTTCCCCGGGAAAGAAAACTCAGCAGTCCAGGTTCCTGATGTCAGTTTGTAGGGCTCCCTTGGGTCTATCAGGGCAGCACAAGTTTGAGGTGGGGACAACTTCGGTGTGGGGTCCATCCTTCGATATAAGGATTTTTTGAAGTCAGGGCCAGGGGCCCCCGGGCACATCCTTTGGCCATTTTCCCTGGGAAAGAAAACTCAGCAGTCCAGGTTGCTGATGTCAGTTTGTAGGGCTCCCTTGGGTCTATCAGGGCAGCACGAATTTGAGGTGGGGACAACTTCGGTGTGGGGTCCATCTTTCGATATAAGGATTTTTTGCATTCAGGTCCCAGCCCAGTGCCAGGGTCCCGAGGGCACATCCTTTGGCCATTTTCCCTGGAAAAGAAAACTCACCAGTCCAGGTTGCTGATGTCAGTTTGTAGAGCTCCCTTGGGTCTATCTGGGCAGCAGAAATTTGAGGAGCAAACAATCTTGGTCTGCGATCCATCCTTCGATATTGGGATTATTTGCAGTCAGGTGTCAGCCGAGGGCCAGGGGCCCCAGGAAACATCCTTTGGCCATTTTCCCTGGGAAAGAAAATTCACCAGTCCAGGTTGCTGATGTCAGTTTGTAGGGCTCTCTTGGGTCTATCAGGGCAGCACAAGTATGAGATGGGGACAACTTCAGTCTGGTGTCCATCCTTCGATATAAGGATTCTTTGAAGTCAAGGCCCAGCCCAGTGCCAGGGTCCCGAGGGCACATTCTTTGGCCATTTCCCCTGGGAAAGAACACTCACCAGTCCAAGTTCCTGATGTCAGTTTGTAGGGCTCCCTTGGATCTATCAGGGCAGCACAAGTTTGAGGTGGGGACAACTTCGGTGTGGGGTGCATCCTTCGATATAAGGATTTTCTGCAGTGAGGACCCTGCCCAGGGCCAGGGGCCCCTGGGCACATCCTTTTTCCATTTTCCCTGGGAAAGAAAACTCACCAGTCCAGGTTGCTGATGTCAGTTTGTAGGGCTCCCTTGGGTCTATCAGGGCAGCACAAGTTTGAGGTGGGGACAACTTCGGTGTGGGGTCCCTCCTTCGATATAAGGATTCTTTGCAGTGAGGACCCTTCCCAGGGCCAGGGGCCCCTGGGCACATCCTTTTTCCATTTTCCCTGGGAAAGAAAACTCACCAGTCCAGGTTGCTGATGTCAGTTTGTAGGGCTCCCTTGGGTCTATCAGGGCAGCACAAGTTTGAGGTGGGGACAACTTCGGTGTGGGGTGCATCCTTCGATATAAGGATTTTTTGCAGTGAGGACCCTGCCCAGGGCCAGGGGCCCCTGGGCACATCCTTTTTCCATTTTCCCTGGGAAAGAAAACTCACCAGTCCAGGTTGCTGATGTCAGTTTGTAGGGCTCCCTTGGGTCTATCAGGGCAGCACAAGTTTGAGGTGGGGACAACTTCGGTGTGGGGTCCCTCCTTCGATATAAGGATTCTTTGCAGTGAGGACCCTTCCCAGGGCCAGGGGCCCCTGGGCACATCCTTTTTCCATTTTCCCTGGGAAAGAAAACTCACCAGTCCAGGTTGCTGATGTCAGTTTGTAGGGCTCCCTTGGGTCTATCAGGGCACCACAAGTTTGAGGTGGGGACAACTTCGGTGTGGGGTCCATCGTTCGATATAAGGATTTTTTGAAGTCAGTGCCAGGGGCCCCCGGGCACATCCTTTGGCCATTTTCCCTGGGAAAGAAAACTCACCAGTCCAGGTTGCTGATGTCAGTTTGTAGGGCTCCCTTGGCTCTATCTGGGCAGCACAAGTTTGAGGTGGGGACAACTTCGGTGTGGGGTCCATCCTTCGATATAAGGATTTTTAGCAGTCAGGTCCCAGCCCAGTTCCAGGGTCCCCAGGGCACATCCTTTGGCCATTTTCCCTGGAAAAGAAAACTCACCAGTCCAGGTTCCTGATGTCAGTTTGTAGGGCTCCCTTGGGTCTATCAGGGCAGCAGAAATTTGAGGAGCGGACAATTTTCGTCTGTTATCCATCCTTCGATATAAGGATTATTTGCAATCAGGACCCAGCCCAGTGCCAGGGTCCTCTGGGCACACCCTTTGGCCATTTTCCCTGGAAAAGAAAATTCACCAGTCCAGGTTGCTGATGTCAGTTTGTAGGGCTCCCTTGGTTCTATCAGGGCAGCACAAGTATGAGATGGGGACAACTTCAGTCTGGGGTCCATCCTTCGATATAAGGATTTTTAGCAGTCAGGCCCCAGCCCAGGGCCAGGGGCTCCTGGGCACATCCTTTGGCCATTTTCCCTGGGAAAGAAAACTCACCAGTCCAGGTTGCTGATGTTAGTTTGTAGGGCTCCCTTGGGTCTATCTGGGTAGCACAACTTTCAGGAGGGGACAACTTTGGTCTGTGATCCATCCTTCGATATAGGGATTGTTTACAGTCAGGTCCGAGCCCAGGGCCAGGGGCCCTTGGGCACATCCTTTGGCCATTTTCCCTGGGAAAGAAAACTCACCAGTCCAGGTTGCTGATGCCAGTTTGTAGGGCTCCCTTGGGTCTATCTGGGTAGCACAACTTTCAGGAGGGGACAACTTCGGTCTGGGGTGCGTCGTTCGATATAAGGATTTTTAGCAGTCAGGTCCCAGCCCAGTGCCAGGGTCCCCGGGGCACATCCTTTGGCCATTTTCCCTGGGAAAGAAAACTCACCAGTCCAGGTTGCTGATGTCAGTATGTAGGGCTCCCTTGGTTCTATCAAGGCAGCAGAAATTTGAGGAGCGGACAAGTTTGGTCTGCGATCCATCCTTCGATATTTGGATTATTTGCAGTCAGGTGTCAGCCGAGTGCCAGGGGCCCCAGGGAACATCCTTTGGCCATTTTCCCTGGGAAAGAACACTCACCAGTCCAGGTTCCTGATGTCAGTTTGTAGGGCTCCCTTGGGTCTATCAGGGCACCACAAGTTTGAGGTGGGGACCACTTCGGTGTGGGGTGCATCCTTCGATATAAGGATTTTTTGCAGTGAGGACCCTGCCCAGGGCCAGGGGCCCCTGGGCACATCCTTTTTCCATTTTCCCTGGGAAAGAAAACTCAGCAGTCCAGGTTGCTGATGTCAGTTTGTAGGGCTCCCTTGGGTCTATCAGGGCAGCACAAGTTTGAGGTGGGGACAACTTCGGTGTGGGGTCCCTCCTTCGATATAAGGATTCTTTGCAGTGAGGACCCTGCCCAGGGCCAGGGGCCCCTGGGCACATCCTTTTTCCATTTTCCCTGGGAAAGAAAACTCACCAGTCCAGGTTGCTGATGTCAGTTTGTAGGGCTCCCTTGGGTCTATCAGGGCACCACAAGTTTGAGGTGGGGACAACTTCGGTGTGGGGTCCATCCTTCGATATAAGGATTTTTTGCAGTCAGGGCCAGGGTCCCCTGGGCACAATCTTTGGCCATTTTCCCTGGGAAAGAAAACTCAGCAGTCCAGGTTCCTGATGTCAGTTTGTAGGGCTCCCTTGGGTCTATCAGGGCAGCACACGTTTGAGGTGGGGACAACTTCGGTGTGGGGTCCATCGTTCGATATAAGGATTTTTTGAAGTCAGGGCCAGGGGCCCCCGGGCACATCCTTTGGCCATTTTCCCTGGGAAAGAAAACTCACCAGTCCAGGTTGCTGATGTCAGTTTGTAGGGCTCCCTTGGCTCTATCTGGGCAGCACAAGTTTGAGGTGGGGACAACTTCGGTGTGGGGTCCATCCTTCGATATAAGGATTTTTAGCAGTCAGGTCCCAGCAGAGTTACAGGGTCCCCAGGGCACATCCTTTGGCCATTTTCCCTGGAAAAGAAAACTCACCAGTCCAGGTTCCTGATGTCAGTTTGTAGGGCTCCCTTGGGTCTATCTGGGCAGCAGAAATTTGAGGAGCGGACAATTTAGGTCTGTTATCCGTCCTTCGATATAAGGATTCTTTTCAGTCAGGTCCCAGCCGAGTGCCAGGGGCCCCAGGGAACATCCTTTGGCCATTTTCCCTGGGAAAGAAAACTCACCAGTCCAGGTTCCTGATGTCAGTTTGTAGGGCTCCCTTGGGTCTAACAGGGCAGCAGAAGATTTAGGAGGGGACAACTTTGGTCTGTGATCCATCCTTCGGTATAGGGATTCTTTACAGACAGGTCCGAGCCCAGGGCCAGGGGCCCTTGGGCACATCCTTTGGCCATTTTCCCTGGGAAAGAAAACTCACCAGTCCAGGTTGCTGATGCCAGTTTGTAGGGCTCACTTGGGTCTATCTGGGCAGCACAACTTTCAGGAGGGGACAACTTCGGTCTGGGGTGCGTCCTTCGATATAAGGATTTTTAGCAGTCAGGTCCCAGCCCAGTGCCAGGGTCCCCGGGGCACATCCTTTGGCCATTTTCCCTGGGAAAGAAAACTCACCAGTCCAGGTTCCTGATGTCAGTTTGTAGGGCTCCCTTGGTTCTATCAAGGCAGCAGAAATTTGAGGAGCGGACAAGTTTGGTCTGCGATCCATCCTTCGATATAGGGATTCTTTGCAGTCAGGTCCCAGCCGAGTGCCAGGGGCCCCAGGGAACATCCTTTGGCCATTTTCCCTGGGAAAGAAAATTCACCAGTCCAGGTTCCTGATGTCAGTTTGTAGGGCTCCCTTGGGTCTAACAGGGCAGCACAAGTTTTAGGAGGGGACAACTTCGGTCTGGGGTCCATCCTTCGATATAGGGATTATTTACAGTCAGGACCCAGCCAGGGGCCAGGGGCCCCTGGGCACATGCTTTGGCCATTTTCCCTGGGAAAGAAAATTCACCAGTCCAGGTTCCTGATGTCAGTTTGTAGGGCCCCCTTGGCTCTATCAGGTCAGCACAAATTTGAGTAGGGGACAACTTCAGTCTGGGTTCCATCCTTCGATATAAGGATTATTTGCAATCAGGACCCAGCCCAGTGCCAGGGTCCTCTGGGCACACCCTTTGGCCATTTTCCCTGGAAAAGAAAATTCACCAGTCCAGGTTGCTGATGTCAGTTTGTAGGGCTCCCTTGGTTCTATCAGGGCAGCACAAGTATGAGATGGGGACAACTTCAGTCTGGGGTCCATCCTTCGATATAAGGATTTTTAGCAGTCAGGCCCCAGCCCAGGGCCAGGGGCTCCTGGGCACATCCTTTGGCCATTTTCCCTGGGAAAGAAAACTCACCAGTCCAGGTTGCTGATGTTAGTTTGTAGGGCTCCCTTGGGTCTATCTGGGTAGCACAACTTTCAGGAGGGGACAACTTTGGTCTGTGATCCATCCTTCGATATAGGGATTGTTTACAGTCAGGTCCGAGCCCAGGGCCAGGGGCCCTTGGGCACATCCTTTGGCCATTTTCCCTGGGAAAGAAAACTCACCAGTCCAGGTTGCTGATGCCAGTTTGTAGGGCTCCCTTGGGTCTATCTGGGTAGCACAACTTTCAGGAGGGGACAACTTCGGTCTGGGGTGCGTCCTTCGATATAAGGATTTTTAGCAGTCAGGTCCCAGCCCAGTGCCAGGGTCCCCGGGGCACATCCTTTGGCCATTTTCCCTGGGAAAGAAAACTCACCAGTCCAGGTTGCTGATGTCAGTATGTAGGGCTCCCTTGGTTCTATCAAGGCAGCAGAAATTTGAGGAGCGGACAAGTTTGGTCTGCGATCCATCCTTCGATATAGGGATTCTTTGCATTCAGGTCCCAGCCGAGTGCCAGGGGCCCCAGGGAACATCCTTTGGCCATTTTCCCTGGGAAAGAACACTCACCAGTCCAGGTTGCTGATGTCAGTTTGTAGGGCTCCCTTGGGTCTATCAGGGCCGCACAAATTTGAGGTGGGGACAACTTCGGTGTGGGGTCCATCCTTCGATATAAGGATTTTTTGCAGTGAGGACCCTGCCCAGGCCCAAGGGCCCCTGGGCACATCCTTTTTCCATTTTCCCTGGGAAAGAAAACTCAGCAGTCCATGTTGATGATGTCAGTTTGTAGGGCTCCCTTGGGTCTATCAGGACGGCACAAGTTTGAGGTGGGGACAACTTCGGTGTGGGGTCCATCCTTCGATATAAGGATTCTTTGCAGTCAGGGCCAGGGGCCCCTGGGCACATCCTTTGGCCATTTTCCCCGGGAAAGAAAACTCAGCAGTCCAGGTTCCTGATGTCAGTTTGTAGGGCTCCCTTGGGCCTATCAGGGCAGCACAAGTTTGAGGTGGGGACAACTTCGGTGTGGGGTCCATCCTTCGATATAAGGATTTTTTGAAGTCAGGGCCAGGGGCCCCCGGGCACATCCTTTGGCCATTTTCCCTGGGAAAGAAAACTCAGCAGTCCAGGTTGCTGATGTCAGTTTGTAGGGCTCCCTTGGGTCTATCAGGGCAGCACAAATTTGATGTGGGGACAACTTCGGTGTGGGGTCCATCTTTCGATATAAGGATTTTTTGCATTCAGGTCCCAGCCCAGTGCCAGGGTCCCGAGGGCACATCCTTTGGCCATTTTCCCTGGAAAAGAAAACTCACCAGTCCAGGTTGCTGATGTCAGTTTGTAGAGCTCCCTTGGGTCTATCTGGGCAGCAGAAATTTGAGGAGCAAACAATCTTGGTCTGCGATCCATCCTTCGATATTTGGATTATTTGCAGTCAGGTGTCAGCCGAGTGCCAGGGGCCCCAGGGAACATCCTTTGGCCATTTTCCCTGGGAAAGAAAATTCGCCAGTCCAGGTTGCTGACGTCAGTTTGTAGGGCTCTCTTGGGTCTATCAGGGCAGCACAAGTATGAGATGGGGACAACTTCAGTCTGGTGTCCATCCTTCGATATAAGGATTCTTTGAAGTCAAGGCCCAGCCGAGAGCCATGGGCCCCTGGGCACATTCTTTGGCCATTTTCCCTGGGAAAGAACACTCAGCAGTCCAGGTTCCTGATGTCAGTTTGTAGGGCTCCCTTGGGTCTATCAGGGCAGCACAAGTTTGAGGTGGGGACAACTTCGGTGTGGGGTCCCTCCTTCGATATAAGGATTCTTTGCAGTGAGGACCCTGCCCAGGGCCAGGGGCCCCTGGGCACATCCTTTTTCCATTTTCCCTGGGAAAGAAAACTCACCAGTCCAGGTTGCTGATGTCAGTTTGTAGGGCTCCCTTGGGTCTATCAGGGCACCACAAGTTTGAGGTGGGGACAACTTCGGTGTGGGGTCCATCCTTCGATATAAGGATTTTTTGCAGTCAGGGCCAGGGTCCCCTGGGCACAACCTTTGGCCATTTTTCCTGGGAAAGAAAACTCAGCAGTCCAGGTTCCTGATGTCAGTTTGTAGGGCTCCCTTGGGTCTATCAGGGCAGCACACGTTTGAGGTGGGGACAACTTCGGTGTGGGGTCCATCGTTCGATATAAGGATTTTTTGAAGTCAGGGCCAGGGGCCCCCGGGCACATCCTTTGGCCATTTTCCCTGGGAAAGAAAACTCACCAGTCCAGGTTCCTGATGTCAGTTTGTAGGGCTCCCTTGGGTCTATCAGGGCACCACAAGTTTGAGGTGGGGACAACTTCGGTGTGGGGTCCATCCTTCGATATAAGGATTTTTAGCAGTCAGGTCCCAGCCCAGTTCCAGGGTCCCCAGGGCACATCCTTTGGCCATTTTCCCTGGAAAAGAAAACTCACCAGTCCAGGTTGCTGATGTCAGTTTGTAGGGCTCCCTTGGGTCTATCTGGGCAGCACAAATTTGAGGAGCGGACAATTTTCGTCTGTTATCCATCCTTCGATATAAGGATTCTTTTCAGTCAGGTCCCAGCCGAGTGCCAGGGGCCCCAGGGAACATCCTTTGGCCATTTTCCCTGGGAAAGAAAACTCACCAGTCCAGGTTCCTGATGTCAGTTTGTAGGGCTCCCTTGGGTCTAACAGGGCAGCAGAAGATTTAGGAGGGGACAACTTTGGTCTGTGATCCATCCTTCGATATAGGGATTCTTTACAGACAGGTCCGAGCCCAGGGCCAGGGGCCCTTGGGCACATCCTTTGGCCATTTTCCCTGGGAAAGAAAACTCACCAGTCCAGGTTGCTGATGCCAGTTTGTAGGGCTCACTTGGGTCTATCTGGGTAGCACAACTTTCAGGAGGGGACAACTTCGGTCTGGGGTGCGTCCTTCGATATAAGGATTTTTAGCAGTCAGGTCCCAGCCCAGTGCCAGGGTCCCCGGGGCACATCCTTTGGCCATTTTCCCTGGGAAAGAAAACTCACCAGTCCAGGTTCCTGATGTCAGTTTGTAGGGCTCCCTTGGTTCTATCAAGGCAGCAGAAATTTGAGGAGCGGACAAGTTTGGTCTGCGATCCATCCTTCGATATAGGGATTCTTTGCAGTCAGGTCCCAGCCGAGTGCCAGGGGCCCCAGGGAACATCCTTTGGCCATTTTCCCTGGGAAAGAAAATTCACCAGTCCAGGTTCCTGATGTCAGTTTGTAGGGCTCCCTTGGGTCTAACAGGGCAGCACAAGTTTTAGGAGGGGACAACTTCGGTCTGGGGTCCATCCTTCGATATAGGGATTATTTACAGTCAGGACCCAGCCAGGGGCCAGGGGCCCCTGGGCACATGCTTTGGCCATTTTCCCTGGGAAAGAAAATTCACCAGTCCAGGTTCCTGATGTCAGTTTGTAGGGCCCCCTTGGGTCTATCAGGTCAGCACAAGTTTGAGTAGGGGACAACTTCAGTCTGGGTTCCATCCTTCGATATAAGGATTATTTGCAATCAGGACCCAGCCCAGTGCCAGGGTCCTCTGGGCACACCCTTTGGCCATTTTCCCTGGAAAAGAAAATTCACCAGTCCAGGTTGCTGATGTCAGTTTGTAGGGCTCCCTTGGTTCTATCAGGGCAGCACAAGTATGAGATGGGGACAACTTCAGTCTGGGGTCCATCCTTCGATATAAGGATTATTAGCAGTCAGGCCCCAGCCCAGGGCCAGGGGCTCCTGGGCACATCCTTTGGCCATTTTCCCTGGGAAAGAAAACTCACCAGTCCAGGTTGCTGATGTTAGTTTGTAGGGCTCCCTTGGGTCTATCTGGGTAGCACAACTTTCAGGAGGGGACAACTTCGGTCTGGGGTGCGTCCTTCGATATAAGGATTTTTAGCAGTCAGGTCCCAGCCCAGTGCCAGGGTCCCCGGGGCACATCCTTTGGCCATTTTCCCTGGGAAAGAAAACTCACCAGTCCAGGTTGCTGATGTCAGTATGTAGGGCTCCCTTGGTTCTATCAAGGCAGCAGAAATTTGAGGAGCGGACAAGTTTGGTCTGCGATCCATCCTTCGATATAGGGATTCTTTGCATTCAGGTCCCAGCCGAGTGCCAGGGGCCCCAGGGAACATCCTTTGGCCATTTTCCCTGGGAAAGAACACTCACCAGTCCAGGTTGCTGATGTCAGTTTGTAGGGCTCCCTTGGGTCTATCAGGGCCGCACAAATTTGAGGTGGGGACAACTTCGGTGTGGGGGCCATCCTTCGATATAAGGATTTTTTGCAGTGAGGACCCTGCCCAGGCCCAGGGGCCCCTGGGCACATCCTTTTTCCATTTTCCCTGGGAAAGAAAACTCAGCAGTCCATGTTGATGATGTCAGTTTGTAGGGCTCCCCTGGGTCTATCAGGACGGCACAAGTTTGAGGTGGGGACAACTTCGGTGTGGGGTCCATCCTTCGATATAAGGATTCTTTGCAGTCAGGGCCAGGGGCCCCTGGGCACATCCTTTGGCCATTTTCCCCGGGAAAGAAAACTCAGCAGTCCAGGTTCCTGATGTCAGTTTGTAGGGCTCCCTTGGGTCTATCAGGGCAGCACAAGTTTGAGGTGGGGACAACTTCGGTGTGGGGTCCATCCTTCGATATAAGGATTTTTTGAAGTCAGGGCCAGGGGCCCCCGGGCACATCCTTTGGCCATTTTCCCTGGGAAAGAAAACTCAGCAGTCCAGGTTGCTGATGTCAGTTTGTAGGGCTCCCTTGGGTCTATCAGGGCAGCACAAATTTGAGGTGGGGACAACTTCGGTGTGGGGTCCATCTTTCGATATAAGGATTTTTTGCATTCAGTTCCCAGCCCAGTGCCAGGGTCCCGAGGGCACATCCTTTGGCCATTTTCCCTGGAAAAGAAAACTCACCAGTCCAGGTTGCTGATGTCAGTTTGTAGAGCTCCCTTGGGTCTATCTGGGCAGCAGAAATTTGAGGAGCAAACAATCTTGGTCTGCGATCCATCCTTCGATATTGGGATTATTTGCAGTCAGGTGTCAGCCGAGTGCCAGGGGCCCCAGGAAACATCCTTTGGCCATTTTCCCTGGGAAAGAAAATTCACCAGTCCAGGTTGCTGATGTCAGTTTGTAGGGCTCTCTTGGGTCTATCAGGGCAGCACAAGTATGAGATGGGGACAACTTCAGTCTGGAGTCCATCCTTCGATATAAGGATTCTTTGAAGTCAAGGCCCAGCCGAGAGCCATGGGCCCCTGGGCACATTCTTTGGCCATTTTCCCTGGGAAAGAACACTCACCAGTCCAGGTTCCTGATGTCAGTTTGTAGGGCTCCCTTGGATCTATCAGGGCAGCACAAGTTTGAGGTGGGGACAACTTCGGTGTGGGGTCCCTCCTTCGATATAAGGATTCTTTGCAGTGAGGACCCTTCCCAGGGCCAGGGGCCCCTGGGCACATCCTTTTTCCATTTTCCCTGGGAAAGAAAACTCACCAGTCCAGGTTGCTGATGTCAGTTTGTAGGGCTCCCTTGGGTCTATCTGGGCAGCAGAAATTTGAGGAGCGGACAATTTTCGTCTGTTATCCATCCTTCGATATAAGGATTCTTTTCAGTCAGGTCCCAGCCGAGTGCCAGGGGCCCCAGGGAACATCCTTTGGCCATTTTCCCTGGGAAAGAAAACTCACCAGTCCAGGTTCCTGATGTCAGTTTGTAGGGCTCCCTTGGGTCTATCAGGGCAGCACAAGTTTGAGGTGGGGACAACTTCGGTGTGGGGTCCATCCTTCGATATAAGGATTTTTTGCAGTCAGGGCCAGGGTCCCCTGGGCACATCCTTTGGCCATTTTCCCTGGGAAAGAAAACTCAGCAGTCCAGGTTCCTGATGTCAGTTTGTAGGGCTCCCTTGGGTCTATCTGGGCAGCACAAGTTTGAGGTGGGGACAACTTCGGTGTGGGGTCCATCCTTCGATATAAGGATTTTTAGCAGTCAGGTCCCAGCCCAGTGCCAGGGTCCCGAGGGCACATCCTTTGGCCATTTTCCCTGGAAAAGAAAACTCACCAGTCCAGGTTGCTGATGTCAGTTTGTAGGGCTCCCTTGGGTCTATCTGGGCAGCAGAAATTTGAGGAGCGGAAAATTTTGGACTGTTATCCATCCTTCGATATAAGGATTCTTTTCAGTCAGGTCCCAGCCGAGTGCCAGGGGCCCCAGGGAACATCCTTTGGCCATTTTCCCTGGGAAAGAAAACTCACCAGTCCAGGTTCCTGATGTCAGTTTGTAGGGCTCCCTTGGGTCTATCAGGGCAGCACAAGTTTGAGGTGGGGACAACTTCGGTGTGGTGTCCATCCTTCGATATAAGGATTTTTTGCAGTCAGGGCCAGGGGCCCCCAGGCACATCCTTTGGCCATTTTCCCTGGGAAAGAAAACTCACCAGTCCAGGTTCCTGATGTCAGTTTGTAGGGCTCCCTTGGGTCTATAAGGGCAGCCCAAGTTTGAGGTGGGGACAACTTCGGTGTGGGGTCCATCCTTCGATATAAGGATTTTTTGAAGTCAGGGCCAGGGTCCCCGGGGCACATCCTTTGGCCATTTTCCCTGGGAAAGAAAACTCACCAGTCCAGGTTGCTGATGTCAGTTTGTAGGGCTCCCTTGGGTCTATCAGGGCAGCACAAATTTGAGGTGGGGACAACTTCGGTGTGGGGTCCATCTTTCGATATAAGGATTTTTTGCATTCAGGTCCCAGCCCAGTGCCAGGGTCCCGAGGGCACATCCTTTCGCCATTTTCCCTGGAAAAGAAAACTCACCAGTCCAGGTTGCTGATGTCAGTTTGTAGAGCTCCCTTGGGTCTATCTGGGCAGCACAAATTTGAGGAGCAAACAATCTTGGTCTGCGATCCATCCTTCGATATTGGGATTATTTGCAGTCAGGTGTCAGCCGAGTGCCAGGGGCCCCAGGAAACATCCTTTGGCCATTTTCCCTGGGAAAGAACACTCACCAGTCCAGGTTGCTGATGTCAGTTTGTAGGGCTCTCTTGGGTCTATCAGGGCAGCACAAATTTGAGGTGGGGACAACTTCGGTGTGGGGTCCATCTTTCGATATAAGGATTTTTTGCATTCAGGTCCCAGCCCAGTGCCAGGGTCCCGAGGGCACATCCTTTGGCCATTTTCCCTGGAAAAGAAAACTCACCAGTCCAGGTTTCTGATGACAGTTTGTAGAGCTCCCTTGGGTCTATCTGGGCAGCAGAAATTTGAGGAGCAAACAATCTTGGTCTGCGATCCATCCTTCGATATTGGGATTATTTGCAGTCAGGTGTCAGCCGAGTGCCAGGGGCCCCAGGAAACATCCTTTGGCCATTTTCCCTGGGAAAGAACACTCACCAGTCCAGGTTGCTGATGTCAGTTTGTAGGGCTCTCTTGGGTCTATCAGGGCAGCACAAGTATGAGATGGGGACAACTTCAGTCTGGTGTCCATCCTTCGATATAAGGATTCTTTGAAGTCAAGGCCCAGCCGAGAGCCATGGGCCCCTGGGCACATTCTTTGGCCATTTTCCCTGGGAAAGAACACTCACCAGTCCAGGTTCCTGATGTCAGTTTGTAGGGCTCCCTTGGGTCTATCAGGGCAGCACAAGTTTGAGGTGGGGACAACTTCGGTGTGGGGTCCCTCCTTCGATATAAGGATTCTTTGCAGTGAGGACCCTTCCCAGAGCCAGGGGCCCCTGGGCACATCCTTTTTCCATTTTCCCTGGGAAAGAAAACTCACCAGTCCAGGTTGCTGATGTCAGTTTGTAGGGCTCCCTTGGGTCTATCAGGGCACCACAAGTTTGAGGTGGGGACAACTTCGGTGTGGGGTCCATCCTTCGATATAAGGATATTTTGCAGTCAGGGCCAGGGTCCCCTGGGCACATCCTTTGGCCATTTTCCCTGGAAAAGAAAACTCACCAGTCCAGGTTGCTGATGTCAGTTTGTAGGGCTCCCTTGGGTCTATCTGGGCAGCACAAATTTGAGGTGGGGACAACTTCGGTGTGGGGTCCCTCCTTCGATATAAGGATTTTTTGCAGTGAGGACCCTTCCCAGAGCCAGGGGCCCCTGGGCACATCCTTTTTCCGTTTTCCCTGGGAAAGAAAACTCACCAGTCCAGGTTGCTGATGTCAGTTTGTAGGGCTCCCTTGGGTCTATCAGGGCACCACAAGTTTGAGGTGGGGACAACTTCGGTGTGGGGTCCATCCTTCGATATAAGGATATTTTGCAGTCAGGGCCAGGGTCCCCTGGGCACATCCTTTGGCCATTTTCCCTGGAAAAGAAAACTCACCAGTCCAGGTTGCTGATGTCAGTTTGTAGGGCTCCCTTGGGTCTATCTGGGCAGCACAAATTTGAGGTGGGGACAACTTCGGTGTGGGGTCCCTCCTTCGATATAAGGATTTTTTGCAGTGAGGACCCTGCCCAGGGCCAGGGGCCCCTGGGCACATCCTTTTTCCGTTTTCCCTGGGAAAGAAAGCTCAGCAGTCCATGTTGATGATGTCAGTTTGTAGGGCTCCCTTGGGTCTATCAGGGCAGCACAAGTTTGAGGTGGGGACAACTTCGGTGTGGTGTCCATCCTTCGATATAAGGATTTTTTGCAGTCAGGGCCAGGGGCCCCCAGGCACATCCTTTGGCCATTTTCCCTGGGAAAGAAAACTCACCAGTCCAGGTTCCTGATGTCAGTTTGTAGGGCTCCCTTGGGTCTATAAGGGCAGCACAAGTTTGAGGTGGGGACAACTTCGGTGTGGGGTCCATCCTTCGATATAAGGATTTTTTGCAGTGAGGACCCTGCCCAGGGCCAGGGGCCCCTGGGCACATCCTTTTTCCGTTTTCCCTGGGAAAGAAAGCTCAGCAGTCCAGGTTGATGATGTCAGTTTGTAGGGCTCCCTTGGGTCTATCAGGGCAGCACAAGTTTGAGGTGGGGACAACTTCGGTGTGGGGTCCATCCTTCGATATAAGGATTTTTTGCAGTCAGGGCCAAGGGCCCCCAGGCACATCCTTTGGCCATTTTCCCTGGGAAAGAAAACTCACCAGTCCAGGTTCCTGATGTCAGTTTGTAGGGCTCCCTTGGGTCTATAAGGGCAGCACAAGTTTGAGGTGGGGACAACTTCGGTGTGGGGTCCATCCTTCGATATAAGGATTTTTTGAAGTCAGGGCCAGGGGCCCCCGGGCACATCCTTTGGCCATTTTCCCTGGGAAAGAAAACTCAGCAGTCCAGGTTGCTGATGTCAGTTTGTAGGGCTCCCTTGGGTCTATCAGGGCAGCACAAATTTGAGGTGGGGACAACTTCGGTGTGGGGTCCATCTTTCGATATAAGGATTTTTTGCATTCAGGTCCCAGCCCAGTGCCAGGGTCCCGAGGGCACATCCTTTGGCCATTTTCCCTGGAAAAGAAAACTCACCAGTCCAGGTTGCTGATGTCAGTTTGTAGAGCTCCCTTGGGTCTATCTGGGCAGCAGAAATTTGAGGAGCAAACAATCTTGGTCTGCGATCCATCCTTCGATATTGGGATTATTTGCAGTCAGGTGTCAGCCGAGTGCCAGGGGCCCCAGGAAACATCCTTTGGCCATTTTCCCTGGGAAAGAACACTCACCAGTCCAGGTTGCTGATGTCAGTTTGTAGGGCTCTCTTGGGTCTATCAGGGCAGCACAAGTATGAGATGGGGACAACTTCAGTCTGGTGTCCATCCTTCGATATAAGGATTCTTTGAAGTCAAGGCCCAGCCGAGAGCCATGGGCCCCTGGGCACATTCTTTGGCCATTTTCCCTGGGAAAGAACACTCACCAGTCCAGGTTCCTGATGTCAGTTTGTAGGGCTCCCTTGGGTCTATCAGGGCAGCACAAGTTTGAGGTGGGGACAACTTCGGTGTGGGGTCCCTCCTTCGATATAAGGATTCTTTGAAGTGAGGACCCTTCCCAGAGCCAGGGGCCCCTGGGCACATCCTTTTTCCATTTTCCCTGGGAAAGAAAACTCACCAGTCCAGGTTGCTGATGTCAGTTTGTAGGGCTCCCTTGGGTCTATCAGGGCACCACAAGTTTGAGGTGGGGACAACTTCGGTGTGGGGTCCATCCTTCGATATAAGGATTTTTTGCAGTCAGGGCCAGGGTCCCCTGGGCACATCCTTTGGACATTTTCCCTGGAAAAGAAAACTCAGCAGTCCAGGTTGCTGATGTCAGTTTGTAGGGCTCCCTTGGGTCTATCTGGGCAGCAGAAATTTGAGGTGGGGACAACTTCGGTGTGGGGTCCCTCCTTCGATATAAGGATTTTTTGCAGTGAGGACCGTGCCCAGGGCCAGGGGCCCCTGGGCACATCCTTTTTCCATTTTCCCTGGGAAAGAAAACTCACCAGTCCAGGTTCCTGATGTCAGTTTGTAGGGCTCCCTTGGGTCTATCAGGGCACCACAAGTTTGAGGTGGGGACAACTTCGGTGTGGGGTCCATCCTTCGATATAAGGATTTTTTGCAGTGAGGACCCTGCCCAGGGCCAGGGGCCCCTGGGCACATCCTTTTTCCGTTTTCCCTGGGAAAGAAAGCTCAGCAGTCCATGTTGATGATGTCAGTTTGTAGGGCTCCCTTGGGTCTATCAGGGCAGCACAAGTTTGAGGTGGGGACAATTTCGGTGTGGGGTCCATCCTTCGATATAAGGATTTTTTGCAGTCAGGGCCAGGGGCCCCCAGGCACATCCTTTGGCCATTTTCCCTGGGAAAGAAAACTCACCAGTCCAGGTTCCTGATGTCAGTTTGTAGGGCTCCCTTGGGTCTATAAGGGCAGCACAAGTTTGAGGTGGGGACAACTTCGGTGTGGGGGCCATCCTTCGATATAAGGATTTTTTGCAGTCAGGGCCAGGGGCCCCCAGGCACACCCTTTGGCCATTTTCCCTGGGAAAGAAAACTCACCAGTCCAGGTTGCTGATGTCAGTTTGTAGGGCTCCCTTGGGTCTATCAGGGCAGCACAACTTTGAGGAGGGGACAACTTCGGTCTGCGATCCATCCTTCGATATAAGGATTTTTTGCAGTCAGGTCCCAGCCCAGTTCCAGGGTCCCCAGGGCACATCCTTTGGCCATTTTCCCTGGGAAAGAAAACTCACCAGTCCAGGTTGCTGATGTCAGTTTGTAGGGCTCCCTTGGGTCTAACAGGGCAGCAGAAGTTTTAGGAGGGGACAACTTTGGTCTGTGATCCATCCTTCGATATAGGGATTCTTTACAGTCAGGTCTGAGCCCAGGGCCTGGGGCCCTTGGGCACATCATTTGGCCATTTCCCCTGGGAAAGAAAACTCACCAGTCCAGGTTGCTGATGCCAGTTTGTAGGGCTCCCTTGGGTCTATCTGGGTAGCACAACTTTCAGGAGGGGACAACTTCGGTCTGGGGTGCGTCCTTCGATATAAGGATTTTTAGCAGTCAGGTCCCAGCCCAGTGCCAGGGTCCCCGGGGCACATCCTTTGGCCATTTTCCCTGGGAAAGAAAACTCACCAGTCCAGGTTGCTGATGTCAGTTTGTAGGGCTCCCTTGGTTCTATCAAGGCAGCAGAAATTTGAGGAGCGGACAAGTTTGGTCTGCGATCCATCCTTCGATATAGGGATTCTTTGCAGTCAGGTCCCAGCCGAGTGCCAGGGCCCCCAGGGAACATCCTTTGGCCATTTTCCCTGGGAAAGAAAATTCACCAGTCCAGGTTCCTGATGTCAGTTTCTAGGGCTCCCTTGGGTTTAACAGGGCAGCACAAGTTTTAGGAGGGGACAACTTCGGTGTGGGGTCCATCCTTCGATATAGGGATTATTTACAGTCAGGACCCAGCCAGGGGCCAGGGGCCCCTGGGCACATGCTTTGGCCATTTTCCCTGGGAAAGAAAATTCACCAGTCCAGGTTCCTGATGTCAGTTTGTAGGGCCCCCTTGGGTCTATCAGGTCAGCACAAGTTTGAGTAGGGGACAACTTCAGTCTGGGTTCCATCCTTCGATATAAGGATTATTTGCAATCAGGACCCAGCCCAGTGCCAGGGTCCTCTGGGCACACCCTTTGGCCATTTTCCCTGGAAAAGAAAATTCACCAGTCCAGGTTGCTGATGTCAGTTTGTAGGGCTCCCTTGGGTCTATCAGGGCAGCACAAGTATGAGATGGGGACAACTTCAGTCTGGGGTCCATCCTTCGATATAAGGATTTTTAGCAGTCAGGCCCCAGCCCAGGGCCAGGGGCTCCTGGGCACATCCTTTGGCCATTTTCCCTGGGAAAGAAAACTCACCAGTCCAGGTTGCTGATGTTAGTTTGTAGGGCTCACTTGGGTCTATCTGGGTAGCACAACTTTCAGGAGGGGACAACTTCGGTCTGGGGTTCGTCCTTCGATATAAGGATTTTTAGCAGTCAGGTCCCAGCCCAGTGCCAGGGTCCCCGGGGCACATCCTTTGGCCATTTTCCCTGGGAAAGAAAACTCACCAGTCCAGGTTGCTGATGTCAGTATGTAGGGCTCCCTTGGTTCTATGAAGGCAGCAGAAATTTGAGGAGCGGACAAGTTTGGTCTGCGATCCATCCTTCGATATAGGGATTCTTTGCAGTCAGGTCCCAGCCGAGTGCCAGGGGCCCCAGGGAACATCCTTTGGCCATTTTCCCTGGGAAAGAACACTCACCAGTCCAGGTTGCTGATGTCAGTTTGTAGGGCTCCCTTAGGTCTATCAGGGCAGCACAAGTTTGAGGTGGGGACAACTTCGGTGTGGGGTCCATCCTTCGATATAAGGATTTTTTGCAGTGAGGACCCTGCCCAGGCCCAAGGGCCCCTGGGCACATCCTTTTTCCATTTTCCCTGGGAAAGAAAACTCAGCAGTCCATGTTGATGATGTCAGTTTGTAGGGCTCCCTTGGGTCTATCAGGACGGCACAAGTTTGAGGTGGGGACAACTTCGGTGTGGGGTCCATCCTTCGATATAAGGATTCTTTGCAGTCAGGGCCAGGGTCCCCTGGGCACACCCTTTGGCCATTTCCCCCGGGAAAGAAAACTCAGCAGTCCAGGTTCCTGATGTCAGTTTGTAGGGCTCCCTTGGGTCTATCAGGGCAGCACAAGTTTGAGGTGGGGACAACTTCGGTGTGGGGTCCATCCTTCGATATAAGGATTTTTTGAAGTCAGGGCCAGGGGCCCCCGGGCACATCCTTTGGCCATTTTCCCTGGGAAAGAAAACTCAGCAGTCCAGGTTGCTGATGTCAGTTTGTAGGGCTCCCTTGGGTCTATCAGGGCAGCACAAATTTGAGGTGGGGACAACTTCGGTGTGGGGTCCATCTTTCGATATAAGGATTTTTTGCATTCAGGTCCCAGCCCAGTGCCAGGGTCCCGAGGGCACATCCTTTGGCCATTTTCCCTGGAAAAGAAAACTCACCAGTCCAGGTTGCTGATGTCAGTTTGTAGAGCTCCCTTGGGTCTATCTGGGCAGCAGAAATTTGAGGAGCAAACAATCTTGGTCTGCGATCCATCCTTCGATATTTGGATTATTTGCAGTCAGGTGTCAGCCGAGTGCCAGGGGCCCCAGGGAACATCCTTTGGCCATTTTCCCTGGGAAAGAAAATTCACCAGTCCAGGTTGCTGATGTCAGTTTGTAGGGCTCTCTTGGGTCTATCAGGGCAGCACAAGTATGAGATGGGGACAACTTCAGTCTGGTGTCCATCCTTCGATATAAGGATTCTTTGAAGTCAAGGCCCAGCCGAGAGCCATGGGCCCCTGGGCACATTCTTTGGCCATTTTCCCTGGGAAAGAACACTCACCAGTCCAGGTTCCTGATGTCAGTTTGTAGGGCTCCCTTGGATCTATCAGGGCAGCACAAGTTTGAGGTGGGGACAACTTCGGTGTGGGGTCCCTCCTTCGATATAAGGATTCTTTGCAGTGAGGACCCTTCCTAGAGCCAGGGGCCCCTGGGCACATCCTTTTTCCATTTTCCCTGGGAAAGAAAACTCACCAGTCCAGGTTCCTGATGTCAGTTTGTAGGGCTCCCTTGGGTCTATCAGGGCAGCACAAGTTTGAGGTGGGGACAACTTCGGTGTGGGGTCCATCCTTCGATATAAGGATTTTTTACAGTCAGGACCCTTCCCAGGGCCAGGGGCCCCTGGGCACATCCTTTTTCCATTTTCCCTGGGAAAGAAAACTCACCAGTCCAGGTTGCTGATGTCAGTTTGTAGGGCTCCCTTGGGTCTATCTGGGCAGCAGAAATTTGAGGTGGGGACAACTTCGGTGTGGGGTCCCTCCTTCGATATAAGGATTTTTTGCAGTGAGGACCGTGCCCAGGGCCAGGGGCCCCTGGGCACATCCTTTTTCCATTTTCCCTGGGAAAGAAAACTCAGCAGTCCAGGTTCCTGATGTCAGTTTGTAGGGCTCCCTTGGGTCTATAAGGGCAGCACAAGTTTGAGGTGGGGACAACTTCGGTGTGGGGTCCATCCTTCGATATAAGGATTCTTTGCAGTGAGGACCCTGCCCAGGGCGAGGGGCCCCTGGGCACATCCTTTTTCCATTTTCCCTGGGAAAGAAAACTCAGCAGTCCAGGTTCCTGATGTCAGTTTGTAGGGCTCCCTTGGGTCTATCAGGGCAGCACAATTTTGAGGTGGGGACAACTTCGGTGTGGGGTCCATCCTTCGATATAAGGATTTTTTGCAGTGAGGACCCTGCCCAGGGCCAGGGGCCCCTGGGCACGTCCTTTTTCCGTTTTCCCTGGGAAAGAAAGCTCAGCAGTCCATGTTGATGATGTCAGTTTGTAGGGCTCCCTTGGGTCTATCAGGGCACCACAAGTTTGAGGTGGGGACAACTTCGGTGTGGGGTCCATCCTTCGATATAAGGATTTTTTGCAGTCAGGGCCAGGGTCCCCTGGGCACATCCTTTGGCCATTTTCCCTGGGAAAGAAAACTCACCAGTCCAGGTTCCTGATGTCAGTTTGTAGGGCTCCCTTGGGTCTATAAGGGCAGCACAAGTTTGAGGTGGGGACAACTTCGGTGTGGGGGCCATCCTTCGATATAAGGATTTTTTGCAGTCAGGTCCCAGCCCAGTTCCAGGGTCCCCCAGGGCACATCCTTTGGCCATTTTCCCTGGGAAAGAAAACTCACCAGTCCAGGTTGCTGATGTCAGTTTGTAGGGCTCCCTTGGGTCTAACAGGGCAGCAGAAGTTTTAGGAGGGGACAACTTTGGTCTGTGATCCATCCTTCGATATAGGGATTCTTTACAGTCAGGTGTGAGCCCAGGGCCTGGGGCCCTTGGGCACATCCTTTGGCCATTTTCCCTGGGAAAGAAAACTCACCAGTCCAGGTTGCTGATGCCAGTTTGTAGGGCTCCCTTGGGTCTATCTGGGTAGCACAACTTTCAGGAGGGGACAACTTCGGTCTGGGGTGCGTCCTTCGATATAAGGATTTTTAGCAGTCAGGTCCCAGCCCAGTGCCAGGGTCCCCGGGGCACATCCTTTGGCCATTTTCCCTGGGAAAGAAAACTCACCAGTCCAGGTTGCTGATGTCAGTATGTAGGGCTCCCTTGGTTCTATGAAGGCAGCAGAAATTTGAGGAGCGGACAAGTTTGGTCTGCGATCCATCCTTCGATATAGGGATTCTTTGCAGTCAGGTCCCAGCCGAGTGCCAGGGGCCCCAGGGAACATCCTTTGGCCATTTTCCCTGGGAAAGAACACTCACCAGTCCAGGTTGCTGATGTCAGTTTGTAGGGCTCCCTTAGGTCTATCAGGGCAGCACAAGTTTGAGGTGGGGACAACTTCGGTGTGGGGTCCATCCTTCGATATAAGGATTTTTTGCAGTGAGGACCCTGCCCAGGCCCAAGGGCCCCTGGGCACATCCTTTTTCCATTTTCCCTGGGAAAGAAAACTCAGCAGTCCATGTTGATGATGTCAGTTTGTAGGGCTCCCTTGGGTCTATCAGGACAGCACAAGTTTGAGGTGGGGACAACTTCGGTGTGGGGTCCATCCTTCGATATAAGGATTCTTTGCAGTCAGGGCCAGGGGCCCCTGGGCACATCCTTTGGCCATTTTCCCCGGGAAAGAAAACTCACCAGTCCAGGTTGCTGATGTCAGTTTGTAGGGCTCCCTTGGGTCTATCAGGGCAGCACAAGTTTGAGGTGGGGACAACTTCGGTGTGGGGTCCATCCTTCGATATAAGGATTTTTTGCAGTCAGGGCCAGGGGCCCCCGGGCACATCCTTTGGCCATTTTCCCTGGGAAAGAACACTCACCAGTCCAGGTTCCTGATGTCAGTTTGTAGGGCTCCCTTGGGCCTATCAGGGCAGCACAAATTTGAGGTGGGGACAACTTCGGTGTGGGGTCCATCTTTCGATATAAGGATTTTTTGCATTCAGGTCCCAGCCCAGTGCCAGGGTCCCGAGGGCACATCCTTTGGCCATTTTCCCTGGAAAAGAAAACTCACCAGTCCAGGTTGCTGATGTCAGTTTGTAGAGCTCCCTTGGGTCTATCTGGGCAGCAGAAATTTGAGGAGCAAACAATCTTGGTCTGCGATCCATCCTTCGATATTTGGATTATTTGCAGTCAGGTGTCAGCCGAGTGCCAGGGGCCCCAGGGAACATCCTTTGGCCATTTTCCCTGGGAAAGAAAATTCACCAGTCCAGGTTGCTGATGTCAGTTTGTAGGGCTCCCTTAGGTCTATCAGGGCAGCACAAGTTTGAGGTGGGGACAACTTCGGTGTGGGGTGCATCCTTCGATATAAGGATTTTTTGCAGTGAGGATCCTGCCCAGGGCCAGGGGCCCCTGGGCACATCCTTTTTCCATTTTCCCTGGGAAAGAAAACTCAGCAGTCCAGGTTGCTGATGTCAGTTTGTAGGGCTCCCTTGGGTCTATCAGGGCACCACAAGTTTGAGGTGGGGACAACTTCGGTGTGGGGTCCCTCCTTCGATATAAGGATTCTTTGCAGTGAGGACCCTGCCCAGGGCCAGGGGCCCCTGGGCACATCCTTTTTCCATTTTCCCTGGGAAAGAAAACTCACCAGTCCAGGTTGCTGATGTCAGTTTGTAGGGCTCCCTTGGGTCTATCAGGGCACCACAAGTTTGAGGTGGGGACAACTTCGGTGTGGGGTCCATCCTTCGATATAAGGATTTTTTGCAGTCAGGGCCAGGGTCCCCTGGGCACATCCTTTGGCCATTTTCCCTGGGAAAGAAAACTCAGCAGTCCAGGTTCCTGATGTCAGTTTGTAGGGCTCCCTTGGGTCTATCAGGGCAGCACAAGTTTGAGGTGGGGACAACTTCGGTGTGGGGTCCATCCTTCGATATAAGGATTTTTAGCAGTCAGGTCCCAGCCCAGTTCCAGGGTCCCGAGGGCACATCCTTTGGCCATTTTCCCTGGAAAAGAAAACTCACCAGTCCAGGTTGCTGATGTCAGTTTGTAGGGCTCCCTTGGGTCTATCTGGGCAGCAGAAATTTCAGGAGCGGACAATTTTGGTCTGTTATCCATCCTTCGATATAAGGATTCTTTTCAGTCACGTCCCAGCCGAGTGCCAGGGGCCCCAGGGAACATTCTTTGGCCATTTTCCCTGGGAAAGAAAACTCACCAGTCCAGGTTCCTGATGTCAGTTTGTAGGGCTCCCTTGGGTCTATCAGGGCAGCACAAGTTTGAGGTGGGGACAACTTCGGTGTGGGGTCCATCCTTCGATATAAGGATTTTTTGCAGTGAGGACCCTGCCCAGGGCCAGGGGCCCCTGGGCACATCCTTTTCCCGTTTTCCCTGGGAAAGAAAGCTCAGCAGTCCATGTTGATGATGTCAGTTTGTAGGGCTCCCTTGGGTCTATCTGGGCAGCAGAAGTTTGAGGTGGGGACAACTTCGGTGTGGGGTCCATCCTTCGATATAAGGATTTTTTGCAGTCAGGGCCAGGGGCCCCCAGGCACAATCTTTGGCCATTTTCCCTGGGAAAGAAAACTCACCAGTCCAGGTTCCTGATGTCAGTTTGTAGGGCTCCCTTGGGTCTATAAGGGCAGCACAAGTTTGAGGTGGGGACAACTTCGGTGTGGGGTCCATCCTTCGATATAGGGATTCTTTACAGTCAGGTCTGAGCCCAGGGCCAGGGTCCCCGGGGCACATCCTTTGGCCATTTTCCCTGGGAAAGAAAACTCACCAGTCCAGGTTCCTGATGTCAGTTTGTAGGGCTCCCTTTTTTCTATCAAGGCAGCAGAAATTTGAGGAGCGGACAAGTTTGGTCTGCGATCCATCCTTCGATATAGGGATTCTTTGCAGTCAGGTCCCAGCCGAGTGCCAGGGGCCCCAGGGAACATCCTTTGGCCATTTTCCCTGGGAAAGAAAATTCACCAGTCCAGGTTCCTGATGTCAGTTTGTAGGGCTCCCTTGGGTCTAACAAGGCAGCACAAGTTTTAGGAGGGGACAACTTCGGTCTGGGGTCCATCCTTCGATATAGGGATTATTTACAGTCAGGACCCAGCCAGGGGCCAGGGGCCCCTGGGCACATGCTTTGGCCATTTTCCCTGGGAAAGAAAATTCACCAGTCCAGGTTCCTGATGTCAGTTTGTAGGGCCCCCTTGGGTCTATCAGGTCAGCACAAGTTTGAGTAGGGGACAACTTCAGTCTGGGTTCCATCCTTCGATATAAGGATTATTTGCAATCAGGACCCAGCCCAGTGCCAGGGTCCTCTGGGCACACCCTTTGGCCATTTTCCCTGGAAAAGAAAATTCACCAGTCCAGGTTGCTGATGTCAGTTTGTAGGGCTCCCTTGGTTCTATCAGGGCAGCACAAGTATGAGATGGGGACAACTTCAGTCTGGGGTCCATCCTTCGATATAAGGATTTTTTGCAGTGAGGACCCTGCCCAGGCCCAAGGGCCCCTGGGCACATCCTTTTTCCATTTTCCCTGGGAAAGAAAACTCAGCAGTCCATGTTGATGATGTCAGTTTGTAGGGCTCCCTTGGGTCTATCAGGACAGCACAAGTTTGAGGTGGGGACAACTTCGGTGTGGGGTCCATCCTTCGATATAAGGATTCTTTGCAGTCAGGGCCAGGGGCCCCTGGGCACATCCTTTGGCCATTTTCCCCGGGAAAGAAAACTCAGCAGTCCAGGTTCCTGATGTCAGTTTGTAGGGCTCCCTTGGGTCTATCAGGGCACCACAAGTTTGAGGTGGGGACAACTTCGGTGTGGGGTCCATCCTTCGATATAAGGATTTTTTGAAGTCAGGGCCAGGGGCCCCCGGGCACATCCTTTGGCCATTTTCCCTGGGAAAGAAAACTCAGCAGTCCAGGTTGCTGATGTCAGTTTGTAGGGCTCCCTTGGGTCTATCAGGGCAGCACAAATTTGAGGTGGGGACAACTTCGGTGTGGGGTCCATCCTTCGATATAAGGATTTTTTGCATTCACGTCCCAGCCCAGTGCCAGGGTCCCGAGGGCACATCCTTTGGCCATTTTCCCTGGAAAAGAAAACTCACCAGTCCAGGTTGCTGATGTCAGTTTGTAGAGCTCCCTTGGGTCTATCTGGGCAGCAGAAATTTGAGGAGCAAACAATCTTGGTCTGCGATCCATCCTTCGATATTGGGATTATTTGCAGTCAGGTGTCAGCCGAGTGCCAGGGGCCCCAGGAAACATCCTTTGGCCATTTTCCCTGGGAAAGAACACTCACCAGTCCAGGTTGCTGATGTCAGTTTGTAGGGCTCTCTTGGGTCTATCAGGGCAGCACAAGTATGAGATGGGGACAACTTCAGTCTGGTGTCCATCCTTCGATATAAGGATTCTTTGAAGTCAAGGCCCAGCCGCGAGCCATGGGCCCCTGGGAACATTCTTTGGCCATTTTCCCTGGGAAAGAACACTCACCAGTCCAGGTTCCTGATGTCAGTTTGTAGGGCTCCCTTGGGTCTATCAGGGCAGCACAAGTTTGAGGTGGGGACAACTTCGGTGTGGGGTCCATCCTTCGATATAAGGATTTTTTGCAGTGAGGACCCTGCCCAGGGCCAGGGGCCCCTGGGCACATCCTTTTTCCGTTTTCCCTGGGAAAGAAAGCTCAGCAGTCCATGTTGATGATGTCAGTTTGTAGGGCTCCCTTGGGTCTATCAGGGCAGCACAAGTTTGAGGTGGGGACAATGTTGCCTTCAGGGGAAGGCAAGGCGACCTGGTTTCAAGGAACAGCACGGCAGCCCAGTCTCCCCTGGGCCACTCGGGCCAACGACACACGCAGGCACCAGTGTGGTGGACGGTCGAAAAGCCTTTATTATCTTATCTCATGGGTTTAAATAGTCTTGGGGGACTCTGCTACGTCAGGGGGGGTTGGTAGGGTCTCTAGGGTTAGTCAGGAGTGGAAAACTACTGGGTTAGGTGTGGTTACATTCTTTGGGGTAAATGGATAACATGTTGCAGGGTGAGAGGGGGAAGGGGTCTTTCTTTCCGTCACATCCCGAAATCTTCCGTTCGCCTGTCCCTATCTACTACATCTCCCCCCTCCTTTTCATAAGTAACATGAGGTAGTCGTAGATATAGGCACTGGAGTGAGGTACAAACTTGTAACTTGGTAAGGAAAAAAGGGTTTTTGGTAAACCTGAGTAAATCTCGCAAGGTGAGTTTTGAAGGCTTTTGCAGCTGATTGTATTCGCAGTTTTTAGTTCACAGCATTTGTTGCTGGCCCACGAACAGAATGTTCGCCCGTTCTAGACGGGCCTGAACAAATGAGACTAACTTGTTCAGCAGGCATGGTCTTATGGTAACAGCTAAAAGCAGTATTGCCAGTGGACCTACCAGGGCAGAAATTAAAGTGGTGAGCCAAGGTGATTGATTGAACCAGGATTCGAACCAGCTCTGCTGGGTTTCCTTGTCTCTCTTTCTTTGAGCCAGTCTATCTCGGAGTTCTGCCATGGAGTCTTTAACGACTCCTGTATGATCTGCATAAAAGCAGCATTCCTCTTTCAAAGCTGCACACAGTCCTCCTTGTTGCATGAACAAGAGGTTCAGTCCTCGCCTATTCTGTAAAACTACTTCTGAAAGCGAAGAGACTGATTTCTCTAGATAGGAGATGGATTTCTCGATCCTCTGCAGGTTTTCATCGATGGTCATTTGCAGCTGAGAGAGTCCGTGCTGTTGGGTTGCAATGGCTGAGACACCTGTGGCTGTACCAGCTGCTCCCAGGCCGAGCAGCATTGCGATAGTTATACCTGTGATTATTTCTCTTTTGTGCAGTCTGTCAGGTTCTTCGAAAAGGTGGTACACTTCTTCATCTGAGTGGTATAGGACCCTAGGAACAATCAGAACTTGGACACAGAAGTCAATAGAGTCATTAAATTTGGCAAGGAACACACAAGGATTCACTCCGGATCGCTGGCAAACCCACATCCCAGATGCGGATGGGACCACCCACTTACCGATCTTTTTGTTGGGCTTGACAACTTTAGTGCAGAAGTTGCCTTTCTGCTTTGCTAAAGTTGCATTACCAAAACATTTGCCTTGTCCTGTGATTTGACTCAGGGTGATTCCTCTGCGGGGAGTGTCCCATCTGCACTGGTGGGGGGCACTGGCTGTGGAGTAACTGAAGGGGGTGTCTAAAGCAATGCCTTCGTAGAAAGGGGGTTTAACATCATAACAAAGCCAACAGGAGTTAGTCAGGTTCGGTTTGGTTTCGTTTAGGGTTAGAAAGGTAGCTTCTAGCATACGAAAAATTGGGTTTGGATCGGACTCGGCTGTGCGGCTTATCTGGAATACATCTGCATGGCCAGCCGGGGTGTCGGTGACTTTTGGGGGCAAGGTTTTGGGGTGGGTTGTGTTTTTCCCTTTTATTTCTCCCCAGTCGGTAAACTGGGCTGGTTTGTATTGTGGCTGCTTTTCGGTGCGGCTTAAAGCTTTAGTTGGTTTTGTTTTAAATTGCATTGGCTCTATTCTCTTCGTCTCAGAGTTCCAGCCGGCTGCCGACAGTTCTTCCGAGCTGCCGGAGCTGCTGCCGGACTCCGAGTCGGAAGCCGAATGCCAGCGCACTTCCGGGGCTCGGTGCCGTTTTGCGCGGCTCCGACCCCGCTCCTCCCCCCGGGGGTGGCGCCGCTGCCGCCCCCCGGGCTCGCCCTGCCTCCTGCAGGGGGGGGTTTCTCCCTTATATGGTGGCAGCGTCAGGCGCGGCTGCCGATCGGCTCCGAGCCCTCTGCCGCTCTCCTCCTCTTTCTCCTGCACACGCGCATTAGCGAAACTCCGCGCCTCTGGGCTCTTCGCGCCGAGACTGCCCGCGCCCCGCCCCTCCCCTTGGCTGCCGGCACCATTTTCAAAGGCGTATGGAGGCGGCGTGGGCAGGATCTCCCCCCGAGCCGCGGCTCCCGCGGCTCTGGCTTCCCCCGCCAGTCCCTGCCAAAAGAACTCTGCGCGCTGCTGCACTTCTGGTAGCGGGTCACCGACCGGCGGTGGCGGGGCGGGTGGGGAAGCTGCGGATTTTTGGGAGGTTTCCGCGGGGGGCCCCGGGCCCCGGCCCGGGGAGGGGGGCGACGTGCCGGGCCCCCCCGGATCCCCGCTCCCGGGCGGGTCACCCTCAGGGGCGGTTTGCGTTGCCGCTCCTACCCCTAGCTTGGGTGTAACCAATAAACACGTACGCGCTGCGCTCCATGTCTCTTGCTCTTCTATTGCTCTGCGCAGGGCTTTCTCTACTTTTCCCCACGCCTTAAGGCATTTGCCGCTGCTTGAGGATTTCGTGTCCTCGGCCAGCGCGGCTGTGCATTTTTCCCATATCTCCGGATGCAAAACATCCACAGGGCGTTCAATTGCCCCAAGCTCAAGCAGCCTTGCTATAGCAAGATAAAAGTCTTTGAGCTTACACTCAATTCCCCATTGCTTATGAACCTCACTTACGACCCTGGCGATGGCATCCATGATGATCGCGGGTCCTGGGACGTCTCCCTCGCCGAGAAGACGGTCTTACCGGTCTGGCCGCTGCTCTTGTCCAGGTGACACCCGCTGCCCGAGCGAATTATTCCCGGGTTTCGGCACCAGTTATGTTGCCTTCAGGGGAAGGCAAGGCGACCTGGTTTCAAGGAACAGCACGGCAGCCCAGTCTCCCCTGGGCCACTCGGGCCAACGACACACGCAGGCACCAGTGTGGTGGACGGTCGAAAAGCCTTTATTATCTTATCTCATGGGTTTAAATAGTCTTGGGGGACTCTGCTACGTCAGGGGGGGTTGGTAGGGTCTCTAGGGTTAGTCAGGAGTGGAAAACTACTGGGTTAGGTGTGGTTACATTCTTTGGGGTAAATGGATAACATGTTGCAGGGTGAGAGGGGGAAGAGGTCTTTCTTTCCGTCACATCCCGAAATCTTCCGTTCGCCTGTCCCTATCTACTACAGGACAACTTCGGTGTGGGGTCCATCCTTCGATATAAGGATTTTTTGCAGTCAGGGCCAGGGGCCCCCAGGCACAACCTTTGGCCATTTTCCCTGGAAAAGAAAACTCACCAGTCCAGGTTCCTGATGTCAGTTTGTAGGGCTCCCTTGGGTCTATAAGGGCAGCACAAGTTTGAGGTGGGGACAACTTCGGTGTGGGGTCCATCCTTCGATATAAGGATTTTTTGCAGTCAGGGCCAGGGGCCCCCAGGCACACCCTTTGGCCATTTTCCCTGGGAAAGAAAACTCACCAGTCCAGGTTGCTGATGTCAGTTTGTAGGGCTCCCTTGGGTCTATCAGGGCAGCACAACTTTGAGGAGGGGACAACTTCGGTCTGCGATCCATCCTTCGATATAAGGATTTTTTGCAGTCAGGTCCCAGCCCAGTTCCAGGGTCCCCAGGGCACATCCTTTGGCCATTTTCCCTGGGAAAGAAAACTCACCAGTCCAGGTTGCTGATGTCAGTTTGTAGGGCTCCCTTGGGTCTATCAGGGCAGCAGAAGTTTTAGGAGGGGACAACTTTGGTCTGTGATCCATCCCTCGATATAGGGATTCTTTACAGTCAGGTCTGAGCCCAGGGCCAGGGTCCCCGGGGCACATCCTTTGGCCATTTTCCCTGGGAAAGAAAACTCACCAGTCCAGGTTCCTGATGTCAGTTTGTAGGGCTCCCTTGGTTCTATCAAGGCAGCAGAAATTTGAGGAGCGGACAAGTTTGGTCTGCGATCCATCCTTCGATATAGGGATTCTTTGCAGTCAGGTCCCAGCCGAGTGCCAGGGGCCCCAGGGAACATCCTTTGGCCATTTTCCCTGGGAAAGAAAATTCACCAGTCCAGGTTCCTGATGTCAGTTTGTAGGGCTCCCTTGGGTCTAACAGGGCAGCACAAGTTTTAGGAGGGGACAACTTCGGTCTGGGGTCCATCCTTCGATATAGGGATTATTTACAGTCAGGACCCAGCCAGGGGCCAGGGGCCCCTGGGCACATGCTTTGGCCATTTTCCCTGGGAAAGAAAATTCACCAGTCCAGGTTCCTGATGTCAGTTTGTAGGGCCCCCTTGGGTCTATCAGGTCAGCACAAGTTTGAGTAGGGGACAACTTCAGTCTGGGTTCCATCCTTCGATATAAGGATTATTTGCAATCAGGACCCAGCCCAGTGCCAGGGTCCTCTGGGCACACCCTTTGGCCATTTTCCCTGGGAAAGAAAATTCACCAGTCCAGGTTGCTGATGTCAGTTTGTAGGGCTCCCTTGGTTCTATCAGGGCAGCACAAGTATGAGATGGGGACAACTTCAGTCTGGGGTCCATCCTTCGATATAAGGATTTTTTGCAGTGAGGACCCTGCCCAGGCCCAAGGGCCCCTGGGCACATCCTTTTTCCATTTTCCCTGGGAAAGAAAACTCAGCAGTCCATGTTGATGATGTCAGTTTGTAGGGCTCCCTTGGGTCTATCAGGACAGCACAAGTTTGAGGTGGGGACAACTTCGGTGTGGGGTCCATCCTTCGATATAAGGATTCTTTGCAGTCAGGGCCAGGGGCCCCTGGGCACATCCTTTGGCCATTTTCCCCGGGAAAGAAAACTCAGCAGTCCAGGTTCCTGATGTCAGTTTGTAGGGCTCCCTTGGGTCTATCAGGGCAGCACAAGTTTGAGGTGGGGACAACTTCGGTGTGGGGTCCATCCTTCGATATAAGGATTTTTTGAAGTCAGGGCCAGGGGCCCCCGGGCACATCCTTTGGCCATTTTCCCTGGGAAAGAAAACTCAGCAGTCCAGGTTGCTGATGTCAGTTTGTAGGGCTCCCTTGGGTCTATCAGGGCAGCACAAATTTGAGGTGGGGACAACTTCGGTGTGGGGTCCATCCTTCGATATAAGGATTTTTTGCATTCACGTCCCAGCCCAGTGCCAGGGTCCCGAGGGCACATCCTTTGGCCATTTTCCCTGGAAAAGAAAACTCACCAGTCCAGGTTGCTGATGTCAGTTTGTAGAGCTCCCTTGGGTCTATCTGGGCAGCAGAAATTTGAGGAGCAAACAATCTTGGTCTGCGATCCATCCTTCGATATTGGGATTATTTGCAGTCAGGTGTCAGCCGAGTGCCAGGGGCCCCAGGAAACATCCTTTGGCCATTTTCCCTGGGAAAGAACACTCACCAGTCCAGGTTGCTGATGTCAGTTTGTAGGGCTCTCTTGGGTCTATCAGGGCAGCACAAGTATGAGATGGGGACAACTTCAGTCTGGTGTCCATCCTTCGATATAAGGATTCTTTGAAGTCAAGGCCCAGCCGAGAGCCATGGGCCCCTGGGCACATTCTTTGGCCATTTTCCCTGGGAAAGAACACTCACCAGTCCAGGTTCCTGATGTCAGTTTGTAGGGCTCCCTTGGGTCTATCAGGGCAGCACAAGTTTGAGGTGGGGACAACTTCGGTGTGGGGTGCATCCTTCGATATAAGGATTTTTTGCAGTGAAGACCCAGCCCAGGGCCAGGGGCCCCTGGGCACATCCTTTTTCCATTTTCCCTGGGAAAGAAAACTCAGCAGTCCAGGTTGCTGATGTCAGTTTGTAAGGCTCCCTTGGGTCTATCAGGGCAGCACAAGTTTGAGGTGGGGACAACTTCGGTGTGGGGTCCCTCCTTCGATATAAGGATTCTTTGCAGTGAGGACCCTGCCCAGGGCCAGGGGCCCCTGGGCACATCCTTTTTCCATTTTCCCTGGGAAAGAAAACTCACCAGTCCAGGTTGCTGATGTCAGTTTGTAGGGCTCCCTTGGGTCTATCAGGGCACCACAAGTTTGAGGTGGGGACAACTTCGGTGTGGGGTCCCTCCTTCGATATAAGGATTCTTTGCAGTGAGGACCGTGCCCAGGGCCAGGGGCCCCTGGGCACATCCTTTTTCCATTTTCCCTGGGAAAGAAAACTCAGCAGTCCAGGTTCCTGATGTCAGTTTGTAGGGCTCCCTTGGGTCTATCAGGGCACCACAAGTTTGAGGTTGGGAGAACTTCGGTGTGGGGTGCATCCTTCGATATAAGGATTTTTTTCAGTGAGGACCCTGCCCAGGGCCAGGGGCCCCTGGGCACATCCTTTTTCCGTTTTCCCTGGGAAAGAAAGCTCAGCAGTCCATGTTGATGATGTCAGTTTCTAGGGCTCCCTTGGGTCTATCAGGGCAGCACAAGTTTGAGGTGGGGACAACTTCGGTGTGGGGTCCATCCTTCGATATAAGGATTTTTTGCAGTCAGGGCCAGGGGCCCCCGGGCACATCCTTTGGCCATTTTCCCTGGGAAAGAAAACTAAGCAGTCCAGGTTCCTGATGTCAGTTTGTAGGGCTCCCTTGGGTCTATCTGGGCAGCACAAGTTTGAGGTGGGGAGAACTTCGCTGTGGGGTCCATCCTTCGATATAAGGATTTTTTGCAGTCAGGGCCAGGGGCCCCCGGGCACATCCTTTGGCCATTTTCCCTGGGAAAGAAAACTCAGCAGTCCAGGTTGCTGATGTCAGTTTGTAGGGCTCCCTTGAGTCTATCAGGGCAGCACAAATTTGAGGTGGGGACAACTTCGGTGTGGAGTCCATCCTTCGATATAAGGAATTTTTGCATTCAGGTCCCAGCCCAGTGCCAGGGTCCCGAGGGCACACCCTTTGGCCATTTTCCCTGGAAAAGAAAACTCACCAGTCCAGGTTCCTGATGTCAGTTTGTAGGGCTCCCGTGGGTCTATCCGGGCAGCAGAAATTTCAGGAGCAAACAATTTTGGTCTGCGATCCATCCTTCGATATTGGGATTATTTGCAGTCAGGTGTCTGCCGAGTGCCAGGGTCCCAAGGGAACATCCTTTGGCCATTTTCCCTGGGAAAGAAAATTCACCAGTCCAGGTTGCTGATGTCAGTTTGTAGGGCTCTCTTGGGTCTATCAGGGCAGCACAAGTATGAGATGGGGACAACTTCAGTCGGGTGTCCATCCTTCGATATAAGGATTCTTTGCAGTCAGGTCCTAGCACAGTGCCAGGGGCCCCAGGGCAAACCCTTTGGCCATTTTCCCTGGGAAAGAAAACTCAGCAGTCCAGGTTGCTGATGTCGGTTTGTAGGGCTTCCTTGGGTCTATCTGGGCAGCAGAAATTTGAGGAGGGGTCGACTTTGGTCTGTGATCCATGCTTCGATATATGGATTTTTCCAGTCAGGCCCCACCCCAGGGCCAGGGGCCCCTGGGCACATCCTTTGGCCATTTTCCCTGGGAAAGAAAACTCACCAGTCCAGGTTGCTGATGTCAGTTTGTAGGGCTCCCTTGGGTCTATCAGGGCAGCACATATTTTATTTCGGGACAACTTCGGTCTGGGGTCCATCCTTCAATATAAGGAGTCTTTGAAATCAGGGCCCAGCCCAGGGCCAGGGGCCCCTGGGCACATCCTTTGGCCATTTTCCCTGGGAAAGGAAACTCACCAGTCCAGGTTCCTGATGTCAGTTTGTAGGGCTCCCTTGGGTCTATCAGGGTAGCACAAGATTGAGGAGGGGACAATTTTGGTCTGTGATCCATCCTTCGATATTGGGATTCTTTACAGTCAGGACCCACCCCAGGGCCAGGGGCCCCTGGGCACATCCTTTGGCCATTTTCCCTGGGAAAGAAAACTCACCAGTCCAGGTTGCTGATGTCAGTTTGTAGGGCTCCCTTGGGTCTATCAGGGCAGCACAATATGAGGAGGGGATAACTTCAGTTTGGGGTCTAAACGTCGATATAAATATTCTTTGCAGTCAGGTCCCAGATCTGTGCCCGGGGCCCCTGGGCACATCCTTTGGCCATTTTCCCTGGGAACGAAAATTCACCAGTCCAGGTTCCTGATATCAGTTTGTAGGGCTCCCTTGGGTCTATCTGGGCAGCAGAAATTTGAGGAGAGGACAAATTTTGTCTGCGATCCATCCTTCGATGTATGGATATTTTGCAGTAAGGCCCCAGCCCAGGGGACACGGGCTTAGGGCACATCCTTTGGCCATTTTCCCTGGGAAAGAAAACTCACCAGTCCAGGTTCCTGATGTCAGTTTGTAGGGCTCCCTTGGGTCTATCAGGGCAGCACAAGTTTGAGGTGGGGACAACTTCGGTGTGGGGTCCATCGTTCGATATAAGGATTTTTTGAAGTCAGGGCCAGGGGCCCCCGGGCACATCCTTTGGCCATTTTCCCTGGGAAAGAAAACTCACCAGTCCAGGTTCCTGATGTCAGTTTGTAGGGCTCCCTTGGGTCTATCTGGGCAGCAGAAATTTGAGGAGCGGACAATTTCGGTCTGTTATCCATCCTTCGATATAAGGATTCTTTTCAGTCAGGTCCCAGCCGAGTGCCAGGGGCCCCAGGGAACATCCTTTGGCCATTTTCCCTGGGCAAGAAAACTCACCAGTCCAGGTTCCTGATGTCAGTTTGTAGGGCTCCCTTGGGTCTATCAGGGCAGCACAAGTTTGAGGTGGGGACAACTTCGGCGTGGGGTCCATCCTTCGATATAAGGATTCTTTGAAGTCAAAGCCCAGCCGAGAGCCATGGGCCCCTGGGCACATTCTGTGGCCATTTTCCCTGGGAAAGAACACTCACCAGTCCAGGTTGCTGATGTCACTTTGTAGGGCTCCCTTGGGTCTATCAGGGCAGCACAAGTTTGCGGTGGGGACAACTTCGGTGTGGGGTCCATCCTTCGATATAAGGATTCTTTGCAGTGAGTACCGTGCACAGGGCCAGGGGCCCCTGGGCACATCCTTTTTCCATTTTCCCTGGGAAAGAAAACTCAGCAGTCCAGGTTCCTGATGTCAGTTTGTAGGGCTCCCTTGGGTCTATCAGGGCACCACAAGTTTGAGGTTGGGACAACTTCGGTGTGGGGTGCATCCTTCGATATAAGGATTTTTTGCAGTGAGGACCCTGCCAAGGGCTAGGGGCCCCTGGGCACAACCTTTTTCCATTTTCCCTGGGAAAGAAAACTCACCAGTCCAGGTTCCTGATGTCAGTTTGTAGGGCTCCCTTGGGTCTATCAGGGCAGCACAATTTTGAGGTGGGGACAACTTCGGTGTGGGGTCCATCCTTCGATATAAGGATTTTTTGCAGTGAGGACCCTGCCCAGGGCCAGGGGTCCCTGGGCACATCCTTTTTCCGTTTTCCCTGGGAAAGAAAGCTCAGCAGTCCATGTTGATGATGTCAGTTTCTAGGGCTCCCTTGGGTCTATCAGGGCACCACAAGTTTGAGGTGGGGACAACTTTGGTGTGGGGTCCATCCTTCGATATAAGGATTTTTTGCAGTCAGGGCCAGGGGCCCCCAGGCACATCCTTTGGCCATTTTCCCTGGGAAAGAAAACTCACCAGTCCAGGTTCCTGATGTCAGTTTGTAGGGCTCCCTTGGGTCTATCAGGGCAGCACAAGTTTGAGGTGGGGACAACTTCGGTGTGGGGTCCATCCTTCGATATAAGGATTTTTAGCAGTCAGGGCCAGGGGCCCCAGGCACACCCTTTGGCCATTTTCCCTGGGAAAGAAAACTCAGCAGTCCAGGTTGCTGATGTCAGTTTGTAGGGCTCCCTTGGGTCTATCAGGGCAGCACAACTTTGAGGAGGGGACAACTTCGGTCTGCGATCCATCCTTCGATATAAGGATTTTTTGCAGTCAAGTCCCAGCCCAGTTCCAGGGTCCCCAGGGCACATCCTTTGGCCATTTTCCCTGGGAAAGAAAACTCACCAGTCCAGGTTCCTGATGTCAGTTTGTAGGGCTCCCTTGGGTCTAACAGGGCAGCAGAAATTTTAGGAGGGGACAACTTTGGTCTGTGATCCATCCTTCGATATAGGGATTCTTTACAGTCAGGTCCGAGCCCAGGGCCAGGGGCCCTTGGGCACATCCTTTGGCCATTTTCCCTGGGAAAGAAAACTCACCAGTCCAGGTTGCTGATGCCAGTTTGTAGGGCTCACTTGGGTCTATCTGGGTAGCACAACTTTCAGGAGGGGACAACTTTGGTCTGGGGTGCGTCCTTCGATATAAGGATTTTTAGCATTTAGGTCCCAGCCCAGTGCCAGGGTCCCCGGGGCACATCCTTTGGCCATTTTCCCTGGGAAAGAAAACTCACCAGTCCAGGTTCCTGATGTCAGTTTGTAGGGCTCCCTTGGTTCTATCAAGGCAGCAGAAATTTGAGGAGCGGACAAGTTTGGTCTGCGATCCATCCTTTGATATAGGGATTCTTTGCAGTCAGGTCCCAGCCGAGTGCCAGGGGCCCCAGGGAACATCCTTTGGCCATTTTCCCTGGGAAAGAACACTCACCAGTCCAGGTTGATGATGTCAGTTTGTAGGGCTCCCTTAGGTCTATCAGGGCACCACAAGTTTGAGGTGGGGACAACTTCGGTCTGGGGTCCATCCTTCGATATAAGGATTATTTGCAGTCAGGGCCAGGGGCCCCTGGGCACATCCTTTGGCCATTTTCCCCGGGAAAGAAAACTCAGCAGTCCAGGTTCCTGATGTCAGTTTGTAGGGCTCCCTTGGGTCTATCTGGGCAGCACAAGTTTGAGGTGGGGACAACTTCGGTGTGGGGTCCATCCTTCGATATAAGGATTTTTTGCAGTCAGGTCCCAGCCCAGTTCCAGGGTCCCCAGGGCACATCCTTTGGCCATTTTCCCTGGGAAAGAAAACTCACCAGTCCAGGTTGCTGATGTCAGTTTGTAGGGCTCCCTTGGGTCTATCTGGGTAGCACAACTTTCAGGAGGGGACAACTTCGGTCTGGGGTGCGTCCTTCGATATAAGGATTTTTAGCAGTCAGGTCCCAGCCCAGTGCCAGGGTCCCCGGGGCACATCCTTTGGCCATTTTCCCTGGGAAAGAAAACTCACCAGTCCAGGTTGCTGATGTCAGTATGTAGGGCTCCCTTGGTTCTATCAAGGCAGCAGAAATTTGAGGAGCGGACAAGTTTGGTCTGCGATCCATCCTTTGATATAGGGATTCTTTGCAGTCAGGTCCCAGCCGAGTGCCAGGGGCCCCAGGGAACATCCTTTGGCCATTTTCCCTGGGAAAGAACACTCACCAGTCCAGGTTGATGATGTCAGTTTGTAGGGCTCCATTAGGTCTATCAGGGCCGCACAAGTTTGAGGTGGGGACAACTTCAGTGTGGGGTCCATCCTTCGATATAAGGATTTTTTGCAGTGAGGACCCTGCCCAGGCCCAAGGGCCCCTGGGCACATCCTTTTTCCATTTTCCCTGGGAAAGAAAACTCAGCAGTCCATGTTGATGATGTCAGTTTGTAGGGCTCCCTTGGGTCTATCAGGACAGCACAAGTTTGAGGTGGGGACAACTTCGGTGTGGGGTCCATCCTTCGATATAAGGATTATTTGCAGTCAGGGCCAGGGGCCCCTGGGCACATCCTTTGGCCATTTTCCCCGGGAAAGAAAACTCAGCAGTCCAGGTTCCTGATGTCAGTTTGTAGGGCTCCCTTGGGTCTATCAGGGCAGCACAAGTTTGAGGTGGGGACAACTTCGGTGTGGGGTCCATCCTTCGATATAAGGATTTTTTGCAGTCAGGGCCAGGGGCCCCCGGGCACATCCTTTGGCCATTTTCCCTGGGAAAGAAAACTCACCAGTCCAGGTTGCTGATGTCAGTTTGTAGAGCTCCCTTGGGTCTATCTGGGCAGCAGAAATTTGAGGAGCAAACAATCTTGGTCTGCGATCCATCCTTCGATATTTGGATTATTTGCAGTCAGGTGTCAGCCGAGTGCCAGGGGCCCCAGGGAACATCCTTTGGCCATTTTCCCTGGGAAAGAAAATTCACCAGTCCAGGTTGCTGATGTCAGTTTGTAGGGCTCCCTTGGGTCTATCAGGGCAGCACAAGTATGAGATGGGGACAACTTCAGTCTGGTGTCCATCCTTCGATATAAGGATTCTTTGAAGTCAAGGCCCAGCCGAGAGCCATGGGCCCCTGGGCACATTCTTTGGCCATTTTCCCTGGGAAAGAACACTCACCAGTCCAGGTTCCTGATGTCAGTTTGTAGGGCTCCCTTGGGTCTATCAGGGCACCACAAGTTTGAGGTGGGGACAACTTCGGTGTGGGGTGCATCCTTCGATATAAGGATTTTTTGCAGTGAGGACCCTGCCCAGGGCCAGGGGCCCCTGGGCACATCCTTTTTCCATTTTCCCTGGGAAAGAAAACTCACCAGTCCAGGTTCCTGATGTCAGTTTGTAGGGCTCCCTTAGGTCTATCAGGGCACCACAATTTTGAGGTGGGGACAACTTCGGTGTGGGGTCCATCCTTCGATATAAGGATTTTTTCCAGTGAGGACCCTGCCCAGGGCCAGGGGCCCCTGGGCACATCCTTTTTCCGTTTACCCTGGGAAAGAAAGCTCAGCAGTCCATGTTGCTGATGTCACTTTGTAGGGCTCCCTTGGGTCTATCAGGGCAGCACAATTTTGAGGTGGGGACAACTTCGGTGTGGGGTCCATCCTTCGATATAAGGATTTTTTGCAGTGAGGACCCTGCCCAGGGCCAGGGGCCCCTGGGCACATCCTTTTTCCATTTACCCTGGGAAAGAAAGCTCAGCAGTCCATGTTGATGATGTCACTTTGTAGGGCTCCCTTGGGTCTATCAGGGCAGCACAAGTTTGAGGTGGGGACAACTTCGGTGTGGGGTCCATCCTTCGATATAAGGATTATTTGCAGTCAGGGCCAGGGGCCCCCAGGCACATCCTTTGGCCATTTTCCCCGGGAAAGAAAACTCACCCGTCCAGGTTCCTGATGTCAGTTTGTAGGGCTCCCTTGGGTCTATAAGGGCAGCACAAGTTTGAGGTGGGGACAACTTCGGTGTGGGGTCCATCCTTCGATATAAGGATTTTTTGCAGTCAGGGCCAGGGGCCCCCGGGCACATCCTTTGGCCATTTTCCCTGGGAAAGAAAACTCAACAGTCCAGGTTGCTGATGTCAGTTTGTAGGGCTCCCTCTCTTCGGTCTGGGGTCCATCCTTCGATATAGGGATTCTTTACAGTCAGGACCCAGCCCAGGTCCAGGGGCCCCTGGGCACATCCTTTGGCCATGTTTCCTAGGAAAGAAAATTCACCAGTCCAGGTTCCTGATGTTAGTTTGTAGGGCTCCCTTGGGTCTATCAGGGCAGCACAAGTATGAGATGGGGACAACTTCGGTGTGGGGTCCATCCTTCGATATAAGAATTTTTTGCAGTCATGTTCCAGCCCAGGGCCATGGACCCCTGGGCACATCCTTTGGCCATTTTCCCTGGGAAAGAAAACTCACCAGTCCAGGTTCCTGATGTCAGTTTGTAGGGCTCTCTTGGGTCTATCTCGGCAGCAGAAATTTCAGGAGCGGACCAGTTTGGTCTGCGATCCATCCTTCGATAGAGGGATTCTTTGCAGTCAGGTCCCAGCCGAGTGCCAGGGGCCCCAGGGAACATCCTTTGGCCATTTTCCCTGGGAAAGAAAACTCACCAGTCCAGGTTCCTGATGCCAGTTTGTAGGGCTCCCTTGGGTCTATCTGGGTAGCACAACTTTCAGGAGCGGACAACTTCGGTCTGGGGTCCATCGTTCGATATAAGGAGTTTTAGCAGCCAGGTCGCAGCTCAGTGCCAGGGTCCCCAGGGCACATCCTTTGGCCATTTTCCCTGGAAAAGAAAACTCACCAGTCCAGGTTCCTGATGTCAGTTTGTAGGGCTCCCTTGGGTCTATCTGGGCAGCAGAAATTTGAGGAGCAAACAATTTTGGTCTGTTATCCATCCTTCAATATAGGGATTCTTTGCAGTCAGGTGTCAGCCGAGTGCCAGGGGCCCCAGGGAACATCCTCTGGCCATTTCCCCTGGGAAAGAAAATTCTCCAGTCCAGGTTCCTGATGTCAGTTAGTAGGGCTCCCTTGGGTCTATCAGGGCAGCACAAGTATGAGATGGGGACAACTTCAGTCTGGTGTCCATCCTTCGATATAAGGATTCTTTGAAGTCAAGGCCCAGCCGAGAGCCATGGGCCCCTGGGCACATTCTTTGGCCATTTTCCCTGGGAAAGAACACTCACCAGTCCAGGTTCCTGATGTCGGTTTGTAGGGCTCCCTTAGGTCTATCAGGGCAGCACAAGTTTGAGGTGGGGACAACTTCGGTGTGGGGTCCATCCTTCGATATAAGGATTCTTTGAAGTCAAAGCCCAGCCGAGAGCCATGGGCCCCTGGGAACATTCTTTGGCCATTTTCCCTGGGAAAGAACACTCACCAGTCCAGGTTCCTGATGTCAGTTTGTAGGGCTCCCTTGGGTCTATCAGGGCACCACAAGTTTGAGGTGGGGACAATTTCCGTGTGGGGTGCATCCTTCGATATAAGGATTTTTTTCAGTGAGGACCCTGCCCAGGGCCAGGAGACCCTGGGCACATCCTTTTTCCATTTTCCCTGGGAAAGAAAACTCACCAGTTCAGGTTCCTGATGTCAGTTTGTAGGGCTCCCTTGGGTCTATCAGGACAGCACAAGTTTGAGGTGGGGACAACTTCGGTGTGGGGTCCATCCTTCGATATAAGGATTTTTTGCAGTCAGGGCCAGGGGCCCCCGGGCACATCCTTTGGCCATTTTCCCTGGGAAAGAAAACTCAGCAGTCCAGGTTCCTGTTGTCAGTTTGTAGGGCTCCCTTGGGTCTATCAGGGCAGCACAAGTTTGAGGTGGGGACAACTTCGGTGTGGGGTCCATCCTTCGATATAAGGATTTTTTGCAGTGAGGACCCTGCCCAGGGCCAGGGGCCCCTGGGCACATCCTTTTTCCATTTTCCCTGGGAAAGAAAACTCACCAGTCCAGGTTCCTGATGTCAGTTTGTAGGGCTCCCTTGGGTCTATCAGGGCACCACAAGTTTGAGGTGGGGACAACTTCGGTGTGGGGTGCATCCTTCGATATAAGGATTTTTTTCAGTGAGGACCCTGCCCAGGGCCAGGGGCCCCTGGGCACATCCTTTTTCCATTTTCCCTGGGAAAGAAAACTCACCAGTCCAGGTTCCTGATGTCAGTTTGTAGGGCTCCCTTGGGTCTATCAGGGCAGCACAAGTTTGAGGTGGGGACAACTTCGGTGTTGGGTCCATCCTTCGATATAAGGATTTTTTGCAGTGAGGACCCTGCCCAGGGCCAGGGGCCCCTGGGCACATCCTTTTTCCATTTTCCCTGGGAAAGAAAACTCAGCAGTCCATGTTGATGATGTCAGTTTGTAGGGCTCCCTTGGGTCTATCAGGACAGCACAAGTTTGAGGTGGGGACAACTTCGGTGTGGGGTCCATCCTTCGATATAAGGATTATTTGCAGTCAGGGCCAGGGGCCCCCAGGTACATCCTTTGGCCATTTTCCCCGGGAAAGAAAACTCAGCAGTCCAGGTTCCTGATGTCAGTTGGTAGGGCTCCCTTGGGTCTATCAGGGCAGCACAACTTTGAGGTGGGGACAACTTCGGTGTGGGGTCCATCCTTCGATATAAGGATTTTTTGAAGTCAGGTCCAGGGGCCCCCGGGCACATCCTTTGGCCATTTTCCCTGGGAAAGAAATCTCACCAGTCCAGGTTGCTGATGTCAGTTTGTAGGGCTCCCTTGGGTCTATCAGGGCAGCACAAATTTGAGGTGGGGACAACTTCAGTGTGGGGTCCATCTTTCGATATAAGGATTTTTTGCATTCAGGTCCCAGCCCAGTGCCAGGGTCCCGAGGGCACATCCTTTGGCCATTTTCCCTGGAAAAGAAAACTCACCAGTCCAGGTTCCTGATGTCAGTTTGTAGGGCTCCCTTGGGTCTATCAGGGCAGCACAAGTTTGAGGTGGGGACAACTTCGGCGTGGGGTCCATCCTTCGATATAAGGATTCTTTGAAGTCAAGGCCCAGCCGAGAGCCATGGGCCCCTGGGCACATTCTGTGGCCATTTTCCCTGGGAAAGAACACTCACCAGTCCAGGTTGCTGATGTCACTTTGTAGGGCTCCCTTGGGTCTATCAGGGCAGCACAAGTTTGCGGTGGGGACAACTTCGGTGTGGGGTGCATCCTTCGATATAAGGATTTTTTGCAGTGAGGACCGTGCCCAGGGCCAGGGGCCCCTGGGCACATCCTTTTTCCATTTTCCCTGGGAAAGAAAACTCAGCAGTCCAGGTTCCTGATGTCAGTTTGTAGGGCTCCCTTGGGTCTATCAGGGCACCACAACTTTGAGGTGGGGACAACTTCGGTGTGGGGTCCATCCTTCGATATAAGGATTCTTTGCAGTGAGTACCGTGCACAGGGCCAGGGGCCCCTGGGCACATCCTTTTTCCATTTTCCCTGGGAAAGAAAACTCAGCAGTCCAGGTTCCTGATGTCAGTTTGTAGGGCTCCCTTGGCTCTATCAGGGCACCACAAGTTTGAGGTTGGGACAACTTCGGTGTGGGGTGCATCCTTCGATATAAGGATTTTTTGCAGTGAGGACCCTGCCCAGGGCTAGGGGCCCCTGGGCACAACCTTTTTCCATTTTCCCTGGGAAAGAAAACTCACCAGTCCAGGTTCCTGATGTCAGTTTGTAGGGCTCCCTTGGGTCTATCAGGGCAGCACAATTTTGAGGTGGGGACAACTTCGGTGTGGGGTCCATCCTTCGATATAAGGATTTTTTGCAGTGAGGACCCTGCCCAGGGCCAGGGGTCCCTGGGCACATCCTTTTTCCGTTTTCCCTGGGAAAGAAAGCTCAGCAGTCCATGTTGATGATGTCAGTTTCTAGGGCTCCCTTGGGTCTATCAGGGCACCACAAGTTTGAGGTGGGGACAACTTTGGTGTGGGGTCCATCCTTCGATATAAGGATTTTTTGCAGTCAGGGCCAGGGGCCCCCAGGCACATCCTTTGGCCATTTTCCCCGGGAAAGAAAACTCACCAGTCCAGGTTCCTGATGTCAGTTTGTAGGGCTCCCTTGGGTCTATCAGGGCAGCACAAGTTTGAGGTGGGGACAACTTCGGTGTGGGGTCCATCCTTCGATATAAGGATTTTTTGCAGTCAGGGCCAGGGGCCCCAGGCACACCCTTTGGCCATTTTCCCTGGGAAAGAAAACTCAGCAGTCCAGGTTGCTGATGTCAGTTTGTAGGGCTCCCTTGGGTCTATCAGGGCAGCACAACTTTGAGGAGGGGACAACTTCGGTCTGCGATCCATCCTTCGATATAAGGATTTTTTGCAGTCAAGTCCCAGCCCAGTTCCAGGGTCCCCAGGGCACATCCTTTGGCCATTTTCCCTGGGAAAGAAAACTCACTAGTCCAGGTTCCTGATGTCAGTTTGTAGGGCTCCCTTGGGTCTAACAGAGCAGCAGAAATTTTAGGAGGGGACAACTTTGGTCTGTGATCCATCCTTCGATATAGGGATTCTTTACAGTCAGGTCCGAGCCCAGGGCCAGGGGCCCTTGGGCACATCCTTTGGCCATTTTCCCTGGGAAAGAAAACTCACCAGTCCAGGTTGCTGATGCCAGTTTGTAGGGCTCACTTGGGTCTATCTGGGTAGCACAACTTTCAGGAGGGGACAACTTTGGTCTGGGGTGCGTCCTTCGATATAAGGATTTTTAGCATTTAGGTCCCAGCCCAGTGCCAGGGTCCCCGGGGCACATCCTTTGGCCATTTTCCCTGGGAAAGAAAACTCACCAGTCCAGGTTCCTGATGTCAGTTTGTAGGGCTCCCTTGGTTCTATCAAGGCAGCAGAAATTTGAGGAGCGGACAAGTTTGGTCTGCGATCCATCCTTTGATATAGGGATTCTTTGCAGTCAGGTCCCAGCCGAGTGCCAGGGGCCCCAGGGAACATCCTTTGGCCATTTTCCCTGGGAAAGAACACTCACCAGTCCAGGTTGATGATGTCAGTTTGTAGGGCTCCCTTAGGTCTATCAGGGCACCACAAGTTTGAGGTGGGGACAACTTCGGTCTGGGGTCCATCCTTCGATATAAGGATTATTTGCAGTCAGGGCCAGGGGCCCCTGGGCACATCCTTTGGCCATTTTCCCCGGGAAAGAAAACTCAGCAGTCCAGGTTCCTGATGTCAGTTTGTAGGGCTCCCTTGGGTCTATCTGGGCAGCACAAGTTTGAGGTGGGGACAACTTCGGTGTGGGGTCCATCCTTCGATATAAGGATTTTTTGCAGTCAGGTCCCAGCCCAGTTCCAGGGTCCCCAGGGCACATCCTTTGGCCATTTTCCCTGGGAAAGAAAACTCACCAGTCCAGGTTGCTGATGTCAGTTTGTAGGGCTCCCTTGGGTCTATCTGGGTAGCACAACTTTCAGGAGGGGACAACTTCGGTCTGGGGTGCGTCCTTCGATATAAGGATTTTTAGCAGTCAGGTCCCAGCCCAGTGCCAGGGTCCCCGGGGCACATCCTTTGGCCATTTTCCCTGGAAAAGAAAACTCACCAGTCCAGGTTGCTGATGTCAGTATGTAGGGCTCCCTTGGTTCTATCAAGGCAGCAGAAATTTGAGGAGCGGACAAGTTTGGTCTGCGATCCATCCTTTGATATAGGGATTCTTTGCAGTCAGGTCCCAGCCGAGTGCCAGGGGCCCCAGGGAACATCCTTTGGCCATTTTCCCTGGGAAAGAAAACTCACCAGTCCAGGTTGATGATGTCAGTTTGTAGGGCTCCCTTAGGTCTATCAGGGCCGCACAAGTTTGAGGTGGGGACAACTTCAGTGTGGGGTCCATCCTTCGATATAAGGATTTTTTGCAGTGAGGACCCTGCCCAGGCCCAAGGGCCCCTGGGCACATCCTTTTTCCATTTTCCCTGGGAAAGAAAACTCAGCAGTCCATGTTGATGATGTCAGTTTGTAGGGCTCCCTTGGGTCTATCAGGACAGCACAAGTTTGAGGTGGGGACAACTTCGGTGTGGGGTCCATCCTTCGATATAAGGATTATTTGCAGTCAGGGCCAGGGGCCCCTGGGCACATCCTTTGGCCATTTTCCCCGGGAAAGAAAACTCAGCAGTCCAGGTTCCTGATGTCAGTTTGTAGGGCTCCCTTGGGTCTATCAGGGCAGCACAAGTTTGAGGTGGGGACAACTTCGGTGTGGGGTCCATCCTTCGATATAAGGATTTTTTGCAGTCAGGGCCAGGGGCCCCCGGGCACATCCTTTGGCCATTTTCCCTGGGAAAGAAAACTCACCAGTCCAGGTTGCTGATGTCAGTTTGTAGAGCTCCCTTGGGTCTATCTGGGCAGCAGAAATTTGAGGAGCAAACAATCTTGGTCTGCGATCCATCCTTCGATATTTGGATTATTTGCAGTCAGGTGTCAGCCGAGTGCCAGGGGCCCCAGGGAACATCCTTTGGCCATTTTCCCTGGGAAAGAAAATTCACCAGTCCAGGTTGCTGATGTCAGTTTGTAGGGCTCCCTTGGGTCTATCAGGGCAGCACAAGTATGAGATGGGGACAACTTCAGTCTGGTGTCCATCCTTCGATATAAGGATTCTTTGAAGTCAAGGCCCAGCCGAGAGCCATGGGCCCCTGGGCACATTCTTTGGCCATTTTCCCTGGGAAAGAACACTCACCAGTCCAGGTTCCTGATGTCAGTTTGTAGGGCTCCCTTGGGTCTATCAGGGCACCACAAGTTTGAGGTGGGGACAACTTCGGTGTGGGGTGCATCCTTCGATATAAGGATTTTTTGCAGTGAGGACCCTGCCCAGGGCCAGGGGCCCCTGGGCACATCCTTTTTCCATTTTCCCTGGGAAAGAAAACTCACCAGTCCAGGTTCCTGATGTCAGTTTGTAGGGCTCCCTTAGGTCTATCAGGGCACCACAATTTTGAGGTGGGGACAACTTCGGTGTGGGGTCCATCCTTCGATATAAGGATTTTTTGCAGTGAGGACCCTGCCCAGGGCCAGGGGCCCCTGGGCACATCCTTTTTCCGTTTACCCTGGGAAAGAAAGCTCAGCAGTCCATGTTGCTGATGTCACTTTGTAGGGCTCCCTTGGGTCTATCAGGGCAGCACAATTTTGAGGTGGGGACAACTTCGGTGTGGGGTCCATCCTTCGATATAAGGATTTTTTGCAGTGAGGACCCTGCCCAGGGCCAGGGGCCCCTGGGCACATCCTTTTTCAATTTACCCTGGGAAAGAAAGCTCAGCAGTCCATGTTGATGATGTCACTTTGTAGGGCTCCCTTGGGTCTATCAGGGCAGCACAAGTTTGAGGTGGGGACAACTTCGGTGTGGGGTCCATCCTTCGATATAAGGATTATTTGCAGTCAGGGCCAGGGGCCCCCAGGCACATCCTTTGGCCATTTTCCCCGGGAAAGAAAACTCACCCGTCCAGGTTCCTGATGTCAGTTTGTAGGGCTCCCTTGGGTCTATAAGGGCAGCACAAGTTTGAGGTGGGGACAACTTCGGTGTGGGGTCCATCCTTCGATATAAGGATTTTTTGCAGTCAGGGCCAGGGGCCCCCGGGCACATCCTTTGGCCATTTTCCCTGGGAAAGAAAACTCAACAGTCCAGGTTGCTGATGTCAGTTTGTAGGGCTCCCTCTCTTCGGTCTGGGGTCCATCCTTCGATATAGGGATTCTTTACAGTCAGGACCCAGCCCAGGTCCAGGGGCCCCTGGGCACATCCTTTGGCCATGTTTCCTAGGAAAGAAAATTCACCAGTCCAGGTTCCTGATGTTAGTTTGTAGGGCTCCCTTGGGTCTATCAGGGCAGCACAAGTATGAGATGGGGACAACTTCGGTGTGGGGTCCATCCTTCGATATAAGAATTTTTTGCAGTCATGTTCCAGCCCAGGGCCATGGACCCCTGGGCACATCCTTTGGCCATTTTCCCTGGGAAAGAAAACTCACCAGTCCAGGTTCCTGATGTCAGTTTGTAGGGCTTCCTTGGGTCTATCTGGGCAGCAGAAATTTCAGGAGCGGACCAGTTTGGTCTGCGATCCATCCTTCGATAGAGGGATTCTTTGCAGTCAGGTCCCAGCCGAGTGCCAGGGGCCCCAGGGAACATCCTTTGGCCATTTTCCCTGGGAAAGAAAACTCACCAGTCCAGGTTCCTGATGCCAGTTTGTAGGGCTCCCTTGGGTCTATCTGGGTAGCACAACTTTCAGGAGCGGACAACTTCGGTCTGGGGTCCATCGTTCGATATAAGGAGTTTTAGCAGTCAGGTCGCAGCTCAGTGCCAGGGTCCCCAGGGCACATCCTTTGGCCATTTTCCCTGGAAAAGAAAACTCACCAGTCCAGGTTCCTGATGTCAGTTTGTAGGGCTCCCTTGGGTCTATCTGGGCAGCAGAAATTTGAGGAGCAAACAATTTTGGTCTGTTATCCATCCTTCAATATAGGGATTCTTTGCAGTCAGGTGTCAGCCGAGTGCCAGGGGCCCCAGGGAACATCCTCTGGCCACTTCCCCTGGGAAAGAAAATTCTCCAGTCCAGGTTCCTGATGTCAGTTAGTAGGGCTCCCTTGGGTCTATCAGGGCAGCACAAGTATGAGATGGGGACAACTTCAGTCTGGTGTCCATCCTTCGATATAAGGATTCTTTGAAGTCAAGGCCCAGCCGAGAGCCATGGGCCCCTGGGCACATTCTTTGGCCATTTTCCCTGGGAAAGAACACTCACCAGTCCAGGTTCCTGATGTCGGTTTGTAGGGCTCCCTTAGGTCTATCAGGGCAGCACAAGTTTGAGGTGGGGACAACTTCGGTGTGGGGTCCATCCTTCGATATAAGGATTCTTTGAAGTCAAGGCCCAGCCGAGAGCCATGGGCCCCTGGGAACATTCTTTGGCCATTTTCCCTGGGAAAGAACACTCACCAGTCCAGGTTCCTGATGTCAGTTTGTAGGGCTCCCTTGGGTCTATCAGGGCACCACAAGTTTGAGGTGGGGACAATTTCCGTGTGGGGTGCATCCTTCGATATAAGGATTTTTTTCAGTGAGGACCCTGCCCAGGGCCAGGAGACCCTGGGCACATCCTTTTTCCATTTTCCCTGGGAAAGAAAACTCACCAGTTCAGGTTCCTGATGTCAGTTTGTAGGGCTCCCTTGGGTCTATCAGGACAGCACAAGTTTGAGGTGGGGACAACTTCGGTGTGGGGTCCATCCTTCGATATAAGGATTTTTTGCAGTCAGGGCCAGGGGCCCCCGGGCACATCCTTTGGCCATTTTCCCTGGGAAAGAAAACTCAGCAGTCCAGGTTCCTGTTGTCAGTTTGTAGGGCTCCCTTGGGTCTATCAGGGCAGCACAAGTTTGAGGTGGGGACAACTTCGGTGTGGGGTCCATCCTTCGATATAAGGATTTTTTGCAGTGAGGACCCTGCCCAGGGCCAGGGGCCCCTGGGCACATCCTTTTTCCATTTTCCCTGGGAAAGAAAACTCACCAGTCCAGGTTCCTGATGTCAGTTTGTAGGGCTCCCTTGGGTCTATCAGGGCACCACAAGTTTGAGGTGGGGACAACTTCGGTGTGGGGTGCATCCTTCGATATAAGGATTTTTTGCAGTGAGGACCCTGCCCAGGGCCAGGGGCCCCTGGGCACATCCTTTTTCCATTTTCCCTGGGAAAGAAAACTCACCAGTCCAGGTTCCTGATGTCAGTTTGTAGGGCTCCCTTGGGTCTATCAGGGCAGCACAAGTTTGAGGTGGGGACAACTTCGGTGTTGGGTCCATCCTTCGATATAAGGATTTTTTGCAGTGAGGACCCTGCCCAGGGCCAGGGGCCCCTGGGCACATCCTTTTTCCATTTTCCCTGGGAAAGAAAACTCAGCAGTCCATGTTGATGATGTCAGTTTGTAGGGCTCCCTTGGGTCTATCAGGACAGCACAAGTTTGAGGTGGGGACAACTTCGGTGTGGGGTCCATCCTTCGATATAAGGATTATTTGCAGTCAGGGCCAGGGGCCCCCAGGTACATCCTTTGGCCATTTTCCCCGGGAAAGAAAACTCAGCAGTCCAGGTTCCTGATGTCAGTTGGTAGGGCTCCCTTGGGTCTATCAGGGCAGCACAACTTTGAGGTGGGGACAACTTCGGTGTGGGGTCCATCCTTCGATATAAGGATTTTTTGAAGTCAGGTCCAGGGGCCCCCGGGCACATCCTTTGGCCATTTTCCCTGGGAAAGAAATCTCACCAGTCCAGGTTGCTGATGTCAGTTTGTAGGGCTCCCTTGGGTCTATCAGGGCAGCACAAATTTGAGGTGGGGACAACTTCGGTGTGGGGTCCATCTTTCGATATAAGGATTTTTTGCATTCAGGTCCCAGCCCAGTGCCAGGGTCCCGAGGGCACATCCTTTGGCCATTTTCCCTGGAAAAGAAAACTCACCAGTCCAGGTTGCTGATGTCAGTTTGTAGAGCTCCCTTTGGTCTATCTGGGCAGCAAAAATTTGAGGAGCAAACAATCTTGGTCTGCGATCCATCCTTCGATATAGGGATTCTTTGCAGTCAGGTGTCAGCCCAGTGCCAGGGGCCCCAGGGAACATCCTTTGGCCATTTTCCCTGGAAAAGAAAACTCACCAGTCCAGGTTGCTGATGTCAGTTTGTAGGGCTCCCTTGGGTCTATCTGGGCAGCAGAAATTTGAGGAGCAAACAATTTTGGTCTGTTATCCATCCTTCAATATAGGGATTCTTTGCAGTCAGGGGTCAGCCGAGTGCCAGGGGCCCCAGGGAACATCCTTTGGCCATTTTCCCTGGGAAAGAAAATTCACCAGTCCAGGTTCCTGATGTCAGTTTGTAGGGCTCCCTTGGGTCTATCAGGGCAGCACAAGTATGAGATGGGGACAACTTCAGTCTGGTGTCCATCCTTCGATAAAAGGATTCTTTGAAGTCAAGGCCCAGCCGAGAGCCATGGGCCCCTGGGAACATTCTTTGGCCATTTTCCCTGGGAAAGAACACTCACCAGTCCAGGTTCCTGATGTCAGTTTGTAGGGCTCCCTTAGGTCTATCAGGGCAGCACAAGTTTGAGGTGGGGACAACTTCGGTGTGGGGTCCATCCTTCGATATAAGGATTTTTTTCAGTGAGGACCCTGCCCAGGGCCAGGGGACCCTGGGCACATCATTTTTCCATTTTCCCTGGGAAAGAAAACTCACCAGTCCAGGTTCCTGATGTCAGTTTGTAGGGCTCCCTTGGGTCTATCAGGGCACCACAAGTTTGAGGTGGTAACAACTTCGGTGTGGGGTCCATCCTTCGATATAAGGATTTTTTGCAGTGAACACCCTGCCCAGGGCCAGGGGCCCCCGGGCACATCCTTTTTCCATTTTCCCTGGGAAAGAAAACTCAGCAGTCCATGTTGATGATGTCAGTTTGTAGGGCTCCCTTGGGTCTATCAGGACAGCACAAGTTTGAGGTGGGGACAACTTTGGTGTGGGGTGCATCCTTCGATATAAGGATTTTTTGCAGTGAGGACTCTGCCCAGGGCAGGGGCCCCTGGGCACAACCTTTTTCCATTTTCCCTGGGAAAGAAAACTCAGCAGTCCAGGTTGCTGATGTCAGATTGTAGGGCTCCCTTGGGTCTATCAGGGCAGCACAAGTTTGAGGTGGGGACAACTTCGGTGTGGGGTGCATCCTTCGATATAAGGATTTTTTGCAGTGAGGACCCTGCCCAGGGCCAGGGGCCCCCGGGCACATCCTTTTTCCATTTTCCCTGGGAAAGAAAACTCAGCAATCCATGTTGATGATGTCAGTTTGTAGGGCTCCCTTGGGTCTATCAGGACAGCACAAGTTTGAGGTGGGGACAACTTTGGTGTGGGGTGCATCCTTCGATATAAGGATTTTTTGCAGTGAGGACTCTGCCCAGGGCCAGGGGCCCCTGGGCACATCCTTTTTCCATTTTCCCTGGGAAAGAAAACTCACCAGTCCAGGTTGCTGATGTCAGTTTGTAGGGCTCCCTTGGGTCTATCAGGGCAGCACAAGTTTGAGGTGGGGACAACTTCGGTGTGGGGTCCCTCCTTCGATATAAGGATTCTTTGCAGTGAGGACCCTGCCCAGGGCCAGGGGCCCCTGGGCACATCCTTTTTCCATTTTCCCTGGGAAAGAAAACTCAGCAGTCCATGTTGATGATGTCAGTTTGTAGGGCTCCCTTGGGTCTATCAGGGCAGCACAAGTTTGAGGTGGGGACAACTTTGGAGTGGGGTGCATCCTTCGATATAAGGATTTTTTGCAGTGAGGACTCTGCCCAGGGCCAGGGGCCCCTGGGCACATCCTTTTTCCATTTTCCCTGGGAAAGAAAACTCAGCAGTCCAGGTTGCTGATGTCAGTTTGTAGGGCTCCCTTGGGTCTATCAGGGCAGCACAAGTTTGAGGTGGGGACAACTTCGGTGTGGGGTCCCTCCTTCGATATAAGGATTCTTTGCAGTGAGGACCCTGCCCAGGGCCAGGGGCCCCTGGGCACATCCTTTTTCCATTTTCCCTGGGAAAGAAAACTCAGCAGTCCAGGTTCCTGATGTCAGTTTGTAGGGCTCCCTTGGGTCTATCAGGGCACCACAAGTTTGAGGTGGGGACAACTTCGGTGTGGGGTCCATCCTTCGATATAAGGATTTTTTTCAGTGAGGAACCTGCCCAGGGCCAGGGGCCCCTGGGCACATCCTTTTTCTATTTTCCCTGGGAAAGAAAACTCACCAGTCCAGGTTCCTGATGTCAGTTTGTAGGGCTCCCTTGGGTCTATCAGGGCAGCACAATTTTGAGGTGGGGACAACTTCGGTATTGGGTCCATCCTTCGATATTGGGATTATTTGCAGTGAGGACCCTGCCCAGGGCCAGGGGCCCCTGGGCACATCCTTTTTCCATTTTCCCTGGGAAAGAAAACTCAGCAGTCCATGTTGATGATGTCAGTTTGTAGGGCTCCCTTGGGTCTATCAGGACAGCACAAGTTTGAGGTGGGGACAACTTTGGTGTGGGGTCCATCCTTCGATATAAGGATTATTTGCAGTCAGGGCCAGGGTCCCCCAGGCACATCCTTTTTCCATTTTCCCCGGGAAAGAAAACTCAGCAGTCCAGGTTCCTGATGTCAGTTTGTAGGGCTCCCTTGGGTCTATCAGGGCAGCACAAGTTTGAGGTGGGGACAACTTCGGTGTGGGGTCCATCCTTCGATATAAGGATTTTTTGGAGTCAGGGCCAGGGGCCCCCGGGCACAGCCTTTGGCCATTTTCCCTGGGAAAGAAAACTCACCAGTCCAGGTTGTTGATGTCAGTTTGTAGGGCTCCCTTGAGTCTATCAGGGCAGCACAAATTTGAGGTGGGGACAACTTCGGTGTGGGGTCCATCTTTCGATATAAGGATTTTTTGCATTCAGGTCCCAGCCCAGTGCCAGGGTCCCGAGGGCACATCCTTTCGCCATTTTCCCCGGGAAAGAAAACTCACCAGTCCAGGTTGCTGATGTCAGTTTGTAGAGCTCCCTTGGGTCTATCTGGGCAGCAGAAATTTGAGGAGCAAACAATCTTGGTCTGCGATCCATCCTTCGATATAGGGATTCTTTGCAGTCAGGTGTCAGCCGAGTGCCAGGGGCCCCAGGGAACATCCTTTGGCCATTTTCCCTGGGAAAGAAAATTCACCAGACCAGGTTGCTGATGTCAGTTTGTAGGGCTCTCTTGGGTCTATCAGGGCAGCACAAGTATGAGATGGGGACAACTTCAGTCTGGTGTCCATCCTTCGATATAAGGATTCTTTGAAGTCAAGGCCCAGCCGAGAGCCATGGCCCCTGGGCACATCCTTTTTCCATTTTCCCTGGGAAAGAAAACTCAGCAGTCCAGGTTGCTGATATCAGTTTGTAGGGCTCCCTTGGGTCTATCAGGGCAGCACAAGTTTGAGGTGGGGACAACTTAGGTGTGGGGTCCCTCCTTCGATATAAGGATTCTTTGCAGTGAGGACCCTGCCCAGGGCCAGGGACCCCTGGGCACATCCTTTTTCCATTTTCCCTGGGAAAGAACACTCACCAGTCCAGGTTGCTGATGTCAGTTTGTAGGGCTCCCTTGGGTCTATCAGGGCACCACAAGTTTGAGGTGGGGACAACTTCGGTGTGGGGTGCATCCTTCGATATAAGGATTTTTTTCAGTGAGGACCCTACCCAGGGCCAGGGGCCCCTGGGCACATCCTTTGGCCATTTTCCCTTGGAAAGAAAACTCACCAGTCCAGGTTCCTGATGTCAGTTTGTAGGGCTCCCTTGGGTCTATCAGGGCAGCACAAGTTTGACGTGGAGACAACTTCGGTGTGGGGTCCATCCTTCGATATAAGGATTTTTTGCAGTCAGGGCCAGGGTCCCCTGGGCACAACCTTTGGCCATTCTCCCTGGGAAAGAAAACTCAGCAGTCCAGGTTCTTGATGTCAGTTTGTAGGGCTCCCTTGGGTCTATCAGGGCAGCACAAGTTTGAGGTGGGGACAACTTCGGTGTGGGGTCCATCCTTCGATATAAGTACTTTTTGAAGTTAGGGCCAGGGGCCCCTGGGCACATCCTTTGGCCATTTTCCCTGGGAAAGAAAACTCACCAGTCCAGGTTGCTGATGTCAGTTTGTAGGGCTCCCTTGGGTCTATCTGGGCAGCACAAGTTTGAGGTGGGGACAACTTCGGTGTGGGGTCCATCCTTCGATATAAGGATTTTTAGCAGTCAGGTCCCAGCCCAGTGCCTGGGTCCCCAGGGCACATCCTTTGGCCATTTTCCCTGGAAAAGAAAACTCACCAGTCCAGGTTCCTAATGTCAGTTTGTAGGGCTCCCTTGGGTCTATCAGGGCAGCAGAAATTTGAGGAGCGGACAATTTTGGTCTGTTATCCATCCTTCGATATAGGGATTCTTTACAGTCAGGACCCAGCCCAGGTCCAGGGGCCCCTGGGCACATCCTTTGGCCATTTTTCCTAGGAAAGAAAATTCACCAGTCCAGGTTCCTGATGTTAGTTTGTAGGGCTCCCTTGGGTCTATCAGGGCAGCACAAGTATGAGTAGGGACAACTTCGGTCTGGGGTCCATCCTTCGATATAAGGATTTCTTGCAGTCATGTTCCAGCCCAGGGCCAGGGGCCCCTGGGCACATCCTTTGGCCATTTTCCCTGGGAAAGAAAACTCACCAGTCCAGGTTGCTGATGCCAGTTTGTAGGGCTCCCTTGGGTCTATCTGGGTAGCACAACTTTCAGGAGCGGACAACTTCGGTCTGGGGTCCATCGTTCGATATAAGGATTTTTAGCAGTCAGGTCGCAGCTCAGTGCCAGGGTCCCCAGGGCACAACCTTTGGCCATTTTCCCCGGGAAAGAAAACTCACCAGTCCAGGTTGCTGATGTCAGTTTGTAGAGCTCCCTTTGGTCTATCTGGGCAGCAGAAATTTGAGGAGCAAACAATCTTGGTCTGCGATCCATCCTTCGATATAGGGATTCTTTGCAGTCAGGTGTCAGCCGAGTGCCAGGGGCCCCAGGGAACATCCTTTGGCCATTTTCCCTGGAAAAGAAAATTCACCAGACCAGGTTGCTGATGTCAGTTTGTAGGGCTCTCTTGGGTCTATCAGGGCAGCACAAGTATGAGATGGGGACAACTTCAGTCTGGTGTCCATCCTTCGATATAAGGATTCTTTGAAGTCAAGGCCCAGCCGAGAGCCATGGCCCCTGGGCACATCCTTTTTCCATTTTCCCTGGTAAAGAAAACTCAGCAGTCCAGGTTGCTGATATCAGTTTGTAGGGCTCCCTTGGGTCTATCAGGGCAGCACAAGTTTGAGGTGGGGACAACTTCGGTGTGGGGTCCCTCCTTCGATATAAGGATTCTTTGCAGTGAGGACCCTGCCCAGGGCCAGGGACCCCTGGGCACATCCTTTTTCCATTTTCCCTGGGAAAGAAAACTCACCAGTCCAGGTTGCTGATGTCAGTTTGTAGGGCTCCCTTGGGTCTATCAGGGCACCACAAGTTTGAGGTGGGGACAACTTCGGTGTGGGGTGCATCCTTCGATATAAGGATTTTTTTCAGTGAGGACCCTACCCAGGGCCAGGGGCCCCTGGGCACATCCTTTGGCCATTTTCCCTGGGAAAGAAAACTCACCAGTCCAGGTTCCTGATGTCAGTTTGTAGGGCTCCCTTGGGTCTATCAGGACAGCACAAGTTTGACGTGGAGACAACTTCGGTGTGGGGTCCATCCTTCGATATAAGGATTTTTTGCAGTCAGGGCCAGGGTCCCCTGGGCACAACCTTTGGCCATTCTCCCTGGGAAAGAAAACTCAGCAGTCCAGGTTCTTGATGTCAGTTTGTAGGGCTCCCTTGGGTCTATCAGGGCAGCACAAGTTTGAGGTGGGGACAACTTCGGTGTGGGGTCCATCCTTCGATATAAGTACTTTTTGAAGTTAGGGCCAGGGGCCCCTGGGCACATCCTTTGGCCATTTTCCCTGGGAAAGAAAACTCACCAGTCCAGGTTGCTGATGTCAGTTTGTAGGGCTCCCTTGGGTCTATCTGGGCAGCACAAGTTTGAGGTGGGGACAACTTCAGTCTGGGGTCCATCCTTCGATATAAGGATTTTTAGCAGTCAGGTCCCAGCCCAGTGCCAGGGTCCCCAGGGCACATCCTTTGGCCATTTTCCCTGGAAAAGAAAACTCACCAGTCCAGGTTCCTGATGTCAGTTTGTAGGGCTCCCTTGGGTCTATCAGGGCAGCAGAAATTTGAGGAGCGGACAATTTTGGTCTGTTATCCATCCTTCGATATAGGGATTCTTTACAGTCAGGACCCAGCCCAGGTCCAGGGGCCCCTGGGCACATCCTTTGGCCATTTTTCCTAGGAAAGAAAATTCACCAGTCCAGGTTCCTGATGTTAGTTTGTAGGGCTCCCTTGGGTCTATCAGGGCAGCACAAGTATGAGATGGGGACAACTTCGGTCTGGGGTCCATCCTTCGATATAAGGATTTCTTGCAGTCATGTTCCAGCCCAGGGCCAGGGGCCCCTGGGCACATCCTTTGGCCATTTTCCCTGGGAAAGAAAACTCACCAGTCCAGGTTGCTGATGCCAGTTTGTAGGGCTCCCTTGGGTCTATCTGGGTAGCACAACTTTCAGGAGCGGACAACTTCGGTCTGGGGTCCATCGTTCGATATAAGGATTTTTAGCAGTCAGGTCGCAGCTCAGTGCCAGGGTCCCCAGGGCACAACCTTTGGCCATTTTCCCTGGGAAAGAAAACTCACCAGTCCAGGTTCCGGATGTCACTTTGTGGGGCTCCCTTGCGTCTATCTGGGCAGCACAAGTTTGAGATGGGGACAACTTCAGTCTGGGGTCCATCCTTCGATATAAGGATTTTTAGCAGTCAGGTCCCAGCCCAGTGCAAGGGTCCCCAGGGCACATCCTTTGGCCATTTTCCCTGGAAAAGAAAACTCACCAGTCCAGGTTCCTGATGTCAGTTTGTAGAGCTCCCTTGGGTCTATCTGGGCAGCAGAAATTTGAGGAGCAAAAAATCTTGGTCTGCGATCCATCCTTCGATATTGGGATTATTTGCAGTCAGGTGTCAGCCGAGTGCCAGGGGCCCCAGGGAACATCCTTTGGCCATTTTCCCTGGGAAAGAACACTCACCAGTCCAGGTTCCTGATGTCAGTTTGTAGGGCTCCCTTAGGTCTATCAGGGCACCACAAGTATGAGATGGGGACAACTTCGGTCTGGGGTCCATACTTCGATATAAGGATTTTTTGCAGTGAGGACCCTGCCCAGGGCCAGGGGCCCCTGGGCACATCCTTTGGCCATTTTCCCTGGGAAAGAAAACTCACCAGTCCAGGTTCCTGATGTCAGTTTGTAGGGCTCCCTTGGGTCTATCAGGGCAGCACAAGTTTGAGGTGGGGACAACTTCGGTGTGGGGTCCCTCCTTCGATATAAGGATTCTTTGCAGTGAGGACCGTGCCCAGGGCCAGGGGCCCCTGGGCACATCCTTTTTCCATTTTCCCTGGGAAAGAAAACTCAGCAGTCCAGGTTCCTGATGTCAGTTTGTAGGGCTCCCTTGGGTCTATCAGGGCACCACAAGTTTGAGGTGGGGACAACTTCGGTGTGGGGTCCATCCTTCGATATAAGGATTTTTTGCAGTGAGGACCGTGCCCAGGGCCAGGGGCCCCTGGGCACATCCTTTTTCCATTTTCCCTGGGAAAGAAAACTCAGCAGTCCAGGTTCCTGATGTCAGTTTGTAGGGCTCCCTTGGGTCTATCAGGGCAGCACAAGTTTGAGGTGGGGACAACTTCGGTGTGGGGTCCATCCTTCGATATAAGGATTTTTTGCAGTGAGGACCCTGCCCAGGGCCAGGGGCCCCTGGGCACATCCTTTTTCCATTTTCCCTGGGAAAGAAAACTCAGCAGTCCATGTTGATGATGCCAGTTTGTAGGGCTCCCTTGGGTCTATCAGGACAGCACAAGTTTGAGGTGGGGACAACTTCGGTGTGGGGTCCATCCTTCGATATAAGGATTATTTGCAGTCAGGGCCAGGGGCCCCCAGGCACATACTTTGGCCATTTTCCCTGGGAAAGAAAACTCAGCAGTCCAGGTTCCTGATGTCAGTTTGTAGGGCTCCCTTGGGTCTATCAGGGCAGCACAAGTTTGAGGTGGGGACAACTTCGGTGTGGGGTCCATCCTTCGATATAAGGATTTTTTGCAGTCAGGGCCAGGGGCCCCCGGGCACATCCTTTGGCCATTTTCCCTGGGAAAGAAAACTCACCAGTCCAGGTTGCTGATGTCAGTTTGTAGGGCTCCCTTGGGTCTATTAGGGCAGCACAAATTTGAGGTGGGGACAACTTCGGTGTGGGGTCCATCTTTCGATATAAGGATTTTTTGCATTCAGGTCCCAGCCCAGTGCCAGGGTCCCCAGGGCACACCCTTTGGCCATTTTCCCTGGGAAAGAAAACTCACCAGTCCAGGTTGCTGATGTCAGTTTGTAGGGCTCCCTTGGGTCTATCTGGGCAGCAGAAATTTGAGGAGCAAACAATTTTGGTCTGCGATCCATCCTTCGATAGAGGGATTCTTTTCAGTCAGGTGTCAGCCGAGTGCCAGGGGCCCCAGGGAACATCCTTTGGCCATTTTCCCTGGGAAAGAAAATTCACCAGTCCAGGTTGCTGATGTCAGTTTGTAGGGCTCTCTTGGGTCTATCAGGGCAGCACAAGTATGAGATGGGGACAACTTCAGTCTGGTGTCCATCCTTCGATATAAGGATTCTTTGAAGTCAAGGCCCAGCCAAGAGCCATGGGCCCCTGGGCACATTCTTTGGGTATTTTCGCTGGGAAAGAACACTCATCAGTCCAGGTTCCTGATGTCAGTTGGTCGGGCTCCCTTGGGTCTATCAGGCCAGCACAAGTTTGAGGTGGGGACAACTTCGGTGTGGGGTCCATCTTTCGATATAAGGATTTTTTGCATTCAGGTCCCAGCCCAGTGCCAGGGTCCCCAAGCCACATCCTTTGGCCATTTTCCCTGGAAAAGAAAACTCAGCAGTCCAGGTTGCTGATGTCAGTTTGTAGGGCTCCCTTGGGTCTATATGGGCAGCAGAAATTTCAGGAGCAGACAATTTTGGTCTGTTATCCATCCTTCGATATAGGGATTCTTTTCAGTCAGGTCCCAGCCGAGTGCCAGGGGCCCCAGGGAACATCCTTTGGCCATTTTCCCTGGGAAAGAACACTCACCAGTCCAGGTTCCTGATGTCAGTTTGTCGGGCTCCCTTGTGTCTATCTGGGCAGCACAACTTTCAGGAGGGGACAATTTTGGTCTGTAATCCATCCTTCGATATAGGGATTCTTTACACTCAGGACCCAGCCAGGGGCCACGGGCCCCTGGGCACAACCTTTGGCCATTTTCCCTGGGAAAGAAAACTCACCAGTCCAGGTTGCTGATGTCAGTTTGTAGGGCTCCCTTGCGTCTATCTGGGCAGCACAAGTATGAGATGGGGACAACTTTGGTCTGGGGTCCATCCTTCGATATATATGGATAATTTGCAATCATGCCCCAGCCCAGGGCCAGGGGCCCCTGGGCACATCCTTTGGCCATTTCCCCTGGGAAAGAAAACTCACCAGTCCAGGTTGCTGATGTCAGTTTGTAGGGCTCCCTTGGGTCTATCTGGGCAGCAGAAATTTGAGGAGCAAATAATTTTGGTCTGCGATCCATCCTTCGATGGAGGGATTCTTTTCAGTCAGGTGTCAGCCGAGTGCCAGGGGCCCCAGGGAACATCCTTTGGCCATTTTCCCTGGGAAAGAAAATTCACCAGTCCAGGTTGCTGATGTCAGTTTGTAGGGCTCTCTTGGGTCTATCAGGGCAGCACAAGTATGAGATGGGGACAACTTCAGTCTGGTGTCCATCCTTCGATATAAGGATTCTTTGAAGTCAAGGCCCAGCCAAGAGCCATGGGCCCCTGGGCACATTCTTTGGGTATTTTCCCTGGGAAAGAACACTCACCAGTCCAGGTTCCTGATGTCAGTTTGTAGGGCTCCCTTAGGTCTATCAGGGCAGCACAAGTATGAGATGGGGACAACTTCGGTCTGGGGTCCATACTTCGATATAAGGATTTTTTGCAGTGAGGACCCTGCCCAGGGCCAGGGGCCCCTGGGCACATCCTTTGGCCATTTTCCCTGGGAAAGAAAACTCAGCAGTCCAGGTTGCTGATGTCAGTTTGTAGGGCTCCCTTGGGTCTATCAGGGCAGCACAAGTTTGAGGTGGGGACAACTTCGGTGTGGGGTCCATCCTTCGATATAAGGATTTTTTGCAGTGAGGACTGTGCCCAGGGCCAGGGGCCCCTGGGCACATCCTTTTTCCATTTTCCCTGGGAAAGAAAACTCAGCAGTCCAGGTTCCTGATGTCAGTTTGTAGGGCTCCCTTGGGTCTATCAGGGCAGCACAAGTTTGAGGTGGGGACAATTTCGGTGTGGGGTCCATCCTTTGATATAAGGATTTTTTTCAGTGAGGACCCTGCCCAGGGCCAGGGGCCCCTGGGCACATCCTTTTTCCATTTTCCCTGGGAAAGAAAACTCACCAGTCCAGGTTGCTGATGTCAGTTTGTAGGGCTCCCTTGGGTCTATCTGGGCAGCACAAGTTTGAGGTGGAGACAACTTCAGTCTGGGGTCCATCCTTCGATATAAGGATTTTTTGAAGTCAGGGCCAGGGTCCCCTGGGCACACCCTTTGGCCATTTTCCCTGGGAAAGAAAACTCAGCAGTCCAGGTTGCTGATGTCAGTTTGTAGGGCTCTCTTGGGTCTATCAGGGCAGCAAAAATTTGAGGTGGGGACAACTTCGGTGTGGGGTCCATCTTTCGATATAAGGATTTTTTGCATTCAGGTCCCAGCCCAGTGCCAGGGTCCCCAGGGCACATCCTTTGGCCATTTTCCCTGGAAAAGAAAACTCACCAGTCCAGGTTGCTGATGTCAGTTTGTAGGGCTCCCTTGGGTCTATCTGGGCAGTAGAAATCTGAGGAGCAAAAAATTTTGGTCTGTAATCCATCCTTCGATATTGGGATTATTTGCAGTCAGGTGTCAGCCGAGTGCCAGGGGCCCCAGGGAACATCCTTTGGCCATTTTCCCTGGGAAAGAACACTCACCAGTCCAGGTTCCTGATGTCAGTTTGTAGGGCTCCCTTAGGTCTATCAGGGCAGCACAAGTTTGAGGTGGGGCCAACTTCGGTGTGGGGTCCATCCTTCGATATAAGGATTTTTTGCAGTGAGGACCCTGCCCAGGGCCAGGGGCCCCTGGGCACATCCTTTTTCCATTTTCCCTGGGAAAGAAAACTCTGCAGTCCAGGTTGCTGATGTCAGTTTGTAGGGCTCCCTTGGGTCTATCAGGGCAGCACAAGTTTGAGGTGGGGACAACTTCGGTGTGGGGTCCCTCCTTCGATATAAAAATTCTTTGCAGTGAGGACCCTGCCCAGGGCGAGGGGCCCCTGGGCACATCCTTTTTCCATTTTCCCTGGGAAAGAAAACTCAGCAGTCCAGGTTCCTGATGTCAGTTTGTAGGGCTCCCTTGGGTCTATCAGGGCACCACAAGTTTGAGGTGGGGACAACTTCGGTGTGGGGTGCATCCTTCGATATAAGGATTTTTTTCAGTGAGGACCCTGCCCAGGGCCAGGGGCCCCTGGGCACATCCTTTTTCCATTTTCCCTGGGAAAGAAAACTCAGCAGTCCAGGTTGCTGATGTCAGTTTGTAGGGCTCCCTTGGGTCTATCAGGGCAGCACAAGTTTGAGGTGGGGACAACTTCGGTGTGGGGTCCATCCTTCGATATAAGGATTTTTTGAAGTCAGGGCCAGGGGCCCCCGGGCACATCCTTTGGCCATTTTCCCTGGGAAAGAAAACTCACCAGTCCAGGTTCCTGATGTCAGTTTGTAGGGCTCCCTTGGGTCTATCTGGGCAGCACAAGTTTGAGGTGGGGACAACCTCGGTGTGGGGTCCATCCTTCGATATAAGGATTTTTAGCAGTCAGGTCCCAGCCCAGTGTCATGGTCCCCAGGGCACATCCTTTGGCCATTTTCCCTGGAAAAGAAAACTCACCAGTCCAGGTTCCTGATGTCAGTTTGTAGGGCTCCCTTGGGTCTATCTGGGCAGCAGAAATTTCAGGAGCGGACAATTTTGGTCTGTTATCCATCCTTCGATATAGGGATTCTTTTCAGTCAGGTCCCAGCCGAGTGCCAGGGGCCCCAGGGAACATCCTTTGGCCATTTTCCCTGGGAAAGAACACTCACCAGTCCAGGTTCCTGATGTCAGTTTGTAGGGCTCCCTTAGGTCTATCAGGGCAGCACAAGTTTGAGGTGGGGACAACTTCGGTGTGGGGTCCATCCTTCGATATAAGGATTCTTTGCAGTGAGGACCCTGCCCAGGGCCAGGGGCCCCTGGGCACATCCTTTGGCCATTTTCCCTGGGAAAGAAAACTCACCAGTCCAGGTTGCTGATGTCAGTTTGTAGGGCTCCCTTGGGTCTATCAGGGCAGCACAAGTTTGAGGTGGGGACAACTTCGGTGTGGGGTCCATCCTTCGATATAAGGATTCTTTGCAGTGAGGACCCTGCCCAGGGCCAGAGGCCCCTGAGCACATCCTTTTTCCATTTTCCCTGGGAAAGAAAACTCACCAGTCCAGGTTGCTGATGTCAGTTTGTAGGGCTCCCTTGGGTCTATCAGGGCACCACAAGTATGAGATGGGGACAACTTCAGTCTGGGGTCCATCCTTCGATATAAGTATTTTTTGCATTCAGGGCCCAGCCCAGGGCCAGGGGCCCCTGGGCACATCCTCTGGCCATTTTCCCTGGAAAAGAAAACTCACCAGTCCAGGTTCCTGATGTCAGTTTGTCGGGCTCCCTTGTGTCTACCTGGGCAGCACAACTTTGAGGAGGGGACAATTTTGGTCTGTAATCCATCCTTCGATATAGGGATTCTTTACACTCAGGACCCAGCCAGGGGCCAGGGGCCCCTGGGCACAACCTTTGGCCATTTTCTCTGGGAAAGAAAACTCACCAGTCCAGGTTGCTGATGTCAGTTTGTAGGGCTCCCTTGCGTCTATCTGGGCAGCACAAGTATGAGATGGGGACAACTTTGGTCTGGGGTCCATCCTTCGATATATACGGATTTTTTGCAATCATGCCCCAGCCCAGGGCCAGGGGCCCCTGGGCACATCCTTTGGCCATTTTCCCTGAGAAAGAAAACTCACCAGTCCAGGTTGCTGATGTCAGTTTGTAGGGCTCCCTTGGGTCTATCTGGGCAGCACAAGTTTGAGGTGGGGACAACCTCGGTGTGGGGTCCATCCTTCGATATAAGGATTTTTAGCAGTCAGGTCCCAGCCCAGTGTCATGGTCCCCAGGGCACATCCTTTGGCCATTTTCCCTGGAAAAGAAAACTCACCAGTCCAGGTTCCTGATGTCAGTTTGTAGGGCTCCCTTGGGTCTATCTGGGCAGCAGAAATTTCAGGAGCGGACAATTTTGGTCTGTTATCCATCCTTCGATATAGGGATTCTTTTCAGTCAGGTCCCAGCCGAGTGCCAGGGGCCCCAGGGAACATCCTTTGGCCATTTTCCCTGGGAAAGAACACTCACCAGTCCAGGTTCCTGATGTCAGTTTGTAGGGCTCCCTTAGGTCTATCAGGGCAGCACAAGTTTGAGGTGGGGACAACTTCGGTGTGGGGTCCATCCTTCGATATAAGGATTCTTTGCAGTGAGGACCCTGCCCAGGGCCAGGGGCCCCTGGGCACATCCTTTGGCCATTTTCCCTGGGAAAGAAAACTCACCAGTCCAGGTTGCTGATGTCAGTTTGTAGGGCTCCCTTGGGTCTATCAGGGCAGCACAAGTTTGAGGTGGGGACAACTTCGGTGTGGGGTCCATCCTTCGATATAAGGATTCTTTGCAGTGAGGACCCTGCCCAGGGCCAGAGGCCCCTGAGCACATCCTTTTTCCATTTTCCCTGGGAAAGAAAACTCACCAGTCCAGGTTGCTGATGTCAGTTTGTAGGGCTCCCTTGGGTCTATCAGGGCACCACAAGTATGAGATGGGGACAACTTCAGTCTGGGGTCCATCCTTCGATATAAGTATTTTTTGCATTCAGGGCCCAGCCCAGGGCCAGGGGCCCCTGGGCACATCCTCTGGCCATTTTCCCTGGAAAAGAAAACTCACCAGTCCAGGTTCCTGATGTCAGTTTGTCGGGCTCCCTTGTGTCTACCTGGGCAGCACAACTTTGAGGAGGGGACAATTTTGGTCTGTAATCCATCCTTCGATATAGGGATTCTTTACACTCAGGACCCAGCCAGGGGCCAGGGGCCCCTGGGCACAACCTTTGGCCATTTTCTCTGGGAAAGAAAACTCACCAGTCCAGGTTGCTGATGTCAGTTTGTAGGGCTCCCTTGCGTCTATCTGGGCAGCACAAGTATGAGATGGGGACAACTTTGGTCTGGGGTCCATCCTTCGATATATACGGATTTTTTGCAATCATGCCCCAGCCCAGGGCCAGGGGCCCCTGGGCACATCCTTTGGCCATTTTCCCTGAGAAAGAAAACTCACCAGTCCAGGTTGCTGATGTCAGTTTGTAGGGCTCCCTTGGGTCTATCTGGGCAGCAGAAATTTGAGGAGCGGACCAGTTTGGTCTTCGATGCATCCTTCCATAGAGGGACTCTGTGCAGTCAGGTCCCTGCCGAGTGCCAGGGGCCCCAGGGAACATCCTTTGGCCATTTTCCCTGGGAAAGAAAACTCACCAGTCCAGGTTGCTGATGTCAGTTTGTAGGGCTCCCTTGGGTCTATCAGAGCAGCACAAGTTTGAGGTGGGGACAACTTCGGTGTGGGGTCCATCCTTCGATATAAGGATTTTTTGCAGTCAGGGCCAGGGGCCCCCGGGCACATCCTTTGGCCATTTTCCCTGGGAAAGAAAACTCACCAGTCCAGGTTGCTGATGTCAGTTTGTAGGGCTCCCTTGGGTCTATCAGGGCAGCACAAATTTGAGGTAGGGACAACTTCGGTCTGGGGTCGTTCTTTCGATATATGGATTTTTTGCATTCAGGTCCCAGCCCAGTGCCAGGGTCCCCAGGGCACATCCTTTGGCCATTTTCCCTGGAAAAGAAAACTCACCAGTCCAGGTTGCTGATGTCAGTTTGTAGGGCTCCCTTGAGTCTATATGGGCAGCAGAAATTTGAGGAGCAAACAATTTTGGTCTGTGATCCATCCTTCGATAGAGGGATTCTTTTCAGTCAGGTGTCATCCGAGTGCCATGGGCCCCAGGGAACATCCTTTGGCCATTTTCCCTGGAAAAGAAAACTCACCAGTCCAGGTTACTGATATCAGTTTGTAGGGCTCTCTTGGGTCTATCAGGGAAGCACAAGTATGAGATGGGGACAACTTCGGTCTGGGGTCCATCCTTCGATATAAGGATTTTTTGCAGTGAGGACCCTGCCCAGGGCCAGGGGCCCCTGGGCACATCCTTTGGCCATTTTCCCTGGGAAAGAACACTCACCAGTCCAGGTTCCTGATGTCAGTTTGTAGGGCTCCCTTGGGTCTATCAGGGCAGCACAAGTTTGAGGTGGGGACAACTTCGGTGTGGGGTCCATCCTTCGATATAAGGATTTTTTTCAGTGAGGACCCTGCCCAGGGCCAGGGGCCCCTGGGTACATCCTTTTTCCATTTTCCCTGGGAAAGAAAACTCAGCAGTCCAGGTTGCTGATGTCAGTTTGTAGGGCTCCCTTGGGTCTATCAGGGCAGCACAAGTTTGAGGTGGGGACAACTTCGGTGTGGGGTCCATCCTTCGATATAAGGATTTTTTGCAGTCAGGGCCAGAGTCCCCTGGGCACATCCTTTTTCCATTTTCCCTGGGAAAGAAAACTCAGCAGTCCAGGTTCCTGATGTCAGTTTGTAGGGCTCCCTTGGGTCTATCAGGGCAGCACAAGTTTGAGGTGGGGACAACTTCGGTGTGGGGTCCATCCTTCGATATAAGGATTTTTTGAAGTCAGGGCCAGGGGCCCCCGGGCACATCCTTTGGCCATTTTCCCTGGAAAAGAAAACTCACCAGTCCAGGTTCCTGATGTCAGTTTGTAGGGCTCCCTTGGGTCTACCTGGGCAGCAGAAATTTCAGGAGCGGACAATTTTGGTCTGTTATCCATCCTTCGATATAGGGATTCTTTTCAGTCAGGTCCCAGCCGAGTGCCAGGGGCCCCAAGGAACATCCTTTGGCCATTTTCCCTGGGAAAGAACACTCACCAGTCCAGGTTCCTGATGTCAGTTTGTAGGGCTCCCTTAGGTCTATCAGGGCAGCACAAGTTTGAGGTGGGGACAACTTCGGTGTGGGGTCCATCCTTCGATATAAGGATTTTTTTCAGTGAGGACCCTGCCCAGGGCCAGGGGCCCCTGGGCACATCCTTTGGCCATTTTCCCTGGAAAAGAAAACTCACCAGTCCAGGTTGCTGATGTCAGTTTGTAGGGCTCCCTTGGGTCTATCTGGGCAGCAGAAATTTGAGGAGCAAACAATTTTGGTCTGCGATCCATCCTTCGATATTGGGATTATTTGCAGTCAGGAGTCAGCCGAGTGCCAGGGGCCCCAGGGAACATCCTTTGGCCATTTTCCCTGGGAAAGAAAATTCACCAGTCCAGGTTGCTGATGTCAGTTTGTAGGGCTCTCTTGGGTCTATCAGGGCAGCACAAGTATGAGATGGGGACAACTTCAGTCTGGTGTCCATCCTTCGATATAAGGATTCTTTAAAGTCAAGGCCCAGCCGAGAGCCATGGGCCCCTGGGCACATTCTTTGGCCATTTTCCCTGGGAAAGAACACTCACCAGTCCAGGTTCCTGATGTCAGTTTGTAGGGCTCCCTTGGGTCTATCAGGGCAGCACAAGTTTGAGGTGGGGACAACTTCGGTGTTGGGTCCATCCTTCGATATAAGGATTTTTTGCAGCGAGGACCCTGCCCAGGGCCAGGGGACCCTGGGTACATCCTTTTTCCATTTTCCCTGGGAAAGAAAACTCAGCAGTCCAGTTTCCTGATGTCAGTTTGTAGGGCTCCCTTGGGTCTATCAGGGCAGCACAAGTTTGAGGTGGGGACAACTTCGGTGTGGGGTCCATCCTTCGATATAAGGATTTTTTGAAGTCAGGGCCAGGGGCCCCCGGGCACATCCTTTGGCCATTTTCCCTGGAAAAGAAAACTCACCAGTCCAGGTTCCTGATGTCAGTTTGTAGGGCTCCCTTGGGTCTATCTGGGCAGCAGAAATTTCAGGAGCGGACAATTTTGGTCTGTTATCCATCCTTCGATATAAGGATTCTTTTCAGTCAGGTCCCAGCCGAATGCCAGGGGCCCCAAGGAACATCCTTTGGCCATTTTCCCTGGGAAAGAACACTCACCAGTCCAGGTTCCTGATGTCAGTTTGTAGGGCTCCCTTGGGTCTATCTGGGCAGCAGAAATTTGAGGAGCAAACAATTTTGGTCTGTTATCCATCCTTGGATATAGGGATTCTTTGCAGTCAGGTTTCAGCCGAGTGCCAGGGGCCCCTGGGCACATCCTTTGGCCATTTTCCCTGGGAAAGAAATCTCAGCAGTCCAGGTTGCTGATGTCAGTTTGTAGGGCTCCCTTGGGTCTATCTGGGCAGCACAAGTTTGAGGTGGGGACAACTTCGGTGTGGGGTCCATCCTTCGATATAAGGATTTTTTTCAGTGAGGACCCTGCCCAGGGCCAGGGGCCCCTGGGCACAACCTTTTTCCATTTTCCCTGGGAAAGAAAACTCAGCAGTCCAGGTTCCTGATGTCAGTTTGTAGGGCTCCCTTGGGTCTATCTGGGCACCACAAGTTTGAGGTGGGGACAACTTCGGTGTGGGGTCCATCCTTCGATATAAGGATTTTTTGCAGTCAGGGCCACGGTCCCCTGGGCACACCCTTTGGCTATTTTCCCTGGGAAAGAAAATTCACCAGTCCAGGTTGCTGATGTCAGTTTGTAGGGCTCCCTTGGGTCTATCAGGGCAGCACAAATTTGAGGAGCAAACAATTTTGATCTCTTATCCATCCTTCGATATAGGGATTCTTTGCAGTCAGGTGTCAGCCCAGTGCCAGGGTCCCCTGGGCACATACTTTGGCCATTTTCCCTGGGAAAGAAAACTCACCAGTCCAGGTTCCTGATGTCAGTTTGTAGGGCTCCCTTGGGTCTATCTGGGCAGCAGAAATTTGAGGAGCAAACAATCTTGGTCTGTTATCCATCCTTGGATATAGGGATTCTTTGCAGTCAGGTTTCAGCCGAGTGCCAGGGGCCCCAGGGAACATCCTTTGGCCATTTTCCCTGGGAAAGAAAATTCACCAGTCCAGGTTCCTGATGTCAGTTTGTAGGGCTCCCTTGGGTCTATCAGGGCATCACCAGTATGAGATGGGGACAACTTCAGTCTGGTGTCCATCCTTCGATATAAGGATTCTTTGAAGTCAAGGCCCAGCCGAGAGCCATGGGGCCCTGGGCACATTCTTTGGCCATTTTCCCTGGGAAAGAACACTCACCAGTCCAGGTTCCTGATGTCAGTTTGTAGGGCTCCCTTAGGTCTATCAGGGCAGCACAAGTTTGAGGTGGGGACAACTTCGGAGTGGGGTCCATCCTTCGATATAAGGATTTTTTGCAGTGAGGACCCTGCCCAGGGCCAGGGGCCCCTGGGCACATCCTTTGGCCATTTTCCCTGGGAAAGAAAACTCAGCAGTCCAGGTTGCTGATGTCAGTTTGTAGGGCTCCCTTGGGTCTATCAGGGCACCACAAGTTTGAGGTGGGGACAACTTCGGTGTGGGGTCCATCCTTCGATATAAGGATTCTTTGCAGTGAGGACCCTGCCCAGGGCCAGGGGCCCCTGGGCACATCCTTTTTCCATTTTCCCTGGGAAAGAAAACTCAGCAGTCCAGGTTCCTGATGTCAGTTTGTAGGGCTCCCTTGGGTCTATCAGGGCACCACAAGTTTGAGGTGGGGACAACTTCGGTGTGGGGTCCATCCTTCGATATAAGGATTTTTTGCAGTCAGGGCCAGGGGCCCCCAGGCACATCCTTTGGCCATTTTCCCTGGGAAAGAAAACTCACCAGTCCAGGTTCCTGATGTCAGTTTGTAGGGCTCCCTTGGGTCTATCAGGGCAGCACAAGTTTGAGGTGGGGACAACTTCAGTCTGGGGTCCATCCTTCGATATAAGGATTTTTTGCAGTCAGGGCCAGGGGCCCCCGGGCACATCCTTTGGCCATTTTCCCTGGGAAAGAAAACTCACCAGTCCAGGTTCCTGATGTCAGTTTGTAGGGCTCCCTTGGGTCTATCAGGGCAGCACAAATTTGAGGTGGGGACAACTTCGGTCTGGGGTCCATCTTTCGATATAAGGATTTTTTGCATTCAGGTCCCAGCCCAGTGCCAGGGTCCCCAGGGCACATCCTTTGGCCATTTTCCCTGGAAAAGAAAACTCACCAGTCCAGGTTGCTGATGTCAGTTTGTAGGGCTCCCTTGGGTCTATCTGGGCAGCAGAAATTTGAGGAGCAAACAATTTTGGTCTGCAATCCATCCTTCGATATTGGGATTATTTGCAGTCAGGTGTCAGCCGAGTGCCAGGGGCCCCAGGGAACATCCTTTGGCCATTTTCCCTGGGAAAGAAAATTCACCAGTCCAGGTTGCTGATGTCAGTTTGTAGGGCTCTCTTGGGTCTATCAGGGCAGCACAAGTATGAGATGGGGACAACTTCAGGCGGGTGTCCATCCTTCGATATAAGGATTCTTTGAAGTCAAGGCCCAGCCGAGAGCCATGGGCCCCTGGGCACATTCTTTGGCCATTTTCCCTGGGAAAGAACACTCACCAGTCCAGGTTCCTGATGTCAGTTTGTAGGGCTCCCTTGGGTCTATCAGGGCAGCACAAGTTTGAGGTGGGGACAACTTCGGTGTGGGGTCCATCCTTCGATATAAGGATTTTTTGCATTCAGGGCCAGGGTCCCCTGGGCACATCCTTTGGCCATTTTCCCTGGGAAAGAAAACTCAGCAGTCCAGGTTCCTGATGTCAGTTTGTAGGGCTCCCTTGGGTCTATCAGGGCAGCACAAGTTTGAGGTGGGGACAACTTCGGTGTGGGGTCCATCCTTCGATATAAGGATTTTTTTCAGTGAGGACCCTGCCCAGGGCCAGGGGCCCCTGGGCACATCCTTTGGCCATTTTCCCTGGGAAAGAAATCTCAGCAGTCCAGGTTGCTGATGTCAGTTTGTAGGGCTCCCTTGGGTCTATCTGGGCACCACAAGTTTGAGGTGGGGACAACTTCGGTGTGGGGTCCATCCTTCGATATAAGGATTCTTTGCAGTGAGGACCCTGCCCAGGTCCAGGGGCCCCTGGGCACATCCTTTTTCCATTTTACCTGGGAAAGAAAACTCAGCAGTCCAGGTTCCTGATGTCAGTTTGTAGGGCTCCCTTGGGTCTATCTGGGCAGCACAAGTTTGAGGTGGAGACAACTTCGGTGTGGGGTCCATCCTTCGATATAAGGATTTTTTGCAGTCAGGGCCAGGGTCCCCTGGGCACACCCTTTGGCTATTTTCCCTGGGAAAGAAAACTCACCAGTCCAGGTTGCTGATGTCAGTTTGTAGGGCTCCCTTGGGTCTATTAGGGCAGCACAAATTTGAGGAGCAAACAATTTTGATCTCTTATCCATCCTTCGATATAGGGATTCTTTGCAGACAGGTGTCAGCCGAGTGCCAGGGTCCCCTGGGCACATACTTTGGCCATTTTCCCTGGGAAAGAAAACTCACCAGTCCAGGTTGCTGATGTCAGTTTGTAGGGCTCCCTTGGGTCTATCTGGGCAGCAGAAATTTGAGGAGCAAACAATTTTGGTCTGTTATCCATCCTTCGATATAGGGATTCTTTGCAGTCAGGTGTCAGCCGAGTGCCAGGGGCCCCAGGGAACATCCTTGGGCCATTTTCCCTGGGAAAGAACACTCACCAGTCCAGGTTCCTGATGTCAGTTTGTAGGGCTCCCTTAGGTCTATCAGGGCAGCACAAGTTTGAGGTGGGGACAACTTCGGTGTGGGGTCCATCCTTCGATATAAGGATTTTTTTCAGTGAGGACCCTGCCCAGGGCCAGGGGCCCCTGGGCACATCCTTTGGCCATTTTCCCTGGGAAAGAAATCTCAGCAGTCCAGGTTGCTGATGTCAGTTTGTAGGGCTCCCTTGGGTCTATCAGGGCACCACAAGTTTGAGGTGGGGACAACTTCGGTGTGGGGTCCATCCTTCGATATAAGGATTTTTTTCAGTGAGGACCCTGCCCAGGGCCAGGGGCCCCTGGGCACATCCTTTTTCCATTTTACCTGGGAAAGAAAACTCAGCAGTCCAGGTTGCTGATGTCAGTTTGTAGGGCTCCATTGGGTCTATCTGGGCAGCACAGGTTTGAGGTGGAGACAACTTCGGTGTGGGGTCCATCCTTCGATATAAGGATTTTTTGCAGTCAGGGCCAGGGTCCCCTGGGCACACCCTTTGGCTATTTTCCCTGGGAAAGAAAACTCACCAGTCCAGGTTGCTGATGTCAGTTTGTAGGGCTCCCTTGGGTCTATCAGGGCAGCACAAATTTGAGGAGCAAACAATTTTGATCTCTTATCCATCCTTCGATATAGGGATTCTTTGCAGTCAGGTGTCAGCCCAGTGCCAGGGTCCCCTGGGCACATACTTTGACCATTTTCCCTGGGAAAGAAAACTCACCAGTCCAGGTTGCTGATGTCAGTTTGTAGGGCTCCCTTGGGTCTATTTGGGCAGCAGAAATTTGAGGAGCAAACAATTTTGGTCTGTTATCCATCCTTGGATATAGGGATTCTTTGCAGTCAGGTTTCAGCCGAGTGCCAGGGGCCCCAGGGAACATCCTTTGGCCATTTTCCCTGGAAAAGAAAATTCACCAGTCCAGGTTCCTGATGTCAGTTTGTAGGGCTCCCTTGGGTCTATCAGGGCATCACCAGTATGGGATGGGGACAACTTCAGTCTGGTGTCCATCCTTCGATATAAGGATTCTTTGAAGTCAAGGCCCGGCCGAGAGCCATGGGGCCCTGGGCACATTCTTTGGCCATTTTCCCTGGGAAAGAACACTCACCAGTCCAGGTTGCTGATGTCAGTTTGTAGGGCTCCCTTAGGTCTATCAGGGCAGCACAAGTTTGAGGTGGGGACAATTTCGGAGTGGGGTCCATCCTTCGATATAAGGATTTTTTGCAGTGAGGACCCTGCCCAGGGCCAGGGGCCCCTGGGCACATCCTTTGGCCATTTTCCCTGGGAAAGAAATCTCAGCAGTCCAGGTTGCTGATGTCAGTTTGTAGGGCTCCCTTGGGTCTATCTGGGCACCACAAGTTTGAGGTGGGGACAACTTCGGTGTGGGGTCCATCCTTCGATATAAGGATTCTTTGCAGTGAGGACCCTGCCCAGGGCCAGGGGCCCCTGGGCACATCCTTTTTCCATTTTCCCTGGGAAAGAAAACTCAGCAGTCCAGGTTCCTGATGTCAGTTTGTAGGGCTCCCTTGGGTCTATCAGGGCACCACAAGTTTGAGGTGGGGACAACTTCGGTGTGGGGTCCATCCTTCGATATAAGGATTTTTTTCAGTGAGGACCCTGCCCAGGGCCAGGGGCCCCTGGGCACATCCTTTTTCCATTTTCCCTGGGAAAGAAAACTCACCAGTCCAGGTTCCTGATGTCAGTTTGTAGGGCTCCCTTGGGTCTATCAGGGCAGCACAAGTTTGAGGTGGGGACAACTTCGGTGTGGGGTCCATCCTTCGATATAAGGATTTTTTGCAGTCAGGGCCAGGGGCCCCCAGGCACATCCTTTGGCCATTTTCCCTGGGAAAGAAAACTCAGCAGTCCAGGTTCCTGATGTCAGTTTGTAGGGCTCCCTTGGGTCTATCAGGGCAGCACAAGTTTGAGGTGGGGACAACTTCAGTCTGGGGTCCATCCTTCGATATAAGGATTTTTTGCAGTCAGGGCCAGGGGCCCCCGGGCACATCCTTTGGCCATTTTCCCTGGGAAAGAAAACTCACCAGTCCAGGTTGCTGATGTCAGTTTGTAGGGCTCCCTTGGGTCTATCAGGGCAGCACAAATTTGAGGTGGGGACAACTTCGGTCTGGGGTCCATCTTTCGATATAAGGATTTTTTGCATTCAGGTCCCAGCCCAGTGCCAGGGTCCCCAGGGCACATCCTTTGGCCATTTTCCCTGGAAAAGAAAACTCACCAGTCCAGGTTGCTGATGTCAGTTTGTAGGGCTCCCTTGGGTCTATCTGTGCAGCAGAAATTTGAGGAGCAAACAATTTTGGTCTGCGATCCATCCTTCGATATTGGGATTATTTGCAGTCAGGTGTCAGCCGAGTGCCAGGGGCCCCAGGGAACATCCTTTGGCCATTTTCCCTGGGAAAGAAAATTCACCAGTCCAGGTTGCTGATGTCAGTTTGTAGGGCTCTCTTGGGTCTATCAGGGCAGCACAAGTATGAGATGGGGACAACTTCAGTCTGGTGTCCATCCTTCGATATAAGGATTCTTTGAAGTCAAGGCCCAGCTGAGAGCCATGGGCCCCTGGGCACATTCTTTGGCCATTTTCCCTGGGAAAGAACACTCACCAGTCCAGGTTCCTGATGTCAGTTTGTAGGGCTCCCTTGGGTCTATCAGGGCAGCACAAGTTTGAGGTGGGGACAACTTCGGTGTGGGGTCCATCCTTCGATATAAGGATTTTTTGCAGTGAGGACCCTGCCCAGGGCCAGGGGACCCTGGGTACATCCTTTTTCCATTTTCCCTGGGAAAGAAAATTCACCAGTCCAGGTTCCTGATGTCAGTTTGTAGGGCTCCCTTGGGTCTATCAGGACAGCACAAGTTTGAGGTGGGGACAACTTCGGTGTGGGGTCCATCCTTCGATATAAGGATTCTTTGCAGTGAGGACCCTGCCCAGGGCCAGGGGCCACTGGGCACATCCTTTTTCCATTTTCCCTGGGAAAGAAAACTCACCAGTCCAGGTTCCTGATGTCAGTTTGTAGGGCTCCCTTGGGTCTATCAGGGCACCACAAGTATGAGATGGGGACAACTTCGGTGTGGGGTCCATCCTTCGATATAAGTATTTTTTGCATTCAGGGCCCAGCCCAGGGCCAGGGGCCCCTGGGCACATCCTCTGGCCATTTTCCCTGGGAAAGAAAACTCAGCAGTCCAGGTTCCTGATGTCAGTTTGTCGGGCTCCCTTCTGTCTATCTGGGCAGCACAACTTTGAGGAGGGGACAATTTTGGTCTGTAATCCATCCTTCGATATGGGGATTCTTTACAGTCAGGACCCAGCCAGGGGCCAGGGGCCCCTGGGCACATCCTTTGGCCATTTTCCCTGGGAAAGTAAACTCACCAGTCCAGGTTCCTGATGTCAGTTTGTAGGGCTCCCTTGCGTCTATCTGGGCAGCACAAGTATGAGATGGGGACAACTTTGGTCTGGGGTCCATCCTTCGATATATACGGATTTTTTGCAATCATGCCCCAGCCCAGGGCCAGGGGCCCCTGGGCACATCCTTTGGCCATTTTCCCTGAGAAAGAAAACTCACCAGTCCAGGTTGCTGATGTCAGTTTGTAGGGCTCCCTTGGGTCTATCTGGGCAGCAGAAATTTGAGGAGCGGACCAGTTTGGTCTACGATGCATCCTTCGATATAGGGATTCTGTGCAGTCAGGTCCCTGCCGAGTGCCAGGGGCCCCAGGGAACATCCTTTGGCCATTTACCCTGGGAAAGAAAACTCACCAGTCCAGGTTCCTGATGTCAGTTTGTAGGGCTCCCTTAGGTCTACCTGGGCAGCACAACTTTGAGGAGGGGACAATTTTGGTCTGTAATCCAGCCTTCGATATAGGGATTCTTTACAGTCAGGCCCCAGCCAGGGGCCAGGGGCCCCTGGGCACATCCTTTGGCCATTTTCCCTGGGAAAGAAAACTCACCAGTCCAGGTTGCTGATGTCAGTTTGTAGGGCTCCCTTGGGTCTATCTGGGCAGCACAAGTTTGAGGTGGGGACAACTTCAGTCTGGGGTCCATCCTTCGATATAAGGATTTTTAGCAGTCAGGTCCCAGCCCAGTGCCAGGGTCCCCTGGGCACATCCTTTTTCCATTTTCCCTGGGAAAGAAAACTCACCAGTCCAGGTTCCTGATGTCAGTTTGTAGGGCTCCCTTAGGTCTATCAGGGCAGCACAATTTTGAGGTGGGGACAACTTCGGTGTGGGGTCCATCCTTTGATATAAGGATTTTTTTTAGTGAGGACCCTGCCCAGGGCCAGGGGCCCCTGGGCACATCCTTTTTCCATTTTCCCTGGGAAAGAAAACTCACCAGTCCAGGTTCCTGATGTCAGTTTGTAGGGCTCCCTTGGGTCTATCAGGACAGCACAATTTTGAGGTGGGGACAACTTCGGTGTGGGGTCCATCCTTTGATATAAGGAATTTTTGCAGTGAGGATCCTGCCCAGGGCCAGAGGCCCCTGGGCACATCCTTTTTCCATTTTCCCTGGAAAACAAAACTCAGCAGTCCATGTTGATGATGTCAGTTTGTAGGGCTCCCTTGGGTCTATCAGGACAGCACAAGTTTGAGGTGGGGACAACTTCGGTGTGGGGTCCATCCTTCGATATAAGGATTCTTTGCAGTCAGGGCCAGGGGCCCCCAGGCACATCCTTTGGCCATTTTCCCTGGGAAAGAAAACTCAGCAGTCCAGGTTCCTGATGTCAGTTTGTAGGGCTCCCTTGGATCTATCAGGGCAGCAGAAATTTGAGGTGGGGACAACTTCGGTGTGGGGTCCATCCTTTGATATAAGGATTTTTTGCATTCAGGTCCCAGCCCAGTGCCAGGGTCCCGAGGGCACATCCTTTGGCCATTTTCCCTGGAAAAGAAAACTCAGCAGTCCAGGTTCCTGATGTCAGTTTGTAGGGCTCCCTTGGGTCTATCTGGGCAGCAGAAATTTGAGGAGCGGACAATTTTAGTCTGCGATCCATCCTTCGATATTGGGATTCTTTGCAGTCAGGTGTCAGCCGAGTGCCAGGGTCCCCAGGGAACATCCTTTGGCCATTTTCCCTGGGAAAGAAAATTCACCAGTCCAGGTTGCTGATGTCAGTTTGTAGGGCTCCCTTGGGTCTATCAGGGCACCACAAGTATGAGATGGGGACAACTTCAGTCTGGTGTCCATCCTTCGATATAAGGATTCTTTGAAGTCAAGGCCCAGCCGAGAGCCATGGGCCCCTGGGCACATTCTTTGGCCATTTTCCCTGGAAAAGAACACTCACCAGTCCAGGTTCCTGATGTCAGTTTGTAGGGATCCCTTAGGTCTATCAGGGCAGCACAAGTTTGAGGTGGGGACAACTTCGGTGTGGGGTCCATCCTTCGATATAAGGATTCTTTGCAGTGAGGACCCTGCCCAGGGCCAGGGGCCCCTGGGCACATCCTTTTTCCATTTTCCCTGGGAAAGAAAACTCACCAGTCCAGGTTCCTGATGTCAGTTTGTAGGGCTCCCTTGGGTCTATCAGGGCAGCACAAGTTTGAGGTGGGGACAACTTCGGTGTGGGGTCCATCCTTCGATATAAGGATTTTTTGCAGTCAGGGCCAGGGGCCCCCAGGCACATCCTTTGGCCATTTTCCCTGGGAAAGAAAACTCAGCAGTCCAGGTTCCTGATGTCAGTTTGTAGGGCTCCCTTGGGTCTATCAGGGCAGCACAAGTTTGAGGTGGGGACAACTTCAGTCTGGGGTCCATCCTTCGATATAAGGATTTTTTGCAGTCAGGGCCAGGGGCCCCCGGGCACATCCTTTGGCCATTTTCCCTGGGAAAGAAAACTCACCAGTCCAGGTTGCTGATGTCAGTTTGTAGGGCTCCCTTGGGTCTATCAGGGCAGCACAAATTTGAGGTGGGGACAACTTCGGTCTGGGGTCCATCTTTCGATATAAGGATTTTTTGCATTCAGGTCCCAGCCCAGTGCCAGGGTCCCCAGGGCACATCCTTTGGCCATTTTCCCTGGAAAAGAAAACTCACCAGTCCAGGTTGCTGATGTCAGTTTGTAGGGCTCCCTTGGGTCTATCTGGGCAGCAGAAATTTGAGGAGCAAACAATTTTGGTCTGCGATCCATCCTTCGATATTGGGATTATTTGCAGTCAGGTGTCAGCCGAGTGCCAGGGGCCCCAGGGAACATCCTTTGGCCATTTTCCCTGGGAAAGAAAATTCACCAGTCCAGGTTGCTGATGTCAGTTTGTAGGGCTCTCTTGGGTCTATCAGGGCAGCACAAGTATGAGATGGGGACAACTTCAGTCTGGTGTCCATCCTTCGATATAAGGATTCTTTGAAGTCAAGGCCCAGCTGAGAGCCATGGGCCCCTGGGCACATTCTTTGGCCATTTTCCCTGGGAAAGAACACTCACCAGTCCAGGTTCCTGATGTCAGTTTGTAGGGCTCCCTTGGGTCTATCAGGGCAGCACAAGTTTGAGGTGGGGACAACTTCGGTGTGGGGTCCATCCTTCGATATAAGGATTTTTTGCAGTGAGGACCCTGCCCAGGGCCAGGGGACCCTGGGTACATCCTTTTTCCATTTTCCCTGGGAAAGAAAATTCACCAGTCCAGGTTCCTGATGTCAGTTTGTAGGGCTCCCTTGGGTCTATCTGGGCAGCACAAGTTTGAGGTGGGGACAACTTCGGTGTGGGGTCCATCCTTCGATATAAGGATTCTTTGCAGTGAGGACCCTGCCCAGGGCCAGGGGCCACTGGGCACATCCTTTTTCCATTTTCCCTGGGAAAGAAAACTCACCAGTCCAGGTTCCTGATGTCAGTTTGTAGGGCTCCCTTGGGTCTATCAGGGCACCACAAGTATGAGATGGGGACAACTTCGGTGTGGGGTCCATCCTTCGATATAAGTATTTTTTGCATTCAGGGCCCAGCCCAGGGCCAGGGGCCCCTGGGCACATCCTCTGGCCATTTTCCCTGGGAAAGAAAACTCAGCAGTCCAGGTTCCTGATGTCAGTTTGTCGGGCTCCCTTCTGTCTATCTGGGCAGCACAACTTTGAGGAGGGGACAATTTTGGTCTGTAATCCATCCTTCGATATGGGGATTCTTTACAGTCAGGACCCAGCCAGGGGCCAGGGGCCCCTGGGCACATCCTTTGGCCATTTTCCCTGGGAAAGTAAACTCACCAGTCCAGGTTCCTGATGTCAGTTTGTAGGGCTCCCTTGCGTCTATCTGGGCAGCACAAGTATGAGATGGGGACAACTTTGGTCTGGGGTCCATCCTTCGATATATACGGATTTTTTGCAATCATGCCCCAGCCCAGGGCCAGGGGCCCCTGGGCACATCCTTTGGCCATTTTCCCTGAGAAAGAAAACTCACCAGTCCAGGTTGCTGATGTCAGTTTGTAGGGCTCCCTTGGGTCTATCTGGGCAGCAGAAATTTGAGGAGCGGACCAGTTTGGTCTACGATGCATCCTTCGATATAGGGATTCTGTGCAGTCAGGTCCCTGCCGAGTGCCAGGGGCCCCAGGGAACATCCTTTGGCCATTTACCCTGGGAAAGAAAACTCACCAGTCCAGGTTCCTGATGTCAGTTTGTAGGGCTCCCTTAGGTCTACCTGGGCCGCACAACTTTGAGGAGGGGACAATTTTGGTCTGTAATCCAGCCTTCGATATAGGGATTCTTTACAGTCAGGCCCCAGCCAGGGGCCAGGGGCCCCTGGGCACATCCTTTGGCCATTTTCCCTGGGAAAGAAAACTCACCAGTCCAGCTTGCTGATGCCAGTTTGTAGGGCACACTTGGGTCTATCTGCGTAGCACAACTTTCAGGAGCGGACAACTTCGGTCTGGGGTCCATCCTTCGATATAAGGATTTTTAGCAGTCAGGTCCCAGCCCAGTGCCAGGGTCCCCTGGGCACATCCTTTTTCCGTTTTCCCTGGGAAAGAAAACTCACCAGTCCAGGTTCCTGATGTCAGTTTGTAGGGCTCCCTTAGGTCTATCAGGGCAGCACAATTTTGAGGTGGGGACAACTTCGGTGTGGGGTCCATCCTTTGATATAAGGATTTTTTTTAGTGAGGACCCTGCCCAGGGCCAGGGGCCCCTGGGCACACCCTTTTTCCATTTTCCCTGGGAAAGAAAACTCACCAGTCCAGGTTCCTGATGTCAGTTTGTAGGGCTCCCTTGGGTCTATCAGGACAGCACAATTTTGAGGTGGGGACAACTTCGGTGTGGGGTCCATCCTTTGATATAAGGATTTTTTGCAGTGAGGACCCTGCCCAGGGCCAGAGGCCCCTGGGCACATCCTTTTTCCATTTTCCCTGGAAAACAAAACTCAGCAGTCCATGTTGATGATGTCAGTTTGTAGGGCTCCCTTGGGTCTATCAGGACAGCACAAGTTTGAGGTGGGGACAACTTCGGTGTGGGGTGCATCCTTCGATATAAGGATTCTTTGCAGTCAGGGCCAGGGGCCCCCAGGCACATCCTTTGGCCATTTTCCCTGGGAAAGAAAACTCAGCAGTCCAGGTTCCTGATGTCAGTTTGTAGGGCTCCCTTGGATCTATCAGGGCAGCAGAAATTTGAGGTGGGGACAACTTCGGTGTGGGGTCCATCCTTTGATATAAGGATTTTTTGCATTCAGGTCCCAGCCCAGTGCCAGGGTCCCGAGGGCACATCCTTTGGCCATTTTCCCTGGAAAAGAAAACTCAGCAGTCCAGGTTCCTGATGTCAGTTTGTAGGGCTCCCTTGGGTCTATCTGGGCAGCAGAAATTTGAGGAGCGGACAATTTTAGTCTGCGATCCATCCTTCGATATTGGGATTCTTTGCAGTCAGGTGTCAGCCGAGTGCCAGGGTCCCCAGGGAACATCCTTTGGCCATTTTCCCTGGGAAAGAAAATTCACCAGTCCAGGTTGCTGATGTCAGTTTGTAGGGCTCCCTTGGGTCTATCAGGGCACCACAAGTATGAGATGGGGACAACTTCAGTCTGGTGTCCATCCTTCGATATAAGGATTCTTTGAAGTCAAGGCCCAGCCGAGAGCCATGGGCCCCTGGGCACATTCTTTGGCCATTTTCCCTGGAAAAGAACACTCACCAGTCCAGGTTCCTGATGTCAGTTTGTAGGGATCCCTTAGGTCTATCAGGGCAGCACAAGTTTGAGGTGGGGACAACTTCGGTGTGGGGTCCATCCTTCGATATAAGGATTCTTTGCAGTGAGGACCCTGCCCAGGGCCAGGGTCCCCTGGGCACATCCTTTTTCCATTTTCCCTGGGAAAGAAAACTCTGCAGTCCAGGTTGCTGATGTCAGTTTGTAGGGCTCCCTTGGGTCTATCAGGGCAGCACAAGTTTGAGGTGGGGACAACTTCGGTGTGGGGTGCATCCTTCGATATAAGGATTTTTTGAAGTCAGGGCCAGGGGCCCCCGGGCACATCCTTTGGCCATTTTCCCTGGGAAAGAAAACTCAGCAGTCCAGGTTCCTGATGTCAGTTTGTAGGGCTCCCTTGGGTCTATCTGGGCAGCACAAGTTTGAGGTGGGGACAAACTCGGTGTGGGGTCCATCCTTCGATATAAGGATTTTTAGCAGTCAGGTCCCAGCCCAGTGCCATGGTCCCCAGGGCACATCCTTTGGCCATTTTCCCTGGAAAAGAAAACTCACCAGTCCAGGTTGCTGATGTCAGTTTGTAGGGCTCCCTTGGGTCTATCTAGGCAGCAGAAATTTGAGGAGCGGACAATTTAGGTCGGTTATCCATCCTTCGATAGCGGGATTCTTTTCAGTCAGGTCCCAGCCGAGTGCCAGGAACCCCAGGGAACATCCTTGGGCCATTTTCCCTGGGAAAGAACACTCACCAGTCCAGGTTCCTGATATCAGTTTGTAGGGCTCCCTTGGGTCTATCAGGGCAGCACAAGTTTGAGGTGGGGACAACTTCGGTGTGGGGTCCATCCTTCGATATAAGGATTTTTTTCAGTGAGGACCCTGCCCAGGGCCAGGGGCCCCTGGGCACATCCTTTGGCCATTTTCCCTGGGAAAGAAATCTCACCAGTCCAGGTTGCTGATGTCAGTTTGTAGAGCTCCCTTGGGTCTATCAGGGCAGCACAAGTTTGAGGTGGGGACAACTTCGGTGTGGGGTCCATCCTTCGATATAAGGATTCTTTGCAGTGAGGACCCTGCCCAGGGCCAGGGGCCCCTGGGCACACCCTTTTTCCATTTTCCCTGGGAAAGAAAACTCACCAGTCCAGGTTCCTGATGTCAGTTTGTAGGGCTCCCTTGGGTCTATCAGGGCACCACAAGTATGAGATGCGGACAACTTCGGTGTGGGGTCCATCCTTCGATATAAGTATTTTTTCCATTCATGGCCCAGCCCAGGGCTAGGGGCCCCTGGGCACATCCTCTGGCCATTTTCCCTGGGAAAGAAAACTCACCAGTCCAGGTTCCTGATGTCAGTTTGTAGGGCTCCCTTGCGTCTATCTGGGCAGCACAAGTATGAGATGGGGACAACTTCGGTCTGGGGTCCATCCTTCGATATATACGGATTTTTTGCAATCATGCCCCAGCCCACGGCCAAGGGCCCCTGGGCACATACTTTGGCCATTTTCCCTGAGAAAGAAAACTCACCAGTCCAGGTTGCTGATGTCAGTTTGTAGGGCTCCCTTGGGTCTATCTGGGCAGCAGAAATTTGAGGAGCGGACCAGTTTGGTCTGCGATGCATTCTTCCATATAGGGATTTTGTGCAGTCAGGTCCCTGCCGAGTGCCAGGGGCCCCAGGGAACATCCTTTGGCCATTTTCCCTGGGAAAGAAAACTCACCAGTCCAGGTTCCTGATGTCAGTTTGTAGGGCTCCCTTAGGTCTACCTGGGCAGCACAACTTTTAGGAGGGGACAATTTTGGTCTGTAATCCAGCCTTCGATATAGGGATTCTTTACAGTCAGGGCCCAGCCAGGGGCCAAGGGGCCCCTGGGCACATCCTTTGGCCATTTTCCCTGGGAAAGAAAACTCACCAGTCCAGCTTGCTGATGCCAGTTTGTAGGGCTCACTTGGGTCTATCTGGGTAGCACAACTTTCAGGAGCGGACAACTTCGGTCTGGGGTCCATCCTTCGATATAAGGATTTTTTTCAGTGAGGACCCTGCCCAGGGCCAGAGGCCCCTGGGCACATCCTTTTTCCATTTTCCCTGGAAAACAAAACTCAGCAGTCAATGTTGATGATGTCAGTTTGTAGGGCTCCCTTGGGTCTATCTGGGCAGCACAAGTTTGAGGTGGGGACAACTTCGGTGTGGGGTCCATCCTTCGATATAAGGATTTTTTGCATTCAGGTCCCAGCCCAGTGCCAGGGTCCCGAGGGCACATCCTTTGGTCATTTTCCCTGGAAAAGGAAACTCAGCAGTCCAGGTTCCTGATGTCAGTTTGTAGGGCTCCCTTGGGTCTATCTGGGCAGCAGAAATTTGAGGAGCGGACAATTTTAGTCTGCGATCCATCCTTCGATATTGGGATTCTTTGCAGTCAGGTGTCAGCCGAGTGCCAGGGTCCCCAGGGAACATCCTTTGGCCATTTTCCCTGGGAAAGAAAACTCAGCAGTCCAGGTTGCTGATGTCAGTTTGTAGGGCTCCCTTGGGTCTATCAGGGCAGCACAAGTATGAGATGGGGACAACTTCAGTCTGGTGTCCATCCTTCGATATAAGGATTCTTTGAAGTCAAGGCCCAGCCGAGAGCCATGGGCCCCTGGGCATATTCTTTGGCCATTTTCCCTGGGAAAGAACACTCACCAGTCCAGGTTCCTGATGTCAGTTTGTAGGGCTCCCTTAGGTCTATCAGGGCAGCACAAGTTTGAGGTGGGGACAACTTCGGTGTGGGGTCCATCCTTCGATATAAGGATTTTTTGCAGTGAGGACCCTGCCCAGAGCCAGGGGCCCCTGGGCACATCCTTTGGCCATTTTCCCTGGGAAAGAAAACTCTGCAGTCCAGGTTCCTGATGTCAGTTTGTAGGGCTCCCTTGGGTCTATCAGGGCAGCACAAGTTTGAGGTGGGGACAACTTCGGTGTGGGGTCCATCATTCGATATAAGGATTTCTTGCAGTCAGGGCCAGGGTCCCCAGGGCACATCCTTTGGCCATTTTCCCTGGAAAAGAAAACTCAGCAGTCCAGGTTGCTGATGTCAGTTTGTAGGGCTCCCTTGGGTCTATCAGGGCAGCACAAGTTTGAGGTGGGGACAACTTCGGTGTGGTGTCCATCCTTCGATATAAGGATTTTTTGAAGTCAGGGCCAGGGGCCCCCGGGCACATCCTTTGGCCATTTTCCCTGGGAAAGAAAACTCACCAGTCCAGGTTGCTGATGTCAGTTTGTAGGGCTCCCTTGGGTCTATCTGGGCAGCACAAGTTTGAGGTGGGGACAACTTCGGTCTGGGGTCCATCCTTCGATATAAGGATTTTTAGCAGTCAGGTCCCAGCCCAGTGCCAGGGTCCCCAGGGCACATCCTTTGGCCATTTTCCCTGGAAAAGAAAACTCAACAGTCCAGGTTCCTGATGTCAGTTTGTAGGGCTCCCTTGGGTCTATCTGGGCAGCAGAAATTTGAGGAGCGGAAAATTTTGGTCTGTTATCCCTCCTTCGATATAAGGATTCTTTGCAGACAGGTCCCAGCCGAGTGCCAGGGTCCCCAGGGAACATCCTTTGGCCATTTCCCCTGGGAAAGAAAACTCACCAGTCCAGGTTCCTGATGTCAGTTTGTAGGGCTCCCTTGGGTCTATCTGGGCAGCACAACTTTGAGGAGGGGACAATTTTGCTCTGTAATCCATCCTTCGATATAGGGATTCTTTACAGTCAGGCCCCAGCCAGGGGCCAGGGGCCCCTGGGCACATCCTTTGGCCATTTTCCCTGGGAAAGAAAACTCACCAGTCCAGGTTGCTGATGTCAGTTTGTAGGGCTCCCTTGGGTCTATCTGGGCAGCACAAGTTTGAGGTGGGGACAACTTCAGTCTGGGGTCCATCCTTCGATATAAGGATTCTTTGAAGTCAAGGCCCAGCCGAGGGCCATGGGCCCCTGGGCACATTCTTTGGCCATTTTCCCTGGGAAAGAAAACTCACCAGTCCAGGTTCCTGATGTCAGTTTGTAGGGCTCCCTTGGGTCTATCTGGGCAGCAGAAATTTGAGGAGCGGACAATTTTGATCTGTTATCCATCCTTCGATATAAGGATTCTTTTCGGTCAGGTCCCAGCCGAGTGCCAGGGGCCCCAGGGAACATCCTTTGGCCATTTTCCCTGGGAAAGAAAACTCACCAGTCCAGGTTCCTGATGTCAGTTTGTAGGGCTCCCTTGGGTCTATCAGGGCAGCAGAAATTTTAGGAGGGGACAACTTCGATCTGGGGTCCATCCTTCGATATAGGGATTCTTTACAGTCAGGACCCAGCCCAGGTCCAGGGGCCCCTGGGCACATCCTTTGGCCATTTTTCCTAGGAAAGAAAATTCACCAGTCCAGGTTCCTGATGTTAGTTTGTAGGGCTCCCTTGGGTCTATCAGGGCAGCACAAGTATGAAATGGGGACAACTTCGGTCTGGGGTCCATCCTTCGATATAAGGATTTTTTGCAGTCATGTTCCAGCCCAGGGCCAGGGGCCCCTGGGCACATCCTTTGGCCATTTTCCCTGGGAAAGAAAACTCACCAGTCCAGGTTCCTGATGTCAGTTTGTAGGGCTCCCTTGGGTCTATCTGGGCAGCAGAAATTTGAGGAGCGGACAAGTTTGGTCTGCGATGCATCCTTCCATAGAGGGATTCTGTGCAGTCAGGTCCCTGCCGAGTGCCAGGGGCCCCAGGGAACATCCTTTGGCCATTTACCCTGGGAAAGAAAACTCACCAGTCCAGGTTCCTGATGTCAGTTTGTAGGGCTCCCTTAGGTCTACCTGGGCAGCACAACTTTGAGGAGGGGACAATTTTGGTCTGTAATCCAGCCTTCGATATAGGGATTCTTTACAGTCAGGCCCCAGCCAGGGGCCAGGGGCCCCTGGGCACATCCTTTGGCCATTTTCCCTGGGAAAGAAAACTCAGCAGTCCAGGTTCCTGATGCCAGTTTGTAGGGCTCACTTGGGTCTATCTGGGTAGCACAACTTTCAGGAGCGGACAACTTCGGTGTGGGGTCCATCCTTCGATATAAGGATTTTTAGCAGTCAGGTCCCAGCCCAGTGCAGGGGTCCCCTGGGCACATCCTTTTTCCATTTTCCCTGGGAAAGAAAACTCAGCAGTCCAGGTTCCTGATGTCAGTTTGTAGGGCTCCCTTAGGTCTATCAGGGCAGCACAATTTTGAGGTGGGGACAACTTCGGTGTGGGGTCCATCCTTCGATATAAGGATTTTTTTCAGTGAGGACCCTGCCCAGGGCCAGGGGCCCCTGGGCACAACCTTTTTCCATTTTCCCTGGGAAAGAAAACTCACCAGTCCAGGTTCCTGATGTCAGTTTGTAGGGCTCCCTTGGGTCTATCAGGGCAGCACAAGTTTGAGGTGGGGACAACTTCGGTGTGGGGTCCCTCCTTCGATATAAGGATTTTTTGCAGTGAGGACCCTGCCCAGGGCCAGAGGCCCCTGGGCACATCCTTTTTCCATTTTCCCTGGAAAACAAAACTCAGCAGTCAATGTTGATGATGTCAGTTTGTAGGGCTCCCTTGGGTCTATCAGGGCAGCACAAGTTTGAGGTGGGGACAACTTCGGTGTGCGGTCCATCCTTCGATATAAGGATTCTTTGCAGTCAGGGCCAGGGGCCCCCAGGCACATCCTTTGGCCATTTTCCCTGGGAAAGAAAACTCAGCAGTCCAGGTTGCTGATGTCAGTTTGTAGGGCTCCCTTGGATCTATCAGGGCAGCACAAATTTGAGGTGGGGACAACTTCGGTGTGGGGTCCATCCTTCGATATAAGGATTTTTTGCATTCAGGTCCCAGCCCAGTGCCAGGGTCCCGAGGGCACATCCTTTGGCCATTTTCCCTGGAAAAGAAAACTCACCAGTCCAGGTTCCTGATGTCAGTTTGTAGGGCTCCCTTGGGTCTATCTGGGCAGCAGAAATTTGAGGAGCGGACAATTTTAGTCTGCGATCCATCCTTCGATATTGGGATTCTTTGCAGTCAGGTGTCAGCCGAGTGCCAGGGTCCCCAGGGAACATCCTTTGGCCATTTTCCCTGGGAAAGAAAACTCAGCAGTCCAGGTTGCTGATGTCAGTTTGTAGGGCTCCCTTGGGTCTATCAGGGCACCACAAGTATGAGATGAGGACAACTTCACTCTGGTGTCCATCCTTCGATATAAGGATTCTTTGAAGTCAAGGCCCAGCCGAGAGCCATGGGCCCCTGGGCACATTCTTTGGCCATTTTCCCTGGGAAAGAACACTCACCAGTCCAGGTTCCTGATGTCAGTTTGTAGGGCTCCCTTAGGTCTATCAGGGCAGCACAAGTTTGAGGTGGGGACAACTTCGGTGTGGGGTCCATCCTTCGATATAAGGATTTTTTGCAGTGAGGACCCTGCCCAGAGCCAGGGGCCCCTGGGCACATCCTTTGGCCATTTTCCCTGGGAAAGAAAACTCTGCAGTCCAGGTTGCTGATGTCAGTTTGTAGGGCTCCCTTGGGTCTATCAGGGCAGCACAAGTTTGAGGTGGGGACAACTTCGGTGTGGGGTCCATCCTTCGATATAAGGATTCTTTGCAGTGAGGACCCTGCCCAGGTCCAGGGGCCCCTGGGCACATCCTTTGGCCATTTTCCCTGGGAAAGAAAACTCAGCAGTCCAGGTTCCTGATGTCAGTTTGTAGGGCTCCCTTGGGTCTATCAGGGCAGCACAAGTTTGAGGTGGGGACAACTTCGGTGTGGGGTCCATCCTTCGATATAAGGATTTTTTGCAGTGAGGACCCTGCCCAGGCCCAAGGGCCCCTGGGCATATCCTTTTTCCATTTTCCCTGGGAAAGAAAACTCAGCAGTCCAGGTTGCTGATGTCACTTTGTAGGGCTCCCTTGGGTCTATCAGGGCACCACAAGTTTGAGGTGGGGACAACTTCGGGGTGGGGTCCATCCCTCGATATAAGGATTTTTTGCAGTCAGGGCCAGGGTCCCCAGGGCACATCCTTTGGCCATTTTCCCTGGAAAAGAAAACTCAGCAGTCCAGGTTGCTGATGTCAGTTTGTAGGGCTCCCTTGGGTCTATCAGGGCAGCACAAGTTTGAGGTGGGGACAACTTCGGTGTGGTGTCCATCCTTCGATATAAGGATTTTTTGAAGTCAGGGCCAGGGGCCCCCGGGCACATCCTTTGGCCATTTTCCCTGGGAAAGAAAACTCACCAGTCCAGGTTGCTGATGTCAGTTTGTAGGGCTCCCTTGGGTCTATCTGGGCAGCACAAGTTTGAGGTGGGGACAACTTCGGTGTGGGGTCCATCCTTCGATATAAGGATTTTTAGCAGTCAGGTCCCAGCCCAGTGCCAGGGTCCCCAGGGCACATCCTTTGGCCATTTTCCCTGGAAAAGAAAACTCAACAGTCCAGGTTCCTGATGTCAGTTTGTAGGGCTCCCTTGGGTCTATCTGGGCAGCAGAAATTTGAGGAGCGGAAAATTTTGGTCTGTTATCCCTCCTTCGATATAAGGATTCTTTGCAGACAGGTCCCAGCCGAGTGCCAGGGGCCCCAGGGAACATCCTTTGGCCATTTCCCCTGGGAAAGAAAACTCACCAGTCCAGGTTCCTGATGTCAGTTTGTAGGGCTCCCTTGGGTCTATCTGGGCAGCACAACTTTGAGGAGGGGACAATTTTGCTCTGTAATCCATCCTTCGATATAGGGATTCTTTACAGTCAGGCCCCAGCCAGGGGCCAGGGGCCCCTGGGCACATCCTTTGGCCATTTTCCCTGGGAAAGAAAACTCACCAGTCCAGGTTGCTGATGTCAGTTTGTAGGGCTCCCTTGGGTCTATCTGGGCAGCACAAGTTTGAGGTGGGGACAACTTCAGTCTGGGGTCCATCCTTCGATATAAGGATTCTTTGAAGTCAAGGCCCAGCCGAGGGCCATGGGCCCCTGGGCACATTCTTTGGCCATTTTCCCTGGGAAAGAAAACTCACCAGTCCAGGTTCCTGATGTCAGTTTGTAGGGCTCCCTTGGGTCTATCTGGGCAGCAGAAATTTGAGGAGCGGACAATTTTGATCTGTTATCCATCCTTCGATATAAGGATTCTTTTCGGTCAGGTCCCAGCCGAGTGCCAGGGGCCCCAGGGAACATCCTTTGGCCATTTTCCCTGGGAAAGAAAACTCAGCAGTCCAGGTTCCTGATGTCAGTTTGTAGGGCTCCCTTGGGTCTATCAGGGCAGCAGAAATTTTAGGAGGGGACAACTTCGATCTGGGGTCCATCCTTCGATATAGGGATTCTTTACAGTCAGAACCCAGCCCAGGTCCAGGGGCCCCTGGGCACATCCTTTGGCCATTTTTCCTACGAAAGAAAATTCACCAGTCCAGGTTCCTGATGTTAGTTTGTAGGGCTCCCTTGGGTCTATCAGGGCAGCACAAGTATGAAATGGGGACAACTTCGGTCTGGGGTCCATCCTTCGATATAAGGATTTTTTGCAGTCATGTTCCAGCCCAGGGCCAGGGGCCCCTGGGCACATCCTTTGGCCATTTTCCCTGGGAAAGAAAACTCACCAGTCCAGGTTCCTGATGTCAGTTTGTAGGGCTCCCTTGGGTCTATCTGGGCAGCAGAAATTTGAGGAGCGGACAAGTTTGGTCTGCGATGCATCCTTCCATAGAGGGATTCTGTGCAGTCAGGTCCCTGCCGAGTGCCAGGGGCCCCAGGGAACATCCTTTGGCCATTTACCCTGGGAAAGAAAACTCACCAGTCCAGGTTCCTGATGTCAGTTTGTAGGGCTCCCTTAGGTCTACCTGGGCAGCACAACTTTGAGGAGGGGGCAATTTTGGTCTGTAATCCAGCCTTCGATATAGGGATTCTTTACAGTCAGGCCCCAGCCAGGGGCCAGGGGCCCCTGGGCACATCCTTTGGCCATTTTCCCTGGGAAAGAAAACTCACCAGTCCAGCTTGCTGATGCCAGTTTGTAGGGCTCACTTGGGTCTATCTGGGTAGCACAACTTTCAGGAGCGGACAACTTCGGTCTGGGGTCCATCCTTCGATATAAGGATTTTTAGCAGTCAGGTCCCAGCCCAGTGCCAGGGTCCCCTGGGCACATCCTTTTTCCATTTTCCCTGGGAAAGAAAACTCTGCAGTCCAGGTTCCTGATGTCAGTTTGTAGGGCTCCCTTAGGTCTATCAGGGCAGCACAATTTTGAGGTGGGGACAACTTCGGTGTGGGGTCCATCCTTCGATATAAGGATTTTTTGCAGTGAGGACCCTGCCCAGGGCCAGGGGCCCCTGGGCACATCCTTTTTCCATTTTCCCTGGGAAAGAAAACTCACCAGTCCAGGTTCCTGATGTCAGTTTGTAGGGCTCCCTTGGGTCTATCAGGGCAGCACAAGTTTGAGGTGGGGACAACTTCGGTGTGGGGTCCCTCCTTCGATATAAGGATTTTTTGCAGTGAGGACCCTGCCCAGGGCCAGAGGCCCCTGGGCACATCCTTTTTCCATTTTCCCTGGAAAACAAAACTCAGCAGTCAATGTTGATGATGTCAGTTTGTAGGGCTCCCTTGGGTCTATCAGGGCAGCACAAGTTTGAGGTGGGGACAACTTCGGTGTGCGGTCCATCCTTCGATATAAGGATTCTTTGCAGTCAGGGCCAGGGGCCCCCAGGCACATCCTTTGGCCATTTTCCCTGGGAAAGAAAACTCAGCAGTCCAGGTTCCTGATGTCAGTTTGTAGGGCTCCCTTGGATCTATCAGGGCAGCACAAATTTGAGGTGGGGACAACTTCGGTGTGGGGTCCATCCTTCGATATAAGGATTTTTTGCATTCAGGTCCCAGCCCAGTGCCAGGGTCCCGAGGGCACATCCTTTGGCCATTTTCCCTGGAAAAGAAAACTCACCAGTCCAGGTTCCTGATGTCAGTTTGTAGGGCTCCCTTGGGTCTATCTGGGCAGCAGAAATTTGAGGAGCGGACAATTTTAGTCTGCGATCCATCCTTCGATATTGGGATTCTTTGCAGTCAGGTGTCAGCCGAGTGCCAGGGTCCCCAGGGAACATCCTTTGGCCATTTTCCCTGGGAAAGAAAATTCACCAGTCCAGGTTGCTGATGTCAGTTTGTAGGGCTCCCTTGGGTCTATCAGGGCACCACAAGTATGAGATGGGGACAACTTCAGTCTGGTGTCCATCCTTCGATATAAGGATTCTTTGAAGTCAAGGCCCAGCCGAGAGCCATGGGCCCCTGGGCACATTCTTTGCCATTTTCCCTGGGAAAGAACACTCACCAGTCCAGGTTGCTGATGTCAGTTTGTAGGGCTCCCTTGGGTCTATCAGGGCAGCACAAGTTTGAGGTGGGGACAACTTCGGTGTGGGGTCCATCCTTCGATATAAGGATTTTTTGCAGTGAGGACCCTGCCCAGGGCCAGGGGCCCCTGGGCACATCCTTTGGCCATTTTCCCTGGGAAAGAAAACTCACCAGTCCAGGTTGCTGATGTCAGTTTGTAGGGCTCCCTTGGGTCTATCAGGGCAGCACAAGTTTGAGGTGGGGACAATTTCAGTGTGGGGTCCATCCTTCGATATAAGGATTCTTTGCAGTGAGGACCCTGCCCAGGGCCAGGGGCCCCTGGGCACATCCTTTTTCCATTTTACCTGGAAAAGAATACTCAGCAGTCCAGGTTGCTGATGTCAGTTTGTAGGGCTCCCTTGGGTCTATCAGGGCAGCACAAGTTTGAGGTGGGGACAACTTCGGTGTGGGGTGCATCTTTCGATATAAGGATTTTTTTCAGTGAGGACCCTGCCCAGGGCCAGGGGCCCCTGGGCACATCCTTTTTCCATTTTCCCTGGGAAAGAAAACTCACCAGTCCAGGTTGCTGATGTCAGTTTGTAGGGCTCCCTTGGGTCTATCAGGGCAGCACAAGTTTGAGGTGGGGACAACTTCGGTGTTGGGTCCATGCTTCGATATAAGGATTTTTTGCAGTCAGGGCCAGGGTCCCCAGGGCACAACCTTTGGCCATTTTCCCTGGAAAAGAAAACTCAGCAGTCCAGGTTGCTGATGTCAGTTTGTAGGGCTCCCTTGGGTCTATCAGGGCAGCACAACTTTGAGGTGGGGACAACTTCGGTGTGGGGTCCATCCTTCGATATAAGGATGTTTTGAAGTCAGGGCCAGGGGCCCCCGGGCACATCCTTTGGCCATTTTCCCTGGGAAAGAAAACTCACCAGTCCAGGTTGCTGATGTCAGTTTGTAGGGCTCCCTTGGGTCTATCTGGGCAGCAAAAGTTTGAGGTGGGGACAACTTCAGTGTGGGGTCCATCCTTCGATATAAGGATTTTTTTCAGTGAGGACCCTGCCCAGTGCCATGGTCCCCAGGGCACATCCTTTGGCCATTTTCCCTGGAAAAGAAAACTCAACAGTCCAGGTTCCTGATGTCAGTTTGTAGGGCTCCCTTGGGTCTATCTGGGCAGCAGAAATTTGAGGAGCGGACAATTTTGGTCTGTTATCCATCCTTCGATATAAGGATTCTTTTCAGTCAGGTCCCAGCCGAGTGCCAGGGGCCCCAGGGAACATCCTTTGGCCATTTTCCCTGGGAAAGAAAATTCACCAGTCCAGGTTGCTGATGTCAGTTTGTAGGGCTCCCTTCGGTCTATCAGGGCAGCAGAAATTTTAGGAGGGGACAACTTCGGTCTGGGGTCCATCCTTCGATATAGGGATTCTTTACAGTCAGGACCCAGCCCAGGTCCAGGGGCCCCTGGGCACATCCTTTGGCCATTTTTCCTAGGAAAGAAAATTCACCAGTCCAGGTTCCTGATGTTAGTTTGTAGGGCTCCCTTGGGTCTATCAGGGCAGAACAAGTATGAGGTGGGGACAACTTCGGTGTGGGGTCCATCCTTCGATATAAGGATTTTTTGCAGTCATGTTCCAGCCCAGGGCCAGGGGCCCCTGGGCACATCCTTTGGCCATTTTCCCTGGGAAAGAAAACTTACCAGTCCAGGTTCCTGATGTCCGTTTGTAGGGCTCCCTTGGGTCTACCTGGGCAGCACAACTTTGAGGAGGGGACAATTTTGGCCTGTAATCCAGCCTTCGATATAGGGATTCTTTACAGTCAGGGCCCAGCCAGGGGCCAGGGGCCCCTGGGCACATCCTTTGGCCATTTTCCCTGGGAAAGAAAACTCACCAGTCCAGGTTGCTGATGCCAGTTTGTAGGGCTCCCTTGGGTCTATCAGGGCAGCACAAGTTTGAGATGGGGACAACTTCGGTGTGGGGTCCATCCTTCGATGTAAGGATTTTTAGCAGTCAGGTCCCAGCCCAGTGCAAGGGTCCCCAGGGCACATCCTTTGGCCATTTTCCCTGGAAAAGAAAACTCACCAGTCCAGGTTCCTGATGTCAGTTTGTAGGGCTCCCTTGGGTCTATCTGGGCAGCAGAAATTTGAGGAGCGGAAAATTTTGGTCTGTTATCCATCCTTCGATAGAGGGATTCTTTTCAGTCAGGTCCCAGCCGAGTGCCAGGGGCCCCAGGGAACATCCTTTGGCCATTTTCCCTGGGAAAGAAAATTCACCAGTCCAGGTTGCTGATGTCAGTTTGTAGGGCTCCCTTGGGTCTATCAGGGCAGCACAAGTATGAGATGGGGACAACTTCAGTCTGGTGTCCATCCTTCGATATAAGGATTCTTTGAAGTCAAGGCCCAGCCGAGAGTCATGGGCCCCTGAGCACATTCTTTGCCATTTTCCCTGGGAAAGAACACTCACCAGTCCAGGTTCCTGATGTCAGTTTGTAGGGCTCCCTTGGGTCTATCAGGGCAGCACAAGTTTGAGGTGGGGACAACTTCGGTGTGGGGTGCATCCTTCGATATAAGGATTCTTTGCAGTGAGGACCCTGCCCAGGGCCAGGGGCCCCTGGGGACATTCTTTGGCCATTTTCCCTGGGAAAGAACACTCACCAGTCCAGGTTCCTGATGTCAGTTTGTAGGGCTCCCTTAGGTCTATCAGGGTAGCACAAGTTTGAGGTGGGGACAACTTCGGTGTGGGGTCCATCCTTCGATATAAGGATTTTTTGCAATGAGGACCCTGCCCAGGGCCAGGGGCCCCTGGGCACATCCTTTTTCCATTTTCCCTGGGAAAGAAACTCAGCAGTCCAGGTTGCTGATGTCAGTTTGTAGGGCTCCCTTGGGTCTATCAAGGCACCACAAGTTTGAGGTGGGGACAACTTCGGTGTGCGGTCCATCCTTCGATATAAGGATTCTTTGCAGTGAGGACCCTGCCCAGGGCCAGGGGCCCCTGGGCACATCATTTTCCATTTTACCTGGGAAAGAAAACTCAGCAGTCCAGGATCCTGATGTCAGTTTGTAGGGCTCCCTTGGGTCTATCAGGGCAGCACAAATTTGAGGTGGGGACAACTTCGGTGTGGGGTCCATCCTTCGATATAAGGATTATTTGCAGTCAGGGCCAGGGGCCCCCAGGTACATCCTTTGGCCATTTTCCCTGGGAAAGAAAACTCACCAGTCCAGGTTCCTGATGTCAGTTTGTAGGGCTCCCTTGGGTCTATCAGGGCAGCACAAGTTTGAGGTGGGGACAACTTCGGTGTGGGATGCATCCTTCGATATAAGGATTTTTTGCAGTCAGGGCCAGGGGCCCCCGGGCACACCCTTTGGCCATTTTCCCTGGGAAAGAAAACTCACCAGTCCAGGTTGCTGATGTCAGTTTGTAGGGCTCCCTTGGGTCTATCAGGGCAGCACAAATTTGAGGTGGGGACAATTTCGGTGTGGGGTCCATCTTTCGATATAAGGATTTTTTGCATTCAGGTCCCAGCCCAGTGCCAGGGTCCCGAGGGCACAACCTTTGGCCATTTTCCCTGGAAAAGAAAACTCACCAGTCCAGGTTGCTGATATCAGTTTGTAGAGCTCCCTTGGGTCTATCTGGGCAGCAGAAATTTGAGGAGCAAACAATCTTGGTCTGCGATCCATCCTTCGATATTGGGATTATTTGCAGTCAGGTGTCAGCCGAGTGCCAGGGGCCCCAGGGAACATCCTTTGGCCATTTTCCCTGGGAAAGAAAATTCACCAGTCCAGGTTGCTGATGTCAGTTTGTAGGGCTCTCTTGGGTCTATCAGGGCAGCACAAGTATGAGATGGGGACAACTTCAGTCTGGTGTCCATCCTTCGATATAAGGATTCTTTGAAGTCAAGGCCCAGCCGAGAGCCATGGGCCCCTGGGCACATTCTTTGGCCATTTTCCCTGGGAAAGAAAACTCACCAGTCCAGGTTCCTGATGTCACTTTGTAGGGCTCCCTTGGGTCTATCAGGGCAGCACAAGTTTGAGGTGGGGACAACTTCGGTGTGGGGTCCATCCTTCGATATAAGGATTTTTTGCAGTGAGGACCCTGCCCATTGCCAGGGGCCCCTGGGCACATCCTTTTTCCATTTTCCCTGGGAAAGAAAACTCAGCAGTCCAGGTTCCTGATGTCAGTTTGTAGGGCTCCCTTGGGTCTATCAGGGCAGCACAAGTATGAGGTGGGGACAACTTCGGTGTGGGGTCCCTCCTTCGATATAAGGATTCTTTGCAGTGAGGACCCTGCCCAGGGCCAGGGGCCCCTGGGCACAACCTTTTTCCATTTTCCCTGGGAAAGAAAACTCACCAGTCCAGGTTGCTGATGTCAGTTTGTAGGGCTCCCTTGGGTCTATCAGGGCACCACAAGTTTGAGGTGGGGACAACTTCGGTGTGGGGTGCATCCTTCGATATAAGGATTTTTTTCAGTGAGGACCCTGCCCAGGGCCAGGGGCCCCTGGGCACATCCTTTTTCCATTTTCCCTGGGAAAGAAAACTCACCAGTCCAGGTTCCTGATGTCAGTTTGTAGGGCTCCCTTGGGTCTATCAGGGCAGCACAAGTTTGAGGTGGGGACAACTTCGGTGTTGGGTCCATCCTTCGATATAAGGATTTTTTTCAGTGAGGACCCTGCCCAGGGCCAGGGGCCCCTGGGCACATCCTTTTTCAATTTACCCTGGGAAAGAAAACTCAGCAGTCCATGTTGATGATGTCAGTTTGTAGGGCTCCCTTGGGTCTATCAGGACAGCACAAGTTTGAGGTGGGGACAACTTCGGTGTGGGGTCCATCCTTCGATATAAGGATTATTTGAAGTCAGGGCCAGGGGCCCCCAGGCACACCCTTTGGCCATTTTCCCCGGGAAAGAAAACTCAGCAGTCCAGGTTCCTGATGTCAGTTTGTAGGGCTCCCTTGGGTCTATCAGGGCAGCACAAGTTTGAGGTGGGGACAACTTCGGTGTGGGGTCCATCCTTCGATATAAGGATTTTTTGCAGTCAGGGCCAGGGGCCCCCGGGCACATCCTTTGGCCATTTTCCCTGGGAAAGAAAACTCACCAGTCCAGGTTGCTGATGTCAGTTTGTAGGGCTCCCTTGGGTCTATCAGGGCAGCACAAATTTGAGGTGGGGACAACTTCGGTGTGGGGTCCATCTTTCGATATAAGGATTTTTAGCAGTCAGGCCCCAGCCCAGGGCCAGGGGCTCCTGGGCACATCCTTTGGCCATTTTCCCTGGAAAAGAAAACTCAACAGTCCAGGTTCCTGATGTCAGTTTGTAGAGCTCCCTTGGGTCTATCTGGGCAGCAGAAATTTGAGGAGCAAACAATCTTGGTCTGCGATCCATCCTTCGATATTGGGATTATTTGCAGTCAGGTGTCAGCCGAGTGCCAGGGGCCCCAGGGAACATCCTTTGGCCATTTTCCCTGGGAAAGAAAATTCACCAGTCCAGGTTGCTGATGTCAGTTTGTAGGGCTCTCTTGGGTCTATCAGGGCAGCACAAGTATGAGATGGGGACAATTTCAGTCTGGTGTCCATCCTTCGATATAAGGATTCTTTGAAGTCAAGGCCCAGCCAAGAGCCATGGGCCCCTGGGCACATTCTTTGGCCATTTTCCCTGGGAAAGAAAACTCACCAGTCCAGGTTCCTGATGTCAGTTTGTAGGGCTCCCTTGGGTCTATCAGGGCAGCAGAAATTTTAGGAGGGGACAACTTCGGTCTGGGGTCCATCCTTCGATATAGGGATTCTTTACAGTCAGGACCCAGCCCAGGTCCAGGGGCCCCTGGGCACATCCTTTGGTTATGTTTCCTAGGAAAGAAAATTCACCAGTCCAGGTTCCTGATGTTAGTTTGTAGGGCTCCCTTGGGCCTATCAGGGCAGCACAATTATGAGATGGGGACAACTTCGGTCTGGGGTCCATCCTTCGATATAAGAATTTTTTGCAGTCATGTTCCAGCCCAGGGCCATGGACCCCTGGGCACATCCTTTGGCCATTTTCCCTGGGAAAGAAAACTCACCAGTCCAGGTTCCTGATGCCAGTTTGTAGGGCTCACTTGGGTCTATCTGGGTAGCACAACTTTCAGGAGCGGACAACTTCGGTCTGGGGTCCATCGTTCGATATAAGGAGTTTTAGCAGTCAGGTCGCAGCTCAGTGCCAGGGTCCCCAGGGCACAACCTTTGGCCATTTTCTCTGTGAATGAAAACTCACCAGTCCAGGTTGCTGATGTCACTTTGTAGGGCTCCCTTGGGTCTATCTGGGCAGCAGAAATTTGAGGAGCAAACAATCTTGGTCTGCGATCCATCCTTCGATATTGGGATTATTTGCAGTCAGGTGTCAGCCGAGTGCCAGGGTCCCCAGGGAACATCCTTTGGCCATTTTCCCTGGGAAAGAAAATTCACCAGTCCAGGTTGCTGATGTCAGTTTGTAGGGCTCTCTAGGGTCTATCAGGGCAGCACAAGCATGAGATGGGGACAACTTCAGTCTGGTGTCCATCCTTCGATATAAGGATTCTTTGAAGTCAAGGCCCAGCCGAGAGCCATGGGCCCCTGGGCACATTCTTTGGCCATTTTCCCTGGGAAAGAACACTCACCAGTCCAGGTTGCTGATGTCAGTTTGTAGGGCTCCCTTAGGTCTATCAGGGCAGCACAAGTTTGAGGTGGGGACAACTTCGGTGTGGGGTCCATCTTTCGATATAAGGATTTTTTGCAGTCAGGGCCAGGGGCCCCCGGGCACATCCTTTGGCCATTTGCCCTGGGAAAGAAAACTCACCAGTCCAGGTTGCTGATGTCAGTTTGTAGGGCTCCCTTGGGTCTATCAGGGCAGCACAAATTTGAGGTGGGGACAACTTCGGTGTGGGGTCCATCTTTCGATATAAGGATTTTTAGCAGTCAGGCCCCAGCCCAGGGCCAGGGGCTCCTGGGCACATCCTTTGGCCATTTTCCCTGGAAAAGAAAACTCAACAGTCCAGGTTGCTGATGTCAGTTTGTAGAGCTCCCTTGGGTCTATCTGGGCAGCAGAAATTTGAGGAGCAAACAATCTTGGTATGCGATCCATCCTTCGATATTGGGATTATTTGCAGTCAGGTGTCAGCCGAGTGCCAGGGGCCCCAGGGAACACCCTTTGGCCATTTTCCCTGGGAAAGAAAATTCACCAGTCCAGGTTGCTGATGTCAGTTTGTAGGGCTCTCTTGGGTCTATCAGGGCAGCACAAGTATGAGATGGGGACACCTTCAGTCTGGTGTCCATCCTTCGATATAAGGATTCTTTGAAGTCAAGGCCCAGCCAAGAGCCATGGGCCCCTGGGCACATTCTTTGGCCATTTTCCCTGGGAAAGAAAACTCACCAGTCCAGGTTCCTGATGTCAGTTTGTAGGGCTCCCTTGGGTCTATCTGGGCAGCAGAAATTTTAGGAGGGGACAACTTCGGTCTGGGGTCCATCCTTCGATATAGGGATTCTTTACAGTCAGGACCCAGCCCAGGTCCAGGGGCCCCTGGGCACATCCTTTGGCCATGTTTCCTAGGAAAGAAAATTCACCAGTCCAGGTTCCTGATGTTAGTTTGTAGAGCTCCCTTGGGTCTATCAGGGCAGCACAAGTATGAGATGGGGACAACTTCGGTCTGGGGTCCATCCTTCGATATAAGAATTTTTTGCAGTCATGTTCCAGCCCAGGGCCATGGACCCCTGGGCACATCCTTTGGCCATTTTCCCTGGGAAAGAAAACTCACCAGTCCAGGTTGCTGATGTCAGTTTGTAGGGCTCTCTTGGGTTTATCTGGGCAGTAGAAATTTGAGGAGCGGACCAGTTTGGTCTGCGATCCATCCTTCGATATAAGGATTTTTAGCAGTCATGTCCCAGCCCAGTGCCAGGGTCCCCAGGGCACATCCTTTGGCTATTTTCCCTGGAAAAGAAAACTCACCAGTCCAGGTTCCTGATGTCAGTTTGTAGGGCTCCCTTAGGTCTATCAGGGCAGCACAAGTTTGAGGTGGGGACAACTTCGGTGTGGGGTCCATCCTTCGATATAAGGATTTTTTGCAGTGAGGACCCTGCCCAGGGCCAGGGGCCCCTGGGCACATCCTTTTTCCATTTTCCCTGGGAAAGAAAACTCACCAGTCCAGGTTCCTGATGTCAGTTTGTAGGGCTCCCTTGGGTCTATCAGGGCAGCACAAGTATGAGGTGGGGACAACTTCGGTGTGGGGTCCCTCCTTCGATATAAGGATTCTTTGCCGTGAGGACCCTGCCCAGGGCCAGGGGCCCCTGGGCACATCCTTTTTCCATTTTCCCTGGGAAAGAAAACTCACCAGTCCAGGTTGCTGATGTCAGTTTGTAGGGCTCCCTTGGGTCTATCAGGGCACCACAAGTTTGAGGTGGGGACAACTTCGGTGTGGGGTGCATCCTTCGATATAAGGATTTTTTTCAGTGAGGACCCTGCCCAGGGCCAGGGGCCCCTGGGCATATCCTTTTTCCATTTTCCCTGGGAAAGAAAACTCACCAGTCCAGGTTCCTGATGTCAGTTTGTAGGGCTCCCTTGGGTCTATCAGGGCAGCACAAGTTTGAGGTGGGGACAACTTCGGTGTTGGGTCCATCCTTCGATATAAGGATTTTTTTCACTGAGGACCCTGCCCAGGGCCAGGGGCCCCTGGGCACATCCTTTTTCCATTTTCCCTGGGAAAGAAAACTCAGCAGTCCATGTTGATGATGTCAGTTTGTAGGGCTCCCTTGGGTCTATCAGGGCAGCACAAATTTGAGGTGGGGACAACTTCGGTGTGGGGTCCATCTTTCGATATAAGGATTTTTAGCAGTCAGGCCCCAGCCCAGGGCCAGGGGCTCCTGGGCACATCCTTTGGCCATTTTCCCTGGAAAAGAAAACTCAACAGTCCAGGTTCCTGATGTCAGTTTGTAGAGCTCCCTTGGGTCTATCTGGGCAGCAGAAATTTGATCAGCAAACAATCTTGGTCTGCGATCCATCCTTCGATATTGGGATTATTTGCAGTCAGGTGTCAGCCGAGTGCCAGGGGCCCCAGGGAACATCCTTTGGCCATTTTCCCTGGGAAAGAAAATTCACCAGTCCAGGTTGCTGATGTCAGTTTGTAGGGCTCTCTTGGGTCTATCAGGGCAGCACAAGTATGAGATGGGGACAATTTCAGTCTGGTGTCCATCCTTCGATATAAGGATTCTTTGAAGTCAAGGCCCAGCCAAGAGCCATGGGCCCCTGGGCACATTCTTTGGCCATTTTCCCTGGGAAAGAAAACTCACCAGTCCAGGTTCCTGATGTCAGTTTGTAGGGCTCCCTTGGGTCTATCAGGGCAACACAAATTTGAGGTGGGGACAACTTCGGTGTGGGGTCCATCTTTCGATATAAGGATTTTTAGCAGTCAGGCCCCAGCCCAGGGCCAGGGGCTCCTGGGCACATCCTTTGGCCATTTTCCCTGGAAAAGAAAACTCAACAGTCCAGGTTCCTGATGTCAGTTTGTAGAGCTCCCTTGGGTCTATCTGGGCAGCAGAAATTTGAGGAGCAAACAATCTTGGTCTGCGATCCATCCTTCGATATTGGGATTATTTGCAGTCAGGTGTCAGCCGAGTGCCAGGGGCCCCAGGGAACATCCTTTGGCCATTTTCCCTGGGAAAGAAAATTCACCAGTCCAGGTTCCTGATGTCAGTTTGTAGGGATCCCTTGGGTCTATCAGGGCAGCACAAGTATGAGATGGGGACAATTTCAATTTGGTGTCCATCCTTCGATATAAGGATTCTTTGAAGTCAAGGCACAGCCAAGAGCCATGGGCCCCTGGGCACATTCTTTGGCCATTTTCCCTGGGAAAGAAAACTCACCAGTCCAGGTTCCTGATGTCAGTTTGTAGGGCTCCCTTGGGTCTATCAGGGCAGCAGAAATTTTAGGAGGGGACAACTTCGGTCTGGGGTCCATCCTTCGATATAGGGATTCTTTACAGTCAGGACCCAGCCCAGGTCCAGGGGCCCCTGGGCACATCCTTTGGTTATGTTTCCTAGGAAAGAAAATTCACCAGTCCAGGTTCCTGATGTCAGTTTGTAGGGCTCTCTTGGGTTTATCTGGGCAGCAGAAATTTGAGGAGCGGACCAGTTTGGTCTGCGATCCATCCTTCGATATAAGGATTTTTAGCAGTCATGTCCCAGCCCAGTGCCAGGGTCCCCAGGGCACATCCTTTGGCTATTTTCCCTGGAAAAGAAAACTCACCAGTCCAGGTTCCTGATGTCAGTTTGTAGGGCTCCCTTAGGTCTATCAGGGCAGCACAAGTTTGAGGTGGGGACAACTTCGGTGTGGGGTCCATCCTTCGATATAAGGATTTTTTGCAGTGAGGACCCTGCCCAGGGCCAGGGGCCCCTGGGCACATCCTTTTTCCATTTTCCCTGGGAAAGAAAACTCAGCAGTCCAGGTTCCTGATGTCAGTTTGTAGGGCTCCCTTGGGTCTATCAGGGCAGCACAAGTATGAGGTGGGGACAACTTCGGTGTGGGGTCCCTCCTTCGATATAAGGATTCTTTGCAGTGAGGACCCTGCCCAGGGCCAGGGGCCCCTGGGCACATCCTTTTTCCATTTTCCCTGGGAAAGAAAACTCACCAGTCCAGGTTGCTGATGTCAGTTTGTAGGGCTCCCTTGGGTCTATCAGGGCACCACAAGTTTGAGGTGGGGACAACTTCGGTGTGGGGTGCATCCTTCGATATAAGGATTTTTTTCAGTGAGGACCCTGCCCAGGGCCAGGGGACCCTGGGCACATCCTTTTTCCATTTTCCCTGGGAAAGAAAACTCACCAGTCCAGGTTCCTGATGTCAGTTTGTAGGGCTCCCTTGGGTCTATCAGGGCAGCACAAGTATGAGATGGGGACAACTTCGGTCTGGGGTCCATCCTTCGATATAAGAATTTTTTGCAGTCATGTTCCAGCCCAGGGCCATGGACCCCTGGGCACATCCTTTGGCCATTTTCCCTGGTAAAGAAAACTCACCAGTCCAGGTTCCTGATGTCAGTTTGTAGGGCTCTCTTGGGTTTATCTGGGCAGCAGAAATTTGAGGAGCGGACCAGTTTGGTCTGCGATCCATCCTTCGATATAAGGATTTTTAGCAGTCATGTCCCAGCCCAGTGCCAGGGTCCCCAGGGCACATCCTTTGGCTATTTTCCCTGGAAAAGAAAACTCACCAGTCCAGGTTCCTGATGCCAGTTTGTAGGGCTCACTTGGGTCTATCTGGGTAGCACAACTTTCAGGAGCGGACAACTTCGGTCTGGGGTCCATCGTTCGATATAAGGAGTTTTAGCAGTCAGGTCGCAGCTCAGTTCCAGGGTCCCCAGGGCACAACCTTTGGCCATTTTCTCTGTGAATGAAAACTCACCAGTCCAGGTTGCTGATGTCACTTTGTAGGGCTCCCTTGGGTCTATCTGGGCAGCAGAAATTTGAGGAGCAAACAATCTTGGTCTGCGATCCATCCTTCGATATTGGGATTATTTGCAGTCAGGTGTCAGCCGAGTGCCAGGGGCCACAGGGAACATCCTTTGGCCATTTTCCCTGGGAAAGAAAATTCACCAGTCCAGGTTGCTGATGTCAGTTTGTAGGGCTCTCTAGGGTCTATCAGGGCAGCACAAGCATGAGATGGGGACAACTTCAGTCTGGTGTCCATCCTTCGATATAAGGATTCTTTGAAGTCAAGGCCCAGCCGAGAGCCATGGGCCCCTGGGCACATTCTTTGGCCATTTTCCCTGGGAAAGAACACTCACCAGTCCAGGTTGCTGATGTCAGTTTGTAGGGCTCCCTTAGGTCTATCAGGGCAGCACAAGTTTGAGGTGGGGACAACTTCGGTGTGGGGTCCATCTTTCGATATAAGGATTTTTTGCAGTCAGGGCCAGGGGCCCCCGGGCACATCCTTTGGCCATTTGCCCTGGGAAAGAAAACTCACCAGTCCAGGTTGCTGATGTCAGTTTGTAGGGCTCCCTTGGGTCTATCAGGGCAGCACAAATTTGAGGTGGGGACAACTTCGGTGTGGGGTCCATCTTTCGATATAAGGATTTTTAGCAGTCAGGCCCCAGCCCAGGGCCAGGGGCTCCTGGGCACATCCTTTGGCCATTTTCCCTGGAAAAGAAAACTCAACAGTCCAGGTTGCTGATGTCAGTTTGTAGAGCTCCCTTGGGTCTATCTGGGCAGCAGAAATTTGAGGAGCAAACAATCTTGGTATGCGATCCATCCTTCGATATTGGGATTATTTGCAGTCAGGTGTCAGCCGAGTGCCAGGGGCCCCAGGGAACATCCTTTGGCCATTTTCCCTGGGAAAGAAAATTCACCAGTCCAGATTGCTGATGTCAGTTTGTAGGGCTCTCTTGGGTCTATCAGGGCAGCACAAGTATGAGATGGGGACAACTTCAGTCTGGTGTCCATCCTTCGATATAAGGATTCTTTGAAGTCAAGGCCCAGCCGAGAGCCATGGGCCCCTGGGCACATTCTTTGGCCATTTTCCCTGGGAAAGAAAACTCACCAGTCCAGGTTCCTGATGTCAGTTTGTAGGGCTCCCTTGGGTCTATCAGGGCAGCAGAAATTTTAGGAGGGGACAACTTCGGTCTGGGGTCCATCCTTCGATATAGGGATTCTTTACAGTCAGGACCCAGCCCAGGTCCAGGGGCCCCTGGGCACATCCTTTGGCCATGTTTCCTAGGAAAGAAAAATCACCAGTCCAGGTTCCTGATGTTAGTTTGTAGAGCTCCCTTGGGTCTATCAGGGCAGCACAAGTCTGAGATGGGGACAACTTCGGTCTGGGGTCCATCCTTCGATATAAGAATTTTTTGCAGTCATGTTCCAGCCGAGGGCCATGGACCCCTGGGCACATCCTTTGGCCATTTTCCCTGGGAAAGAAAACTCACCAGTCCAGGTTCCTGATGTCAGTTTGTAGGGCTCTCTTGGGTTTATCTGGGCAGCAGAAATTTGAGGAGCGGACCAGTTTGGTCTGCGATCCATCCTTCGATATAAGGATTTTTAGCAGTCATGTCCCAGCCCAGTGCCAGGGTCCCCAGGGCACATCCTTTGGCTATTTTCCCAGGAAAAGAAAACTCACCAGTCCAGGTTCCTGATGCCAGTTTGTAGGGCTCCCTTGGGTCTATCAGGGCAGCACAAGTTTGAGGTGGGGACAACTTCGGTGTTGGGTCCATCCTTCGATATAAGGATTTTTTGCAGTCAGGGCCAGGGGCCCCCGGGCACATCCTTTGGCCATTTTCCCTGGGAAAGAAAATTCACCAGTCCAGGTTGCTGATGTCAGTTTGTAGGGCTCTCTTGGGTCTATCAGGGCAGCACAAGTATGAGATGGGGACAATTTCAGTCTGGTGTCCATCCTTCGATATAAGGATTCTTTGAAGTCAAGGCCCAGCCAAGAGCCATGGGCCCCTGGGCACATTCTTTGGCCATTTTCCCTGGGAAAGAAAACTCACCAGTCCAGGTTCCTGATGTCAGTTTGTAGGGCTCCCTTGGGTCTATCAGGGCAGCAGAAATTTTAGGAGGGGACAACTTCGGTCTGGGGTCCATCCTTCGATATAGGGATTCTTTACAGTCAGGACCCAGCCCAGGTCCAGGGGCCCCTGGGCACATCCTTTGGTTATGTTTCGTAGGAAAGAAAATTCACCAGTCCAGGTTCCTGATGTCAGTTTGTAGGGCTCTCTTGGGTTTATCTGGGCAGCACAAGTTTGAGGAGCGGACCAGTTTGGTCTGCGATCCATCCTTCGATATAAGGATTTTTAGCAGTCATGTCCCAGCCCAGTGCCAGGGTCCCCAGGGCACATCCTTTGGCTATTTTCCCTGGAAAAGAAAACTCACCAGTCCAGGTTCCTGATGCCAGTTTGTAGGGCTCACTTGGGTCTATCTGGGTAGCACAACTTTCAGGAGCGGACAACTTCGGTCTGGGGTCCATCGTTCGATATAAGGAGTTTTAGCAGTCAGGTCGCAGCTCAGTGCCAGGGTCCCCAGGGCACAACCTTTGGCCATTTTCTCTGTGAATGAAAACTCACCAGTCCAGGTTGCTGATGTCACTTTGTAGGGCTCCCTTGGGTCTATCTGGGCAGCAGAAATTTGAGGAGCAAACAATCTTGGTCTGCGATCCATCCTTCGATATTGGGATTATTTGCAGTCAGGTGTCAGCCGAGTGCCAGGGTCCCCAGGGAACATCCTTTGGCCATTTTCCCTGGGAAAGAAAACTCACCAGTCCAGGTTCCTGATGTCAGTTTGTAGGGCTCTCTAGGGTCTATCAGGGCAGCACAAGCATGAGATGGGGACAACTTCAGTCTGGTGTCCATCCTTCGATATAAGGATTCTTTGAAGTCAAGGCCCAGCCGAGAGCCATGGGCCCCTGGGCACATTCTTTGGCCATTTTCCCTGGGAAAGAACACTCAGCAGTCCAGGTTGCTGATGTCAGTTTGTAGGGCTCCCTTAGGTCTATCAGGGCAGCACAAGTTTGAGGTGGGGACAACTTCGGTGTGCGGTCCATCTTTCGATATAAGGATTCTTTGCAGTCAGGGCCAGGGGCCCCCGGGCACATCCTTTGGCCATTTGCCCTGGGAAAGAAAACTCACCAGTCCAGGTTGCTGATGTCAGTTTGTAGGGCTCCCTTGGGTCTATCAGGGCAGCACAAATTTGAGGTGGGGACAACTTCGGTGTGGGGTCCATCTTTCGATATAAGGATTTTTAGCAGTCAGGCCCCAGCCCAGGGCCAGGGGCTCCTGGGCACATCCTTTGGCCATTTTCCCTGGAAAAGAAAACTCAACAGTCCAGGTTGCTGATGTCAGTTTGTAGAGCTCCCTTGGGTCTATCTGGGCAGCAGAAATTTGAGGAGCAAACAATCTTGGTATGCGATCCATCCTTCGATATTGGGATTATTTGCAGTCAGGTGTCAGCCGAGTGCCAGGGGCCCCAGGGAACATCCTTTGGCCATTTTCCCTGGGAAAGAAAATTCACCAGTCCAGGTTGCTGATGTCAGTTTGTAGGGCTCTCTTGGGTCTATCAGGGCAGCACAAGTATGAGATGGGGACAACTTCGGTCTGGGGTCCATCCTTCGATATAAGGATTCTTTGAAGTCAAGGCCCAGCCAAGAGCCATGGGCCCCTGGGCACATTCTTTGGCCCTTTTCCCTGGGAAAGAAAACTCACCAGTCCAGGTTCCTGATGTCAGTTTGTAGGGCTCCCTTGGGTCTATCAGGGCAGCAGAAATTTTAGGAGGGGACAACTTCAGTCTGGGGTCCATCCTTCGATATAGGGATTCTTTACAGTCAGGACCCAGCCCAGGTCCAGGGGCCCCCGGGCACATCCTTTGGTCATTTTCCCTTGGAAAGAAAACTCACCAGTCCAGGTTCCTGATGTTAGTTTGTAGGGCTCCCTTGGGTCTATCAGGGCAGCACAAGTATGAGATGGGGACAACTTCGGTCTGGGGTCCATCCTTCGATATAAGAATTTTTTGCAGTCATGTTCCAGCCCAGGGCCATGGACCCCTGGGCACATCCTTTGGCCATTTTCCCTGGGAAAGAAAACTCACCAGTCCAGGTTCCTGATGTCAGTTTGTAGGGCTCTCTTGGGTTTATCTGGGCAGCAGAAATTTGAGGAGCGGACCAGTTTGGTCTGCGATCCATCCTTCGATATAAGGATTTTTAGCAGTCATGTCCCAGCCCAGTGCCAGGGTCCCCAGGGCACATCCTTTGGCTATTTTCCCTGGAAAAGAAAACTCACCAGTCCAGGTTCCTGATGCCAGTTTGTAGGGCTCACTTGGGTCTATCTGGGTAGCACAACTTTCAGGAGCGGACAACTTCGGTCTGGGGTCCATCGTTCGATATAAGGAGTTTTAGCAGTCAGGTCGCAGCTCAGTGCCAGGGTCCCCAGGGCACAACCTTTGGCCATTTTCTCTGTGAATGAAAACTCTGCAGTCCAGGTTGCTGATGTCACTTTGTAGGGCTCCCTTGGGTCTATCTGGGCAGCAGAAATTTGAGGAGCAAACAATCTTGGTCTGCGATCCATCCTTCGATATTGGGATTATTTGCAGTCAGGTGTCAGCCGAGTGCCAGGGTCCCCAGGGAACATCCTTTGGCCATTTTCCCTGGGAAAGAAAATTCACCAGTCCAGGTTGCTGATGTCAGTTTGTAGGGCTCTCTAGGGTCTATCAGGGCAGCACAAGCATGAGATGGGGACAACTTCAGTCTGGTGTCCATCCTTCGATATAAGGATTCTTTGAAGTCAAGGCCCAGCCGAGAGCCATGGGCCCCTGGGCACATTCTTTGGCCATTTTCCCTGGGAAAGAACACTCAGCAGTCCAGGTTGCTGATGTCAGTTTGTAGGGCTCCCTTAGGTCTATCAGGGCAGCACAAGTTTGAGGTGGGGACAACTTCGGTGTGCGGTCCATCTTTCGATATAAGGATTTTTTGCAGTCAGGGCCAGGGGCCCCCGGGCACATCCTTTGGCCATTTGCCCTGGGAAAGAAAACTCACCAGTCCAGGTTGCTGATGTCAGTTTGTAGGGCTCCCTTGGGTCTATCAGGGCAGCACAAATTTGAGGTGGGGACAACTTCGGTGTGGGGTCCATCTTTCGATATAAGGATTTTTAGCAGTCAGGCCCCAGCCCAGGGCCAGGGGCTCCTGGGCACATCCTTTGGCCATTTTCCCTGGAAAAGAAAACTCAACAGTCCAGGTTGCTGATGTCAGTTTGTAGAGCTCCCTTGGGTCTATCTGGGCAGCAGAAATTTGAGGAGCAAACAATCTTGGTATGCGATCCATCCTTCGATATTGGGATTATTTGCAGTCAGGTGTCAGCCGAGTGCCAGGGGCCCCAGGGAACATCCTTTGGCCATTTTCCCTGGGAAAGAAAATTCACCAGTCCAGGTTGCTGATGTCAGTTTGTAGGGCTCTCTTGGGTCTATCAGGGCAGCACAAGTATGAGATGGGGACAACTTCAGGCTGGTGTCCATCCTTCGATATAAGGATTCTTTGAAGTCAAGGCCCAGCCAAGAGCCATGGGCCCCTGGGCACATTCTTTGGCCATTTTCCCTGGGAAAGAAAACTCACCAGTCCAGGTTCCTGATGTCAGTTTGTAGGGCTCCCTTGGGTCTATCAGGGCAGCAGAAATTTTAGGAGGGGACAACTTCGGTCTGGGGTCCATCCTTCGATATAGGGATTCTTTACAGTCAGGACCCAGCCCAGGTCCAGGGGCCCCTGGGCACATCCTTTGGCCATTTTTCCTAGGAAAGAAAATTCACCAGTCCAGGTTCCTGATGTTAGTTTGTAGAGCTCCCTTGGGTCTATCAGGGCAGCACAAGTATGAGATGGGGACAACTTCGGTCTGGGGTCCATCCTTCGATATAAGAATTTTTTGCAGTCATGTCCCAGCCCAGTGCCAGGGTCCCCAGGGCACATCCTTTGGCTATTTTCCCTGGAAAAGAAAACTCACCAGTCCAGGTTCCTGATGCCAGTTTGTAGGGCTCACTTGGGTCTATCTGGGTAGCACAACTTTCAGGAGCGGACAACTTCGGTCTGGGGTCCATCGTTCGATATAAGGAGTTTTAGCAGTCAGGTCGCAGCTCAGTGCCAGGGTCCCCAGGGCACAACCTTTGGCCATTTTCTCTGTGAATGAAAACTCACCAGTCCAGGTTGCTGATGTCACTTTGTAGGGCTCCCTTGGGTCTATCTGGGCAGCAGAAATTTGAGGAGCAAACAATCTTGGTATGCGATCCATCCTTCGATATTGGGATTATTTGCAGTCAGGTGTCAGCCGAGTGCCAGGGGCCACAGGGAACATCCTTTGGCCATTTTCCCTGGGAAAGAAAATTCACCAGTCCAGGTTGCTGATGTCAGTTTGTAGGGCTCTCTTGGTTCTATCAGGGCAGCACAAGTATGAGATGGGGTCAACTTCAGTCTGGTGTCCATCCTTCGATATAAGGATTCTTTGAAGTCAAGGCCCAGCCGAGAGCCATGGGCCCCTGGGCACATTCTTTGGCCATTTTCCCTGGGAAAGAACACTCACCAGTCCAGGTTCCTGATGTCAGTTTGTAGGGCTCCCTTAGGTCTATCAGGGCAGCACAAGTTTGAGGTGGGGACAACTTCGGTGTGGGGTCCATCCTTCGATATAAGGATTTTTTGCAGTGAGGACCGTGCCCAGGGCCAGGGGCCCCTGGGCACATCCTTTTTCCATTTTCCCTGGGAAAGAAAACTCAGCAGTCCAGGTTGCTGATGTCAGTTTGTAGGGCTCCCTTGGGTCTATCAGGGCAGCACAAGTATGAGGTGGGGACAACTTCGGTGTGGGGTCCATCCTTCGATATAAGGATTCTTTGCAGTGAGGACCGTGCCCAGGGCCAGGGGCCCCTGGGCACATCCTTTTTCCATTTTCCCTGGGAAAGAAAACTCACCAGTCCAGGTTGCTGATGTCAGTTTGTAGGGCTCCCTTGGGTCTATCAGGGCACCACAAGTTTGAGGTGGGGACAACTTCGGTGTGGGGTGCATCCTTCGATATAAGGATTTTTTCAGTGAGGACCCTGCCCAGGGCCAGGGGCCCCTGGGCACATCCTTTTTCCATTTTCCCTGGGAAAGAAAACTCAGCAGTCCAGGTTCCTGATGTCAGTTTGTAGGGCTCCCTTGGGTCTATCAGGGCAGCACAAGTTTGAGGTGGGTACAACTTCGGTGTTGGGTCCATCCTTCGATATAAAGATTTTTTTCAGTGAGGACCCTGCCCAGGGCCAGGGGCCCCTGGGCATATCCTTTTTCCATATTCCCTGGGAAAGAAAACTCAGCAGTCCATGTTGATGATGTCAGTTTGTAGGGCTCCCTTGGGTCTATCAGGACAGCACAAGTTTGAGGTGGGGACAACTTCGGTGTGGGGTCCATCCTTCGATATAAGGATTTTTTGCAGTCAGGGCCAGGGTCCCCTGGGCACATCCTTTGGCCATTTTCCCTGGGAAAGAAAACTCAGCAGTCCAGGTTCCTGATATCAGTTTGTAGGGCTCCCTTGGGTCTATCAGGGCAGCACAAGTTTGAGGTGGGGACAACTTCGGTGTGGGGTCCATCCTTCGATATAAGGATTTTTTGCAGTCAGGGCCAGGGTCCCCTGGGCACATCCTTTGGCCATTTTCCCTGGGAAAGAAAACTCACCAGTCCAGGTTCCTGATGTCAGTTTGTAGGGCTCCCTTGGGTCTATCTGGGCAGCACAAGTTTGAGGTGGGGACAACTTCGGTGTGGGGTCCATCCTTCGATATAGGGATTCTTTACAGTCCGGCCCCAGCCAGTGGCCAGGGGCCCCTGGGCACATCCTTTGGCCATTTTCCCTGGGAAAGAAAACTCACCAGTCCAGCTTGCTGATGCCAGTTTGTAGGGCTCCCTTGGGTCTATCTGGGTAGCACAACATTCAGGAGCGGACAACTTTGGTCTGGGTTCCATCGTTTGATATAAGGATTTTTAGCAGTCAGGTCGCAGCTCAGTGCCAGGGTCCCCAGGGCACAACCTTTGGCTATTTTCCCTGTGAAAGAAAACTCACCAGTCCAGGTTCCGGATGTCACTTTGTAGGGCTCCCTTGGGTCTATCAGGGCAGCACAAGTTTGAGATGGGGACAATTTCAGTCTGGGGTCCATCCTTCGATATAAGGATTTTTAGCAGTCAGGTCCCAGCCCAGTGCAAGGGTCCCCAGGGCACATCCTTTGGCCATTTTCCCTGGAAAACAAAACTCACCAGTCCAGGTTGCTGATGTCAGTTTGTAGGGCTCCCTTGGGTCTATCTGGGCAGCAGAAATTTGAGGAGCAAACAATTTTGGTCTGTTATCCATCCTTCGATATAGGGATTCTTTACAGTCAGGACCCAGCCCAGGTCCAGGGGCCCCTGGGCACATCCTTTGGCCATTTTTCCTACGAAAGAAAATTCACCAGTCCAGGTTCCTGATGTTAGTTTGTAGGGCTCCCTTGGGTCTATCAGGGCAGCACAAGTATGAGATGGGGACAACTTCGGTCTGGGGTCCATCCTTCGATATAAGGATTTCTTGCAGTCATGTGCCAGCCCAGGGCCAGGGGCCCCTGGGCACAACCTTTGGCCATTTTCCCTGGGAAAGAAAACTCACCAGTCCAGGTTCCTGATGTCAGTTTGTAGGGCTCCCTTGGGTCTATCAGGGCAGCACAAATTTGAGGTGGGGACAACTTCGGTGTGGGGTCCATCTTTCGATATAAGGATTTTTTGCATTCAGGTCCCAGCCCAGTGCCAGGGTCCCGAGGGCACATCCTTTGGCCATTTTCCCTGGAAAAGAAAACTCACCAGTCCAGGTTGCTGATGTCAGTTTGTAGAGCTCCCTTGGGTCTATCTGGGCAGCAGAAATTTGAGGAGCAAACAATCTTGGTCTGCGATCCATCCTTCGATATTGGGATTATTTGCAGTCAGGTGTCAGCCGAGTGCCAGGGGCCCCAGGGAACATCCATTGGCCATTTTCCCTGGGAAAGAAAATTCACCAGTCCAGGTTGCTGATGTCAGTTTGTAGGGCTCTCTTGGGTCTATCAGGGCAGCACAAGTATGGGATGGGGACAACTTCAGTCTGGTGTCCACCCTTCGATATAAGGATTCTTTGAAGTCAAGGCCCAGCCGAGAGCCATGGGCCCCCAGGCACATCCTTTTTCCATTTTCCCTGGGAAAGAAAACTCAGCAGTCCAGGTTGCTGATGTCAGTTTGTAGGGCTCCCTTGGGTCTATCAGGGCAGCACAAGTTTGAGGTGGGGACAACTTCGGTGTGGGGTCCCTCCTTCGATATAAGGATTCTTTGCAGTGAGGACCCTGCCCAGGGCCAGGGGCCCCTGGGCACATCCTTTTTCCATTTTCCCTGGGAAAGAAAACTCACCAGTCCAGGTTGCTGATGTCAGTTTGTAGGGCTCCCTTGGGTCTATCACGGCACCACAAGTTTGAGGTGGGGACAACTTCAGTGTGGGGTCCATCCTTCGATATAAGGATTTTTTGCAGTCAGGGCCAGGGTCCCCTGGGCACATCCTTTGGCCATTTTCCCTGGGAAAGAAAACTCAGCAGTCCAGGTTCCTGATGTCAGTTTGTAGGGCTCCCTTGGGTCTATAAGGGCAGCACAAGTTTGAGGTGGGGACAACTTCGGTGTGGGGTCCATCGTTCGATATAAGGATTTTTTGAAGTCAGGGCCAGGGGCCCCCGGGCACATCCTTTGGTCATTTTCCCTTGGAAAGAAAACTCACCAGTCCAGGTTGCTGATGTCAGTTTGTAGGGCTCCCTTGGGTCTATCTGGGCAGCACAAATTTGAGGTGGGGACAACTTCGGTGTGGGGTCCATCCTTCGATATAAGGATTCTTCGAAGTCAAGGCCCAGACGAGAGCCATGGGCCCCTGGGCACATTCTGTGGCCATTTTCCCTGGGAAAGAACACTCACCAGTCCAGGTTCCTGATGTCAGTTTGTAGGGCTCCCTTGGGTCTATCAGGGCAGCACAAGTTTGAGGTGGGGACAACTTCGGTGTGGGGTCCATCCTTCGAAATAAGGATTTTTTTCAGTGAGGACCGTGCCCAGGGCCAGGGGCCCCTGGGCACATCCTTTTTCCATTTTCCCTGGGAAAGAAAACTCAGCAGTCCAGGTTCCTGATGTCAGTTTGTAGGGCTCCCTTGGGTCTATCAGGGCAGCACAAGTTTGAGGTGGGGACAACTTCGGTGTGGGGTCCATCCTTCGATATAAGGATTCTTTGCAGTGAGGACCCTGCCCAGGGCGAGGGGCCCCTGGGCACATCCTTTTTCCATTTTCCCTGGGAAAGAAAACTCAGCAGTCCAGGTTCCTGATGTCAGTTTGTAGGGCTCCCTTGGGTCTATCAGGGCACCACAAGTTTGAGGTTGGGACAACTTCGGTGTGGGGTCCATCCTTCGATATAAGGATTTTTTTCAGTGAGGACCCTGCCCAGGGCCAGGGGCCCCTGGGCACAACCTTCTTCCATTTTCCCTGGGAAAGAAAACTCACCAGTCCAGGTTCCTGATGTCACTTTGTAGGGCTCCCTTGGGTCTATCAGGGCAGCACAATTTTGAGGTGGGGACAACTTCGGTGTTCGGTCCATCCTTCGATATAAGGATTTTTTGCAGTCAGGGCCAGGGGCCCCCAGGCACATCCTTTGGCCATTTTCCCTGGGAAAGAAAACTCACCTGTCCAGGTTCCTGATGTCAGTTTGTAGGGCTCCCTTGGGTCTATAAGGGCAGCACAAGTTTGAGGTGGGGACAACTTCGGTGTGGGGTCCATCCTTCGATATAAGGATTTTTTGCAGTCAGGTCCAGGGGCCCCCGGGCACATCCTTTGGCCATTTTCCCTGGGAAAGAAAACTCAGCAGTCCAGGTTGCTGATGTCAGTTTGTAGGGCTCCCTTGGGTCTATCAGGGCAGCACAAATTTGAGGTGGGGACAACTTCGGTGTGGAGTCCATCCTTCGATATAAGGAATTTTTGCATTCAGGTCCCAGCCCAGTGCCAGGGTCCCGAGGGCACATCCTTTGGCCATTTTCCCTGGAAAAGAAAACTCACCAGTCCAGGTTCCTGATGTCAGTTTGTACGGCTCCCTTGGGTCTATCTGGGCAGCAGAAATTTGAGGAGCAAACAATTTTGGTCTGCGATCCATCCTTCGATATTGGGATTCTTTGCAGTCAGGTGTCAGCCGAGTGCCAGGGTCCCAAGGGAACATCCTTTGGCCATTTTCCCTGGGAAAGAAAATTCACCAGTCCAGGTTGCTGATGTCAATTTGTAGGGCTCCCTTGGGTCTATCAGGGCAGCACAAGTATGAGATGGGGACAACTTCAGTCTGGTGTCCATCCTTCGATATAAGGATTCTTTGCAGTCAGGTCCTAGCACAGTGCCAGGGGCCCCAGGGCAAACCCTTTGGCAATTTTCCCTGGGAAAGAAAACTCAGCAGTCCAGGTTGCTGATGTCGGTTTGTAGGGCTTCCTTGGGTCTATCTGGGCAGCAGAAATTTGAGGAGGGGTCGACTTTGGTCTGTGATCCATCCTTCGATATATGGATTTTTTGCAGTCAGGCCCCAGCCCAGGGCCAGGGGCCCCTAGGCACATCCTTTGGCCATTTTCCCTTGGAAAGAAAACTCACCAGTCCAGGTTCCTGATGTCAGTTTGTAGGGCTCCCTTGGGTCTATCAGGGCAGCACATATTTTATTTCGGGACAACTTCGGTCTGGGGTCCATCCTTCAATATAAGGAGTCTTTGAAATCAGGGCCCAGCCCAGGGCCAGGGGCCCCTGGGCACATCATTTGGCCATTTTCCCTGGGAAAGGAAACTCACCAGTCCAGGTTCCTGATGTCAGTTTGTAGGGCTCCCTTGGGTCTATCAGGGTAGCACAAGATTCAGGAGGGGACAATTTTGGTCTGTGATCCATCCTTCGATATTGGGATTCTTTACAGTCAGGACCGACCCCAGGGCCAGGGGCCCCTGGGCACATCCTTTGGCCATTTTCCCTGGGAAAGAAAACTCACCAGTCCAGGTTCCTGATGTCAGTTTGTAGGGCTCCCTTGGGTCTATCAGGGCAGCACAAGTTTGAGGTGGGGACAACTTCGGTGTGGGGTCCATCCTTCGATATAAGGATTCTTTGCAGTGAGGACCCTGCCCAGGGCGAGGGGCCCCTGGGCACATCCTTTTTCCATTTTCCCTGGGAAAGAAAACTCAGCAGTCCAGGTTGCTGATGTCAGTTTGTAGGGCTCCCTTGGGTCTATCAGGGCAGCAGAAATTTTAGGAGGGGACAACTTCGATCTGGGGTCCATCCTTCGATATAGGGATTCTTTACAGTCAGGACCCAGCCCAGGTCCAGGGGCCCCTGGGCACATCTTCTCGCCATTTTTCCTAGGAAAGAAAATTCACCAGTCCAGGTTCCTGATGTTAGTTTGTAGGGCTCCCTTGGGTCTATCAGGGCAGCACAAGTATGAAATGGGGACAACTTCGGTCTGGGGTCCATCCTTCGATATAAGGATTTTTTGCAGTCATGTTCCAGCCCAGGGCCAGGGGCCCCTGGGCACATCCTTTGGCCATTTTCCCTGGGAAAGAAAACTCACCAGTCCAGGTTCCTGATGTCAGTTTGTAGGGCTCCCTTGGGTCTACCTGGGCAGCAGAAATTTGAGGAGCGGACAAGTTTGGTCTGCGATGCATCCTTCCATAGAGGGATTCTGTGCAGTCAGGTCCCTGCCGAGTGCCAGGGGCCCCAGGGAACATCCTTTGGCCATTTACCCTGGGAAAGAAAACTCACCAGTCCAGGTTCCTGATGTCAGTTTGTAGGGCTCCCTTAGGTCTACCTGGGCAGCACAACTTTGAGGAGGGGACAATTTTGGTCTGTAATCCAGCATTCGATATAGGGATTCTTTACAGTCAGGCCCCAGCCAGGGGCCAGGGGCCCCTGGGCACATCCTTTGGCCATTTTCCCTGGGAAAGAAAACTCACCAGTCCAGCTTGCTGATGCCAGTTTGTAGGGCTCACTTGGGTCTATCTGGGTAGCACAACTTTCAGGAGCGGACAACTTCGGTCTGGGGTCCATCCTTCGATATAAGGATTTTTAGCAGTCAGGTCCCAGCCCAGTGCCAGGGTCCCCTGGGCACATCCTTTTTCCATTTTCCCTGGGAAAGAAAACTCAGCAGTCCAGGTTCCTGATGTCAGTTTGTAGGGCTCCCTTAGGTCTATCAGGGCAGCACAAGTTTGAGGTGGGGACAACTTCGGTGTGGGGTCCATCCTTCGATATAAGGATTTTTTGCAGTGAGGACCCTGCCCAGGGCCAGGGGCCCCTGGGCACATCCTTTTTCCATTTTCCCTGGGAAAGAAAACTCACCAGTCCAGGTTCCTGATGTCAGTTTGTAGGGCTCCCTTGGGTCTATCAGGGCAGCACAAGTTTGAGGTGGGGACAACTTCGGTGTGGGGTCCCTCCTTCGATATAAGGATTTTTTGCAGTGAGGACCCTGCCCAGGGCCAGAGGCCCCTGGGCACATCCTTTTTCCATTTTCCCTGGAAAACAAAACTCAGCAGTCAATGTTGATGATGTCAGTTTGTAGGGCTCCCTTGGGTCTATCAGGGCAGCACAAGTTTGAGGTGGGGACAACTTCGGTGTGCAGTCCATCCTTCGATATAAGGATTCTTTGCAGTCAGGGCCAGGGGCCCCCAGGCACATCCTTTGGCCATTTTCCCTGGGAAAGAAAACTCAGCAGTCCAGGTTCCTGATGTCAGTTTGTAGGGCTCCCTTGGATCTATCAGGGCAGCACAAATTTGAGGTGGGGACAACTTCGGTGTGGGGTCCATCCTTAGATATAAGGATTTTTTGCATTCAGGTCCCAGCCCAGTGCCAGGGTCCCGAGGGCACATCCTTTGGCCATTTTCCCTGGAAAAGAAAACTCACCAGTCCAGGTTCCTGATGTCAGTTTGTAGGGCTCCCTTGGGTCTATCTGGGCAGCAGAAATTTGAGGAGCGGACAATTTTAGTCTGCGATCCATCCTTCGATATTGGGATTATTTGCAGTCAGGTGTCAGCCGAGTGCCAGGGTCCCCAGGGAACATCCTTTGGCCATTTTCCCTGGGAAAGAAAATTCACCAGTCCAGGTTGCTTATGTCAGTTTGTAGGGCTCCCTTGGGTCTATCAGGGCACCACAAGTATGAGATGGGGACAACTTCAGTCTGGTGTCCATCCTTCGATATAAGGATTCTTTGAAGTCAAGGCCCAGCCGAGAGCCATGGGCCCCTGGGCACATTCTTTGGCCATTTTCCCTGGGAAAGAACACTCACCAGTCCAGGTTGCTGATGTCAGTTTGTAGGGCTCCCTTGGGTCTATCAGGGCAGCACAAGTTTGAGGTGGGGACAACTTCGGTGTGGGGTCCATCCTTCGATATAAGGATTTTTTGCAGTGAGGACCCTGCCCAGGGCCAGGGGCCCCTGGGCACATCCTTTGGCCATTTTCCCTGGGAAAGAAAACTCACCAGTCCAGGTTGCTGATGTCAGTTTGTAGGGCTCCCTTGGGTCTATCAGGGCAGCACAAGTTTGAGGTGGGGACAATTTCAGTGTGGGGTCCATCCTTCGATATAAGGATTCTTTGCAGTGAGGACCCTGCCCAGGGCCAGGGGCCCCTGGGCACATCCTTTTTCCATTTTACCTGGAAAAGAAAACTCAGCAGTCCAGGTTGCTGATGTCAGTTTGTAGGGCTCCCTTGGGTCTATCAGGGCAGCACAAGTTTGAGGTGGGGACAACTTCGGTGTGGGGTGCATCTTTCGATATAAGGATTTTTTGCAGTGAGGACCCTGCCCAGGGCCAGGGGCCCCTGGGCACATCCTTTTTCCATTTTCCCTGGGAAAGAAAACTCACCAGTCCAGGTTGCTGATGTCACTTTGTAGGGCTCCCTTGGGTCTATCAGGGCAGCACAAGTTTGAGGTGGGGACAACTTCGGGGTGGGGTCCATCCTTCGATATAAGGATTTTTTGCAGTCAGGGCCAGGGTCCCCAGGGCACAACCTTTGGCCATTTTCCCTGGAAAAGAAAACTCAGCAGTCCAGGTTGCTGATGTCAGTTTGTAGGGCTCCCTTGGGTCTATCAGGGCAGCACAAGTTTGAGGTGGGGACAACTTCGGTGTGGGGTCCATCCTTCGATATACGGATGTTTTGAAGTCAGGGCCAGGGTCCCCCGGGCACATCCTTTGGCCATTTTCCCTGGGAAAGAAAACTCACCAGTCCAGGTTGCTGATGTCAGTTTGTAGGGCTCCCTTGGGTCTATCTGGGCAGCAAAAGTTTGAGGTGGGGACAACTTCAGTGTGGGGTCCATCCTTCGATATAAGGATTTTTTTCAGTGAGGACCCTGCCCAGTGCCATGGTCCCCAGGGCACATCCTTTGGCCATTTTCCCTGGAAAAGACAACTCAACAGTCCAGGTTCCTGATGTCAGTTTGTAGGGCTCCCTTGGGTCTATCAGGGCAGCAGAAATTTTAGGAGGGGACAACTTCGGTCTGGGGTCCATCCTTCGATATAGGGATTCTTTACAGTCAGGACCCAGCCCAGGTCCAGGGGCCCCTGGGCACATCCTTTGGCCATTTTTCCTAGGAAAGAAAATTCACCAGTCCAGGTTCCTGATGTTAGTTTGTAGGGCTCCCTTGGGTCTATCAGGGCAGCACAAGTATGAGGTGGGGACAACTTCGGTGTGGGGTCCATCCTTCGATATAAGGATTTTTTGCAGTCATGTTCCAGCCCAGGGCCAGGGGCCCATGGGCACATCCTTTGGCCATTTTCCCTGGGAAAGAAAACTTACCAGTCCAGGTTCCTGATGTCCGTTTGTAGGGCTCCCTTGGGTCTACCTGGGCAGCACAACTTTGAGGAGGGGACAATTTTGGCCTGTAATCCAGCCTTCGATATAGGGATTCTTTACAGTCAGGGCCCAGCCAGGGGCCAGGGGCCCCTGGGCACATCCTTTGGCCATTTTCCCTGGGAAAGAAAACTCACCAGTCCAGGTTGCTGATGCCAGTTTGTAGGGCTCCCTTGGGTCTATCTGGGTAGCACAACTTTCAGGAGCGGACAACTTCGGTCTGAGGTCCATCGTTCGATATAAGGATTTTTAGCAGTCAGGTCGCAGCTCAGTGCCAGGGTCCCAGGGGCACAACCTTTGGCTATTTTCCCTGTGAAAGAAAACTCACCAGTCCAGGTTCCGGATGTCAGTTTGTAGGGCTCCCTTGGGTCTATCAGGGCAGCACAAGTTTGAGATGGGGACAACTTCGGTGTGGGGTCCATCCTTCGATGTAAGGATTTTTAGCAGTCAGGTCCCAGCCCAGTGCAAGGGTCCCCAGGGCACATCCTTTGGCCATTTTCCCTGGAAAAGAAAACTCACCAGTCCAGGTTCCTGATGTCAGTTTGTAGGGCTCCCTTGGGTCTATCTGGGCAGCAGAAATTTGAGGAGCGGAAAATTTTGGTCTGTTATCCATCCTTCGATAGAGGGATTCTTTTCAGTCAGGTCCCAGCCGAGTGCCAGGGGCCCCAGGGAACATCCTTTGGCCATTTTCCCTGGGAAAGAAAATTCACCAGTCCAGGTTGCTGATGTCAGTTTGTAGGGCTCCCTTGGGTCTATCAGGGCAGCACAAGTATGAGATGGGGACAACTTCAGTCTGGTGTCCATCCTTCGATATAAGGATTCTTTGAAGTCAAGGCCCAGCCGAGAGTCATGGGCCCCTGAGCACATTCTTTGCCATTTTCCCTGGGAAAGAACACTCACCAGTCCAGGTTCCTGATGTCAGTTTGTAGGGCTCCCTTGGGTCTATCAGGGCACCACAAGTTTGAGGTGGGGACAACTTCGGTGTGGGGTGCATCCTTCGATATAAGGATTCTTTGCAGTGAGGACCCTGCCCAGGGCCAGGGGCCCCTGGGGACATTCTTTGGCCATTTTCCCTGGGAAAGAACACTCACCAGTCCAGGTTCCTGATGTCAGTTTGTAGGGCTCCCTTAGGTCTATCAGGGTAGCACAAGTTTGAGGTGGGGACAACTTCGGTGTGGGGTCCATCCTTCGATATAAGGATTTTTTGCAATGAGGACCCTGCCCAGGGCCAGGGGCCCCTGGGCACATCCTTTTTCCATTTTCCCTGGGAAAGAAACTCAGCAGTCCAGGTTGCTGATGTCAGTTTGTAGGGCTCCCTTGGGTCTATCAGGGCAGCACAAGTTTGAGGTGGGGACAACTTCGGTGTGCGGTCCATCCTTCGATATAAGGATTCTTTGCAGTGAGGACCCTGCCCAGGGCCAGGGGCCCCTGGGCACATCATTTTCCATTTTACCTGGGAAAGAAAACTCAGCAGTCCAGGATCCTGATGTCAGTTTGTAGGGCTCCCTTGGGTCTATCAGGGCAGCACAAATTTGAGGTGGGGACAACTTCGGTGTGGGGTCCATCCTTCGATATAAGGATTATTTGCAGTCAGGGCCAGGGGCCCCCAGGTACATCCTTTGGCCATTTTCCCTGGGAAAGAAAACTCACCAGTCCAGGTTCCTGATGTCAGTTTGTAGGGCTCCCTTGGGTCTATCAGGGCAGCACAAGTTTGAGGTGGGGACAACTTCGGTGTGGGATGCATCCTTCGATATAAGGATTTTTTGCAGTCAGGGCCATGGGCCCCCGGGCACACCCTTTGGCCATTTTCCCTGGGAAAGAAAACTCACCAGTCCAGGTTGCTGATGTCAGTTTGTAGGGCTCCCTTGGGTCTATCAGGGCAGCACAAATTTGAGGTGGGGACAACTTCGGTGTGGGGTCCATCTTTCGATATAAGGATTTTTTGCATTCAGGTCCCAGCCCAGTGCCAGGGTCCCGAGGGCACAACCTTTGGCCATTTTCCCTGGGAAAGAAAACTCACCAGTCCAGGTTCCTGATGTCACTTTGTAGGGCTCCCTTGGGTCTATCAGGGCACCACAAGTTTGAGGTGGGGACAACTTCGGTGTGGGGTCCATCCTTCGATATAAGGATTTTTTGCAGTGAGGACCCTGCCCAGGGCCAGGGGCCCCTGGGCACATCCTTTTTCCATTTTCCCTGGGAAAGAAAACTCAGCAGTCCAGGTTCCTGATGTCAGTTTGTAGGGCTCCCTTGGGTCTATCAGGGCAGCACAAGTATGAGGTGGGGACAACTTCGGTGTGGGGTCCCTCCTTCGATATAAGGATTCTTTGCAGTGAGGACCCTGCCCAGGGCCAGGGGCCCCTGGGCACATCCTTTTTCCATTTTCCCTGGGAAAGAAAACTCACCAGTCCAGGTTGCTGATGTCAGTTTGTAGGGCTCCCTTGGGTCTATCAGGGCACCACAAGTTTGAGGTGGGGACAACTTCGGTGTGGGGTGCATCCTTCGATATAAGGATTTTTTCAGTGAGGACCCTGCCCAGGGCCAGGGGCCCCTGGGCACATCCTTTTTCCATTTTCCCTGGGAAAGAAAACTCACCAGTCCAGGTTCCTGATGTCAGTTTGTAGGGCTCCCTTGGGTCTATCAGGGCAGCACAAGTTTGAGGTGGGGACAACTTCGGTGTTGGGTCCATGCTTCGATATAAGGATTTTTTTCAGTGAGGACCCTGCCCAGGGCCAGGGGCCCCTGGGCACATCCTTTTTCCATTTTCCCTGGGAAAGAAAACTCAGCAGTCCATGGTGATGATGTCAGTTTGTAGGGCTCCCTTGGGTCTATCAGGACAGCACAAGTTTGAGGTGGGGAAAACTTCGGTGTGGGGTCCATCCTTCGATATAAGGATTATTTGAAGCCAGGGCCAGGGGCCCCCAGGCACACCCTTTGGCCATTTTCCCCGGGAAAGAAAACTCAGCAGTCCAGGTTCCTGATGTCAGTTTGTAGGGCTCCCTTGGGTCTATCAGGGCAGCAGAAATTTGAGCAGCAAACAATCTTGGTCTGCGATCCATCCTTCGATATTGGGATTATTTGCAGTCAGGTGTCAGCCGAGTGCCAGGGGCCCCAGGGAACATCCTTTGGCCATTTTCCCTGGGAAAGAAAATTCACCAGTCCAGGTTGCTGATGTCAGTTTGTAGGGCTCTCTTGGGTCTATCAGGGCAGCACAAGTATGAGATGGGGACAATTTCAGTCTGGTGTCCATCCTTCGATATAAGGATTCTTTGAAGTCAAGGCCCAGCCAAGAGCCATGGGCCCCTGGGCACATTCTTTGGCCATTTTCCCTGGGAAAGAAAACTCACCAGTCCAGGTTCCTGATGTCAGTTTGTAGGGCTCCCTTGGGTCTATCAGGGCAGCACAAATTTGAGGTGGGGACAACTTCGGTCTGGGGTCCATCCTTCGATATAAGGATTTTTAGCAGTCAGGCCCCAGCCCAGGGCCAGGGGCTCCTGGGCACATCCTTTGGCCATTTTCCCTGGAAAAGAAAACTCAACAGTCCAGGTTGCTGATGTCAGTTTGTAGGGCTCCCTTGGGTCTATCAGGGCACCACAAGTTTGAGGTGGGGACAACTTCGGTGTGGGGTGCATCCTTCGATATAAGGATTTTTTTCAGTGAGGACCCTGCCCAGGGCCAGGGGCCCCTGGGCACATCCTTTTTCCATTTTCCCTGGGAAAGAAAACTCACCAGTCCAGGTTCCTGATGTCAGTTTGTAGGGCTCCCTTGGGTCTATCAGGGCAGCACAAGTTTGAGGTGGGGACAACTTCGGTGTTGGGTCCATGCTTCGATATAAGGATTTTTTTCAGTGAGGACCCTGCCCAGGGCCAGGGGCCCCTGGGCACATCCTTTTTCCATTTTCCCTGGGAAAGAAAACTCTGCAGTCCATGTTGATGATGTCAGTTTGTAGGGCTCCCTTGGGTCTATCAGGACAGCACAAGTTTGAGGTGGGGACAACTTCGGTGTGGGGTCCATCCTTCGATATAAGGATTATTTGAAGTCAGGGCCAGGGGCCCCCAGGCACACCCTTTGGCCATTTTCCCCGGGAAAGAAAACTCAGCAGTCCAGGTTCCTGATGTCAGTTTGTAGGGCTCCCTTGGGTCTATCAGGGCAGCACAAGTTTGAGGTGGGGACAACTTCGGTGTGGGGTCCATCCTTCGATATAAGGATTTTTTGAAGTCAGGGCCAGGGGCCCCCGGGCACATCCTTTGGCCATTTTCCCTGGGAAAGAAAACTCACCAGTCCAGGTTGCTGATGTCAGTTTGTAGGGCTCCCTTGGGTCTATCAGGGCAGCACAAATTTGAGGTGGGGACAACTTCGGTGTGGGGTCCATCTTTCGATATAAGGATTTTTAGCAGTCAGGCCCCAGCCCAGGGCCAGGGGCTCCTGTGCACATCCTTTGGCCATTTTCCCTGGAAAAGAAAACTCAACAGTCCAGGTTCCTGATGTCAGTTTGTAGAGCTCCCTTGGGTCTATCTGGGCAGCAGAAATTTGAGGAGCAAACAATCTTGGTCTGCGATCCATCCTTCGATATTGGGATTATTTGCAGTCAGGTGTCAGCCGAGTGCCAGGGGCCCCAGGGAACATCCTTTGGCCATTTTCCCTGGGAAAGAAAATTCACCAGTCCAGGTTGCTGATGTCAGTTTGTAGGGCTCTCTTGGGTCTATCAGGGCAGCACAAGTATGAGATGGGGACAATTTCAGTCTGGTGTCCATCCTTCGATATAAGGATTCTTTGAAGTCAAGGCCCAGCCAAGAGCCATGGGCCCCTGGGCACATTCTTTGGCCATTTTCCCTGGGAAAGAAAACTCACCAGTCCAGGTTCCTGATTTCAGTTTGTAGAGCTCCCTTGGGTCTATCAGGGCAGCAGAAATTTTAGGAGGGGACAACTTCGGTCTGGGGTCCATCCTTCGATATAGGGATTCTTTACAGTCAGGACCCAGCCCAGGTCCAGGGGCCCCTGGGCACATCCTTTGGTTATGTTTCCTAGGAAAGAAAATTCACCAGTCCAGGTTCCTGATGTTAGTTTGTAGGGCTCCCTTGGGCCTATCAGGGCAGCACAAGTATGAGATGGGGACAACTTCGGTCTGGGGTCCATCCTTCGATATAAGAATTTTTTGCAGTCATGTTCCAGCCCAGGGCCATGGACCCCTGGGCACATCCTTTGGCCATTTTCCCTGGGAAAGAAAACTCACCAGTCCAGGTTCCTGATGCCAGTTTGTAGGGCTCACTTGGGTCTATCTGGGTAGCACAACTTTCAGGAGCGGACAACTTCGGTCTGGGGTCCATCGTTCGATATAAGGAGTTTTAGCAGTCAGGTCGCAGCTCAGTGCCAGGGTCCCCAGGGCACAACCTTTGGCCATTTTCTCTGTGAATGAAAACTCACCAGTCCAGGTTGCTGATGTCAGTTTGTAGGGCTCCCTTGGGTCTATCTGGGCAGCAGAAATTTGAGGAGCAAACAATCTTGGTCTGCGATCCATCCTTCGATATTGGGATTATTTGCAGTCAGGTGTCAGCCGAGTGCCAGGGTCCCCAGGGAACATCCTTTGGCCATTTTCCCTGGGAAAGAAAATTCACCAGTCCAGGTTGCTGATGTCAGTTTGTAGGGCTCTCTAGGGTCTATCAGGGCAGCACAAGCATGAGATGGGGACAACTTCAGTCTGGTGTCCATCCTTCGATATAAGGATTCTTTGAAGTCAAGGCCCAGCCGAGAGCCATGGGCCCCTGGGCACATTCTTTGGCCATTTTCCCTGGGAAAGAACACTCACCAGTCCAGGTTGCTGATGTCAGTTTGTAGGGCTCCCTTAGGTCTATCAGGGCAGCACAAGTTTGAGGTGGGGACAACTTCGGTGTGGGGTCCATCTTTCGATATAAGGATTTTTTGCAGTCAGGGCCAGGGGCCCCCGGGCACATCCTTTGGCCATTTGCCCTGGGAAAGAAAACTCACCAGTCCAGGTTGCTGATGTCAGTTTGTAGGGCTCCCTTGGGTCTATCAGGGCAGCACAAATTTGAGGTGGGGACAACTTCGGTGTGGGGTCCATCTTTCGATATAAGGATTTTTAGCAGTCAGGCCCCAGCCCAGGGCCAGGGGCTCCTGGGCACATCCTTTGGCCATTTTCCCTGGAAAAGAAAACTCAACAGTCCAGGTTGCTGATGTCAGTTTGTAGAGCTCCCTTGGGTCTATCTGGGCAGCAGAAATTTGAGGAGCAAACAATCTTGGTATGCGATCCATCCTTCGATATTGGGATTATTTGCAGTCAGGTGTCAGCCGAGTGCCAGGGGCCCCAGGGAACACCCTTTGGCCATTTTCCCTGGGAAAGAAAATTCACCAGTCCAGGTTGCTGATGTCAGTTTGTAGGGCTCTCTTGGGTCTATCAGGGCAGCACAAGTATGAGATGGGGACACCTTCAGTCTGGTGTCCATCCTTCGATATAAGGATTCTTTGAAGTCAAGGCCCAGCCAAGAGCCATGGGCCCCTGGGCACATTCTTTGGCCATTTTCCTGGGAAAGAAAACTCACCAGTCCAGGTTCCTGATGTCAGTTTGTAGGGCTCCCTTGGGTCTATCAGGGCAGCAGAAATTTTAGGAGGGGACAACTTCGGTCTGGGGTCCATCCTTCGATATAGGGATTCTTTACAGTCAGGACCCAGCCCAGGTCCAGGGGCCCCTGGGCACATCCTTTGGCCATGTTTCCTAGGAAAGAAAATTCACCAGTCCAGGTTCCTGATGTTAGTTTGTAGAGCTCCCTTGGGTCTATCAGGGCAGCACAAGTATGAGATGGGGACAACTTCGGTCTGGGGTCCATCCTTCGATATAAGAATTTTTTGCAGTCATGTTCCAGCCAAGGGCCATGGACCCCTGGGCACATCCTTTGGCCATTTTCCCTGGGAAAGAAAACTCACCAGTCCAGGTTCCTGATGTCAGTTTGTAGGGCTCTCTTGGGTTTATCTGGGCAGTAGAAATTTGAGGAGCGGACCAGTTTGGTCTGCGATCCATCCTTCGATATAAGGATTTTTAGCAGTCATGTCCCAGCCCAGTGCCAGGGTCCCCAGGGCACATCCTTTGGCTATTTTCCCTGGAAAAGAAAACTCACCAGTCCAGGTTCCTGATGTCAGTTTGTAGGGCTCCCTTAGGTCTATCAGGGCAGCACAAGTTTGAGGTGGGGACAACTTCGGTGTGGGGTCCATCCTTCGATATAAGGATTTTTTGCAGTGAGGACCCTGCCCAGGGCCAGGGGCCCCTGGGCACATCCTTTTTCCATTTTCCCTGGGAAAGAAAACTCAGCAGTCCAGGTTCCTGATGTCAGTTTGTAGGGCTCCCTTGGGTCTATCAGGGCAGCACAAGTATGAGGTGGGGACAACTTCGGTGTGGGGTCCCTCCTTCGATATAAGGATTCTTTGCAGTGAGGACCCTGCCCAGGGCCAGGGGCCCCTGGGCACATCCTTTTTCCATTTTCCCTGGGAAAGAAAACTCACCAGTCCAGGTTGCTGATGTCAGTTTGTAGGGCTCCCTTGGGTCTATCAGGGCACCACAAGTTTGAGGTGGGGACAACTTCGGTGTGGGGTGCATCCTTCGATATAAGGATTTTTTTCAGTGAGGACCCTGCCCAGGGCCAGGGGCCCCTGGGCACATCCTTTTTCCATTTTCCCTGGGAAAGAAAACTCAGCAGTCCAGGTTCCTGATGTCAGTTTGTAGGGCTCCCTTGGGTCTATCAGGGCAGCACAAGTTTGAGGTGGGGACAACTTCGGTGTTGGGTCCATCCTTCGATATAAGGATTTTTTTCACTGAGGACCCTGCCCAGGGCCAGGGGCCCCTGGGCACATCCTTTTTCCATTTTCCCTGGGAAAGAAAACTCAGCAGTCCATGTTGATGATGTCAGTTTGTAGGGCTCCCTTGGGTCTATCAGGGCAGCACAAATTTGAGGTGGGGACAACTTCGGTGTGGGGTCCATCTTTCGATATAAGGATTTTTAGCAGTCAGGCCCCAGCCCAGGGCCAGGGGCTCCTGGGCACATCCTTTGGCCATTTTCCCTGGAAAAGAAAACTCAACAGTCCAGGTTCCTGACGTCAGTTTGTAGAGCTCCCTTGGGTCTATCAGGGCAGCAGAAATTTGAGCAGCAAACAATCTTGGTCTGCGATCCATCCTTCGATATTGGGATTATTTGCAGTCAGGTGTCAGCCGAGTGCCAGGGGCCCCAGGGAACATCCTTTGGCCATTTTCCCTGGGAAAGAAAATTCACCAGTCCAGGTTGCTGATGTCAGTTTGTAGGGATCCCTTGGGTCTATCAGGGCAGCACAAGTATGAGATGGGGACAATTTCAGTCTGGTGTCCATCCTTCGATATAAGGATTCTTTGAAGTCAAGGCCCAGCCAAGAGCCATGGGCCCCTGGGCACATTCTTTGGCCATTTTCCCTGGGAAAGAAAACTCACCAGTCCAGGTTCCTGATGTCAGTTTGTAGGGCTCCCTTGGGTCTATCAGGGCAGCAGAAATTTTAGGAGGGGACAACTTCGGTCTGGGGTCCATCCTTCGATATAGGGATTCTTTACAGTCAGGACCCAGCCCAGGTCCAGGGGCCCCTGGGCACATCCTTTGGTTATGTTTCCTAGGAAAGAAAATTCACCAGTCCAGGTTCCTGATGTCAGTTTGTAGGGCTCTCTTGGGTTTATCTGGGCAGCAGAAATTTGAGGAGCGGACCAGTTTGGTCTGCGATCCATCCTTCGATATAAGGATTTTTAGCAGTCATGTCCCAGCCCAGTGCCAGGGTCCCCAGGGCACATCCTTTGGCTATTTTCCCTGGAAAAGAAAACTCACCAGTCCAGGTTCCTGATGTCAGTTTGTAGGGCTCCCTTAGGTCTATCAGGGCAGCACAAGTTTGAGGTGGGGACAACTTCGGTGTGGGGTCCATCCTTCCATATAAGGATTTTTTGCAGTGAGGACCCTGCCCAGGGCCAGGGGCCCCTGGGCACATCCTTTTTCCATTTTCCCTGGGAAAGAAAACTCAGCAGTCCAGGTTCCTGATGTCAGTTTGTAGGGCTCCCTTGGGTCTATCAGGGCAGCACAAGTATGAGGTGGGGACAACTTCGGTGTGGGGTCCCTCCTTCGATGTAAGGATTCTTTGCAGTGAGGACCCTGCCCAGGGCCAGGGGCCCCTGGGCACATCCTTTTTCCATTTTCCCTGGGAAAGAAAACTCACCAGTCCAGGTTCCTGATGTCAGTTTGTAGGGCTCCCTTGGGTCTATCAGGGCACCACAAGTTTGAGGTGGGGACAACTTCGGTGTGGGGTGCATCCTTCGATATAAGGATTTTTTTCAGTGAGGACCCTGCCCAAGGCCAGGGGACCCTGGGCACATCCTTTTTCCATTTTCCCTGGGAAAGAAAACTCACCAGTCCAGGTTCCTGATGTCAGTTTGTAGGGCTCCCTTGGGTCTATCAGGGCAGCACAAGTTTGAGGTGGGGACAACTTCGGTGTTGGGTCCATCCTTCGATATAAGGATTTTTTTCAGTGAGGACCCTGCCCAGGGCCAGGGGCCCCTGGGCACATCCTTTTTCCATTTTCCCTGGGAAAGAAAACTCAGCAGTCCATGTTGATGATGTCAGTTTGTAGGGCTCCCTTGGGTCTATCAGGGCAGCACAAATTTGAGGTGGGGACAACTTCGGTGTGGGGTCCATCTTTCGATATAAGGATTTTTAGCAGTCAGGCCCCAGCCCAGGGCCAGGGGCTCCTGGGCACATCCTTTGGCCATTTTCCCTGGAAAAGAAAACTCAACAGTCCAGGTTCCTGATGTCAGTTTGTAGAGCTCCCTTGGGTCTATCTGGGCAGCAGAAATTTGAGCAGCAAACAATCTTGGTCTGCAATCCATCCTTCGATATTGGGATTCTTTGCAGTCAGGTGTCAGCCGAGTGCCAGGGGCCCCAGGGAACATCCTTTGGCCATTTTCCCTGGGAAAGAAAATTCACCAGTCCAGGTTCCTGATGTCAGTTTGTAGGGCTCTCTTGGGTCTATCAGGGCAGCACAAGTATGAGATGGGGACAATTTCAGTCTGGTGTCCATCCTTCGATATAAGGATTCTTTGAAGTCAAGGCCCAGCCAAGAGCCATGGGCCCCTGGGCACATTCTTTGGCCATTTTCCCTGGGAAAGAAAACTCACCAGTCCAGGTTGCTGATGTCAGTTTGTAGGGCTCCCTTGGGTCTATCAGGGCAGCACAAATTTGAGGTGGGGACAACTTCGGTGTGGGGTCCATCTTTCGATATAAGGATTTTTAGCAGTCAGGCCCCAGCCCAGGGCCAGGGGCTCCTGGGCACATCCTTTGGCCATTTTCCCTGGAAAAGAAAACTCAACAGTCCAGGTTCCTGATGTCAGTTTGTAGAGCTCCCTTGGGTCTATCTGGGCAGCAGAAATTTGAGGAGCAAACAATCTTGGTCTGCGATCCATCCTTCGATATTGGGATTATTTGCAGTCAGGTGTCAGCCGAGTGCCAGGGGCCCCAGGGAACATCCTTTGGCCATTTTCCCTGGGAAAGAAAATTCACCAGTCCAGGTTGCTGATGTCAGTTTGTAGGGCTCTCTTGGGTCTATCAGGGCAGCACAAGTATGAGATGGGGACAATTTCAGTCTGGTGTCCATCCTTCGATATAAGGATTCTTTGAAGTCAAGGCCCAGCCAAGAGCCATGGGCCCCTGGGCATATTCTTTGGCCATTTTCCCTGGGAAAGAAAACTCACCAGTCCAGGTTCCTGATGTCAGTTTGTAGGGCTCCCTTGGGTCTATCAGGGCAGCAGAAATTTTAGGAGGGGACAACTTCGGTCTGGGGTCCATCCTTCGATATAGGGATTCTTTACAGTCAGGACCCAGCCCAGGTCCAGGGGCCCCCGGGCACATCCTTTGGTTATGTTTCCTAGGAAAGAAAATTCACCAGTCCAGGTTCCTGATGTTAGTTTGTAGGGCTCCCTTGGGTCTATCAGGGCAGCACAAGTATGAGATGGGGACAACTTCGGTCTGGGGTCCATCCTTCGATATAAGAATTTTTTGCAGTCATGTTCCAGCCCAGGGCCATGGACCCCTGGGCACATCCTTTGGCCATTTTCCCTGGGAAAGAAAACTCACCAGTCCAGGTTCCTGATGTCAGTTTGTAGGGCTCTCTTGGGTTTATCTGGGCAGCAGAAATTTGAGGAGCGGACCAGTTTGGTCTGCGATCCATCCTTCGATATAAGGATTTTTAGCAGTCATGTCCCAGCCCAGTGCCAGGGTCCCCAGGGCACATCCTTTGGCTATTTTCCCTGGAAAAGAAAACTCACCAGTCCAGGTTCCTGATGCCAGTTTGTAGGGCTCACTTGGGTCTATCTGGGTAGCACAACTTTCAGGAGCGGACAACTTCGGTCTGGGGTCCATCGTTCGATATAAGGAGTTTTAGCAGTCAGGTCGCAGCTCAGTGCCAGGGTCCCCAGGGCACAACCTTTGGCCATTTTCTCTGTGAATGAAAACTCACCAGTCCAGGTTGCTGATGTCACTTTGTAGGGCTCCCTTGGGTCTATCTGGGCAGCAGAAATTTGAGGAGCAAACAATCTTGGTCTGCGATCCATCCTTCGATATTGGGATTATTTGCAGTCAGGTGTCAGCCGAGTGCCAGGGGCCACAGGGAACATCCTTTGGCCATTTTCCCTGGGAAAGAAAATTCACCAGTCCAGGTTGCTGATGTCAGTTTGTAGGGCTCTCTAGGGTCTATCAGGGCAGCACAAGCATGAGATGGGGACAACTTCAGTCTGGTGTCCATCCTTCGATATAAGGATTCTTTGAAGTCAAGGCCCAGCCGAGAGCCATGGGCCCCTGGGCACATTCTTTGGCCATTTTCCCTGGGAAAGAACACTCACCAGTCCAGGTTGCTGATGTCAGTTTGTAGGGCTCCCTTAGGTCTATCAGGGCAGCACAAGTTTGAGGTGGGGACAACTTCGGTGTGGGGTCCATCTTTCGATATAAGGATTTTTGCAGTCAGGGCCAGGGGCCCCCGGGCACATCCTTTGGCCATTTGCCCTGGGAAAGAAAACTCACCAGTCCAGGTTGCTGATGTCAGTTTGTAGGGCTCCCTTGGGTCTATCAGGGCAGCACAAATTTGAGGTGGGGACAACTTCGGTGTGGGGTCCATCTTTCGATATAAGGATTTTTAGCAGTCAGGTCCCAGCCCAGGGCCAGGGGCTCCTGGGCACATCCTTTGGCCATTTTCCCTGGAAAAGAAAACTCAACAGTCCAGGTTGCTGATGTCAGTTTGTAGAGCTCCCTTGGGTCTATCTGGGCAGCAGAAATTTGAGGAGCAAACAATCTTGGTCTGCGATCCATCCTTCGATATTGGGATTATTTGCAGTCAGGTGTCAGCCGAGTGCCAGGGGCCCCAGGGAACATCCTTTGGCCATTTTCCCTGGGAAAGAAAATTCACCAGTCCAGGTTGCTGATGTCAGTTTGTAGGGCTCTCTTGGGTCTATCAGGGCAGCACAAGTATGAGATGGGGACAACTTCAGTCTGGTGTCCATCCTTCGATATAAGGATTCTTTGAAGTCAAGGCCCAGCCAAGAGCCATGGGCCCCTGGGCACATTCTTTGGCCATTTTCCCTGGGAAAGAAAACTCACCAGTCCAGGTTCCTGATGTCAGTTTGTAGGGCTCCCTTGGGTCTATCAGGGCAGCAGAAATTTTAGGAGGGGACAACTTCGGTCTGGGGTGCATCCTTCGATATAGGGATTCTTTACAGTCAGGACCCAGCCCAGGTCCAGGGGCCCCTGGGCACATCCTTTGGCCATGTTTCCTAGGAAAGAAAATTCACCAGTCCAGGTTCCTGATGTTAGTTTGTAGAGCTCCCTTGGGTCTATCAGGGCAGCACAAGTATGAGATGGGGACAACTTCGGTCTGGGGTCCATCCTTCGATATAAGAATTTTTTGCAGTCATGTTCCAGCCCAGGGCCATGGACCCCTGGGCACATCCTTTGGCCATTTTCCCTGGGAAAGAAAACTCACCAGTCCAGGTTCCTGATGTCAGTTTGTAGGGCTCTCTTGGGTTTATCTGGGCAGCAGAAATTTGAGGAGCGGACCAGTTTGGTCTGCGATCCATCCTTCGATATAAGGATTTTTAGCAGTCATGTCCCAGCCCAGTGCCAGGGTCCCCAGGGCACATCCTTTGGCTATTTTCCCTGGAAAAGAAAACTCACCAGTCCAGGTTCCTGATGTCAGTTTGTAGGGCTCCCTTAGGTCTATCAGGGCAGCACAAGTTTGAGGTGGGGACAACTTCGGTGTGGGGTCCATCCTTCGATATAAGGATTTTTTGCAGTGAGGACCCTGCCCAGGGCCAGGGGCCCCTGGGCACATCCTTTTTCCATTTTCCCTGGGAAAGAAAACTCAGCAGTCCAGGTTCCTGATGTCAGTTTGTAGGGCTCCCTTGGGTCTATCAGGGCAGCACAAGTATGAGGTGGGGACAACTTCGGTGTGGGGTCCCTCCTTCGATATAAGGATTCTTTGCAGTGAGGACCCTGCCCAGGGCCAGGGGCCCCTGGGCACATCCTTTTTCCATTTTCCCTGGGAAAGAAAACTCAGCAGTCCAGGTTCCTGATGTCAGTTTGTAGGGCTCCCTTGGGTCTATCAGGACAGCACAAGTTTGAGGTGGGGACAACTTCGGTGTGGGGTCCATCCTTCGATATAAGGATTATTTGAAGTCAGGGCCAGGGGCCCCCAGGCACACACTTTGGCCATTTTCCCCGGGAAAGAAAACTCAGCAGTCCAGGTTGCTGATGTCAGTTTGTAGGGCTCCCTTAGGTCTATCAGGGCAGCACAAGTTTGAGGTGGGGACAACTTCGGTGTGGGGTCCATCCTTCGATATAAGGATTTTTTGCAGTCAGGGCCAGGGGCCCCCGGGCACATCCTTTGGCCATTTTCCCTGGGAAAGAAAACTCACCAGTCCAGGTTGCTGATGTCAGTTTGTAGGGCTCCCTTGGGTCTATCAGGGCAGCACAAATTTGAGGTGGGGACAACTTCGGTGTGGGGTCCATCTTTCGATATAAGGATTTTTAGCAGTCAGGCCCCAGCCCAGGGCCAGGGGCTCCTGGGCACATCCTTTGGCCATTTTCCCTGGAAAAGGAAACTCAACAGTCCAGGTTCCTGATGTCAGTTTGTAGAGCTCCCTTGGGTCTATCTGGGCAGCAGAAATTTGAGGAGCAAACAATCTTGGTCTGCGATCCATCCTTCGATATTGGGATTATTTGCAGTCAGGTGTCAGCCGAGTGCCAGGGGCCCCAGGGAACATCCTTTGGCCATTTTCCCTGGGAAAGAAAATTCACCAGTCCAGGTTGCTGATGTCAGTTTGTAGGGCTCTCTTGGGTCTATCAGGGCAGCACAAGTATGAGATGGGGACAACTTCAGTCTGGTGTCCATCCTTCGATATAAGGATTCTTTGAAGTCAAGGCCCAGCCAAGAGCCATGGGCCCCTGGGCACATTCTTTGGCCATTTTCACTGGGAAAGAAAACTCACCAGTCCAGGTTCCTGATGTCAGTTTGTAGGGCTCCCTTGGGTCTATCAGGGCAGCAGAAATTTTAGGAGGGGACAACTTCGGTCTGGGGTCCATCCTTCGATATAGGGATTCTTTACAGTCAGGACCCAGCCCAGGTCCAGGGGCCCCCGGGCACATCCTTTGGTCATTTTCCCTTGGAAAGAAAACTCACCAGTCCAGGTTCCTGATGTTAGTTTGTAGGGCTCCCTTGGGTCTATCAGGGCAGCACAAGTATGAGATGGGGACAACTTCGGTCTGGGGTCCATCCTTCGATATAAGAATTTTTTGCAGTCATGTTCCAGCCCAGGGCCATGGACCCCTGGGCACATCCTTTGGCCATTTTCCCTGGGAAAGAAAACTCACCAGTCCAGGTTCCTGATGTCAGTTTGTAGGGCTCTCTTGGGTTTATCTGGGCAGCAGAAATTTGAGGAGCGGACCAGTTTGGTCTGCGATCCATCCTTCGATATAAGGATTTTTAGCAGTCATGTCCCAGCCCAGTGCCAGGGTCCCCAGGGCACATCCTTTGGCTATTTTCCCAGGAAAAGAAAACTCACCAGTCCAGGTTCCTGATGCCAGTTTGTAGGGCTCCCTTGGGTCTATCAGGGCAGCACAAGTTTGAGGTGGGGACAACTTCGGTGTTGGGTCCATCCTTCGATATAAGGATTTTTTGCAGTCAGGGCCAGGGGCCCCCGGGCACATCCTTTGGCCATTTTCCCTGGGAAAGAAAATTCACCAGTCCAGGTTGCTGATGTCAGTTTGTAGGGCTCTCTTGGGTCTATCAGGGCAGCACAAGTATGAGATGGGGACAATTTCAGTCTGGTGTCCATCCTTCGATATAAGGATTCTTTGAAGTCAAGGCCCAGCCAAGAGCCATGGGCCCCTGGGCACATTCTTTGGCCATTTTCCCTGGGAAAGAAAACTCACCAGTCCAGGTTCCTGATGTCAGTTTGTGGGGCTCCCTTGGGTCTATCAGGGCAGCAGAAATTTTAGGAGGGGACAACTTCGGTCTGGGGTCCATCCTTCGATATAGGGATTCTTTACAGTCAGGACCCAGCCCAGGTCCAGGGGCCCCTGGGCACATCCTTTGGTTATGTTTCGTAGGAAAGAAAATTCACCAGTCCAGGTTCCTGATGTCAGTTTGTAGGGCTCTCTTGGGTTTATCTGGGCAGCACAAGTTTGAGGAGCGGACCAGTTTGGTCTGCGATCCATCCTTCGATATAAGGATTTTTAGCAGTCATGTCCCAGCCCAGTGCCAGGGTCCCCAGGGCACATCCTTTGGCTATTTTCCCTGGAAAAGAAAACTCACCAGTCCAGGTTCCTGATGCCAGTTTGTAGGGCTCACTTGGGTCTATCTGGGTAGCACAACTTTCAGGAGCGGACAACTTCGGTCTGGGGTCCATCGTTCGATATAAGGAGTTTTAGCAGTCAGGTCGCAGCTCAGTGCCAGGGTCCCCAGGGCACAACCTTTGGCCATTTTCTCTGTGAATGAAAACTCACCAGTCCAGGTTGCTGATGTCACTTTGTAGGGCTCCCTTGGGTCTATCTGGGCAGCAGAAATTTGAGGAGCAAACAATCTTGGTCTGCGATCCATCCTTCGATATTGGGATTATTTGCAGTCAGGTGTCAGCCGAGTGCCAGGGGCCACAGGGAACATCCTTTGGCCATTTTCCCTGGGAAAGAAAATTCACCAGTCCAGGTTGCTGATGTCAGTTTGTAGGGCTCTCTAGGGTCTATCAGGGCAGCACAAGCATGAGATGGGGACAACTTCAGTCTGGTGTCCATCCTTCGATATAAGGATTCTTTGAAGTCAAGGCCCAGCCGAGAGCCATGGGCCCCTGGGCACATTCTTTGGCCATTTTCCCTGGGAAAGAACACTCAGCAGTCCAGGTTGCTGATGTCAGTTTGTAGGGCTCCCTTAGGTCTATCAGGGCAGCACAAGTTTGAGGTGGGGACAACTTCGGTGTGCGGTCCATCTTTCGATATAAGGATTTTTTGCAGTCAGGGCCAGGGTCCCCCGGGCACATCCTTTGGCCATTTGCCCTGGGAAAGAAAACTCACCAGTCCAGGTTGCTGATGTCAGTTTGTAGGGCTCCCTTGGGTCTATCAGGGCAGCACAAATTTGAGGTGGGGACAACTTCGGTGTGGGGTCCATCTTTCGATATAAGGATTTTTAGCAGTCAGGCCCCAGCCCAGGGCCAGGGGCTCCTGGGCACATCCTTTGGCCATTTTCCTTGGAAAAGAAAACTCAACAGTCCAGGTTGCTGATGTCAGTTTGTAGAGCTCCCTTGGGTCTATCTGGGCAGCAGAAATTTGAGGAGCAAACAATCTTGGTATGCGATCCATCCTTCGATATTGGGATTATTTGCAGTCAGGTGTCAGCCGAGTGCCAGGGGCCCCAGGGAACATCCTTTGGCCATTTTCCCTGGGAAAGAAAATTCACCAGTCCAGGTTGCTGATGTCAGTTTGTAGGGCTCTCTTGGGTCTATCAGGGCAGCACAAGTATGAGATGGGGACAACTTCAGTCTGGTGTCCATCCTTCGATATAAGGATTCTTTGAAGTCAAGGCCCAGCCAAGAGCCATGGGCCCCTGGGCACATTCTTTGGCCATTTTCCCTGGGAAAGAAAACTCACCAGTCCAGGTTCCTGATGTCAGTTTGTAGGGCTCCCTTGGGTCTATCAGGGCAGCAGAAATTTTAGGAGGGGACAACTTCGGTCTGGGGTCCATCCTTCGATATAGGGATTCTTTACAGTCAGGACCCAGCCCAGGTCCAGGGGCCCCCGGGCACATCCTTTGGTCATTTTCCCTTGGAAAGAAAACTCACCAGTCCAGGTTCCTGATGTTAGTTTGTAGGGCTCCCTTGGGTCTATCAGGGCAGCACAAGTATGAGATGGGGACAACTTCGGTCTGGGGTCCATCCTTCGATATAAGAATTTTTTGCAGTCATGTTCCAGCCCAGGGCCATGGACCCCTGGGCACATCCTTTGGCCATTTTCCCTGGGAAAGAAAACTCACCAGTCCAGGTTCCTGATGTCAGTTTGTAGGGCTCTCTTGGGTTTATCTGGGCAGCAGAAATTTGAGGAGCGGACCAGTTTGGTCTGCGATCCATCCTTCGATATAAGGATTTTTAGCAGTCATGTCCCAGCCCAGTGCCAGGGTCCCCAGGGCACATCCTTTGGCTATTTTCCCTGGAAAAGAAAACTCACCAGTCCAGGTTCCTGATGCCAGTTTGTAGGGCTCACTTGGGTCTATCTGGGTAGCACAACTTTCAGGAGCGGACAACTTCGGTCTGGGGTCCATCGTTCGATATAAGGAGTTTTAGCAGTCAGGTCGCAGCTCAGTGCCAGGGTCCCCAGGGCACAACCTTTGGCCATTTTCTCTGTGAATGAAAACTCACCAGTCCAGGTTGCTGATGTCACTTTGTAGGGCTCCCTTGGGTCTATCTGGGCAGCAGAAATTTGAGGAGCAAACAATCTTGGTCTGCGATCCATCCTTCGATATTGGGATTATTTGCAGTCAGGTGTCAGCCGAGTGCCAGGGTCCCCAGGGAACATCCTTTGGCCATTTTCCCTGGGAAAGAAAATTCACCAGTCCAGGTTGCTGATGTCAGTTTGTAGGGCTCTCTAGGGTCTATCAGGGCAGCACAAGCATGAGATGGGGACAACTTCAGTCTGGTGTCCATCCTTCAATATAAGGATTCTTTGAAGTCAAGGCCCAGCCGAGAGCCATGGGCCCCTGGGCACATTCTTTGGCCATTTTCCCTGGGAAAGAACACTCAGCAGTCCAGGTTCCTGATGTCAGTTTGTAGGGCTCCCTTGGGTCTATCAGGGCAGCACAAGTTTGAGGTGGGGACAACTTCGGTGTGCGGTCCATCTTTCGATATAAGGATTTTTTGCAGTCAGGGCCAGGGGCCCCCGGGCACATCCTTTGGCCATTTGCCCTGGGAAAGAAAACTCACCAGTCCAGGTTGCTGATGTCAGTTTGTAGGGCTCCCTTGGGTCTATCAGGGCAGCACAAATTTGAGGTGGGGACAACTTCGGTGTGGGGTCCATCTTTCGATATAAGGATTTTTAGCAGTCAGGCCCCAGCCCAGGGCCAGGGGCTCCTGGGCACATCCTTTGGCTATTTTCCCTGGAAAAGAAAACTCACCAGTCCAGGTTCCTGATGCCAGTTTGTAGGGCTCACTTGGGTCTATCTGGGTAGCACAACTTTCAGGAGCGGACAACTTCGGTCTGGGGTCCATCGTTCGATATAAGGAATTTTAGCAGTCAGGTCGCAGCTCAGTGCCAGGGTCCCCAGGGCACAACCTTTGGCCATTTTCTCTGTGAATGAAAACTCACCAGTCCAGGTTGCTGATGTCACTTTGTAGGGCTCCCTTGGGTCTATCTGGGCAGCAGAAATTTGAGGAGCAAACAATCTTGGTCTGCGATCCATCCTTCGATATTGGGATTATTTGCAGTCAGGTGTCAGCCGAGTGCCAGGGGCCACAGGGAACATCCTTTGGCCATTTTCCCTGGGAAAGAAAATTCACCAGTCCAGGTTGCTGATGTCAGTTTGTAGGGCTCTCTTGGGTCTATCAGGGCAGCACAAGTATGAGATGGGGACAACTTCAGTCTGGTGTCCATCCTTCGATATAAGGATTCTTTGAAGTCAAGGCCCAGCCGAGAGCCATGGGCCCCTGGGCACATTCTTTGGCCATTTTCCCTGGGAAAGAACACTCACCAGTCCAGGTTCCTGATGTCAGTTTGTAGGGCTCCCTTAGGTCTATCAGGGCAGCACAAGTTTCAGGTGGGGACAACTTCGGTGTGGGGTCCATCCTTCGATATAAGGATTTTTTGCAGTGAGGACCGTGCCCAGGGCCAGGGGCCCCTGGGCACAACCTTTTTCCATTTTCCCTGGGAAAGAAAACTCAGCAGTCCAGGTTGCTGATGTCAGTTTGTAGGGCTCCCTTGGGTCTATCAGGGCAGCACAAGTTTGAGGTGGGGACAACTTCGGTGTGGGGTCCATCCTTCGATATAAGGATTCTTTGCAGTGAGGACCGTGCCCAGGGCCAGGGTCCCCTGGGCACATCCTTTTTCCATTTTCCCTGGGAAAGAAAACTCACCAGTCCAGGTTGCTGATGTCAGTTTGTAGGGCTCCCTTGGGTCTATCTGGGTAGCACAACTTTCAGGAGCGGACAACTTCGGTCTGGGGTCCATCGTTCGATATAAGGAATTTTTCAGTGAGGACCCTGCCCAGGGCCAGGGGCCCCTGGGCACATCCTTTTTCCATTTTCCCTGGGAAAGAAAACTCAGCAGTCCAGGTTCCTGATGTCAGTTTGTAGGGCTCCCTTGGGTCTATCAGGGCAGCACAAGTTTGAGGTGGGTACAACTTCGGTGTTGTGTCCATCCTTCGATATAAAGATTTTTTGCAGTGAGGACCCTGCCCAGGGCCAGGGGCCCCTGGGCATATCCTTTTTCCATATTCCCTGGGAAAGAAAACTCAGCAGTCCATGTTGATGATGTCAGTTTGTAGGGCTCCCTTGGGTCTATCAGGACAGCACAAGTTTGAGGTGGGGACAACTTCGGTGTGGGGTCCATCCTTCGATATAAGAATTTTTTGCAGTCAGGGCCAGGGTCCCCTGGGCACATCCTTTGGCCATTTTCCCTGGGAAAGAAAACTCACCAGTCCAGGTTCCTGATATCAGTTTGTAGGGCTCCCTTGGGTCTATCAGGGCAGCACAAGTTTGAGGTGGGGACAACTTCGGTGTGGGGTCCATCCTTCGATATAAGGATTTTTTGCAGTCAGGGCCAGGGTCCCCTGGGCACATCCTTTGGCCATTTTCCCTGGGAAAGAAAACTCACCAGTCCAGGTTCCTGATGTCAGTTTGTAGGGCTCCCTTGGGTCTATCTGGGCAGCACAAGTTTGAGGTGGGGACAACTTCGGTGTGGGGTCCATCCTTCGATATAGGGATTCTTTACAGTCCGGCCCCAGCCAGTGGCCAGGGGCCCCTGGGCACACCCTTTGGCCATTTTTCCTACGAAAGAAAATTCACCAGTCCAGGTTCCTGATGTTAGTTTGTAGGGCTCCCTTGGGTCTATCAGGGCAGCACAAGTATGAGATGGGGACAACTTCGGTCTGGGGTCCATCCTTCGATATAAGGATTTCTTGCAGTCATGTGCCACCCCAGGGCCAGGGGCCCCTGGGCACAACCTTTGGCCATTTTCCCTGGGAAAGAAAACTCACCAGTCCAGGTTCCTGATGTCAGTTTGTAGGGCTCCCTTGGGTCTATCAGGGCAGCACAAATTTGAGGTGGGGACAACTTCGGTGTGGGGTCCATCTTTCGATATAAGGATTTTTTGCATTCAGGTCCCAGCCCAGTGCCAGGGTCCCGAGGGCACATCCTTTGGCCATTTTCCCTGGAAAAGAAAACTCACCAGTCCAGGTTGCTGATGTCAGTTTGTAGAGCTCCCTTGGGTCTATCTGGGCAGCAGAAATTTGAGGAGCAAACAATCTTGGTCTGCGATCCATCCTTCGATATTGGGATTATTTGCAGTCAGGTGTCAGCCGAGTGCCAGGGGCCCCAGGGAACATCCTTTGGCCATTTTCCCTGGGAAAGAAAATTCACCAGTCCAGGTTGCTGATGTCAGTTTGTAGGGCTCTCTTGGGTCTATCAGGGCAGCACAAGTATGGGATGGGGACAACTTCAGTCTGGTGTCCACCCTTCGATATAAGGATTCTTTGAAGTCAAGGCCCAGCCGAGAGCCATGGGCCCCCAGGCACATCCTTTTTCCATTTTCCCTGGGAAAGAAAACTCAGCAGTCCAGGTTGCTGATGTCAGTTTGTAGGGCTCCCTTGGGTCTATCAGGGCAGCACAAGTTTGAGGTGGGGACAACTTCGGTGTGGGGTCCCTCCTTCGATATAAGGATTCTTTGCAGTGAGGACCCTGCCCAGGGCCAGGGGCCCCTGGGCACATCCTTTTTCCATTTTCCCTGGGAAAGAAAACTCACCAGTCCAGGTTGCTGATGTCAGTTTGTAGGGCTCCCTTGGGTCTATCAGGGCACCACAAGTTTGAGGTGGGGACAACTTCAGTGTGGGGTCCATCCTTCGATATAAGGATTTTTTGCAGTCAGGGCCAGGGTCCCCTGGGCACATGCTTTGGCCATTTTCCCTGGGAAAGAAAACTCAGCAGTCCAGGTTCCTGATGTCAGTTTGTAGGGCTCCCTTGGGTCTATAAGGGCAGCACAAGTTTGAGGTGGGGACAACTTCGGTGTGGGGTCCATCGTTCGATATAAGGATTTTTTGAAGTCAGGGCCAGGGGCCCCCGGGCACATCCTTTGGTCATTTTCCCTTGGAAAGAAAACTCACCAGTCCAGGTTGCTGATGTCAGTTTGTAGGGCTCCCTTGGGTCTATCTGGGCAGCACAAATTTGAGGTGGGGACAACTTCGGTGTGGGGTCCATCCTTCGATATAAGGATTTTTAGCAGTCAGGTCCCAGCCCAGTGCCAGGGTCCCCAGGGCACATCCTTTCGCCATTTTCCCTGGAAAAGAAAACTCACCAGTCCAGGTTCCTGATGTCAGTTTGTAGGGCTCTCTTGGGTTTATCTGGGCAGCAGAAATTTGAGGAGCGGACCAGTTTGGTCTGCGATCCATCCTTCGATATAAGGATTTTTAGCAGTCATGTCCCAGCCCAGTGCCAGGGTCCCCAGGGCACATCCTTTGGCTATTTTCCCTGGAAAAGAAAACTCACCAGTCCAGGTTCCTGATGCCAGTTTGTAGGGCTCACTTGGGTCTATCTGGGTAGCACAACTTTCAGGAGCGGACAACTTCGGTCTGGGGTCCATCGTTCGATATAAGGAGTTTTAGCAGTCAGGTCGCAGCTCAGTGCCAGGGTCCCCAGGGCACAACCTTTGGCCATTTTCTCTGTGAATGAAAACTCACCAGTCCAGGTTGCTGATGTCACTTTGTAGGGCTCCCTTGGGTCTATCTGGGCAGCAGAAATTTGAGGAGCAAACAATCTTGGTCTGCGATCCATCCTTCGATATTGGGATTATTTGCAGTCAGGTGTCAGCCGAGTGCCAGGGTCCCCAGGGAACATCCTTTGGCCATTTTCCCTGGGAAAGAAAATTCACCAGTCCAGGTTGCTGATGTCAGTTTGTAGGGCTCTCTAGGGTCTATCAGGGCAGCACAAGCATGAGATGGGGACAACTTCAGTCTGGTGTCCATCCTTCAATATAAGGATTCTTTGAAGTCAAGGCCCAGCCGAGAGCCATGGGCCCCTGGGCACATTCTTTGGCCATTTTCCCTGGGAAAGAACACTCAGCAGTCCAGGTTGCTGATGTCAGTTTGTAGGGCTCCCTTGGGTCTATCAGGGCAGCACAAGTTTGAGGTGGGGACAACTTCGGTGTGCGGTCCATCTTTCGATATAAGGATTTTTTGCAGTCAGGGCCAGGGGCCCCCGGGCACATCCTTTGGCCATTTGCCCTGGGAAAGAAAACTCACCAGTCCAGGTTGCTGATGTCAGTTTGTAGGGCTCCCTTGGGTCTATCAGGGCAGCACAAATTTGAGGTGGGGACAACTTCGGTGTGGGGTCCATCTTTCGATATAAGGATTTTTAGCAGTCAGGCCCCAGCCCAGGGCCAGGGGCTCCTGGGCACATCCTTTGGCTATTTTCCCTGGAAAAGAAAACTCACCAGTCCAGGTTCCTGATGCCAGTTTGTAGGGCTCACTTGGGTCTATCTGGGTAGCACAACTTTCAGGAGCGGACAACTTCGGTCTGGGGTCCATCGTTCGATATAAGGAATTTTAGCAGTCAGGTCGCAGCTCAGTGCCAGGGTCCCCAGGGCACAACCTTTGGCCATTTTCTCTGTGAATGAAAACTCACCAGTCCAGGTTGCTGATGTCACTTTGTAGGGCTCCCTTGGGTCTATCTGGGCAGCAGAAATTTGAGGAGCAAACAATCTTGGTCTGCGATCCATCCTTCGATATTGGGATTATTTGCAGTCAGGTGTCAGCCGAGTGCCAGGGGCCACAGGGAACATCCTTTGGCCATTTTCCCTGGGAAAGAAAATTCACCAGTCCAGGTTGCTGATGTCAGTTTGTAGGGCTCTCTTGGGTCTATCAGGGCAGCACAAGTATGAGATGGGGACAACTTCAGTCTGGTGTCCATCCTTCGATATAAGGATTCTTTGAAGTCAAGGCCCAGCCGAGAGCCATGGGCCCCTGGGCACATTCTTTGGCCATTTTCCCTGGGAAAGAACACTCACCAGTCCAGGTTCCTGATGTCAGTTTGTAGGGCTCCCTTAGGTCTATCAGGGCAGCACAAGTTTCAGGTGGGGACAACTTCGGTGTGGGGTCCATCCTTCGATATAAGGATTTTTTGCAGTGAGGACCGTGCCCAGGGCCAGGGGCCCCTGGGCACAACCTTTTTCCATTTTCCCTGGGAAAGAAAACTCAGCAGTCCAGGTTGCTGATGTCAGTTTGTAGGGCTCCCTTGGGTCTATCAGGGCAGCACAAGTTTGAGGTGGGGACAACTTCGGTGTGGGGTCCATCCTTCGATATAAGGATTCTTTGCAGTGAGGACCGTGCCCAGGGCCAGGGTCCCCTGGGCACATCCTTTTTCCATTTTCCCTGGGAAAGAAAACTCACCAGTCCAGGTTGCTGATGTCAGTTTGTAGGGCTCCCTTGGGTCTATCAGGGCACCACAAGTTTGAGGTGGGGACAACTTCGGTGTGGGGTGCATCCTTCGATATAAGGATTTTTTCAGTGAGGACCCTGCCCAGGGCCAGGGGCCCCTGGGCACATCCTTTTTCCATTTTCCCTGGGAAAGAAAACTCAGCAGTCCAGGTTCCTGATGTCAGTTTGTAGGGCTCCCTTGGGTCTATCAGGGCAGCACAAGTTTGAGGTGGGTACAACTTCGGTGTTGTGTCCATCCTTCGATATAAAGATTTTTTGCAGTGAGGACCCTGCCCAGGGCCAGGGGCCCCTGGGCATATCCTTTTTCCATATTCCCTGGGAAAGAAAACTCAGCAGTCCATGTTGATGATGTCAGTTTGTAGGGCTCCCTTGGGTCTATCAGGACAGCACAAGTTTGAGGTGGGGACAACTTCGGTGTGGGGTCCATCCTTCGATATAAGAATTTTTTGCAGTCAGGGCCAGGGTCCCCTGGGCACATCCTTTGGCCATTTTCCCTGGGAAAGAAAACTCACCAGTCCAGGTTCCTGATATCAGTTTGTAGGGCTCCCTTGGGTCTATCAGGGCAGCACAAGTTTGAGGTGGGGACAACTTCGGTGTGGGGTCCATCCTTCGATATAAGGATTTTTTGCAGTCAGGGCCAGGGTCCCCTGGGCACATCCTTTGGCCATTTTCCCTGGGAAAGAAAACTCACCAGTCCAGGTTCCTGATGTCAGTTTGTAGGGCTCCCTTGGGTCTATCTGGGCAGCACAAGTTTGAGGTGGGGACAACTTCGGTGTGGGGTCCATCCTTCGATATAGGGATTCTTTACAGTCCGGCCCCAGCCAGTGGCCAGGGGCCCCTGGGCACACCCTTTGGCCATTTTTCCTACGAAAGAAAATTCACCAGTCCAGGTTCCTGATGTTAGTTTGTAGGGCTCCCTTGGGTCTATCAGGGCAGCACAAGTATGAGATGGGGACAACTTCGGTCTGGGGTCCATCCTTCGATATAAGGATTTCTTGCAGTCATGTGCCACCCCAGGGCCAGGGGCCCCTGGGCACAACCTTTGGCCATTTTCCCTGGGAAAGAAAACTCACCAGTCCAGGTTCCTGATGTCAGTTTGTAGGGCTCCCTTGGGTCTATCAGGGCAGCACAAATTTGAGGTGGGGACAACTTCGGTGTGGGGTCCATCTTTCGATATAAGGATTTTTTGCATTCAGGTCCCAGCCCAGTGCCAGGGTCCCGAGGGCACATCCTTTGGCCATTTTCCCTGGAAAAGAAAACTCACCAGTCCAGGTTGCTGATGTCAGTTTGTAGAGCTCCCTTGGGTCTATCTGGGCAGCAGAAATTTGAGGAGCAAACAATCTTGGTCTGCGATCCATCCTTCGATATTGGGATTATTTGCAGTCAGGTGTCAGCCGAGTGCCAGGGGCCCCAGGGAACATCCTTTGGCCATTTTCCCTGGGAAAGAAAATTCACCAGTCCAGGTTGCTGATGTCAGTTTGTAGGGCTCTCTTGGGTCTATCAGGGCAGCACAAGTATGGGATGGGGACAACTTCAGTCTGGTGTCCACCCTTCGATATAAGGATTCTTTGAAGTCAAGGCCCAGCCGAGAGCCATGGGCCCCCAGGCACATCCTTTTTCCATTTTCCCTGGGAAAGAAAACTCAGCAGTCCAGGTTGCTGATGTCAGTTTGTAGGGCTCCCTTGGGTCTATCAGGGCAGCACAAGTTTGAGGTGGGGACAACTTCGGTGTGGGGTCCCTCCTTCGATATAAGGATTCTTTGCAGTGAGGACCCTGCCCAGGGCCAGGGGCCCCTGGGCACATCCTTTTTCCATTTTCCCTGGGAAAGAAAACTCACCAGTCCAGGTTGCTGATGTCAGTTTGTAGGGCTCCCTTGGGTCTATCAGGGCACCACAAGTTTGAGGTGGGGACAACTTCAGTGTGGGGTCCATCCTTCGATATAAGGATTTTTTGCAGTCAGGGCCAGGGTCCCCTGGGCACATGCTTTGGCCATTTTCCCTGGGAAAGAAAACTCAGCAGTCCAGGTTCCTGATGTCAGTTTGTAGGGCTCCCTTGGGTCTATAAGGGCAGCACAAGTTTGAGGTGGGGACAATTTCGGTGTGGGGTCCATCGTTCGATATAAGGATTTTTTGAAGTCAGGGCCAGGGGCCCCCGGGCACATCCTTTGGTCATTTTCCCTTGGAAAGAAAACTCACCAGTCCAGGTTGCTGATGTCAGTTTGTAGGGCTCCCTTGGGTCTATCTGGGCAGCACAAATTTGAGGTGGGGACAACTTCGGTGTGGGGTCCATCCTTCGATATAAGGATTTTTAGCAGTCAGGCCCCAGCCCAGTGCCAGGGTCCCCAGGGCACATCCTTTCGCCATTTTCCCTGGAAAAGAAAACTCACCAGTCCAGGTTCCTGATGTCAGTTTGTAGGGGTCCCTTGGGTCTATCTGGGCAGCACAAATTTGAGGAGCGGACAATTTTGGTCTGTTATCCATCCTTCGATATAAGGATTCTTTTCAGTCAGGTCCCAGCCGAGTGCCAGGGGCCCCAGGGAACATCCTTTGGCCATTTTCCCTGGGAAAGAAAACTCACAAGTCCAGGTTGCTGATGTCAGTTTGTAGGGCTCCCTTGGGTCTATCAGGGCAGCACAAGTTTGAGGTGGGGACAACTTCGGTGTGGGGTCCATCCTTCGATATAAGGATTCTTCGAAGTCAAGGCCCAGACGAGAGCCATGGGCCCCTGGGCACATTCTGTGGCCATTTTCCCTGGGAAAGAACACTCACCAGTCCAGGTTCCTGATGTCAGTTTGTAGGGCTCCCTTGGGTCTATCAGGGCAGCACAAGTTTGAGGTGGGGACAACTTCGGTGTGGGGTCCATCCTTCGAAATAAGGATTTTTTTCAGTGAGGACCGTGCCCAGGGCCAGGGGCCCCTGGGCACATCCTTTTTCCATTTTCCCTGGGAAAGAAAACTCAGCAGTCCAGGTTCCTGATGTCAGTTTGTAGGGCTCCCTTGGGTCTATCAGGGCAGCACAAGTTTGAGGTGGGGACAACTTCGGTGTGGGGTCCATCCTTCGATATAAGGATTCTTTGCAGTGAGGACCCTGCCCAGGGCCAGGGGCCCCTGGGCACATCCTTTTTCCATTTTCCCTGGGAAAGAAAACTCAGCAGTCCAGGTTCCTGATGTCAGTTTGTAGGGCTCCCTTGGGTCTATCAGGGCACCACAAGTTTGAGGTTGGGACAACTTCGGTGTGGGGTGCATCCTTCGATATAAGGATTTTTTTCAGTGAGGACCCTGCCCAGGGCCAGGGGCCCCTGGGCACAACCTTCTTCCATTTTCCCTGGGAAAGAAAACTCACCAGTCCAGGTTCCTGATGTCACTTTGTAGGGCTCCCTTGGGTCTATCAGGGCAGCACAATTTTGAGGTGGGGACAACTTCGGTGTTGGGTCCATCCTTCGATATAAGGATTTTTTGCAGTGAGGACCCTGCCCAGGGCCAGGGGCCCCTGGGCACATCCTTTGGCCATTTTCCCTGGGAAAGAAAGCTCAGCAGTCCATGTTGATGATGTCAGTTTGTAGGGCTCCCTTGGGTCTATCAGGGCAGCACAAGTTTGAGGTGGGGACAACTTCGGTGTGGGGTCCATCCTTCGATATAAGGATTTTTTGCAGTCAGGGCCAGGGGCCCCCAGGCACATCCTTTGGATATTTTCCCTGGGAAAGAAAACTCACCTGTCCAGGTTCCTGATGTCAGTTTGTAGGGCTCCCTTGGGTCTATAAGGGCAGCACAAGTTTGAGGTGGGGACAACTTCGGTGTGGGGTCCATCCTTCGATATAAGGATTTTTTGCAGTCAGGTCCAGGGGCCCCCGGGCACATCCTTTGGCCATTTTCCCTGGAAAAGAAAACTCAGCAGTCCAGGTTGCTGATGTCAGTTTGTAGGGCTCCCTTGGGTCTATCAGGGCAGCACAAATTTGAGGTGGGGACAACTTCGGTGTGGAGTCCATCCTTCGATATAAGGAATTTTTGCATTCAGGTCCCAGCCCAGTGCCAGGGTCCCGAGGGCACATCCTTTGGCCATTTTCCCTGGAAAAGAAAACTCACCAGTCCAGGTTCCTGATGTCAGTTTGTAGGGCTCCCTTGGGTCTATCTGGGCAGCAGAAATTTGAGGAGCAAACAATTTTGGTCTGCGATCCATCCTTCGATATTGGGATTCTTTGCAGTCAGGTGTCAGCCGAGTGCCAGGGTCCCAAGGGAACATCCTTTGGCCATTTTCCCTGGGAAAGAAAATTCACCAGTCCAGGTTGCTGATGTCAATTTGTAGGGCTCCCTTGGGTCTATCAGGGCAGCACAAGTATGAGATGGGGACAACTTCAGTCTGGTGTCCATCCTTCGATATAAGGATTCTTTGCAGTCAGGTCCTAGCACAGTGCCAGGGGCCCCAGGGCAAACCCTTTGGCAATTTTCCCTGGGAAAGAAAACTCAGCAGTCCAGGTTCCTGATGTCGGTTTGTAGGGCTTCCTTGGGTCTATCTGGGCAGCAGAAATTTGAGGAGGGGTCGACTTTGGTCTGTGATCCATCCTTCGATATATGGATTTTTTGCAGTGATGACCCAGCCCAGGGCCAGGGGCCCCGGGGCACATCCTTTGGCCATTTTCCCTGGGAAAGAAAACTCACCAGTCCAGGTTGCTGATGTCAGTTTGTAGGGCTCCCTTGGGTCTATCAGGGCAGCACATATTTTATTTCGGGACAACTTCGGTCTGGGGTCCATCCTTCAATATAAGGAGTCTTTGAAATCAGGGCCCAGCCCAGGGCCAGGGGCCCCTGGGCACATCCTTTGGCCATTTTCCCTGGGAAAGGAAACTCACCAGTCCAGGTTCCTGATGTCAGTTTGTAGGGCTCCCTTGGGTCTATCAGGGTAGCACAAGATTCAGGAGGGGACAATTTTGATCTGTGATCCATCCTTCGATATTGGGATTCTTTACAGTCAGGACCCACCCCAGGGCCAGGGGCCCCTGGGCACATCCTTTGGCCATTTTCCCTGGGAAAGAAAACTCACCAGTCCAGGTTCCTGATGTCAGTTTGTAGGGCTCCCTTGGGTCTATCAGGGCAGCACAAGTTTGAGGTGGGGACAACTTCGGTGTGGGGTCCATCCTTCGATATAAGGATTCTTTGCAGTGAGGACCCTGCCCAGGGCGAGGGGCCCCTGGGCACATCCTTTTTCCATTTTCCCTGGGAAAGAAAACTCAGCAGTCCAGGTTCCTGATGTCAGTTTGTAGGGCTCCCTTGGGTCTATCAGGGCACCACAAGTTTGAGGTTGGGACAACTTCGGTGTGGGGGGCATCCTTCGATATAAGGATTTTTTTCAGTGAGGACCCTGCCCAGGGCCAGGGGCCCCTGGGCACAACCTTTTTCCATTTTCCCTGGGAAAGAAAACTCACCAGTCCAGGTTCCTGATGTCAGTTTGTAGGGCTCCCTTGGGTCTATCAGGGCAGCACAAGTTTGAGGTGGGGACAACTTCGGTGTGGGGTGCATCCTTCGATATAAGGATTTTTTGCAGTGAGGACCCTGCCCAGGGCCAGGGGCCCCTGGGCACATCCTTTTTCCATTTTCCCTGGGAAAGAAAACTCAGCAGTCCAGGTTCCTGATGTCAGTTTGTAGGGCTCCCTTGGGTCTATAAGGGCAGCACAAGTTTGAGGTGGGGACAACTTCGGTGTGGGGTCCATCGTTCGATATAAGGATATTTTGAAGTCAGGGCCAGGGGCCCCCGGGCACATCCTTTGGTCATTTTCCCTTGGAAAGAAAACTCACCAGTCCAGGTTGCTGATGTCAGTTTGTAGGGCTCCCTTGGGTCTATCTGGGCAGCACAAATTTGAGGTGGGGACAACTTCGGTGTGGGGTCCATCCTTCGATATAAGGATTTTTAGCAGTCAGGTCCCAGCCCAGTGCCAGGGTCCCCAGGGCACATCCTTTGGCCATTTTCCCTGGAAAAGAAAACTCACCAGTCCAGGTTCCTGATGTCAGTTTGTAGGGCTCCCTTGGGTCTATCTGGGCAGCACAAATTTGAGGAGCGGACAATTTTGGTCTGTTATCCATCCTTCGATATAAGGATTCTTTTCAGTCAGGTCCCAGCCGAGTGCCAGGGGCCCCAGGGAACATCCTTTGGCCATTTTCCCTGGGAAAGAAAACTCACAAGTCCAGGTTGCTGATGTCAGTTTGTAGGGCTCCCTTGGGTCTATCAGGGCAGCACAAGTTTGAGGTGGGGACAACTTCGGTGTGGGGTCCATCCTTCGATATAAGGATTCTTCGAAGTCAAGGCCCAGACGAGAGCCATGGGCCCCTGGGCACATTCTGTGGCCATTTTCCCTGGGAAAGAACACTCACCAGTCCAGGTTCCTGATGTCAGTTTGTAGGGCTCCCTTGGGTCTATCTGGGCAGCAGAAATTTGAGGAGCGGACAATTTTGGTCTGTTATCCATCCTTCGATATAAGGATTCTTTTCAGTCAGGTCCCAGCCGAGTGCCAGGGGCCCCAGGGAACATCCTTTGGCCATTTTCCCTGGGAAAGAAAACTCACCAGTCCAGGCTCCTGATGTCAGTTTGTAGGGCTCCCTTGGGTCTATCAGGGCAGCACAAGTTTGAGGTGGGGACAACTTCGGTGTGGGGTCCATCCTTCGATATAAGGATTCTTTGAAGTCAAGGCCCAGCCGAGAGCCATGGGCCCCTGGGCACATTCTGTGGCCATTTTCCCTGGGAAAGAACACTCACCACTCCAGGTTGCTGATGTCACTTTGTAGGGCTCCCTTGGGTCTATCAGGGCAGCACAAGTTTGAGGTGGGGACAACTTCGGTGTGGGGTCCATCCTTCGATATAAGGATTCTTTGCAGTGAGGACCCTGCCCAGGGCGAGGGGCCCCTGGGCACATCCTTTTTCCATTTTCCCTGGGAAAGAAAACTCAGCAGTCCAGGTTCCTGATGTCAGTTTGTAGGGCTCCCTTGGGTCTATCAGGGCACCACAAGTTTGAGGTTGGGACAACTTCGGTGTGGGTTGCATCCTTCGATATAAGGATTTTTTTCAGTGAGGACCCTGCCCAGGGCCAGGGGCCCCTGGGCACAACCTTTTTCCATTTTCCCTGGGAAAGAAAACTCAGCAGTCCAGGTTCCTGATGTCAGTTTGTAGGGCTCCCTTGGGTCTATCAGGGCAGCACAATTTTGAGGTGGGGACAACTTCGGTGTGGGGTCCATCCTTCGATATAAGGATTTTTTTCAGTGAGGACCCTGCCCAGGGCCAGGGGCCCCTGGGCACAACCTTTTTCCGTTTTCCCTGGGAAAGAAAGCTCAGCAGTCCATGTTGATGATGTCAGTTTGTAGGGCTCCCTTGGGTCTATCAGGGCAGCACAAGTTTGAGGTGGGGACAACTTCGGTGTGGGGTCCATCCTTCGATATAAGGATTTTTTGCAGTCAGGGCCAGGGGCCCCCAGGCACATCCTTTGGCCATTTTCCCTGGGAAAGAAAACTCACCAGTCCAGGTTCCTGATGTCAGTTTGTAGGGCTCCCTTGGGTCTATCAGGGCAGCACAAGTTTGAGGTGGGGACAACTTCGGTGTGGGGTGCATCCTTCGATATAAGGATTTTTTGCAGTGAGGACCCTGCCCAGGGCCAGGGGCCCCTGGGCACATCCTTTGGCCATTTTCCCTGGGAAAGAAAACTCAGCAGTCCAGGTTCCTGATGTCAGTTTGTAGGGCTCCCTTGGGTCTATAAGGGCAGCACAAGTTTGAGGTGGGGACAACTTCGGTGTGGGGTCCATCGTTCGATATAAGGATTTTTTGAAGTCAGGGCCAGGGGCCCCCGGGCACATCCTTTGGTCATTTTCCCTTGGAAAGAAAACTCACCAGTCCAGGTTGCTGATGTCAGTTTGTAGGGCTCCCTTGGGTCTATCTGGGCAGCACAAATTTGAGGTGGGGACAACTTCGGTGTGGGGTCCATCCTTCGATATAAGGATTTTTAGCAGTCAGGTCCCAGCCCAGTGCCAGGGTCCCCAGGGCACATCCTTTGGCCATTTTCCCTGGAAAAGAAAACTCACCAGTCCAGGTTCCTGATGTCAGTTTGTAGGGCTCCCTTGGGTCTATCTGGGCAGCACAAATTTGAGGAGCGGACAATTTTGGTCTGTTATCCATCCTTCGATATAAGGATTCTTTTCAGTCAGGTCCCAGCCGAGTGCCAGGGGCCCCAGGGAACATCCTTTGGCCATTTTCCCTGGGAAAGAAAACTCACAAGTCCAGGTTGCTGATGTCAGTTTGTAGGGCTCCCTTGGGTCTATCAGGGCAGCACAAGTTTGAGGTGGGGACAACTTCGGTGTGGGGTCCATCCTTCGATATAAGGATTCTTCGAAGTCAAGGCCCAGACGAGAGCCATGGGCCCCTGGGCACATTCTGTGGCCATTTTCCCTGGGAAAGAACACTCACCAGTCCAGGTTCCTGATGTCAGTTTGTAGGGCTCCCTTGGGTCTATCTGGGCAGCAGAAATTTGAGGAGCGGACAATTTTGGTCTGTTATCCATCCTTCGATATAAGGATTCTTTTCAGTGAGGTCCCAGCCGAGTGCCAGGGGCCCCAGAGAACATCCTTTGGCCATTTTCCCTGGGAAAGAAAACTCACCAGTCCAGGTTCCTGATGTCAGTTTGTAGGGCTCCCTTGGGTCTATCAGGGCAGCACAAGTTTGAGGTGGGGACAACTTCGGTGTGGGGTCCATCCTTCGATATAAGGATTCTTTAAAGTCAAGGCCCAGCCGAGAGCCATGGGCCCCTGGGCACATTCTGTGGCCATTTTCCCTGGGAAAGAACACTCACCAGTCCAGGTTGCTGATGTCACTTTGTAGGGCTCCCTTGGGTCTATCAGGGCAGCACAAGTTTGAGGTGGGGACAACTTCGGTGTGGGGTCCATCCTTCGATATAAGGATTCTTTGCAGTGAGGACCCTGCCCAGGGCGAGGGGCCCCTGGGCACATCCTTTTTCCATTTTCCCTGGGAAAGAAAACTCAGCAGTCCAGGTTCCTGATGTCAGTTTGTAGGGCTCCCTTGGGTCTATCAGGGCACCACAAGTTTGAGGTTGGGACAACTTCGGTGTGGGTTGCATCCTTCGATATAAGGATTTTTTTCAGTGAGGACCCTGCCCAGGGCCAGGGGCCCCTGGGCACAACCTTCTTCCATTTTCCCTGGGAAAGAAAACTCAGCAGTCCAGGTTCCTGATGTCAGTTTGTAGGGCTCCCTTGGGTCTATCAGGGCAGCACAATTTTGAGGTGGGGACAACTTCGGTGTTCGGTCCATCCTTCGATATAAGGATTTTTTGCAGTGAGGACCCTGCCCAGGGCCAGGGGCCCCTGGGCACATCCTTTTTCCATTTTCCCTGGGAAAGAAAGCTCAGCAGTCCATGTTGATGATGTCAGTTTGTAGGGCTCCCTTGGGTCTATCAGGGCAGCACAAGTTTGAGGTGGGGACAACTTCGGTGTGGGGTCCATCCTTCGATATAAGGATTTTTTGCAGTCAGGGCCAGGGGCCCCCAGGCACATCCTTTGGCCATTTTCCCTGGGAAAGAAAACTCACCTGTCCAGGTTCCTGATGTCAGTTTGTAGGGCTCCCTTGGGTCTATAAGGGCAGCACAAGTTTGAGGTGGGGACAACTTCGGTGTGGGGTCCATCCTTCGATATAAGGATTTTTTGCAGTCAGGTCCAGGGGCCCCCGGGCACACACTTTGGCCATTTTCCCTGGGAAAGAAAACTCAGCAGTCCAGGTTGCTGATGTCAGTTTGTAGGGCTCCCTTGGGTCTATCAGGGCAGCACAAATTTGTGGTGGGGACAACTTCGGTGTGGAGTCCATCCTTCGATATAAGGAATTTTTGCATTCAGGTCCCAGCCCAGTGCCAGGGTCCCGAGGGCACATCCTTTGGCCATTTACCCTGGAAAAGAAAACTCACCAGTCCAGGTTCCTGATGTCAGTTTGTAGGGCTCCCGTGGGTCTATCTGGGCAGCAGAAATTTGAGGAGCAAACAATTTTGGTCTGCGATCCATCCTTCGATATTGGGATTCTTTGCAGTCAGGTGTCTGCCGAGTGCCAGGGTCCCAAGGGAACATCCTTTGGCCATTTTCCCTGGGAAAGAAAATTCACCAGTCCAGGTTGCTGATGTCAATTTGTAGGGCTCCCTTGGGTCTATCAGGGCAGCACAAGTATGAGATGGGGACAACTTCAGTCTGGTGTCCATCCATCGATATAAGGATTCTTTGCAGTCAGGTCCTAGCACAGTGCCAGGGGCCCCAGGGCAAACCCTTTGGCAATTTTCCCTGGGAAAGAAAACTCAGCAGTCCAGGTTGCTGATGTCGGTTTGTAGGGCTTCCTTGGGTCTATCTGGGCAGCAGAAATTTGAGGAGGGGTCGACTTTGGTCTGTGATCCATCCTTCGATATATGGATTTTTTGCAGTCAGGCCCCAGCCCAGGGCCAGGGGCCCCTGGGCACATCCTTTGGCCATTTTCCCTGGGAAAGAAAACTCACCAGTCCAGGTTGCTGATGTCAGTTTGTAGGGCTCCCTTGGGTCTATCAGGGCAGCACATATTTTATTTCGGGACAACTTCGGTCTGGGGTCCATCCTTCAATATAAGGAGTCTTTGAAATCAGGGCCCAGCCCAGGGCCAGGGGCCCCTGGGCACATCCTTTGGCCATTTTCCCTGGGAAAGGAAACTCACCAGTCCAGGTTCCTGATGTCAGTTTGTAGGGCTCCCTTGGGTCTATCAGGGTAGCACAAGATTCAGGAGGGGACAATTTTGGTCTGTGATCCATCCTTCGATATTGGGATTCTTTAGAGTCAGGACCCACCCCAGGGCCAGGGGCCCCTGGGCACATCCTTTGGCCATTTTCCCTGGGAAAGAAAACTCACCAGTCCAGGTTGCTGATGTCAGTTTGTAGGGCTCCCTTGGGTCTATCTGGGCACCACAATATGAGGAGGGGATAACTTCAGTTTGGGGTCCAAACGTCGATATAAATACTCTTTGCAGTCAGGTCCCAGATCTGTGCCCGGGGCCCCTGGGCACATCCTTTGGCCATTTTCCCTGGGAACGAAAATACACCAGTCCAGGTTCCTGATATCAGTTTGTAGGGCTCCCTTGGGTCTATCTGGGCAGCAGAAATTTGAGGAGAGGACAAATTTTGTCTGCGATCCATCCTTCGATGTAAGGATATTTTGCAGTCAGGCCCCAGCCCAGGGGACACGGGCTTAGGGCACATCCTTTGGCCATTTTCCCTGGGAAAGAAAACTCACCAGTCCAGGTTCCTGATGTCAGTTTGTAGGGCTCCCTTGGGTCTATCAGGGCAGCACAAGTTTGAGGTGGGGACAACTTCGGTGTGGGGTCCATCGTTCGATATAAGGATTTTTTGAAGTCAGGGCCAGGGGCCCCCGGGCACATCCTTTGGCCATTTTCCCTGGGAAAGAAAACTCACCAGTCCAGGTTCCTGATGTCAGTTTGTAGGGCTCCCTTGGGTCTATCAGGGCAGCACAAGTTTGAGGTGGGGACAACTTCGGTGTGGGGTCCATCCTTCGATATAAGGATTTTTTGCAATGAGGACCGTGCCCAGGGCCAGGGGCCCCTGGGCACATCCTTTTTCCATTTTCCCTGGGAAAGAAAACTCAGCAGTCCAGGTTCCTGATGTCAGTTTGTAGGGCTCCCTTGGGTCTATCAGGGCACCACAAGTTTGAGGTGGGGACAACTTCGGTGTGGGGTCCATCCTTCGATATAAGGATTCTTTGCAGTGAGGACCCTGCCCAGGGCGAGGGGCCCCTGGGCACATCCTTTTTCCATTTTCCCTGGGAAAGAAAACTCAGCAGTCCAGGTTCCTGATGTCAGTTTGTAGGGCTCCCTTGGGTCTATCAGGGCAGCACAAGTTTGAGGTGGGGACAACTTCGGTGTGGGGTCCATCCTTCGATATAAGGATTTTTTTCAGTGAGGACCCTGCCCAGGGCCAGGGGCCCCTGGGCACAACCTTTTTCCATTTTCCCTGGGAAAGAAAACTCAGCAGTCCAGGTTCCTGATGTCAGTTTGTAGGGCTCCCTTGGGTCTATCAGGGCAGCACAAGTTTGAGGTGGGGACAACTTCGGTGTGGGGTGCATCCTTCGATATAAGGATTTTTTGCAGTGAGGACCCTGCCCAGGGCGAGGGGCCCCTGGGCACATCCTTTTTCCGTTTTCCCTGGGAAAGAAAGCTCAGCAGTCCATGTTCATGATGTCAGTTTGTTGGGCTCCCTTGGGTCTATCAGGGCAGCACAAGTTTGAGGTGGGGACAACTTCGGTGTGGGGTCCATCCTTCGATATAAGGATTTTTTGCAGTCAGGGCCAGGGGCCCCCAGGCACATCCTTTGGCCATTTTCCCTGGGAAAGAAAACTCACCAGTCCAGGTTCCTGATGTCAGTTTGTAGGGCTCCCTTGGGTCTATCAGGGCAGCACAAGTTTGAGGTGGGGACAACTTCGGTGTGGGGTCCATCGTTCGATATAAGGATTTTTTGAAGTCAGGGCCAGGGGCCCCCGGGCACATCCTTTGGCCATTTTCCCTGGGAAAGAAAACTCACCAGTCCAGGTTCCTGATGTCAGTTTGTAGGGCTCCCTTGGGTCTATCAGGGCAGCACAAGTTTGAGGTGGGGACAACTTCGGTGTGGGGTCCATCCTTCGATATAAGGATTTTTTGCAATGAGGACCGTGCCCAGGGCCAGGGGCCCCTGGGCACATCCTTTTTCCATTTTCCCTGGGAAAGAAAACTCAGCAGTCCAGGTTCCTGATGTCAGTTTGTAGGGCTCCCTTGGGTCTATCAGGGCACCACAAGTTTGAGGTGGGGACAACTTCGGTGTGGGGTCCATCCTTCGATATAAGGATTCTTTGCAGTGAGGACCCTGCCCAGGGCGAGGGGCCCCTGGGCACATCCTTTTTCCATTTTCCCTGGGAAAGAAAACTCAGCAGTCCAGGTTCCTGATGTCAGTTTGTAGGGCTCCCTTGGGTCTATCAGGGCACCACAAGTTTGAGGTTGGGACAACTTCGGTGTGGGGGGCATGCTTCGATATAAGGATTTTTTTCAGTGAGGACCCTGCCCAGGGCCAGGGGCCCCTGGGCACAACCTTTTTCCATTTTCCCTGGGAAAGAAAACTCACCAGTCCAGGTTCCTGATGTCAGTTTGTAGGGCTCCCTTGGGTCTATCAGGGCACCACAAGTTTGAGGTGGGGACAACTTCGGTGTGGGGTCCATCCTTCGATATAAGGATTTTTTGCAGTGAGGACCCTGCCCAGGGCCAGGGGCCCCTGGGCACATCCTTTTTCCGTTTTCCCTGGGAAAGAAAGCTCAGCAGTCCATGTTCATGATGTCAGTTTGTTGGGCTCCCTTGGGTCTATCAGGGCAGCACAAGTTTGAGGTGGGGACAACTTCGGTGTGGGGTCCATCCTTCGATATAAGGATTTTTTGCAGTCAGGGCCAGGGGCCCCCAGGCACATCCTTTGGCCATTTTCCCTGGGAAAGAAAACTCACCAGTCCAGGTTCCTGATGTCAGTTTGTAGGGCTCCCTTGGGTCTATCAGGGCAGCACAAGTTTGAGGTGGGGACAACTTCGGTGTGGGGTCCATCCTTCGATATAAGGATTTTTTGCTGTCAGGGCCAGGGGCCCCCAGGCACACCCTTTGGCCATTTTCCCTGGGAAAGAAAACTCAGCAGTCCAGGTTCCTGATGTCAGTTTGTAGGGCTCCCTTGGGTCTAACAGGGCAGCAGAAATTTTAGGAGGGGACAACTTTGGTCTGTGATCCATCCTTCGATATAGGGATTCTTTACAGTCAGGTCCGAGCCCAGGGCCAGGGGCCCCAGGGCACATCCTTTGGCCATTTTCCCTGGGAAAGAAAACTCACCAGTCCAGGTTGCTGATGCCAGTTTGTAGGGCTCACTTGGGTCTATCTGGGCAGCACAAATTTGTGGTGGGGACAACTTCGGTGTGGAGTCCATCCTTCGATATAAGGAATTTTTGCATTCAGGTCCCAGCCCAGTGCCAGGGTCCCGAGGGCACATCCTTTGGCCATTTACCCTGGAAAAGAAAACTCACCAGTCCAGGTTCCTGATGTCAGTTTGTAGGGCTCCCTTGGTTCTATCAAGGCAGCAGAAATTTGAGGAGCGGACAAGTTTGGTCTGCGATCCATCCTTTGATATAAGGATTCTTTGCAGTCAGGTCCCAGCCGAGTGCCAGGGGCCCCAGGGAACATCCTTTGGCCATTTTCCCTGGGAAAGAACACTCACCAGTCCAGGTTGCTGATGTCAGTTTGTAGGGCTCCCTTAGGTCTATCAGGGCCGCACAAGTTTGAGGTGGGGACAACTTCGGTGTGGGGTCCATCCTTCGATATAAGGATTTTTTGCAGTGAGGACCCTGCCCAGGCCCAAGACCCCCTGGGCACATCCTTTTTCCATTTTCCCTGGGAAAGAAAACTCAGCAGTCCATGTTGATGATGTCAGTTTGTAGGGCTCCCTTGGGTCTATCAGGACAGCACAAGTTTGAGGTGGGGACAACTTCGGTGTGGGGTCCATCCTTCGATATAAGGATTATTTGCATTCAGGGCAGGGGCCCCTGGGCACATCCTTTGGCCATTTTCCCCGGGAAAGAAAACTCAGCAGTCCAGGTTCCTGATGTCAGTTTGTAGGGCTCCCTTGGGTCTATCAGGGCAGCACAAATTTGAGGTGGGGACAACTTCGGTGTGGGGTCCATCTTTCGATATAAGGATTTTTTGCATTCAGGTCCCAGCCCAGTGCCAGGGTCCCGAGGGCACATCCTTTGGCCATTTTCCCTGGAAAAGAAAACTCACCAGTCCAGGTTGCTGATGTCAGTTTGTAGAGCTCCCTTGGGTCTATCTGGGCAGCAGAAATTTGAGGAGCAAACAATCTTGGTCTGCGATCCATCCTTCGATATTGGGATTATTTGCAGTCAGGTGTCAGCCGAGTGCCAGGGGCCCCAGGAAACATCCTTTGGCCATTTTCCCTGGGAAAGAACACTCACCAGTCCAGGTTGCTGATGTCAGTTTGTAGGGCTCTCTTGGGTCTATCAGGGCAGCACAAGTATGAGATGGGGACAACTTCAGTCTGGTGTCCATCCTTCGATATAAGGATTCTTTGAAGTCAAGGCCCAGCCGAGAGCCATGGGCCCCTGGGCACATTCTTTGGCCATTTTCCCTGGGAAAGAAAACTCACCAGTCCAGGTTCCTGATGTCAGTTTGTAGGGCTCCCTTGGGTCTATCAGGGCAGCACAAGTTTGAGGTGGGGACAACTTCGGTGTGGGGTGCATCCTTCGATATAAGGATTTTTTGCAGTGATGACCCAGCCCAGGGCCAGGGGCCCCTGGGCACATCCTTTTTCCATTTTCCCTGGGAAAGAAAACTCAGCAGTCCAGGTTGCTGATGTCAGTTTGTAGGGCTCCCTTGGGTCTATCAGGGCAGCACAAGTTTGAGGTGGGGACAACTTCGGTGTGGGGTCCATCCTTCGATATAAGGATTTTTTGAAGTCAGGGCCAGGGGCCCCCGGGCACATCCTTTGGCCATTTTCCCTGGGAAAGAAAACTCACCAGTCCAGGTTCCTGATGTCAGTTTGTAGGGCTCCCTTGGGTCTATCAGGGCAGCACAAGTTTGAGGTGGGGACAACTTCGGTGTGGGGTCCATCCTTCGATATAAGGATTTTTTGCAGTCAGGTCCCAGCCTAGTGCCAGGGTCCCCAGGGCACATCCTTTGGCCATTTTCCCTGGGAAAGAAAACTCACCAGTCCAGGTTCCTGATGTCAGTTTGTAGGGCTCCCTTGGGTCTATCTGGGCAGCACAAGTTTGAGGTGGGGACAACTTCGGTGTGGGGTCCATCCTTCGATATAAGGATTTTTAGCAGTCAGGTCCCAGCCCAGTGCCAGGGTCCCCTGGGCACATCCTTTGTCCATTTTCCCTGGAAAAGAAAACTCACCAGTCCAGGTTCCTGATGTCAGTTTGTAGGGCTCCCTTGGGTCTATCTGGGCAGCAGAAATTTGAGGAGCGGACAATTTTGGTCTGTTATACATCCTTCGATATAAGGATTCTTTTCAGTGAGGTCCCAGCCGAGTGCCAGGGGCCCCAGGGAACATCCTTTGGCCATTTTCCCTGGGAAAGAAAACTCACCAGTCCAGGTTCCTGATGTCAGTTTGTAGGGCTCCCTTGGGTCTATCAGGGCAGCACAAGTTTGAGGTGGGGACAACTTCGGTGTGGGGTCCATCCTTCGATATAAGGATTCTTTGAAGTCAAGGCCCAGCCGAGAGCCATGGGCCCCTGGGCACATTCTGTGGCCATTTTCCCTGGGAAAGAACACTCACCACTCCAGGTTGCTGATGTCACTTTGTAGGGCTCCCTTGGGTCTATCAGGGCAGCACAAGTTTGAGGTGGGGACAACTTCGGTGTGGGGTCCATCCTTCGATATAAGGATTCTTTGCAGTGAGGACCCTGCCCAGGGCGAGGGGCCCCTGGGCACATCCTTTTTCCATTTTCCCTGGGAAAGAAAACTCACAAGTCCAGGTTCCTGATGTCAGTTTGTAGGGCTCCCTTGGGTCTATCAGGGCACCACAAGTTTGAGGTTGGGACAACTTCGGTGTGGGTTGCATCCTTCGATATAAGGATTTTTTTCAGTGAGGACCCTGCCCAGGGCCAGGGGCCCCTGGGCACAACCTTTTTCCATTTTCCCTGGGAAAGAAAACTCAGCAGTCCAGGTTCCTGATGTCAGTTTGTAGGGCTCCCTTGGGTCTATCAGGGCAGCACAAGTTTGAGGTGGGGACAACTTCGGTGTGGGGTGCATCCTTCGATATAAGGATTCTTTGCAGTGAGGACCCTGCCCAGGGCCAGGGGCCCCTGGGCACATCCTTTTTCCATTTTCCCTGGGAAAGAAAACTCAGCAGTCCAGGTTCCTGATGTCAGTTTGTAGGGCTCCCTTGGGTCTATCAGGGCACCACAAGTTTGAGGTTGGGACAACTTCGGTGTGGGGTGCATCCTTCGATATAAGGATTTTTTTCAGTGAGGACCCTGCCCAGGGCCAGGGGCCCCTGGGCACAACCTTCTTCCATTTTCCCTGGGAAAGAAAACTCACCAGTCCAGGTTCCTGATGTCACTTTGTAGGGCTCCCTTGGGTCTATCAGGGCAGCACAATTTTGAGGTGGGGACAACTTCGGTGTTGGGTCCATCCTTCGATATAAGGATTTTTTGCAGTGAGGACCCTGCCCAGGGCCAGGGGCCCCTGGGCACATCCTTTGGCCATTTTCCCTGGGAAAGAAAGCTCAGCAGTCCATGTTGATGATGTCAGTTTGTAGGGCTCCCTTGGGTCTATCAGGGCAGCACAAGTTTGAGGTGGGGACAACTTCGGTGTGGGGTCCATCCTTCGATATAAGGATTTTTTGCAGTCAGGGCCAGGGGCCCCCAGGCACATCCTTTGGATATTTTCCCTGGGAAAGAAAACTCACCTGTCCAGGTTCCTGATGTCAGTTTGTAGGGCTCCCTTGGGTCTATAAGGGCAGCACAAGTTTGAGGTGGGGACAACTTCGGTGTGGGGTCCATCCTTCGATATAAGGATTTTTTGCAGTCAGGTCCAGGGGCCCCCGGGCACATCCTTTGGCCATTTTCCCTGGAAAAGAAAACTCAGCAGTCCAGGTTGCTGATGTCAGTTTGTAGGGCTCCCTTGGGTCTATCAGGGCAGCACAAATTTGAGGTGGGGACAACTTCGGTGTGGAGTCCATCCTTCGATATAAGGAATTTTTGCATTCAGGTCCCAGCCCAGTGCCAGGGTCCCGAGGGCACATCCTTTGGCCATTTTCCCTGGAAAAGAAAACTCACCAGTCCAGGTTCCTGATGTCAGTTTGTAGGGCTCCCTTGGGTCTATCTGGGCAGCAGAAATTTGAGGAGCAAACAATTTTGGTCTGCGATCCATCCTTCGATATTGGGATTCTTTGCAGTCAGGTGTCAGCCGAGTGCCAGGGTCCCAAGGGAACATCCTTTGGCCATTTTCCCTGGGAAAGAAAATTCACCAGTCCAGGTTGCTGATGTCAATTTGTAGGGCTCCCTTGGGTCTATCAGGGCAGCACAAGTATGAGATGGGGACAACTTCAGTCTGGTGTCCATCCTTCGATATAAGGATTCTTTGCAGTCAGGTCCTAGCACAGTGCCAGGGGCCCCAGGGCAAACCCTTTGGCAATTTTCCCTGGGAAAGAAAACTCAGCAGTCCAGGTTGCTGATGTCGGTTTGTAGGGCTTCCTTGGGTCTATCTGGGCAGCAGAAATTTGAGGAGGGGTCGACTTTGGTCTGTGATCCATCCTTCGATATATGGATTTTTTGCAGTGATGACCCAGCCCAGGGCCAGGGGCCCCGGGGCACATCCTTTGGCCATTTTCCCTGGGAAAGAAAACTCACCAGTCCAGGTTGCTGATGTCAGTTTGTAGGGCTCCCTTGGGTCTATCAGGGCAGCACATATTTTATTTCGGGACAACTTCGGTCTGGGGTCCATCCTTCAATATAAGGAGTCTTTGAAATCAGGGCCCAGCCCAGGGCCAGGGGCCCCTGGGCACATCCTTTGGCCATTTTCCCTGGGAAAGGAAAGTCACCAGTCCAGGTTCCTGATGTCAGTTTGTAGGGCTCCCTTGGGTCTATCAGGGTAGCACAAGATTCAGGAGGGGACAATTTTGATCTGTGATCCATCCTTCGATATTGGGATTCTTTACAGTCAGGACCCACCCCAGGGCCAGGGGCCCCTGGGCACATCCTTTGGCCATTTTCCCTGGGAAAGAAAACTCACCAGTCCAGGTTCCTGATGTCAGTTTGTAGGGCTCCCTTGGGTCTATCAGGGCAGCACAAGTTTGAGGTGGGGACAACTTCGGTGTGGGGTCCATCCTTCGATATAAGGATTCTTTGCAGTGAGGACCCTGCCCAGGGCGAGGGGCCCCTGGGCACATCCTTTTTCCATTTTCCCTGGGAAAGAAAACTCAGCAGTCCAGGTTCCTGATGTCAGTTTGTAGGGCTCCCTTGGGTCTATCAGGGCACCACAAGTTTGAGGTTGGGACAACTTCGGTGTGGGGGGCATCCTTCGATATAAGGATTTTTTTCAGTGAGGACCCTGCCCAGGGCCAGGGGCCCCTGGGCACAACCTTTTTCCATTTTCCCTGGGAAAGAAAACTCACCAGTCCAGGTTCCTGATGTCAGTTTGTAGGGCTCCCTTGGGTCTATCAGGGCAGCACAAGTTTGAGGTGGGGACAACTTCGGTGTGGGGTGCATCCTTCGATATAAGGATTTTTTGCAGTGAGGACCCTGCCCAGGGCCAGGGGCCCCTGGGCACATCCTTTTTCCATTTTCCCTGGGAAAGAAAACTCAGCAGTCCAGGTTCCTGATGTCAGTTTGTAGGGCTCCCTTGGGTCTATAAGGGCAGCACAAGTTTGAGGTGGGGACAACTTCGGTGTGGGGTCCATCGTTCGATATAAGGATTTTTTGAAGTCAGGGCCAGGGGCCCCCGGGCACATCCTTTGGTCATTTTCCCTTGGAAAGAAAACTCACCAGTCCAGGTTGCTGATGTCAGTTTGTAGGGCTCCCTTGGGTCTATCTGGGCAGCACAAATTTGAGGTGGGGACAACTTCGGTGTGGGGTCCATCCTTCGATATAAGGATTTTTAGCAGTCAGGTCCCAGCCCAGTGCCAGGGTCCCCAGGGCACATCCTTTGGCCATTTTCCCTGGAAAAGAAAACTCACCAGTCCAGGTTCCTGATGTCAGTTTGTAGGGCTCCCTTGGGTCTATCTGGGCAGCACAAATTTGAGGAGCGGACAATTTTGGTCTGTTATCCATCCTTCGATATAAGGATTCTTTTCAGTCAGGTCCCAGCCGAGTGCCAGGGGCCCCAGGGAACATCCTTTGGCCATTTTCCCTGGGAAAGAAAACTCACAAGTCCAGGTTGCTGATGTCAGTTTGTAGGGCTCCCTTGGGTCTATCAGGGCAGCACAAGTTTGAGGTGGGGACAACTTCGGTGTGGGGTCCATCCTTCGATATAAGGATTCTTCGAAGTCAAGGCCCAGACGAGAGCCATGGGCCCCTGGGCACATTCTGTGGCCATTTTCCCTGGGAAAGAACACTCACCAGTCCAGGTTCCTGATGTCAGTTTGTAGGGCTCCCTTGGGTCTATCTGGGCAGCAGAAATTTGAGGAGCGGACAATTTTGGTCTGTTATCCATCCTTCGATATAAGGATTCTTTTCAGTGAGGTCCCAGCCGAGTGCCAGGGGCCCCAGGGAACATCCTTTGGCCATTTTCCCTGGGAAAGAAAACTCACCAGTCCAGGTTCCTGATGTCAGTTTGTAGGGCTCCCTTGGGTCTATCAGGGCAGCACAAGTTTGAGGTGGGGACAACTTCGGTGTGGGGTCCATCCTTCGATATAAGGATTCTTTGAAGTCAAGGCCCAGCCGAGAGCCATGGGCCCCTGGGCACATTCTTTGGCCATTTTCCCTGGGAAAGAACACTCACCACTCCAGGTTGCTGATGTCACTTTGTAGGGCTCCCTTGGGTCTATCAGGGCAGCACAAGTTTGAGGTGGGGACAACTTCGGTGTGGGGTCCATCCTTCGATATAAGGATTCTTTGCAGTGAGGACCCTGCCCAGGGCGAGGGGCCCCTGGGCACATCCTTTTTCCATTTTCCCTGGGAAAGAAAACTCAGCAGTCCAGGTTCCTGATGTCAGTTTGTAGGGCTCCCTTGGGTCTATCAGGGCACCACAAGTTTGAGGTTGGGACAACTTCGGTGTGGGTTGCATCCTTCGATATAAGGATTTTTTTCAGTGAGGACCCTGCCCAGGGCCAGGGGCCCCTGGGCACAACCTTTTTCCATTTTCCCTGGGAAAGAAAACTCAGCAGTCCAGGTTCCTGATGTCAGTTTGTAGGGCTCCCTTGGGTCTATCAGGGCAGCACAATTTTGAGGTGGGGACAACTTCGGTGTGGGGTCCATCCTTCGATATAAGGATTTTTTTCAGTGAGGACCCTGCCCAGGGCCAGGGGCCCCTGGGCACAACCTTTTTCCGTTTTCCCTGGGAAAGAAAGCTCAGCAGTCCATGTTGATGATGTCAGTTTGTAGGGCTCCCTTGGGTCTATCAGGGCAGCACAAGTTTGAGGTGGGGACAACTTCGGTGTGGGGTCCATCCTTCGATATAAGGATTTTTTGCAGTCAGGGCCAGGGGCCCCCAGGCACATCCTTTGGCCATTTTCCCTGGGAAAGAAAACTCACCAGTCCAGGTTCCTGATGTCAGTTTGTAGGGCTCCCTTGGGTCTATCAGGGCAGCACAAGTTTGAGGTGGGGACAACTTCGGTGTGGGGTGCATCCTTCGATATAAGGATTTTTTGCAGTGAGGACCCTGCCCAGGGCCAGGGGCCCCTGGGCACATCCTTTTTCCATTTTCCCTGGGAAAGAAAACTCAGCAGTCCAGGTTCCTGATGTCAGTTTGTAGGGCTCCCTTGGGTCTATAAGGGCAGCACAAGTTTGAGGTGGGGACAACTTCGGTGTGGGGTCCATCGTTCGATATAAGGATTTTTTGAAGTCAGGGCCAGGGGCCCCCGGGCACATCCTTTGGTCATTTTCCCTTGGAAAGAAAACTCACCAGTCCAGGTTCCTGATGTCAGTTTGTAGGGCTCCCTTGGGTCTATCTGGGCAGCACAAATTTGAGGTGGGGACAACTTCGGTGTGGGGTCCATCCTTCGATATAAGGATTTTTAGCAGTCAGGTCCCAGCCCAGTGCCAGGGTCCCCAGGGCACATCCTTTGGCCATTTTCCCTGGAAAAGAAAACTCACCAGTCCAGGTTCCTGATGTCAGTTTGTAGGGCTCCCTTGGGTCTATCTGGGCAGCACAAATTTGAGGAGCGGACAATTTTGGTCTGTTATCCATCCTTCGATATAAGGATTCTTTTCAGTCAGGTCCCAGCCGAGTGCCAGGGGCCCCAGGGAACATCCTTTGGCCATTTTCCCTGGGAAAGAAAACTCACAAGTCCAGGTTCCTGATGTCAGTTTGTAGGGCTCCCTTGGGTCTATCAGGGCAGCACAAGTTTGAGGTGGGGACAACTTCGGTGTGGGGTCCATCCTTCGATATAAGGATTCTTCGAAGTCAAGGCCCAGACGAGAGCCATGGGCCCCTGGGCACATTCTGTGGCCATTTTCCCTGGGAAAGAACACTCACCAGTCCAGGTTCCTAATGTCAGTTTGTAGGGCTCCCTTGGGTCTATCTGGGCAGCAGAAATTTGAGGAGCAGACAATTTTGGTCTGTTATCCATCCTTCGATATAAGGATTCTTTTCAGTGAGGTCCCAGCCGAGTGCCAGGGGCCCCAGAGAACATCCTTTGGCCATTTTCCCTGGGAAAGAAAACTCACCAGTCCAGGTTCCTGATGTCAGTTTGTAGGGCTCCCTTGGGTCTATCAGGGCAGCACAAGTTTGAGGTGGGGACAACTTCGGTGTGGGGTCCATCCTTCGATATAAGGATTCTTTAAAGTCAAGGCCCAGCCGAGAGCCATGGGCCCCTGGGCACATTCTGTGGCCATTTTCCCTGGGAAAGAACACTCACCAGTCCAGGTTGCTGATGTCACTTTGTAGGGCTCCCTTGGGTCTATCAGGGCAGCACAAGTTTGAGGTGGGGACAACTTCGGTGTGGGGTCCATCCTTCGATATAAGGATTCTTTGCAGTGAGGACCCTGCCCAGGGCGAGGGGCCCCTGGGCACATCCTTTTTCCATTTTCCCTGGGAAAGAAAACTCACCAGTCCAGGTTCCTGATGTCAGTTTGTAGGGCTCCCTTGGGTCTATCAGGGCAGCACAAGTTTGAGGTTGGGACAACTTCGGTGTGGGTTGCATCCTTCGATATAAGGATTTTTTTCAGTGAGGACCCTGCCCAGGGCCAGGGGCCCCTGGGCACAACCTTCTTCCATTTTCCCTGGGAAAGAAAACTCAGCAGTCCAGGTTCCTGATGTCAGTTTGTAGGGCTCCCTTGGGTCTATCAGGGCAGCACAATTTTGAGGTGGGGACAACTTCGGTGTTCGGTCCATCCTTCGATATAAGGATTTTTTTCAGTGAGGACCCTGCCCAGGGCCAGGGGCCCCTGGGCACATCCTTTTTCCATTTTCCCTGGGAAAGAAAGCTCAGCAGTCCATGTTGATGATGTCAGTTTGTAGGGCTCCCTTGGGTCTATCAGGGCAGCACAAGTTTGAGGTGGGGACAACTTCGGTGTGGGGTCCATCCTTCGATATAAGGATTTTTTGCAGTCAGGGCCAGGGGCCCCCAGGCACATCCTTTGGCCATTTTCCCTGGGAAAGAAAACTCACCTGTCCAGGTTCCTGATGTCAGTTTGTAGGGCTCCCTTGGGTCTATAAGGGCAGCACAAGTTTGAGGTGGGGACAACTTCGGTGTGGGGTCCATCCTTCGATATAAGGATTTTTTGCAGTCAGGTCCAGGGGCCCCCGGGCACACACTTTGGCCATTTTCCCTGGGAAAGAAAACTCAGCAGTCCAGGTTGCTGATGTCAGTTTGTAGGGCTCCCTTGGGTCTATCAGGGCAGCACAAATTTGTGGTGGGGACAACTTCGGTGTGGAGTCCATCCTTCGATATAAGGAATTTTTGCATTCAGGTCCCAGCCCAGTGCCAGGGTCCCGAGGGCACATCCTTTGGCCATTTACCCTGGAAAAGAAAACTCACCAGTCCAGGTTCCTGATGTCAGTTTGTAGGGCTCCCGTGGGTCTATCTGGGCAGCAGAAATTTGAGGAGCAAACAATTTTGGTCTGCGATCCATCCTTCGATATTGGGATTCTTTGCAGTCAGGTGTCTGCCGAGTGCCAGGGTCCCAAGGGAACATCCTTTGGCCATTTTCCCTGGGAAAGAAAATTCACCAGTCCAGGTTGCTGATGTCAATTTGTAGGGCTCCCTTGGGTCTATCAGGGCAGCACAAGTATGAGATGGGGACAACTTCAGTCTGGTGTCCATCCATCGATATAAGGATTCTTTGCAGTCAGGTCCTAGCACAGTGCCAGGGGCCCCAGGGCAAACCCTTTGGCAATTTTCCCTGGGAAAGAAAACTCAGCAGTCCAGGTTGCTGATGTCGGTTTGTAGGGCTTCCTTGGGTCTATCTGGGCAGCAGAAATTTGAGGAGGGGTCGACTTTGGTCTGTGATCCATCCTTCGATATATGGATTTTTTGCAGTCAGGCCCCAGCCCAGGGCCAGGGGCCCCTGGGCACATCCTTTGGCCATTTTCCCTGGGAAAGAAAACTCACCAGTCCAGGTTGCTGATGTCAGTTTGTAGGGCTCCCTTGGGTCTATCAGGGCAGCACATATTTTATTTCGGGACAACTTCGGTCTGGGGTCCATCCTTCAATATAAGGAGTCTTTGAAATCAGGGCCCAGCCCAGGGCCAGGGGCCCCTGGGCACATCCTTTGGCCATTTTCCCTGGGAAAGGAAACTCACCAGTCCAGGTTCCTGATGTCAGTTTGTAGGGCTCCCTTGGGTCTATCAGGGTAGCACAAGATTCAGGAGGGGACAATTTTGGTCTGTGATCCATCCTTCGATATTGGGATTCTTTAGAGTCAGGACCCACCCCAGGGCCAGGGGCCCCTGGGCACATCCTTTGGCCATTTTCCCTGGGAAAGAAAACTCACCAGTCCAGGTTGCTGATGTCAGTTTGTAGGGCTCCCTTGGGTCTATCTGGGCACCACAATATGAGGAGGGGATAACTTCAGTTTGGGGTCCAAACGTCGATATAAATACTCTTTGCAGTCAGGTCCCAGATCTGTGCCCGGGGCCCCTGGGCACATCCTTTGGCCATTTTCCCTGGGAACGAAAATACACCAGTCCAGGTTCCTGATATCAGTTTGTAGGGCTCCCTTGGGTCTATCTGGGCAGCAGAAATTTGAGGAGAGGACAAATTTTGTCTGCGATCCATCCTTCGATGTAAGGATATTTTGCAGTCAGGCCCCAGCCCAGGGGACACGGGCTTAGGGCACACCCTTTGGCCATTTTCCCTGGGAAAGAAAACTCACCAGTCCAGGTTCCTGATGTCAGTTTGTAGGGCTCCCTTGGGTCTATCAGGGCAGCACAAGTTTGAGGTGGGGACAACTTCGGTGTGGGGTCCATCGTTCGATATAAGGATTTTTTGAAGTCAGGGCCAGGGGCCCCCGGGCACATCCTTTGGCCATTTTCCCTGGGAAAGAAAACTCACCAGTCCAGGTTCCTGATGTCAGTTTGTAGGGCTCCCTTGGGTCTATCAGGGCAGCACAAGTTTGAGGTGGGGACAACTTCGGTGTGGGGTCCATCCTTCGATATAAGGATTTTTTGCAATGAGGACCGTGCCCAGGGCCAGGGGCCCCTGGGCACATCCTTTTTCCATTTTCCCTGGGAAAGAAAACTCAGCAGTCCAGGTTCCTGATGTCAGTTTGTAGGGCTCCCTTGGGTCTATCAGGGCACCACAAGTTTGAGGTGGGGACAACTTCGGTGTGGGGTCCATCCTTCGATATAAGGATTCTTTGCAGTGAGGACCCTGCCCAGGGCGAGGGGCCCCTGGGCACATCCTTTTTCCATTTTCCCTGGGAAAGAAAACTCAGCAGTCCAGGTTCCTGATGTCAGTTTGTAGGGCTCCCTTGGGTCTATCAGGGCAGCACAAGTTTGAGGTGGGGACAACTTCGGTGTGGGGTCCATCCTTCGATATAAGGATTTTTTTCAGTGAGGACCCTGCCCAGGGCCAGGGGCCCCTGGGCACAACCTTTTTCCATTTTCCCTGGGAAAGAAAACTCAGCAGTCCAGGTTCCTGATGTCAGTTTGTAGGGCTCCCTTGGGTCTATCAGGGCAGCACAAGTTTGAGGTGGGGACAACTTCGGTGTGGGGTCCATCCTTCGATATAAGGATTTTTTGCAGTGAGGACCCTGCCCAGGGCCAGGGGCCCCTGGGCACATCCTTTTTCCGTTTTCCCTGGGAAAGAAAGCTCAGCAGTCCATGTTCATGATGTCAGTTTGTTGGGCTCCCTTGGGTCTATCAGGGCAGCACAAGTTTGAGGTGGGGACAACTTCGGTGTGGGGTCCATCCTTCGATATAAGGATTTTTTGCAGTCAGGGCCAGGGGCCCCCAGGCACATCCTTTGGCCATTTTCCCTGGGAAAGAAAACTCACCAGTCCAGGTTCCTGATGTCAGTTTGTAGGGCTCCCTTGGGTCTATCAGGGCAGCACAAGTTTGAGGTGGGGACAACTTCGGTGTGGGGTCCATCGTTCGATATAAGGATTTTTTGAAGTCAGGGCCAGGGGCCCCCGGGCACATCCTTTGGCCATTTTCCCTGGGAAAGAAAACTCACCAGTCCAGGTTCCTGATGTCAGTTTGTAGGGCTCCCTTGGGTCTATCAGGGCAGCACAAGTTTGAGGTGGGGACAACTTCGGTGTGGGGTCCATCCTTCGATATAAGGATTTTTTGCAATGAGGACCGTGCCCAGGGCCAGGGGCCCCTGGGCACATCCTTTTTCCATTTTCCCTGGGAAAGAAAACTCAGCAGTCCAGGTTCCTGATGTCAGTTTGTAGGGCTCCCTTGGGTCTATCAGGGCACCACAAGTTTGAGGTGGGGACAACTTCGGTGTGGGGTCCATCCTTCGATATAAGGATTCTTTGCAGTGAGGACCCTGCCCAGGGCGAGGGGCCCCTGGGCACATCCTTTTTCCATTTTCCCTGGGAAAGAAAACTCAGCAGTCCAGGTTCCTGATGTCAGTTTGTAGGGCTCCCTTGGGTCTATCAGGGCAGCACAAGTTTGAGGTTGGGACAACTTCGGTGTGGGGGGCATCCTTCGATATAAGGATTTTTTTCAGTGAGGACCCTGCCCAGGGCCAGGGGCCCCTGGGCACAACCTTTTTCCATTTTCCCTGGGAAAGAAAACTCACCAGTCCAGGTTCCTGATGTCAGTTTGTAGGGCTCCCTTGGGTCTATCAGGACACCACAAGTTTGAGGTGGGGACAACTTCGGTGTGGGGTCCATCCTTCGATATAAGGATTTTTTGCAGTGAGGACCCTGCCCAGGGCCAGGGGCCCCTGGGCACATCCTTTTTCCATTTTCCCTGGGAAAGAAAGCTCAGCAGTCCATGTTCATGATGTCAGTTTGTTGGGCTCCCTTGGGTCTATCAGGGCAGCACAAGTTTGAGGTGGGGACAACTTCGGTGTGGGGTCCATCCTTCGATATAAGGATTTTTTGCAGTCAGGGCCAGGGGCCCCCAGGCACATCCTTTGGCCATTTTCCCTGGGAAAGAAAACTCACCAGTCCAGGTTCCTGATGTCAGTTTGTAGGGCTCCCTTGGGTCTATCAGGGCAGCACAAGTTTGAGGTGGGGACAACTTCGGTGTGGGGTCCATCCTTCGATATAAGGATTTTTTGCTGTCAGGGCCAGGGGCCCCCAGGCACACCCTTTGGCCATTTTCCCTGGGAAAGAAAACTCACCAGTCCAGGTTCCTGATGTCACTTTGTAGGGCTCCCTTGGGTCTATCAGGGCAGCACAACTTTGAGGAGGGGACAACTTCGGTCTGCGATCCATCCTTCGATATAAGGATTTTTTGCAGTCAGGTCCCAGCCCAGTTCCAGGGTCCCCAGGGCACATCCTTTGGCCATTTTCCCTGGGAAAGAAAACTCACCAGTCCAGGTTGCTGATGTCAGTTTGTAGGGCTCCCTTGGGTCTAACAGGGCAGCAGAAATTTTAGGAGGGGACAACTTTGGTCTGTGATCCATCCTTCGATATAGGGATTCTTTACAGTCAGGTCCGAGCCCAGGGCCAGGGGCCCTTGGGCACATCCTTTGGCCATTTTCCCTGGGAAAGAAAACTCACCAGTCCAGGTTGCTGATGCCAGTTTGTAGGGCTCACTTGGGTCTATCTGGGCAGCACAAATTTGTGGTGGGGACAACTTCGGTGTGGAGTCCATCCTTCGATATAAGGAATTTTTGCATTCAGGTCCCAGCCCAGTGCCAGGGTCCCGAGGGCACATCCTTTGGCCATTTACCCTGGAAAAGAAAACTCACCAGTCCAGGTTCCTGATGTCAGTTTGTAGGGCTCCCTTGGTTCTATCAAGGCAGCAGAAATTTGAGGAGCGGACAAGTTTGGTCTGCGATCCATCCTTTGATATAAGGATTCTTTGCAGTCAGGTCCCAGCCGAGTGCCAGGGGCCCCAGGGAACATCCTTTGGCCATTTTCCCTGGGAAAGAACACTCACCAGTCCAGGTTGCTGATGTCAGTTTGTAGGGCTCCCTTAGGTCTATCAGGGCCGCACAAGTTTGAGGTGGGGACAACTTCGGTGTGGGGTCCATCCTTCGATATAAGGATTTTTTGCAGTGAGGACCCTGCCCAGGCCCAAGACCCCCTGGGCACATCCTTTTTCCATTTTCCCTGGGAAAGAAAACTCAGCAGTCCATGTTGATGATGTCAGTTTGTAGGGCTCCCTTGGGTCTATCAGGACAGCACAAGTTTGAGGTGGGGACAACTTCGGTGTGGGGTCCATCCTTCGATATAAGGATTATTTGCATTCAGGGCAGGGGCCCCTGGGCACATCCTTTGGCCATTTTCCCCGGGAAAGAAAACTCAGCAGTCCAGGTTCCTGATGTCAGTTTGTAGGGCTCCCTTGGGTCTATCAGGGCAGCACAAATTTGAGGTGGGGACAACTTCGGTGTGGGGTCCATCTTTCGATATAAGGATTTTTTGCATTCAGGTCCCAGCCCAGTGCCAGGGTCCCGAGGGCACATCCTTTGGCCATTTTCCCTGGAAAAGAAAACTCACCAGTCCAGGTTGCTGATGTCAGTTTGTAGAGCTCCCTTGGGTCTATCTGGGCAGCAGAAATTTGAGGAGCAAACAATCTTGGTCTGCGATCCATCCTTCGATATTGGGATTATTTGCAGTCAGGTGTCAGCCGAGTGCCAGGGGCCCCAGGAAACATCCTTTGGCCATTTTCCCTGGGAAAGAACACTCACCAGTCCAGGTTGCTGATGTCAGTTTGTAGGGCTCTCTTGGGTCTATCAGGGCAGCACAAGTATGAGATGGGGACAACTTCAGTCTGGTGTCCATCCTTCGATATAAGGATTCTTTGAAGTCAAGGCCCAGCCGAGAGCCATGGGCCCCTGGGCACATTCTTTGGCCATTTTCCCTGGGAAAGAAAACTCACCAGTCCAGGTTCCTGATGTCAGTTTGTAGGGCTCCCTTGGGTCTATCAGGGCAGCACAAGTTTGAGGTGGGGACAACTTCGGTGTGGGGTGCATCCTTCGATATAAGGATTTTTTGCAGTGATGACCCAGCCCAGGGCCAGGGGCCCCTGGGCACATCCTTTTTCCATTTTCCCTGGGAAAGAAAACTCAGCAGTCCAGGTTGCTGATGTCAGTTTGTAGGGCTCCCTTGGGTCTATCAGGGCAGCACAAGTTTGAGGTGGGGACAACTTCGGTGTGGGGTCCATCCTTCGATATAAGGATTTTTTGAAGTCAGGGCCAGGGGCCCCCGGGCACATCCTTTGGCCATTTTCCCTGGGAAAGAAAACTCACCAGTCCAGGTTCCTGATGTCAGTTTGTAGGGCTCCCTTGGGTCTATCAGGGCAGCACAAGTTTGAGGTGGGGACAACTTCGGTGTGGGGTCCATCCTTCGATATAAGGATTTTTTGCAGTCAGGTCCCAGCCTAGTGCCAGGGTCCCCAGGGCACATCCTTTGGCCATTTTCCCTGGGAAAGAAAACTCACCAGTCCAGGTTCCTGATGTCAGTTTGTAGGGCTCCCTTGGGTCTATCTGGGCAGCACAAGTTTGAGGTGGGGACAACTTCGGTGTGGGGTCCATCCTTCGATATAAGGATTTTTAGCAGTCAGGTCCCAGCCCAGTGCCAGGGTCCCCTGGGCACATCCTTTGTCCATTTTCCCTGGAAAAGAAAACTCACCAGTCCAGGTTCCTGATGTCAGTTTGTAGGGCTCCCTTGGGTCTATCTGGGCAGCAGAAATTTGAGGAGCGGACAATTTTGGTCTGTTATACATCCTTCGATATAAGGATTCTTTTCAGTGAGGTCCCAGCCGAGTGCCAGGGGCCCCAGGGAACATCCTTTGGCCATTTTCCCTGGGAAAGAACACTCACCAGTCCAGGTTGCTGATGTCACTTTGTAGGGCTCCCTTGGGTCTATCAGGGCAGCACAAGTTTGAGGTGGGGACAACTTCGGTGTGGGGTCCATCCTTCGATATAAGGATTCTTTGCAGTGAGGACCCTGCCCAGGGCGAGGGGCCCCTGGGCACATCCTTTTTCCATTTTCCCTGGGAAAGAAAACTCAGCAGTCCAGGTTCCTGATGTCAGTTTGTAGGGCTCCCTTGGGTCTATCAGGGCACCACAAGTTTGAGGTTGGGACAACTTCGGTGTGGGTTGCATCCTTCGATATAAGGATTTTTTTCAGTGAGGACCCTGCCCAGGGCCAGGGGCCCCTGGGCACAACCTTTTTCCATTTTCCCTGGGAAAGAAAACTCAGCAGTCCAGGTTCCTGATGTCAGTTTGTAGGGCTCCCTTGGGTCTATCAGGGCAGCACAATTTTGAGGTGGGGACAACTTCGGTGTGGGGTCCATCCTTCGATATAAGGATTTTTTGCAGTGAGGACCCTGCCCAGGGCCAGGGGCCCCTGGGCACAACCTTTTTCCGTTTTCCCTGGGAAAGAAAGCTCAGCAGTCCATGTTGATGATGTCAGTTTGTAGGGCTCCCTTGGGTCTATCAGGGCAGCACAAGTTTGAGGTGGGGACAACTTCGGTGTGGGGGGCATCCTTCGATATAAGGATTTTTTGCAGTCAGGGCCAGGGGCCCCCAGGCACATCCTTTGGCCATTTTCCCTGGGAAAGAAAACTCACCAGTCCAGGTTCCTGATGTCAGTTTGTAGGGCTCCCTTGGGTCTATCAGGGCAGCACAAGTTTGAGGTGGGGACAACTTCGGTGTGGGGTCCATCCTTCGATATAAGGATTTTTTGCAATGAGGACCGTGCCCAGGGCCAGGGGCCCCTGGGCACATCCTTTTTCCATTTTCCCTGGGAAAGAAAACTCAGCAGTCCAGGTTCCTGATGTCAGTTTGTAGGGCTCCCTTGGGTCTATCAGGGCACCACAAGTTTGAGGTGGGGACAACTTCGGTGTGGGGTCCATCCTTCGATATAAGGATTCTTTGCAGTGAGGACCCTGCCCAGGGCGAGGGGCCCCTGGGCACATCCTTTTTCCATTTTCCCTGGGAAAGAAAACTCAGCAGTCCAGGTTCCTGATGTCAGTTTGTAGGGCTCCCTTGGGTCTATCAGGGCAGCACAAGTTTGAGGTGGGGACAACTTCGGTGTGGGGTCCATCCTTCGATATAAGGATTTTTTTCAGTGAGGACCCTGCCCAGGGCCAGGGGCCCCTGGGCACAACCTTTTTCCATTTTCCCTGGGAAAGAAAACTCAGCAGTCCAGGTTCCTGATGTCAGTTTGTAGGGCTCCCTTGGGTCTATCAGGGCAGCACAAGTTTGAGGTGGGGACAACTTCGGTGTGGGGTCCATCCTTCGATATAAGGATTTTTTGCAGTGAGGACCCTGCCCAGGGCCAGGGGCCCCTGGGCACATCCTTTTTCCGTTTTCCCTGGGAAAGAAAGCTCAGCAGTCCATGTTCATGATGTCAGTTTGTTGGGCTCCCTTGGGTCTATCAGGGCAGCACAAGTTTGAGGTGGGGACAACTTCGGTGTGGGGTCCATCCTTCGATATAAGGATTTTTTGCAGTCAGGGCCAGGGGCCCCCAGGCACATCCTTTGGCCATTTTCCCTGGGAAAGAAAACTCACCAGTCCAGGTTCCTGATGTCAGTTTGTAGGGCTCCCTTGGGTCTATCAGGGCAGCACAAGTTTGAGGTGGGGACAACTTCGGTGTGGGGTCCATCGTTCGATATAAGGATTTTTTGAAGTCAGGGCCAGGGGCCCCCGGGCACATCCTTTGGCCATTTTCCCTGGGAAAGAAAACTCACCAGTCCAGGTTCCTGATGTCAGTTTGTAGGGCTCCCTTGGGTCTATCAGGGCAGCACAAGTTTGAGGTGGGGACAACTTCGGTGTGGGGTCCATCCTTCGATATAAGGATTTTTTGCAATGAGGACCGTGCCCAGGGCCAGGGGCCCCTGGGCACATCCTTTTTCCATTTTCCCTGGGAAAGAAAACTCAGCAGTCCAGGTTCCTGATGTCAGTTTGTAGGGCTCCCTTGGGTCTATCAGGGCACCACAAGTTTGAGGTGGGGACAACTTCGGTGTGGGGTCCATCCTTCGATATAAGGATTCTTTGCAGTGAGGACCCTGCCCAGGGCGAGGGGCCCCTGGGCACATCCTTTTTCCATTTTCCCTGGGAAAGAAAACTCAGCAGTCCAGGTTCCTGATGTCAGTTTGTAGGGCTCCCTTGGGTCTATCAGGGCAGCACAAGTTTGAGGTTGGGACAACTTCGGTGTGGGGGGCATCCTTCGATATAAGGATTTTTTTCAGTGAGGACCCTGCCCAGGGCCAGGGGCCCCTGGGCACAACCTTTTTCCATTTTCCCTGGGAAAGAAAACTCACCAGTCCAGGTTCCTGATGTCAGTTTGTAGGGCTCCCTTGGGTCTATCAGGGCACCACAAGTTTGAGGTGGGGACAACTTCGGTGTGGGGTCCATCCTTCGATATAAGGATTTTTTGCAGTGAGGACCCTGCCCAGGGCCAGGGGCCCCTGGGCACATCCTTTTTCCATTTTCCCTGGGAAAGAAAGCTCTGCAGTCCATGTTCATGATGTCAGTTTGTTGGGCTCCCTTGGGTCTATCAGGGCAGCACAAGTTTGAGGTGGGGACAACTTCGGTGTGGGGTCCATCCTTCGATATAAGGATTTTTTGCAGTCAGGGCCAGGGGCCCCCAGGCACATCCTTTGGCCATTTTCCCTGGGAAAGAAAACTCACCAGTCCAGGTTCCTGATGTCAGTTTGTAGGGCTCCCTTGGGTCTATCAGGGCAGCACAAGTTTGAGGTGGGGACAACTTCGGTGTGGGGTCCATCCTTCGATATAAGGATTTTTTGCTGTCAGGGCCAGGGGCCCCCAGGCACACCCTTTGGCCATTTTCCCTGGGAAAGAAAACTCACCAGTCCAGGTTCCTGATGTCACTTTGTAGGGCTCCCTTGGGTCTATCAGGGCAGCACAACTTTGAGGAGGGGACAACTTCGGTCTGCGATCCATCCTTCGATATAAGGATTTTTTGCAGTCAGGTCCCAGCCCAGTTCCAGGGTCCCCAGGGCACATCCTTTGGCCATTTTCCCTGGGAAAGAAAACTCACCAGTCCAGGTTGCTGATGTCAGTTTGTAGGGCTCCCTTGGGTCTAACAGGGCAGCAGAAATTTTAGGAGGGGACAACTTTGGTCTGTGATCCATCCTTCGATATAGGGATTCTTTACAGTCAGGTCCGAGCCCAGGGCCAGGGGCCCTTGGGCACATCCTTTGGCCATTTTCCCTGGGAAAGAAAACTCACCAGTCCAGGTTCCTGATGCCAGTTTGTAGGGCTCACTTGGGTCTATCTGGGCAGCACAAATTTGTGGTGGGGACAACTTCGGTGTGGAGTCCATCCTTCGATATAAGGAATTTTTGCATTCAGGTCCCAGCCCAGTGCCAGGGTCCCGAGGGCACATCCTTTGGCCATTTACCCTGGAAAAGAAAACTCACCAGTCCAGGTTCCTGATGTCAGTTTGTAGGGCTCCCTTGGTTCTATCAAGGCAGCAGAAATTTGAGGAGCGGACAAGTTTGGTCTGCGATCCATCCTTTGATATAAGGATTCTTTGCAGTCAGGTCCCAGCCGAGTGCCAGGGGCCCCAGGGAACATCCTTTGGCCATTTTCCCTGGGAAAGAACACTCACCAGTCCAGGTTGCTGATGTCAGTTTGTAGGGCTCCCTTAGGTCTATCAGGGCCGCACAAGTTTGAGGTGGGGACAACTTCGGTGTGGGGTCCATCCTTCGATATAAGGATTTTTTGCAGTGAGGACCCTGCCCAGGCCCAAGACCCCCTGGGCACATCCTTTTTCCATTTTCCCTGGGAAAGAAAACTCAGCAGTCCATGTTGATGATGTCAGTTTGTAGGGCTCCCTTGGGTCTATCAGGACAGCACAAGTTTGAGGTGGGGACAACTTCGGTGTGGGGTCCATCCTTCGATATAAGGATTATTTGCATTCAGGGCAGGGGCCCCTGGGCACATCCTTTGGCCATTTTCCCCGGGAAAGAAAACTCAGCAGTCCAGGTTCCTGATGTCAGTTTGTAGGGCTCCCTTGGGTCTATCAGGGCAGCACAAATTTGAGGTGGGGACAACTTCGGTGTGGGGTCCATCTTTCGATATAAGGATTTTTTGCATTCAGGTCCCAGCCCAGTGCCAGGGTCCCGAGGGCACATCCTTTGGCCATTTTCCCTGGAAAAGAAAACTCACCAGTCCAGGTTGCTGATGTCAGTTTGTAGAGCTCCCTTGGGTCTATCTGGGCAGCAGAAATTTGAGGAGCAAACAATCTTGGTCTGCGATCCATCCTTCGATATTGGGATTATTTGCAGTCAGGTGTCAGCCGAGTGCCAGGGGCCCCAGGAAACATCCTTTGGCCATTTTCCCTGGGAAAGAACACTCACCAGTCCAGGTTGCTGATGTCAGTTTGTAGGGCTCTCTTGGGTCTATCAGGGCAGCACAAGTATGAGATGGGGACAACTTCAGTCTGGTGTCCATCCTTCGATATAAGGATTCTTTGAAGTCAAGGCCCAGCCGAGAGCCATGGGCCCCTGGGCACATTCTTTGGCCATTTTCCCTGGGAAAGAAAACTCACCAGTCCAGGTTCCTGATGTCAGTTTGTAGGGCTCCCTTGGGTCTATCAGGGCAGCACAAGTTTGAGGTGGGGACAACTTCGGTGTGGGGTGCATCCTTCGATATAAGGATTTTTTGCAGTGATGACCCAGCCCAGGGCCAGGGGCCCCTGGGCACATCCTTTTTCCATTTTCCCTGGGAAAGAAAACTCAGCAGTCCAGGTTGCTGATGTCAGTTTGTAGGGCTCCCTTGGGTCTATCAGGGCAGCACAAGTTTGAGGTGGGGACAACTTCGGTGTGGGGTCCATCCTTCGATATAAGGATTTTTTGAAGTCAGGGCCAGGGGCCCCCGGGCACATCCTTTGGCCATTTTCCCTGGGAAAGAAAACTCACCAGTCCAGGTTCCTGATGTCAGTTTGTAGGGCTCCCTTGGGTCTATCAGGGCAGCACAAGTTTGAGGTGGGGACAACTTCGGTGTGGGGTCCATCCTTCGATATAAGGATTTTTTGCAGTCAGGTCCCAGCCTAGTGCCAGGGTCCCCAGGGCACATCCTTTGGCCATTTTCCCTGGGAAAGAAAACTCACCAGTCCAGGTTCCTGATGTCAGTTTGTAGGGCTCCCTTGGGTCTATCTGGGCAGCACAAGTTTGAGGTGGGGACAACTTCGGTGTGGGGTCCATCCTTCGATATAAGGATTTTTAGCAGTCAGGTCCCAGCCCAGTGCCAGGGTCCCCTGGGCACATCCTTTGTCCATTTTCCCTGGAAAAGAAAACTCACCAGTCCAGGTTCCTGATGTCAGTTTGTAGGGCTCCCTTGGGTCTATCTGGGCAGCAGAAATTTGAGGAGCGGACAATTTTGGTCTGTTATACATCCTTCGATATAAGGATTCTTTTCAGTGAGGTCCCAGCCGAGTGCCAGGGGCCCCAGGGAACATCCTTTGGCCATTTTCCCTGGGAAAGAACACTCACCAGTCCAGGTTGCTGATGTCACTTTGTAGGGCTCCCTTGGGTCTATCAGGGCAGCACAAGTTTGAGGTGGGGACAACTTCGGTGTGGGGTCCATCCTTCGATATAAGGATTCTTTGCAGTGAGGACCCTGCCCAGGGCGAGGGGCCCCTGGGCACATCCTTTTTCCATTTTCCCTGGGAAAGAAAACTCAGCAGTCCAGGTTCCTGATGTCAGTTTGTAGGGCTCCCTTGGGTCTATCAGGGCACCACAAGTTTGAGGTTGGGACAACTTCGGTGTGGGTTGCATCCTTCGATATAAGGATTTTTTTCAGTGAGGACCCTGCCCAGGGCCAGGGGCCCCTGGGCACAACCTTTTTCCATTTTCCCTGGGAAAGAAAACTCAGCAGTCCAGGTTCCTGATGTCAGTTTGTAGGGCTCCCTTGGGTCTATCAGGGCAGCACAATTTTGAGGTGGGGACAACTTCGGTGTGGGGTCCATCCTTCGATATAAGGATTTTTTGCAGTGAGGACCCTGCCCAGGGCCAGGGGCCCCTGGGCACAACCTTTTTCCGTTTTCCCTGGGAAAGAAAGCTCAGCAGTCCATGTTGATGATGTCAGTTTGTAGGGCTCCCTTGGGTCTATCAGGGCAGCACAAGTTTGAGGTGGGGACAACTTCGGTGTGGGGGGCATCCTTCGATATAAGGATTTTTTGCAGTCAGGGCCAGGGGCCCCCAGGCACATCCTTTGGCCATTTTCCCTGGGAAAGAAAACTCACCAGTCCAGGTTCCTGATGTCAGTTTGTAGGGCTCCCTTGGGTCTATCAGGGCAGCACAAGTTTGAGGTGGGGACAACTTCGGTGTGGGGTCCATCCTTCGATATAAGGATTTTTTGCAGTCAGGGCCAGGGGCCCCTGGGCACACACTTTGGCCATTTTCCCTGGGAAAGAAAACTCAGCAGTCCAGGTTGCTGATGTCAGTTTGTAGGGCTCCCTTGGGTCTATCAGGGCAGCACAAATTTGTGGTGGGGACAACTTCGGTGTGGAGTCCATCCTTCGATATAAGGAATTTTTGCATTCAGGTCCCAGCCCAGTGCCAGGGTCCCGAGGGCACATCCTTTGGCCATTTACCCTGGAAAAGAAAACTCACCAGTCCAGGTTCCTGATGTCAGTTTGTAGGGCTCCCGTGGGTCTATCTGGGCAGCAGAAATTTGAGGAGCAAACAATTTTGGTCTGCGATCCATCCTTCGATATTGGGATTCTTTGCAGTCAGGTGTCTGCCGAGTGCCAGGGTCCCAAGGGAACATCCTTTGGCCATTTTCCCTGGGAAAGAAAATTCACCAGTCCAGGTTGCTGATGTCAATTTGTAGGGCTCCCTTGGGTCTATCAGGGCAGCACAAGTATGAGATGGGGACAACTTCAGTCTGGTGTCCATCCTTCGATATAAGGATTCTTTGCAGTCAGGTCCTAGCACAGTGCCAGGGGCCCCAGGGCAAACCCTTTGGCAATTTTCCCTGGGAAAGAAAACTCAGCAGTCCAGGTTGCTGATGTCGGTTTGTAGGGCTTCCTTGGGTCTATCTGGGCAGCAGAAATTTGAGGAGGGGTCGACTTTGGTCTGTGATCCATGCTTCGATATATGGATTTTTTGCAGTCAGGCCCCAGCCCAGGGCCAGGGGCCCCTGGGCACATCCTTTGGCCATTTTCCCTGGGAAAGAAAACTCACCAGTCCAGGTTGCTGATGTCAGTTTGTAGGGCTCCCTTGGGTCTATCAGGGCAGCACATATTTTATTTCGGGACAACTTCGGTCTGGGGTCCATCCTTCAATATAAGGAGTCTTTGAAATCAGGGCCCAGCCCAGGGCCAGGGGCCCCTGGGCACATCCTTTGGCCATTTTCCCTGGGAAAGGAAACTCACCAGTCCAGGTTCCTGATGTCAGTTTGTAGGGCTCCCTTGGGTCTATCAGGGTAGCACAAGATTCAGGAGGGGACAATTTTGGTCTGTGATCCATCCTTCGATATTGGGATTCTTTAGAGTCAGGACCCACCCCAGGGCCAGGGGCCCCTGGGCACATCCTTTGGCCATTTTCCCTGGGAAAGAAAACTCACCAGTCCAGGTTGCTGATGTCAGTTTGTAGGGCTCCCTTGGGTCTATCTGGGCACCACAATATGAGGAGGGGATAACTTCAGTTTGGGGTCCAAACGTCGATATAAATACTCTTTGCAGTCAGGTCCCAGATCTGTGCCCGGGGCCCCTGGGCACATCCTTTGGCCATTTTCCCTGGGAACGAAAATACACCAGTCCAGGTTCCTGATATCAGTTTGTAGGGCTCCCTTGGGTCTATCTGGGCAGCAGAAATTTGAGGAGAGGACAAATTTTGTCTGCGATCCATCCTTCGATGCAAGGATATTTTGCAGTCAGGCCCCAGCCCAGGGGACACGGGCTTAGGGCACATCCTTTGGCCATTTTCCCTGGGAAAGAAAACTCACCAGTCCAGGTTCCTGATGTCAGTTTGTAGGGCTCCCTTGGGTCTATCAGGGCAGCACAAGTTTGAGGTGGGGACAACTTCGGTGTGGGGTCCATCGTTCGATATAAGGATTTTTTGAAGTCAGGGCCAGGGGCCCCCGGGCACATCCTTTGGCAATTTTCCCTGGGAAAGAAAACTCACCAGTCCAGGTTCCTGATGTCAGTTTGTAGGGCTCCCTTGGGTCTATCAGGGCAGCACAAGTTTGAGGTGGGGACAACTTCGGTGTGGGGTCCATCCTTCGATATAAGGATTCTTTGCAGTGAGGACCCTGCCCAGGGCGAGGGGCCCCTGGGCACATCCTTTTTCCATTTTCCCTGGGAAAGAAAACTCAGCAGTCCAGGTTCCTGATGTCAGTTTGTAGGGCTCCCTTGGGTCTATCAGGGCAGCACAAGTTTGAGGTTGGGACAACTTCGGTGTGGCGGGCATCCTTCGATATAAGGATTTTTTTCAGTGAGGACCCTGCCCAGGGCCAGGGGCCCCTGGGCACAACCTTTTTCCATTTTCCCTGGGAAAGAAAACTCACCAGTCCAGGTTCCTGATGTCAGTTTGTAGGGCTCCCTTGGGTCTATCAGGGCAGCACAAGTTTGAGGTGGGGACAACTTCGGTGTGGGGTCCATCCTTCGATATAAGGATTTTTTGCAGTGAGGACCCTGCCCAGGGCCAGGGGCCCCTGGGCACATCCTTTTTCCGTTTTCCCTGGGAAAGAAACCTCAGCAGTCCATGTTCATGATGTCAGTTTGTTGGGCTCCCTTGGGTCTATCAGGGCAGCACAAGTTTGAGGTGGGGACAACTTCGGTGTGGGGTCCATCCTTCGATATAAGGATTTTTTGCAGTCAGGGCCAGGGGCCCCCAGGCACATCCTTTGGCCATTTTCCCTGGGAAAGAAAACTCACCAGTCCAGGTTCCTGATGTCAGTTTGTAGGGCTCCCTTGGGTCTATCAGGGCAGCACAAGTTTGAGGTGGGGACAACTTCGGTGTGGGGTCCATCCTTCGATATAAGGATTTTTTGCAATGAGGACCGTGCCCAGGGCCAGGGGCCCCTGGGCACATCCTTTTTCCATTTTCCCTGGGAAAGAAAACTCAGCAGTCCAGGTTCCTGATGTCAGTTTGTAGGGCTCCCTTGGGTCTATCAGGGCACCACAAGTTTGAGGTGGGGACAACTTCGGTGTGGGGTCCATCCTTCGATATAAGGATTCTTTGCAGTGAGGACCCTGCCCAGGGCGAGGGGCCCCTGGGCACATCCTTTTTCCATTTTCCCTGGGAAAGAAAACTCAGCAGTCCAGGTTCCTGATGTCAGTTTGTAGGGCTCCCTTGGGTCTATCAGGGCAGCACAAGTTTGAGGTGGGGACAACTTCGGTGTGGGGTCCATCCTTCGATATAAGGATTTTTTTCAGTGAGGACCCTGCCCAGGGCCAGGGGCCCCTGGGCACAACCTTTTTCCATTTTCCCTGGGAAAGAAAACTCAGCAGTCCAGGTTCCTGATGTCAGTTTGTAGGGCTCCCTTGGGTCTATCAGGGCAGCACAAGTTTGAGGTGGGGACAACTTCGGTGTGGGGTCCATCCTTCGATATAAGGATTTTTTGCAGTGAGGACCCTGCCCAGGGCCAGGGGCCCCTGGGCACATCCTTTTTCCGTTTTCCCTGGGAAAGAAAGCTCAGCAGTCCATGTTCATGATGTCAGTTTGTTGGGCTCCCTTGGGTCTATCAGGGCAGCACAAGTTTGAGGTGGGGACAACTTCGGTGTGGGGTCCATCCTTCGATATAAGGATTTTTTGCAGTCAGGGCCAGGGGCCCCCAGGCACATCCTTTGGCCATTTTCCCTGGGAAAGAAAACTCAGCAGTCCAGGTTCCTGATGTCAGTTTGTAGGGCTCCCTTGGGTCTATCAGGGCAGCACAAGTTTGAGGTGGGGACAACTTCGGTGTGGGGTCCATCCTTCGATATAAGGATTTTTTGCAGTGAGGACCCTGCCCAGGGCCAGGGGCCCCTGGGCACATCCTTTTTCCGTTTTCCCTGGGAAAGAAAGCTCAGCAGTCCATGTTCATGATGTCAGTTTGTTGGGCTCCCTTGGGTCTATCAGGGCAGCACAAGTTTGAGGTGGGGACAACTTCGGTGTGGGGTCCATCCTTCGATATAAGGATTTTTTGCAGTCAGGGCCAGGGGCCCCCAGGCACATCCTTTGGCCATTTTCCCTGGGAAAGAAAACTCACCAGTCCAGGTTCCTGATGTCAGTTTGTAGGGCTCCCTTGGGTCTATCAGGGCAGCACAAGTTTGAGGTGGGGACAACTTCGGTGTGGGGTCCATCGTTCGATATAAGGATTTTTTGAAGTCAGGGCCAGGGGCCCCCGGGCACATCCTTTGGCCATTTTCCCTGGGAAAGAAAACTCACCAGTCCAGGTTCCTGATGTCAGTTTGTAGGGCTCCCTTGGGTCTATCAGGGCAGCACAAGTTTGAGGTGGGGACAACTTCGGTGTGGGGTCCATCCTTCGATATAAGGATTTTTTGCAATGAGGACCGTGCCCAGGGCCAGGGGCCCCTGGGCACATCCTTTTTCCATTTTCCCTGGGAAAGAAAACTCAGCAGTCCAGGTTCCTGATGTCAGTTTGTAGGGCTCCCTTGGGTCTATCAAGGCACCACAAGTTTGAGGTGGGGACAACTTCGGTGTGGGGTCCATCCTTCGATATAAGGATTCTTTGCAGTGAGGACCCTGCCCAGGGCGAGGGGCCCCTGGGCACATCCTTTTTCCATTTTCCCTGGGAAAGAAAACTCAGCAGTCCAGGTTCCTGATGTCAGTTTGTAGGGCTCCCTTGGGTCTATCAGGGCACCACAAGTTTGAGGTTGGGACAACTTCGGTGTGGGGGGCATCCTTCGATATAAGGATTTTTTGCAGTGAGGACCCTGCCCAGGGCCAGGGGCCCCTGGGCACAACCTTTTTCCATTTTCCCTGGGAAAGAAAACTCAGCAGTCCAGGTTCCTGATGTCAGTTTGTAGGGCTCCCTTGGGTCTATCAGGGCAGCACAAGTTTGAGGTGGGGACAACTTCGGTGTGGGGTCCATCCTTCGATATAAGGATTTTTTGCAGTGAGGACCCTGCCCAGGGCCAGGGGCCCCTGGGCACATCCTTTTTCCGTTTTCCCTGGGAAAGAAAGCTCAGCAGTCCATGTTCATGATGTCAGTTTGTTGGGCTCCCTTGGGTCTATCAGGGCAGCACAAGTTTGAGGTGGGGACAACTTCGGTGTGGGGTCCATCCTTCGATATAAGGATTTTTTGCAGTCAGGGCCAGGGGCCCCCAGGCACATCCTTTGGCCATTTTCCCTGGGAAAGAAAACTCAGCAGTCCAGGTTCCTGATGTCAGTTTGTAGGGCTCCCTTGGGTCTATCAGGGCAGCACAAGTTTGAGGTGGGGACAACTTCGGTGTGGGGTCCATCCTTCGATATAAGGATTTTTTGCTGTCAGGGCCAGGGGCCCCCAGGCACACCCTTTGGCCATTTTCCCTGGGAAAGAAAACTCACCAGTCCAGGTTCCGGATGTCACTTTGTAGGGCTCCCTTGGGTCTATCAGGGCAGCACAACTTTGAGGAGGGGACAACTTCGGTCTGCGATCCATCCTTCGATATAAGGATTTTTTGCAGTCAGGTCCCAGCCCAGTTCCAGGGTCCCCAGGGCACATCCTTTGGCCATTTTCCCTGGGAAAGAAAACTCACCAGTCCAGGTTGCTGATGTCAGTTTGTAGGGCTCCCTTGGGTCTAACAGGGCAGCAGAAATTTTAGGAGGGGACAACTTTGGTCTGTGATCCATCCTTCGATATAGGGATTCTTTACAGTCAGGTCCGAGCCCAGGGCCAGGGGCCCTTGGGCACATCCTTTGGCCATTTTCCCTGGGAAAGAAAACTCACCAGTCCAGGTTGCTGATGCCAGTTTGTAGGGCTCACTTGGGTCTATCTGGGCAGCACAAATTTGTGGTGGGGACAACTTCGGTGTGGAGTCCATCCTTCGATATAAGGAATTTTTGCATTCAGGTCCCAGCCCAGTGCCAGGGTCCCGAGGGCACATCCTTTGGCCATTTACCCTGGAAAAGAAAACTCACCAGTCCAGGTTCCTGATGTCAGTTTGTAGGGCTCCCTTGGTTCTATCAAGGCAGCAGAAATTTGAGGAGCGGACAAGTTTGGTCTGCGATCCATCCTTTGATATAAGGATTCTTTGCAGTCAGGTCCCAGCCGAGTGCCAGGGGCCCCAGGGAACATCCTTTGGCCATTTTCCCTGGGAAAGAACACTCACCAGTCCAGGTTGCTGATGTCAGTTTGTAGGGCTCCCTTAGGTCTATCAGGGCCGCACAAGTTTGAGGTGGGGACAACTTCGGTGTGGGGTCCATCCTTCGATATAAGGATTTTTTGCAGTGAGGACCCTGCCCAGGCCCAAGACCCCCTGGGCACATCCTTTTTCCATTTTCCCTGGGAAAGAAAACTCAGCAGTCCATGTTGATGATGTCAGTTTGTAGGGCTCCCTTGGGTCTATCAGGACAGCACAAGTTTGAGGTGGGGACAACTTCGGTGTGGGGTCCATCCTTCGATATAAGGATTATTTGCATTCAGGGCAGGGGCCCCTGGGCACATCCTTTGGCCATTTTCCCCGGGAAAGAAAACTCAGCAGTCCAGGTTCCTGATGTCAGTTTGTAGGGCTCCCTTGGGTCTATCAGGGCAGCACAAATTTGAGGTGGGGACAACTTCGGTGTGGGGTCCATCTTTCGATATAAGGATTTTTTGCATTCAGGTCCCAGCCCAGTGCCAGGGTCCCGAGGGCACATCCTTTGGCCATTTTCCCTGGAAAAGAAAACTCACCAGTCCAGGTTGCTGATGTCAGTTTGTAGAGCTCCCTTGGGTCTATCTGGGCAGCAGAAATTTGAGGAGCAAACAATCTTGGTCTGCGATCCATCCTTCGATATTGGGATTATTTGCAGTCAGGTGTCAGCCGAGTGCCAGGGGCCCCAGGAAACATCCTTTGGCCATTTTCCCTGGGAAAGAACACTCACCAGTCCAGGTTGCTGATGTCAGTTTGTAGGGCTCTCTTGGGTCTATCAGGGCAGCACAAGTATGAGATGGGGACAACTTCAGTCTGGTGTCCATCCTTCGATACAAGGATTCTTTGAAGTCAAGGCCCAGCCGAGAGCCATGGGCCCCTGGGCACATTCTTTGGCCATTTTCCCTGGGAAAGAAAACTCACCAGTCCAGGTTCCTGATGTCAGTTTGTAGGGCTCCCTTGGGTCTATCAGGGCAGCACAAGTTTGAGGTGGGGACAACTTCGGTGTGGGGTGCATCCTTCGATATAAGGATTTTTTGCAGTGATGACCCAGCCCAGGGCCAGGGGCCCCTGGGCACATCCTTTTTCCATTTTCCCTGGGAAAGAAAACTCAGCAGTCCAGGTTGCTGATGTCAGTTTGTAGGGCTCCCTTGGGTCTATCAGGGCAGCACAAGTTTGAGGTGGGGACAACTTCGGTGTGGGGTCCATCCTTCGATATAAGGATTTTTTGAAGTCAGGGCCAGGGGCCCCCGGGCACATCCTTTGGCCATTTTCCCTGGGAAAGAAAACTCACCAGTCCAGGTTCCTGATGTCAGTTTGTAGGGCTCCCTTAGGTCTATCAGGGCAGCACAAGTTTGAGGTGGGGACAACTTCGGTGTGGGGTCCATCCTTCGATATAAGGATTTTTTGCAGTCAGGTCCCAGCCTAGTGCCAGGGTCCCCAGGGCACATCCTTTGGCCATTTTCCCTGGGAAAGAAAACTCACCAGTCCAGGTTCCTGATGTCAGTTTGTAGGGCTCCCTTGGGTCTATCTGGGCAGCACAAGTTTGAGGTGGGGACAACTTCGGTGTGGGGTCCATCCTTCGATATAAGGATTTTTAGCAGTCAGGTCCCAGCCCAGTGCCAGGGTCCCCTGGGCACATCCTTTGTCCATTTTCCCTGGAAAAGAAAACTCACCAGTCCAGGTTCCTGATGTCAGTTTGTAGGGCTCCCTTGGGTCTATCTGGGCAGCAGAAATTTGAGGAGCGGACAATTTTGGTCTGTTATACATCCTTCGATATAAGGATTCTTTTCAGTGAGGTCCCAGCCGAGTGCCAGGGGCCCCAGGGAACATCCTTTGGCCATTTTCCCTGGGAAAGAAAACTCACCAGTCCAGGTTCCTGATGTCAGTTTGTAGGGCTCCCTTGGGTCTATCAGGGCAGCACAAGTTTGAGGTGGGGACAACTTCGGTGTGGGGTCCATCCTTCGATATAAGGATTCTTTGAAGTCAAGGCCCAGCCGAGAGCCATGGGCCCCTGGGCACATTCTGTGGCCATTTTCCCTGGGAAAGAACACTCACCAGTCCAGGTTGCTGATGTCACTTTGTAGGGCTCCCTTGGGTCTATCAGGGCAGCACAAGTTTGAGGTGGGGACAACTTCGGTGTGGGGTCCATCCTTCGATATAAGGATTCTTTGCAGTGAGGACCCTGCCCAGGGCGAGGGGCCCCTGGGCACATCCTTTTTCCATTTTCCCTGGGAAAGAAAACTCAGCAGTCCAGGTTCCTGATGTCAGTTTGTAGGGCTCCCTTGGGTCTATCAGGGCACCACAAGTTTGAGGTTGGGACAACTTCGGTGTGGGTTGCATCCTTCGATATAAGGATTTTTTTCAGTGAGGACCCTGCCCAGGGCCAGGGGCCCCTGGGCACAACCTTTTTCCATTTTCCCTGGGAAAGAAAACTCAGCAGTCCAGGTTCCTGATGTCAGTTTGTAGGGCTCCCTTGGGTCTATCAGGGCAGCACAATTTTGAGGTGGGGACAACTTCGGTGTGGGGTCCATCCTTCGATATAAGGATTTTTTGCAGTGAGGACCCTGCCCAGGGCCAGGGGCCCCTGGGCACAACCTTTTTCCGTTTTCCCTGGGAAAGAAAGCTCAGCAGTCCATGTTGATGATGTCAGTTTGTAGGGCTCCCTTGGGTCCATCAGGGCAGCACAAGTTTGAGGTGGGGACAACTTCGGTGTGGGGGGCATCCTTCGATATAAGGATTTTTTGCAGTCAGGGCCAGGGGCCCCCAGGCACATCCTTTGGCCATTTTCCCTGGGAAAGAAAACTCACCAGTCCAGGTTCCTGATGTCAGTTTGTAGGGCTCCCTTGGGTCTATCAGGGCAGCACAAGTTTGAGGTGGGGACAACTTCGGTGTGGGGTCCATCCTTCGATATAAGGATTTTTTGCAGTCAGGGCCAGGGGCCCCTGGGCACATCCTTTGGCCATTTACCCTGGAAAAGAAAACTCACCAGTCCAGGTTCCTGATGTCAGTTTGTAGGGCTCCCGTGGGTCTATCTGGGCAGCAGAAATTTGAGGAGCAAACAATTTTGGTCTGCGATCCATCCTTCGATATTGGGATTCTTTGCAGTCAGGTGTCTGCCGAGTGCCAGGGTCCCAAGGGAACATCCTTTGGCCATTTTCCCTGGGAAAGAAAATTCACCAGTCCAGGTTGCTGATGTCAATTTGTAGGGCTCCCTTGGGTCTATCAGGGCAGCACAAGTATGAGATGGGGACAACTTCAGTCTGGTGTCCATCCTTCGATATAAGGATTCTTTGCAGTCAGGTCCTAGCACAGTGCCAGGGGCCCCAGGGCAAACCCTTTGGCAATTTTCCCTGGGAAAGAAAACTCAGCAGTCCAGGTTGCTGATGTCGGTTTGTAGGGCTTCCTTGGGTCTATCTGGGCAGCAGAAATTTGAGGAGGGGTCGACTTTGGTCTGTGATCCATGCTTCGATATATGGATTTTTTGCAGTCAGGCCCCAGCCCAGGGCCAGGGGCCCCTGGGCACATCCTTTGGCCATTTTCCCTGGGAAAGAAAACTCACCAGTCCAGGTTGCTGATGTCAGTTTGTAGGGCTCCCTTGGGTCTATCAGGGCAGCACATATTTTATTTCGGGACAACTTCGGTCTGGGGTCCATCCTTCAATATAAGGAGTCTTTGAAATCAGGGCCCAGCCCAGGGCCAGGGGCCCCTGGGCACATCCTTTGGCCATTTTCCCTGGGAAAGGAAACTCACCAGTCCAGGTTCCTGATGTCAGTTTGTAGGGCTCCCTTGGGTCTATCAGGGTAGCACAAGATTCAGGAGGGGACAATTTTGGTCTGTGATCCATCCTTCGATATTGGGATTCTTTAGAGTCAGGACCCACCCCAGGGCCAGGGGCCCCTGGGCACATCCTTTGGCCATTTTCCCTGGGAAAGAAAACTCACCAGTCCAGGTTGCTGATGTCAGTTTGTAGGGCTCCCTTGGGTCTATCTGGGCAGCAGAAATTTGAGGAGAGGACAAATTTTGTCTGCGATCCATCCTTCGATGTAAGGATATTTTGCAGTCAGGCCCCAGCCCAGGGGACACGGGCTTAGGGCACATCCTTTGGCCATTTTCCCTGGGAAAGAAAACTCACCAGTCCAGGTTCCTGATGTCAGTTTGTAGGGCTCCCTTGGGTCTATCAGGGCAGCACAAGTTTGAGGTGGGGACAACTTCGGTGTGGGGTCCATCGTTCGATATAAGGATTTTTTGAAGTCAGGGCCAGGGGCCCCCGGGCACATCCTTTGGCCATTTTCCCTGGGAAAGAAAACTCACCAGTCCAGGTTCCTGATGTCAGTTTGTAGGGCTCCCTTGGGTCTATCAGGGCAGCACAAGTTTGAGGTGGGGACAACTTCGGTGTGGGGTCCATCCTTCGATATAAGGATTTTTTGCAATGAGGACCGTGCCCAGGGCCAGGGGCCCCTGGGCACATCCTTTTTCCATTTTCCCTGGGAAAGAAAACTCAGCAGTCCAGGTTCCTGATGTCAGTTTGTAGGGCTCCCTTGGGTCTATCAGGGCAGCACAAGTTTGAGGTGGGGACAACTTCGGTGTGGGGTCCATCCTTCGATATAAGGATTCTTTGCAGTGAGGACCCTGCCCAGGGCGAGGGGCCCCTGGGCACATCCTTTTTCCATTTTCCCTGGGAAAGAAAACTCAGCAGTCCAGGTTCCTGATGTCAGTTTGTAGGGCTCCCTTGGGTCTATCAGGGCAGCACAAGTTTGAGGTTGGGACAACTTCGGTGTGGCGGGCATCCTTCGATATAAGGATTTTTTTCAGTGAGGACCCTGCCCAGGGCCAGGGGCCCCTGGGCACAACCTTTTTCCATTTTCCCTGGGAAAGAAAACTCACCAGTCCAGGTTCCTGATGTCAGTTTGTAGGGCTCCCTTGGGTCTATCAGGGCAGCACAAGTTTGAGGTGGGGACAACTTCGGTGTGGGGTCCATCCTTCGATATAAGGATTTTTTGCAGTGAGGACCCTGCCCAGGGCCAGGGGCCCCTGGGCACATCCTTTTTCCGTTTTCCCTGGGAAAGAAACCTCAGCAGTCCATGTTCATGATGTCAGTTTGTTGGGCTCCCTTGGGTCTATCAGGGCAGCACAAGTTTGAGGTGGGGACAACTTCGGTGTGGGGTCCATCCTTCGATATAAGGATTTTTTGCAGTCAGGGCCAGGGGCCCCCAGGCACATCCTTTGGCCATTTTCCCTGGGAAAGAAAACTCACCAGTCCAGGTTCCTGATGTCAGTTTGTAGGGCTCCCTTGGGTCTATCAGGGCAGCACAAGTTTGAGGTGGGGACAACTTCGGTGTGGGGTCCATCGTTCGATATAAGGATTTTTTGAAGTCAGGGCCAGGGGCCCCCGGGCACATCCTTTGGCCATTTTCCCTGGGAAAGAAAACTCACCAGTCCAGGTTCCTGATGTCAGTTTGTAGGGCTCCCTTGGGTCTATCAGGGCAGCACAAGTTTGAGGTGGGGACAACTTCGGTGTGGGGTCCATCCTTCGATATAAGGATTTTTTGCAATGAGGACCGTGCCCAGGGCCAGGGGCCCCTGGGCACATCCTTTTTCCATTTTCCCTGGGAAAGAAAACTCAGCAGTCCAGGTTCCTGATGTCAGTTTGTAGGGCTCCCTTGGGTCTATCAGGGCACCACAAGTTTGAGGTGGGGACAACTTCGGTGTGGGGTCCATCCTTCGATATAAGGATTCTTTGCAGTGAGGACCCTGCCCAGGGCGAGGGGCCCCTGGGCACATCCTTTTTCCATTTTCCCTGGGAAAGAAAACTCAGCAGTCCAGGTTCCTGATGTCAGTTTGTAGGGCTCCCTTGGGTCTATCAGGGCACCACAAGTTTGAGGTTGGGACAACTTCGGTGTGGGGGGCATCCTTCGATATAAGGATTTTTTTCATTGAGGACCCTGCCCAGGGCCAGGGGCCCCTGGGCACAACCTTTTTCCATTTCCCCTGGGAAAGAAAACTCACCAGTCCAGGTTCCTGATGTCAGTTTGTAGGGCTCCCTTGGGTCTATCAGGGCAGCACAAGTTTGAGGTGGGGACAACTTCGGTGTGGGGTCCATCCTTCGATATAAGGATTTTTTGCAGTGAGGACCCTGCCCAGGGCCAGGGGCCCCTGGGCACATCCTTTTTCCGTTTTCCCTGGGAAAGAAAGCTCAGCAGTCCATGTTCCTGATGTCAGTTTGTAGGGCTCCCTTGGGTCTATCAGGGCAGCACAAGTTTGAGGTGGGGACAACTTCGGTGTGGGGTCCATCCTTCGATATAAGGATTTTTTGCAGTCAGGGCCAGGGGCCCCCAGGCACATCCTTTGGCCATTTTCCCTGGGAAAGAAAACTCACCAGTCCAGGTTCCTGATGTCAGTTTGTAGGGCTCCCTTGGGTCTATCAGGGCAGCACAAGTTTGAGGTGGGGACAACTTCGGTGTGGGGTCCATCCTTCGATATAAGGATTTTTTGCTGTCAGGGCCAGGGGCCCCCAGGCACACCCTTTGGCCATTTTCCCTGGGAAAGAAAACTCACCAGTCCAGGTTCCGGATGTCACTTTGTAGGGCTCCCTTGGGTCTATCAGGGCAGCACAACTTTGAGGAGGGGACAACTTCGGTCTGCGATCCATCCTTCGATATAAGGATTTTTTGCAGTCAGGTCCCAGCCCAGTTCCAGGGTCCCCAGGGCACATCCTTTGGCCATTTTCCCTGGGAAAGAAAACTCACCAGTCCAGGTTCCTGATGTCAGTTTGTAGGGCTCCCTTGGGTCTAACAGGGCAGCAGAAATTTTAGGAGGGGACAACTTTGGTCTGTGATCCATCCTTCGATATAGGGATTCTTTACAGTCAGGTCCGAGCCCAGGGCCAGGGGCCCTTGGGCACATCCTTTGGCCATTTTCCCTGGGAAAGAAAACTCACCAGTCCAGGTTGCTGATGCCAGTTTGTAGGGCTCACTTGGGTCTATCTGGGCAGCACAAATTTGTGGTGGGGACAACTTCGGTGTGGAGTCCATCCTTCGATATAAGGAATTTTTGCATTCAGGTCCCAGCCCAGTGCCAGGGTCCCGAGGGCACATCCTTTGGCCATTTACCCTGGAAAAGAAAACTCACCAGTCCAGGTTCCTGATGTCAGTTTGTAGGGCTCCCGTGGGTCTATCTGGGCAGCAGAAATTTGAGGAGCAAACAATTTTGGTCTGCGATCCATCCTTCGATATTGGGATTCTTTGCAGTCAGGTGTCTGCCGAGTGCCAGGGTCCCAAGGGAACATCCTTTGGCCATTTTCCCTGGGAAAGAAAATTCACCAGTCCAGGTTGCTGATGTCAATTTGTAGGGCTCCCTTGGGTCTATCAGGGCAGCACAAGTATGAGATGGGGACAACTTCAGTCTGGTGTCCATCCTTCGATATAAGGATTCTTTGCAGTCAGGTCCTAGCACAGTGCCAGGGGCCCCAGGGCAAACCCTTTGGCAATTTTCCCTGGGAAAGAAAACTCAGCAGTCCAGGTTGCTGATGTCGGTTTGTAGGGCTTCCTTGGGTCTATCTGGGCAGCAGAAATTTGAGGAGGGGTCGACTTTGGTCTGTGATCCATGCTTCGATATATGGATTTTTTGCAGTCAGGCCCCAGCCCAGGGCCAGGGGCCCCTGGGCACATCCTTTGGCCATTTTCCCTGGGAAAGAAAACTCACCAGTCCAGGTTGCTGATGTCAGTTTGTAGGGCTCCCTTGGGTCTATCAGGGCAGCACATATTTTATTTCGGGACAACTTCGGTCTGGGGTCCATCCTTCAATATAAGGAGTCTTTGAAATCAGGGCCCAGCCCAGGGCCAGGGGCCCCTGGGCACATCCTTTGGCCATTTTCCCTGGGAAAGGAAACTCACCAGTCCAGGTTCCTGATGTCAGTTTGTAGGGCTCCCTTGGGTCTATCAGGGTAGCACAAGATTCAGGAGGGGACAATTTTGGTCTGTGATCCATCCTTCGATATTGGGATTCTTTAGAGTCAGGACCCACCCCAGGGCCAGGGGCCCCTGGGCACATCCTTTGGCCATTTTCCCTGGGAAAGAAAACTCACCAGTCCAGGTTGCTGATGTCAGTTTGTAGGGCTCCCTTGGGTCTATCTGGGCACCACAATATGAGGAGGGGATAACTTCAGTTTGGGGTCCAAACGTCGATATAAATACTCTTTGCAGTCAGGTCCCAGATCTGTGCCCGGGGCCCCTGGGCACATCCTTTGGCCATTTTCCCTGGGAACGAAAATTCACCAGTCCAGGTTCCTGATATCAGTTTGTAGGGCTCCCTTGGGTCTATCTGGGCAGCAGAAATTTGAGGAGAGGACAAATTTTGTCTGCGATCCATCCTTCGATGTAAGGTTATTTTGCAGTCAGGCCCCAGCCCAGGGGACACGGGCTTAGGGCACACCCTTTGGCCATTTTCCCTGGGAAAGAAAACTCACCAGTCCAGGTTCCTGATGTCAGTTTGTAGGGCTCCCTTGGGTCTATCAGGGCAGCACAAGTTTGAGGTGGGGACAACTTCGGTGTGGGGTCCATCGTTCGATATAAGGATATTTTGCAGTCAGGTCCCAGCCGAGTGCCAGGGGCCCCAGGGAACATCCTTTGGCCATTTTCCCTGGGAAAGAAAACTCACCAGTCCAGGTTCCTGATGTCAGTTTGTAGGGCTCCCTTGGGTCTATCAGGGCAGCACAAGTTTGAGGTGGGGACAACTTCGGTGTGGGGTCCATCCTTCGATATAAGGATTTTTTGCAATGAGGACCGTGCCCAGGGCCAGGGGCCCCTGGGCACATCCTTTTTCCATTTTCCCTGGGAAAGAAAACTCAGCAGTCCAGGTTCCTGATGTCAGTTTGTAGGGCTCCCTTGGGTCTATCAGGGCACCACAAGTTTGAGGTGGGGACAACTTCGGTGTGGGGTCCATCCTTCGATATAAGGATTCTTTGCAGTGAGGACCCTGCCCAGGGCGAGGGGCCCCTGGGCACATCCTTTTTCCATTTTCCCTGGGAAAGAAAACTCAGCAGTCCAGGTTCCTGATGTCAGTTTGTAGGGCTCCCTTGGGTCTATCAGGGCAGCACAAGTTTGAGGTTGGGACAACTTCGGTGTGGGGGGCATCCTTCGATATAAGGATTTTTTTCAGTGAGGACCCTGCCCAGGGCCAGGGGCCCCTGGGCACAACCTTTTTCCATTTTCCCTGGGAAAGAAAACTCACCAGTCCAGGTTCCTGATGTCAGTTTGTAGGGCTCCCTTGGGTCTATCAGGGCACCACAAGTTTGAGGTGGGGACAACTTCGGTGTGGGGTCCATCCTTCGATATAAGGATTTTTTGCAGTGAGGACCCTGCCCAGGGCCAGGGGCCCCTGGGCACATCCTTTTTCCATTTTCCCTGGGAAAGAAAGCTCAGCAGTCCATGTTCATGATGTCAGTTTGTTGGGCTCCCTTGGGTCTATCAGGGCAGCACAAGTTTGAGGTGGGGACAACTTCGGTGTGGGGTCCATCCTTCGATATAAGGATTTTTTGCAGTCAGGGCCAGGGGCCCCCAGGCACATCCTTTGGCCATTTTCCCTGGGAAAGAAAACTCACCAGTCCAGGTTCCTGATGTCAGTTTGTAGGGCTCCCTTGGGTCTATCAGGGCAGCACAAGTTTGAGGTGGGGACAACTTCGGTGTGGGGTCCATCGTTCGATATAAGGATTTTTTGAAGTCAGGGCCAGGGGCCCCCGGGCACATCCTTTGGCCATTTTCCCTGGGAAAGAAAACTCACCAGTCCAGGTTCCTGATGTCAGTTTGTAGGGCTCCCTTGGGTCTATCAGGGCAGCACAAGTTTGAGGTGGGGACAACTTCGGTGTGGGGTCCATCCTTCGATATAAGGATTTTTTGCAATGAGGACCGTGCCCAGGGCCAGGGGCCCCTGGGCACATCCTTTTTCCATTTTCCCTGGGAAAGAAAACTCAGCAGTCCAGGTTGCTGATGTCAGTTTGTAGGGCTCCCTTGGGTCTATCAGGGCACCACAAGTTTGAGGTGGGGACAACTTCGGTGTGGGGTCCATCCTTCGATATAAGGATTCTTTGCAGTGAGGACCCTGCCCAGGGCGAGGGGCCCCTGGGCACATCCTTTTTCCATTTTCCCTGGGAAAGAAAACTCAGCAGTCCAGGTTCCTGATGTCAGTTTGTAGGGCTCCCTTGGGTCTATCAGGGCAGCACAAGTTTGAGGTTGGGACAACTTCGGTGTGGGGGGCATCCTTCGATATAAGGATTTTTTGCTGTCAGGGCCAGGGGCCCCCAGGCACACCCTTTGGCCATTTTCCCTGGGAAAGAAAACTCACCAGTCCAGGTTCCGGATGTCACTTTGTAGGGCTCCCTTGGGTCTATCAGGGCAGCACAACTTTGAGGAGGGGACAACTTCGGTCTGCGATCCATCCTTCGATATAAGGATTTTTTGCAGTCAGGTCCCAGCCCAGTTCCAGGGTCCCCAGGGCACATCCTTTGGCCATTTTCCCTGGGAAAGAAAACTCACCAGTCCAGGTTGCTGATGTCAGTTTGTAGGGCTCCCTTGGGTCTAACAGGGCAGCAGAAGTTTTAGGAGGGGACAACTTTGGTCTGTGATCCATCCTTCGATATAGGGATTCTTTACAGTCAGGTCCGAGCCCAGGGCCAGGGGCCCTTGGACACATCCTTTGGCCATTTTCCCTGGGAAAGAAAACTCACCAGTCCAGGTTCCTGATGTCAGTTTGTAGGGCTCACTTGGGTCTATCTGGGTAGCACAACTTTCAGGAGGGGACAACTTCGGTCTGGGGTGCGTCCTTCGATATAAGGATTTTTAGCAGTCAGGTCCCAGCCCAGTGCCAGGGTCCCCGGGGCACATCCTTTGGCCATTTTCCCTGGGAAAGAAAACTCACCAGTCCAGGTTGCTGATGTCAGTATGTAGGGCTCCCTTGGTTCTATCAAGGCAGCAGAAATTTGAGGAGCGGACAAGTTTGGTCTGCGATCCATCCTTTGATATAGGGATTCTTTGCAGTCAGGTCCCAGCCGAGTGCCAGGGGCCCCAGGGAACATCCTTTGGCCATTTTCCCTGGGAAAGAACACTCACCAGTCCAGGTTCCTGATGTCAGTTTGTAGGGCTCCCTTAGGTCTATCAGGGCCGCACAAGTTTGAGGTGGGGACAACTTCGGTGTGGGGTCCATCCTTCGATATAAGGATTTTTTGCAGTGAGGACCCTGCCCAGGCCCAAGACCCCCTGGGCACATCCTTTTTCCATTTTCCCTGGGAAAGAAAACTCAGCAGTCCATGTTGATGATGTCAGTTTGTAGGGCTCCCTTGGGTCTATCAGGACAGCACAAGTTTGAGGTGGGGACAACTTCGGTGTGGGGTCCATCCTTCGATATAAGGATTTTTTGCAGTCAGGGCAGGGGCCCCTGGGCACATCCTTTGGCCATTTTCCCCGGGAAAGAAAACTCAGCAGTCCAGGTTCCTGATGTCAGTTTGTAGGGCTCCCTTGGGTCTATCAGGGCAGCACAAGTTTGAGGTGGGGACAACTTCGGTGTGGGGTCCATCCTTCGATATAAGGATTTTTTGCAGTCAGGGCCAGGGGCCCCCGGGCACATCCTTTGGCCATTTTCCCTGGGAAAGAAAACTCAGCAGTCCAGGTTCCTGATGTCAGTTTGTAGGGCTCTCTTGGGTCTATCAGGGCAGCACAAATTTGAGGTGGGGACAACTTCGGTGTGGGGTCCATCTTTCGATATAAGGATTTTTTGCATTGAGGTCCCAGCCCAGTGCCAGGGTCCCGAGGGCACATCCTTTGGCCATTTTCCCTGGAAAAGAAAACTCACCAGTCCAGGTTGCTGATGTCAGTTTGTAGAGCTCCCTTGGGTCTATCTGGGCAGCAGAAATTTGAGGAGCAAACAATCTTGGTCTGCGATCCATCCTTCGATATTGGGATTATTTGCAGTCAGGTGTCAGCCGAGTGCCAGGGGCCCCAGGGAACACCCTTTGGCCATTTTCCCTGGGAAAGAACACTCACCAGTCCAGGTTCCTGATGTCAGTTTGTAGGGCTCCCTTGGGTCTATCAGGGCACCACAAGTTTGAGGTGGGGACAACTTCGGTGTGGGGTGCATCCTTCGATATAAGGATTTTTAGCAGTGAGGACCCTGCCCAGGGCCAGGGGCCCCTGGGCACATCCTTTTTCCATTTTCCCTGGGAAAGAAAACTCACCAGTCCAGGTTGCTGATGTCAGTTTGTAGGGCTCCCTTGGGTCTATCAGGGCAGCACAAGTTTGAGGTGGGGACAACTTCGGTGTGGGGTCCATCCTTCGATATAAGGATTTTTTGCAGTCAGGGCCAGGGTCCCCTGGGCACATCCTTTGGCCATTTTCCCTGGGAAAGAAAACTCACCACTCCAGGATCCTGATGTCAGCTTGTAGGGCTCCCTTGGGTCTATCAGGGCAGCACAATTTGAGGTGGGGACAACTTCGGTGTGCGGTCCATCGTTCGATATAAGGATTTTTTGAAGTCAGGGCCAGGGGCCCCCGGGCACATCCTTTGGCCATTTTCCCTGGGAAAGAAAACTCACCAGTCCAGGTTCCTGATGTCAGTTTGTAGGGCTCCCTTGGGTCTATCTGGGCAGCACAAGTTTGAGGTGGGGACAACTTCGGTGTGGGGTCCATCCTTCGATATAAGGATTTTTAGCAGTCAGGTCCCAGCCCAGTGCCAGGGTCCCCAGGGCACATCCTTTGACCATTTTCCCTGGAAAAGAAAACTCACCAGTCCAGGTTCCTGATGTCAGTTTGTAGGGCTCCCTTGGGTCTATCTGGGCAGCAGACATTTGAGGAGCGGACAATTTTGGTCTGTTATCCATCCTTCAATATAGGGATTCTTTTCAGTCAGGTCCCAGCCGAGTGCCAGGGGCCCCAGGGAACACCCTTTGGCCATTTTCCCTGGGAAAGAAAACTCACCAGTCCAGGTTCCTGATGTCAGTTTGTAGGGCTCCCTTGGGTCTATCAGGGCAGCACAAGTTTGAGGTGGGGACAACTTCGGTGTGGGGTCCATCCTTCGATATAAGGATTCTTCGAAGTCAAGGCCCAGACGAGAGCCATGGGCCCCTGGGCACATTCTGTGGCCATTTTCCCTGGGAAAGAACACTCACCAGTCCAGGTTCCTGATGTCACTTTGTAGGGCTCCCTTGGGTCTATCAGGGCAGCACAAGTTTGAGGTGGGGACAACTTCGGTGTGGGGTCCATCCTTCGATATAAGGATTCTTTGCAGTGAGGACCCTGCCCAGGGCGAGGGGCCCCTGGGCACATCCTTTTTCCATTTTCCCTGGGAAAGAAAACTCACCAGTCCAGGTTCCTGATGTCAGTTTGTAGGGCTCCCTTGGGTCTATCTGGGCAGCACAATATGAGGAGGGGATAACTTCAGTTTGGGGTCCAAACGTCGATATAAATATTCTTTGCAGTCAGGTCCCAGATCTGTGCCCGGGGCCCCTGGGCACATCCTTTGGCCATTTTCCCTGGGAAAGAAAATTCACCAGTCCAGGTTCCTGATGTCAGTTTGTAGGGCTCCCTTGGGTCTACCTGGGCAGCACAACTTTGAGGAGGGGAGAACTTCTGTTTGGGGTCCAAACTTTGATATAAGGATTCTTTGCAGTCAGGTCCCAGCCCAGTGCCAGGGGCCCCAGGGCAAATCCTTTGGCAATTTTCCCTGGGAAAGAAAACTCAGCAGTCCAGGTTGCTGATGTCAATTTTTAGGGCTCCATTGGGTCTAACAGGGCAGCAGAAATTTGAGGAGGGGACGACTTTGCTCTTTGATCCATCCTTCGATATATGGATTCTTTACGGTCAGGCCCCAGCCCAGAGCCAGGGGCCTCTTGGCCAATACTTGGCCATTTCCCCTGGGAAGGAAAAATCACCAGTCCAGGTTCCTGATATCATTTTGAAGTGCTCCCATAAAACTGGCTGGGCGGCTCAAGTTTGAGCTTTCTCCCTGCGAGACACACTGGCAAAGCTTTTCACTATGATACAGTCTAGTGCAGAGGCACACTACGGCTCTCCGGAGCTGTCCGAAGCCAAGCGCCGGTGGCCGGCGTCTTTCGGCTGAAGCTGCGCTTCGGAGCGTACGGCTGCCGCTCCGCTGTTGTGTGCGCGAAGCAGCCGCTTCTCCTGCTCCGGGAGCCGGACAGAGCGGTAGCTTGTACGAGGGCGAAGAACGAAGCCGCAGAGCACCGGGCTTTTGCGCGCACCCTAAGGACTGCTAGTGGACCGTGGTGGCCGCTCGCCTGCCTCTTCAATTCCATTCTAGCATACTTATGGAAGGTGTTCCAGGACAATTTTCCTGAGTTTTGAATTCCGCCTGATGCAGCCCTTCCTGGGAAAATCCTGCTCCTCCTCTGAGGCTCCGACAGGCAGAGACCTCGATAGCAACTGCAGAAATGAAGGGCTGCGTTGAGTTGTCGAGAAGCAAGAACATAGCCAGCGCCTTGTGTTTGGGAGTCAGCAGCTGCTGGACTTTTGCCATTGCTTTCACTGTGCACTGAATGCTAGGAAGGCATGTGCACGTTAAAACAACGAGCTGGGCAAGAGCAGGAAGGGAGCACGGCCATCAGAGAGCATCTGGCATCTTGCCCTGGAAAGGGCAGTGTTTTTGGAGTGTGCAGTAAAATCGTGTTTCTGGACAAGGGAGGCATAAGTGCGCTGCGCTCCTAAGCTATCTCCCTGCGAGACACACTGCCAAAGCTTTTCGCTATGTTGCAGTCTAGTGCAGACGCACACTACGGCTCTCCGGAGCTGTCCGAAGCCAAGCGCCGGTGGCCGGCGTCTTTCGGCTGAAGCAGCGCTTCGGAGCGTACGGCTGCCGCTGCGCTCTTGTGTGCGCGAGGCAGCCGCTTCTCCTGCTCCGGGAGCCGGACAGAGCGGTAGCTTGTACGAGGGCGAAGAACGTTGCCGCAGGGAGACGACATTGAGTGCACAGCCTTGGCACTGCTAGAGGACGGTGGCTAACGCTCCCTGCCTCTTCAATGCACTGCTGGCATGCTTCATTGAAGGTGTTCCGAGACAACTTTCCTGGGTTTTGACTTCGTCCTGATGAAGCCCCTCTTGGGAAATTGGTGCTCGTCCCCGAAGGCTCGAGATGCAGAGAACTCGATGGCAGCTGCCGAAATGAAGGACTCCGTTGAAATGTGGAGAAGCAAGAACGTAGACAAGCGCCTTGTGTTTGGGAGTCAGCAGCTGCTGGACTTTTGCCATTGCTTTCACTGTGCACTGAATGCCCGGACGGCATGTGCACGCTACAACAACGAGCTAGGCAGGAGTGGGCAGAAGAAAAAAGGCTTCAGACAGCAGCTTACATATTACCATGGAAAGGGCAGTGTTTTTGTAGTGTGCAGTAAAATCGTGTTTCTGGACAAGGGAGGCATAAGTGCGCTGCGCTCCTAAGCTATCTCCCTGCGAGACACACTGCCAAAGCTTTTCGCTATGTTGCAGTCTAGTGCAGACGCACACTACGGCTCTCCGGAGCTGTCCGAAGCCAAGCGCCGGTGGCCGGCGTCTTTCGGCTGAAGCAGCGCTTCGGAGCGTACGGCTGCCGCTCCGCTGTTGTGTGCGCGAGGCAGCCGCTTCTTCTGCTCCGGGAGCCGGTCAGAGCGGTAGCTTGTACGAGGACGAAGAACGAAGCCGCAGAGCACCGGGCTTTTGCGCGCACCCTAAGGACTGCTAGTGGACCGTGGTGGCCGCTCGCCTGCCTCTTCAATTCCATTCTAGCATACTTATGGAAGGTGTTGCAGGACAATTTTCCTGAGTTTTGAATTCCTCTTGATGCAGCCCCTCCTAGGAAACTCGTGCTCGTCCTCTGAGTTTCCGAGTGCAGAGACCTCGATGGCAGCTGCAGAAATGAAGGGCTGCGTTGAGTTGTCGAGAAGCAAGAACATAGCCAGCGCCTTGTGTTTGGGAGTCAGCAGCTGCTGGACTTTTGCGATTGCTTTCACTGTGCACTGAATGCCAGGACGGCATGTGCACGTTAAAACAACAAGCTGGGCAAGAGCAGGAAGGGAGCACGGCCATCAGAGAGCATCTGGCATCTTGCCCTGGAAAGGGCAGTGTTTTTGGAGTGTGCAGTAAAATCGTGTTTCTGGACAAGGGAGGCATAAGTGCGCTGCGCTCCTAAGCTATCTCCCTGCGAGACACACTGCCAAAGCTTTTCGTTATCATGCAGTCTAGTGCAGACGCACACTACGGCTCTCCGGAGCTGTCCGAAGCCAAGCGCCGGTGGCCGGCGTCTTTCGGCTGAAGCTGCGCTTCGGAGCGTACGGCTGTTGTGTGCGCGAAGCAGCCGCTTCTCCTGCTCCGGGAGCCGGACAGAGCGGTAGCTTGTACGAGGACGAAGAACGAAGCCGCAGAGCACCGGGCTTCTGCGCGCACCCTAAGGACTGCTAGTGGACCGTAGTGGCCGCTCGCCTGCCTCTTCAATTCCCTTCTTGCATGCTTTATTGAAGGTGTTCCAGGACAATTTTCCTGAGTTTTGAATTCCTCCTGATGCAGCCCCTCCTAGGAAACTCGTGCTCGTCCTCTGAGGCTCCGACATGCAGAGACCTCGATGGCAGCTACAGAAATGAAGGGCTGCGTTGAGTTGTCGAGAAGCAAGAACCTAGCCAGCGCCTTGTGTTTGGGAGTCAGCAGCTGCTGGACTTTTGCGATTGCTTTCACTGTGCACTGAATGCCAGGACGGCATGTGCACGTTAAAACAACGAGCTGGGCAAGAGCAGGAAGGGAGCACGGCCATCAGAGAGCATCTGGCATCTTGCCCTGGAAAGGGCAGTGTTTTTGGAGTGTGCAGTAAAATCGTGTTTCTGGACAAGGGAGGCATAAGTGCGCTGCGCTCCTAAGCTATCTCCCTGCGAGACACACTGCCAAAGCTTTTCGTTATCATGCAGTCTGGTGGAGAGGCACACTACGGCTCTCCGGAGCTGTCCGAAGCCAAGCGCCGGTGGCCGGCGTCTTTCGGCTGAAGCAGCGCTTCGGAGCGTACGGCTGTTGTGTGCGCGAAGCAGCCGCTTCTCCTGCTCCGGGAGCCGGACAGAGCGGTAGCTTGTACGAGTGCGAAGAACGTTGCCGCAGGGAGACGACATTGAGTGCACAGCCTTGGCACTGCTAGAGGACGGTGGCTAACGCTCCCTGCCTCTTCAATGCACTGCTGGCATGCTTTATTGAAGGTGTTCCGAGACAACTTTCCTGGGTTTTGACTTCGTCCTGATGAAGCCCCTCTTGGGAAATTGGTGCTCGTCCCCGAAGGCTCGAGATGCAGAGAACTCGATGGCAGCTGCCGAAATGAAGGACTCCGTTGAAATGTGGAGAAGCAAGAACGTAGACAAGCGCCTTGTGTTTGGGAGTCAGCAGCTGCTGGACTTTTGCGATTGCTTTCACTGTGCACTGAATGCCTGGACGGCATGTGCACGCTACAACAACGAGCTAGGCAGGAGTGGGCAGAAGAAAAAAGGCTTCAGACAGCAGCTTACATATTACCATGGAAAGGGCAGTGTTTTTGGAGTGTGCAGTAAAATCGTGTTTCTGGACAAGGGAGGCATAAGTGCGCTGCGCTCCTAAGCTATCTCCCTGCGAGACACACTGCCAAAGCTTTTCGTTATCATGCAGTCTGGTGCAGAGGCACACTACGGCTCTCCGGAGCTGTCCGAAGCCAAGCGCCGGTGGCCGGCGTCTTTCGGCTGAAGCAGCGCTTCGGAGCGTACGGCTGTTGTGTGCGCGAAGCAGCCGCTTCTCCTGCTCCGGGAGCCGGACAGAGCGGTAGCTTGTACGAGGACGAAGAACGAAGCCGCAGAGCACCGGGCTTTTGCGCGCACCCTAAGGACTGCTAGTGGACCGTGGTGGCCGCTCGCCTGCCTCTTCAATTCCATTCTAGCATACTTATGGAAGGTGTTGCAGGACAATTTTCCTGAGTTTTGAATTCCTCTTGATGCAGCCCCTCCTAGGAAACTCGTGCTCGTCCTCTGAGTTTCCGAGTGCAGAGACCTCGATGGCAGCTGCAGAAATGAAGGGCTGCGTTGAGTTGTCGAGAAGCAAGAACATAGCCAGCGCCTTGTGTTTGGGAGTCAGCAGCTGCTGGACGTTTCCGATTGCTTTCACTGTGCACTGAATGCCAGGACGGCATGTGCACGTTAAAACAACGAGCTGGGCAAGAGCAGGAAGGGAGCACGGGCATCAGAGAGCATCTGGCATCTTGCCCTGGAAAGGGCAGTGTTTTTGGAGTGTGCAGTAAAATCGTGTTTCTGGACAAGGGAGGCATAAGTGCGCTGCGCTCCTAAGCTATCTCCCTGCGAGACACACTGCCAAAGCTTTTCGTTATCATGCAGTCTAGTGCAGACGCACACTACGGCTCTCCGGAGCTGTCCGAAGCCAAGCGCCGGTGGCCGGCGTCTTTCGGCTGAAGCTGCGCTTCGGAGCGTACGGCTGTTGTGTGCGCGAGGCAGCCGCTTCTCCTGCTCCGGGAGCCGGACAGAGCGGTAGCTTGTACGAGGGCGAAGAACGTTGCCGCAGGGAGACGACATTGAGTGCACAGCCTTGGCACTGCTAGAGGACGGTGGCTAACGCTCCCTGCCTCTTCAATGCACTGCTGGCATGCTTTATTGAAGGTGTTCCGAGACAACTTTCCTGGGTTTTGACTTCGTCCTGATGAAGCCCCTCTTGGGAAATTGGTGCTCGTCCCCGAAGGCTCGAGATGCAGAGAACTCGATGGCAGCTGCCGAAATGAAGGACTCCGTTGAAATGTGGAGAAGCAAGAACGTAGACAAGCGCCTTGTGTTTGGGAGTCAGCAGCTGCTGGACTTTTGCGATTGCTTTCACTGTGCACTGAATGCCTGGACGGCATGTGCACGCTACAACAACGAGCTAGGCAGGAGTGGGCAGAAGAAAAAAGGCTTCAGACAGCAGCTTACATATTACCATGGAAAGGGCAGTGTTTTTGGAGTGTGCAGTAAAATCGTGTTTCTGGACAAGGGAGGCATAAGTGCGCTGCGCTCCTAAGCTATCTCCCTGCGAGACACACTGCCAAAGCTTTTCGTTATCATGCAGTCTGGTGCAGAGGCACACTACGGCTCTCCGGAGCTGTCCGAAGCCAAGCGCCGGTGGCCGGCGTCTTTCGGCTGAAGCAGCGCTTCGGAGCGTACGGCTGTTGTGTGCGCGAAGCAGCCGCTTCTCCTGCTCCGGGAGCCGGACAGAGCGGTAGCTTGTACGAGGACGAAGAACGAAGCCGCAGAGCACCGGGCTTTTGCGCGCACCCTAAGGACTGCTAGTGGACCGTGGTGGCCGCTCGCCTGCCTCTTCAATTCCATTCTAGCATACTTATGGAAGGTGTTGCAGGACAATTTTCCTGAGTTTTGAATTCCTCTTGATGCAGCCCCTCCTAGGAAACTCGTGCTCGTCCTCTGAGTTTCCGAGTGCAGAGACCTCGATGGCAGCTGCAGAAATGAAGGGCTGCGTTGAGTTGTCGAGAAGCAAGAACATTGCCAGCGCCTTGTGTTTGGGAGTCAGCAGCTGCTGGACTTTTGCCATTGCTTTCACTGTGCACTGAATGCCAGGACGGCATGTGCACGTTAAAACAACGAGCTGGGCAAGAGCAGGAAGGGAGCACGGCCATCAGAGAGCATCTGGCATCTTGCCCTGGAAAGGGCAGTGTTTTTGGAGTGTGCAGTAAAATCGTGTTTCTGGACAAGGGAGGCATAAGTGCGCTGCGCTCCTAAGCTATCTCCCTGCGAGACACACTGCCAAAGCTTTTCGTTATCATGCAGTCTAGTGCAGACGCACACTACGGCTCTCCGGAGCTGTCCGAAGCCAAGCGCCGGTGGCCGGCGTCTTTCGGCTGAAGCAGCGCTTCGGAGCGTACGGCTGCCGCTCCGCTGTTGTGTGCGCGAGGCAGCCGCTTCTCCTGCTCCGGGAGCCGGACAGAGCGGTAGCTTGTACGAGGACGAAGAACGAAGCCGCAGATCACCGGGCTTTTGCGCGCACCCTAAGGGCTGCTAGTGGACCGTGGTGGCCGCTCGCCTGCCTCTTCAATTCCATTCTGGCATACTTATGGAAGGTGTTCCAGGACAATTTTCCTGAGTTTTGAATTCCTCTTGATGCAGCCCCTCCTAGGAAACTCGTGCTCGTCCTCTGAGTTTCCGAGTGCCGAGACCTCGATGGCAGCTGCAGAAATGAAGGGCTGCGTTGAGTTGTCGAGAAGCAAGAACATAGCCAGCGCCTTGTGTTTGGGAGTCAGCAGCTGCTGGACTTTTGCGATTGCTTTCACTGTGCACTGAATGCCAGGACGGCATGTGCACGTTAAAACAACGAGCTGGGCAAGAGCAGGAAGGGAGCACGGCCATCAGAGAGCATCTGGCATCTTGCCCTGGAAAGGGCAGTGTTTTTGGAGTGTGCAGTAAAATCGTGTTTCTGGACAAGGGAGGCATAAGTGCGCTGCGCTCCTAAGCTATCTCCCTGCGAGACACACTGCCAAAGCTTTTCGTTATCATGCAGTCTAGTGCAGACGCACACTACGGCTCTCCGGAGCTGTCCGAAGCCAAGCGCCGGTGGCCGGCGTCTTTCGGCTGAAGCTGCGCTTCGGAGCGTACGGCTGTTGTGTGCGCGAAGCAGCCGCTTCTCCTGCTCCGGGAGCCGGACAGAGCGGTAGCTTGTACGAGGGCGAAGAACGTTGCCGCAGGGAGACGACATTGAGTGCACAGCCTTGGCACTGCTAGAGGACGGTGGCTAACGCTCCCTGCCTCTTCAATGCACTGCTGGCATGCTTTATTGAAGGTGTTCCGAGACAACTTTCCTGGGTTTTGACTTCGTCCTGATGAAGCCCCTCTTGGGAAATTGGTGCTCGTCCCCGAAGGCTCGAGATGCAGAGAACTCGATGGCAGCTGCCGAAATGAAGGACTCCGTTGAAATGTGGAGAAGCAAGAACGTAGACAAGCGCCTTGTGTTTGGGAGTCAGCAGCTGCTGGACTTTTGCGATTGCTTTCACTGTGCACTGAATGCCTGGACGGCATGTGCACGCTACAACAACGAGCTAGGCAGGAGTGGGCAGAAGAAAAAAGGCTTCAGACAGCAGCTTACATATTACCATGGAAAGGGCAGTGTTTTTGGAGTGTGCAGTAAAATCGTGTTTCTGGACAAGGGAGGCATAAGTGCGCTGCGCTCCTAAGCTATCTCCCTGCGAGACACACTGCCAAAGCTTTTCGTTATCATGCAGTCTGGTGCAGACGCACACTACGGCTCTCCGGAGCTGTCCGAAGCCAAGCGCCGGTGGCCGGCGTCTTTCGGCTGAAGCAGCGCTTCGGAGCGTACGGCTGTTGTGTGCGCGAAGCAGCCGCTTCTCCTGCTCCGGGAGCCGGACAGAGCGGTAGCTTGTACGAGGGCGAAGAACGAAGCCGCAGAGCACCGGGCTTTTGCGCGCACCCTAAGGACTGCTAGTGGACCGTGGTGGCCGCTCGCCTGCCTCTTCAATTCCATTCTAGCATACTTATGGAAGGTGTTCCAGGACAATTTTCCTGAGTTTTGAATTCCTCTTGATGCAGCCCCTCCTAGGAAACTCGTGCTCGTCCTCTGAGTTTCCGAGTGCAGAGACCTCGATCGCAGCTGCAGAAATGAAGGGCTGCGTTGAGTTGTCGAGAAGCAAGAACATAGCCAGCGCCTTGTGTTTGGGAGTCAGCAGCTGCTGGACGTTTCCGATTGCTTTCACTGTGCACTGAATGCCAGGACGGCATGTGCACGTTATAACAACGAGCTGGGCAAAGAGTAACCGAAAGATCACGGCCGTCAGAAAGAAGCTTAATATTGCCCTGGAAAGGGCAGTGTTTTTGGAGTGTGCAGTAAAATCGTGTTTCTGGACAAGGGAGGCATAAGTGCGCTGCGCTCCTAAGCTATCTCCCTGCGAGACACACTGCCAAAGCCTTTCGTTATCATGCAGTCTAGTGCGGACGCACACTACGGCTCTCCGGAGCTGTCCGAAGCCAAGCGCCGGTGGCCGGCGTCTTTCGGCTGAAGCTGCGCTTCGGAGCGTACGGCTGCCGCTCCGCTGTTGTGTGCGCGAAGCAGCCGCTTCTCCTGCTCCGGGAGCCGGACAGAGCGGTAGATTGTACGAGGACGAAGAACGAAGCCGCAGAGCACCGGGCTTCTGCGCGCACCCTAAGGACTGCTAGTGGACCGTGGTAGCCGCTCGCCTGCCTCTTCAATTCCCTTCTTGCATGCTTTATTGAAGGTGTTCCAGGACAATTTTCCTAAGTTTTGAATTCGTCCTGCTGCAGCCCTTCCTGGGAAACTCCTTCTCCTCCTTTGAGGCTCCACTATGCAGAGACCTCGATGGCAGCTGCAGAAATGAAGGGCTGCGTTGAGTTGTCGAGAAGCAAGAACATAGCCAGCGCCTTGTGTTTGGGAGTCAGCAGCTGCTGGACTTTTGCGATTGCTTTCACTGTGCACTGAATGCCAGGACGGCATGTGCACGTTAAAACAACGAGCTGGGCAAGAGCAGGAAGGGAGCACGGCCATCAGAGAGCATCTGGCATCTTGCCCTGGAAAGGGCAGTGTTTTTGGAGTGTGCAGTAAAATCGTGTTTCTGGTCAAGGGAGGCATAAGTGCGCTGCGCTCCTAAGCTATCTCCCTGCGAGACACACTGCCAAAGCCTTTCGTTATCATGCAGTCTGGTGCAGACGCACACTACGGCTCTCCGGAGCTGTCCGAAGCCAAGCGCCGGTGGCCGGCGTCTTTCGGCTGAAGCAGCGCTTCGGAGCGTACGGCTGTTGTGTGCGCGAAGCAGCCGCTTCTCCTGCTCCGGGAGCCGGACAGAGCGGTTAGCTTGTACGATAGCGAAGAACGAAGCCGCAGAGCACCGGGCTTTTGCGCGCACCCTAAGGACTGCTAGTGGACCGTGGTGGCCGCTCGCCTGCCTCTTCAATTCCATTCTAGCATACTTATGGAAGGTGTTCCAGGACAATTTTCCTGAGTTTTGAATTCCGCCTGATGCAGCCCTTCCTGGGAAAATCCTGCTTTTCCTCTGAGGCTCCGACAGGCAGAGACCTCGATAGCAACTGCAGAAATGAAGGGCTGCGTTGAGTTGTCGAGAAGCAAGAACATAGCCAGCGCCTTGTGTTTGGGAGTCAGCAGCTGCTGGACTTTTGCGATTGCTTTCACTGTGCACTGAATGCTAGGAAGGCATGTGCACGTTAAAACAACGAGCTGGGCAAGAGCAGGAAGGGAGCACGGGCATCAGAGAGCATCTGGCATCTTGCCCTGGAAAGGGCAGTGTTTTTGGAGTGTGCAGTAAAATCGTGTTTCTGGACAAGGGAGGCATAAGTGCGCTGCGCTGCTACGCTTTCTCCCTGCGAGACACACTGCCAAAGCTTTTCGCTATGTTGCAGTCTAGTGCAGACGCACACTACGGCTCTCCGGAGCTGTCCGAAGCCAAGCGCCGGTGGCCGGCGTCTTCCGGCTGAAGCAGCGCTTCGGAGCGTACGGCTGCCGCTGCGCTCTTGTGTGCGCGAAGCAGCCGCTTCTCCTGCTCCGGGAGCCGGACAGAGCGGTAGCTTGTACGAGGGCGAAGAACGTTGCCGCAGGGAGACGACATTGAGTGCACAGCCTTGGCACTGCTAGAGGACGGTGGCTAACGCTCCCTGCCTCTTCAATACACTGCTGGCATGCTTTATTGAAGGTGTTCCGAGACAACTTTCCTGGGTTTTGACTTCGTCCTGATGAAGCCCCTCTTGGGAAATTGGTGCTCGTCCCCGAAGGCTCGAGATGCAGAGAACTCGATGGCAGCTGCCGAAATGAAGGACTCCGTTGAAATGTGGAGAAGCAAGAACGTAGACAAGCGCCTTGTGTTTGGGAGTCAGCAGCTGCTGGACTTTTGCGATTGCTTTCACTGTGCACTGAATGCCCGGACGGCATGTGCACGCTACAACAACGAGCTAGGCAGGAGTGGGCAGAAGAAAAAAGGCTTCAGACAGCAGCTTACATATTACCATGGAAAGGGCAGTGTTTTTGGAGTGTGCAGTAAAATCGTGTTTCTGGACAAGGGAGGCATAAGTGCGCTGCGCTCCTAAGCTATCTCCCTGCGAGACACACTGCCAAAGCTTTTCGTTATCATGCAGTCTAGTGCAGACGCACACTACGGCTCTCCGGAGCTGTCCGAAGCCAAGCGCCGGTGGCCGGCGTCTTTCGGCTGAAGCAGCGCTTCGGAGCGTACGGCTGTTGTGTGCGCGAAGCAGCCGCTTCTCCTGCTCCGGGAGCCGGACAGAGCGGTAGCTTGTACGAGGACGAAGAACGAAGCCGCAGAGCACCGGGCTTTTGCGCGCACCCTAAGGACTGCTAGTGGACCGTGGTGGCCGCTCGCCTGCCTCTTCAATTCCATTCTAGCATACTTATGGAAGGTGTTGCAGGACAATTTTCCTGAGTTTTGAATTCCTCTTGATGCAGCCCCTCCTAGGAAACTCGTGCTCGTCCTCTGAGTTTCCGAGTGCAGAGACCTCGATGGCAGCTGCAGAAATGAAGGGCTGCGTTGAGTTGTCGAGAAGCAAGAACATAGCCAGCGCCTTGTGTTTGGGAGTCAGCAGCTGCTGGACGTTTCCGATTGCTTTCACTGTGCACTGAATGCCAGGACGGCATGTGCACGTTAAAACAACGAGCTGGGCAAGAGCAGGAAGGGAGCACGGCCATCAGAGAGCATCTGGCATCTTGCCCTGGAAAGGGCAGTGTTTTTGGAGTGTGCAGTAAAATCGTGTTTCTGGACAAGGGAGGCATAAGTGCGCTGCGCTGCTACGCTTTCTCCCTGCGAGACACACTGCCAAAGCTTTTCGCTATGTTGCAGTCTAGTGCAGACGCACACTACGGCTCTCCGGAGCTGTCCGAAGCCAAGCGCCGGTGGCCGGCGTCTTTCGGCTGAAGCTGCGCTTCGGAGCGTACGGCTGTTGTGTGCGCGAGGCAGCCGCTTCTCCTGCTCCGGGAGCCGGACAGAGCGGTAGCTTGTACGAGGGCGAAGAACGTTGCCGCAGGGAGACGACATTGAGTGCACAGCCTTGGCACTGCTAGAGGACGGTGGCTAACGCTCCCTGCCTCTTCAATGCACTGCTGGCATGCTTTATTGAAGGTGTTCCGAGACAACTTTCCTGGGTTTTGACTTCGTCCTGATGAAGCCCCTCTTGGGAAATTGGTGCTCGTCCCCGAAGGCTCGAGATGCAGAGAACTCGATGGCAGCTGCCGAAATGAAGGACTCCGTTGAAATGTGGAGAAGCAAGAACGTAGACAAGCGCCTTGTGTTTGGGAGTCAGCAGCTGCTGGACTTTTGCGATTGCTTTCACTGTGCACTGAATGCCTGGACGGCATGTGCACGCTACAACAACGAGCTAGGCAGGAGTGGGCAGAAGAAAAAAGGCTTCAGACAGCAGCTTACATATTACCATGGAAAGGGCAGTGTTTTTGGAGTGTGCAGTAAAATCGTGTTTCTGGACAAGGGAGGCATAAGTGCGCTGCGCTCCTAAGCTATCTCCCTGCGAGACACACTGCCAAAGCTTTTCGTTATCATGCAGTCTGGTGCAGAGGCACACTACGGCTCTCCGGAGCTGTCCGAAGCCAAGCGCCGGTGGCCGGCGTCTTTCGGCTGAAGCAGCGCTTCGGAGCGTACGGCTGTTGTGTGCGCGAAGCAGCCGCTTCTCCTGCTCCGGGAGCCGGACAGAGCGGTAGCTTGTACGAGGACGAAGAACGAAGCCGCAGAGCACCGGGCTTTTGCGCGCACCCTAAGGACTGCTAGTGGACCGTGGTGGCCGCTCGCCTGCCTCTTCAATTCCATTCTAGCATACTTATGGAAGGTGTTGCAGGACAATTTTCCTGAGTTTTGAATTCCTCTTGATGCAGCCCCTCCTAGGAAACTCGTGCTCGTCCTCTGAGTTTCCGAGTGCAGAGACCTCGATGGCAGCTGCAGAAATGAAGGGCTGCGTTGAGTTGTCGAGAAGCAAGAACATAGCCAGCGCCTTGTGTTTGGGAGTCAGCAGCTGCTGGACTTTTGCGATTGCTTTCACTGTGCACTGAATGCCAGGACGGCATGTGCACGTTAAAACAACGAGCTGGGCAAGAGCAGGAAGGGAGCACGGCCATCAGAGAGCATCTGGCATCTTGCCCTGGAAAGGGCAGTGTTTTTGGAGTGTGCAGTAAAATCGTGTTTCTGGACAAGGGAGGCATAAGTGCGCTGCGCTCCTAAGCTATCTCCCTGCGAGACACACTGCCAAAGCTTTTCGTTATCATGCAGTCTAGTGCAGACGCACACTACGGCTCTCCGGAGCTGTCCGAAGCCAAGCGCCGGTGGCCGGCGTCTTTCGGCTGAAGCAGCGCTTCGGAGCGTACGGCTGCCGCTCCGCTGTTGTGTGCGCGAGGCAGCCGCTTCTCCTGCTCCGGGAGCCGGACAGAGCGGTAGCTTGTACGAGGACGAAGAACGAAGCCGCAGAGCACCGGGCTTTTGCGCGCACCCTAAGGGCTGCTAGTGGACCGTGGTGGCCGCTCGCCTGCCTCTTCAATTCCATTCTGGCATACTTATGGAAGGTGTTCCAGGACAATTTTCCTGAGTTTTGAATTCCTCTTGATGCAGCCCCTCCTAGGAAACTCGTGCTCGTCCTCTGAGTTTCCGAGTGCCGAGACCTCGATGGCAGCTGCAGAAATGAAGGGCTGCGTTGAGTTGTCGAGAAGCAAGAACATAGCCAGCGCCTTGTGTTTGGGAGTCAGCAGCTGCTGGACTTTTGCGATTGCTTTCACTGTGCACTGAATGCCAGGACGGCATGTGCACGTTAAAACAACGAGCTGGGCAAGAGCAGGAAGGGAGCACGGCCATCAGAGAGCATCTGGCATCTTGCCCTGGAAAGGGCAGTGTTTTTGGAGTGTGCAGTAAAATCGTGTTTCTGGACAAGGGAGGCATAAGTGCGCTGCGCTCCTAAGCTATCTCCCTGCGAGACACACTGCCAAAGCTTTTCGTTATCATGCAGTCTAGTGCAGACGCACACTACGGCTCTCCGGAGCTGTCCGAAGCCAAGCGCCGGTGGCCGGCGTCTTTCGGCTGAAGCAGCGCTTCGGAGCGTACGGCTGTTGTGTGCGCGAAGCAGCCGCTTCTCCTGCTCCGGGAGCCGGACAGAGCGGTAGCTTGTACGAGGGCGAAGAACGTTGCCGCAGGGAGACGACATTGAGTGCACAGCCTTGGCACTGCTAGAGGACGGTGGCTAACGCTCCCTGCCTCTTCAATGCACTGCTGGCATGCTTTATTGAAGGTGTTCCGAGACAACTTTCCTGGGTTTTGACTTCGTCCTGATGAAGCCCCTCTTGGGAAATTGGTGCTCGTCCCCGAAGGCTCGAGATGCAGAGAACTCGATGGCAGCTGCCGAAATGAAGGACTCCGTTGAAATGTGGAGAAGCAAGAACGTAGACAAGCGCCTTGTGTTTGGGAGTCAGCAGCTGCTGGACTTTTGCGATTGCTTTCACTGTGCACTGAATGCCTGGACGGCATGTGCACGCTACAACAACGAGCTAGGCAGGAGTGGGCAGAAGAAAAAAGGCTTCAGACAGCAGCTTACATATTACCATGGAAAGGGCAGTGTTTTTGGAGTGTGCAGTAAAATCGTGTTTCTGGACAAGGGAGGCATAAGTGCGCTGCGCTCCTAAGCTATCTCCCTGCGAGACACACTGCCAAAGCTTTTCGTTATCATGCAGTCTGGTGCAGACGCACACTACGGCTCTCCGGAGCTGTCCGAAGCCAAGCGCCGGTGGCCGGCGTCTTTCGGCTGAAGCAGCGCTTCGGAGCGTACGGCTGTTGTGTGCGCGAAGCAGCCGCTTCTCCTGCTCCGGGAGCCGGACAGAGCGGTAGCTTGTACGAGGGCGAAGAACGAAGCCGCAGAGCACCGGGCTTTTGCGCGCACCCTAAGGACTGCTAGTGGACCGTGGTGGCCGCTCGCCTGCCTCTTCAATTCCATTCTAGCATACTTATGGAAGGTGTTCCAGGACAATTTTCCTGAGTTTTGAATTCCTCTTGATGCAGCCCCTCCTAGGAAACTCGTGCTCGTCCTCTGAGTTTCCGAGTGCAGAGACCTCGATCGCAGCTGCAGAAATGAAGGGCTGCGTTGAGTTGTCGAGAAGCAAGAACATAGCCAGCGCCTTGTGTTTGGGAGTCAGCAGCTGCTGGACGTTTCCGATTGCTTTCACTGTGCACTGAATGCCAGGACGGCATGTGCACGTTATAACAACGAGCTGGGCAAAGAGTAACCGAAAGATCACGGCCGTCAGAAAGAAGCTTAATATTGCCCTGGAAAGGGCAGTGTTTTTGGAGTGTGCAGTAAAATCGTGTTTCTGGACAAGGGAGGCATAAGTGCGCTGCGCTCCTAAGCTATCTCCCTGCGAGACACACTGCCAAAGCCTTTCGTTATCATGCAGTCTAGTGCGGACGCACACTACGGCTCTCCGGAGCTGTCCGAAGCCAAGCGCCGGTGGCCGGCGTCTTTCGGCTGAAGCTGCGCTTCGGAGCGTACGGCTGCCGCTCCGCTGTTGTGTGCGCGAGGCAGCCGCTTCTCCTGCTCCGGGAGCCGGACAGAGCGGTAGATTGTACGAGGACGAAGAACGAAGCCGCAGAGCACCGGGCTTCTGCGCGCACCCTAAGGACTGCTAGTGGACCGTGGTAGCCGCTCGCCTGCCTCTTCAATTCCCTTCTTGCATGCTTTATTGAAGGTGTTCCAGGACAATTTTCCTAAGTTTTGAATTCGTCCTGCTGCAGCCCTTCCTGGGAAACTCCTTCTCCTCCTTTGAGGCTCCACTATGCAGAGACCTCGATGGCAGCTGCAGAAATGAAGGGCTGCGTTGAGTTGTCGAGAAGCAAGAACATAGCCAGCGCCTTGTGTTTGGGAGTCAGCAGCTGCTGGACTTTTGCGATTGCTTTCACTGTGCACTGAATGCCAGGACGGCATGTGCACGTTAAAACAACGAGCTGGGCAAGAGCAGGAAGGGAGCACGGCCATCAGAGAGCATCTGGCATCTTGCCCTGGAAAGGGCAGTGTTTTTGGAGTGTGCAGTAAAATCGTGTTTCTGGTCAAGGGAGGCATAAGTGCGCTGCGCTCCTAAGCTATCTCCCTGCGAGACACACTGCCAAAGCCTTTCGTTATCATGCAGTCTGGTGCAGACGCACACTACGGCTCTCCGGAGCTGTCCGAAGCCAAGCGCCGGTGGCCGGCGTCTTTCGGCTGAAGCAGCGCTTCGGAGCGTACGGCTGTTGTGTGCGCGAAGCAGCCGCTTCTCCTGCTCCGGGAGCCGGACAGAGCGGTTAGCTTGTACGATAGCGAAGAACGAAGCCGCAGAGCACCGGGCTTTTGCGCGCACCCTAAGGACTGCTAGTGGACCGTGGTGGCCGCTCGCCTGCCTCTTCAATTCCATTCTAGCATACTTATGGAAGGTGTTCCAGGACAATTTTCCTGAGTTTTGAATTCCGCCTGATGCAGCCCTTCCTGGGAAAATCCTGCTCCTCCTCTGAGGCTCCGACAGGCAGAGACCTCGATAGCAACTGCAGAAATGAAGGGCTGCGTTGAGTTGTCGAGAAGCAAGAACATAGCCAGCGCCTTGTGTTTGGGAGTCAGCAGCTGCTGGACTTTTGCGATTGCTTTCACTGTGCACTGAATGCTAGGAAGGCATGTGCACGTTAAAACAACGAGCTGGGCAAGAGCAGGAAGGGAGCACGGGCATCAGAGAGCATCTGGCATCTTGCCCTGGAAAGGGCAGTGTTTTTGGAGTGTGCAGTAAAATCGTGTTTCTGGACAAGGGAGGCATAAGTGCGCTGCGCTGCTACGCTTTCTCCCTGCGAGACACACTGCCAAAGCTTTTCGCTATGTTGCAGTCTAGTGCAGACGCACACTACGGCTCTCCGGAGCTGTCCGAAGCCAAGCGCCGGTGGCCGGCGTCTTCCGGCTGAAGCAGCGCTTCGGAGCGTACGGCTGCCGCTGCGCTCTTGTGTGCGCGAAGCAGCCGCTTCTCCTGCTCCGGGAGCCGGACAGAGCGGTAGCTTGTACGAGGGCGAAGAACGTTGCCGCAGGGAGACGACATTGAGTGCACAGCCTTGGCACTGCTAGAGGACGGTGGCTAACGCTCCCTGCCTCTTCAATGCACTGCTGGCATGCTTTATTGAAGGTGTTCCGAGACAACTTTCCTGGGTTTTGACTTCGTCCTGATGAAGCCCCTCTTGGGAAATTGGTGCTCGTCCCCGAAGGCTCGAGATGCAGAGAACTCGATGGCAGCTGCCGAAATGAAGGACTCCGTTGAAATGTGGAGAAGCAAGAACGTAGACAAGCGCCTTGTGTTTGGGAGTCAGCAGCTGCTGGACTTTTGCCATTGCTTTCACTGTGCACTGAATGCCCGGACGGCATGTGCACGCTACAACAACGAGCTAGGCAGGAGTGGGCAGAAGAAAAAAGGCTTCAGACAGCAGCTTACATATTACCATGGAAAGGGCAGTGTTTTTGGAGTGTGCAGTAAAATCGTGTTTCTGGACAAGGGAGGCATAAGTGCGCTGCGCTCCTAAGCTATCTCCCTGCGAGACACACTGCCAAAGCTTTTCGTTATCATGCAGTCTAGTGCAGACGCACACTACGGCTCTCCGGAGCTGTCCGAAGCCAAGCGCCGGTGGCCGGCGTCTTTCGGCTGAAGCTGCGCTTCGGAGCGTACGGCTGCCGCTCCGCTGTTGTGTGCGCGAGGCAGCCGCTTCTCCTGCTCCGGGAGCCGGTCAGAGCGGTAGCTTGTACGAGGACGAAGAACGAAGCCGCAGAGCACCGGGCTTTTGCGCGCACCCTAAGGACTGCTAGTGGACCGTGGTGGCCGCTCGCCTGCCTCTTCAATTCCATTCTAGCATACTTATGGAAGGTGTTCCAGGACAATTTTCCTGAGTTTTGAATTCCTCTTGATGCAGCCCCTCCTAGGAAACTCGTGCTCGTCCTCTGAGTTTCCGAGTGCAGAGACCTCGATCGCAGCTGCAGAAATGAAGGGCTGCGTTGAGTTGTCGAGAAGCAAGAACATAGCCAGCGCCTTGTGTTTGGGACTCAGCAGCTGCTGGACGTTTCCGATTGCTTTCACTGTGCACTGAATGCCAGGACGGCATGTGCACGTTAAAACAACGAGCTGGGCAAAGAGTAACCGAAAGATCACGGCCGTCAGAAAGAAGCTTAATATTGCCCTGGAAAGGGCAGTGTTTTTGGAGTGTGCAGTAAAATCATGTTTCTGGACAAGGGAGGCATAAGTGCGGTGCGCTCCTAAGCTATCTCCATGCGAGACACACTGCCAAAGCTTTTCGTTATCATGCAGTCTAGTGCAGACGCACACTACGGCTCTCCGGAGCTGTCCGAAGCCAAGCGCCGGTGGCCGGCGTCTTTCGGCTGAAGCTGCGCTTCGGAGCGTACGGCTGCCGCTCCGCTGTTGTGTGCGCGAGGCAGCCGCTTCTCCTGCTCCGGGAGCCGGACAGAGCGGTAGCTTGTACGAGGACGAAGAACGAAGCCGCAGAGCACCGGGCTTTTGCGCGCACCCTAAGGACTGCTAGTGGACCGTGGTGGCCGCTCGCCTGCCTCTTCAATTCCATTCTAGCATACTTATGGAAGGTGTTGCAGGACAATTTTCCTGAGTTTTGAATTCCTCTTGATGCAGCCCCTCCTAGGAAACTCGTGCTCGTCCTCTGAGTTTCCGAGTGCAGAGACCTCGATGGCAGCTGCAGAAATGAAGGGCTGCGTTGAGTTGTCGAGAAGCAAGAACATAGCCAGCGCCTTGTGTTTGGGAGTCAGCAGCTGCTGGACGTTTGCGATTGCTTTCACTGTGCACTGAATGCCAGGACGGCATGTGCACGTTAAAACAACGAGCTGGGCAAGAGCAGGAAGGGAGCACGGCCATCAGAGAGCATCTGGCATCTTGCCCTGGAAAGGGCAGTGTTTTTGGAGTGTGCAGTAAAATCGTGTTTCTGGACAAGGGAGGCATAAGTGCGCTGCGCTCCTAAGCTATCTCCCTGCGAGACACACTGCCAAAGCCTTTCGTTATCATGCAGTCTGGTGCAGACGCACACTACGGCTCTCCGGAGCTGTCCGAAGCCAAGCGCCGGTGGCCGGCGTCTTTCGGCTGAAGCTGCGCTTCGGAGCGTACGGCTGTTGTGTGCGCGAAGCAGCCGCTTCTCCTGCTCCGGGAGCCGGACAGAGCGGTTAGCTTGTACGATAGCGAAGAACGAAGCCGCAGAGCACCGGGCTTTTGCGCGCACCCTAAGGACTGCTAGTGGACCGTGGTGGCCGCTCGCCTGCCTCTTCAATTCCATTCTAGCATACTTATGGAAGGTGTTCCAGGACAATTTTCCTGAGTTTTGAATTCCGCCTGATGCAGCCCTTCCTGGGAAAATCCTGCTCCTCCTCTGAGGCTCCGACAGGCAGAGACCTCGATAGCAACTGCAGAAATGAAGGGCTGCGTTGAGTTGTCGAGAAGCAAGAACATAGCCAGCGCCTTGTGTTTGGGAGTCAGCAGCTGCTGGACTTTTGCGATTGCTTTCACTGTGCACTGAATGCTAGGAAGGCATGTGCACGTTAAAACAACGAGCTGGGCAAGAGCAGGAAGGGAGCACGGGCATCAGAGAGCATCTGGCATCTTGCCCTGGAAAGGGCAGTGTTTTTGGAGTGTGCAGTAAAATCGTGTTTCTGGACAAGGGAGGCATAAGTGCGCTGCGCTGCTACGCTTTCTCCCTGCGAGACACACTGCCAAAGCTTTTCGCTATGTTGCAGTCTAGTGCAGACGCACACTACGGCTCTCCGGAGCTGTCCGAAGCCAAGCGCCGGTGGCCGGCGTCTTTCGGCTGAAGCTGCGCTTCGGAGCGTACGGCTGCCGCTGCGCTCTTGTGTGCGCGAAGCAGCCGCTTCTCCTGCTCCGGGAGCCGGACAGAGCGGTAGCTTGTACGAGGGCGAAGAACGTTGCCGCAGGGAGACGACATTGAGTGCACAGCCTTGGCACTGCTAGAGGACGGTGGCTAACGCTCCCTGCCTCTTCAATGCACTGCTGGCATGCTTTATTGAAGGTGTTCCAAGACAACTTTCCTGGGTTTTGACTTCGTCCTGATGAAGCCCCTCTTGGGAAATTGGTGCTCGTCCCCGAAGGCTCGAGATGCAGAGAACTCGATGGCAGCTGCCGAAATGAAGGACTCCGTTGAAATGTGGAGAAGCAAGAACGTAGACAAGCGCCTTGTGTTTGGGAGTCAGCAGCTGCTGGACTTTTGCCATTGCTTTCACTGTGCACTGAATGCCCGGACGGCATGTGCACGCTACAACAACGAGCTAGGCAGGAGTGGGCAGAAGAAAAAAGGCTTCAGACAGCAGCTTACATATTACCATGGAAAGGGCAGTGTTTTTGGAGTGTGCAGTAAAATCGTGTTTCTGGACAAGGGAGGCATAAGTGCGCTGCGCTCCTAAGCTATCTCCCTGCGAGACACACTGCCAAAGCTTTTCGTTATCATGCAGTCTAGTGCAGACGCACACTACGGCTCTCCGGAGCTGTCCGAAGCCAAGCGCCGGTGGCCGGCGTCTTTCGGCTGAAGCTGCGCTTCGGAGCGTACGGCTGCCGCTCCGCTGTTGTGTGCGCGAGGCAGCCGCTTCTCCTGCTCCGGGAGCCGGACAGAGCGGTAGCTTGTACGAGGACGAAGAACGAAGCCGCAGAGCACCGGGCTTTTGCGCGCACCCTAAGGACTGCTAGTGGACCGTGGTGGCCGCTCGCCTGCCTCTTCAATTCCATTCTAGCATACTTATGGAAGGTGTTCCAGGACAATTTTCCTGAGTTTTGAATTCCTCTTGATGCAGCCCCTCCTAGGAAACTCGTGCTCGTCCTCTGAGTTTCCGAGTGCAGAGACCTCGATCGCAGCTGCAGAAATGAAGGGCTGCGTTGAGTTGTCGAGAAGCAAGAACATAGCCAGCGCCTTGTGTTTGGGACTCAGCAGCTGCTGGACGTTTCCGATTGCTTTCACTGTGCACTGAATGCCAGGACGGCATGTGCACGTTAAAACAACGAGCTGGGCAAAGAGTAACCGAAAGATCACGGCCGTCAGAAAGAAGCTTAATATTGCCCTGGAAAGGGCAGTGTTTTTGGAGTGTGCAGTAAAATCATGTTTCTGGACAAGGGAGGCATAAGTGCGGTGCGCTCCTAAGCTATCTCCATGCGAGACACACTGCCAAAGCTTTTCGTTATCATGCAGTCTAGTGCAGACGCACACTACGGCTCTCCGGAGCTGTCCGAAGCCAAGCGCCGGTGGCCGGCGTCTTTCGGCTGAAGCTGCGCTTCGGAGCGTACGGCTGCCGCTCCGCTGTTGTGTGCGCGAGGCAGCCGCTTCTCCTGCTCCGGGAGCCGGACAGAGCGGTAGCTTGTACGAGGACGAAGAACGAAGCCGCAGAGCACCGGGCTTTTGCGCGCACCCTAAGGACTGCTAGTGGACCGTGGTGGCCGCTCGCCTGCCTCTTCAATTCCATTCTAGCATACTTATGGAAGGTGTTCCAGGACAATTTTCCTGAGTTTTGAATTCCTCTTGATGCAGCCCCTCCTAGGAAACTCGTGCTCGTCCTCTGAGTTTCCGAGTGCAGAGACCTCGATCGCAGCTGCAGAAATGAAGGGCTGCGTTGAGTTGTCGAGAAGCAAGAACATAGCCAGCGCCTTGTGTTTGGGACTCAGCAGCTGCTGGACGTTTCCGATTGCTTTCACTGTGCACTGAATGCCAGGACGGCATGTGCACGTTAAAACAACGAGCTGGGCAAAGAGTAACCGAAAGATCACGGCCGTCAGAAAGAAGCTTAATATTGCCCTGGAAAGGGCAGTGTTTTTGGAGTGTGCAGTAAAATCATGTTTCTGGACAAGGGAGGCATAAGTGCGGTGCGCTCCTAAGCTATCTCCATGCGAGACACACTGCCAAAGCTTTTCGTTATCATGCAGTCTAGTGCAGACGCACACTACGGCTCTCCGGAGCTGTCCGAAGCCAAGCGCCGGTGGCCGGCGTCTTTCGGCTGAAGCTGCGCTTCGGAGCGTACGGCTGCCGCTCCGCTGTTGTGTGCGCGAGGCAGCCGCTTCTCCTGCTCCGGGAGCCGGACAGAGCGGTAGATTGTACGAGGACGAAGAACGAAGCCGCAGAGCACCGGGCTTCTGCGCGCACCCTAAGGACTGCTAGTGGACCGTGGTAGCCGCTCGCCTGCCTCTTCAATTCCCTTCTTGCATGCTTTATTGAAGGTGTTCCAGGACAATTTTCCTAAGTTTTGAATTCGTCCTGCTGCAGCCCTTCCTGGGAAACTCCTTCTCCTCCTTTGAGGCTCCACTATGCAGAGACCTCGATGGCAGCTGCAGAAATGAAGGGCTGCGTTGAGTTGTCGAGAAGCAAGAACATAGCCAGCGCCTTGTGTTTGGGAGTCAGCAGCTGCTGGACTTTTGCGATTGCTTTCACTGTGCACTGAATGCCAGGACGGCATGTGCACGTTAAAACAACGAGCTGGGCAAGAGCAGGAAGGGAGCACGGCCATCAGAGAGCATCTGGCATCTTGCCCTGGAAAGGGCAGTGTTTTTGGAGTGTGCAGTAAAATCGTGTTTCTGGTCAAGGGAGGCATAAGTGCGCTGCGCTCCTAAGCTATCTCCCTGCGAGACACACTGCCAAAGCCTTTCGTTATCATGCAGTCTGGTGCAGACGCACACTACGGCTCTCCGGAGCTGTCCGAAGCCAAGCGCCGGTGGCCGGCGTCTTTCGGCTGAAGCTGCGCTTCGGAGCGTACGGCTGTTGTGTGCGCGAAGCAGCCGCTTCTCCTGCTCCGGGAGCCGGACAGAGCGGTTAGCTTGTACGATAGCGAAGAACGAAGCCGCAGAGCACCGGGCTTTTGCGCGCACCCTAAGGACTGCTAGTGGACCGTGGTGGCCGCTCGCCTGCCTCTTCAATTCCATTCTAGCATACTTATGGAAGGTGTTCCAGGACAATTTTCCTGAGTTTTGAATTCCGCCTGATGCAGCCCTTCCTGGGAAAATCCTGCTCCTCCTCTGAGGCTCCGACAGGCAGAGACCTCGATAGCAACTGCAGAAATGAAGGGCTGCGTTGAGTTGTCGAGAAGCAAGAACATAGCCAGCGCCTTGTGTTTGGGAGTCAGCAGCTGCTGGACTTTTGCGATTGCTTTCACTGTGCACTGAATGCTAGGAAGGCATGTGCACGTTAAAACAACGAGCTGGGCAAGAGCAGGAAGGGAGCACGGGCATCAGAGAGCATCTGGCATCTTGCCCTGGAAAGGGCAGTGTTTTTGGAGTGTGCAGTAAAATCGTGTTTCTGGACAAGGGAGGCATAAGTGCGCTGCGCTGCTACGCTTTCTCCCTGCGAGACACACTGCCAAAGCTTTTCGCTATGTTGCAGTCTAGTGCAGACGCACACTACGGCTCTCCGGAGCTGTCCGAAGCCAAGCGCCGGTGGCCGGCGTCTTTCGGCTGAAGCTGCGCTTCGGAGCGTACGGCTGCCGCTGCGCTCTTGTGTGCGCGAAGCAGCCGCTTCTCCTGCTCCGGGAGCCGGACAGAGCGGTAGCTTGTACGAGGGCGAAGAACGTTGCCGCAGGGAGACGACATTGAGTGCACAGCCTTGGCACTGCTAGAGGACGGTGGCTAACGCTCCCTGCCTCTTCAATGCACTGCTGGCATGCTTTATTGAAGGTGTTCCGAGACAACTTTCCTGGGTTTTGACTTCGTCCTGATGAAGCCCCTCTTGGGAAATTGGTGCTCGTCCCCGAAGGCTCGAGATGCAGAGAACTCGATGGCAGCTGCCGAAATGAAGGACTCCGTTGAAATGTGGAGAAGCAAGAACGTAGACAAGCGCCTTGTGTTTGGGAGTCAGCAGCTGCTGGACTTTTGCCATTGCTTTCACTGTGCACTGAATGCCCGGACGGCATGTGCACGCTACAACAACGAGCTAGGCAGGAGTGGGCAGAAGAAAAAAGGCTTCAGACAGCAGCTTACATATTACCATGGAAAGGGCAGTGTTTTTGGAGTGTGCAGTAAAATCGTGTTTCTGGACAAGGGAGGCATAAGTGCGCTGCGCTCCTAAGCTATCTCCCTGCGAGACACACTGCCAAAGCTTTTCGTTATCATGCAGTCTAGTGCAGACGCACACTACGGCTCTCCGGAGCTGTCCGAAGCCAAGCGCCGGTGGCCGGCGTCTTTCGGCTGAAGCTGCGCTTCGGAGCGTACGGCTGCCGCTCCGCTGTTGTGTGCGCGAGGCAGCCGCTTCTCCTGCTCCGGGAGCCGGACAGAGCGGTAGCTTGTACGAGGACGAAGAACGAAGCCGCAGAGCACCGGGCTTTTGCGCGCACCCTAAGGACTGCTAGTGGACCGTGGTGGCCGCTCGCCTGCCTCTTCAATTCCATTCTAGCATACTTATGGAAGGTGTTCCAGGACAATTTTCCTGAGTTTTGAATTCCTCTTGATGCAGCCCCTCCTAGGAAACTCGTGCTCGTCCTCTGAGTTTCCGAGTGCAGAGACCTCGATCGCAGCTGCAGAAATGAAGGGCTGCGTTGAGTTGTCGAGAAGCAAGAACATAGCCAGCGCCTTGTGTTTGGGACTCAGCAGCTGCTGGACGTTTCCGATTGCTTTCACTGTGCACTGAATGCCAGGACGGCATGTGCACGTTAAAACAACGAGCTGGGCAAAGAGTAACCGAAAGATCACGGCCGTCAGAAAGAAGCTTAATATTGCCCTGGAAAGGGCAGTGTTTTTGGAGTGTGCAGTAAAATCATGTTTCTGGACAAGGGAGGCATAAGTGCGGTGCGCTCCTAAGCTATCTCCATGCGAGACACACTGCCAAAGCTTTTCGTTATCATGCAGTCTAGTGCAGACGCACACTACGGCTCTCCGGAGCTGTCCGAAGCGAAGCGCCGGTGGCCGGCGTCTTTCGGCTGAAGCTGCGCTTCGGAGCGTACGGCTGCCGCTCCGCTGTTGTGTGCGCGAGGCAGCCGCTTCTCCTGCTCCGGGAGCCGGACAGAGCGGTAGCTTGTACGAGGACGAAGAACGAAGCCGCAGAGCACCGGGCTTTTGCGCGCACCCTAAGGACTGCTAGTGGACCGTGGTGGCCGCTCGCCTGCCTCTTCAATTCCATTCTAGCATACTTATGGAAGGTGTTCCAGGACAATTTTCCTGAGTTTTGAATTCCTCTTGATGCAGCCCCTCCTAGGAAACTCGTGCTCGTCCTCTGAGTTTCCGAGTGCAGAGACCTCGATCGCAGCTGCAGAAATGAAGGGCTGCGTTGAGTTGTCGAGAAGCAAGAACATAGCCAGCGCCTTGTGTTTGGGACTCAGCAGCTGCTGGACGTTTCCGATTGCTTTCACTGTGCACTGAATGCCAGGACGGCATGTGCACGTTAAAACAACGAGCTGGGCAAAGAGTAACCGAAAGATCACGGCCGTCAGAAAGAAGCTTAATATTGCCCTGGAAAGGGCAGTGTTTTTGGAGTGTGCAGTAAAATCATGTTTCTGGACAAGGGAGGCATAAGTGCGGTGCGCTCCTAAGCTATCTCCATGCGAGACACACTGCCAAAGCTTTTCGTTATCATGCAGTCTAGTGCAGACGCACACTACGGCTCTCCGGAGCTGTCCGAAGCCAAGCGCCGGTGGCCGGCGTCTTTCGGCTGAAGCTGCGCTTCGGAGCGTACGGCTGCCGCTCCGCTGTTGTGTGCGCGAGGCAGCCGCTTCTCCTGCTCCGGGAGCCGGACAGAGCGGTAGCTTGTACGAGGACGAAGAACGAAGCCGCAGAGCACCGGGCTTTTGCGCGCACCCTAAGGACTGCTAGTGGACCGTGGTGGCCGCTCGCCTGCCTCTTCAATTCCATTCTAGCATACTTATGGAAGGTGTTCCAGGACAATTTTCCTGAGTTTTGAATTCCTCTTGATGCAGCCCCTCCTAGGAAACTCGTGCTCGTCCTCTGAGTTTCCGAGTGCAGAGACCTCGATCGCAGCTGCAGAAATGAAGGGCTGCGTTGAGTTGTCGAGAAGCAAGAACATAGCCAGCGCCTTGTGTTTGGGAGTCAGCAGCTGCTGGACGTTTCCGATTGCTTTCACTGTGCACTGAATGCCAGGACGGCATGTGCACGTTATAACAACGAGCTGGGCAAAGAGTAACCGAAAGATCACGGCCGTCAGAAAGAAGCTTAATATTGCCCTGGAAAGGGCAGTGTTTTTGGAGTGTGCAGTAAAATCGTGTTTCTGGACAAGGGAGGCATAAGTGCGCTGCGCTCCTAAGCTATCTCCCTGCGAGACACACTGCCAAAGCCTTTCGTTATCATGCAGTCTAGTGCGGACGCACACTACGGCTCTCCGGAGCTGTCCGAAGCCAAGCGCCGGTGGCCGGCGTCTTTCGGCTGAAGCTGCGCTTCGGAGCGTACGGCTGCCGCTCCGCTGTTGTGTGCGCGAGGCAGCCGCTTCTCCTGCTCCGGGAGCCGGACAGAGCGGTAGATTGTACGAGGACGAAGAACGAAGCCGCAGAGCACCGGGCTTCTGCGCGCACCCTAAGGACTGCTAGTGGACCGTGGTAGCCGCTCGCCTGCCTCTTCAATTCCCTTCTTGCATGCTTTATTGAAGGTGTTCCAGGACAATTTTCCTAAGTTTTGAATTCGTCCTGCTGCAGCCCTTCCTGGGAAACTCCTTCTCCTCCTTTGAGGCTCCACTATGCAGAGACCTCGATGGCAGCTGCAGAAATGAAGGGCTGCGTTGAGTTGTCGAGAAGCAAGAACATAGCCAGCGCCTTGTGTTTGGGAGTCAGCAGCTGCTGGACTTTTGCGATTGCTTTCACTGTGCACTGAATGCCAGGACGGCATGTGCACGTTAAAACAACGAGCTGGGCAAGAGCAGGAAGGGAGCACGGCCATCAGAGAGCATCTGGCATCTTGCCCTGGAAAGGGCAGTGTTTTTGGAGTGTGCAGTAAAATCGTGTTTCTGGTCAAGGGAGGCATAAGTGCGCTGCGCTCCTAAGCTATCTCCCTGCGAGACACACTGCCAAAGCCTTTCGTTATCATGCAGTCTGGTGCAGACGCACACTACGGCTCTCCGGAGCTGTCCGAAGCCAAGCGCCGGTGGCCGGCGTCTTTCGGCTGAAGCAGCGCTTCGGAGCGTACGGCTGTTGTGTGCGCGAAGCAGCCGCTTCTCCTGCTCCGGGAGCCGGACAGAGCGGTTAGCTTGTACGATAGCGAAGAACGAAGCCGCAGAGCACCGGGCTTTTGCGCGCACCCTAAGGACTGCTAGTGGACCGTGGTGGCCGCTCGCCTGCCTCTTCAATTCCATTCTAGCATACTTATGGAAGGTGTTCCAGGACAATTTTCCTGAGTTTTGAATTCCGCCTGATGCAGCCCTTCCTGGGAAAATCCTGCTCCTCCTCTGAGGCTCCGACAGGCAGAGACCTCGATAGCAACTGCAGAAATGAAGGGCTGCGTTGAGTTGTCGAGAAGCAAGAACATAGCCAGCGCCTTGTGTTTGGGAGTCAGCAGCTGCTGGACTTTTGCGATTGCTTTCACTGTGCACTGAATGCTAGGAAGGCATGTGCACGTTAAAACAACGAGCTGGGCAAGAGCAGGAAGGGAGCACGGGCATCAGAGAGCATCTGGCATCTTGCCCTGGAAAGGGCAGTGTTTTTGGAGTGTGCAGTAAAATCGTGTTTCTGGACAAGGGAGGCATAAGTGCGCTGCGCTGCTACGCTTTCTCCCTGCGAGACACACTGCCAAAGCTTTTCGCTATGTTGCAGTCTAGTGCAGACGCACACTACGGCTCTCCGGAGCTGTCCGAAGCCAAGCGCCGGTGGCCGGCGTCTTTCGGCTGAAGCTGCGCTTCGGAGCGTACGGCTGCCGCTGCGCTCTTGTGTGCGCGAAGCAGCCGCTTCTCCTGCTCCGGGAGCCGGACAGAGCGGTAGCTTGTACGAGGGCGAAGAACGTTGCCGCAGGGAGACGACATTGAGTGCACAGCCTTGGCACTGCTAGAGGACGGTGGCTAACGCTCCCTGCCTCTTCAATGCACTGCTGGCATGCTTTATTGAAGGTGTTCCGAGACAACTTTCCTGGGTTTTGACTTCGTCCTGATGAAGCCCCTCTTGGGAAATTGGTGCTCGTCCCCGAAGGCTCGAGATGCAGAGAACTCGATGGCAGCTGCCGAAATGAAGGACTCCGTTGAAATGTGGAGAAGCAAGAACGTAGACAAGCGCCTTGTGTTTGGGAGTCAGCAGCTGCTGGACTTTTGCCATTGCTTTCACTGTGCACTGAATGCCCGGACGGCATGTGCACGCTACAACAACGAGCTAGGCAGGAGTGGGCAGAAGAAAAAAGGCTTCAGACAGCAGCTTACATATTACCATGGAAAGGGCAGTGTTTTTGGAGTGTGCAGTAAAATCGTGTTTCTGGACAAGGGAGGCATAAGTGCGCTGCGCTCCTAAGCTATCTCCCTGCGAGACACACTGCCAAAGCTTTTCGTTATCATGCAGTCTAGTGCAGACGCACACTACGGCTCTCCGGAGCTGTCCGAAGCCAAGCGCCGGTGGCCGGCGTCTTTCGGCTGAAGCTGCGCTTCGGAGCGTACGGCTGCCGCTCCGCTGTTGTGTGCGCGAGGCAGCCGCTTCTCCTGCTCCGGGAGCCGGACAGAGCGGTAGCTTGTACGAGGACGAAGAACGAAGCCGCAGAGCACCGGGCTTTTGCGCGCACCCTAAGGACTGCTAGTGGACCGTGGTGGCCGCTCGCCTGCCTCTTCAATTCCATTCTAGCATACTTATGGAAGGTGTTGCAGGACAATTTTCCTGAGTTTTGAATTCCTCTTGATGCAGCCCCTCCTAGGAAACTCGTGCTCGTCCTCTGAGTTTCCGAGTGCAGAGACCTCGATCGCAGCTGCAGAAATGAAGGGCTGCGTTGAGTTGTCGAGAAGCAAGAACATAGCCAGCGCCTTGTGTTTGGGACTCAGCAGCTGCTGGACGTTTCCGATTGCTTTCACTGTGCACTGAATGCCAGGACGGCATGTGCACGTTAAAACAACGAGCTGGGCAAAGAGTAACCGAAAGATCACGGCCGTCAGAAAGAAGCTTAATATTGCCCTGGAAAGGGCAGTGTTTTTGGAGTGTGCAGTAAAATCATGTTTCTGGACAAGGGAGGCATAAGTGCGGTGCGCTCCTAAGCTATCTCCATGCGAGACACACTGCCAAAGCTTTTCGTTATCATGCAGTCTAGTGCAGACGCACACTACGGCTCTCCGGAGCTGTCCGAAGCCAAGCGCCGGTGGCCGGCGTCTTTCGGCTGAAGCTGCGCTTCGGAGCGTACGGCTGCCGCTCCGCTGTTGTGTGCGCGAGGCAGCCGCTTCTCCTGCTCCGGGAGCCGGACAGAGCGGTAGCTTGTACGAGGACGAAGAACGAAGCCGCAGAGCACCGGGCTTTTGCGCGCACCCTAAGGACTGCTAGTGGACCGTGGTGGCCGCTCGCCTGCCTCTTCAATTCCATTCTAGCATACTTATGGAAGGTGTTCCAGGACAATTTTCCTGAGTTTTGAATTCCTCTTGATGCAGCCCCTCCTAGGAAACTCGTGCTCGTCCTCTGAGTTTCCGAGTGCAGAGACCTCGATCGCAGCTGCAGAAATGAAGGGCTGCGTTGAGTTGTCGAGAAGCAAGAACATAGCCAGCGCCTTGTGTTTGGGAGTCAGCAGCTGCTGGACGTTTGCGATTGCTTTCACTGTGCACTGAATGCCAGGACGGCATGTGCACGTTAAAACAACGAGCTGGGCAAAGAGTAACCGAAAGATCACGGCCGTCAGAAAGAAGCTTAATATTGCCCTGGAAAGGGCAGTGTTTTTGGAGTGTGCAGTAAAATCATGTTTCTGGACAAGGGAGGCATAAGTGCGGTGCGCTCCTAAGCTATCTCCATGCGAGACACACTGCCAAAGCTTTTCGTTATCATGCAGTCTAGTGCAGACGCACACTACGGCTCTCCGGAGCTGTCCGAAGCCAAGCGCCGGTGGCCGGCGTCTTTCGGCTGAAGCAGCGCTTCGGAGCGTACGGCTGCCGCTCCGCTGTTGTGTGCGCGAAGCAGCCGCTTCTCCTGCTCCGGGAGCCGGACAGAGCGGTAGCTTGTACGAGGACGAAGAACGAAGCCGCAGAGCACCGGGCTTTTGCGCGCACCCTAAGGACTGCTAGTGGACCGTGGTGGCCGCTCGCCTGCCTCTTCAATTCCATTCTAGCATACTTATGGAAGGTGTTCCAGGACAATTTTCCTGAGTTTTGAATTCCGCCTGATGCAGCCCTTCCTGGGAAAATCCTGCTCCTCCTCTGAGGCTCCGACAGGCAGAGACCTCGATAGCAACTGCAGAAATGAAGGGCTGCGTTGAGTTGTCGAGAAGCAAGAACATAGCCAGCGCCTTGTGTTTGGGAGTCAGCAGCTGCTGGACTTTTGCGATTGCTTTCACTGTGCACTGAATGCTAGGAAGGCATGTGCACGTTAAAACAACGAGCTGGGCAAGAGCAGGAAGGGAGCACGGGCATCAGAGAGCATCTGGCATCTTGCCCTGGAAAGGGCAGTGTTTTTGGAGTGTGCAGTAAAATCGTGTTTCTGGACAAGGGAGGCATAAGTGCGCTGCGCTGCTACGCTTTCTCCCTGCGAGACACACTGCCAAAGCTTTTCGCTATGTTGCAGTCTAGTGCAGACGCACACTACGGCTCTCCGGAGCTGTCCGAAGCCAAGCGCCGGTGGCCGGCGTCTTTCGGCTGAAGCTGCGCTTCGGAGCGTACGGCTGCCGCTGCGCTCTTGTGTGCGCGAAGCAGCCGCTTCTCCTGCTCCGGGAGCCGGACAGAGCGGTAGCTTGTACGAGGGCGAAGAACGTTGCCGCAGGGAGACGACATTGAGTGCACAGCCTTGGCACTGCTAGAGGACGGTGGCTAACGCTCCCTGCCTCTTCAATGCACTGCTGGCATGCTTTATTGAAGGTGTTCCGAGACAACTTTCCTGGGTTTTGACTTCGTCCTGATGAAGCCCCTCTTGGGAAATTGGTGCTCGTCCCCGAAGGCTCGAGATGCAGAGAACTCGATGGCAGCTGCCGAAATGAAGGACTCCGTTGAAATGTGGAGAAGCAAGAACGTAGACAAGCGCCTTGTGTTTGGGAGTCAGCAGCTGCTGGACTTTTGCCATTGCTTTCACTGTGCACTGAATGCCCGGACGGCATGTGCACGCTACAAAAACGAGCTAGGCAGGAGTGGGCAGAAGAAAAAAGGCTTCAGACAGCAGCTTACATATTACCATGGAAAGGGCAGTGTTTTTGGAGTGTGCAGTAAAATCGTGTTTCTGGACAAGGGAGGCATAAGTGCGCTGCGCTCCTAAGCTATCTCCCTGCGAGACACACTGCCAAAGCTTTTCGTTATCATGCAGTCTAGTGCAGACGCACACTACGGCTCTCCGGAGCTGTCCGAAGCCAAGCGCCGGTGGCCGGCGTCTTTCGGCTGAAGCTGCGCTTCGGAGCGTACGGCTGCCGCTCCGCTGTTGTGTGCGCGAGGCAGCCGCTTCTCCTGCTCCGGGAGCCGGACAGAGCGGTAGCTTGTACGAGGACGAAGAACGAAGCCGCAGAGCACCGGGCTTTTGCGCGCACCCTAAGGACTGCTAGTGGACCGTGGTGGCCGCTCGCCTGCCTCTTCAATTCCATTCTAGCATACTTATGGAAGGTGTTGCAGGACAATTTTCCTGAGTTTTGAATTCCTCTTGATGCAGCCCCTCCTAGGAAACTCGTGCTCGTCCTCTGAGTTTCCGAGTGCAGAGACCTCGATCGCAGCTGCAGAAATGAAGGGCTGCGTTGAGTTGTCGAGAAGCAAGAACATAGCCAGCGCCTTGTGTTTGGGACTCAGCAGCTGCTGGACGTTTCCGATTGCTTTCACTGTGCACTGAATGCCAGGACGGCATGTGCACGTTAAAACAACGAGCTGGGCAAAGAGTAACCGAAAGATCACGGCCGTCAGAAAGAAGCTTAATATTGCCCTGGAAAGGGCAGTGTTTTTGGAGTGTGCAGTAAAATCATGTTTCTGGACAAGGGAGGCATAAGTGCGGTGCGCTCCTAAGCTATCTCCATGCGAGACACACTGCCAAAGCTTTTCGTTATCATGCAGTCTAGTGCAGACGCACACTACGGCTCTCCGGAGCTGTCCGAAGCCAAGCGCCGGTGGCCGGCGTCTTTCGGCTGAAGCTGCGCTTCGGAGCGTACGGCTGCCGCTCCGCTGTTGTGTGCGCGAGGCAGCCGCTTCTCCTGCTCCGGGAGCCGGACAGAGCGGTAGCTTGTACGAGGACGAAGAACGAAGCCGCAGAGCACCGGGCTTTTGCGCGCACCCTAAGGACTGCTAGTGGACCGTGGTGGCCGCTCGCCTGCCTCTTCAATTCCATTCTAGCATACTTATGGAAGGTGTTCCAGGACAATTTTCCTGAGTTTTGAATTCCTCTTGATGCAGCCCCTCCTAGGAAACTCGTGCTCGTCCTCTGAGTTTCCGAGTGCAGAGACCTCGATCGCAGCTGCAGAAATGAAGGGCTGCGTTGAGTTGTCGAGAAGCAAGAACATAGCCAGCGCCTTGTGTTTGGGAGTCAGCAGCTGCTGGACTTTTGCGATTGCTTTCACTGTGCACTGAATGCCAGGACGGCATGTGCACGTTAAAACAACGAGCTGGGCAAAGAGTAACCGAAAGATCACGGCCGTCAGAAAGAAGCTTAATATTGCCCTGGAAAGGGCAGTGTTTTTGGAGTGTGCAGTAAAATCATGTTTCTGGACAAGGGAGGCATAAGTGCGGTGCGCTCCTAAGCTATCTCCATGCGAGACACACTGCCAAAGCTTTTCGTTATCATGCAGTCTAGTGCAGACGCACACTACGGCTCTCCGGAGCTGTCCGAAGCCAAGCGCCGGTGGCCGGCGTCTTTCGGCTGAAGCTGCGCTTCGGAGCGTACGGCTGCCGCTCCGCTGTTGTGTGCGCGAGGCAGCCGCTTCTCCTGCTCCGGGAGCCGGACAGAGCGGTAGCTTGTACGAGGACGAAGAACGAAGCCGCAGAGCACCGGGCTTTTGCGCGCACCCTAAGGACTGCTAGTGGACCGTGGTGGCCGCTCGCCTGCCTCTTCAATTCCATTCTAGCATACTTATGGAAGGTGTTCCAGGACAATTTTCCTGAGTTTTGAATTCCTCTTGATGCAGCCCCTCCTAGGAAACTCGTGCTCGTCCTCTGAGTTTCCGAGTGCAGAGACCTCGATCGCAGCTGCAGAAATGAAGGGCTGCGTTGAGTTGTCGAGAAGCAAGAACATAGCCAGCGCCTTGTGTTTGGGACTCAGCAGCTGCTGGACGTTTGCGATTGCTTTCACTGTGCACTGAATGCCAGGACGGCATGTGCACGTTAAAACAACGAGCTGGGCAAAGAGTAACCGAAAGATCACGGCCGTCAGAAAGAAGCTTAATATTGCCCTGGAAAGGGCAGTGTTTTTGGAGTGTGCAGTAAAATCATGTTTCTGGACAAGGGAGGCATAAGTGCGGTGCGCTCCTAAGCTATCTCCATGCGAGACACACTGCCAAAGCTTTTCGTTATCATGCAGTCTAGTGCAGACGCACACTACGGCTCTCCGGAGCTGTCCGAAGCCAAGCGCCGGTGGCCGGCGTCTTTCGGCTGAAGCAGCGCTTCGGAGCGTACGGCTGCCGCTGCGCTCTTGTGTGCGCGAAGCAGCCGCTTCTCCTGCTCCGGGAGCCGGACAGAGCGGTAGCTTGTACGAGGGCGAAGAACGTTGCCGCAGGGAGACGACATTGAGTGCACAGCCTTGGCACTGCTAGAGGACGGTGGCTAACGCTCCCTGCCTCTTCAATGCACTGCTGGCATGCTTTATTGAAGGTGTTCCAGGACAATTTTCCTGGGTTTTGACTTCGTCCTGATGAAGCCCCTCTTGGGAAATTGGTGCTCGTCCCCGAAGGCTCGAGATGCAGAGAACTCGATGGCAGCTGCCGAAATGAAGGACTCCGTTGAAATGTGGAGAAGCAAGAACGTAGACAAGCGCCTTGTGTTTGGGAGTCAGCAGCTGCTGGACTTTTGCGATTGCTTTCACTGTGCACTGAATGCCCGGACGGCATGTGCACGCTACAACAACGAGCTAGGCAGGAGTGGGCAGAAGAAAAAAGGCTTCAGACAGCAGCTTACATATTACCATGGAAAGGGCAGTGTTTTTGGAGTGTGCAGTAAAATCGTGTTTCTGGACAAGGGAGGCATAAGTGCGCTGCGCTCCTAAGCTATCTCCCTGCGAGACACACTGCCAAAGCTTTTCGCTATGTTGCAGTCTAGTGCAGACGCACACTACGGCTCTCCGGAGCTGTCCGAAGCCAAGCGCCGGTGGCCGGCGTCTTTCGGCTGAAGCAGCGCTTCGGAGCGTACGGCTGTTGTGTGCGCGAAGCAGCCGCTTCTCCTGCTCCGGGAGCCGGACAGAGCGGTAGCTTGTACGAGGACGAAGAACGAAGCCGCAGAGCACCGGGCTTTTGCGCGCACCCTAAGGACTGCTAGTGGACCGTGGTGGCCGCTCGCCTGCCTCTTCAATTCCATTCTAGCATACTTATGGAAGGTGTTGCAGGACAATTTTCCTGAGTTTTGAATTCCTCTTGATGCAGCCCCTCCTAGGAAACTCGTGCTCGTCCTCTGAGTTTCCGAGTGCAGAGACCTCGATGGCAGCTGCAGAAATGAAGGGCTGCGTTGAGTTGTCGAGAAGCAAGAACATAGCCAGCGCCTTGTGTTTGGGAGTCAGCAGCTGCTGGACTTTTGCGATTGCTTTCACTGTGCACTGAATGCCAGGACGGCATGTGCACGTTAAAACAACGAGCTGGGCAAGAGCAGGAAGGGAGCACGGCCATCAGAGAGCATCTGGCATCTTGCCCTGGAAAGGGCAGTGTTTTTGGAGTGTGCAGTAAAATCGTGTTTCTGGACAAGGGAGGCATAAGTGCGCTGCGCTGCTACGCTTTCTCCCTGCGAGACACACTGCCAAAGCTTTTCGCTATGTTGCAGTCTAGTGCAGACGCACACTACGGCTCTCCGGAGCTGTCCGAAGCCAAGCGCCGGTGGCCGGCGTCTTTCGGCTGAAGCTGCGCTTCGGAGCGTACGGCTGCCGCTGCGCTCTTGTGTGCGCGAAGCAGCCGCTTCTCCTGCTCCGGGAGCCGGACAGAGCGGTAGCTTGTACGAGGGCGAAGAACGTTGCCGCAGGGAGACGACATTGAGTGCACAGCCTTGGCACTGCTAGAGGACGGTGGCTAACGCTCCCTGCCTCTTCAATGCACTGCTGGCATGCTTTATTGAAGGTGTTCCGAGACAACTTTCCTGGGTTTTGACTTCGTCCTGATGAAGCCCCTCTTGGGAAATTGGTGCTCGTCCCCGAAGGCTCGAGATGCAGAGAACTCGATGGCAGCTGCCGAAATGAAGGACTCCGTTGAAATGTGGAGAAGCAAGAACGTAGACAAGCGCCTTGTGTTTGGGAGTCAGCAGCTGCTGGACTTTTGCCATTGCTTTCACTGTGCACTGAATGCCCGGACGGCATGTGCACGCTACAACAACGAGCTAGGCAGGAGTGGGCAGAAGAAAAAAGGCTTCAGACAGCAGCTTACATATTACCATGGAAAGGGCAGTGTTTTTGGAGTGTGCAGTAAAATCGTGTTTCTGGACAAGGGAGGCATAAGTGCGCTGCGCTCCTAAGCTATCTCCCTGCGAGACACACTGCCAAAGCTTTTCGCTATGTTGCAGTCTAGTGCAGACGCACACTACGGCTCTCCGGAGCTGTCCGAAGCCAAGCGCCGGTGGCCGGCGTCTTTCGGCTGAAGCTGCGCTTCGGAGCGTACGGCTGCCGCTCCGCTGTTGTGTGCGCGAGGCAGCCGCTTCTCCTGCTCCGGGAGCCGGACAGAGCGGTAGCTTGTACGAGGACGAAGAACGAAGCCGCAGAGCACCGGGCTTTTGCGCGCACCCTAAGGACTGCTAGTGGACCGTGGTGGCCGCTCGCCTGCCTCTTCAATTCCATTCTAGCATACTTATGGAAGGTGTTCCAGGACAATTTTCCTGAGTTTTGAATTCCTCTTGATGCAGCCCCTCCTAGGAAACTCGTGCTCGTCCTCTGAGTTTCCGAGTGCAGAGACCTCGATCGCAGCTGCAGAAATGAAGGGCTGCGTTGAGTTGTCGAGAAGCAAGAACATAGCCAGCGCCTTGTGTTTGGGACTCAGCAGCTGCTGGACGTTTGCGATTGCTTTCACTGTGCACTGAATGCCAGGACGGCATGTGCACGTTAAAACAACGAGCTGGGCAAAGAGTAACCGAAAGATCACGGCCGTCAGAAAGAAGCTTAATATTGCCCTGGAAAGGGCAGTGTTTTTGGAGTGTGCAGTAAAATCATGTTTCTGGACAAGGGAGGCATAAGTGCGGTGCGCTCCTAAGCTATCTCCATGCGAGACACACTGCCAAAGCTTTTCGTTATCATGCAGTCTAGTGCAGACGCACACTACGGCTCTCCGCAGCTGTCCGAAGCCAAGCGCCGGTGGCCGGCGTCTTTCGGCTGAAGCTGCGCTTCGGAGCGTACGGCTGCCGCTCCGCTGTTGTGTGCGCGAGGCAGCCGCTTCTCCTGCTCCGGGAGCCGGACAGAGCGGTAGCTTGTACGAGGACGAAGAACGAAGCCGCAGAGCACCGGGCTTTTGCGCGCACCCTAAGGACTGCTAGTGGACCGTGGTGGCCGCTCGCCTGCCTCTTCAATTCCATTCTAGCATACTTATGGAAGGTGTTCCAGGACAATTTTCCTGAGTTTTGAATTCCTCTTGATGCAGCCCCTCCTAGGAAACTCGTGCTCGTCCTCTGAGTTTCCGAGTGCAGAGACCTCGATCGCAGCTGCAGAAATGAAGGGCTGCGTTGAGTTGTCGAGAAGCAAGAACATAGCCAGCGCCTTGTGTTTGGGACTCAGCAGCTGCTGGACGTTTCCGATTGCTTTCACTGTGCACTGAATGCCAGGACGGCATGTGCACGTTAAAACAACGAGCTGGGCAAAGAGTAACCGAAAGATCACGGCCGTCAGAAAGAAGCTTAATATTGCCCTGGAAAGGGCAGTGTTTTTGGAGTGTGCAGTAAAATCATGTTTCTGGACAAGGGAGGCATAAGTGCGGTGCGCTCCTAAGCTATCTCCATGCGAGACACACTGCCAAAGCTTTTCGTTATCATGCAGTCTAGTGCAGACGCACACTACGGCTCTCCGGAGCTGTCCGAAGCCAAGCGCCGGTGGCCGGCGTCTTTCGGCTGAAGCTGCGCTTCGGAGCGTACGGCTGCCGCTCCGCTGTTGTGTGCGCGAGGCAGCCGCTTCTCCTGCTCCGGGAGCCGGACAGAGCGGTAGCTTGTACGAGGACGAAGAACGAAGCCGCAGAGCACCGGGCTTTTGCGCGCACCCTAAGGACTGCTAGTGGACCGTGGTGGCCGCTCGCCTGCCTCTTCAATTCCATTCTAGCATACTTATGGAAGGTGTTCCAGGACAATTTTCCTGAGTTTTGAATTCCTCTTGATGCAGCCCCTCCTAGGAAACTCGTGCTCGTCCTCTGAGTTTCCGAGTGCAGAGACCTCGATGGCAGCTGCAGAAATGAAGGGCTGCGTTGAGTTGTCGAGAAGCAAGAACATAGCCAGCGCCTTGTGTTTGGGACTCAGCAGCTGCTGGACGTTTCCGATTGCTTTCACTGTGCACTGAATGCCAGGACGGCATGTGCACGTTAAAACAACGAGCTGGGCAAAGAGTAACCGAAAGATCACGGCCGTCAGAAAGAAGCTTAATATTGCCCTGGAAAGGGCAGTGTTTTTGGAGTGTGCAGTAAAATCATGTTTCTGGACAAGGGAGGCATAAGTGCGGTGCGCTCCTAAGCTATCTCCATGCGAGACACACTGCCAAAGCTTTTCGTTATCATGCAGTCTAGTGCAGACGCACACTACGGCTCTCCGGAGCTGTCCGAAGCCAAGCGCCGGTGGCCGGCGTCTTTCGGCTGAAGCAGCGCTTCGGAGCGTACGGCTGCCGCTGCGCTCTTGTGTGCGCGAAGCAGCCGCTTCTCCTGCTCCGGGAGCCGGACAGAGCGGTAGCTTGTACGAGGGCGAAGAACGTTGCCGCAGGGAGACGACATTGAGTGCACAGCCTTGGCACTGCTAGAGGACGGTGGCTAACGCTCCCTGCCTCTTCAATGCACTGCTGGCATGCTTTATTGAAGGTGTTCCAGGACAATTTTCCTGGGTTTTGACTTCGTCCTGATGAAGCCCCTCTTGGGAAATTGGTGCTCGTCCCCGAAGGCTCGAGATGCAGAGAACTCGATGGCAGCTGCCGAAATGAAGGACTCCGTTGAAATGTGGAGAAGCAAGAACGTAGACAAGCGCCTTGTGTTTGGGAGTCAGCAGCTGCTGGACTTTTGCGATTGCTTTCACTGTGCACTGAATGCCCGGACGGCATGTGCACGCTACAACAACGAGCTAGGCAGGAGTGGGCAGAAGAAAAAAGGCTTCAGACAGCAGCTTACATATTACCATGGAAAGGGCAGTGTTTTTGGAGTGTGCAGTAAAATCGTGTTTCTGGACAAGGGAGGCATAAGTGCGCTGCGCTCCTAAGCTATCTCCCTGCGAGACACACTGCCAAAGCTTTTCGTTATCATGCAGTCTAGTGCAGACGCACACTACGGCTCTCCGGAGCTGTCCGAAGCCAAGCGCCGGTGGCCGGCGTCTTTCGGCTGAAGCAGCGCTTCGGAGCGTACGGCTGTTGTGTGCGCGAAGCAGCCGCTTCTCCTGCTCCGGGAGCCGGACAGAGCGGTAGCTTGTACGAGGACGAAGAACGAAGCCGCAGAGCACCGGGCTTTTGCGCGCACCCTAAGGACTGCTAGTGGACCGTGGTGGCCGCTCGCCTGCCTCTTCAATTCCATTCTAGCATACTTATGGAAGGTGTTGCAGGACAATTTTCCTGAGTTTTGAATTCCTCTTGATGCAGCCCCTCCTAGGAAACTCGTGCTCGTCCTCTGAGTTTCCGAGTGCAGAGACCTCGATGGCAGCTGCAGAAATGAAGGGCTGCGTTGAGTTGTCGAGAAGCAAGAACATAGCCAGCGCCTTGTGTTTGGGAGTCAGCAGCTGCTGGACTTTTGCGATTGCTTTCACTGTGCACTGAATGCCAGGACGGCATGTGCACGTTAAAACAACGAGCTGGGCAAGAGCAGGAAGGGAGCACGGCCATCAGAGAGCATCTGGCATCTTGCCCTGGAAAGGGCAGTGTTTTTGGAGTGTGCAGTAAAATCGTGTTTCTGGACAAGGGAGGCATAAGTGCGCTGCGCTCCTAAGCTATCTCCCTGCGAGACACACTGCCAAAGCCTTTCGTTATCATGCAGTCTAGTGCAGACGCACACTACGGCTCTCCGGAGCTGTCCGAAGCCAAGCGCCGGTGGCCGGCGTCATTCGGCTGAAGCTGCGCTTCGGAGCGTACGGCTGTTGTGTGCGCGAAGCAGCCGCTTCTCCTGCTCCGGGAGCCGGACAGAGCGGTAGCTTGTACGAGGACGAAGAACGAAGCCGCAGAGCACCGGGCTTCTGCGCGCACCCTAAGGACTGCTAGTGGACCGTAGTGGCCGCTCGCCTGCCTCTTCAATTCCCTTCTTGCATGCTTTATTGAAGGTGTTCCAGGACAATTTTCCTGAGTTTTGAATTCCTCTTGATGCAGCCCCTCCTAGGAAACTCGTGCTCGTCCTCTGAGGCTCCGACATGCAGAGACCTCGATGGCAGCTACAGAAATGAAGGGCTGCGTTGAGTTGTCGAGAAGCAAGAACCTAGCCAGCGCCTTGTGTTTGGGAGTCAGCAGCTGCTGGACTTTTGCGATTGCTTTCACTGTGCACTGAATGCCAGGACGGCATGTGCACGTTAAAACAACGAGCTGGGCAAGAGCAGGAAGGGAGCACGGCCATCAGAGAGCATCTGGCATCTTGCCCTGGAAAGGGCAGTGTTTTTGGAGTGTGCAGTAAAATCGTGTTTCTGGACAAGGGAGGCATAAGTGCGCTGCGCTCCTAAGCTATCTCCCTGCGAGACACACTGCCAAAGCTTTTCGTTATCATGCAGTCTAGTGCAGACGCACACTACGGCTCTCCGGAGCTGTCCGAAGCCAAGCGCCGGTGGCCGGCGTCTTTCGGCTGAAGCAGCGCTTCGGAGCGTACGGCTGCCGCTCCGCTGTTGTGTGCGCGAGGCAGCCGCTTCTCCTGCTCCGGGAGCCGGACAGAGCGGTAGCTTGTACGAGGACGAAGAACGAAGCCGCAGAGCACCGGGCTTCTTGCCGCACCCTAAGGACTGCTAGTGGACCGTAGTGGCCGCTCGCCTGCCTCTTCAATTCCCTTCTTGCATGCTTTATTGAAGGTGTTCCAGGACAATTTTCCTGAGTTTTGAATTCCTCCTGATGCAGCCCCTCCTAGGAAACTCGTGCTCGTCCTCTGAGGCTCCGACATGCAGAGAACTCGATGGCAGCTGCAGAAATGAAGGACTCCGTTGAAATGTGGAGAAGCAAGAACGTAGACAAGCGCCTTGTGTTTGGGAGTCAGCAGCTGCTGGACTTTTGCCATTGCTTTCACTGTGCACTGAATGCCCGGACGGCATGTGCACGCTACAACAACGAGCTAGGCAGGAGTGGGCAGAAGAAAAAAGGCTTCAGACAGCAGCTTACATATTACCATGGAAAGGGCAGTGTTTTTGGAGTGTGCAGTAAAATCGTGTTTCTGGACAAGGGAGGCATAAGTGCGCTGCGCTCCTAAGCTATCTCCCTGCGAGACACACTGCCAAAGCTTTTCGCTATGTTGCAGTCTAGTGCAGACGCACACTACGGCTCTCCGGAGCTGTCCGAAGCCAAGCGCCGGTGGCCGGCGTCTTTCGGCTGAAGCTGCGCTTCGGAGCGTACGGCTGCCGCTCCGCTGTTGTGTGCGCGAGGCAGCCGCTTCTCCTGCTCCGGGAGCCGGACAGAGCGGTAGCTTGTACGAGGACGAAGAACGAAGCCGCAGAGCACCGGGCTTTTGCGCGCACCCTAAGGACTGCTAGTGGACCGTAGTGGCCGCTCGCCTGCCTCTTCAATTCCATTCTAGCATACTTATGGAAGGTGTTGCAGGACAATTTTCCTGAGTTTTGAATTCCTCTTGATGCAGCCCCTCCTAGGAAACTCGTGCTCGTCCTCTGAGTTTCCGAGTGCAGAGACCTCGATGGCAGCTGCAGAAATGAAGGGCTGCGTTGAGTTGTCGAGAAGCAAGAACATAGCCAGCGCCTTGTGTTTGGGAGTCAGCAGCTGCTGGACTTTTGCGATTGCTTTCACTGTGCACTGAATGCCAGGACGGCACGTGCACGTTAAAACAACGAGCTGGGCAAGAGCAGGAAGGGAGCACGGCCATCAGAGAGCATCTGGCATCTTGCCCTGGAAAGGGCAGTGTTTTTGGAGTGTGCAGTAAAATCGTGTTTCTGGACAAGGGAGGCATAAGTGCGCTGCGCTCCTAAGCTATCTCCCTGCGAGACACACTGCCAAAGCCTTTCGTTATCATGCAGTCTAGTGCAGACGCACACTACGGCTCTCCGGAGCTGTCCGAAGCCAAGCGCCGGTGGCCGGCGTCATTCGGCTGAAGCTGCGCTTCGGAGCGTACGGCTGTTGTGTGCGCGAAGCAGCCGCTTCTCCTGCTCCGGGAGCCGGACAGAGCGGTAGCTTGTACGAGGACGAAGAACGAAGCCGCAGAGCACCGGGCTTCTGCGCGCACCCTAAGGACTGCTAGTGGACCGTAGTGGCCGCTCGCCTGCCTCTTCAATTCCCTTCTTGCATGCTTTATTGAAGGTGTTCCAGGACAATTTTCCTGAGTTTTGAATTCCTCCTGATGCAGCCCCTCCTAGGAAACTCGTGCTCGTCCTCTGAGGCTCCGACATGCAGAGACCTCGATGGCAGCTACAGAAATGAAGGGCTGCGTTGAGTTGTCGAGAAGCAAGAACATAGCCAGCGCCTTGTGTTTGGGACTCAGCAGCTGCTGGACTTTTGCGATTGCTTTCACTGTGCACTGAATGCCAGGACGGCATGTGCACGTTAAAACAACGAGCTGGGCAAGAGCAGGAAGGGAGCACGGCCATCAGAGAGCATCTGGCATCTTGCCCTGGAAAGGGCAGTGTTTTTGGAGTGTGCAGTAAAATCGTGTTTCTGGACAAGGGAGGCATAAGTGCGCTGCGCTCCTAAGCTATCTCCCTGCGAGACACACTGCCAAAGCTTTTCGCTATGTTGCAGTCTAGTGCAGACGCACACTACGGCTCTCCGGAGCTGTCCGAAGCGAAGCGCCGGTGGCCGGCGTCTTTCGGCTGAAGCAGCGCTTCGGAGCGTACGGCTGCCGCTCCGCTGTTGTGTGCGCGAGGCAGCCGCTTCTCCTGCTCCGGGAGCCGGACAGAGCGGTAGCTTGTACGAGGACGAAGAACGAAGCCGCAGAGCACCGGGCTTCTTGCCGCACCCTAAGGACTGCTAGTGGACCGTAGTGGCCGCTCGCCTGCCTCTTCAATTCCCTTCTTGCATGCTTTATTGAAGGTGTTCCAGGACAATTTTCCTGAGTTTTGAATTCCTCCTGATGCAGCCCCTCCTAGGAAACTCGTGCTCGTCCTCTGAGGCTCCGACATGCAGAGAACTCGATGGCAGCTGCAGAAATGAAGGACTCCGTTGAAATGTGGAGAAGCAAGAACGTAGACAAGCGCCTTGTGTTTGGGAGTCAGCAGCTGCTGGACTTTTGCCATTGCTTTCACTGTGCACTGAATGCCCGGACGGCATGTGCACGCTACAACAACGAGCTAGGCAGGAGTGGGCAGAAGAAAAAAGGCTTCAGACAGCAGCTTACATATTACCATGGAAAGGGCAGTGTTTTTGGAGTGTGCAGTAAAATCGTGTTTCTGGACAAGGGAGGCATAAGTGCGCTGCGCTCCTAAGCTATCTCCCTGCGAGACACACTGCCAAAGCTTTTCGCTATGTTGCAGTCTAGTGCAGACGCACACTACGGCTCTCCGGAGCTGTCCGAAGCCAAGCGCCGGTGGCCGGCGTCTTTCGGCTGAAGCAGCGCTTCGGAGCGTACGGCTGCCGCTCCGCTGTTGTGTGCGCGAGGCAGCCGCTTCTCCTGCTCCGGGAGCCGGACAGAGCGGTAGCTTGTACGAGGACGAAGAACGAAGCCGCAGAGCACCGGGCTTTTGCGCGCACCCTAAGGACTGCTAGTGGACCGTGGTGGCCGCTCGCCTGCCTCTTCAATTCCATTCTAGCATACTTATGGAAGGTGTTGCAGGACAATTTTCCTGAGTTTTGAATTCCTCTTGATGCAGCCCCTCCTAGGAAACTCGTGCTCGTCCTCTGAGTTTCCGAGTGCAGAGACCTCGATGGCAGCTGCAGAAATGAAGGGCTGCGTTGAGTTGTCGAGAAGCAAGAACATAGCCAGCGCCTTGTGTTTGGGAGTCAGCAGCTGCTGGACTTTTGCGATTGCTTTCACTGTGCACTGAATGCCAGGACGGCACGTGCACGTTAAAACAACGAGCTGGGCAAGAGCAGGAAGGGAGCACGGCCATCAGAGAGCATCTGGCATCTTGCCCTGGAAAGGGCAGTGTTTTTGGAGTGTGCAGTAAAATCGTGTTTCTGGACAAGGGAGGCATAAGTGCGCTGCGCTCCTAAGCTATCTCCCTGCGAGACACACTGCCAAAGCCTTTCGTTATCATGCAGTCTAGTGCAGACGCACACTACGGCTCTCCGGAGCTGTCCGAAGCCAAGCGCCGGTGGCCGGCGTCATTCGGCTGAAGCTGCGCTTCGGAGCGTACGGCTGTTGTGTGCGCGAAGCAGCCGCTTCTCCTGCTCCGGGAGCCGGACAGAGCGGTAGCTTGTACGAGGACGAAGAACGAAGCCGCAGAGCACCGGGCTTCTGCGCGCACCCTAAGGACTGCTAGTGGACCGTAGTGGCCGCTCGCCTGCCTCTTCAATTCCCTTCTTGCATGCTTTATTGAAGGTGTTCCAGGACAATTTTCCTGAGTTTTGAATTCCTTCTGATGCAGCCCCTCCTAGGAAACTCGTGCTCGTCCTCTGAGGCTCCGACATGCAGAGACCTCGATGGCAGCTACAGAAATGAAGGGCTGCGTTGAGTTGTCGAGAAGCAAGAACATAGCCAGCGCCTTGTGTTTGGGACTCAGCAGCTGCTGGACTTTTGCGATTGCTTTCACTGTGCACTGAATGCCAGGACGGCATGTGCACGTTAAAACAACGAGCTGGGCAAGAGCAGGAAGGGAGCACGGCCATCAGAGAGCATCTGGCATCTTGCCCTGGAAAGGGCAGTGTTTTTGGAGTGTGCAGTAAAATCGTGTTTCTGGACAAGGGAGGCATAAGTGCGCTGCGCTCCTAAGCTATCTCCCTGCGAGACACACTGCCAAAGCTTTTCGCTATGTTGCAGTCTAGTGCAGACGCACACTACGGCTCTCCGGAGCTGTCCGAAGCGAAGCGCCGGTGGCCGGCGTCTTTCGGCTGAAGCAGCGCTTCGGAGCGTACGGCTGCCGCTCCGCTGTTGTGTGCGCGAGGCAGCCGCTTCTCCTGCTCCGGGAGCCGGACAGAGCGGTAGCTTGTACGAGGACGAAGAACGAAGCCGCAGAGCACCGGGCTTCTTGCCGCACCCTAAGGACTGCTAGTGGACCGTAGTGGCCGCTCGCCTGCCTCTTCAATTCCCTTCTTGCATGCTTTATTGAAGGTGTTCCAGGACAATTTTCCTGAGTTTTGAATTCCTCCTGATGCAGCCCCTCCTAGGAAACTCGTGCTCGTCCTCTGAGGCTCCGACATGCAGAGAACTCGATGGCAGCTGCAGAAATGAAGGACTCCGTTGAAATGTGGAGAAGCAAGAACGTAGACAAGCGCCTTGTGTTTGGGAGTCAGCAGCTGCTGGACTTTTGCCATTGCTTTCACTGTGCACTGAATGCCCGGACGGCATGTGCACGCTACAACAACGAGCTAGGCAGGAGTGGGCAGAAGAAAAAAGGCTTCAGACAGCAGCTTACATATTACCATGGAAAGGGCAGTGTTTTTGGAGTGTGCAGTAAAATCGTGTTTCTGGACAAGGGAGGCATAAGTGCGCTGCGCTCCTAAGCTATCTCCCTGCGAGACACACTGCCAAAGCTTTTCGCTATGTTGCAGTCTAGTGCAGACGCACACTACGGCTCTCCGGAGCTGTCCGAAGCCAAGCGCCGGTGGCCGGCGTCTTTCGGCTGAAGCAGCGCTTCGGAGCGTACGGCTGCCGCTCCGCTGTTGTGTGCGCGAGGCAGCCGCTTCTCCTGCTCCGGGAGCCGGACAGAGCGGTAGCTTGTACGAGGACGAAGAACGAAGCCGCAGAGCACCGGGCTTTTGCGCGCACCCTAAGGACTGCTAGTGGACCGTGGTGGCCGCTCGCCTGCCTCTTCAATTCCATTCTAGCATACTTATGGAAGGTGTTGCAGGACAATTTTCCTGAGTTTTGAATTCCTCTTGATGCAGCCCCTCCTAGGAAACTCGTGCTCGTCCTCTGAGTTTCCGAGTGCAGAGACCTCGATGGCAGCTGCAGAAATGAAGGGCTGCGTTGAGTTGTCGAGAAGCAAGAACATAGCCAGCGCCTTGTGTTTGGGAGTCAGCAGCTGCTGGACTTTTGCGATTGCTTTCACTGTGCACTGAATGCCAGGACGGCACGTGCACGTTAAAACAACGAGCTGGGCAAGAGCAGGAAGGGAGCACGGCCATCAGAGAGCATCTGGCATCTTGCCCTGGAAAGGGCAGTGTTTTTGGAGTGTGCAGTAAAATCGTGTTTCTGGACAAGGGAGGCATAAGTGCGCTGCGCTCCTAAGCTATCTCCCTGCGAGACACACTGCCAAAGCCTTTCGTTATCATGCAGTCTAGTGCAGACGCACACTACGGCTCTCCGGAGCTGTCCGAAGCCAAGCGCCGGTGGCCGGCGTCTTTCGGCTGAAGCAGCTCTTCGGAGCGTACGGCTGTTGTGTGCGCGAAGCAGCCGCTTCTCCTGCTCCGGGAGCCGGACAGAGCGGTAGCTTGTACGAGAGCGAAGAACGAAGCCGCAGAGCACCGGGCTTTTGCGCGCACCCTAAGGACTGCTAGTGGACCGTAGTGGCCGCTCGCCTGCCTCTTCAATTCCATTCTAGCATACTTATGGAAGGTGTTGCAGGACAATTTTCCTGAGTTTTGAATTCCTCTTGATGCAGCCCCTCCTAGGAAACTCGTGCTCGTCCTCTGAGTTTCCGAGTGCAGAGACCTCGATGGCAGCTGCAGAAATGAAGGGCTGCGTTGAGTTGTCGAGAAGCAAGAACATAGCCAGCGCCTTGTGTTTGGGAGTCAGCAGCTGCTGGACTTTTGCGATTGCTTTCACTGTGCACTGAATGCCAGGACGGCATGTGCACGTTAAAACAACGAGCTGGGCAAGAGCAGGAAGGGAGCACGGGCATCAGAGAGCATCTGGCATCTTGCCCTGGAAAGGGCAGTGTTTTTGGAGTGTGCAGTAAAATCGTGTTTCTGGACAAGGGAGGCATAAGTGCGCTGCGCTCCTAAGCTATCTCCCTGCGAGACACACTGCCAAAGCTTTTCGTTATCATGCAGTCTGGTGGAGAGGCACACTACGGCTCTCCGGAGCTGTCCGAAGCCAAGCGCCGGTGGCCGGCGTCTTTCGGCTGAAGCAGCGCTTCGGAGCGTACGGCTGTTGTGTGCGCGAAGCAGCCGCTTCTCCTGCTCCGGGAGCCGGACAGAGCGGTAGCTTGTACGAGGGCGAAGAACGAAGCCGCAGAGCACCGGGCTTTTGCGCGCACCCTAAGGGCTGCTAGTGGACCGTGGTGGCCGCTCGCCTGCCTCTTCAATTCCATTCTGGCATACTTATGGAAGGTGTTCCAGGACAATTTTCCTGAGTTTTGAATTCCTCTTGATGCAGCCCCTCCTAGGAAACTCGTGCTCGTCCTCTGAGTTTCCGAGTGCAGAGACCTCGATGGCAGCTGCAGAAATGAAGGGCTGCGTTGAGTTGTCGAGAAGCAAGAACATAGCCAGCGCCTTGTGTTTGGGAGTCAGCAGCTGCTGGACTTTTGCGATTGCTTTCACTGTGCACTGAATGCCAGGACGGCATGTGCACGTTAAAACAACGAGCTGGGCAAGAGCAGGAAGGGAGCACGGCCATCAGAGAGCATCTGGCATCTTGCCCTGGAAAGGGCAGTGTTTTTGGAGTGTGCAGTAAAATCGTGTTTCTGGACAAGGGAGGCATAAGTGCGCTGCGCTCCTAAGCTATCTCCCTGCGAGACACACTGCCAAAGCTTTTCGTTATCATGCAGTCTAGTGCAGACGCACACTACGGCTCTCCGGAGCTGTCCGAAGCCAAGCGCCGGTGGCCGGCGTCTTTCGGCTGAAGCTGCGCTTCGGAGCGTACGGCTGTTGTGTGCGCGAAGCAGCCGCTTCTCCTGCTCCGGGAGCCGGACAGAGCGGTAGCTTGTACGAGGACGAAGAACGAAGCCGCAGAGCACCGGGCTTCTGCGCGCACCCTAAGGACTGCTAGTGGACCGTAGTGGCCGCTCGCCTGCCTCTTCAATTCCCTTCTTGCATGCTTTATTGAAGGTGTTCCAGGACAATTTTCCTGAGTTTTGAATTCGTCCTGATGCAGCCCCTCCTAGGAAACTCGTGCTCGTCCTCTGAGGCTCCGACATGCAGAGACCTCGATGGCAGCTACAGAAATGAAGGGCTGCGTTGAGTTGTCGAGAAGCAAGAACCTAGCCAGCGCCTTGTGTTTGGGAGTCAGCAGCTGCTGGACTTTTGCGATTGCTTTCACTGTGCACTGAATGCCAGGACGGCATGTGCACGTTAAAACAACGAGCTGGGCAAGAGCAGGAAGGGAGCACGGCCATCAGAGAGCATCTGGCATCTTGCCCTGGAAAGGGCAGTGTTTTTGGAGTGTGCAGTAAAATCGTGTTTCTGGACAAGGGAGGCATAAGTGCGCTGCGCTCCTAAGCTATCTCCCTGCGAGACACACTGCCAAAGCTTTTCGCTATGTTGCAGTCTAGTGCAGACGCACACTACGGCTCTCCGGAGCTGTCCGAAGCCAAGCGCCGGTGGCCGGCGTCTTTCGGCTGAAGCAGCGCTTCGGAGCGTAGGGCTGCCGCTCCGCTGTTGTGTGCGCGAGGCAGCCGCTTCTCCTGCTCCGGGAGCCGGACAGAGCGGTAGCTTGTACGAGGACGAAGAACGAAGCCGCAGAGCACCGGGCTTCTGCGCGCACCCTAAGGACTGCTAGTGGACCGTAGTGGCCGCTCGCCTGCCTCTTCAATTCCCTTCTTGCATGCTTTATTGAAGGTGTTCCAGGACAATTTTCCTGAGTTTTGAATTCCTCCTGATGCAGCCCCTCCTAGGAAACTCGTGCTCGTCCTCTGAGGCTCCGACATGCAGAGAACTCGATGGCAGCTGCAGAAATGAAGGACTCCGTTGAAATGTGGAGAAGCAAGAACGTAGACAAGCGCCTTGTGTTTGGGAGTCAGCAGCTGCTGGACTTTTGCCATTGCTTTCACTGTGCACTGAATGCCCGGACGGCATGTGCACGCTACAACAACGAGCTAGGCAGGAGTGGGCAGAAGAAAAAAGGCTTCAGACAGCAGCTTACATATTACCATGGAAAGGGCAGTGTTTTTGGAGTGTGCAGTAAAATCGTGTTTCTGGACAAGGGAGGCATAAGTGCGCTGCGCTCCTAAGCTATCTCCCTGCGAGACACACTGCCAAAGCTTTTCGCTATGTTGCAGTCTAGTGCAGACGCACACTACGGCTCTCCGGAGCTGTCCGAAGCCAAGCGCCGGTGGCCGGCGTCTTTCGGCTGAAGCAGCGCTTCGGAGCGTACGGCTGCCGCTCCGCTGTTGTGTGCGCGAGGCAGCCGCTTCTCCTGCTCCGGGAGCCGGACAGAGCGGTAGCTTGTACGAGGACGAAGAACGAAGCCGCAGAGCACCGGGCTTTTGCGCGCACCCTAAGGACTGCTAGTGGACCGTGGTGGCCGCTCGCCTGCCTCTTCAATTCCATTCTAGCATACTTATGGAAGGTGTTGCAGGACAATTTTCCTGAGTTTTGAATTCCTCTTGATGCAGCCCCTCCTAGGAAACTCGTGCTCGTCCTCTGAGTTTCCGAGTGCAGAGACCTCGATGGCAGCTGCAGAAATGAAGGGCTGCGTTGAGTTGTCGAGAAGCAAGAACATAGCCAGCGCCTTGTGTTTGGGAGTCAGCAGCTGCTGGACTTTTGCGATTGCTTTCACTGTGCACTGAATGCCAGGACGGCACGTGCACGTTAAAACAACGAGCTGGGCAAGAGCAGGAAGGGAGCACGGCCATCAGAGAGCATCTGGCATCTTGCCCTGGAAAGGGCAGTGTTTTTGGAGTGTGCAGTAAAATCGTGTTTCTGGACAAGGGAGGCATAAGTGCGCTGCGCTCCTAAGCTATCTCCCTGCGAGACACACTGCCAAAGCCTTTCGTTATCATGCAGTCTAGTGCAGACGCACACTACGGCTCTCCGGAGCTGTCCGAAGCCAAGCGCCGGTGGCCGGCGTCTTTCGGCTGAAGCAGCTCTTCGGAGCGTACGGCTGTTGTGTGCGCGAAGCAGCCGCTTCTCCTGCTCCGGGAGCCGGACAGAGCGGTAGCTTGTACGAGAGCGAAGAACGAAGCCGCAGAGCACCGGGCTTTTGCGCGCACCCTAAGGACTGCTAGTGGACCGTAGTGGCCGCTCGCCTGCCTCTTCAATTCCATTCTAGCATACTTATGGAAGGTGTTGCAGGACAATTTTCCTGAGTTTTGAATTCCTCTTGATGCAGCCCCTCCTAGGAAACTCGTGCTCGTCCTCTGAGTTTCCGAGTGCAGAGACCTCGATGGCAGCTGCAGAAATGAAGGGCTGCGTTGAGTTGTCGAGAAGCAAGAACATAGCCAGCGCCTTGTGTTTGGGAGTCAGCAGCTGCTGGACTTTTGCGATTGCTTTCACTGTGCACTGAATGCCAGGACGGCATGTGCACGTTAAAACAACGAGCTGGGCAAGAGCAGGAAGGGAGCACGGGCATCAGAGAGCATCTGGCATCTTGCCCTGGAAAGGGCAGTGTTTTTGGAGTGTGCAGTAAAATCGTGTTTCTGGACAAGGGAGGCATAAGTGCGCTGCGCTCCTAAGCTATCTCCCTGCGAGACACACTGCCAAAGCTTTTCGTTATCATGCAGTCTGGTGGAGAGGCACACTACGGCTCTCCGGAGCTGTCCGAAGCCAAGCGCCGGTGGCCGGCGTCTTTCGGCTGAAGCAGCGCTTCGGAGCGTACGGCTGTTGTGTGCGCGAAGCAGCCGCTTCTCCTGCTCCGGGAGCCGGACAGAGCGGTAGCTTGTACGAGGGCGAAGAACGAAGCCGCAGAGCACCGGGCTTTTGCGCGCACCCTAAGGGCTGCTAGTGGACCGTGGTGGCCGCTCGCCTGCCTCTTCAATTCCATTCTGGCATACTTATGGAAGGTGTTCCAGGACAATTTTCCTGAGTTTTGAATTCCTCTTGATGCAGCCCCTCCTAGGAAACTCGTGCTCGTCCTCTGAGTTTCCGAGTGCAGAGACCTCGATGGCAGCTGCAGAAATGAAGGGCTGCGTTGAGTTGTCGAGAAGCAAGAACATAGCCAGCGCCTTGTGTTTGGGAGTCAGCAGCTGCTGGACTTTTGCGATTGCTTTCACTGTGCACTGAATGCCAGGACGGCATGTGCACGTTAAAACAACGAGCTGGGCAAGAGCAGGAAGGGAGCACGGCCATCAGAGAGCATCTGGCATCTTGCCCTGGAAAGGGCAGTGTTTTTGGAGTGTGCAGTAAAATCGTGTTTCTGGACAAGGGAGGCATAAGTGCGCTGCGCTCCTAAGCTATCTCCCTGCGAGACACACTGCCAAAGCTTTTCGTTATCATGCAGTCTAGTGCAGACGCACACTACGGCTCTCCGGAGCTGTCCGAAGCCAAGCGCCGGTGGCCGGCGTCTTTCGGCTGAAGCTGCGCTTCGGAGCGTACGGCTGTTGTGTGCGCGAAGCAGCCGCTTCTCCTGCTCCGGGAGCCGGACAGAGCGGTAGCTTGTACGAGGACGAAGAACGAAGCCGCAGAGCACCGGGCTTCTGCGCGCACCCTAAGGACTGCTAGTGGACCGTAGTGGCCGCTCGCCTGCCTCTTCAATTCCCTTCTTGCATGCTTTATTGAAGGTGTTCCAGGACAATTTTCCTGAGTTTTGAATTCGTCCTGATGCAGCCCCTCCTAGGAAACTCGTGCTCGTCCTCTGAGGCTCCGACATGCAGAGACCTCGATGGCAGCTACAGAAATGAAGGGCTGCGTTGAGTTGTCGAGAAGCAAGAACCTAGCCAGCGCCTTGTGTTTGGGAGTCAGCAGCTGCTGGACTTTTGCGATTGCTTTCACTGTGCACTGAATGCCAGGACGGCATGTGCACGTTAAAACAACGAGCTGGGCAAGAGCAGGAAGGGAGCACGGCCATCAGAGAGCATCTGGCATCTTGCCCTGGAAAGGGCAGTGTTTTTGGAGTGTGCAGTAAAATCGTGTTTCTGGACAAGGGAGGCATAAGTGCGCTGCGCTCCTAAGCTATCTCCCTGCGAGACACACTGCCAAAGCTTTTCGCTATGTTGCAGTCTAGTGCAGACGCACACTACGGCTCTCCGGAGCTGTCCGAAGCCAAGCGCCGGTGGCCGGCGTCTTTCGGCTGAAGCAGCGCTTCGGAGCGTACGGCTGCCGCTCCGCTGTTGTGTGCGCGAGGCAGCCGCTTCTCCTGCTCCGGGAGCCGGACAGAGCGGTAGCTTGTACGAGGACGAAGAACGAAGCCGCAGAGCACCGGGCTTCTGCGCGCACCCTAAGGACTGCTAGTGGACCGTAGTGGCCGCTCGCCTGCCTCTTCAATTCCCTTCTTGCATGCTTTATTGAAGGTGTTCCAGGACAATTTTCCTGAGTTTTGAATTCCTCCTGATGCAGCCCCTCCTAGGAAACTCGTGCTCGTCCTCTGAGGCTCCGACATGCAGAGAACTCGATGGCAGCTGCAGAAATGAAGGACTCCGTTGAAATGTGGAGAAGCAAGAACGTAGACAAGCGCCTTGTGTTTGGGAGTCAGCAGCTGCTGGACTTTTGCCATTGCTTTCACTGTGCACTGAATGCCCGGACGGCATGTGCACGCTACAACAACGAGCTAGGCAGGAGTGGGCAGAAGAAAAAAGGCTTCAGACAGCAGCTTACATATTACCATGGAAAGGGCAGTGTTTTTGGAGTGTGCAGTAAAATCGTGTTTCTGGACAAGGGAGGCATAAGTGCGCTGCGCTCCTAAGCTATCTCCCTGCGAGACACACTGCCAAAGCTTTTCGCTATGTTGCAGTCTAGTGCAGACGCACACTACGGCTCTCCGGAGCTGTCCGAAGCCAAGCGCCGGTGGCCGGCGTCTTTCGGCTGAAGCAGCGCTTCGGAGCGTACGGCTGCCGCTCCGCTGTTGTGTGCGCGAGGCAGCCGCTTCTCCTGCTCCGGGAGCCGGACAGAGCGGTAGCTTGTACGAGGACGAAGAACGAAGCCGCAGAGCACCGGGCTTTTGCGCGCACCCTAAGGACTGCTAGTGGACCGTGGTGGCCGCTCGCCTGCCTCTTCAATTCCATTCTAGCATACTTATGGAAGGTGTTGCAGGACAATTTTCCTGAGTTTTGAATTCCTCTTGATGCAGCCCCTCCTAGGAAACTCGTGCTCGTCCTCTGAGTTTCCGAGTGCAGAGACCTCGATGGCAGCTGCAGAAATGAAGGGCTGCGTTGAGTTGTCGAGAAGCAAGAACATAGCCAGCGCCTTGTGTTTGGGAGTCAGCAGCTGCTGGACTTTTGCGATTGCTTTCACTGTGCACTGAATGCCAGGACGGCACGTGCACGTTAAAACAACGAGCTGGGCAAGAGCAGGAAGGGAGCACGGCCATCAGAGAGCATCTGGCATCTTGCCCTGGAAAGGGCAGTGTTTTTGGAGTGTGCAGTAAAATCGTGTTTCTGGACAAGGGAGGCATAAGTGCGCTGCGCTCCTAAGCTATCTCCCTGCGAGACACACTGCCAAAGCCTTTCGTTATCATGCAGTCTAGTGCAGACGCACACTACGGCTCTCCGGAGCTGTCCGAAGCCAAGCGCCGGTGGCCGGCGTCTTTCGGCTGAAGCAGCTCTTCGGAGCGTACGGCTGTTGTGTGCGCGAAAGAGCCGCTTCTCCTGCTCCGGGAGCCGGACAGAGCGGTAGCTTGTACGAGGACGAAGAACGAAGCCGCAGAGCACCGGGCTTTTGCGCGCACCCTAAGGACTGCTAGTGGACCGTGGTGGCCGCTCGCCTGCCTCTTCAATTCCATTCTAGCATACTTATGGAAGGTGTTCCAGGACAATTTTCCTGAGTTTTGAATTCCTCTTGATGCAGCCCCTCCTAGGAAACTCGTGCTCGTCCTCTGAGTTTCCGAGTGCAGAGACCTCGATCGCAGCTGCAGAAATGAAGGGCTGCGTTGAGTTGTCGAGAAGCAAGAACATAGTCAGCGCCTTGTGTTTGGGAGTCAGCAGCTGCTGGACGTTTCCGATTGCTTTCACTGTGCACTGAATGCCAGGACGGCATGTGCACGTTAAAACAACGAGCTGGGCAAAGAGTAACCGAAAGATCACGGCCGTCAGAAAGAAGCTTAATATTGCCCTGGAAAGGGCAGTGTTTTTGGAGTGTGCAGTAAAATCATGTTTCTGGACAAGGGAGGCATAAGTGCGGTGCGCTCCTAAGCTATCTCCATGCGAGACACACTGCCAAAGCTTTTCGTTATCATGCAATCTAGTGCAGACGCACACTACGGCTCTCCGGAGCTGTCCGAAGCCAAGCGCCGGTGGCCGGCGTCTTTCGGCTGAAGCTGCGCTTCGGAGCGTACGGCTGCCGCTCCGCTGTTGTGTGCGCGAGGCAGCCGCTTCTCCTGCTCCGGGAGCCGGACAGAGCGGTAGCTTGTACGAGGACGAAGAACGAAGCCGCAGAGCACCGGGCTTTTGCGCGCACCCTAAGGACTGCTAGTGGACCGTGGTGGCCGCTCGCCTGCCTCTTCAATTCCATTCTAGCATACTTATGGAAGGTGTTCCAGGACAATTTTCCTGAGTTTTGAATTCCTCTTGATGCAGCCCCTCCTAGGAAACTCGTGCTCGTCCTCTGAGTTTCCGAGTGCAGAGACCTCGATCGCAGCTGCAGAAATGAAGGGCTGCGTTGAGTTGTCGAGAAGCAAGAACATAGCCAGCGCCTTGTGTTTGGGACTCAGCAGCTGCTGGACGTTTCCGATTGCTTTCACTGTGCACTGAATGCCAGGACGGCATGTGCACGTTAAAACAACGAGCTGGGCAAAGAGTAACCGAAAGATCACGGCCGTCAGAAAGAAGCTTAATATTGCCCTGGAAAGGGCAGTGTTTTTGGAGTGTGCAGTAAAATCATGTTTCTGGACAAGGGAGGCATAAGTGCGGTGCGCTCCTAAGCTATCTCCATGCGAGACACACTGCCAAAGCTTTTCGTTATCATGCAGTCTAGTGCAGACGCACACTACGGCTCTCCGGAGCTGTCCGAAGCCAAGCGCCGGTGGCCGGCGTCTTTCGGCTGAAGCTGCGCTTCGGAGCGTACGGCTGCCGCTCCGCTGTTGTGTGCGCGAGGCAGCCGCTTCTCCTGCTCCGGGAGCCGGACAGAGCGGTAGCTTGTACGAGGGCGAAGAACGTTGCCGCAGGGAGACGACATTGAGTGCACAGCCTTGGCACTGCTAGAGGTCGGTGGCTAACGCTCCCTGCCTCTTCAATGCACTGCTGGCATGCTTTATTGAAGGTGTTCCGAGACAACTTTCCTGGGTTTTGACTTCGTCCTGATGAAGCCCCTCTTGGGAAATTGGTGCTCGTCCCCGAAGGCTCGAGATGCAGAGAACTCGATGGCAGCTGCAGAAATGAAGGACTCCGTTGAAATGTGGAGAAGCAAGAACGTAGACAAGCGCCTTGTGTTTGGGAGTCAGCAGCTGCTGGACTTTTGCGATTGCTTTCACTGTGCACTGAATGCCCGGACGGCATGTGCACGCTACAACAACGAGCTAGGCAGGAGTGGGCAGAAGAAAAAAGGCTTCAGACAGCAGCTTACATATTACCATGGAAAGGGCAGTGTTTTTGGAGTGTGCAGTAAAATCGTGTTTCTGGACAAGGGAGGCATAAGTGCGCTGCGCTCCTAAGCTATCTCCCTGCGAGACACACTGCCAAAGCTTTTCGCTATGTTGCAGTCTAGTGCAGACGCACACTACGGCTCTCCGGAGCTGTCCGAAGCCAAGCGCCGGTGGCCGGCGTCTTTCGGCTGAAGCAGCGCTTCGGAGCGTACGGCTGTTGTGTGCGCGAAGCAGCCGCTTCTCCTGCTCCGGGAGCCGGACAGAGCGGTAGCTTGTACGAGGACGAAGAACGAAGCCGCAGAGCACCGGGCTTTTGCGCGCACCCTAAGGACTGCTAGTGGACCGTGGTGGCCGCTCGCCTGCCTCTTCAATTCCATTCTAGCATACTTATGGAAGGTGTTGCAGGACAATTTTCCTGAGTTTTGAATTCCTCTTGATGCAGCCCCTCCTAGGAAACTCGTGCTCGTCCTCTGAGTTTCCGAGTGCAGAGACCTCGATGGCAGCTGCAGAAATGAAGGGCTGCGTTGAGTTGTCGAGAAGCAAGAACATAGCCAGCGCCTTGTGTTTGGGAGTCAGCAGCTGCTGGACTTTTGCGATTGCTTTCACTGTGCACTGAATGCCAGGACGGCACGTGCACGTTAAAACAACGAGCTGGGCAAGAGCAGGAAGGGAGCACGGCCATCAGAGAGCATCTGGCATCTTGCCCTGGAAAGGGCAGTGTTTTTGGAGTGTGCAGTAAAATCGTGTTTCTGGACAAGGGAGGCATAAGTGCGCTGCGCTCCTAAGCTATCTCCCTGCGAGACACACTGCCAAAGCCTTTCGTTATCATGCAGTCTAGTGCAGACGCACACTACGGCTCTCCGGAGCTGTCCGAAGCCAAGCGCCGGTGGCCGGCGTCATTCGGCTGAAGCTGCGCTTCGGAGCGTACGGCTGTTGTGTGCGCGAAGCAGCCGCTTCTCCTGCTCCGGGAGCCGGACAGAGCGGTAGCTTGTACGAGGACGAAGAACGAAGCCGCAGAGCACCGGGCTTCTGCGCGCACCCTAAGGACTGCTAGTGGACCGTAGTGGCCGCTCGCCTGCCTCTTCAATTCCCTTCTTGCATGCTTTATTGAAGGTGTTCCAGGACAATTTTCCTGAGTTTTGAATTCCTCCTGATGCAGCCCCTCCTAGGAAACTCGTGCTCGTCCTCTGAGGCTCCGACATGCAGAGACCTCGATGGCAGCTACAGAAATGAAGGGCTGCGTTGAGTTGTCGAGAAGCAAGAACATAGCCAGCGCCTTGTGTTTGGGACTCAGCAGCTGCTGGACTTTTGCGATTGCTTTCACTGTGCACTGAATGCCAGGACGGCATGTGCACGTTAAAACAACGAGCTGGGCAAGAGCAGGAAGGGAGCACGGCCATCAGAGAGCATCTGGCATCTTGCCCTGGAAAGGGCAGTGTTTTTGGAGTGTGCAGTAAAATCGTGTTTCTGGACAAGGGAGGCATAAGTGCGCTGCGCTCCTAAGCTATCTCCCTGCGAGACACACTGCCAAAGCTTTTCGCTATGTTGCAGTCTAGTGCAGACGCACACTACGGCTCTCCGGAGCTGTCCGAAGCCAAGCGCCGGTGGCCGGCGTCTTTCGGCTGAAGCAGCGCTTCGGAGCGTACGGCTGCCGCTCCGCTGTTGTGTGCGCGAGGCAGCCGCTTCTCCTGCTCCGGGAGCCGGACAGAGCGGTAGCTTGTACGAGGACGAAGAACGAAGCCGCAGAGCACCGGGCTTCTGCGCGCACCCTAAGGACTGCTAGTGGACCGTAGTGGCCGCTCGCCTGCCTCTTCAATTCCCTTCTTGCATGCTTTATTGAAGGTGTTCCAGGACAATTTTCCTGAGTTTTGAATTCCTCCTGATGCAGCCCCTCCTAGGAAACTCGTGCTCGTCCTCTGAGGCTCCGACATGCAGAGACCTCGATGGCAGCTACAGAAATGAAGGGCTGCGTTGAGTTGTCGAGAAGCAAGAACCTAGCCAGCGCCTTGTGTTTGGGAGTCAGCAGCTGCTGGACTTTTGCGATTGCTTTCACTGTGCACTGAATGCCAGGACGGCATGTGCACGTTAAAACAACGAGCTGGGCAAGAGCAGGAAGGGAGCACGGCCATCAGAGAGCATCTGGCATCTTGCCCTGGAAAGGGCAGTGTTTTTGGAGTGTGCAGTAAAATCGTGTTTCTGGACAAGGGAGGCATAAGTGCGCTGCGCTCCTAAGCTATCTCCCTGCGAGACACACTGCCAAAGCTTTTCGCTATGTTGCAGTCTAGTGCAGACGCACACTACGGCTCTCCGGAGCTGTCCGAAGCCAAGCGCCGGTGGCCGGCGTCTTTCGGCTGAAGCAGCGCTTCGGAGCGTACGGCTGCCGCTCCGCTGTTGTGTGCGCGAGGCAGCCGCTTCTCCTGCTCCGGGAGCCGGACAGAGCGGTAGCTTGTACGAGGACGAAGAACGAAGCCGCAGAGCACCGGGCTTCTGCGCGCACCCTAAGGACTGCTAGTGGACCGTAGTGGCCGCTCGCCTGCCTCTTCAATTCCCTTCTTGCATGCTTTATTGAAGGTGTTCCAGGACAATTTTCCTGAGTTTTGAATTCCTCCTGATGCAGCCCCTCCTAGGAAACTCGTGCTCGTCCTCTGAGGCTCCGACATGCAGAGAACTCGATGGCAGCTGCAGAAATGAAGGACTCCGTTGAAATGTGGAGAAGCAAGAACGTAGACAAGCGCCTTGTGTTTGGGAGTCAGCAGCTGCTGGACTTTTGCCATTGCTTTCACTGTGCACTGAATGCCCGGACGGCATGTGCACGCTACAACAACGAGCTAGGCAGGAGTGGGCAGAAGAAAAAAGGCTTCAGACAGCAGCTTACATATTACCATGGAAAGGGCAGTGTTTTTGGAGTGTGCAGTAAAATCGTGTTTCTGGACAAGGGAGGCATAAGTGCGCTGCGCTCCTAAGCTATCTCCCTGCGAGACACACTGCCAAAGCTTTTCGCTATGTTGCAGTCTAGTGCAGACGCACACTACGGCTCTCCGGAGCTGTCCGAAGCCAAGCGCCGGTGGCCGGCGTCTTTCGGCTGAAGCAGCGCTTCGGAGCGTACGGCTGCCGCTCCGCTGTTGTGTGCGCGAGGCAGCCGCTTCTCCTGCTCCGGGAGCCGGACAGAGCGGTAGCTTGTACGAGGACGAAGAACGAAGCCGCAGAGCACCGGGCTTTTGCGCGCACCCTAAGGACTGCTAGTGGACCGTAGTGGCCGCTCGCCTGCCTCTTCAATTCCATTCTAGCATACTTATGGAAGGTGTTGCAGGACAATTTTCCTGAGTTTTGAATTCCTCTTGATGCAGCCCCTCCTAGGAAACTCGTGCTCGTCCTCTGAGTTTCCGAGTGCAGAGACCTCGATGGCAGCTGCAGAAATGAAGGGCTGCGTTGAGTTGTCGAGAAGCAAGAACATAGCCAGCGCCTTGTGTTTGGGACTCAGCAGCTGCTGGACTTTTGCGATTGCTTTCACTGTGCACTGAATGCCAGGACGGCATGTGCACGTTAAAACAACGAGCTGGGCAAGAGCAGGAAGGGAGCACGGGCATCAGAGAGCATCTGGCATCTTGCCCTGGAAAGGGCAGTGTTTTTGGAGTGTGCAGTAAAATCGTGTTTCTGGACAAGGGAGGCATAAGTGCGCTGCGCTCCTAAGCTATCTCCCTGCGAGACACACTGCCAAAGCTTTTCGTTATCATGCAGTCTGGTGGAGAGGCACACTACGGCTCTCCGGAGCTGTCCGAAGCCAAGCGCCGGTGGCCGGCGTCTTTCGGCTGAAGCAGCGCTTCGGAGCGTACGGCTGTTGTGTGCGCGAAGCAGCCGCTTCTCCTGCTCCGGGAGCCGGACAGAGCGGTAGCTTGTACGAGGGCGAAGAACGAAGCCGCAGAGCACCGGGCTTTTGCGCGCACCCTAAGGACTGCTAGTGGACCGTGGTGGCCGCTCGCCTGCCTCTTCAATTCCATTCTAGCATACTTATGGAAGGTGTTGCAGGACAATTTTCCTGAGTTTTGAATTCCTCTTGATGCAGCCCCTCCTAGGAAACTCGTGCTCGTCCTCTGAGTTTCCGAGTGCAGAGACCTCGATGGCAGCTGCAGAAATGAAGGGCTGCGTTGAGTTGTCGAGAAGCAAGAACATAGCCAGCGCCTTGTGTTTGGGAGTCAGCAGCTGCTGGACTTTTGCGATTGCTTTCACTGTGCACTGAATGCCAGGACGGCACGTGCACGTTAAAACAACGAGCTGGGCAAGAGCAGGAAGGGAGCACGGCCATCAGAGAGCATCTGGCATCTTGCCCTGGAAAGGGCAGTGTTTTTGGAGTGTGCAGTAAAATCGTGTTTCTGGACAAGGGAGGCATAAGTGCGCTGCGCTCCTAAGCTATCTCCCTGCGAGACACACTGCCAAAGCCTTTCGTTATCATGCAGTCTAGTGCAGACGCACACTACGGCTCTCCGGAGCTGTCCGAAGCCAAGCGCCGGTGGCCGGCGTCATTCGGCTGAAGCTGCGCTTCGGAGCGTACGGCTGTTGTGTGCGCGAAGCAGCCGCTTCTCCTGCTCCGGGAGCCGGACAGAGCGGTAGCTTGTACGAGGACGAAGAACGAAGCCGCAGAGCACCGGGCTTCTGCGCGCACCCTAAGGACTGCTAGTGGACCGTAGTGGCCGCTCGCCTGCCTCTTCAATTCCCTTCTTGCATGCTTTATTGAAGGTGTTCCAGGACAATTTTCCTGAGTTTTGAATTCCTCCTGATGCAGCCCCTCCTAGGAAACTCGTGCTCGTCCTCTGAGGCTCCGACATGCAGAGACCTCGATGGCAGCTACAGAAATGAAGGGCTGCGTTGAGTTGTCGAGAAGCAAGAACATAGCCAGCGCCTTGTGTTTGGGACTCAGCAGCTGCTGGACTTTTGCGATTGCTTTCACTGTGCACTGAATGCCCGGACGGCATGTGCACGTTAAAACAACGAGCTGGGCAAGAGCAGGAAGGGAGCACGGCCATCAGAGAGCATCTGGCATCTTGCCCTGGAAAGGGCAGTGTTTTTGGAGTGTGCAGTAAAATCGTGTTTCTGGACAAGGGAGGCATAAGTGCGCTGCGCTCCTAAGCTATCTCCCTGCGAGACACACTGCCAAAGCTTTTCGCTATGTTGCAGTCTAGTGCAGACGCACACTACGGCTCTCCGGAGCTGTCCGAAGCCAAGCGCCGGTGGCCGGCGTCTTTCGGCTGAAGCAGCGCTTCGGAGCGTACGGCTGCCGCTCCGCTGTTGTGTGCGCGAGGCAGCCGCTTCTCCTGCTCCGGGAGCCGGACAGAGCGGTAGCTTGTACGAGGACGAAGAACGAAGCCGCAGAGCACCGGGCTTCTTGCCGCACCCTAAGGACTGCTAGTGGACCGTAGTGGCCGCTCGCCTGCCTCTTCAATTCCCTTCTTGCATGCTTTATTGAAGGTGTTCCAGGACAATTTTCCTGAGTTTTGAATTCCTCCTGATGCAGCCCCTCCTAGGAAACTCGTGCTCGTCCTCTGAGGCTCCGACATGCAGAGACCTCGATGGCAGCTACAGAAATGAAGGGCTGCGTTGAGTTGTCGAGAAGCAAGAACCTAGCCAGCGCCTTGTGTTTGGGAGTCAGCAGCTGCTGGACTTTTGCGATTGCTTTCACTGTGCACTGAATGCCAGGACGGCATGTGCACGTTAAAACAACGAGCTGGGCAAGAGCAGGAAGGGAGCACGGCCATCAGAGAGCATCTGGCATCTTGCCCTGGAAAGGGCAGTGTTTTTGGAGTGTGCAGTAAAATCGTGTTTCTGGACAAGGGAGGCATAAGTGCGCTGCGCTCCTAAGCTATCTCCCTGCGAGACACACTGCCAAAGCTTTTCGCTATGTTGCAGTCTAGTGCAGACGCACACTACGGCTCTCCGGAGCTGTCCGAAGCCAAGCGCCGGTGGCCGGCGTCTTTCGGCTGAAGCAGCGCTTCGGAGCGTACGGCTGCCGCTCCGCTGTTGTGTGCGCGAGGCAGCCGCTTCTCCTGCTCCGGGAGCCGGACAGAGCGGTAGCTTGTACGAGGACGAAGAACGAAGCCGCAGAGCACCGGGCTTCTTGCCGCACCCTAAGGACTGCTAGTGGACCGTAGTGGCCGCTCGCCTGCCTCTTCAATTCCCTTCTTGCATGCTTTATTGAAGGTGTTCCAGGACAATTTTCCTGAGTTTTGAATTCCTCCTGATGCAGCCCCTCCTAGGAAACTCGTGCTCGTCCTCTGAGGCTCCGACATGCAGAGAACTCGATGGCAGCTGCAGAAATGAAGGACTCCGTTGAAATGTGGAGAAGCAAGAACGTAGACAAGCGCCTTGTGTTTGGGAGTCAGCAGCTGCTGGACTTTTGCCATTGCTTTCACTGTGCACTGAATGCCCGGACGGCATGTGCACGCTACAACAACGAGCTAGGCAGGAGTGGGCAGAAGAAAAAAGGCTTCAGACAGCAGCTTACATATTACCATGGAAAGGGCAGTGTTTTTGGAGTGTGCAGTAAAATCGTGTTTCTGGACAAGGGAGGCATAAGTGCGCTGCGCTCCTAAGCTATCTCCCTGCGAGACACACTGCCAAAGCTTTTCGCTATGTTGCAGTCTAGTGCAGACGCACACTACGGCTCTCCGGAGCTGTCCGAAGCCAAGCGCCGGTGGCCGGCGTCTTTCGGCTGAAGCAGCGCTTCGGAGCGTACGGCTGCCGCTCCGCTGTTGTGTGCGCGAGGCAGCCGCTTCTCCTGCTCCGGGAGCCGGACAGAGCGGTAGCTTGTACGAGGACGAAGAACGAAGCCGCAGAGCACCGGGCTTTTGCGCGCACCCTAAGGACTGCTAGTGGACCGTAGTGGCCGCTCGCCTGCCTCTTCAATTCCATTCTAGCATACTTATGGAAGGTGTTGCAGGACAATTTTCCTGAGTTTTGAATTCCTCTTGATGCAGCCCCTCCTAGGAAACTCGTGCTCGTCCTCTGAGTTTCCGAGTGCAGAGACCTCGATGGCAGCTGCAGAAATGAAGGGCTGCGTTGAGTTGTCGAGAAGCAAGAACATAGCCAGCGCCTTGTGTTTGGGAGTCAGCAGCTGCTGGACTTTTGCGATTGCTTTCACTGTGCACTGAATGCCAGGACGGCATGTGCACGTTAAAACAACGAGCTGGGCAAGAGCAGGAAGGGAGCACGGGCATCAGAGAGCATCTGGCATCTTGCCCTGGAAAGGGCAGTGTTTTTGGAGTGTGCAGTAAAATCGTGTTTCTGGACAAGGGAGGCATAAGTGCGCTGCGCTCCTAAGCTATCTCCCTGCGAGACACACTGCCAAAGCTTTTCGTTATCATGCAGTCTGGTGGAGAGGCACACTACGGCTCTCCGGAGCTGTCCGAAGCCAAGCGCCGGTGGCCGGCGTCTTTCGGCTGAAGCAGCGCTTCGGAGCGTACGGCTGTTGTGTGCGCGAAGCAGCCGCTTCTCCTGCCCCGGGAGCCGGACAGAGCGGTAGCTTGTACGAGGGCGAAGAACGAAGCCGCAGAGCACCGGGCTTTTGCGCGCACCCTAAGGACTGCTAGTGGACCGTGGTGGCCGCTCGCCTGCCTCTTCAATTCCATTCTAGCATACTTATGGAAGGTGTTGCAGGACAATTTTCCTGAGTTTTGAATTCCTCTTGATGCAGCCCCTCCTAGGAAACTCGTGCTCGTCCTCTGAGTTTCCGAGTGCAGAGACCTCGATGGCAGCTGCAGAAATGAAGGGCTGCGTTGAGTTGTCGAGAAGCAAGAACCTAGCCAGCGCCTTGTGTTTGGGACTCAGCAGCTGCTGGACTTTTGCGATTGCTTTCACTGTGCACTGAATGCCAGGACGGCACGTGCACGTTAAAACAACGAGCTGGGCAAGAGCAGGAAGGGAGCACGGCCATCAGAGAGCATCTGGCATCTTGCCCTGGAAAGGGCAGTGTTTTTGGAGTGTGCAGTAAAATCGTGTTTCTGGACAAGGGAGGCATAAGTGCGCTGCGCTCCTAAGCTATCTCCCTGCGAGACACACTGCCAAAGCCTTTCGTTATCATGCAGTCTAGTGCAGACGCACACTACGGCTCTCCGGAGCTGTCCGAAGCCAAGCGCCGGTGGCCGGCGTCATTCGGCTGAAGCTGCGCTTCGGAGCGTACGGCTGTTGTGTGCGCGAAGCAGCCGCTTCTCCTGCTCCGGGAGCCGGACAGAGCGGTAGCTTGTACGAGGACGAAGAACGAAGCCGCAGAGCACCGGGCTTCTGCGCGCACCCTAAGGACTGCTAGTGGACCGTAGTGGCCGCTCGCCTGCCTCTTCAATTCCCTTCTTGCATGCTTTATTGAAGGTGTTCCAGGACAATTTTCCTGAGTTTTGAATTCCTCCTGATGCAGCCCCTCCTAGGAAACTCGTGCTCGTCCTCTGAGGCTCCGACATGCAGAGACCTCGATGGCAGCTGCAGAAATGAAGGGCTGCGTTGAGTTGTCGAGAAGCAAGAACATAGCCAGCGCCTTGTGTTTGGGACTCAGCAGCTGCTGGACTTTTGCGATTGCTTTCACTGTGCACTGAATGCCAGGACGGCATGTGCACGTTAAAACAACGAGCTGGGCAAGAGCAGGAAGGGAGCACGGCCATCAGAGAGCATCTGGCATCTTGCCCTGGAAAGGGCAGTGTTTTTGGAGTGTGCAGTAAAATCGTGTTTCTGGACAAGGGAGGCATAAGTGCGGTGCGCTCCTAAGCTATCTCCCTGCGAGACACACTGCCAAAGCTTTTCGCTATGTTGCAGTCTAGTGCAGACGCACACTACGGCTCTCCGGAGCTGTCCGAAGCGAAGCGCCGGTGGCCGGCGTCTTTCGGCTGAAGCAGCGCTTCGGAGCGTACGGCTGCCGCTCCGCTGTTGTGTGCGCGAGGCAGCCGCTTCTCCTGCTCCGGGAGCCGGACAGAGCGGTAGCTTGTACGAGGACGAAGAACGAAGCCGCAGAGCACCGGGCTTCTTGCCGCACCCTAAGGACTGCTAGTGGACCGTAGTGGCCGCTCGCCTGCCTCTTCAATTCCCTTCTTGCATGCTTTATTGAAGGTGTTCCAGGACAATTTTCCTGAGTTTTGAATTCCTCCTGATGCAGCCCCTCCTAGGAAACTCGTGCTCGTCCTCTGAGGCTCCGACATGCAGAGAACTCGATGGCAGCTGCAGAAATGAAGGACTCCGTTGAAATGTGGAGAAGCAAGAACGTAGACAAGCGCCTTGTGTTTGGGAGTCAGCAGCTGCTGGACTTTTGCCATTGCTTTCACTGTGCACTGAATGCCCGGACGGCATGTGCACGCTACAACAACGAGCTAGGCAGGAGTGGGCAGAAGAAAAAAGGCTTCAGACAGCAGCTTACATATTACCATGGAAAGGGCAGTGTTTTTGGAGTGTGCAGTAAAATCGTGTTTCTGGACAAGGGAGGCATAAGTGCGCTGCGCTCCTAAGCTATCTCCCTGCGAGACACACTGCCAAAGCTTTTCGCTATGTTGCAGTCTAGTGCAGACGCACACTACGGCTCTCCGGAGCTGTCCGAAGCCAAGCGCCGGTGGCCGGCGTCTTTCGGCTGAAGCAGCGCTTCGGAGCGTACGGCTGCCGCTCCGCTGTTGTGTGCGCGAGGCAGCCGCTTCTCCTGCTCCGGGAGCCGGACAGAGCGGTAGCTTGTACGAGGACGAAGAACGAAGCCGCAGAGCACCGGGCTTTTGCGCGCACCCTAAGGACTGCTAGTGGACCGTGGTGGCCGCTCGCCTGCCTCTTCAATTCCATTCTAGCATACTTATGGAAGGTGTTGCAGGACAATTTTCCTGAGTTTTGAATTCCTCTTGATGCAGCCCCTCCTAGGAAACTCGTGCTCGTCCTCTGAGTTTCCGAGTGCAGAGACCTCGATGGCAGCTGCAGAAATGAAGGGCTGCGTTGAGTTGTCGAGAAGCAAGAACATAGCCAGCGCCTTGTGTTTGGGAGTCAGCAGCTGCTGGACTTTTGCGATTGCTTTCACTGTGCACTGAATGCCAGGACGGCACGTGCACGTTAAAACAACGAGCTGGGCAAGAGCAGGAAGGGAGCACGGCCATCAGAGAGCATCTGGCATCTTGCCCTGGAAAGGGCAGTGTTTTTGGAGTGTGCAGTAAAATCGTGTTTCTGGACAAGGGAGGCATAAGTGCGCTGCGCTCCTAAGCTATCTCCCTGCGAGACACACTGCCAAAGCCTTTCGTTATCATGCAGTCTAGTGCAGACGCACACTACGGCTCTCCGGAGCTGTCCGAAGCCAAGCGCCGGTGGCCGGCGTCTTTCGGCTGAAGCAGCTCTTCGGAGCGTACGGCTGTTGTGTGCGCGAAGCAGCCGCTTCTCCTGCTCCGGGAGCCGGACAGAGCGGTAGCTTGTACGAGGGCGAAGAACGTTGCCGCAGGGAGACGACATTGAGTGCACAGCCTTGGCACTGCTAGAGGACGGTGGCTAACGCTCCCTGCCTCTTCAATGCACTGCTGGCATGCTTTATTGAAGGTGTTCCGAGACAACTTTCCTGGGTTTTGACTTCGTCCTGATGAAGCCCCTCTTGGGAAATTGGTGCTCGTCCCCGAAGGCTCGAGATGCAGAGAACTCGATGGCAGCTGCCGAAATGAAGGACTCCGTTGAAATGTGGAGAAGCAAGAACGTAGACAAGCGCCTTGTGTTTGGGAGTCAGCAGCTGCTGGACTTTTGCGATTGCTTTCACTGTGCACTGAATGCCCGGACGGCATGTGCACGCTACAACAACGAGCTAGGCAGGAGTGGGCAGAAGAAAAAAGGCTTCAGACAGCAGCTTACATATTACCATGGAAAGGGCAGTGTTTTTGGAGTGTGCAGTAAAATCGTGTTTCTGGACAAGGGAGGCATAAGTGCGCTGCGCTCCTAAGCTATCTCCCTGCGAGACACACTGCCAAAGCTTTTCGCTATGTTGCAGTCTAGTGCAGACGCACACTACGGCTCTCCGGAGCTGTCCGAAGCCAAGCGCCGGTGGCCGGCGTCTTTCGGCTGAAGCAGCGCTTCGGAGCGTACGGCTGTTGTGTGCGCGAAGCAGCCGCTTCTCCTGCTCCGGGAGCCGGACAGAGCGGTAGCTTGTACGAGGACGAAGAACGAAGCCGCAGAGCACCGGGCTTTTGCGCGCACCCTAAGGACTGCTAGTGGACCGTGGTGGCCGCTCGCCTGCCTCTTCAATTCCATTCTAGCATACTTATGGAAGGTGTTGCAGGACAATTTTCCTGAGTTTTGAATTCCTCTTGATGCAGCCCCTCCTAGGAAACTCGTGCTCGTCCTCTGAGTTTCCGAGTGCAGAGACCTCGATGGCAGCTGCAGAAATGAAGGGCTGCGTTGAGTTGTCGAGAAGCAAGAACATAGCCAGCGCCTTGTGTTTGGGAGTCAGCAGCTGCTGGACTTTTGCGATTGCTTTCACTGTGCACTGAATGCCAGGACGGCATGTGCACGTTAAAACAACGAGCTGGGCAAGAGCAGGAAGGGAGCACGGCCATCAGAGAGCATCTGGCATCTTGCCCTGGAAAGGGCAGTGTTTTTGGAGTGTGCAGTAAAATCGTGTTTCTGGACAAGGGAGGCATAAGTGCGCTGCGCTCCTAAGCTATCTCCCTGCGAGACACACTGCCAAAGCCTTTCGTTATCATGCAGTCTAGTGCAGACGCACACTACGGCTCTCCGGAGCTGTCCGAAGCCAAGCGCCGGTGGCCGGCGTCTTTCGGCTGAAGCAGCGCTTCGGAGCGTACGGCTGTTGTGTGCGCGAAGCAGCCGCTTCTCCTGCTCCGGGAGCCGGACAGAGCGGTAGCTTGTACGAGGACGAAGAACGAAGCCGCAGAGCACCGGGCTTCTGCGCGCACCCTAAGGACTGCTAGTGGACCGTAGTGGCCGCTCGCCTGCCTCTTCAATTCCCTTCTTGCATGCTTTATTGAAGGTGTTCCAGGACAATTTTCCTGAGTTTTGAATTCCTCCTGATGCAGCCCCTCCTAGGAAACTCGTGCTCGTCCTCTGAGGCTCCGACATGCAGAGACCTCGATGGCAGCTACAGAAATGAAGGGCTGCGTTGAGTTGTCGAGAAGCAAGAACCTAGCCAGCGCCTTGTGTTTGGGAGTCAGCAGCTGCTGGACTTTTGCGATTGCTTTCACTGTGCACTGAATGCCAGGACGGCATGTGCACGTTAAAACAACGAGCTGGGCAAGAGCAGGAAGGGAGCACGGCCATCAGAGAGCATCTGGCATCTTGCCCTGGAAAGGGCAGTGTTTTTGGAGTGTGCAGTAAAATCGTGTTTCTGGACAAGGGAGGCATAAGTGCGCTGCGCTCCTAAGCTATCTCCCTGCGAGACACACTGCCAAAGCTTTTCGCTATGTTGCAGTCTAGTGCAGACGCACACTACGGCTCTCCGGAGCTGTCCGAAGCCAAGCGCCGGTGGCCGGCGTCTTTCGGCTGAAGCAGCGCTTCGGAGCGTACGGCTGCCGCTCCGCTGTTGTGTGCGCGAGGCAGCCGCTTCTCCTGCTCCGGGAGCCGGACAGAGCGGTAGCTTGTACGAGGACGAAGAACGAAGCCGCAGAGCACCGGGCTTCTGCGCGCACCCTAAGGACTGCTAGTGGACCGTAGTGGCCGCTCGCCTGCCTCTTCAATTCCCTTCTTGCATGCTTTATTGAAGGTGTTCCAGGACAATTTTCCTGAGTTTTGAATTCCTCCTGATGCAGCCCCTCCTAGGAAACTCGTGCTCGTCCTCTGAGGCTCCGACATGCAGAGAACTCGATGGCAGCTGCAGAAATGAAGGACTCCGTTGAAATGTGGAGAAGCAAGAACGTAGACAAGCGCCTTGTGTTTGGGAGTCAGCAGCTGCTGGACTTTTGCCATTGCTTTCACTGTGCACTGAATGCCCGGACGGCATGTGCACGCTACAACAACGAGCTAGGCAGGAGTGGGCAGAAGAAAAAAGGCTTCAGACAGCAGCTTACATATTACCATGGAAAGGGCAGTGTTTTTGGAGTGTGCAGTAAAATCGTGTTTCTGGACAAGGGAGGCATAAGTGCGCTGCGCTCCTAAGCTATCTCCCTGCGAGACACACTGCCAAAGCTTTTCGCTATGTTGCAGTCTAGTGCAGACGCACACTACGGCTCTCCGGAGCTGTCCGAAGCCAAGCGCCGGTGGCCGGCGTCTTTCGGCTGAAGCAGCGCTTCGGAGCGTACGGCTGCCGCTCCGCTGTTGTGTGCGCGAGGCAGCCGCTTCTCCTGCTCCGGGAGCCGGACAGAGCGGTAGCTTGTACGAGGACGAAGAACGAAGCCGCAGAGCACCGGGCTTTTGCGCGCACCCTAAGGACTGCTAGTGGACCGTGGTGGCCGCTCGCCTGCCTCTTCAATTCCATTCTAGCATACTTATGGAAGGTGTTGCAGGACAATTTTCCTGAGTTTTGAATTCCTCTTGATGCAGCCCCTCCTAGGAAACTCGTGCTCGTCCTCTGAGTTTCCGAGTGCAGAGACCTCGATGGCAGCTGCAGAAATGAAGGGCTGCGTTGAGTTGTCGAGAAGCAAGAACATAGCCAGCGCCTTGTGTTTGGGAGTCAGCAGCTGCTGGACTTTTGCGATTGCTTTCACTGTGCACTGAATGCCAGGACGGCACGTGCACGTTAAAACAACGAGCTGGGCAAGAGCAGGAAGGGAGCACGGCCATCAGAGAGCATCTGGCATCTTGCCCTGGAAAGGGCAGTGTTTTTGGAGTGTGCAGTAAAATCGTGTTTCTGGACAAGGGAGGCATAAGTGCGCTGCGCTCCTAAGCTATCTCCCTGCGAGACACACTGCCAAAGCCTTTCGTTATCATGCAGTCTAGTGCAGACGCACACTACGGCTCTCCGGAGCTGTCCGAAGCCAAGCGCCGGTGGCCGGCGTCTTTCGGCTGAAGCAGCTCTTCGGAGCGTACGGCTGTTGTGTGCGCGAAGCAGCCGCTTCTCCTGCTCCGGGAGCCGGACAGAGCGGTAGCTTGTACGAGAGCGAAGAACGAAGCCGCAGAGCACCGGGCTTTTGCGCGCACCCTAAGGACTGCTAGTGGACCGTAGTGGCCGCTCGCCTGCCTCTTCAATTCCATTCTAGCATACTTATGGAAGGTGTTCCAGGACAATTTTCCTGAGTTTTGAATTCCTCTTGATGCAGCCCCTCCTAGGAAACTCGTGCTCGTCCTCTGAGTTTCCGAGTGCAGAGACCTCGATGGCAGCTGCAGAAATGAAGGGCTGCGTTGAGTTGTCGAGAAGCAAGAACCTAGCCAGCGCCTTGTGTTTGGGACTCAGCAGCTGCTGGACTTTTGCGATTGCTTTCACTGTGCACTGAATGCCAGGACGGCATGTGCACGTTAAAACAACGAGCTGGGCAAGAGCAGGAAGGGAGCACGGCCATCAGAGAGCATCTGGCATCTTGCCCTGGAAAGGGCAGTGTTTTTGGAGTGTGCAGTAAAATCGTGTTTCTGGACAAGGGAGGCATAAGTGCGCTGCGCTCCTAAGCTATCTCCCTGCGAGACACACTGCCAAAGCTTTTCGTTATCATGCAGTCTGGTGGAGAGGCACACTACGGCTCTCCGGAGCTGTCCGAAGCCAAGCGCCGGTGGCCGGCGTCTTTCGGCTGAAGCAGCGCTTCGGAGCGTACGGCTGTTGTGTGCGCGAAGCAGCCGCTTCTCCTGCTCCGGGAGCCGGACAGAGCGGTAGCTTGTACGAGGACGAAGAACGAAGCCGCAGAGCACCGGGCTTTTGCGCGCACCCTAAGGGCTGCTAGTGGACCGTGGTGGCCGCTCGCCTGCCTCTTCAATTCCATTCTGGCATACTTATGGAAGGTGTTGCAGGACAATTTTCCTGAGTTTTGAATTCCTCTTGATGCAGCCCCTCCTAGGAAACTCGTGCTCGTCCTCTGAGTTTCCGAGTGCAGAGACCTCGATGGCAGCTGCAGAAATGAAGGGCTGCGTTGAGTTGTCGAGAAGCAAGAACATAGCCAGCGCCTTGTGTTTGGGAGTCAGCAGCTGCTGGACTTTTGCGATTGCTTTCACTGTGCACTGAATGCCAGGACGGCATGTGCACGTTAAAACAACGAGCTGGGCAAGAGCAGGAAGGGAGCACGGCCATCAGAGAGCATCTGGCATCTTGCCCTGGAAAGGGCAGTGTTTTTGGAGTGTGCAGTAAAATCGTGTTTCTGGACAAGGGAGGCATAAGTGCGCTGCGCTCCTAAGCTATCTCCCTGCGAGACACACTGCCAAAGCTTTTCGTTATCATGCAGTCTAGTGCAGACGCACACTACGGCTCTCCGGAGCTGTCCGAAGCCAAGCGCCGGTGGCCGGCGTCTTTCGGCTGAAGCTGCGCTTCGGAGCGTACGGCTCTTGTGTGCGCGAAGCAGCCGCTTCTCCTGCTCCGGGAGCCGGACAGAGCGGTAGCTTGTACGAGGACGAAGAACGAAGCCGCAGAGCACCGGGCTTCTGCGCGCACCCTAAGGACTGCTAGTGGACCGTAGTGGCCGCTCGCCTGCCTCTTCAATTCCCTTCTTGCATGCTTTATTGAAGGTGTTCTAGGACAATTTTCCTGAGTTTTGAATTCGTCCTGATGCAGCCCCTCCTAGGAAACTCGTGCTCGTCCTCTGAGGCTCCGACATGCAGAGACCTCGATGGCAGCTACAGAAATGAAGGGCTGCGTTGAGTTGTCGAGAAGCAAGAACATAGCCAGCGCCTTGTGTTTGGGAGTCAGCAGCTGCTGGACTTTTGCGATTGCTTTCACTGTGCACTGAATGCCAGGACGGCATGTGCACGTTAAAACAACGAGCTGGGCAAGAGCAGGAAGGGAGCACGGCCATCAGAGAGCATCTGGCATCTTGCCCTGGAAAGGGCAGTGTTTTTGGAGTGTGCAGTAAAATCGTGTTTCTGGACAAGGGAGGCATAAGTGCGCTGCGCTCCTAAGCTATCTCCCTGCGAGACACACTGCCAAAGCTTTTCGCTATGTTGCAGTCTAGTGCAGACGCACACTACGGCTCTCCGGAGCTGTCCGAAGCCAAGCGCCGGTGGCCGGCGTCTTTCGGCTGAAGCAGCGCTTCGGAGCGTACGGCTGCCGCTCCGCTGTTGTGTGCGCGAGGCAGCCGCTTCTCCTGCTCCGGGAGCCGGACAGAGCGGTAGCTTGTACGAGGACGAAGAACGAAGCCGCAGAGCACCGGGCTTCTGCGCGCACCCTAAGGACTGCTAGTGGACCGTAGTGGCCGCTCGCCTGCCTCTTCAATTCCCTTCTTGCATGCTTTATTGAAGGTGTTCCAGGACAATTTTCCTGAGTTTTGAATTCCTCCTGATGCAGCCCCTCCTAGGAAACTCGTGCTCGTCCTCTGAGGCTCCGACATGCAGAGAACTCGATGGCAGCTGCAGAAATGAAGGACTCCGTTGAAATGTGGAGAAGCAAGAACGTAGACAAGCGCCTTGTGTTTGGGAGTCAGCAGCTGCTGGACTTTTGCCATTGCTTTCACTGTGCACTGAATGCCCGGACGGCATGTGCACGCTACAACAACGAGCTAGGCAGGAGTGGGCAGAAGAAAAAAGGCTTCAGACAGCAGCTTACATATTACCATGGAAAGGGCAGTGTTTTTGGAGTGTGCAGTAAAATCGTGTTTCTGGACAAGGGAGGCATAAGTGCGCTGCGCTCCTAAGCTATCTCCCTGCGAGACACACTGCCAAAGCTTTTCGCTATGTTGCAGTCTAGTGCAGACGCACACTACGGCTCTCCGGAGCTGTCCGAAGCCAAGCGCCGGTGGCCGGCGTCTTTCGGCTGAAGCAGCGCTTCGGAGCGTACGGCTGCCGCTCCGCTGTTGTGTGCGCGAGGCAGCCGCTTCTCCTGCTCCGGGAGCCGGACAGAGCGGTAGCTTGTACGAGGACGAAGAACGAAGCCGCAGAGCACCGGGCTTTTGCGCGCACCCTAAGGACTGCTAGTGGACCGTGGTGGCCGCTCGCCTGCCTCTTCAATTCCATTCTAGCATACTTATGGAAGGTGTTGCAGGACAATTTTCCTGAGTTTTGAATTCCTCTTGATGCAGCCCCTCCTAGGAAACTCGTGCTCGTCCTCTGAGTTTCCGAGTGCAGAGACCTCGATGGCAGCTGCAGAAATGAAGGGCTGCGTTGAGTTGTCGAGAAGCAAGAACATAGCCAGCGCCTTGTGTTTGGGAGTCAGCAGCTGCTGGACTTTTGCGATTGCTTTCACTGTGCACTGAATGCCAGGACGGCACGTGCACGTTAAAACAACGAGCTGGGCAAGAGCAGGAAGGGAGCACGGCCATCAGAGAGCATCTGGCATCTTGCCCTGGAAAGGGCAGTGTTTTTGGAGTGTGCAGTAAAATCGTGTTTCTGGACAAGGGAGGCATAAGTGCGCTGCGCTCCTAAGCTATCTCCCTGCGAGACACACTGCCAAAGCCTTTCGTTATCATGCAGTCTAGTGCAGACGCACACTACGGCTCTCCGGAGCTGTCCGAAGCCAAGCGCCGGTGGCCGGCGTCTTTCGGCTGAAGCAGCTCTTCGGAGCGTACGGCTGTTGTGTGCGCGAGGCAGCCGCTTCTCCTGCTCCGGGAGCCGGACAGAGCGGTAGCTTGTACGAGGACGAAGAACGAAGCCGCAGAGCACCGGGCTTTTGCGCGCACCCTAAGGACTGCTAGTGGACCGTGGTGGCCGCTCGCCTGCCTCTTCAATTCCATTCTAGCATACTTATGGAAGGTGTTGCAGGACAATTTTCCTGAGTTTTGAATTCCTCTTGATGCAGCCCCTCCTAGGAAACTCGTGCTCGTCCTCTGAGTTTCCGAGTGCAGAGACCTCGATGGCAGCTGCAGAAATGAAGGGCTGCGTTGAGTTGTCGAGAAGCAAGAACATAGCCAGCGCCTTGTGTTTGGGAGTCAGCAGCTGCTGGACTTTTGCGATTGCTTTCACTGTGCACTGAATGCCAGGACGGCACGTGCACGTTAAAACAACGAGCTGGGCAAGAGCAGGAAGGGAGCACGGCCATCAGAGAGCATCTGGCATCTTGCCCTGGAAAGGGCAGTGTTTTTGGAGTGTGCAGTAAAATCGTGTTTCTGGACAAGGGAGGCATAAGTGCGCTGCGCTCCTAAGCTATCTCCCTGCGAGACACACTGCCAAAGCCTTTCGTTATCATGCAGTCTAGTGCAGACGCACACTACGGCTCTCCGGAGCTGTCCGAAGCCAAGCGCCGGTGGCCGGCGTCTTTCGGCTGAAGCAGCGCTTCGGAGCGTACGGCTGCCGCTCCGCTGTTGTGTGCGCGAGGCAGCCGCTTCTCCTGCTCCGGGAGCCGGACAGAGCGGTAGCTTGTACGAGGACGAAGAACGAAGCCGCAGAGCACCGGGCTTCTGCGCGCACCCTAAGGACTGCTAGTGGACCGTAGTGGCCGCTCGCCTGCCTCTTCAATTCCCTTCTTGCATGCTTTATTGAAGGTGTTCCAGGACAATTTTCCTGAGTTTTGAATTCCTCCTGATGCAGCCCCTCCTAGGAAACTCGTGCTCGTCCTCTGAGGCTCCGACATGCAGAGAACTCGATGGCAGCTGCAGAAATGAAGGGCTGCGTTGAGTTGTCGAGAAGCAAGAACGTAGACAAGCGCCTTGTGTTTGGGAGTCAGCAGCTGCTGGACTTTTGCCATTGCTTTCACTGTGCACTGAATGCCCGGACGGCATGTGCACGCTACAACAACGAGCTAGGCAGGAGTGGGCAGAAGAAAAAAGGCTTCAGACAGCAGCTTACATATTACCATGGAAAGGGCAGTGTTTTTGGAGTGTGCAGTAAAATCGTGTTTCTGGACAAGGGAGGCATAAGTGCGCTGCGCTCCTAAGCTATCTCCCTGCGAGACACACTGCCAAAGCTTTTCGCTATGTTGCAGTCTAGTGCAGACGCACACTACGGCTCTCCGGAGCTGTCCGAAGCCAAGCGCCGGTGGCCGGCGTCTTTCGGCTGAAGCAGCGCTTCGGAGCGTACGGCTGCCGCTCCGCTGTTGTGTGCGCGAGGCAGCCGCTTCTCCTGCTCCGGGAGCCGGACAGAGCGGTAGCTTGTACGAGGACGAAGAACGAAGCCGCAGAGCACCGGGCTTTTGCGCGCACCCTAAGGACTGCTAGTGGACCGTGGTGGCCGCTCGCCTGCCTCTTCAATTCCATTCTAGCATACTTATGGAAGGTGTTGCAGGACAATTTTCCTGAGTTTTGAATTCCTCTTGATGCAGCCCCTCCTAGGAAACTCGTGCTCGTCCTCTGAGTTTCCGAGTGCAGAGACCTCGATGGCAGCTGCAGAAATGAAGGGCTGCGTTGAGTTGTCGAGAAGCAAGAACATAGCCAGCGCCTTGTGTTTGGGAGTCAGCAGCTGCTGGACTTTTGCGATTGCTTTCACTGTGCACTGAATGCCAGGACGGCATGTGCTAGTTATAACAACGAGCTGGGCAAGAGCAGGAAGGGAGCACGGGCATCAGAGAGCATCTGGCATCTTGCCCTGGAAAGGGCAGTGTTTTTGGAGTGTGCAGTAAAATCGTGTTTCTGGACAAGGGAGGCATAAGTGCGCTGCGCTCCTAAGCTATCTCCCTGCGAGACACACTGCCAAAGCTTTTCGTTATCATGCAGTCTGGTGGAGAGGCACACTACGGCTCTCCGGAGCTGTCCGAAGCCAAGCGCCGGTGGCCGGCGTCTTTCGGCTGAAGCAGCGCTTCGGAGCGTACGGCTGTTGTGTGCGCGAAGCAGCCGCTTCTCCTGCTCCGGGAGCCGGACAGAGCGGTAGCTTGTACGAGGGCGAAGAACGAAGCCGCAGAGCACCGGGCTTTTGCGCGCACCCTAAGGGCTGCTAGTGGACCGTGGTGGCCGCTCGCCTGCCTCTTCAATTCCATTCTGGCATACTTATGGAAGGTGTTGCAGGACAATTTTCCTGAGTTTTGAATTCCTCTTGATGCAGCCCCTCCTAGGAAACTCGTGCTCGTCCTCTGAGTTTCCGAGTGCAGAGACCTCGATGGCAGCTGCAGAAATGAAGGGCTGCGTTGAGTTGTCGAGAAGCAAGAACATAGCCAGCGCCTTGTGTTTGGGAGTCAGCAGCTGCTGGACTTTTGCGATTGCTTTCACTGTGCACTGAATGCCAGGACGGCATGTGCACGTTAAAACAACGAGCTGGGCAAGAGCAGGAAGGGAGCACGGGCATCAGAGAGCATCTGGCATCTTGCCCTGGAAAGGGCAGTGTTTTTGGAGTGTGCAGTAAAATCGTGTTTCTGGACAAGGGAGGCATAAGTGCGCTGCGCTCCTAAGCTATCTCCCTGCGAGACACACTGCCAAAGCTTTTCGCTATGTTGCAGTCTAGTGCAGACGCACACTACGGCTCTCCGGAGCTGTCCGAAGCCAAGCGCCGGTGGCCGGCGTCTTTCGGCTGAAGCTGCGCTTCGGAGCGTACGGCTCTTGTGTGCGCGAAGCAGCCGCTTCTCCTGCTCCGGGAGCCGGACAGAGCGGTAGCTTGTACGAGGACGAAGAACGAAGCCGCAGAGCACCGGGCTTCTGCGCGCACCCTAAGGACTGCTAGTGGACCGTAGTGGCCGCTCGCCTGCCTCTTCAATTCCCTTCTTGCATGCTTTATTGAAGGTGTTCTAGGACAATTTTCCTGAGTTTTGAATTCGTCCTGATGCAGCCCCTCCTAGGAAACTCGTGCTCGTCCTCTGAGGCTCCGACATGCAGAGACCTCGATGGCAGCTACAGAAATGAAGGGCTGCGTTGAGTTGTCGAGAAGCAAGAACCTAGCCAGCGCCTTGTGTTTGGGAGTCAGCAGCTGCTGGACTTTTGCGATTGCTTTCACTGTGCACTGAATGCCAGGACGGCATGTGCACGTTAAAACAACGAGCTGGGCAAGAGCAGGAAGGGAGCACGGCCATCAGAGAGCATCTGGCATCTTGCCCTGGAAAGGGCAGTGTTTTTGGAGTGTGCAGTAAAATCGTGTTTCTGGACAAGGGAGGCATAAGTGCGCTGCGCTCCTAAGCTATCTCCCTGCGAGACACACTGCCAAAGCTTTTCGCTATGTTGCAGTCTAGTGCAGACGCACACTACGGCTCTCCGGAGCTGTCCGAAGCCAAGCGCCGGTGGCCGGCGTCTTTCGGCTGAAGCAGCGCTTCGGAGCGTACGGCTGCCGCTCCGCTGTTGTGTGCGCGAGGCAGCCGCTTCTCCTGCTCCGGGAGCCGGACAGAGCGGTAGCTTGTACGAGGACGAAGAACGAAGCCGCAGAGCACCGGGCTTCTGCGCGCACCCTAAGGACTGCTAGTGGACCGTAGTGGCCGCTCGCCTGCCTCTTCAATTCCCTTCTTGCATGCTTTATTGAAGGTGTTCCAGGACAATTTTCCTGAGTTTTGAATTCCTCCTGATGCAGCCCCTCCTAGGAAACTCGTGCTCGTCCTCTGAGGCTCCGACATGCAGAGAACTCGATGGCAGCTGCAGAAATGAAGGACTCCGTTGAAATGTGGAGAAGCAAGAACGTAGACAAGCGCCTTGTGTTTGGGAGTCAGCAGCTGCTGGACTTTTGCCATTGCTTTCACTGTGCACTGAATGCCCGGACGGCATGTGCACGCTACAACAACGAGCTAGGCAGGAGTGGGCAGAAGAAAAAAGGCTTCAGACAGCAGCTTACATATTACCATGGAAAGGGCAGTGTTTTTGGAGTGTGCAGTAAAATCGTGTTTCTGGACAAGGGAGGCATAAGTGCGCTGCGCTCCTAAGCTATCTCCCTGCGAGACACACTGCCAAAGCTTTTCGCTATGTTGCAGTCTAGTGCAGACGCACACTACGGCTCTCCGGAGCTGTCCGAAGCCAAGCGCCGGTGGCCGGCGTCTTTCGGCTGAAGCAGCGCTTCGGAGCGTACGGCTGCCGCTCCGCTGTTGTGTGCGCGAGGCAGCCGCTTCTCCTGCTCCGGGAGCCGGACAGAGCGGTAGCTTGTACGAGGACGAAGAACGAAGCCGCAGAGCACCGGGCTTTTGCGCGCACCCTAAGGACTGCTAGTGGACCGTGGTGGCCGCTCGCCTGCCTCTTCAATTCCATTCTAGCATACTTATGGAAGGTGTTGCAGGACAATTTTCCTGAGTTTTGAATTCCTCTTGATGCAGCCCCTCCTAGGAAACTCGTGCTCGTCCTCTGAGTTTCCGAGTGCAGAGACCTCGATGGCAGCTGCAGAAATGAAGGGCTGCGTTGAGTTGTCGAGAAGCAAGAACATAGCCAGCGCCTTGTGTTTGGGAGTCAGCAGCTGCTGGACTTTTGCGATTGCTTTCACTGTGCACTGAATGCCAGGACGGCACGTGCACGTTAAAACAACGAGCTGGGCAAGAGCAGGAAGGGAGCACGGCCATCAGAGAGCATCTGGCATCTTGCCCTGGAAAGGGCAGTGTTTTTGGAGTGTGCAGTAAAATCGTGTTTCTGGACAAGGGAGGCATAAGTGCGCTGCGCTCCTAAGCTATCTCCCTGCGAGACACACTGCCAAAGCCTTTCGTTATCATGCAGTCTAGTGCAGACGCACACTACGGCTCTCCGGAGCTGTCCGAAGCCAAGCGCCGGTGGCCGGCGTCTTTCGGCTGAAGCAGCTCTTCGGAGCGTACGGCTGTTGTGTGCGCGAAGCAGCCGCTTCTCCTGCTCCGGGAGCCGGACAGAGCGGTAGCTTGTACGAGGACGAAGAACGAAGCCGCAGAGCACCGGGCTTTTGCGCGCACCCTAAGGACTGCTAGTGGACCGTGGTGGCCGCTCGCCTGCCTCTTCAATTCCATTCTAGCATACTTATGGAAGGTGTTCCAGGACAATTTTCCTGAGTTTTGAATTCCTCTTGATGCAGCCCCTCCTAGGAAACTCGTGCTCGTCCTCTGAGTTTCCGAGTGCAGAGACCTCGATGGCAGCTGCAGAAATGAAGGGCTGCGTTGAGTTGTCGAGAAGCAAGAACATAGCCAGCGCCTTGTGTTTGGGAGTCAGCAGCTGCTGGACTTTTGCGATTGCTTTCACTGTGCACTGAATGCCAGGACGGCATGTGCTAGTTATAACAACGAGCTGGGCAAGAGCAGGAAGGGAGCACGGGCATCAGAGAGCATCTGGCATCTTGCCCTGGAAAGGGCAGTGTTTTTGGAGTGTGCAGTAAAATCGTGTTTCTGGACAAGGGAGGCATAAGTGCGCTGCGCTCCTAAGCTATCTCCCTGCGAGACACACTGCCAAAGCTTTTCGTTATCATGCAGTCTGGTGGAGAGGCACACTACGGCTCTCCGGAGCTGTCCGAAGCCAAGCGCCGGTGGCCGGCGTCTTTCGGCTGAAGCAGCGCTTCGGAGCGTACGGCTGTTGTGTGCGCGAAGCAGCCGCTTCTCCTGCTCCGGGAGCCGGACAGAGCGGTAGCTTGTACGAGGGCGAAGAACGAAGCCGCAGAGCACCGGGCTTTTGCGCGCACCCTAAGGGCTGCTAGTGGACCGTGGTGGCCGCTCGCCTGCCTCTTCAATTCCATTCTGGCATACTTATGGAAGGTGTTGCAGGACAATTTTCCTGAGTTTTGAATTCCTCTTGATGCAGCCCCTCCTAGGAAACTCGTGCTCGTCCTCTGAGTTTCCGAGTGCAGAGACCTCGATGGCAGCTGCAGAAATGAAGGGCTGCGTTGAGTTGTCGAGAAGCAAGAACATAGCCAGCGCCTTGTGTTTGGGAGTCAGCAGCTGCTGGACTTTTGCGATTGCTTTCACTGTGCACTGAATGCCAGGACGGCATGTGCACGTTAAAACAACGAGCTGGGCAAGAGCAGGAAGGGAGCACGGGCATCAGAGAGCATCTGGCATCTTGCCCTGGAAAGGGCAGTGTTTTTGGAGTGTGCAGTAAAATCGTGTTTCTGGACAAGGGAGGCATAAGTGCGCTGCGCTCCTAAGCTATCTCCCTGCGAGACACACTGCCAAAGCTTTTCGCTATGTTGCAGTCTAGTGCAGACGCACACTACGGCTCTCCGGAGCTGTCCGAAGCCAAGCGCCGGTGGCCGGCGTCTTTCGGCTGAAGCAGCGCTTCGGAGCGTACGGCTGCCGCTCCGCTGTTGTGTGCGCGAGGCAGCCGCTTCTCCTGCTCCGGGAGCCGGACAGAGCGGTAGCTTGTACGAGGACGAAGAACGAAGCCGCAGAGCACCGGGCTTCTGCGCGCACCCTAAGGACTGCTAGTGGACCGTAGTGGCCGCTCGCCTGCCTCTTCAATTCCCTTCTTGCATGCTTTATTGAAGGTGTTCCAGGACAATTTTCCTGAGTTTTGAATTCCTCCTGATGCAGCCCCTCCTAGGAAACTCGTGCTCGTCCTCTGAGGCTCCGACATGCAGAGAACTCGATGGCAGCTGCAGAAATGAAGGGCTGCGTTGAGTTGTCGAGAAGCAAGAACGTAGACAAGCGCCTTGTGTTTGGGAGTCAGCAGCTGCTGGACTTTTGCCATTGCTTTCACTGTGCACTGAATGCCCGGACGGCATGTGCACGCTACAACAACGAGCTAGGCAGGAGTGGGCAGAAGAAAAAAGGCTTCAGACAGCAGCTTACATATTACCATGGAAAGGGCAGTGTTTTTGGAGTGTGCAGTAAAATCGTGTTTCTGGACAAGGGAGGCATAAGTGCGCTGCGCTCCTAAGCTATCTCCCTGCGAGACACACTGCCAAAGCTTTTCGCTATGTTGCAGTCTAGTGCAGACGCACACTACGGCTCTCCGGAGCTGTCCGAAGCCAAGCGCCGGTGGCCGGCGTCTTTCGGCTGAAGCAGCGCTTCGGAGCGTACGGCTGCCGCTCCGCTGTTGTGTGCGCGAGGCAGCCGCTTCTCCTGCTCCGGGAGCCGGACAGAGCGGTAGCTTGTACGAGGACGAAGAACGAAGCCGCAGAGCACCGGGCTTTTGCGCGCACCCTAAGGACTGCTAGTGGACCGTGGTGGCCGCTCGCCTGCCTCTTCAATTCCATTCTAGCATACTTATGGAAGGTGTTCCAGGACAATTTTCCCGAGTTTTGAATTCCTCTTGATGCAGCCCCTCCTAGGAAACTCGTGCTCGTCCTCTGAGTTTCCGAGTGCAGAGACCTCGATGGCAGCTGCAGAAATGAAGGGCTGCGTTGAGTTGTCGAGAAGCAAGAACATAGCCAGCGCCTTGTGTTTGGGAGTCAGCAGCTGCTGGACTTTTGCGATTGCTTTCACTGTGCACTGAATGCCAGGACGGCACGTGCACGTTAAAACAACGAGCTGGGCAAGAGCAGGAAGGGAGCACGGCCATCAGAGAGCATCTGGCATCTTGCCCTGGAAAGGGCAGTGTTTTTGGAGTGTGCAGTAAAATCGTGTTTCTGGACAAGGGAGGCATAAGTGCGCTGCGCTCCTAAGCTATCTCCCTGCGAGACACACTGCCAAAGCTTTTCGTTATCATGCAGTCTAGTGCAGACGCACACTACGGCTCTCCGGAGCTGTCCGAAGCCAAGCGCCGGTGGCCGGCGTCTTTCGGCTGAAGCAGCTCTTCGGAGCGTACGGCTGTTGTGTGCGCGAAGCAGCCGCTTCTCCTGCTCCGGGAGCCGGACAGAGCGGTAGCTTGTACGAGGACGAAGAACGAAGCCGCAGAGCACCGGGCTTTTGCGCGCACCCTAAGGACTGCTAGTGGACCGTGGTGGCCGCTCGCCTGCCTCTTCAATTCCATTCTAGCATACTTATGGAAGGTGTTCCAGGACAATTTTCCTGAGTTTTGAATTCCTCTTGATGCAGCCCCTCCTAGGAAACTCGTGCTCGTCCTCTGAGTTTCCGAGTGCAGAGACCTCGATGGCAGCTGCAGAAATGAAGGGCTGCGTTGAGTTGTCGAGAAGCAAGAACATAGCCAGCGCCTTGTGTTTGGGAGTCAGCAGCTGCTGGACTTTTGCGATTGCTTTCACTGTGCACTGAATGCCAGGACGGCATGTGCTAGTTATAACAACGAGCTGGGCAAGAGCAGGAAGGGAGCACGGGCATCAGAGAGCATCTGGCATCTTGCCCTGGAAAGGGCAGTGTTTTTGGAGTGTGCAGTAAAATCGTGTTTCTGGACAAGGGAGGCATAAGTGCGCTGCGCTCCTAAGCTATCTCCCTGCGAGACACACTGCCAAAGCTTTTCGTTATCATGCAGTCTGGTGGAGAGGCACACTACGGCTCTCCGGAGCTGTCCGAAGCCAAGCGCCGGTGGCCGGCGTCTTTCGGCTGAAGCAGCGCTTCGGAGCGTACGGCTGTTGTGTGCGCGAAGCAGCCGCTTCTCCTGCTCCGGGAGCCGGACAGAGCGGTAGCTTGTACGATAGCGAAGAACGAAGCCGCAGAGCACCGGGCTTTTGCGCGCACCCTAAGGGCTGCTAGTGGACCGTGGTGGCCGCTCGCCTGCCTCTTCAATTCCATTCTGGCATACTTATGGAAGGTGTTGCAGGACAATTTTCCTGAGTTTTGAATTCCTCTTGATGCAGCCCCTCCTAGGAAACTCGTGCTCGTCCTCTGAGTTTCCGAGTGCAGAGACCTCGATGGCAGCTGCAGAAATGAAGGGCTGCGTTGAGTTGTCGAGAAGCAAGAACATAGCCAGCGCCTTGTGTTTGGGAGTCAGCAGCTGCTGGACTTTTGCGATTGCTTTCACTGTGCACTGAATGCCAGGACGGCACGTGCACGTTAAAACAACGAGCTGGGCAAGAGCAGGAAGGGAGCACGGCCATCAGAGAGCATCTGGCATCTTGCCCTGGAAAGGGCAGTGTTTTTGGAGTGTGCAGTAAAATCGTGTTTCTGGACAAGGGAGGCATAAGTGCGCTGCGCTCCTAAGCTATCTCCCTGCGAGACACACTGCCAAAGCTTTTCGTTATCATGCAGTCTAGTGCAGACGCACACTACGGCTCTCCGGAGCTGTCCGAAGCCAAGCGCCGGTGGCCGGCGTCTTTCGGCTGAAGCTGCGCTTCGGAGCGTACGGCTGTTGTGTGCGCGAAGCAGCCGCTTCTCCTGCTCCGGGAGCCGGACAGAGCGGTAGCTTGTACGAGGGCGAAGAACGTTGCCGCAGGGAGACGACATTGAGTGCACAGCCTTGGCACTGCTAGAGGACGGCGGCTAACGCTCCCTGCCTCTTCAATGCACTGCTGGCATGCTTTATTGAAGGTGTTCCGAGACAACTTTCCTGGGTTTTGACTTCGTCCTGATGAAGCCCCTCTTGGGAAATTGGTGCTCGTCCCCGAAGGCTCGAGATGCAGAGAACTCGATGGCAGCTGCCGAAATGAAGGACTCCGTTGAAATGTGGAGAAGCAAGAACGTAGACAAGCGCCTTGTGTTTGGGAGTCAGCAGCTGCTGGACTTTTGCGATTGCTTTCACTGTGCACTGAATGCCTGGACGGCATGTGCACGCTACAACAACGAGCTAGGCAGGAGTGGGCAGAAGAAAAAAGGCTTCAGACAGCAGCTTACATATTACCATGGAAAGGGCAGTGTTTTTGGAGTGTGCAGTAAAATCGTGTTTCTGGACAAGGGAGGCATAAGTGCGCTGCGCTCCTAAGCTATCTCCCTGCGAGACACACTGCCAAAGCTTTTCGTTATCATGCAGTCTAGTGCAGACGCACACTACGGCTCTCCGGAGCTGTCCGAAGCCAAGCGCCGGTGGCCGGCGTCTTTCGGCTGAAGCAGCGCTTCGGAGCGTACGGCTGTTGTGTGCGCGAAGCAGCCGCTTCTCCTGCTCCGGGAGCCGGACAGAGCGGTAGCTTGTACGAGGACGAAGAACGAAGCCGCAGAGCACCGGGCTTTTGCGCGCACCCTAAGGACTGCTAGTGGACCGTGGTGGCCGCTCGCCTGCCTCTTCAATTCCATTCTGGCATACTTATGGAAGGTGTTGCAGGACAATTTTCCTGAGTTTTGAATTCCTCTTGATGCAGCCCCTCCTAGGAAACTCGTGCTCGTCCTCTGAGTTTCCGAGTGCAGAGACCTCGATGGCAGCTGCAGAAATGAAGGGCTGCGTTGAGTTGTCGAGAAGCAAGAACATAGCCAGCGCCTTGTGTTTGGGAGTCAGCAGCTGCTGGACTTTTGCGATTGCTTTCACTGTGCACTGAATGCCAGGACGGCACGTGCACGTTAAAACAACGAGCTGGGCAAGAGCAGGAAGGGAGCACGGGCATCAGAGAGCATCTGGCATCTTGCCCTGGAAAGGGCAGTGTTTTTGGAGTGTGCAGTAAAATCGTGTTTCTGGACAAGGGAGGCATAAGTGCGCTGCGCTCCTAAGCTATCTCCCTGCGAGACACACTGCCAAAGCTTTTCGTTATCATGCAGTCTAGTGCAGACGCACACTACGGCTCTCCGGAGCTGTCCGAAGCCAAGCGCCGGTGGCCGGCGTCTTTCGGCTGAAGCAGCGCTTCGGAGCGTACGGCTGTTGTGTGCGCGAAGCAGCCGCTTCTCCTGCTCCGGGAGCCGGACAGAGCGGTAGCTTGTACGAGGACGAAGAACGAAGCCGCAGAGCACCGGGCTTTTGCGCGCACCCTAAGGACTGCTAGTGGACCGTGGTGGCCGCTCGCCTGCCTCTTCAATTCCATTCTAGCATACTTATGGAAGGTGTTCCAGGACAATTTTCCTGAGTTTTGAATTCCTCTTGATGCAGCCCCTCCTAGGAAACTCGTGCTCGTCCTCTGAGTTTCCGAGTGCAGAGACCTCGATGGCAGCTGCAGAAATGAAGGGCTGCGTTGAGTTGTCGAGAAGCAAGAACATAGCCAGCGCCTTGTGTTTGGGAGTCAGCAGCTGCTGGACTTTTGCGATTGCTTTCACTGTGCACTGAATGCCAGGACGGCATGTGCTAGTTATAACAACGAGCTGGGCAAGAGCAGGAAGGGAGCACGGGCATCAGAGAGCATCTGGCATCTTGCCCTGGAAAGGGCAGTGTTTTTGGAGTGTGCAGTAAAATCGTGTTTCTGGACAAGGGAGGCATAAGTGCGCTGCGCTCCTAAGCTATCTCCCTGCGAGACACACTGCCAAAGCTTTTCGTTATCATGCAGTCTGGTGGAGAGGCACACTACGGCTCTCCGGAGCTGTCCGAAGCCAAGCGCCGGTGGCCGGCGTCTTTCGGCTGAAGCAGCGCTTCGGAGCGTACGGCTGTTGTGTGCGCGAAGCAGCCGCTTCTCCTGCTCCGGGAGCCGGACAGAGCGGTAGCTTGTACGAGGGCGAAGAACGAAGCCGCAGAGCACCGGGCTTTTGCGCGCACCCTAAGGGCTGCTAGTGGACCGTGGTGGCCGCTCGCCTGCCTCTTCAATTCCATTCTGGCATACTTATGGAAGGTGTTGCAGGACAATTTTCCTGAGTTTTGAATTCCTCTTGATGCAGCCCCTCCTAGGAAACTCGTGCTCGTCCTCTGAGTTTCCGAGTGCAGAGACCTCGATGGCAGCTGCAGAAATGAAGGGCTGCGTTGAGTTGTCGAGAAGCAAGAACATAGCCAGCGCCTTGTGTTTGGGAGTCAGCAGCTGCTGGACTTTTGCGATTGCTTTCACTGTGCACTGAATGCCAGGACGGCATGTGCACGTTAAAACAACGAGCTGGGCAAGAGCAGGAAGGGAGCACGGGCATCAGAGAGCATCTGGCATCTTGCCCTGGAAAGGGCAGTGTTTTTGGAGTGTGCAGTAAAATCGTGTTTCTGGACAAGGGAGGCATAAGTGCGCTGCGCTCCTAAGCTATCTCCCTGCGAGACACACTGCCAAAGCTTTTCGTTATCATGCAGTCTAGTGCAGACGCACACTACGGCTCTCCGGAGCTGTCCGAAGCCAAGCGCCGGTGGCCGGCGTCTTTCGGCTGAAGCTGCGCTTCGGAGCGTACGGCTGTTGTGTGCGCGAAGCAGCCGCTTCTCCTGCTCCGGGAGCCGGACAGAGCGGTAGCTTGTACGAGGGCGAAGAACGTTGCCGCAGGGAGACGACATTGAGTGCACAGCCTTGGCACTGCTAGAGGACGGCGGCTAACGCTCCCTGCCTCTTCAATGCACTGCTGGCATGCTTTATTGAAGGTGTTCCGAGACAACTTTCCTGGGTTTTGACTTCGTCCTGATGAAGCCCCTCTTGGGAAATTGGTGCTCGTCCCCGAAGGCTCGAGATGCAGAGAACTCGATGGCAGCTGCCGAAATGAAGGACTCCGTTGAAATGTGGAGAAGCAAGAACGTAGACAAGCGCCTTGTGTTTGGGAGTCAGCAGCTGCTGGACTTTTGCGATTGCTTTCACTGTGCACTGAATGCCTGGACGGCATGTGCACGCTACAACAACGAGCTAGGCAGGAGTGGGCAGAAGAAAAAAGGCTTCAGACAGCAGCTTACATATTACCATGGAAAGGGCAGTGTTTTTGGAGTGTGCAGTAAAATCGTGTTTCTGGACAAGGGAGGCATAAGTGCGCTGCGCTCCTAAGCTATCTCCCTGCGAGACACACTGCCAAAGCTTTTCGTTATCATGCAGTCTAGTGCAGACGCACACTACGGCTCTCCGGAGCTGTCCGAAGCCAAGCGCCGGTGGCCGGCGTCTTTCGGCTGAAGCAGCGCTTCGGAGCGTACGGCTGTTGTGTGCGCGAAGCAGCCGCTTCTCCTGCTCCGGGAGCCGGACAGAGCGGTAGCTTGTACGAGGACGAAGAACGAAGCCGCAGAGCACCGGGCTTTTGCGCGCACCCTAAGGACTGCTAGTGGACCGTGGTGGCCGCTCGCCTGCCTCTTCAATTCCATTCTAGCATACTTATGGAAGGTGTTGCAGGACAATTTTCCTGAGTTTTGAATTCCTCTTGATGCAGCCCCTCCTAGGAAACTCGTGCTCGTCCTCTGAGTTTCCGAGTGCAGAGACCTCGATGGCAGCTGCAGAAATGAAGGGCTGCGTTGAGTTGTCGAGAAGCAAGAACATAGCCAGCGCCTTGTGTTTGGGAGTCAGCAGCTGCTGGACTTTTGCGATTGCTTTCACTGTGCACTGAATGCCAGGACGGCACGTGCACGTTAAAACAACGAGCTGGGCAAGAGCAGGAAGGGAGCACGGCCATCAGAGAGCATCTGGCATCTTGCCCTGGAAAGGGCAGTGTTTTTGGAGTGTGCAGTAAAATCGTGTTTCTGGACAAGGGAGGCATAAGTGCGCTGCGCTCCTAAGCTATCTCCCTGCGAGACACACTGCCAAAGCTTTTCGTTATCATGCAGTCTAGTGCAGACGCACACTACGGCTCTCCGGAGCTGTCCGAAGCCAAGCGCCGGTGGCCGGCGTCTTTCGGCTGAAGCAGCGCTTCGGAGCGTACGGCTGCCGCTCCGCTGTTGTGTGCGCGAGGCAGCCGCTTCTCCTGCTCCGGGAGCCGGACAGAGCGGTAGCTCGTACGAGGACGAAGAACGAAGCCGCAGAGCACCGGGCTTTTGCGCGCACCCTAAGGGCTGCTAGTGGACCGTGGTGGCCGCTCGCCTGCCTCTTCAATTCCATTCTGGCATACTTATGGAAGGTGTTGCAGGACAATTTTCCTGAGTTTTGAATTCCTCTTGATGCAGCCCCTCCTAGGAAACTCGTGCTCCTCCTCTGAGTTTCCGAGTGCAGAGACCTCGATGGCAGCTGCAGAAATGAAGGGCTGCGTTGAGTTGTCGAGAAGCAAGAACATAGCCAGCGCCTTGTGTTTGGGAGTCAGCAGCTGCTGGACTTTTGCGATTGCTTTCACTGTGCACTGAATGCCAGGACGGCATGTGCACGTTAAAACAACGAGCTGGGCAAGAGCAGGAAGGGAGCACGGGCATCAGAGAGCATCTGGCATCTTGCCCTGGAAAGGGCAGTGTTTTTGGAGTGTGCAGTAAAATCGTGTTTCTGGACAAGGGAGGCATAAGTGCGCTGCGCTCCTAAGCTATCTCCCTGCGAGACACACTGCCAAAGCTTTTCGTTATCATGCAGTCTAGTGCAGACGCACACTACGGCTCTCCGGAGCTGTCCGAAGCCAAGCGCCGGTGGCCGGCGTCTTTCGGCTGAAGCAGCTCTTCGGAGCGTACGGCTGTTGTGTGCGCGAAGCAGCCGCTTCTCCTGCTCCGGGAGCCGGACAGAGCGGTAGCTTGTACGAGGACGAAGAACGAAGCCGCAGAGCACCGGGCTTTTGCGCGCACCCTAAGGACTGCTAGTGGACCGTGGTGGCCGCTCGCCTGCCTCTTCAATTCCATTCTAGCATACTTATGGAAGGTGTTCCAGGACAATTTTCCTGAGTTTTGAATTCCTCTTGATGCAGCCCCTCCTAGGAAACTCGTGCTCGTCCTCTGAGTTTCCGAGTGCAGAGACCTCGATGGCAGCTGCAGAAATGAAGGGCTGCGTTGAGTTGTCGAGAAGCAAGAACATAGCCAGCGCCTTGTGTTTGGGAGTCAGCAGCTGCTGGACTTTTGCGATTGCTTTCACTGTGCACTGAATGCCAGGACGGCATGTGCTAGTTATAACAACGAGCTGGGCAAGAGCAGGAAGGGAGCACGGGCATCAGAGAGCATCTGGCATCTTGCCCTGGAAAGGGCAGTGTTTTTGGAGTGTGCAGTAAAATCGTGTTTCTGGACAAGGGAGGCATAAGTGCGCTGCGCTCCTAAGCTATCTCCCTGCGAGACACACTGCCAAAGCTTTTCGTTATCATGCAGTCTGGTGGAGAGGCACACTACGGCTCTCCGGAGCTGTCCGAAGCCAAGCGCCGGTGGCCGGCGTCTTTCGGCTGAAGCAGCGCTTCGGAGCGTACGGCTGTTGTGTGCGCGAAGCAGCCGCTTCTCCTGCTCCGGGAGCCGGACAGAGCGGTAGCTTGTACGAGGGCGAAGAACGAAGCCGCAGAGCACCGGGCTTTTGCGCGCACCCTAAGGGCTGCTAGTGGACCGTGGTGGCCGCTCGCCTGCCTCTTCAATTCCATTCTGGCATACTTATGGAAGGTGTTGCAGGACAATTTTCCTGAGTTTTGAATTCCTCTTGATGCAGCCCCTCCTAGGAAACTCGTGCTCGTCCTCTGAGTTTCCGAGTGCAGAGACCTCGATGGCAGCTGCAGAAATGAAGGGCTGCGTTGAGTTGTCGAGAAGCAAGAACATAGCCAGCGCCTTGTGTTTGGGAGTCAGCAGCTGCTGGACTTTTGCGATTGCTTTCACTGTGCACTGAATGCCAGGACGGCATGTGCACGTTAAAACAACGAGCTGGGCAAGAGCAGGAAGGGAGCACGGGCATCAGAGAGCATCTGGCATCTTGCCCTGGAAAGGGCAGTGTTTTTGGAGTGTGCAGTAAAATCGTGTTTCTGGACAAGGGAGGCATAAGTGCGCTGCGCTCCTAAGCTATCTCCCTGCGAGACACACTGCCAAAGCTTTTCGTTATCATGCAGTCTAGTGCAGACGCACACTACGGCTCTCCGGAGCTGTCCGAAGCCAAGCGCCGGTGGCCGGCGTCTTTCGGCTGAAGCTGCGCTTCGGAGCGTACGGCTGTTGTGTGCGCGAAGCAGCCGCTTCTCCTGCTCCGGGAGCCGGACAGAGCGGTAGCTTGTACGAGGGCGAAGAACGTTGCCGCAGGGAGACGACATTGAGTGCACAGCCTTGGCACTGCTAGAGGACGGCGGCTAACGCTCCCTGCCTCTTCAATGCACTGCTGGCATGCTTTATTGAAGGTGTTCCGAGACAACTTTCCTGGGTTTTGACTTCGTCCTGATGAAGCCCCTCTTGGGAAATTGGTGCTCGTCCCCGAAGGCTCGAGATGCAGAGAACTCGATGGCAGCTGCCGAAATGAAGGACTCCGTTGAAATGTGGAGAAGCAAGAACGTAGACAAGCGCCTTGTGTTTGGGAGTCAGCAGCTGCTGGACTTTTGCGATTGCTTTCACTGTGCACTGAATGCCTGGACGGCATGTGCACGCTACAACAACGAGCTAGGCAGGAGTGGGCAGAAGAAAAAAGGCTTCAGACAGCAGCTTACATATTACCATGGAAAGGGCAGTGTTTTTGGAGTGTGCAGTAAAATCGTGTTTCTGGACAAGGGAGGCATAAGTGCGCTGCGCTCCTAAGCTATCTCCCTGCGAGACACACTGCCAAAGCTTTTCGTTATCATGCAGTCTAGTGCAGACGCACACTACGGCTCTCCGGAGCTGTCCGAAGCCAAGCGCCGGTGGCCGGCGTCTTTCGGCTGAAGCAGCGCTTCGGAGCGTACGGCTGTTGTGTGCGCGAAGCAGCCGCTTCTCCTGCTCCGGGAGCCGGACAGAGCGGTAGCTTGTACGAGGGCGAAGAACGAAGCCGCAGAGCACCGGGCTTTTGCGCGCACCCTAAGGACTGCTAGTGGACCGTGGTGGCCGCTCGCCTGCCTCTTCAATTCCATTCTAGCATACTTATGGAAGGTGTTGCAGGACAATTTTCCTGAGTTTTGAATTCCTCTTGATGCAGCCCCTCCTAGGAAACTCGTGCTCGTCCTCTGAGTTTCCGAGTGCAGAGACCTCGATGGCAGCTGCAGAAATGAAGGGCTGCGTTGAGTTGTCGAGAAGCAAGAACATAGCCAGCGCCTTGTGTTTGGGAGTCAGCAGCTGCTGGACTTTTGCGATTGCTTTCACTGTGCACTGAATGCCAGGACGGCACGTGCACGTTAAAACAACGAGCTGGGCAAGAGCAGGAAGGGAGCACGGCCATCAGAGAGCATCTGGCATCTTGCCCTGGAAAGGGCAGTGTTTTTGGAGTGTGCAGTAAAATCGTGTTTCTGGACAAGGGAGGCATAAGTGCGCTGCGCTCCTAAGCTATCTCCCTGCGAGACACACTGCCAAAGCTTTTCGTTATCATGCAGTCTAGTGCAGACGCACACTACGGCTCTCCGGAGCTGTCCGAAGCCAAGCGCCGGTGGCCGGCGTCTTTCGGCTGAAGCAGCGCTTCGGAGCGTACGGCTGCCGCTCCGCTGTTGTGTGCGCGAGGCAGCCGCTTCTCCTGCTCCGGGAGCCGGACAGAGCGGTAGCTCGTACGAGGACGAAGAACGAAGCCGCAGAGCACCGGGCTTTTGCGCGCACCCTAAGGGCTGCTAGTGGACCGTGGTGGCCGCTCGCCTGCCTCTTCAATTCCATTCTGGCATACTTATGGAAGGTGTTGCAGGACAATTTTCCTGAGTTTTGAATTCCTCTTGATGCAGCCCCTCCTAGGAAACTCGTGCTCCTCCTCTGAGTTTCCGAGTGCAGAGACCTCGATGGCAGCTGCAGAAATGAAGGGCTGCGTTGAGTTGTCGAGAAGCAAGAACATAGCCAGCGCCTTGTGTTTGGGAGTCAGCAGCTGCTGGACTTTTGCGATTGCTTTCACTGTGCACTGAATGCCAGGACGGCACGTGCACGTTAAAACAACGAGCTGGGCAAGAGCAGGAAGGGAGCACGGCCATCAGAGAGCATCTGGCATCTTGCCCTGGAAAGGGCAGTGTTTTTGGAGTGTGCAGTAAAATCGTGTTTCTGGACAAGGGAGGCATAAGTGCGCTGCGCTCCTAAGCTATCTCCCTGCGAGACACACTGCCAAAGCTTTTCGTTATCATGCAGTCTAGTGCAGACGCACACTACGGCTCTCCGGAGCTGTCCGAAGCCAAGCGCCGGTGGCCGGCGTCTTTCGGCTGAAGCAGCGCTTCGGAGCGTACGGCTGCCGCTCCGCTGTTGTGTGCGCGAGGCAGCCGCTTCTCCTGCTCCGGGAGCCGGACAGAGCGGTAGCTTGTACGAGGACGAAGAACGAAGCCGCAGAGCACCGGGCTTTTGCGCGCACCCTAAGGGCTGCTAGTGGACCGTGGTGGCCGCTCGCCTGCCTCTTCAATTCCATTCTGGCATACTTATGGAAGGTGTTGCAGGACAATTTTCCTGAGTTTTGAATTCCTCTTGATGCAGCCCCTCCTAGGAAACTAGTGCTCCTCCTCTGAGTTTCCGAGTGCAGAGACCTCGATGGCAGCTGCAGAAATGAAGGGCTGCGTTGAGTTGTCGAGAAGCAAGAACATAGCCAGCGCCTTGTGTTTGGGAGTCAGCAGCTGCTGGACTTTTGCGATTGCTTTCACTGTGCACTGAATGCCAGGACGGCATGTGCACGTTAAAACAACGAGCTGGGCAAGAGCAGGAAGGGAGCACGGGCATCAGAGAGCATCTGGCATCTTGCCCTGGAAAGGGCAGTGTTTTTGGAGTGTGCAGTAAAATCGTGTTTCTGGACAAGGGAGGCATAAGTGCGCTGCGCTCCTAAGCTATCTCCCTGCGAGACACACTGCCAAAGCTTTTCGTTATCATGCAGTCTAGTGCAGACGCACACTACGGCTCTCCGGAGCTGTCCGAAGCCAAGCGCCGGTGGCCGGCGTCTTTCGGCTGAAGCTGCGCTTCGGAGCGTACGGCTGTTGTGTGCGCGAAGCAGCCGCTTCTCCTGCTCCGGGAGCCGGACAGAGCGGTAGCTTGTACGAGGGCGAAGAACGTTGCCGCAGGGAGACGACATTGAGTGCACAGCCTTGGCACTGCTAGAGGACGGTGGCTAACGCTCCCTGCCTCTTCAATGCACTGCTGGCATGCTTTATTGAAGGTGTTCCGAGACAACTTTCCTGGGTTTTGACTTCGTCCTGATGAAGCCCCTCTTGGGAAATTGGTGCTCGTCCCCGAAGGCTCGAGATGCAGAGAACTCGATGGCAGCTGCCGAAATGAAGGACTCCGTTGAAATGTGGAGAAGCAAGAACGTAGACAAGCGCCTTGTGTTTGGGAGTCAGCAGCTGCTGGACTTTTGCGATTGCTTTCACTGTGCACTGAATGCCTGGACGGCATGTGCACGCTACAACAACGAGCTAGGCAGGAGTGGGCAGAAGAAAAAAGGCTTCAGACAGCAGCTTACATATTACCATGGAAAGGGCAGTGTTTTTGGAGTGTGCAGTAAAATCGTGTTTCTGGACAAGGGAGGCATAAGTGCGCTGCGCTCCTAAGCTATCTCCCTGCGAGACACACTGCCAAAGCTTTTCGTTATCATGCAGTCTGGTGCAGACGCACACTACGGCTCTCCGGAGCTGTCCGAAGCCAAGCGCCGGTGGCCGGCGTCTTTCGGCTGAAGCAGCGCTTCGGAGCGTACGGCTGTTGTGTGCGCGAAGCAGCCGCTTCTCCTGCTCCGGGAGCCGGACAGAGCGGTAGCTTGTACGAGGGCGAAGAACGAAGCCGCAGAGCACCGGGCTTTTGCGCGCACCCTAAGGACTGCTAGTGGACCGTGGTGGCCGCTCGCCTGCCTCTTCAATTCCATTCTAGCATACTTATGGAAGGTGTTCCAGGACAATTTTCCCGAGTTTTGAATTCCTCTTGATGCAGCCCCTCCTAGGAAACTCGTGCTCCTCCTCTGAGTTTCCGAGTGCAGAGACCTCGATGGCAGCTGCAGAAATGAAGGGCTGCGTTGAGTTGTCGAGAAGCAAGAACATAGCCAGCGCCTTGTGTTTGGGAGTCAGCAGCTGCTGGACGTTTCCGATTGCTTTCACTGTGCACTGAATGCCAGGACGGCATGTGCACGTTATAACAACGAGCTGGGCAAAGAGTAACCGAAAGATCACGGCCGTCAGAAAGAAGCTTAATATTGCCCTGGAAAGGGCAGTGTTTTTGGAGTGTGCAGTAAAATCGTGTTTCTGGACAAGGGAGGCATAAGTGCGCTGCGCTCCTAAGCTATCTCCCTGCGAGACACACTGCCAAAGCCTTTCGTTATCATGCAGTCTAGTGCAGACGCACACTACGGCTCTCCGGAGCTGTCCGAAGCCAAGCGCCGGTGGCCGGCGTCTTTCGGCTGAAGCAGCGCTTCGGAGCGTACGGCTGCCGCTCCGCTGTTGTGTGCGCGAAGCAGCCGCTTCTCCTGCTCCGGGAGCCGGACAGAGCGGTAGATTGTACGAGGACGAAGAACGAAGCCGCAGAGCACCGGGCTTCTGCGCGCACCCTAAGGACTGCTAGTGGACCGTGGTAGCCGCTCGCCTGCCTCTTCAATTCCCTTCTTGCATGCTTTATTGAAGGTGTTCCAGGACAATTTTCCTAAGTTTTGAATTCGTCCTGCTGCAGCCCTTCCTGGGAAACTCCTTCTCCTCCTTTGAGGCTCCACTATGCAGAGACCTCGATGGCAGCTGCAGAAATGAAGGGCTGCGTTGAGTTGTCGAGAAGCAAGAACATAGCCAGCGCCTTGTGTTTGGGAGTCAGCAGCTGCTGGACTTTTGCGATTGCTTTCACTGTGCACTGAATGCCAGGACGGCATGTGCACGTTAAAACAACGAGCTGGGCAAGAGCAGGAAGGGAGCACGGCCATCAGAGAGCATCTGGCATCTTGCCCTGGAAAGGGCAGTGTTTTTGGAGTGTGCAGTAAAATCGTGTTTCTGGACAAGGGAGGCATAAGTGCGCTGCGCTCCTAAGCTATCTCCCTGCGAGACACACTGCCAAAGCCTTTCGTTATCATGCAGTCTAGTGCAGACGCACACTACGGCTCTCCGGAGCTGTCCGAAGCCAAGCGCCGGTGGCCGGCGTCTTTCGGCTGAAGCTTCGCTTCGGAGCGTACGGCTGTTGTGTGCGCGAAGCAGCCGCTTCTCCTGCTCCGGGAGCCGGACAGAGCGGTTAGCTTGTACGATAGCGAAGAACGAAGCCGCAGAGCACCGGGCTTTTGCGCGCACCCTAAGGGCTGCTAGTGGACCGTGGTGGCCGCTCGCCTGCCTCTTCAATTCCATTCTAGCATACTTATGGAAGGTGTTCCAGGACAATTTTCCTGAGTTTTGAATTCGTCCTGATGCAGCCCTTCCTGGGAAACTCCTTCTCCTCCTTTGAGGCTCCACTATGCAGAGACTTCGATGGCAACTGCAGAAATGAAGGGCTGCGTTGAGTTGTCGAGAAGCAAGAGCATAGCCAGCGCCTTGTCAGCAGCTGCTGGACTTTTGCGATTGCTTTCACTGTGCACTGAATGCCAGGACGGCACGTACACGCTACAACAACGAGCTGGGCAACAGGAGCCGAAAGATCACGGCCGTCAGACAGCAGCTTAATATTGCCCTGGAAAGGGCAGTGTTTTTGGAGTGTGCAGTAAAATCGTGTTTCTGGACAAGGGAGGCATAAGTGCGCTGCGCTCCTAAGCTATCTCCCTGCGAGACACACTGCCAAAGCCTTTCGTTATCATGCAGTCTAGTGCAGACGCACACTACGGCTCTCCGGAGCTGTCCGAAGCCAAGCGCCGGTGGCCGGCGTCTTTCGGCTGAAGCTGCGCTTCGGAGCGTACGGCTGCCGCTCCGCTCTTGTGTGCGCGAAGCGGCCGCTTCTCCTGCTCCGGGAGCCGGACAGAGCGGTAGCTTGTACGAGGGCGAAGAACGTTGCCGCAGGGAGGCGACATTGTCAGCACAGCCTTGGCACTGCGAAAGGACGGTGGCTAAAGCTCCCTTCCTTTTCAATGCACTGCTGGCATGCTTTATTGAAGGTGTTCCGAGAAACTTTCCTGGGTTTGACTTCGTCCTGATGCAGGAGGTGGAATCAGATGGTGTTTGGGATACTTCCTTCGATGTTTGGATATCTTAAGGTCGGCCATCAGCTGAAGGACAGGGGCCTCTAGACACATACTCTGTCCCTTTTCCCTGACATTTAAAACACACCAGTCCAGGTTCCTGATGTCAGTGTGTAGGGCTCACTTGGGTCTATCTGGGCAGTACAAGTATGAGATGGGGACAACTTCAGTCTGGGGTCCATCCTTCAATATAAGGATTTTTTGCATTCTGGCCCCAGCCCAGGGCCAGGGGCCCCAGGGCACATCCTTTGGCCATTTTCCCTGGGAAAGAATACTCAGCAGTCCAGGTTGCTGATGTCAGTTTGTAGGGCTCCCTTGGGTCTATCTGGGCAGCACAACTTTGAGGAGGGGACAACTTAGGTCTGCGATCCATCCTTCGACATAAGGATTCTTTGCAGTTAGGTCCCAGCCGAGTGCCAGCGGCCCTTGGGCACATCCTTTGGCCATTTTCCCTGGGAAAGAAAGCTCACCAGTCCAGGTTCCTGATGTCAGTTTGTAGGGCTCCCTTGGGTCTAACAGGGCAGCAGAAGATTTAGGAGGGGACAACTTTGGTCTGTGATCCATCCTTCGATATAGGGATTCTTTACAGACAAGTCCGAGCCCAGGGCCAGGGGCCCTTGGGCACATCCTTTGGCCATTTTCCCTGGGAAAGAAAACTCACCAGTCCAGGTTGCTGATGCCAGTTTGTAGGGCTCACTTGGGTCTATCTGGGTAGCACAACTTTCAGGAGGGGACAACTTCGGTCTGGGGTGCGTCCTTCGATATAAGGATTTTTAGCAGTCAGGTCCCAGCCCAGTGCCAGGGTCCCCGGGGCACATCCTTTGGCCATTTTCCCTGGGAAAGAAAACTCACCAGTCCAGGTTCCTGATGTCACTTTGTAGGGCTCCCTTGGTTCTATCAAGGCAGCAGAAATTTGAGGAGCGGACAAGTTTGGTCTGCGATCCACCCTTCGATATAGGGATTCTTTGCAGTCAGGTCCCAGCCGAGTGCCAGGGGCCCCAGGGAACATCCTTTGGCCATTTTCCCTGGGAAAGAAAATTCACCAGTCCAGGTTGCTGATGTCAGTTTGTAGGGCTCCCTTGGGTCTAACAGGGCAGCACAAGTTTTAGGAGGGGACAACTTCGGTCTGGGGTCCATCCTTCGATATAGGGATTATTTACAGTCAGGACCCAGCCAGGGGCCAGGGGCCCCTGGGCACATGCTTTGGCCATTTTCCCTGGGAAAGAAAATTCACCAGTCCAGGTTCCTGATGTCAGTTTGTAGGGCCCCCTTGGGTCTATCAGGGCAGCACAAGTTTGAGTAGGGGACAACTTCAGTCTGGGTTCCATCCTTCGATATAAGGATTATTTGCAATCAGGACCCAGCCCAGTGCCAGGGTCCTCTGGGCACATCCTTTGGCCATTTTCCCTGGAAAAGAAAATTCACCAGTCCAGGTTGCTGATGTCAGTTTGTAGGGCTCCCTTGGTTCTATCAGGGCAGCACAAGTATGAGATCGGGACAACTTCAGTCTGGGGTGCGTCCTTCGATATAAGGATTTTTAGCAGTCAGGCCCCAGCCAAGGGCCAGGGGCTCCTGGGCACATCCTTTGGCCATTTTCCCTGGGAAAGAAAACTCACCAGTCCAGGTTGCTGATGTTAGTTTGTAGGGCTCCCTTGGGTCTAACAGGGCAGCAGAAGTTTTAGGAGGGGACAACTTCGGTGTGGGGTCCATCCTTCGATATAAGGATTTTTAGCAGTCAGGTCCCAGCCCAGTGCCAGGGTCCCCGGGGCACATCCTTTGGCCATTTTCCCTGGGAAAGAAAACTCACCAGTCCAGGTTCCTGATGTCAGTTTGTAGGGCTCCCTTAGGTCTATCAGGGCCGCACAAATTTGAGGTGGGGACAACTTCGGTGTGGGGTCCATCCTTCGATATAAGGATTTTTTGCAGTGAGGACCCTGCCCAGGCCCAAGGGCCCCTGGGCACAACCTTTTTCCATTTTCCCTGGGAAAGAAAACTCAGCAGTCCATGTTGATGATGTCAGTTTGTAGGGCTCCCTTGGGTCTATCAGGACAGCACAAGTTTGAGGTGGGGACAACTTCGGTGTGGGGTCCATCCTTCGATATAAGGATTCTTTGCAGTCAGGGCCAGGGGCCCCTGGGCACATCCTTTGGCCATTTTCCCCGGGATAGAAAACTCAGCAGTCCAGGTTCCTGATGTCAGTTTGTAGGGCTCCCTTGGGTCTATCAGGGCAGCACAAGTTTGAGGTGGGGACAATTTCGGTGTGGGGTCCATCCTTCGATAAAAGGATTTTTTGAAGTCAGGGCCAGGGGCCCCCGGGCACATCCTTTTGCCATTTTCCCTGGGAAAGAAAACTCACCAGTCCAGGTTGCTGATGTCAGTTTGTAGGGCTCCCTTGGGTCTATCAGGGCAGCACAAATTTGAGGTGGGGACAACTTCGGTGTGGGGTCCATCTTTCGATATAAGGATTTTTTGCATTCAGGTCCCAGCCCAGTGCCAGGGTCCCGAGGGCACATCCTTTGGCCATTTTCCGTGGAAAAGAAAACTCACCAGTCCAGGTTGCTGATGTCAGTTTGTAGAGCTCCCTTGGGTCTATCTGGGCAGCAGAAATTTGAGGAGCAAACAATCTTGGTCTGCGATCCATCCTTCGATATTGGGATTATTTGCAGTCAGGTGTCAGCCGAGTGCCAGGGGCCCCAGGAAACATCCTTTGGCCATTTTCCCTGGGAAAGAACACTCACCAGTCCAGGTTCCTGATGTCAGTTTGTAGGGCTCTCTTGGGTCTATCAGGGCAGCACAAGTATGAGATGGGGACAACTTCAGTCTGGTATCCATCCTTCGATATAAGGATTCTTTGAAGTCAAGGCCCAGCCGAGAGCCATGGGCCCCTGGGCACATTCTTTGGCCATTTTCCCTGGGAAAGAACACTCACCAGTCCAGGTTCCTGATGTCAGTTTGTAGGGCTCCCTTGGGTCTATCAGGGCAGCACAAGTTTGAGGTGGGGACAACTTCGGTGTGGGGTCCATCCTTCGATATAAGGATTCTTTGCAGTGAGGACCCTGCCCAGGGCCAGGGGCCCCTGGGCACATCCTTTTTCCATTTTCCCTGGGAAAGAAAACTCACCAGTCCAGGTTGCTGATGTCAGTTTGTAGGGCTCCCTTGGGTCTATCAGGGCAGCACAAGTTTGAGGTGGGGACAACTTCGGTGTGGGGTCCATCCTTCGATATAAGGAGGTTTTGCAGTCAGGGCCAGGGTCCCCTGGGCACATCCTTTGGCCATTTTCCCTGGGAAAGAAAACTCACCAGTCCAGGTTCCTGATGTCAGTTTGTAGGGCTCCCTTGGGTCTATCAGGGCAGCACAAGTTTGAGGTGGGGACAACTTCGGTGTGCGGTCCATCGTTCGATATAAGGATTTTTTGAAGTCAGGGCCAGGTGCCCCCGGGCACATCCTTTGGCCATTTTCCCTGGGAAAGAAAACTCACCAGTCCAGGTTCCTGATGTCAGTTTGTAGGGCTCCCTTGGGTCTATCTGGGCAGCACAAGTTTGAGGTGGGGACAACTTCGGTGTGGGGTCCATCCTTCGATATAAGGATTTTTAGCAGTGAGGACCCAGCCCAGTGCCAGGGTCCCCAGGGCACATCCTTTGGCCATTTTCCCTGGAAAAGAAAACTCACCAGTCCAGGTTCCTGATGTCAGTTTGTAGGGCTCCCTTGGGTCTATCTGGGCAGCAGAAATTTGAGGAGCGGACAACTTTGGTCTGTTATCCATCCTTCGATATAAGGATTCTTTTCAGTCAGGTCCCAGCCGAGTGCCAGGGGCCCCAGGGAACATCCTTTGGCCATTTTCCCTGGGAAAGAAAACTCACCAGTCCAGGTTCCTGATGTCAGTTTGTAGGGCTCCCTTGGGTCTATCAGGGCAGCACAAGTTTGAGGTGGGGACAACTTCGGTGTGGGGTCCATCCTTCGATATAAGGATTCTTTGAAGTCAAGGCCCAGCCGAGAGCCATGGGCCCCTGGGCACATTCTGTGGCCATTTTCCCTGGGAAAGAACACTCACCAGTCCAGGTTCCTGATGTCACTTTGTAGGGCTCCCTTGGGTCTATCAGGGCAGCACAAGTTTGAGGTGGGGACAATTTCGGTGTGGGGTCCATCCTTCGATATAAGGATTTTTTGCAGTGAGGACCGTGCCCAGTGCCAGGGGCCCCTGGGCACATCCTTCTTCCTTTTTCCCTGGGAAAGAAAACTCAGCAGTCCAGGTTCCTGATGTCAGTTTGTAGGGCTCCCTTGGGTCTATCAGGGCACCAAAAGTTTGAGGTGGGGACAACTTCGGTGTGGGGTCCATCCTTCGATATAAGGATTCTTTGCAGTGAGGACCCTGCCCAGGGCGAGGGGCCCCTGGGCACATCCTTTTTCCATTTTCCCTGGGAAAGAAAACTCAGCAGTCCAGGTTCCTGATGTCAGTTTGTAGGGCTCCCTTGGGTCTATCAGGGCACCACAAATTTGAGGTTGGGACAACTTCGGTGTGGGGTGCATCCTTCGATATAAGGATTTTTTTCAGTGAGGACCCTGCCCAGGGCCAGGGGCCCCTGGGCACAACCTTTTTCCATTTTCCCTGGGAAAGAAAACTCACCAGTCCAGGTTGCTGATGTCAGTTTGTAGGGCTCCCTTGGGTCTATCAGGGCAGCACAATTTTGAGGTGGGGACAACTTCGGTGTGGGGTCCATCCTTCGATATAAGGATTTTTTGCAGTGAGGACCGTGCCCAGGGCCAGGGGCCCCTGGGCACATCCTTTTTCCGTTTTCCCTGGGAAAGAAAGCTCAGCAGTCCATGCTGATGATGTCAGTTTGTAGGGCTCCCTTGGGTCTATCAGGGCAGCACAAGTTTGAGGTGGGGACAACTTCGGTGTGGGGTCCATCCTTCGATATAAGGATTTTTTGCAGTCAGGGCCAGGGGCCCCCAGGCACATCCTTTGGCCATTTTCCCTGGGAAAGAAAACTCACCAGTCCAGGTTCCTGATGTCAGTTTGTAGGGCTCCCTTGGGTCTATAAGGGCAGCACAAGTTTGAGGTGGGGACAACTTCGGTGTGGGGTCCATCCTTCGATATAAGGATTTTTTGCAGTCAGGGCCAGGGGCCCCCGGGCACACCCTTTGGCCATTTTCCCTGGGAAAGAAAATTCACCAGTCCAGGTTGCTGATGTCAGTTTGTAGGGCTCCCTTGGGTCTATCAGGGCAGCACAAATTTGAGGTGGGGACAACTTCGGTGTGGAGTCCATCCTTCGATATAAGGAATTTTTGCATTCAGGTCCCAGCCCAGTGCCAGGGTCCCGAGGGCACATCCTTTGGCCATTTTCCCTGGAAAAGAAAACTCACCAGTCCAGGTTCCTGATGTCAGTTTGTAGGGCTCCCGTGGGTCTATCGGGGCAGCAGTAATTTGAGGAGGAAACAATTTTGGTCTGCGATCCATCCTTCGATATTGGGATTCTTTGCAGTCAGGTGTCTGCCGAGTGCCAGGGTCCCCAGGGAACATCCTTTGGCCATTTTCCCTGGGAAAGAAAATTCACCAGTCCAGGTTGCTGATGTCAGTTTGTAGGGCACCCTTGGGTCTATCAGGGCAGCACAAGTATGAGATGGGGACAACTTCAGTCTGGTGTCCATCCTTCGATATAAGGATTCTTTGCAGTCAGGTGTCTGCCGAGTGCCAGGGGCCCCAGGGCAAAGTCTATGGCAATTTTCCCTGGGAAAGAAAACTCAGCAGTCCAGGTTGCTGATGTCGGTTTGTAGGGCTTCCTTGGGTCTATCTGGGCAGCAGAAATTTGAGGAGGGGTCGACTTTGGTCTGTGATCCATGCTTCGATATATGGATTTTTTGCAGTCAGGCCCCAGCCCAGGGCCAGGGGGCCCTGGGCACATCCTTTGGCCATTTTCCCTGGGAAAGAAAACTCACCAGTCCAGGTTGCTGATGTGAGTTTGTAGGGCTCCCTTGGGTCTATCAGGGCAGCACATATTTTATTTCGGGACAACTTCGGTCTGGGGTCCATCCTTCAATATAAGGAGTCTTTGAAATCAGGGCCCAGCCCAGGGCCAGGGGCCCCTGGGCACATCCTTTGGCCATTTTCCCTGGGAAAGGAAACTCACCAGTCCAGGTTCCTGATGTCAGTTTGTAGGGCTCCCTTGGGTCTATCAGGGTAGCACAAGATTCAGGAGGGGACAATTTTGGTCTGTGATCCATCCTTCGATATTGGGATTCTTTACAGTCAGGACCCACCCCAGGGCCAGGGGCCCCTGGGCACATCCTTTGGCCATTTTCCCTGGAAAAGAAAACTCACCAGTCCAGGTTGCTGATGTCAGTTTGTAGGGCTCCCTTGGGTCTATCTGGGCAGCACAATATGAGGAGGGGATAACTTCAGTTTGGGGTCCAAACGTCGATATAAATATTCTTTGCAGTCAGGTCCCAGACCTGTGCCCGGGGCCCCTGGGCACATCCTTTGGCGATTTTCCCTGGGAACGAAAATTCACCAGTCCAGGTTCCTGATATCATTTTGTAGGGCTCCCTTGGGTCTATCTGGGCAGCAGAAATTTGAGGAGAGGACAAATTATGTCTGCGATCCATCCTTCGATGTAAGGATATTTTGCAGTCAGGCCCCAGCCCAGGGGCCACGGGCTTAGGGCACATCCTTTGGCCATTTTCCCTGGGAAAGAAAACTCACCAGTCCAGGTTCCTGATGTCAGTTTGTAGGGCTCCCTTGGGTCTATCAGGGCAGCACAAGTTTGAGGTGGGGACAACTTCGGTGTGGGGTCCATCGTTCGATATAAGGATTTTTTGAAGTCAGGGCCAGGGGCCCCCGGGCACATTCTGTGGCAATTTTCCCTGGGAAAGAAAACTCAGCAGTCCAGGTTCCTGATGTCAGTTTGTAGGGCTCCCTTGGGTCTATCTGGGCAGCACAAGTTTGAGGTGGGGACAACTTCGGTGTGGGGTCCATCCTTCGATATACGGATTTTTAGCAGTCAGGTCCCAGCCCAGTGCCAGGGTCCCCAGGGCACATCCTTTGGCCATTTTCCCTGGAAAAGAAAACTCACCAGTCCAGGTTCCTGATGTCAGTTTGTAGGGCTCCCTTGGGTCTATCTGGGCAGCAGAAATTTGAGGAGCGGACAATTTTGGTCTGTTATCCATCCTTCGATATAAGGATTCTTTTCAGTCAGGTCCCAGCCGAGTGCCAGGGGCCCCAGGGAACATCCTTTGGCCATTTTCCCTGGGAAAGAAAACTCAGCAGTCCAGGTTCCTGATGTCAGTTTGTAGGGCTCCCTTGGGTCTATCAGGGCAGCACAAGTTTGAGTTGGGAACAACTTCGGTGTGGGGTCCATCCTTCGATATAAGGATTCTTTGAAGTCAAGGCCCAGCCGAGAGCCATGGGCCCCTGGGCACATTCTGTGGCCATTTTCCCTGGGAAAGAACACTCACCAGTCCAGGTTCCTGATGTCACTTTGTAGGGCTCCCTTGGGTCTATCAGGGCAGCACAAGTTTGAGGTGGGGACAACTTCGGTGTGGGGTCCATCCTTCGATATAAGGATTTTTTGCAGTCAGGTCCCAGCCCAGTTCCAGGGTCCCCAGGGCACATCCTTTGGCCATTTTCCCTGGGAAAGAAAACTCACCAGTCCAGGTTGCTGATGTCAGTTTGTAGGGCTCCCTTGGGTCTAACAGGGCAGCAGAAGTTTTAGGAGGGGACAACTTTGGTCTGTGATCCATCCTTCGATATAGGGATTGTTTACAGTCAGGTCCGAGCCCAGGGCCAGGGGCCCTTGGGCACATCCTTTGGCCATTTTCCCTGGGAAAGAAAACTCACCAGTCCAGGTTGCTGATGCCAGTTTGTAGGGCTCACTTGGGTCTATCTGGGTAGCACAACTTTCAGGAGGGGACAACTTCGGTCTGGGGTTCGTCCTTCGATATAAGGATTTTTAGCAGTCAGGACCCAGCCCAGTGCCAGGGTCCCCGGGGCACATCCTTTGGCCATTTTCCCTGGGAAAGAAAACTCACCAGTCCAGGTTCCTGATGTCACTTTGTAGGGCTCCCTTGGTTCTATCAAGGCAGCAGAAATTTGAGGAGCGGACAAGTTTGGTCTGCGATCCACCCTTCGATATAGGGATTCTTTGCAGTCAGGTCCCAGCCGAGTGCCAGGGGCCCCAGGGAACATCCTTTGGCCATTTTCCCTGGGAAAGAAAATTCACCAGTCCAGGTTGCTGATGTCAGTTTGTAGGGCTCCCTTGGGTCTAACAGGGCAGCACAAGTTTTAGGAGGGGACAACTTCGGTCTGGGGTCCATCCTTCGATATAGGGATTATTTACAGTCAGGACCCAGCCAGGGGCCAGGGGCCCCTGGGCACATGCTTTGGCCATTTTCCCTGGGAAAGAAAATTCACCAGTCCAGGTTCCTGATGTCAGTTTGTAGGGCCCCCTTGGGTCTATCAGGGCAGCACAAGTTTGAGTAGGGGACAACTTCAGTCTGGGTTCCATCCTTCGATATAAGGATTATTTGCAATCAGGACCCAGCCCAGTGCCAGGGTCCTCTGGGCACATCCTTTGGCCATTTTCCCTGGAAAAGAAAATTCACCAGTCCAGGTTGCTGATGTCAGTTTGTAGGGCTCCCTTGGTTCTATCAGGGCAGCACAAGTATGAGATCGGGACAACTTCAGTCTGGGGTGCGTCCTTCGATATAAGGATTTTTAGCAGTCAGGCCCCAGCCAAGGGCCAGGGGCTCCTGGGCACATCCTTTGGCCATTTTCCCTGGGAAAGAAAACTCACCAGTCCAGGTTGCTGATGTTAGTTTGTAGGGCTCCCTTGGGTCTAACAGGGCAGCAGAAGTTTTAGGAGGGGACAACTTCGGTGTGGGGTCCATCCTTCGATATAAGGATTTTTAGCAGTCAGGTCCCAGCCCAGTGCCAGGGTCCCCGGGGCACACCCTTTGGCCATTTTCCCTGGGAAAGAAAACTCACCAGTCCAGGTTCCTGATGTCACTTTGTAGGGCTCCCTTGGTTCTATCAAGGCAGCAGAAATTTGAGGAGCGGACAAGTTTGGTCTGCGATCCACCCTTCGATATAGGGATTCTTTGCAGTCAGGTCCCAGCCGAGTGCCAGGGGCCCCAGGGAACATCCTTTGGCCATTTTCCCTGGGAAAGAAAATTCACCAGTCCAGGTTGCTGATGTCAGTTTGTAGGGCTCCCTTGGGTCTAACAGGGCAGCACAAGTTTTAGGAGGGGACAACTTCGGTCTGGGGTCCATCCTTCGATATAGGGATTATTTACAGTCAGGACCCAGCCAGGGGCCAGGGGCCCCTGGGCACATGCTTTGGCCATTTTCCCTGGGAAAGAAAATTCACCAGTCCAGGTTCCTGATGTCAGTTTGTAGGGCCCCCTTGGGTCTATCAGGGCAGCACAAGTTTGAGTAGGGGACAACTTCAGTCTGGGTTCCATCCTTCGATATAAGGATTATTTGCAATCAGGACCCAGCCCAGTGCCAGGGTCCTCTGGGCACATCCTTTGGCCATTTTCCCTGGAAAAGAAAATTCACCAGTCCAGGTTGCTGATGTCAGTTTGTAGGGCTCCCTTGGTTCTATCAGGGCAGCACAAGTATGAGATCGGGACAACTTCAGTCTGGGGTGCGTCCTTCGATATAAGGATTTTTAGCAGTCAGGCCCCAGCCAAGGGCCAGGGGCTCCTGGGCACATCCTTTGGCCATTTTCCCTGGGAAAGAAAACTCACCAGTCCAGGTTGCTGATGTTAGTTTGTAGGGCTCCCTTGGGTCTAACAGGGCAGCAGAAGTTTTAGGAGGGGACAACTTCGGTGTGGGGTCCATCCTTCGATATAAGGATTTTTAGCAGTCAGGTCCCAGCCCAGTGCCAGGGTCCCCGGGGCACACCCTTTGGCCATTTTCCCTGGGAAAGAAAACTCACCAGTCCAGGTTCCTGATGTCAGTTTGTAGGGCTCCCTTAGGTCTATCAGGGCCGCACAAATTTGAGGTGGGGACAACTTCGGTGTGGGGTCCATCCTTCGATATAAGGATTTTTTGCAGTGAGGACCCTGCCCAGGCCCAAGGGCCCCTGGGCACAACCTTTTTCCATTTTCCCTGGGAAAGAAAACTCAGCAGTCCATGTTGATGATGTCAGTTTGTAGGGCTCCCTTGGGTCTATCAGGACAGCACAAGTTTGAGGTGGGGACAACTTCGGTGTGGGGTCCATCCTTCGATATAAGGATTCTTTGCAGTCAGGGCCAGGGGCCCCTGGGCACATCCTTTGGCCATTTTCCCCGGGATAGAAAACTCAGCAGTCCAGGTTCCTGATGTCAGTTTGTAGGGCTCCCTTGGGTCTATCAGGGCAGCACAAGTTTGAGGTGGGGACAACTTCGGTGTGGGGTCCATCCTTCGATAAAAGGATTTTTTGAAGTCAGGGCCAGGGGCCCCCGGGCACATCCTTTTGCCATTTTCCCTGGGAAAGAGAACTCACCAGTCCAGGTTGCTGATGTCAGTTTGTAGGGCTCCCTTGGGTCTATCAGGGCAGCACAAATTTGAGGTGGGGACAACTTCGGTGTGGGGTCCATCTTTCGATATAAGGATTTTTTGCATTCAGGTCCCAGCCCAGTGCCAGGGTCCCGAGGGCACATCCTTTGGCCATTTTCCGTGGAAAAGAAAACTCACCAGTCCAGGTTGCTGATGTCAGTTTGTAGAGCTCCCTTGGGTCTATCTGGGCAGCAGAAATTTGAGGAGCAAACAATCTTGGTCTGCGATCCATCCTTCGATATTGGGATTATTTGCAGTCAGGTGTCAGCCGAGTGCCAGGGGCCCCAGGAAACATCCTTTGGCCATTTTCCCTGGGAAAGAACACTCACCAGTCCAGGTTGCTGATGTCAGTTTGTAGGGCTCCCTTGGGTCTATCAGGGCAGCACAAGTTTGAGTTGGGAACAACTTCGGTGTGGGGTCCATCCTTCGATATAAGGATTCTTTGAAGTCAAGGCCCAGCCGAGAGCCATGGGCCCCTGGGCACATTCTGTGGCCATTTTCCCTGGGAAAGAACACTCACCAGTCCAGGTTCCTGATGTCACTTTGTAGGGCTCCCTTGGGTCTATCAGGGCAGCACAAGTTTGAGGTGGGGACAACTTCGGTGTGGGGTCCATCCTTCGATATAAGGATTTTTTGCAGTCAGGTCCCAGCCCAGTTCCAGGGTCCCCAGGGCACATCCTTTGGCCATTTTCCCTGGGAAAGAAAACTCACCAGTCCAGGTTGCTGATGTCAGTTTGTAGGGCTCCCTTGGGTCTAACAGGGCAGCAGAAGTTTTAGGAGGGGACAACTTTGGTCTGTGATCCATCCTTCGATATAGGGATTGTTTACAGTCAGGTCCGAGCCCAGGGCCAGGGGCCCTTGGGCACATCCTTTGGCCATTTTCCCTGGGAAAGAAAACTCACCAGTCCAGGTTGCTGATGCCAGTTTGTAGGGCTCACTTGGGTCTATCTGGGTAGCACAACTTTCAGGAGGGGACAACTTCGGTCTGGGGTGCGTCCTTCGATATAAGGATTTTTAGCAGTCAGGACCCAGCCCAGTGCCAGATTCCCCGGGGCACATCCTTTGGCCATTTTCCCTGGGAAAGAAAACTCACCAGTCCAGGTTCCTGATGTCACTTTGTAGGGCTCCCTTGGTTCTATCAAGGCAGCAGAAATTTGAGGAGCGGACAAGTTTGGTCTGCGATCCACCCTTCGATATAGGGATTCTTTGCAGTCAGGTCCCAGCCGAGTGCCAGGGGCCCCAGGGAACATCCTTTGGCCATTTTCCCTGGGAAAGAAAATTCACCAGTCCAGGTTGCTGATGTCAGTTTGTAGGGCTCCCTTGGGTCTAACAGGGCAGCACAAGTTTTAGGAGGGGACAACTTCGGTCTGGGGTCCATCCTTCGATATAGGGATTATTTACAGTCAGGACCCAGCCAGGGGCCAGGGGCCCCTGGGCACATGCTTTGGCCATTTTCCCTGGGAAAGAAAATTCACCAGTCCAGGTTCCTGATGTCAGTTTGTAGGGCCCCCTTGGGTCTATCAGGGCAGCACAAGTTTGAGTAGGGGACAACTTCAGTCTGGGTTCCATCCTTCGATATAAGGATTATTTGCAATCAGGACCCAGCCCAGTGCCAGGGTCCTCTGGGCACATCCTTTGGCCATTTTCCCTGGAAAAGAAAATTCACCAGTCCAGGTTGCTGATGTCAGTTTGTAGGGCTCCCTTGGTTCTATCAGGGCAGCACAAGTATGAGATCGGGACAACTTCAGTCTGGGGTGCGTCCTTCGATATAAGGATTTTTAGCAGTCAGGCCCCAGCCAAGGGCCAGGGGCTCCTGGGCACATCCTTTGGCCATTTTCCCTGGGAAAGAAAACTCACCAGTCCAGGTTGCTGATGTTAGTTTGTAGGGCTCCCTTGGGTCTAACAGGGCAGCAGAAGTTTTAGGAGGGGACAACTTCGGTGTGGGGTCCATCCTTCGATATAAGGATTTTTAGCAGTCAGGTCCCAGCCCAGTGCCAGGGTCCCCGGGGCACACCCTTTGGCCATTTTCCCTGGGAAAGAAAACTCACCAGTCCAGGTTCCTGATGTCACTTTGTAGGGCTCCCTTGGTTCTATCAAGGCAGCAGAAATTTGAGGAGCGGACAAGTTTGGTCTGCGATCCACCCTTCGATATAGGGATTCTTTGCAGTCAGGTCTCAGCCGAGTGCCAGGGGCCCCAGGGAACATCCTTTGGCCATTTTCCCTGGGAAAGAAAATTCACCAGTCCAGGTTGCTGATGTCAGTTTGTAGGGCTCCCTTGGGTCTAACAGGGCAGCACAAGTTTTAGGAGGGGACAACTTCGGTCTGGGGTCCATCCTTCGATATAGGGATTATTTACAGTCAGGACCCAGCCAGGGGCCAGGGGCCCCTGGGCACATGCTTTGGCCATTTTCCCTGGGAAAGAAAATTCACCAGTCCAGGTTCCTGATGTCAGTTTGTAGGGCCCCCTTGGGTCTATCAGGGCAGCACAAGTTTGAGTAGGGGACAACTTCAGTCTGGGTTCCATCCTTCGATATAAGGATTATTTGCAATCAGGACCCAGCCCAGTGCCAGGGTCCTCTGGGCACATCCTTTGGCCATTTTCCCTGGAAAAGAAAATTCACCAGTCCAGGTTGCTGATGTCAGTTTGTAGGGCTCCCTTGGTTCTATCAGGGCAGCACAAGTATGAGATCGGGACAACTTCAGTCTGGGGTGCGTCCTTCGATATAAGGATTTTTAGCAGTCAGGCCCCAGCCAAGGGCCAGGGGCTCCTGGGCACATCCTTTGGCCATTTTCCCTGGGAAAGAAAACTCACCAGTCCAGGTTGCTGATGTTAGTTTGTAGGGCTCCCTTGGGTCTAACAGGGCAGCAGAAGTTTTAGGAGGGGACAACTTCGGTGTGGGGTCCATCCTTCGATATAAGGATTTTTAGCAGTCAGGTCCCAGCCCAGTGCCAGGGTCCCCGGGGCACACCCTTTGGCCATTTTCCCTGGGAAAGAAAACTCACCAGTCCAGGTTCCTGATGTCAGTTTGTAGGGCTCCCTTAGGTCTATCAGGGCCGCACAAATTTGAGGTGGGGACAACTTCGGTGTGGGGTCCATCCTTCGATATAAGGATTTTTTGCAGTGAGGACCCTGCCCAGGCCCAAGGGCCCCTGGGCACAACCTTTTTCCATTTTCCCTGGGAAAGAAAACTCAGCAGTCCATGTTGATGATGTCAGTTTGTAGGGCTCCCTTGGGTCTATCAGGACAGCACAAGTTTGAGGTGGGGACAACTTCGGTGTGGGGTCCATCCTTCGATATAAGGATTCTTTGCAGTCAGGGCCAGGGGCCCCTGGGCACATCCTTTGGCCATTTTCCCCGGGATAGAAAACTCAGCAGTCCAGGTTCCTGATGTCAGTTTGTAGGGCTCCCTTGGGTCTATCAGGGCAGCACAAGTTTGAGGTGGGGACAACTTCGGTGTGGGGTCCATCCTTCGATAAAAGGATTTTTTGAAGTCAGGGCCAGGGGCCCCCGGGCACATCCTTTTGCCATTTTCCCTGGGAAAGAGAACTCACCAGTCCAGGTTGCTGATGTCAGTTTGTAGGGCTCCCTTGGGTCTATCAGGGCAGCACAAATTTGAGGTGGGGACAACTTCGGTGTGGGGTCCATCTTTCGATATAAGGATTTTTTGCATTCAGGTCCCAGCCCAGTGCCAGGGTCCCGAGGGCACATCCTTTGGCCATTTTCCGTGGAAAAGAAAACTCACCAGTCCAGGTTGCTGATGTCAGTTTGTAGAGCTCCCTTGGGTCTATCTGGGCAGCAGAAATTTGAGGAGCAAACAATCTTGGTCTGCGATCCATCCTTCGATATTGGGATTATTTGCAGTCAGGTGTCAGCCGAGTGCCAGGGGCCCCAGGAAACATCCTTTGGCCATTTTCCCTGGGAAAGAACACTCACCAGTCCAGGTTGCTGATGTCAGTTTGTAGGGCTCTCTTGGGTCTATCAGGGCAGCACAAGTATGAGATGGGGACAACTTCAGTCTGGTATCCATCCTTCGATATAAGGATTCTTTGAAGTCAAGGCCCAGCCGAGAGCCATGGGCCCCTGGGCACATTCTTTGGCCATTTTCCCTGGGAAAGAACACTCACCAGTCCAGGTTCCTGATGTCAGTTTGTAGGGCTCCCTTGGGTCTATCAGGGCAGCACAAGTTTGAGGTGGGGACAACTTCGGTGTGGGGTCCATCCTTCAATATAAGGATTCTTTGCAGTGAGGACCCTGCCCAGGGCCAGGGGCCCCTGGGCACATCCTTTTTCCATTTTCCCTGGGAAAGAAAACTCACCAGTCCAGGTTGCTGATGTCAGTTTGTAGGGCTCCCTTGGGTCTATCAGGGCAGCACAAGTTTGAGGTGGGGACAACTTCGGTGTGGGGTCCATCCTTCGATATAAGGAGGTTTTGCAGTCAGGGCCAGGGTCCCCTGGGCACATCCTTTGGCCATTTTCCCTGGGAAAGAAAACTCACCAGTCCAGGTTCCTGATGTCAGTTTGTAGGGCTCCCTTGGGTCTATCTGGGCAGCACAAGTTTGAGGTGGGGACAACTTCGGTGTGCGGTCCATCGTTCGATATAAGGATTTTTTGAAGTCAGGGCCAGGTGCCCCCGGGCACATCCTTTGGCCATTTTCCCTGGGAAAGAAAACTCACCAGTCCAGGTTCCTGATGTCAGTTTGTAGGGCTCCCTTGGGTCTATCTGGGCAGCACAAGTTTGAGGTGGGGACAACTTCGGTGTGGGGTCCATCCTTCGATATAAGGATTTTTAGCAGTGAGGACCCAGCCCAGTGCCAGGGTCCCCAGGGCACATCCTTTGGCCATTTTCCCTGGAAAAGAAAACTCACCAGTCCAGGTTCCTGATGTCAGTTTGTAGGGCTCCCTTGGGTCTATCTGGGCAGCAGAAATTTGAGGAGCGGACAACTTTGGTCTGTTATCCATCCTTCGATATAAGGATTCTTTTCAGTCAGGTCCCAGCCGAGTGCCAGGGGCCCCAGGGAACATCCTTTGGCCATTTTCCCTGGGAAAGAAAACTCACCAGTCCAGGTTCCTGATGTCAGTTTGTAGGGCTCCCTTGGGTCTATCAGGGCAGCACAAGTTTGAGGTGGGGACAACTTCGGTGTGGGGTCCATCCTTCGATATAAGGATTCTTTGAAGTCAAGGCCCAGCCGAGAGCCATGGGCCCCTGGGCACATTCTGTGGCCATTTTCCCTGGGAAAGAACACTCACCAGTCCAGGTTCCTGATGTCACTTTGTAGGGCTCCCTTGGGTCTATCAGGGCAGCACAAGTTTGAGGTGGGGACAATTTCGGTGTGGGGTCCATCCTTCGATATAAGGATTTTTTGCAGTGAGGACCGTGCCCAGTGCCAGGGGCCCCTGGGCACATCCTTTTTCCATTTTCCCTGGGAAAGAAAACTCAGCAGTCCAGGTTCCTGATGTCAGTTTGTAGGGCTCCCTTGGGTCTATCAGGGCACCACAAGTTTGAGGTGGGGACAACTTCGGTGTGGGGTCCATCCTTCGATATAAGGATTCTTTGCAGTGAGGACCCTGGCCAGGGCGAGGGGCCCCTGGGCACATCCTTTTTCCATTTTCCCTGGGAAAGAAAACTCAGCAGTCCAGGTTCCTGATGTCAGTTTGTAGGGCTCCCTTGGGTCTATCAGGGCACCACAAGTTTGAGGTTGGGACAACTTCGGTGTGGGGTGCATCCTTCGATATAAGGATTTTTTTCAGTGAGGACCCTGCCCAGGGCCAGGGGCCCCTGGGCACAACCTTTTTCCATTTTCCCTGGGAAAGAAAACTCACCAGTCCAGGTTGCTGATGTCAGTTTGTAGGGCTCCCTTGGGTCTATCAGGGCAGCACAATTTTGAGGTGGGGACAACTTCGGTGTGGGGTCCATCCTTCGATATAAGGATTTTTTGCAGTGAGGACCCTGCCCAGGGCCAGGGGCCCCTGGGCACATCCTTTTTCCGTTTTCCTTGGGAAAGAAAGCTCAGCAGTCCATGCTGATGATGTCAGTTTGTAGGGCTCCCTTGGGTCTATCAGGGCAGCACAAGTTTGAGGTGGGGACAACTTCGGTGTGGGGTCCATCCTTCGATATAAGGATTTTTTGCAGTCAGGGCCAGGGGCCCCCAGGCACATCCTTTGGCCATTTTCCCTGGGAAAGAAAACTCACCAGTCCAGGTTCCTGATGTCAGTTTGTAGGGCTCCCTTGGGTCTATAAGGGCAGCACAAGTTTGAGGTGGGGACAACTTCGGTGTGGGGTCCATCCTTCGATATAAGGATTTTTTGCAGTCAGGGCCAGGGGCCCCCGGGCACACCCTTTGGCCATTTTCCCTGGGAAAGAAAATTCACCAGTCCAGTTTGCTGATGTCAATTTGTAGGGCTCCCTTGGGTCTATCAGGGCAGCACAAATTTGAGGTGGGGACAACTTCGGTGTGGAGTCCATCCTTCGATATAAGGAATTTTTGCATTCAGGTCCCAGCCCAGTGCCAGGGTCCCGAGGGCACATCCTTTGGCCATTTTCCCTGGAAAAGAAAACTCACCAGTCCAGGTTCCTGATGTCAGTTTGTAGGGCTCCCGTGGGTCTATCGGGGCAGCAGTAATTTGAGGAGGAAACAATTTTGGTCTGCGATCCATCCTTCGATATTGGGATTCTTTGCAGTCAGGTGTCTGCCGAGTGCCAGGGTCCCCAGGGAACATCCTTTGGCCATTTTCCCTGGGAAAGAAAATTCACCAGTCCAGGTTGCTGATGTCAGTTTGTAGGGCACCCTTGGGTCTATCAGGGCAGCACAAGTATGAGATGGGGACAACTTCAGTCTGGTGTCCATCCTTCGATATAAGGATTCTTTGCAGTCAGGTGTCTGCCGAGTGCCAGGGGCCCCAGGGCAAAGTCTTTGGCAATTTTCCCTGGGAAAGAAAACTCAGCAGTCCAGGTTGCTGATGTGAGTTTGTAGGGCTCCCTTGGGTCTATCAGGGCAGCACATATTTTATTTCGGGACAACTTCGGTCTGGGGTCCATCCTTCAATATAAGGAGTCTTTGAAATCAGGGCCCAGCCCAGGGCCAGGGGCCCCTGGGCACATCCTTTGGCCATTTTCCCTGGGAAAGGAAACTCACCAGTCCAGGTTCCTGATGTCAGTTTGTAGGGCTCCCTTGGGTCTATCAGGGTAGCACAAGATTGAGGAGGGGACAATTTTGGTCTGTGATCCATCCTTCGATATTGGGATTCTTTACAGTCAGGACCCACCCCAGGGCCAGGGGCCCCTGGGCACATCCTTTGGCCATTTTCCCTGGGAAAGAAAACTCACCAGTCCAGGTTGCTGATGTCAGTTTGTAGGGCTCCCTTGGGTCTATCTGGGCAGCACAATATGAGGAGGGGATAACTTCAGTTTGGGGTCCAAACGTCGATATAAATATTCTTTGCAGTCAGGTCCCAGACCTGTGCCCGGGGCCCCTGGGCACATCCTTTGGCGATTTTCCCTGGGAACGAAAATTCACCAGTCCAGGTTCCTGATATCATTTTGTAGGGCTCCCTTGGGTCTATCTGGGCAGCAGAAATTTGAGGAGAGGACAAATTATGTCTGCGATACATCCTTCGATGTAAGGATATTTTGCAGTCAGGCCCCAGCCCAGGGGCCACGGGCTTAGGGCACATCCTTTGGCCATTTTCCCTGGGAAAGAAAACTCACCAGTCCAGGTTCCTGATGTCAGTTTGTAGGGCTCCCTTGGGTCTATCAGGGCAGCACAAGTTTGAGGTGGGGACAACTTCGGTGTGGGGTCCATCGTTCGATATAAGGATTTTTTGAAGTCAGGGCCAGGGGCCCCCGGGCACATTCTGTGGCAATTTTCCCTGGGAAAGAAAACTCAGCAGTCCAGGTTCCTGATGTCAGTTTGTAGGGCTCCCTTGGGTCTATCTGGGCAGCACAAGTTTGAGGTGGGGACAACTTCGGTGTGGGGTCCATCCTTCGATATACGGATTTTTAGCAGTCAGGTCCCAGCCCAGTGCCAGGGTCCCCAGGGCACATCCTTTGGCCATTTTCCCTGGAAAAGAAAACTCACCAGTCCAGGTTCCTGATGTCAGTTTGTAGGGCTCCCTTGGGTCTATCTGGGCAGCAGAAATTTGAGGAGCGGACAATTTTGGTCTGTTATCCATCCTTCGATATAAGGATTCTTTTCAGTCAGGTCCCAGCCGAGTGCCAGGGGCCCCAGGGAACATCCTTTGGCCATTTTCCCTGGGAAAGAAAACTCAGCAGTCCAGGTTCCTGATGTCAGTTTGTAGGGCTCCCTTGGGTCTATCAGGGCAGCACAAGTTTGAGTTGGGAACAACTTCGGTGTGGGGTCCATCCTTCGATATAAGGATTCTTTGAAGTCAAGGCCCAGCCGAGAGCCATGGGCCCCTGGGCACATTCTGTGGCCATTTTCCCTGGGAAAGAACACTCACCAGTCCAGGTTCCTGATGTCACTTTGTAGGGCTCCCTTGGGTCTATCAGGGCAGCACAAGTTTGAGGTGGGGACAACTTCGGTGTGGGGTCCATCCTTCGATATAAGGATTTTTTGCAGTCAGGTCCCAGCCCAGTTCCAGGGTCCCCAGGGCACATCCTTTGGCCATTTTCCCTGGGAAAGAAAACTCACCAGTCCAGGTTGCTGATGTCAGTTTGTAGGGCTCCCTTGGGTCTAACAGGGCAGCAGAAGTTTTAGGAGGGGACAACTTTGGTCTGTGATCCATCCTTCGATATAGGGATTGTTTACAGTCAGGTCCGAGCCCAGGGCCAGGGGCCCTTGGGCACATCCTTTGGCCATTTTCCCTGGGAAAGAAAACTCACCAGTCCAGGTTGCTGATGCCAGTTTGTAGGGCTCACTTGGGTCTATCTGGGTAGCACAACTTTCAGGAGGGGACAACTTCGGTCTGGGGTGCGTCCTTCGATATAAGGATTTTTAGCAGTCAGGACCCAGCCCAGTGCCAGGGTCCCCGGGGCACATCCTTTGGCCATTTTCCCTGGGAAAGAAAACTCACCAGTCCAGGTTCCTGATGTCAGTATGTAGGGCTCCCTTGGTTCTATCAAGGCAGCAGAAATTTGAGGAGCGGACAAGTTTGGTCTGCGATCCATCCTTTGATATAGGGATTCTTTGCAGTCAGGTCCCAGCCGAGTGCCAGGGGCCCCAGGGAACACCCTTTGGCCATTTTCCCTGGGAAAGAACACTCACCAGTCCAGGTTGCTGATGTCAGTTTGTAGGGCTCCCTTAGGTCTATCAGGGCCGCACAAGTTTGAGGTGGGGACAACTTCGGTGTGGGGTCCATCCTTCGATATAAGGATTTTTTGCAGTGAGGACCCTGCCCAGGCCCAAGGGCCCCTGGGCACATCCTTTTTCCATTTTCCCTGGGAAAGAAAACTCAGCAGTCCATGTTGATGATGTCAGTTTGTAGGGCTCCCTCTGGGTCTATCAGGACAGCACAAGTTTGAGGTGGGGACAACTTCGGTGTGGGGTCCATCCTTCGATATAAGGATTATTTGCAGTCAGGGCCAGGGGCCCCCGGGCACATCCTTTGGCCATTTTCCCCGGGAAAGAAAACTCAGCAGTCCAGGTTCCTGATGTCAGTTTGTAGGGCTCCCTTGGGTCTATCAGGGCAGCACAAGTTTGAGGTGGGGACAACTTCGGTGTGGGGTCCATCCTTCGATATAAGGATTTTTTGCAGTCAGGGCCAGGGGCCCCCGGGCACATCCTTTGGCCATTTTCCCCGGGAAAGAAAACTCAGAAGTCCAGGTTGCTGATGTCAGTTTGTAGGGCTCCCTTGGGTCTATCAGGGCAGCACAAATTTGAGGTGGGGACAACTTCGGTGTGGGGTCCATCTTTCGATATAAGGATTTTTTGCATTCAGGTCCCAGCCCAGTGCCAGGGTCCCGAGGGCACATCCTTTGGCCATTTTCCCTGGAAAAGAAAACTCACCAGTCCAGGTTGCTGATGTCAGTTTGTAGAGCTCCCTTGGGTCTATCTGGGCAGCAGAAATTTGAGGAGCAAACAATCTTGGTCTGCGATCCATCCTTCGATATTTGGATTATTTGCAGTCAGGTGTCAGCCGAGTGCCCGGGGCCCCAGGGAACATCCTTTGGCCATTTTCCCTGGGAAAGAAAATTCACCAGTCCAGGCTGCTGATGTCAGTTTGTAGGGCTCCCTTGGGTCTATCAGGGCAGCACAAGTATGAGATGGGGACAACTTCAGACTGGTGTCCATCCTTCGATATAAGGATTCTTTGCAGTGAGGACCCTGCCCAGGGCCAGGGGCCCCTGGGCACATCCTTTTTCCATTTTCCCTGGGAAAGAAAACTCACCAGTCCAGGTTGCTGATGTCAGTTTGTAGGGCTCCCTTGGGTCTATCAGGGCAGCACAAGTTTGAGGTGGGGACAACTTCGGTGTGGGGTCCATCCTTCGATATAAGGATTTTTTGCAGTCAGGGCCAGGGTCCCCTGGGCACATCCTTTGGCCATTTTCCCTGGGAAAGAAAACTCACCAGTCCAGGTTGCTGATGTCAGTTTGTAGGGCTCCCGTGGGTCTATCAGGGCAGCACATATTTTATTTCGGGACAACTTCGGTCTGGGGTCCATCCTTCAATATAAGGAGTCTTTGAAATCAGGGCCCAGCCCAGGGCCAGGGGCCCCTGGGCACATCCTTTGGCCATTTTCCCTGGGAAAGGAAACTCACCAGTCCAGGTTCCTGATGTCAGTTTGTAGGGCTCCCTTGGGTCTATCAGGGTAGCACAAGATTCAGGAGGGGACAATTTTGGTCTGTGATCCATCCTTCGATATTGGGATTCTTTACAGTCAGGACCCACCCCAGGGCCAGGGGCCCCTGGGCACATCCTTTGGCCATTTTCCCTGGAAAAGAAAACTCACCCGTCCAGGTTGCTGATGTCAGTTTGTAGGGCTCCCTTGGGTCTATCTGGGCAGCACAATATGAGGAGGGGATAACTTCAGTTTGGGGTCCAAACGTCGATATAAATATTCTTTGCAGTCAGGTCCCAGATCTGTGCCCGGGGCCCCTGGGCACATCCTTTGGCCATTTTCCCTGGGAAAGAAAATTCACCAGTCCAGGTTCCTGATATCAGTTTGTAGGGCTCCCTTGGGTCTATCTGGGCAGCAGAAATTTGAGGAGAGGACAAATTTTGTCTGTGATCCATCCTTCGATGTAAGGATATTTTGCAGTCAGGCCCCAGCCCAGGGGCCATGGGCTTAGGGCACATCCTTTGGCCATTTTCCCTGGGAAAGAAAACTCACCAGTCCAGGTTCCTGATGTCAGTTTGTAGGGCTCCCTTGGGTCTATCAGGGCAGCACAAGTTTGAGGTGGGGACAACTTCGGTGTGGGGTCCATCGTTCGATATAAGGATTTTTTGAAGTCAGGGCCAGGGGCCCCCGGGCACATCCTTTTTCCATTTTCCCTGGGAAAGAAAACTCACCAGTCCAGGTTGCTGATGTCAGTTTGTAGGGCTCCCTTGGGTCTATCTGGGCAGCACAAGTTTGAGGTGGGGACAACTTCGGTGTGGGGTCCATCCTTCGATATAAGGATTTTTAGCAGTCAGGTCCCAGCCCAGTGCCAGGGTCCCCAGGGCACATCCTTTGGCCTTTTTCTCTGGAAAAGAAAACTCACCAGTCCAGGTTGCTGATGTCAGTTTGTAGGGCTCCCTTGGGTCTATCTGGGCAGCAGAAATTTGAGGAGCGGACAATTTTGGTCTGTTATCCATCCTTTGATATAGGGATTCTTTTCAGTCAGGTCCCAGCCGAGTGTCAGGGGCACCAGGGAACATCCTTTGGCCATTTTCCCTGGGAAAGAAAACTCACCAGTCCAGGTTCCTGATGTCAGTTTGTAGGGCTCCCTTGGGTCTATCAGGGCAGCACAAGTATGAGGTGGGGACAACTTCGGTGTGGGGTCCATCCTTCGATATAAGGATTCTTTGAAGTCAAGGCCCAGCCGAGAGCCATGGGCCCCTGGGCACATTCTGTGGCCATTTTCCCTGGGAAAGAACACTCACCAGTCCAGGTTGCTGATGTCAGTTTGTAGTGCTCCCTTGGGTCTATCAGGGCAGCACAAGTTTGAGGTGGGGACAACTTCGGTGTGGGGTCCATCCTTCGATATAAGGATTTTTTGCAGTGAGGACCGTGCCCAGGGCCAGGGGCCCCTGGGCACATCCTTTTTCCATTTTCCCTGGGAAAGAAAACTCACCAGTCCAGGTTCCTGATGTCAGTTTGTAGGGCTCCCTTGGGTCTATCAGGGCACCACAAGTTTGAGGTGGGGACAATTTCGGTGTGGGGTCCATCCTTCGATATAAGGATTTTTTGCAGTGAGGACCCTGCCCAGGGCCAGGGGCCCCTGGGCACATCCTTTTTCCGTTTTCCCTGGGAAAGAAAGCTCAGCAGTCCATGTTGATGATGTCAGTTTGTAGGGCTCCCTTGGGTCTATCAGGGCAGCACAAGTTTGAGGTGGGGACAACTTCGGTGTGGGGTCCATCCTTCGATATAAGGATTTTTTGCAGTCAGGGCCAGGGGCCCCCAGGCACATCCTTTGGCCATTTTCCCTGGGAAAGAAAACTCACCAGTCCAGGTTCCTGATGTCAGTTTGTAGGGCTCCCTTGGGTCTATCAGGGCAGCACAAGTTTGAGGTGGGGACAACTTCGGTGTGGGGTGCATCCTTCGATATAAGGATTTTTTGCAGTCAGGTCCCAGCCCAGTTCCAGGGTCCCCAGGGCACATCCTTTGGCCATTTTCCCTGGGAAAGAAAACTCACCAGTCCAGGTTGCTGATGTCAGTTTGTAGGGCTCCCTTGGGTCTAACAGGGCAGCAGAAGTTTTAGGAGGGGACAACTTTGGTCTGTGATCCATCCTTCGATATAGGGATTGTTTACAGTCAGGTCCGAGCCCAGGGCCAGGGGCCCTTGGGCACATCCTTTGGCCATTTTCCCTGGGAAAGAAAACTCACCAGTCCAGGTTGCTGATGCCAGTTTGTAGGGCTCACTTGGGTCTATCTGGGTAGCACAACTTTCAGGAGGGGACAACTTCGGTCTGGGGTGCGTCCTTCGATATAAGGATTTTTAGCAGTCAGGACCCAGCCCAGTGCCAGGGTCCCCGGGGCACATCCTTTGGCCATTTTCCCTGGGAAAGAAAACTCACCAGTCCAGGTTCCTGATGTCAGTATGTAGGGCTCCCTTGGTTCTATCAAGGCAGCAGAAATTTGAGGAGCGGACAAGTTTGGTCTGCGATCCATCCTTCGATATAGGGATTCTTTGCAGTCAGGTCCCAGCCGAGTGCCAGGGGCCCCAGGGAACATCCTTTGGCCATTTTCCCTGGGAAAGAACACTCACCAGTCCAGGTTCCTGATGTCAGTTTGTAGGGCTCCCTTGGGTCTATCAGGGCAGCACAAGTTTGAGGTGGGGACAACTTCGGTGTGGGGTCCATCCTTCGATATAAGGATTATTTGCAGTCAGGTCCAGGGGCCCCTGGGCACATCCTTTGGCCATTTTCCCCGGGAAAGAAAACTCAGCAGTCCAGGTTCCTGATGTCAGTTTGTAGGGCTCCCTTGGGTCTATCAGGGCAGCACAAGTTTGAGGTGGGGACAACTTCGGTGTGGGGTCCATCCTTCGATATAAGGATTTTTTGCAGTCAGGGCCAGGGGCCCCCGGGCACATCCTTTGGCCATTTTCCCTGGGAAAGAAAACTCAGCAGTCCAGGTTGCTGATGTCAGTTTGTAGGGCTCCCTTGGGTCTATCAGGGCAGCACAAATTTGAGGTGGGGACAACTTCGGTGTGGGGTCCATCTTTCGATATAAGGATTTTTTGCATTCAGGTCCCAGCCCAGTGCCAGGGTCCCGAGGGCACATCCTTTGGCCATTTTCCCTGGAAAAGAAAACTCACCAGTCCAGGTTGCTGATGTCAGTTTGTAGAGCTCCCTTGGGTCTATCTGGGTAGCAGAAATTTGAGGAGCAAACAATCTTGGTCTGCGATCCATCCTTCGATATTGGGATTATTTGCAGTCAGGTGTCAGCCGAGTGCCAGGGGCCCCAGGGAACATCCTTTGGCCATTTTCCCTGGGAAAGAAAATTCACCAGTCCAGGTTGCTGATGTCAGTTTGTAGGGCTCCCTTGGGTCTATCAGGGCAGCACAAGTATGAGATGGGGACAACTTCAGACTGGTGTCCATCCTTCGATATAAGGATTCTTTGCAGTGAGGACCCTTCCCAGGGCCAGGGGCCCCTGGGCACATCCTTTTTCCATTTTCCCTGGGAAAGAAAACTCACCAGTCCAGGTTGCTGATGTCAGTTTTTAGGGCTCCCTTGGGTCTATCAGGGCAGCACAAGTTTGAGGTGGGGACAACTTCGGTGTGGGGTCCATCCTTCGATATAAGGATTTTTTGCAGTCAGGGCCAGGGTCCCCTGGGCACATCCTTTGGCCATTTTCCCTGGGAAAGAAAACTCAGCAGTCCAGGTTCCTGATGTCAGTTTGTAGGGCTCCCTTGGGTCTATCAGGGCAGCACAAGTTTGAGGTGGGGACAACTTCGGTGTGCGGTCCATCGTTCGATATAAGGATTTTTTGAAGTCAGGGCCAGGGGCCCCCGGGCACATCCTTTGGCCATTTTCCCTGGGAAAGAAAACTCACCAGTCCAGGTTCCTGATGTCAGTTTGTAGGGCTCCCTTGGGTCTATCTGGGCAGCACAAGTTTGAGGTGGGGACAACTTCGGTGTGGGGTCCATCTTTCGATATAAGGATTTTTAGCAGTCAGGTCCCAGCCCAGTGCCAGGGTCCCCAGGGCACATCCTTTGGCCATTTTCCCTGGGAAAGAAAACTCACCAGTCCAGGTTGCTGATGTCTGTATGTAGGGCTCCCTTGGTTCTATCAAGGCAGCAGAAATTTGAGGAGCGGACAAGTTTGGTCTGCGATCCATCCTTCGATATAAGGATTCTTTTCAGTCAGGTCCCAGCCAAGTGCCAGGGGCCCCAGGGAACATCCTTTGGCCATTTTCCCTGGGAAAGAAAACTCACCAGTCCAGGTTCCTGATGTCACTTTGTAGGGCTCCCTTGGGTCTATCAGGGCAGCACAAGTTTGAGGTGGGGACAACTTCGGTGTGGGGTCCATCCTTCGATATAAGGATTCTTTGCAGTGAGGACCCTGCCCAGGGCGAGGGGCCCCTGGGCACATCCTTTTTCCATTTTCCCTGGGAAAGAAAACTCAGCAGTCCAGGTTCCTGATGTCAGTTTGTAGGGCTCCCTTGGGTCTATCAGGGCACCACAAGTTTGAGGTTGGGACAACTTCGGTGTGGGGTGCATCCTTCGATATAAGGATTTTTTTCAGTGAGGACCCTGCCCAGGGCCAGGGGTCCCTGGGCACAACCTTTTTCCATTTTCCCTGGGAAAGAAAACTCACCAGTCCAGGTTCCTGATGTCAGTTTGTAGGGCTCCCTTGGGTCTATCAGGGCAGCACAATTTTGAGGTGGGGACAACTTCGGTGTGGGGTCCATCCTTCGATATAAGGATTTTTTGCACTGAGACCCTGCCCAGGGCCAGGGGCCCCTGGGCACATCCTTTTTCCGTTTTCCCTGGGAAAGAAAGCTCAGCAGTCCATGTTGATGATGTCAGTTTGTAGGGCTCCCTTGGGTCTATCAGGGCAGCACAAGTTTGAGGTGGGGACAACTTCGGTGTGGGGTCCATCCTTTGATATAAGGATTTTTTGCAGTCAGGGCCAGGGGCCCCCAGGCACATCCTTTGGCCATTTTCCCTGGGAAAGAAAACTCAGCAGTCCAGGTTCCTGATGTCAGTTTGTAGGGCTCCCTTGGGTCTATCAGGGCAGCACAAGTTTGAGGTGGGGACAACTTCGGTGTGGGGTCCATCCTTCGATATAAGGATTTTTTGCAGTGAGGACCCTGCCCAGGGCCAGGGGCCCCTGGGCACATCCTTTTTCCGTTTTCCCTGGGAAAGAAAGCTCAGCAGTCCATGTTGATGATGTCAGTTTGTAGGGCTCCCTTGGGTCTATCAGGGCAGCACAAGTTTGAGGTGGGGACAACTTCGGTGTGGGGTCCATCCTTCGATATAAGGATTTTTTGCAGTCAGGGCCAGGGGCCCCCAGGCACATCCTTTGGCCATTTTCCCTGGGAAAGAAAACTCACCAGTCCAGGTTGCTGATGTCAGTTTGTAGGGCTCCCGTGGGTCTATCTGGGCAGCAGAAATTTGAGGAGCAAACAATTTTGGTCTGCGATCCATCCTTCGATATTGGGATTCTGTGCAGTCAGGTGTCAGCCGAGTGCCAGGGTCCCCAGGGAACATCCTTTGGCCATTTTCCCTGGGAAAGAAAATTCACCAGTCCAGGTTGCTGGTGTCAGTTTGTAGGGCTCCCTTGGGTCTATCAGGGCAGCACAAGTATGAGATGGGGACAACTTCAGTCTGGTGTCCATCCTTCGATATAAGGATTCTTTGCTGTCAGGTCCTAGCACAGTGCCAGGGGCCCCAGGGCAAACCCTTTGGCAATTTTCCCTGGGAAAGAAAACTCAGCAGTCCAGGTTGCTGATGTCGGTTTGTAGGGCTTCCTTGGGTCTATCTGGGCAGCAGAAATTTGAGGAGGGGTCGACTTTGGTCTGTGATCCATGCTTCGATATATGGATTTTTTGCAGTCAGGCCCCAGCCCAGGGCCAGGGGCCCCTGGGCACATCCTTTGGCCATTTTCCCTGGGAAAGAAAACTCAGCAGTCCAGGTTGCTGATGTCAGTTTGTAGGGCTCCCGTGGGTCTATCAGGGCAGCACATATTTTATTTCGGGACAACTTCGGTCTGGGGTCCATCCTTCAATATAAGGAGTCTTTGAAATCAGGGCCCAGCCCAGGGCCAGGGGCCCCTGGGCACATCCTTTGGCCATTTTCCCTGGGAAAGGAAACTCACCAGTCCAGGTTCCTGATGTCAGTTTGTAGGGCTCCCTTGGGTCTATCAGGGTAGCACAAGATTCAGGAGGGGACAATTTTGGTCTGTGATCCATCCTTTGATATTGGGATTCTTTAGAGCCAGGACCCACCCCAGGGCCAGGGGCCCCTGGGCACATCCTTTGGCCATTTTCCCTGGGAAAGAAAACTCAGCAGTCCAGGTTGCTGATGTCAGTTTGTAGGGCTCCCTTGGGTCTATCTGGGCAGCACAATATGAGGAGGGGATAACTTCAGTTTGGGGTCCAAACGTCGATATAAATATTCTTTGCAGTCAGGTCCCAGATCTGTGCCCGGGGCCCCTGGGCACATCCTTTGGCCATTTTCCCTGGGAAAGAAAATTCACCAGTCCAGGTTCCTGATATCAGTTTGTAGGGCTCCCTTGGGTCTATCTGGGCAGCAGAAATTTGAGGAGAGGACAAATTTTGTCTGCGATCCATCCTTCGATGTAAGGATATTTTGCAGTCAGGCCCCAGCCCAGGGGCCACGGACTTAGGGCACATCCTTTGGCCATTTTCCCTGGGAAAGAAAACTCACCAGTCCAGGTTCCTGATGTCACTTTGTAGGGCTCCCTTGGGTCTATCTGGGCAGCACAAGTTTGAGGTGGGGACAACTTCGGTGTGGGGTCCATCCTTCGATATAAGGATTTTTTGCAGTCAGGGCCAGGGTCCCCTGGGCACATCCTTTGGCCATTTTCCCTGGGAAAGAAAACTCAGCAGTCCAGGTTCCTGATGTCAGTTTGTAGGGCTCCCTTGGGTCTATCAGGGCAGCACAAGTTTGAGGTGGGGACAACTTCGGTGTGCGGTCCATCGTTCGATATAAGGATTTTTTGAAGTCAGGGCCAGGGGCCCCCGGGCACATCCTTTGGCCATTTTCCCTGGGAAAGAAAACTCACCAGTCCAGGTTCCTGATGTCAGTTTGTAGGGCTCCCTTGGGTCTATCTGGGCAGCACAAGTTTGAGGTGGGGACAACTTTGGTGTGGGGTCCATCTTTCGATATAAGGATTTTTAGCAGTCAGGTCCCAGCCCAGTGCCAGGGTCCCCAGGGCACATCCTTTGGCCATTTTCCCTGGAAAAGAAAACTCACCAGTCCAGGTTCCTGATGTCAGTTTGTAGGGCTCCCTTGGGTCTATCTGGGCAGCAGACATTTGAGGAGCGGACAATTTTGGTCTGTTATCCATCCTTCGATATAAGGATTCTTTTCAGTCAGGTCCAAGCCGCGTGCCAGGGGCCCCAGGGAACATCCTTTGGCCATTTTCCTTGGGAAAGAAAACTCACCAGTCCAGGTTCCTGATGTCAGTTTGTAGGGCTCCCTTGGGTCTATCTGGGCAGCACAAGTTTGAGGTGGGGACAACTTCGGTGTGGGGTCCATCCTTCGATATAAGGATTCTTTGAAGTCAAGGCCCAGCCGAGAGCCATGGGCCCCTGGGCACATTCTGTGGCCATTTTCCCTGGGAAAGAACACTCACCAGTCCAGGTTCCTGATGTCACTTTGTAGGGCTCCCTTGGGTCTATCAGGGCAGCACAAGTTTGAGGTGGGGACAACTTCGGTGTGGGGTCCATCCTTCGATATAAGGATTTTTTGCAGTGAGGACCCTGCCCAGGGCGAGGGGCCCCTGGGCACATCCTTTTTCCATTTTCCCTGGGAAAGAAAACTCAGCAGTCCAGGTTCCTGATGTCAGTTTGTAGGGCTCCCTTGGGTCTATCAGGGCACCACAAGTTTGAGGTGGGGACAACTTCGGTGTGGGGTCCATCCTTCGATATAAGGATTTTTTGCAGTGAGGACCCTGCCCAGGGCCAGGGGCCCCTGGGCACATCCTTTTTCCGTTTTCCCTGGGAAAGAAAGCTCAGCAGTCCATGTTGATGATGTCAGTTTGTAGGGCTCCCTTGGGTCTATCAGGGCAGCACAAGTTTGAGGTGGGGACAACTTCGGTGTGGGGTCCATCCTTCGATATAAGGATTTTTTGCAGTCAGGGCCAGGGGCCCCCAGGCACATCCTTTGGCCATTTTCCCTGGGAAAGAAAACTCACCAGTCCAGGTTGCTGATGTCAGTTTGTAGGGCTCCCGTGGGTCTATCTGGGCAGCAGAAATTTGAGGAGCAAACAATTTTGGTCTGCGATCCATCCTTCGATATTGGGATTCTGTGCAGTCAGGTGTCAGCCGAGTGCCAGGGTCCCCAGGGAACATCCTTTGGCCATTTTCCCTGGGAAAGAAAATTCACCAGTCCAGGTTGCTGATGTCAGTTTGTAGGGCTCCCTTGGGTCTATCAGGGCAGCACAAGTATGAGATGGGGACAACTTCAGTCTGGTGTCCATCCTTCGATATAAGGATTCTTTGCTGTCAGGTCCTAGCACAGTGCCAGGGGCCCCAGGGCAAACCCTTTGGCAATTTTCCCTGGGAAAGAAAACTCAGCAGTCCAGGTTGCTGATGTCGGTTTGTAGGGCTTCCTTGGGTCTATCTGGGCAGCAGAAATTTGAGGAGGGGTCGACTTTGGTCTGTGATCCATGCTTCGATATATGGATTTTTTGCAGTCAGGCCCCAGCCCAGGGCCAGGGGCCCCTGGGCACATCCTTTGGCCATTTTCCCTGGGAAAGAAAACTCAGCAGTCCAGGTTGCTGATGTCAGTTTGTAGGGCTCCCGTGGGTCTATCAGGGCAGCACATATTTTATTTCGGGACAACTTCGGTCTGGGGTCCATCCTTCAATATAAGGAGTCTTTGAAATCAGGGCCCAGCCCAGGGCCAGGGGCCCCTGGGCACATCCTTTGGCCATTTTCCCTGGGAAAGGAAACTCACCAGTCCAGGTTCCTGATGTCAGTTTGTAGGGCTCCCTTGGGTCTATCAGGGTAGCACAAGATTCAGGAGGGGACAATTTTGGTCTGTGATCCATCCTTCGATATTGGGATTCTTTAGAGCCAGGACCCACCCCAGGGCCAGGGGCCCCTGGGCACATCCTTTGGCCATTTTCCCTGTAAAAGAAAACTCACCAGTCCAGGTTGCTGATGTCAGTTTGTAGGGCTCCCTTGGGTCTATCTGGGCAGCACAATATGAGGAGGGGATAACTTCAGTTTGGGGTCCAAACGTCGATATAAATATTCTTTGCAGTCAGGTCCCAGATCTGTGCCCGGGGCCCCTGGGCACATCCTTTGGCCATTTTCCCTGGGAAAGAAAATTCACCAGTCCAGGTTCCTGATATCAGTTTGTAGGGCTCCCTTGGGTCTATCTGGGCAGCAGAAATTTGAGGAGAGGACAAATTTTGTCTGCGATCCATCCTTCGATGTAAGGATATTTTGCAGTCAGGCCCCAGCCCAGGGGCCACGGGCTTAGGGCACAGCCTTTGGCCATTTTCCCTGGGAAAGAAAACTCACCAGTCCAGGTTCCTGATGTCAGTTTGTAGGGCTCCCTTGGGTCTATCAGGGCAGCACAATTTTGAGGTGGGGACAACTTCGGTGTGGGGTCCATCGTTCGATATAAGGATTTTTTGAAGTCAGGGCCAGGGGCCCCCGGGCACATCCTTTGGCCATTTTCCCTGGGAAAGAAAACTCACCAGTCCAGGTTCCTGATGTCACTTTGTAGGGCTCCCTTGGGTCTATCTGGGCAGCACAAGTTTGAGGTGGGGACAACTTCGGTGTGGGGTCCATCCTTCGATATAAGGATTTTTTGCAGTCAGGGCCATGGTCCCCTGGGCACATCCTTTGGCCATTTTCCCTGGGAAAGAAAACTCAGCAGTCCAGGTTCCTGATGTCAGTTTGTAGGGCTCCCTTGGGTCTATCAGGGCAGCACAAGTTTGAGGTGGGGACAACTTCGGTGTGCGGTCCATCGTTCGATATAAGGATTTTTTGAAGTCAGGGCCAGGGGCCCCCGGGCACATCCTTTGGCCATTTTCCCTGGGAAAGAAAACTCACCAGTCCAGGTTCCTGATGTCAGTTTGTAGGGCTCCCTTGGGTCTATCAGGGCAGCACAAGTTTGAGGTGGGGACAACTTCGGTGTGGGGTCCATCCTTCGATATAAGGATTTTTTGAAGTCAGGGCCAGGGTCCCGAGGGCACATCCTTTTTCCATTTTCCGTGGGAAAGAAAACTCACCAGTCCAGGTTCCTGATGTCACTTTGTAGGGCTCCCTTGGGTCTATCTGGGCAGCACAAGTTTGAGGTGGGGACAACTTCGGTGTGGGGTCCATCCTTCGATATAAGGATTTTTTGCAGTCAGGGCCAGGGGCCCCCGGGCACATCCTTTGGCCATTTTCCCTGGGAAAGAAAACTCAGCAGTCCAGGTTCCTGATGTCAGTTTGTAGGGCTCCCTTGGGTCTATCTGGGCAGCACAAGTTTGAGGTGGGGACAACTTCGGTGTGGGGTCCATCTTTCGATATAAGGATTTTTAGCAGTCAGGTCCCAGCCCAGTGCCAGGGTCCCCAGGGCACATCCTTTGGCCATTTTCCCTGGAAAAGAAAACTCACCAGTCCAGGTTCCTGATGTCAGTTTGTAGGGCTCCCTTGGGTCTATCTGGGCAGCAGACATTTGAGGAGCGGACAATTTTGGTCTGTTATCCATCCTTCGATATAAGGATTCTTTTCAGTCAGGTCCAAGCCGAGTGCCAGGGGCCCCAGGGAACATCCTTTGGCCATTTTCCTTGGGAAAGAAAACTCACCAGTCCAGGTTCCTGATGTCAGTTTGTAGGGCTCCCTTGGGTCTATCTGGGCAGCACAAGTTTGAGGTGGGGACAACTTCGGTGTGGGGTCCATCCTTCGATATAAGGATTCTTTGAAGTCAAGGCCCAGCCGAGAGCCATGGGCCCCTGGGCACATTTTGTGGCCATTTTCCCTGGGAAAGAAAACTCACCAGTCCAGGTTCCTGATGTCACTTTGTAGGGCTCCCTTGGGTCTATCAGGGCAGCACAAGTTTGAGGTGGGGACAACTTCGGTGTGGGGTCCATCCTTCGATATAAGGATTTTTTGAAGTCAGGGCCAGGGGCCCCCGGGCACATCCTTTTTCCATTTTCCCTGGGAAAGAAAACTCACCAGTCCAGGTTCCTGATGTCACTTTGTAGGGCTCCCTTGGGTCTATCTGGGCAGCACAAGTTTGAGGTGGGGACAACTTCGGTGTGGGGTCCATCCTTCGATATAAGGATTTTTTGCAATCAGGGCCAGGGTCCCCTGGGCACATCCTTTGGCCATTTTCCCTGGGAAAGAAAACTCAGCAGTCCAGGTTCCTGATGTCAGTTTGTAGGGCTCCCTTGGGTCTATCAGGGCAGCACAAGTTTGAGGTGGGGACAACTTCGGTGTGGGGTCCATCCTTCGATATAAGGATTTTTTGCAGTCAGGGCCAGGGTCCCCTGGGCACATCCTTTGGCCATTTTCCCTGGGAAAGAAAACTCAGCAGTCCAGGTTCCTGATGTCAGTTTGTAGGGCTCCCTTGGGTCTATCAGGGCAGCACAAGTTTGAGGTGGGGACAACTTCGGTGTGCGGTCCATCGTTCGATATAAGGATTTTTTGAAGTCAGGGCCAGGGGCCCCCGGGCACATCCTTTGGCCATTTTCCCTGGGAAAGAAAACTCACCAGTCCAGGTTCCTGATGTCAGTTTGTAGGGCTCCCTTGGGTCTATCTGGGCAGCACAAGTTTGAGGTGGGGACAACTTCGGTGTGGGGTCCATATTTCGATATAAGGATTTTTAGCAGTCAGGTCCCAGCCCAGTGCCAGGGTCCCCAGGGCACATCCTTTGGCCATTTTCCCTGGAAAAGAAAACTCACCAGTCCAGGTTCCTGATGTCAGTTTGTAGGGCTCCCTTGGGTCTATCTGGGCAGCAGACATTTGAGGAGCGGACAATTTTGGTCTGTTATCCATCCTTCGATATAAGGATTCTTTTCAGTCAGGTCCAAGCCGAGTGCCAGGGGCCCCAGGGAACATCCTTTGGCCATTTTCCTTGGGAAAGAAAACTCACCAGTCCAGGTTCCTGATGTCAGTTTGTAGGGCTCCCTTGGGTCTATCTGGGCAGCACAAGTTTGAGGTGGGGACAACTTCGGTGTGGGGTCCATCCTTCGATATAAGGATTCTTTGAAGTCAAGGCCCAGCCGAGAGCCATGGGCCCCTGGGCACATTCTGTGGCCATTTTCCCTGGGAAAGAACACTCACCAGTCCAGGTTCCTGATGTCACTTTGTAGGGCTCCCTTGGGTCTATCAGGGCAGCACAAGTTTGAGGTGGGGACAACTTCGGTGTGGGGTCCATCCTTCGATATAAGGAATTTTTGCATTCAGGTCCCAGCCCAGTGCCAGGGTCCCGAGGGCACATCCTTTGGCCATTTTCCCTGGAAAAGAAAACTCACCAGTCCAGGTTCCTGATGTCAGTTTGTAGGGCTCCCGTGGGTCTATCTGGGCAGCAGAAATTTGAGGAGCAAACAATTTTGGTCTGCGATCCATCCTTCGATATTGGGATTCTGTGCAGTCAGGTGTCAGCCGAGTGCCAGGGTCCCCAGGGAACATCCTTTGGCCATTTTCCCTGGGAAAGAAAATTCACCAGTCCAGGTTGCTGATGTCAGTTTGTAGGGCTCCCTTGGGTCTATCAGGGCAGCACAAGTATGAGATGGGGACAACTTCAGTCTGGTGTCCATCCTTCGATATAAGGATTCTTTGCTGTCAGGTCCTAGCACAGTGCCAGGGGCCCCAGGGCAAACCCTTTGGCAATTTTCCCTGGGAAAGAAAACTCAGCAGTCCAGGTTGCTGATGTCGGTTTGTAGGGCTTCCTTGGGTCTATCTGGGCAGCAGAAATTTGAGGAGGGGTCGACTTTGGTCTGTGATCCATGCTTCGATATATGGATTTTTTGCAGTCAGGCCCCAGCCCAGGGCCAGGGGCCCCTGGGCACATCCTTTGGCCATTTTCCCTGGGAAAGAAAACTCAGCAGTCCAGGTTGCTGATGTCAGTTTGTAGGGCTCCCGTGGGTCTATCAGGGCAGCACATATTTTATTTCGGGACAACTTCGGTCTGGGGTCCATCCTTCAATATAAGGAGTCTTTGAAATCAGGGCCCAGCCCAGGGCCAGGGGCCCCTGGGCACATCCTTTGGCCATTTTCCCTGGGAAAGGAAACTCACCAGTCCAGGTTCCTGATGTCAGTTTGTAGGGCTCCCTTGGGTCTATCAGGGTAGCACAAGATTCAGGAGGGGACAATTTTGGTCTGTGATCCATCCTTCGATATTGGGATTCTTTAGAGCCAGGACCCACCCCAGGGCCAGGGGCCCCTGGGCACATCCTTTGGCCATTTTCCCTGTAAAAGAAAACTCACCAGTCCAGGTTGCTGATGTCAGTTTGTAGGGCTCCCTTGGGTCTATCTGGGCAGCACAATATGAGGAGGGGATAACTTCAGTTTGGGGTCCAAACGTCGATATAAATATTCTTTGCAGTCAGGTCCCAGATCTGTGCCCGGGGCCCCTGGGCACATCCTTTGGCCATTTTCCCTGGGAAAGAAAATTCACCAGTCCAGGTTCCTGATATCAGTTTGTAGGGCTCCCTTGGGTCTATCTGGGCAGCAGAAATTTGAGGAGAGGACAAATTTTGTCTGCGATCCATCCTTCGATGTAAGGATATTTTGCAGTCAGGCCCCAGCCCAGGGGCCACGGGCTTAGGGCACAGCCTTTGGCCATTTTCCCTGGGAAAGAAAACTCACCAGTCCAGGTTCCTGATGTCAGTTTGTAGGGCTCCCTTGGGTCTATCAGGGCAGCACAATTTTGAGGTGGGGACAACTTCGGTGTGGGGTCCATCGTTCGATATAAGGATTTTTTGAAGTCAGGGCCAGGGGCCCCCGGGCACATCCTTTGGCCATTTTCCCTGGGAAAGAAAACTCACCAGTCCAGGTTCCTGATGTCACTTTGTAGGGCTCCCTTGGGTCTATCTGGGCAGCACAAGTTTGAGGTGGGGACAACTTCGGTGTGGGGTCCATCCTTCGATATAAGGATTTTTTGCAGTCAGGGCCATGGTCCCCTGGGCACATCCTTTGGCCATTTTCCCTGGGAAAGAAAACTCAGCAGTCCAGGTTCCTGATGTCAGTTTGTAGGGCTCCCTTGGGTCTATCAGGGCAGCACAAGTTTGAGGTGGGGACAACTTCGGTGTGCGGTCCATCGTTCGATATAAGGATTTTTTGAAGTCAGGGCCAGGGGCCCCCGGGCACATCCTTTGGCCATTTTCCCTGGGAAAGAAAACTCACCAGTCCAGGTTCCTGATGTCAGTTTGTAGGGCTCCCTTGGGTCTATCAGGGCAGCACAAGTTTGAGGTGGGGACAACTTCGGTGTGGGGTCCATCCTTCGATATAAGGATTTTTTGAAGTCAGGGCCAGGGTCCCGAGGGCACATCCTTTTTCCATTTTCCGTGGGAAAGAAAACTCACCAGTCCAGGTTCCTGATGTCACTTTGTAGGGCTCCCTTGGGTCTATCTGGGCAGCACAAGTTTGAGGTGGGGACAACTTCGGTGTGGGGTCCATCCTTCGATATAAGGATTTTTTGCAGTCAGGGCCAGGGGCCCCCGGGCACATCCTTTGGCCATTTTCCCTGGGAAAGAAAACTCAGCAGTCCAGGTTCCTGATGTCAGTTTGTAGGGCTCCCTTGGGTCTATCTGGGCAGCACAAGTTTGAGGTGGGGACAACTTCGGTGTGGGGTCCATCTTTCGATATAAGGATTTTTAGCAGTCAGGTCCCAGCCCAGTGCCAGGGTCCCCAGGGCACATCCTTTGGCCATTTTCCCTGGAAAAGAAAACTCACCAGTCCAGGTTCCTGATGTCAGTTTGTAGGGCTCCCTTGGGTCTATCTGGGCAGCAGACATTTGAGGAGCGGACAATTTTGGTCTGTTATCCATCCTTCGATATAAGGATTCTTTTCAGTCAGGTCCAAGCCGAGTGCCAGGGGCCCCAGGGAACATCCTTTGGCCATTTTCCTTGGGAAAGAAAACTCACCAGTCCAGGTTCCTGATGTCAGTTTGTAGGGCTCCCTTGGGTCTATCTGGGCAGCACAAGTTTGAGGTGGGGACAACTTCGGTGTGGGGTCCATCCTTCGATATAAGGATTCTTTGAAGTCAAGGCCCAGCCGAGAGCCATGGGCCCCTGGGCACATTTTGTGGCCATTTTCCCTGGGAAAGAAAACTCACCAGTCCAGGTTCCTGATGTCACTTTGTAGGGCTCCCTTGGGTCTATCAGGGCAGCACAAGTTTGAGGTGGGGACAACTTCGGTGTGGGGTCCATCCTTCGATATAAGGATTTTTTGAAGTCAGGGCCAGGGGCCCCCGGGCACATCCTTTTTCCATTTTCCCTGGGAAAGAAAACTCACCAGTCCAGGTTCCTGATGTCACTTTGTAGGGCTCCCTTGGGTCTATCTGGGCAGCACAAGTTTGAGGTGGGGACAACTTCGGTGTGGGGTCCATCCTTCGATATAAGGATTTTTTGCAATCAGGGCCAGGGTCCCCTGGGCACATCCTTTGGCCATTTTCCCTGGGAAAGAAAACTCAGCAGTCCAGGTTCCTGATGTCAGTTTGTAGGGCTCCCTTGGGTCTATCAGGGCAGCACAAGTTTGAGGTGGGGACAACTTCGGTGTGGGGTCCATCCTTCGATATAAGGATTTTTTGCAGTCAGGGCCAGGGTCCCCTGGGCACATCCTTTGGCCATTTTCCCTGGGAAAGAAAACTCAGCAGTCCAGGTTCCTGATGTCAGTTTGTAGGGCTCCCTTGGGTCTATCAGGGCAGCACAAGTTTGAGGTGGGGACAACTTCGGTGTGCGGTCCATCGTTCGATATAAGGATTTTTTGAAGTCAGGGCCAGGGGCCCCCGGGCACATCCTTTGGCCATTTTCCCTGGGAAAGAAAACTCACCAGTCCAGGTTCCTGATGTCAGTTTGTAGGGCTCCCTTGGGTCTATCTGGGCAGCACAAGTTTGAGGTGGGGACAACTTCGGTGTGGGGTCCATATTTCGATATAAGGATTTTTAGCAGTCAGGTCCCAGCCCAGTGCCAGGGTCCCCAGGGCACATCCTTTGGCCATTTTCCCTGGAAAAGAAAACTCACCAGTCCAGGTTCCTGATGTCAGTTTGTAGGGCTCCCTTGGGTCTATCTGGGCAGCAGACATTTGAGGAGCGGACAATTTTGGTCTGTTATCCATCCTTCGATATAAGGATTCTTTTCAGTCAGGTCCAAGCCGAGTGCCAGGGGCCCCAGGGAACATCCTTTGGCCATTTTCCTTGGGAAAGAAAACTCACCAGTCCAGGTTCCTGATGTCAGTTTGTAGGGCTCCCTTGGGTCTATCTGGGCAGCACAAGTTTGAGGTGGGGACAACTTCGGTGTGGGGTCCATCCTTCGATATAAGGATTCTTTGAAGTCAAGGCCCAGCCGAGAGCCATGGGCCCCTGGGCACATTCTGTGGCCATTTTCCCTGGGAAAGAACACTCACCAGTCCAGGTTCCTGATGTCACTTTGTAGGGCTCCCTTGGGTCTATCAGGGCAGCACAAGTTTGAGGTGGGGACAACTTCGGTGTGGGGTCCATCCTTCGATATAAGGATTCTTTGCAGTGAGGACCCTGCCCAGGGCGAGGGGCCCCTGGGCACATCCTTTTTCCATTTTCCCTGGGAAAGAAAACTCAGCAGTCCAGGTTCCTGATGTCAGTTTGTAGGGCTCCCTTGGGTCTATCAGGGCACCACAAGTTTGAGGTTGGGACAACTTCGGTGTGGGGTGCATCCTTCGATATAAGGATTTTTTTCAGTGAGGACCCTGCCCAGGGCCAGGGGTCCCTGGGCACAACCTTTTTCCATTTTCCCTGGGAAAGAAAACTCACCAGTCCAGGTTCCTGATGTCAGTTTGTAGGGCTCCCTTGGGTCTATCAGGGCACCACAAGTTTGAGGTGGGGACAACTTCGGTGTGGGGTCCATCCTTCGATATAAGGATTTTTTGCAGTGAGGACCCTGCCCAGGGCCAGGGGCCCCTGGGCACATCCTTTTTCCGTTTTCCCTGGGAAAGAAAGCTCAGCAGTCCATGTTGATGATGTCAGTTTGTAGGGCTCCCTTGGGTCTATCAGGGCAGCACAAGTTTGAGGTGGGGACAACTTCGGTGTGGGGTCCATCCTTCGATATAAGGATTTTTTGCAGTCAGGGCCAGGGGCCCCCAGGCACATCCTTTGGCCATTTTCCCTGGGAAAGAAAACTCACCAGTCCAGGTTCCTGATGTCAGTTTGTAGGGCTCCCTTGGGTCTATCAGGGCAGCACAAGTTTGAGGTGGGGACAACTTCGGTGTGGGGTCCATCCTTCGATATAAGGATTTTTTGCAGTGAGGACCCTGCCCAGGGCCAGGGGCCCCTGGGCACATTCTTTTTCCGTTTTCCCTGGGAAAGAAAGCTCAGCAGTCCATGTTGATGATGTCAGTTTGTAGGGCTCCCTTGGGTCTATCAGGGCAGCACAAGTTTGAGGTGGGGACAACTTCGGTGTGGGGTCCATCCTTTGATATAAGGATTTTTTGCAGTCAGGGCCAGGGGCCCCCAGGCACATCCTTTGGCCATTTTCCCTGGGAAAGAAAACTCACCAGTCCAGGTTGCTGATGTCAGTTTGTAGGGCTCCCTTGGGTCTATCAGGGCAGCACAAGTTTGAGGTGGGGACAACTTCGGTTGGGGTCCATCCTTCGATATAAGGATTTTTTGCAGTCAGGGCCAGGGGCCCCCAGGCACATCCTTTGGCCATTTTCCCTGGGAAAGAAAACTCACCAGTCCAGGTTGCTGATGTCAGTTTGTAGGGCTCCCGTGGGTCTATCTGGGCAGCAGAAATTTGAGGAGCAAACAATCTTGGTCTGCGATCCATCCTTCGATATTGGGATTCTTTGCAGTCAGGTGTCAGCCGAGTGCTAGGGTCCCCAGGGAACATCCTTTGGCCATTTTCCCTGGGAAAGAAAATTCACCAGTCCAGGTTGCTGATGTCAGTTTGTAGGGCTCCCTTGGGTCTATCAGGGCAGCACAAGTATGAGATGGGGACAACTTCAGTCTGGTGTCCATCCTTCGATATAAGGATTCTTTGCTGTCAGGTCCTAGCACAGTGCCAGGGGCCCCAGGGCAAACCCTTTGGCAATTTTCCCTGGGAAAGAAAACTCAGCAGTCCAGGTTGCTGATGTCGGTTTGTAGGGCTTCCTTGGGTCTATCTGGGCAGCAGAAATTTGAGGAGGGGTCGACTTTGGTCTGTGATCCATGCTTCGATATATGGATTTTTTGCAGTCAGGCCCCAGCCCAGGGCCAGGGGCCCCTGGGCACATCCTTTGGCCATTTTCCCTGGGAAAGAAAACTCAGCAGTCCAGGTTGCTGATGTCAGTTTGTAGGGCTCCCGTGGGTCTATCAGGGCAGCACATATTTTATTTCGGGACAACTTCGGTCTGGGGTCCATCCTTCAATATAAGGAGTCTTTGAAATCAGGGCCCAGCCCAGGGCCAGGGGCCCCTGGGCACATCCTTTGGCCATTTTCCCTGGGAAAGGAAACTCACCAGTCCAGGTTCCTGATGTCAGTTTGTAGGGCTCCCTTGGGTCTATCAGGGTAGCACAAGATTCAGGAGGGGACAATTTTGGTCTGTGATCCATCCTTCGATATTGGGATTCTTTACAGTCAGGACCCACCCCAGAGCCAGGGGCCCCTGGGCACATCCTTTGGCCATTTTCCCTGGAAAAGAAAACTCACCAGTCCAGGTTGCTGATGTCAGTTTGTAGGGCTCCCTTGGGTCTATCTGGGCAGCACAATATGAGGAGGGGATAACTTCAGTTTGGGGTCCAAACGTCGATATAAATATTCTTTGCAGTCAGGTCCCAGATCTGTGCCCGGGGCCCCTGGGCACATCCTTTGGCCATTTTCCCTGGGAAAGAAAATTCACCAGTCCAGGTTCCTGATATCAGTTTGTAGGGCTCCCTTGGGTCTATCTGGGCAGCAGAAATTTGAGGAGAGGACAAATTTTGTCTGCGATCCATCCTTCGATGTAAGGATATTTTGCAGTCAGGCCCCAGCCCAGGGGCCACGGACTTAGGGCACATCCTTTGGCCATTTTCCCTGGGAAAGAAAACTCACCAGTCCAGGTTCCTGATGTCACTTTGTAGGGCTCCCTTGGGTCTATCTGGGCAGCACAAGTTTGAGGTGGGGACAACTTCGGTGTGGGGTCCATCCTTCGATATAAGGATTTTTTGCAGTCAGGGCCAGGGTCCCCTGGGCACATCCTTTGGCCATTTTCCCTGGGAAAGAAAACTCAGCAGTCCAGGTTCCTGATGTCAGTTTGTAGGGCTCCCTTGGGTCTATCAGGGCAGCACAAGTTTGAGGTGGGGACAACTTCGGTGTGCGGTCCATCGTTCGATATAAGGATTTTTTGAAGTCAGGGCCAGGGGCCCCCGGGCACATCCTTTGGCCATTTTCCCTGGGAAAGAAAACTCACCAGTCCAGGTTCCTGATGTCAGTTTGTAGGGCTCCCTTGGGTCTATCTGGGCAGCACAAGTTTGAGGTGGGGACAACTTCGGTGTGGGGTCCATCTTTCGATATAAGGATTTTTAGCAGTCAGGTCCCAGCCCAGTGCCAGGGTCCCCAGGGCACATCCTTTGGCCATTTTCCCTGGAAAAGAAAACTCACCAGTCCAGGTTCCTGATGTCAGTTTGTAGGGCTCCCTTGGGTCTATCTGGGCAGCAGACATTTGAGGAGCGGACAATTTTGGTCTGTTATCCATCCTTCGATATAAGGATTCTTTTCAGTCAGGTCCAAGCCGCGTGCCAGGGGCCCCAGGGAACATCCTTTGGCCATTTTCCTTGGGAAAGAAAACTCACCAGTCCAGGTTCCTGATGTCAGTTTGTAGGGCTCCCTTGGGTCTATCTGGGCAGCACAAGTTTGAGGTGGGGACAACTTCGGTGTGGGGTCCATCCTTCGATATAAGGATTCTTTGAAGTCAAGGCCCAGCCGAGAGCCATGGGCCCCTGGGCACATTCTGTGGCCATTTTCCCTGGGAAAGAACACTCACCAGTCCAGGTTCCTGATGTCACTTTGTAGGGCTCCCTTGGGTCTATCAGGGCAGCACAAGTTTGAGGTGGGGACAACTTCGGTGTGGGGTCCATCCTTCGATATAAGGATTTTTTGCAGTGAGGACCCTGCCCAGGGCGAGGGGCCCCTGGGCACATCCTTTTTCCATTTTCCCTGGGAAAGAAAACTCAGCAGTCCAGGTTCCTGATGTCAGTTTGTAGGGCTCCCTTGGGTCTATCAGGGCACCACAAGTTTGAGGTTGGGACAACTTCGGTGTGGGGTGCATCCTTCGATATAAGGATTTTTTTCAGTGAGGACCCTGCCCAGGGCCAGGGATCCCTGGGCACAACCTTTTTCCATTTTCCCTGGGAAAGAAAACTCACCAGTCCAGGTTCCTGATGTCAGTTTGTAGGGCTCCCTTGGGTCTATCAGGGCACCACAAGTTTGAGGTGGGGACAACTTCGGTGTGGGGTCCATCCTTCGATATAAGGATTTTTTGCAGTGAGGACCCTGCCCAGGGCCAGGGGCCCCTGGGCACATCCTTTTTCCGTTTTCCCTGGGAAAGAAAGCTCAGCAGTCCATGTTGATGATGTCAGTTTGTAGGGCTCCCTTGGGTCTATCAGGGCAGCACAAGTTTGAGGTGGGGACAACTTCGGTGTGGGGTCCATCCTTCGATATAAGGATTTTTTGCAGTCAGGGCCAGGGGCCCCCAGGCACATCCTTTGGCCATTTTCCCTGGGAAAGAAAACTCACCAGTCCAGGTTGCTGATGTCAGTTTGTAGGGCTCCCGTGGGTCTATCTGGGCAGCAGAAATTTGAGGAGCAAACAATTTTGGTCTGCGATCCATCCTTCGATATTGGGATTCTGTGCAGTCAGGTGTCAGCCGAGTGCCAGGGTCCCCAGGGAACATCCTTTGGCCATTTTCCCTGGGAAAGAAAATTCACCAGTCCAGGTTGCTGATGTCAGTTTGTAGGGCTCCCTTGGGTCTATCAGGGCAGCACAAGTATGAGATGGGGACAACTTCAGTCTGGTGTCCATCCTTCGTTATAAGGATTCTTTGCTGTCAGGTCCTAGCACAGTGCCAGGGGCCCCAGGGCAAACCCTTTGGCAATTTTCCCTGGGAAAGAAAACTCAGCAGTCCAGGTTGCTGATGTCGGTTTGTAGGGCTTCCTTGGGTCTATCTGGGCAAGAGAAATTTGAGGAGGGGTCGACTTTGGTCTGTGATCCATGCTTCGATATATGGATTTTTTGCAGTCAGGCCCCAGCCCAGGGCCAGGGGCCCCTGGGCACATCCTTTGGCCATTTTCCCTGGGAAAGAAAACTCAGCAGTCCAGGTTGCTGATGTCAGTTTGTAGGGCTCCCGTGGGTCTATCAGGGCAGCACATATTTTATTTCGGGACAACTTCGGTCTGGGGTCCATCCTTCAATATAAGGAGTCTTTGAAATCAGGGCCCAGCCCAGGGCCAGGGGCCCCTGGGCACATCCTTTGGCCATTTTCCCTGGGAAAGGAAACTCACCAGTCCAGGTTCCTGATGTCAGTTTGTAGGGCTCCCTTGGGTCTATCAGGGTAGCACAAGATTCAGGAGGGGACAATTTTGGTCTGTGATCCATCCTTCGATATTGGGATTCTTTAGAGCCAGGACCCACCCCAGGGCCAGGGGCCCCTGGGCACATCCTTTGGCCATTTTCCCTGGAAAAGAAAACTCACCAGTCCAGGTTGCTGATGTCAGTTTGTAGGGCTCCCTTGGGTCTATCTGGGCAGCACAATATGAGGAGGGGATAACTTCAGTTTGGGGTCCAAACGTCGATATAAATATTCTTTGCAGTCAGGTCCCAGATCTGTGCCCGGGGCCCCTGGGCACATCCTTTGGCCATTTTCCCTGGGAAAGAAAATTCACCAGTCCAGGTTCCTGATGTCAGTTTGTAGGGCTCCCTTGGGTCTATCTGGGCAGCAGAAATTTGAGGAGAGGACAAATTTTGTCTGCGATCCATCCTTCGATGTAAGGATATTTTGCAGTCAGGCCCCAGCCCAGGGGCCACGGGCTTAGGGCACATCCTTTGGCCATTTTCCCTGGGAAAGAAAACTCACCAGTCCAGGTTCCTGATGTCAGTTTGTAGGGCTCCCTTGGGTCTATCAGGGCAGCACAATTTTGAGGTGGGGACAACTTCGGTGTGGGGTCCATCGTTCGATATAAGGATTTTTTGAAGTCAGGGCCAGGGGCCCCCGGGCACATCCTTTGGCCATTTTCCCTGGGAAAGAAAACTCACCAGTCCAGGTTCCTGATGTCACTTTGTAGGGCTCCCTTGGGTCTATCTGGGCAGCACAAGTTTGAGGTGGGGACAACTTCGGTGTGGGGTCCATCCTTCGATATAAGGATTTTTTGCAGTCAGGGCCATGGTCCCCTGGGCACATCCTTTGGCCATTTTCCCTGGGAAAGAAAACTCAGCAGTCCAGGTTCCTGATGTCAGTTTGTAGGGCTCCCTTGGGTCTATCAGGGCAGCACAAGTTTGAGGTGGGGACAACTTCGGTGTGGGGTCCATCGTTCGATATAAGGAGTTTTTGAAGTCAGGGCCAGGGGCCCCCGGGCACATCCTTTTTCCATTTTCCCTGGGAAAGAAAACTCACCAGTCCAGGTTCCTGATGTCACTTTGTAGGGCTCCCTTGGGTCTATCTGGGCAGCACAAGTTTGAGGTGGGGACAACTTCGGTGTGGGGTCCATCCTTCGATATAAGGATTTTTTGCAGTCAGGGCCAGGGGCCCCTGGGCACATCCTTTGGCCATTTTCCCTGGGAAAGAAAACTCAGCAGTCCAGGTTCCTGATGTCAGTTTGTAGGGCTCCCTTGGGTCTATCAGGGCAGCACAAGTTTGAGGTGGGGACAACTTCGGTGTGCGGTCCATCGTTCGATATAAGGATTTTTTGAAGTCAGGGCCAGGGGCCCCCGGGCACATCCTTTGGCCATTTTCCCTGGGAAAGAAAACTCACCAGTCCAGGTTCCTGATGTCAGTTTGTAGGGCTCCCTTGGGTCTATCTGGGCAGCACAAGTTTGAGGTGGGGACAACTTCGGTGTGGGGTCCATCTTTCGATATAAGGATTTTTAGCAGTCAGGTCCCAGCCCAGTGCCAGGGTCCCCAGGGCACATCCTTTGGCCATTTTCCCTGGAAAAGAAAACTCACCAGTCCAGGTTCCTGATGTCAGTTTGTAGGGCTCCCTTGGGTCTATCTGGGCAGCAGACATTTGAGGAGCGGACAATTTTGGTCTGTTATCCATCCTTCGATATAAGGATTCTTTTCAGTCAGGTCCAAGCCGAGTGCCAGGGGCCCCAGGGAACATCCTTTGGCCATTTTCCTTGGGAAAGAAAACTCACCAGTCCAGGTTCCTGATGTCAGTTTGTAGGGCTCCCTTGGGTCTATCTGGGCAGCACAAGTTTGAGGTGGGGACAACTTCGGTGTGGGGTCCATCCTTCGATATAAGGATTCTTTGAAGTCAAGGCCCAGCCGAGAGCCATGGGCCCCTGGGCACATTCTGTGGCCATTTTCCCTGGGAAAGAAAACTCACCAGTCCAGGTTCCTGATGTCAGTTTGTAGGGCTCCCTTGGGTCTATCAGGGCAGCACAAGTTTGAGGTGGGGACAACTTCGGTGTGGGGTCCATCGTTCGATATAAGGATTTTTTGAAGTCAGGGCCAGGGGCCCCCGGGCACATCCTTTTTCCATTTTCCCTGGGAAAGAAAACTCACCAGTCCAGGTTCCTGATGTCACTTTGTAGGGCTCCCTTGGGTCTATCTGGGCAGCACAAGTTTGAGGTGGGGACAACTTCGGTGTGGGGTCCATCCTTCGATATAAGGATTTTTTGCAATCAGGGCCAGGGTCCCCTGGGCACATCCTTTGGCCATTTTCCCTGGGAAAGAAAACTCAGCAGTCCAGGTTCCTGATGTCAGTTTGTAGGGCTCCCTTGGGTCTATCAGGGCAGCACAAGTTTGAGGTGGGGACAACTTCGGTGTGCGGTCCATCGTTCGATATAAGGATTTTTTGAAGTCAGGGCCAGGGGCCCCCGGGCACATCCTTTGGCCATTTTCCCTGGGAAAGAAAACTCACCAGTCCAGGTTCCTGATGTCAGTTTGTAGGGCTCCCTTGGGTCTATCAGGGCAGCACAAGTTTGAGGTGGGGACAACTTCGGTGTGGGGTCCATCGTTCGATATAAGGATTTTTTGAAGTCAGGGCCAGGGGCCCCCGGGCACATCCTTTTTCCATTTTCCCTGGGAAAGAAAACTCACCAGTCCAGGTTCCTGATGTCACTTTGTAGGGCTCCCTTGGGTCTATCTGGGCAGCACAAGTTTGAGGTGGGGACAACTTCGGTGTGGGGTCCATCCTTCGATATAAGGATTTTTTGCAGTCAGGGCCAGGGGCCCCTGGGCACATCCTTTGGCCATTTTCCCTGGGAAAGAAAACTCAGCAGTCCAGGTTCCTGATGTCAGTTTGTAGGGCTCCCTTGGGTCTATCAGGGCAGCACAAGTTTGAGGTGGGGACAACTTCGGTGTGCGGTCCATCGTTCGATATAAGGATTTTTTGAAGTCAGGGCCAGGGGCCCCCGGGCACATCCTTTGGCCATTTTCCCTGGGAAAGAAAACTCACCAGTCCAGGTTCCTGATGTCAGTTTGTAGGGCTCCCTTGGGTCTATCTGGGCAGCACAAGTTTGAGGTGGGGACAACTTCGGTGTGGGGTCCATCTTTCGATATAAGGATTTTTAGCAGTCAGGTCCCAGCCCAGTGCCAGGGTCCCCAGGGCACATCCTTTGGCCATTTTCCCTGGAAAAGAAAACTCACCAGTCCAGGTTCCTGATGTCAGTTTGTAGGGCTCCTTTGGTCTATCTGGGCAGCAGACATTTGAGGAGCGGACAATTTTGGTCTGTTATCCATCCTTTGATATAAGGATTCTTTTCAGTCAGGTCCAAGCCGAGTGCCAGGGGCCCCAGGGAACATCCTTTGGCCATTTTCCTTGGGAAAGAAAACTCACCAGTCCAGGTTCCTGATGTCAGTTCGTAGGGCTCCCTTGGGTCTATCTGGGCAGCACAAGTTTGAGGTGGGGACAACTTCGGTGTGGGGTCCATCCTTCGATATAAGGATTCTTTGAAGTCAAGGCCCAGCCGAGAGCCATGGGCCCCTGGGCACATTCTGTGGCCATTTTCCCTGGGAAAGAACACTCACCAGTCCAGGTTCCTGATGTCACTTTGTAGGGCTCCCTTGGGTCTATCAGGGCAGCACAAGTTTGAGGTGGGGACAACTTCGGTGTGGGGTCCATCCTTCGATATAAGGATTCTTTGCAGTGAGGACCCTGCCCAGGGCGAGGGGCCCCTGGGCACATCCTTTTTCCATTTTCCCTGGGAAAGAAAACTCAGCAGTCCATGTTGATGATGTCAGTTTGTAGGGCTCCCTTGGGTCTATCAGGACAGCACAAGTTTGAGGTGGGGACAACTTCGGTGTGGGGTCCATCCTTCGATATAAGGATTTTTTGCAGTCAGGGCCAGGGGCCCCCAGGCACATCCTTTGGCCATTTTCTCCGGGAAAGAAAACTCAGCAGTCCAGGTTCCTGATGTCAGTTTGTAGGGCTCCCTTGGGTCTATCAGGGCAGCACAAGTTTGAGGTGGGGACAACTTCGGTGTGGGGTCCATCCTTCGATATAAGGATTTTTTGCAGTCAGGGCCAGGGGCCCCCAGGCACATCCTTTGGCCATTTTCTCCGGGAAAGAAAACTCAGCAGTCCAGGTTCCTGATGTCAGTTTGTAGGGCTCCCTTGGGTCTATCAGGGCAGCACAAGTTTGAGGTGGGGACAACTTCGGTGTGGGGTCCATCCTTCGATATAAGGATTTTTTGCAGTCAGGGCCAGGGGCCCCCGGGCACATCCTTTGGCCATTTTCCCTGGAAAAGAAAACTCACCAGTCCAGGTTGCTGATGTCAGTTTGTAGAGCTCCCTTTGGTCTATCTGGGCAGCAGAAATTTGAGGAGCAAAAAATCTTGGTCTGCGATCCATCCTTCGATATAGGGATTATTTGCAGTCAGGTGTCAGCCCAGTGCCAGGGGCCCCAGGGAACATCCTTTGGCCATTTTCCCTGGAAAAGAAAACTCACCAGTCCAGGTTGCTGATGTCAGTTTGTAGGGCTCCCTTGGGTCTATCAGGGCAGCACAAGTATGAGATGGGGACAACTTCAGTCTGGTGTCCATCCTTCGATATAAGGATTCTTTGAAGTCAAGGCCCAGCCGAGAGCCATGGGCCCCTGGGCACAATCTTTGGCCATTTTCCCTGGGAAAGAACACTCACCAGTCCAGGTTCCTGATGTCAGTTTGTAGGGCTCCCTTAGGTCTATCAGGGCAGCACAAGTTTGAGGTGGGGACAACTTCGGTGTGGGGTCCATCCTTCGATATAAGGATTCTTTGAAGTCAAGGCCCAGCCGAGAGCCATGGGCCCCTGGGCACATTCTTTGGCCATTTTCCCTGGGAAAGAACACTCACCAGTCCAGGTTCCTGATGTCAGTTTGTAGAGCTCCCTTTGGTCTATCAGGGCAGCAGAAATTTGAAGAGCAAAAAATCTTGGTCTGCGATCCATCCTTCTATATAGGGATTATTTGCAGTCAGGTGTCAGCCCAGTGCCAGGGGCCCCAGGGAACATCCTTTGGCCATTTTCCCTGGGAAAGAAAACTCAGCAGTCCAGGTTGCTGATGTCAGTTTGTAGGGCTCCCTTAGGTCTATCAGGGCAGCACAAGTTTGAGGTGGGGACAACTTCGGTGTGGGGTCCATCCTTCGATATAAGGATTTTTTGCAGTGAGGTCTCTGCCGAGGGCCAGGGGCCCCTGGGCACATCCTTTTTCCATTTTCCCTGGGAAAGAAAACTCAGCAGTCCAGGTTGCTGATGTCAGTTTGTAGGGCTCCCTTGGGTCTATCAGGGCAGCACAAGTTTGAGGTGGGGACAACTTCGGTGTGGGGTCCCTCCTTCGATATAAGGATTCTTTGCAGTGAGGACCCTGCCCAGGGCCAGGGGCCCCTGGGCACATCCTTTTTCCATTTTCCCTGGGAAAGAAAACTCAGCAGTCCAGGTTCCTGATGTCAGTTTGTAGGGCTCCCTTGGGTCTATCAGGGCACCACAAGTTTGAGGTGGGGACAACTTCGGTGTGGGGTGCATCCTTCGATATAAGGATTTTTTTCAGTGAGGACCCTGCCCAGGGCCAGGGGCCCCTGGGCACATCCTTTATCCATTCTCCCTGGGAAAGAAAACTCACCAGTCCAGGTTCCTGATGTCAGTTTGTAGGGCTCCCTTGGGTCTATCAGGGCAGCACAAGTTTGAGGTGGGGACGACTTCGTTGTTGGGTCCATCCTTCAATATTGGGATTATTTGCAGTGAGGACCCTGCCCAGGGCCAGGGGCCCCTTGGCACATCCTTTTTCCATTTTCCCTGGGAAAGAAAACTCAGCAGTCCATGTTGATGATGTCAGTTTGTAGGGCTCCCTTGGGTCTATCAGGACAGCACAAGTTTGAGGTGGGGACAACTTTGGTGTGGGGTCCATCCTTCGATATGGATTATTTGCAGACAGGGCCAGGGGCCCCCAGGCACATCCTTTTTCCATTTTCCCCGGGAAAGAAAACTCAGCAGTCCAGGTTCCTGATGTCAGTTTGTAGGGCTCCCTTGGGTCTATCAGGGCAGCACAAGTTTGAGGTGGGGACAACTTCGGTGTGGGGTCCATCCTTCGATATAAGGATTTTTTGCAGTCAGGGCCAGGGGCCCCAGGGCACATCCTTTGGCCATTTTCCCTGGGAAAGAAAACTCACCAGTCCAGGTTGCTGATGTCAGTTTGTAGGGCTCCCTTGGGTCTATCAGGGCACCACAAGTTTGAGGTGGGGACAACTTCGGTGTGGGGTCCCTCCTTCGATATAAGGATTCTTTGCAGTGAGGACCCTGCCCAGGGCCAGGGACCCCTGGGCACATCCGTTTTCCATTTTCCCTGGGAAAGAAAACTCACCAGTCCAGGTTGCTGATGTCAGTTTGTAGGGCTCCCTTGGGTCTATCAGGGCACCACAAGTTTGAGGTGGGGACAACTTCGTTGTGGGGTCCATCCTTCGATATAAGGATTTTTTGCAGTCAGGGCCAGAGTCCCCTGGGCACAACCTTTGGCCATTCTCCCTGGGAAAGAAAACTCAGCAGTCCAGGTTCTTGATGTCAGTTTGTAGGGCTCCCTTGGGTCTATCAGGGCAGCACAAGTTTGAGGTGGGGACAACTTCGGTGTGGGGTCCAACCTTCGATATACGGACTTTTTGAAGTCAGGGCCAGGGGCCCCCGGGCACATCCTTTGGCCATTTTCCCTGGGAAAGAAAACTCACCAGTCCAGGTTGCTAATGTCAGTTTGTAGGGCTCCCTTGGGCCTATCTGGGCAGCACAAGTTTGAGGTGGAGACAACTTCGGTGTGGGGTGCCTCCTTCGATATAAGGATTTTTAGCAGTCAGGTCCCAGCCCAGTGCCAGGGTCCCAAGGGCACATCCTTTGGCCATTTTCCCTGGAAAAGAAAACTCACCAGTCCAGGTTCCTGATGTCAGTTTGTAGGGCTCCCTTGGGTCTATCAGGGCAGCAGAAATTTGAGGAGCGGACAATTTTGGTCGGTTATCCATCCTTCGATATAAGGATTCTTTTCAGTCAGGTCCCAGCCGAGTGCCAGGGGCCCCAGGGAACATCCTTTGGCCATTTTCCCTGGGAAAGAAAATTCACCAGTCCAGGTTCCTGATGTCAGTTTGTCGGGCTCTCTTGGGTCTATCAGGGCAGCAGAAATTTTAGGAGGGGACAACTTCGGTCTGGGGTCCATCCTTCGATATAGGGATTCTTTACAGTCAGGACCCAGCCCAGGTCTAGGGGCCCCTGGGCACATCCTTTGGCCATTTTTCCTAGGAAAGAAAATTCACCAGTCCAGGTTCCTGATGTTAGTTTGTAGGGCTCCCTTGGGTCTATCAGGGCAGCACAAGTATGAGTAGGGACAACTTCGGTCTGGGGTCCATCCTTCGATATAAGGATTTCTTGCAGTCATGTTCCAGCCCAGGGCCAGGGGCCCCTGGGCACATCCTTTGGCCATTTTGCCTGGGAAAGAAAACTCACCAGTCCAGGTTCCTGATGTCAGTTTGTAGGGCTCCCTTGGGTCTACCTGGGCAGCACAACTTTGAGGAGGGGACAATTTTGGTCTGTAATCCAGCCTTCGATATAGGGATTCTTTACAGTCAGGCCCCAGCCAGGGGCCAGGGGCCCCTGGGCACATCCTTTGGCCATTTTCCCTGTGAAAGAAAACTCACCAGTCCAGGTTCCGGATGTCACTTTGTAGGGCTCCCTTGGGTCTATCAGGGCAGCACAAGTTTGAGATGGGGACAACTTCAGTCTGGGGTCCATCCTTCGATATAAGGATTTTTAGCACTCAGGTCCCAGCCCAGTGCAAGGGTCCCCAGGGCACATCCTTTGGCCATTTTCCCTGGAAAAGAAAACTCACCAGTCCAGGTTGCTGATGTCAGTTTTTAGGGCTCCCTTGGGTCTATCTGGGCAGCAGAAATTTGAGGAGCAAAAAATCTTGGTCTGCGATCCATCCTTCGATATTGGGATTATTTGCAGTCAGGTGTCAGCCGAGTGCCAGGGGCCCCAGGGAACATCCTTTGGCCATTTTCCCTGGGAAAGAACACTCACCAGTCCAGGTTCCTGATGTCAGTTTGTAGGGCTCCCTTAGGTCTATCAGGGCAGCACAAGTATGAGATGGGGACAACTTCGGTCTGGGGTCCATCCTTCGATATAAGGATTTTTTGCAGTGAGGACCCTGCCCAGGGCCAGGGGCCCCTGGGCACATCCTTTGGCCATTTTCCCTGGGAAAGAAAACTCACCAGTCCAGGTTCCTCATGTCAGTTTGTAGGGCTCCCTTGGGTCTATCAGGGCAGCACAAGTTTGAGGTGGGGACAACTTCGGTGTGGGGTGCATCCTTCGATATAAGGATTTTTTTCAGTGAGGACCCTGCCCAGGGCCAGGGGCCCCTGGGCACATCCTTTTTCCATTTTCCCTGTGAAAGAAAACTCAGCAGTCCAGGTTGCTGATGTCAGTTTGTAGGGCTCCCTTGGGTCTATCAGGGCAGCACAAGTTTGCGGTGGAGACAACTTCGGTGTGGGGTCCATCCTTCGATATAAGGATTTTTTGCAGTCAGGGCCAGGGTCCCCTGGGCACATCCTTTGGCCATTTTCCCTGGGAAAGAAAACTCAGCAATCCAGGTTGCTGATGTCAGTTTGTAGGGCTCCCTTGGGTCTATCAGGGCAGCACAAGTTTGAGGTGGGGACAACTTCGGTGTGGGGTCCATCCTTCGATATAAGGATTTTTTGAAATCAGGGCCAGGGGCCGCCAGGCACATCCTTTGGCCATTTTCCCTGGGAAAGAAAACTCACCAGTCCAGGTTGCTGATGTCAGTTTGTAGGGCTCCCTTGCGTCTATCTGGGCAGCAGAAATTTGAGGAGCAAACAATTTTGGTCTGTTATCCATCCTTCGATATAGGGATTCTTTGCAGTCAGGTGTCAGCCGAGTGCCAGGGGCCCCAGGGAACATCCTTTGGCCATTTTCCCTGGGAAAGAAAATTCACCAGTCCAGGTTCCTGATGTCAGTTTGTAGGGCTCCCTTGGGTCTATCATGGCGTCACAAGTATGAGATGGGGACAACTTCAGTCTGGTGTCCATCCTTCGATATAAGGATTCTTTGAAGTCAAGGCCCAGCCGAGAGCCATGGGCCCCTGGGCACATTCTTTGGCCATTTTCCCTGGGAAAGAACACTCACCAGTCCAGGTTCCTGATGTCAGTTTGTAGGGCTCCCTTAGGTCTATCAGGGCAGCACAAGTTTGAGGTGGGGACAACTTCGGAGTGGGGTCCATCCTTCGATATAAGGATTCTTTGCAGTGAGGACCCTGCCCAGGGCCAGGGGCTCCTGGGGACATTCTTTGGCCATTTTCCCTGGGAAAGAACACTCACCAGTCCAGGTTCCTGATGTCAGTTTGTAGGGCTCCCTTAGGTCTATCAGGGCAGCACAAGTTTGAGGTGGGGACAACTTCGGTGTGGGGTCCATCCTTCGATATAAGGATTCTTTGCAGTGAGGACCCTGCCCAGGGCCAGGGGCCCCTGGGCACATCCTTTTTCCATTTTCCCTGGGAAAGAAAACTCAGCAGTCCAGGTTGCTGATGTCAGTTTGTAGGGCTCCCTTGGGTCTATCAGGGCAGCACAAGTTTCAGGTGGGGACAACTTCGGTGTGGGGTCCATCCTTCGATATAAGGATTCTTTGCAGTGAGGACCCTGCCCAGGGCCAGGGGCCCCTGGGCACATCCTTTTTCCATTTTCCCTGGGAAAGAAAACTCACCAGTCCAGGTTGCTGATGTCAGTTTGTAGGGCTCCCTTGGGTCTATCAGGGCACCACAAGTTTGAGGTGGGGACAACTTCGGTGTGGGGTCCATCCTTCGATATAAGGATTTTTTGCAGTGAGGACCCTGCCCAGGGCTAGGGGCCCCTGGGCACATCCTTTTTCCATTTTCCCTGGGAAAGAAAACTCAGCAGTCCATGTTGATGATGTCAGTTTGTAGGGCTCCCTTGGGTCTATCAGGACAGCACAAGTTTGAGGTGTAGACAACTTCGGTGTGGGGTCCATCCTTCGATATAAGGATTATTTGCAGTCAGGGCCAGGGGCCCCCAGGCACATCCTTTGGCCATTTTCCCTGGGAAAGAAAACTCAGCAGTCCAGGTTCCTGATGTCAGTTTGTAGGGCTCCCTTGGGTCTATCAGGGCAGCACAAGTTTGAGGTGGGGACATCTTCGGTGTGGGGTCCTTCCTTCGATATAATGATTTTTTGCAGTCAGGGCCAGGGGCCCCCGGGCACATCCTTTGGCCATTTTCCCTGGGAAAGAAAACTCACCAGTCCAGGTTGCTGATGTCAGTTTGTAGGGCTCCCTTGGGTCTATCTGGGCAGCAGAAATTTGAGGAGCAAACAATTTTGGTCTGCAATCTATCCTTAGATAGAGGGATTCTTTTCAGTCAGGTGTCAGCCGAGTGCCAGGGGCCCCAGGGAACATCCTTTGGCCATTTTCCCTGGGAAAGAAAATTCACCAGTCCAGGTTGCTGATGTCAGTTTGTAGGGCTCTCTTGGGTCTATCAGGGCAGCACAAGTATGAGATGGGGACAACTTCAGTCTGGTGTCCATCCTTCGATATAAGGATTCTTTGAAGTCAAGGCCCAGCCAAGAGCCATGGGCCCCTGGGCACATCCTTTGGCCATTTTCCCTGGGAAAGAAAACTCACCAGTCCAGGTTCCTGATGTCAGTTTGTAGGGCTCTCTTGGGTCTATCTGGGCAGCAGAAATTTGAGGAGCGGACCAGTTTGGTCTGCGATCCATCCTTCGATAGAGGGATTCTTTGCAGTCAGGTCCCAGCCGAGTGCAAGGGGCCCCAGGGAACATCCTTTGGCCATTTTCCCTGGGAAAGAAAATTCACCAGTCCAGGTTCCTGATGTCAGTTTGTAGGGCTCCCTTGGGTCTATCAGGGCATCACCAGTATGAGATGGGGACAACTTCAGTCTGGTGTCCATCCTTCGATATAAGGATTCTTTGAAGTCAAGGCCCAGCCGTGAGCCATGGGGCCCTGGGCACATTCTTTGGCCATTTTCCCTGGGAAAGAACACTCACGAGTCCAGGTTCCTGATGTCAGTTTGTAGGGCTCCCTTAGGTCTATCAGGGCAGCACAAGTTTGAGGTGGGGACAACTTCGGAGTGGGGTCCATCCTTCGATATAAGGATTTTTTTCAGTGAGGACCCTGCCCAGGGCCAGGGGCCCCTGGGCACATCCTTTGGCCATTTTCCCTGGGAAAGAAAACTCACCAGTCCAGGTTCCTGATGTCAGTTTGTAGGGCTCCCTTGGGTCTATCAGGGCAGCACAAGTTTGAGGTGGGGACATCTTCGTTGTGGGGTCCATCCTTCGATATAAGGATTTTTTACAGTCAGGGCCAGGGGCCCCCAGGCACATCCTTTGGCCATTTTCCCTGGGAAAGAAAACTCAGCAGTCCAGGTTGCTGATGTCAGTTTGTAGGGCTCCCTTGGGTCTATCAGGGCAGCACAAGTTTGAGGTGGGGACAACTTCAGTCTGGGGTCCATCCTTCGATATAAGGATTTTTTGCAGTCAGGGCCAGGGGCCCCCGGGCACATCCTTTGGCCATTTTCCCTGGGAAAGAAAACTCACCAGTCCAGGTTCCTGATGTCAGTTTGTAGGGCTCCCTTGGGTCTATCAGGGCAGCACAAATTTGAGGTGGGGACAACTTCGGTCTTGGGTCCATCTTTCGATATAAGGATTTTTTGCATTCAGGTCCCAGCCCAGTGCCAGGGTCCCCAGGGCACATCCTTTGGCCATTTTCCCTGGGAAAGAAAACTCTGCAGTCCAGGTTGCTGATGTCAGTTTGTAGGGCTCCCTTGGGTCTATCTGGGCAGCAGAAATTTGAGGAGCAAACAATTTTGGTCTGCGATCCATCCTTCGATATTGGGATTATTTGCAGTCAGGTGTCAGCCGAGGTCCAGGGGCCCCAGGGAACATCCTTTGGCCATTTTCCCTGGGAAAGAAAATTCACCAGTCCAGGTTGCTGATGTCAGTTTGTAGGGCTCCCTTGGGTCTATCAGGACAGCACAAGTTTGAGGTGGGGACAACTTCGGTGTGGGGTCCATCCTTCGATATAAGGATTATTTGCAGTCAGGGCCAGGGGCCCCCAGGCACATCCTTTGGCCATTTTCCCTGGGAAAGAAAACTCAGCAGTCCAGGTTCCTGATGTCAGTTTGTAGGGCTCCCTTGGGTCTATCAGGGCAGCACAAGTTTGAGGTGGGGACAACTTCGGTGTGGGGTCCATCCTTCGATATAAGGATTTTTTTCAGTGAGGACCCTGCCCAGGGCCAGGGGCCCCTGGGCACATCCTTTTTCCATTTTCCCTGGGAAAGAAAACTCACCAGTCCAGGTTGCTGATGTCAGTTTGTAGGGCTCCCTTGGGTCTATCAGGGCACCACAAGTTTGAGGTGGGGACAACTTCGGTGTGGGGTGCATCCTTCGATATAAGGATTTTTTTCAGTGAGGACCCTGCCCAGGGCCAGGGGCCCCTGGGCATATCCTTTTTCCATTTTCCCTGGAAAAGAAAACTCACCAGTCCAGGTTCCTGATGTCAGTTTGTAGGGCTCCCTTGGGTCTATCAGGGCAGCACAAGTTTCAGGTGGGGACAACTTCGATGTTGGATCCATCCTTCGATATAAGGATTTTTTGCAGTGAGGACCCTGCCCAGGGCCAGGGGCCCCTGGGCACATCCTTTTTCCATTTTCCCTGGGAAAGAAAACTCAGCAGTCCATGTTGATGATGTCAGTTTGTAGGGCTCCCTTGGGTCTATCAGGACAGCACAAGTTTGAGGTGGGGACAACTTCGGTGTGGGGTCCATCCTTCGATATAAGGATTTTTTGCAGTCAGGGCCAGGGGCCCCCAGGCACATCCTTTGGCCATTTTCTCCGGGAAAGAAAACTCAGCAGTCCAGGTTCCTGATGTCAGTTTGTAGGGCTCCCTTGGGTCTATCAGGGCAGCACAAGTTTGAGGTGGGGACAACTTCGGTGTGGGGTCCATCCTTCGATATAAGGATTTTTTGAAGTCAGGGCCAGGGGCCCCCAGGCACATCCTTTGGCCATTTTCTCCGGGAAAGAAAACTCAGCAGTCCAGGTTCCTGATGTCAGTTTGTAGGGCTCCCTTGGGTCTATCAGGGCAGCACAAGTTTGAGGTGGGGACAACTTCGGTGTGGGGTCCATCCTTCGATATAAGGATTTTTTGCAGTCAGGGCCAGGGGCCCCCGGGCACATCCTTTGGCCATTTTCCCTGGAAAAGAAAACTCACCAGTCCAGGTTGCTGATGTCAGTTTGTAGAGCTCCCTTTGGTCTATCTGGGCAGCAGAAATTTGAGGAGCAAAAAATCTTGGTCTGCGATCCATCCTTCGATATAGGGATTATTTGCAGTCAGGTGTCAGCCCAGTGCCAGGGGCCCCAGGGAACATCCTTTGGCCATTTTCCCTGGAAAAGAAAACTCACCAGTCCAGGTTGCTGATGTCAGTTTGTAGGGCTCCCTTGGGTCTATCAGGGCAGCACAAGTATGAGATGGGGACAACTTCAGTCTGGTGTCCATCCTTCGATATAAGGATTCTTTGAAGTCAAGGCCCAGCCGAGAGCCATGGGCCCCTGGGCACAATCTTTGGCCATTTTCCCTGGGAAAGAACACTCACCAGTCCAGGTTCCTGATGTCAGTTTGTAGGGCTCCCTTAGGTCTATCAGGGCAGCACAAGTTTGAGGTGGGGACAACTTCGGTGTGGGGTCCATCCTTCGATATAAGGATTCTTTGAAGTCAAGGCCCAGACGAGAGCCATGGGCCCCTGGGCACATTCTTTGGCCATTTTCCCTGGGAAAGAACACTCACCAGTCCAGGTTCCTGATGTCAGTTTGTAGAGCTCCCTTTGGTCTATCAGGGCAGCAGAAATTTGAAGAGCAAAATATCTTGGTCTGCGATCCATCCTTCGATATAGGGATTATTTGCAGTCAGGTGTCAGCCCAGTGCCAGGGGCCCCAGGGAACATCCTTTGGCCATTTTCCCTGGGAAAGAAAACTCAGCAGTCCAGGTTGCTGATGTCAGTTTGTAGGGCTCCCTTGGGTCTATCAGGGCAGCACAAGTTTGAGGTGGGGACAACTTCGGTGTGGGGTGCATCCTTCGATATAAGGATTTTTTGCAGTGAGGTCTCTGCCCAGGGCCATGGGCCCCTGGGCACATCCTTTTTCCATTTTCCCTGGAAAAGAAAACTCAGCAGTCCAGGTTGCTGATGTCAGTTTGTAGGGCTCCCTTGGGTCTATCAGGGCAGCACAAGTTTGAGGTGGGGACAACTTCGGTGTGGGGTCCCTCCTTCGATATAAGGATTTTTTTCAGTGAGGACCCTGCCCAGGGCCAGGGGCCCCTGGGCACATCCTTTATCCATTCTCCCTGGGAAAGAAAACTCACCAGTCCAGGTTCCTGATGTCAGTTTGTAGGGCTCCCTTGGGTCTATCAGGGCAGCACAAGTTTGAGGTGGGGACGACTTCGTTGTTGGGTCCATCCTTCGATATTGGGATTATTTGCAGTGAGGACCCTGCCCAGGGCCAGGGGCCCCTTGGCACATCCTTTTTCCATTTTCCCTGGGAAAGAAAACTCAGCAGTCCATGTTGATGATGTCAGTTTGTAGGGCTCCCTTGGGTCTATCAGGACAGCACAAGTTTGAGGTGGGGACAACTTTGGTGTGGGGTCCATCCTTCGATATGGATTAGTTGCAGACAGGGCCAGGGGCCCCCAGGCACATCCTTTTTCCATTTTCCCCGGGAAAGAAAACTCAGCAGTCCAGGTTCCTGATGTCAGTTTGTAGGGCTCCCTTGGGTCTATCAGGGCAGCACAAGTTTGAGGTGGGGACAACTTCGGTGTGGGGTCCATCCTTCGATATAAGGATTTTTTGCAGTCAGGGCCAGGGGCCCCCGGGCACATCCTTTGGCCATTTTCCCTGGGAAAGAAAACTCACCAGTCCAGGTTGCTGATGTCAGTTTGTAGGGCTCCCTTGGGTCTATCAGGGCACCACAAGTTTGAGGTGGGGACAACTTCGGTGTGGGGTCCCTCCTTCGATATAAGGATTCTTTGCAGTGAGGACCCTGCCCAGGGCCAGGGACCCCTGGGCACACCCTTTTTCCATTTTCCCTGGGAAAGAAAACTCACCAGTCCAGGTTGCTGATGTCAGTTTGTAGGGCTCCCTTGGGTCTATCAGGGCACCACAAGTTTGAGGTGGGGACAACTTCGGTGTGGGGTGCATCCTTCGATATAAGGATTTTTTTCAGTGAGGACCCTGCCCAGGGCCAGGGGCCCCTGGGCACATCCTTTGGCCATTTTCCCTGGGAAAGAAAACTCACCAGTCCAGGTTGCTGATGTCAGTTTGTAGGGCTCCCTTGGGTCTATCAGGGCAGCACAAGTTTGACGTGGAGACAACTTCGTTGTGGGGTCCATCCTTCGATATAAGGATTTTTTGCAGTCAGGGCCAGGGTCCCCTGGGCACAACCTTTGGCCATTCTCCCTGGGAAAGAAAACTCAGCAGTCCAGGTTCTTGATGTCAGTTTGTAGGGCTCCCTTGGGTCTATCAGGGCAGCACAAGTTTGAGGTGGGGACAACTTCGGTGTGGGGTCCATCCTTCGATATAAGGACTTTTTGAAGTCAGGGCCAGGGGCCCCCGGGCACATCCTTTGGCCATTTTCCCTGGGAAAGAAAACTCACCAGTCCAGGTTGCGAATGTCAGTTTGTAGGGCTCCCTTGGGCCTATCTGGGCAGCACAAGTTTGAGGTGGGGACAACTTCGGTGTGGGGTCCATCCTTCGATATAAGGATTTTTAGCAGTCAGGTCCCAGCCCAGTGCCAGGGTCCCAAGGGCACATCCTTTGGCCATTTTCCCTGGAAAAGAAAACTCACCAGTCCAGGTTCCTGATGTCAGTTTGTAGGGCTCCCTTGGGTCTATCAGGGCAGCAGAAATTTGAGGAGCGGACAATTTTGGTCTGTTATCCATCCTTCGATATAAGGATTCTTTTCAGTCAGGTCCCAGCCGAGTGCCAGGGGCCCCAGGGAACATCCTTTGGCCATTTTCCCTGGGAAAGAAAACTCACCAGTCCAGGTTCCTGATGTCAGTTTGTCGGGCTCTCTTGGGTCTATCAGGGCAGCAGAAATTTTAGGAGGGGACAACTTCGGTCTGGGGTCCATCCTTCGATATAGGGATTCTTTACAGTCAGGACCCAGCCCAGGTCTAGGGGCCCCTGGGCACATCCTTTGGCCATTTTTCCTAGGAAAGAAAATTCACCAGTCCAGGTTCCTGATGTTAGTTTGTAGGGCTCCCTTGGGTCTATCAGGGCAGCACAAGTATGAGTAGGGACAACTTCGGTCTGGGGTCCATCCTTCGATATAAGGATTTCTTGCAGTCATGTTCCAGCCCAGGGCCAGGGGCCCCTGGGCACATCCTTTGGCCATTTTGCCTGGGAAAGAAAACTCACCAGTCCAGGTTCCTGATGTCAGTTTGTAGGGCTCCCTTGGGTCTACCTGGGCAGCACAACTTTGAGGAGGGGACAATTTTGGTCTGTAATCCAGCCTTCGATATAGGGATTCTTTACAGTCAGGCCCCAGCCAGGGGCCAGGGGCCCCTGGGCACATCCTTTGGCCATTTTCCCTGTGAAAGAAAACTCACCAGTCCAGGTTCCGGATGTCACTTTGTAGGGCTCCCTTGGGTCTATCAGGGCAGCACAAGTTTGAGATGGGGACAACTTCAGTCTGGGGTCCATCCTTCGATATAAGGATTTTTAGCAGTCAGGTCCCAGCCCAGTGCAAGGGTCCCCAGGGCACATCCTTTGGCCATTTTCCCTGGAAAAGAAAACTCACCAGTCCAGGTTGCTGATGTCAGTTTGTAGGGCTCCCTTGGGTCTATCTGGGCAGCAGAAATTTGAGGAGCAAAAAATCTTGGTCTGCGATCCATCCTTCGATATTGGGATTATTTGCAGTCAGGTGTCAGCCGAGTGCCAGGGGCCCCAGGGAACATCCTTTGGCCATTTTCCCTGGGAAAGAACACTCACCAGTCCAGGTTCCTGATGTCAGTTTGTAGGGCTCCCTTAGGTCTATCAGGGCAGCACAAGTATGAGATGGGGACAACTTCGGTCTGGGGTCCATCCTTCGATATAAGGATTTTTTGCAGTGAGGACCCTGCCCAGGGCCAGGGGCCCCTGGGCACATCCTTTGGCCATTTTCCCTGGGAAAGAAAACTCACCAGTCCAGGTTCCTCATGTCAGTTTGTAGGGCTCCCTTGGGTCTATCAGGGCAGCACAAGTTTGAGGTGGGGACAACTTCGGTGTGGGGTCCCTCCTTCGATATAAGGATTCTTTGCAGTGAGGACCCTGCCCAGGGCCAGGGGCCCCTGGGCACATCCTTTTTCCATTTTCCCTGGGAAAGAAAACTCACCAGTCCAGGTTCCTGATGTCAGTTTGTAGGGCTCCCTTGGGTCTATCAGGGCACCACAAGTTTGAGGTGGGGACAACTTCGGTGTGGGGTGCATCCTTCGATATAAGGATTTTTTTCAGTGAGGACCCTGCCCAGGGCCAGGGGCCCCTGGGCACATCCTTTTTCCATTTTCCCTGGGAAAGAAAACTCAGCAGTCCAGGTTGCTGATGTCAGTTGTAGGGCTCCCTTGGGTCTATCAGGGCAGCACAAGTTTGAGGTGGAGACAACTTCGGTGTGGGGTCCATCCTTCGATATAAGGATTTTTTGCAGTCAGGGCCAGGGTCCCCTGGGCACATCCTTTTGCCATTTTCCCTGGGAAAGAAAACTCAGCAATCCAGGTTGCTGATGTCAGTTTGTAGGGCTCCCTTGGGTCTATCAGGGCAGCACAAGTTTGAGGTGGGGACAACTTCGGTGTGGGGTCCATCCTTCGATATAAGGATTTTTTGAAGTCAGGGCCAGGGGCCGCCAGGCACATCCTTTGGCCATTTTCCCTGGGAAAGAAAACTCACCAGTCCAGGTTGCTGATGTCAGTTTGTAGGGCTCCCTTGCGTCTATCTGGGCAGCAGAAATTTGAGGAGCAAACAATTTTGGTCTGTTATCCATCCTTCGATATAGGGATTCTTTGCAGTCAGGTGTCAGCCGAGTGCCAGGGGCCCCAGGGAACATCCTTTGGCCATTTTCCCTGGGAAAGAAAATTCACCAGTCCAGGTTCCTGATGTCAGTTTGTAGGGCTCCCTTGGGTCTATCATGGCGTCACAAGTATGAGATGGGGACAACTTCAGTCTGGTGTCCATCCTTCGATATAAGGATTCTTTGAAGTCAAGGCCCAGCCGAGAGCCATGGGCCCCTGGGCACATTCTTTGGCCATTTTCCCTGGGAAAGAACACTCACCAGTCCAGGTTCCTGATGTCAGTTTGTAGGGCTCCCTTAGGTCTATCAGGGCAGCACAAGTTTGAGGTGGGGACAACTTCGGAGTGGGGTCCATCCTTCGATATAAGGATTCTTTGCAGTGAGGACCCTGCCCAGGGCCAGGGGCTCCTGGGGACATTCTTTGGCCATTTTCCCTGGGAAAGAACACTCACCAGTCCAGGTTCCTGATGTCAGTTTGTAGGGCTCCCTTAGGTCTATCAGGGCAGCACAAGTTTGAGGTGGGGACAACATCGGTGTGGGGTCCATCCTTCGATATAAGGATTCTTTGCAGTGAGGACCCTGCCCAGGGCCAGGGGTCCCTGGGCACATCCTTTGGCCATTTTCCCTGGGAAAGAAAACTCAGCAGTCCAGGTTCCTGATGTCAGTTTGTAGGGCTCCCTTGGGTCTATCAGGGCACCACAAGTTTGAGGTGGGGACAACTTCGGTGTGGGGTGCATCCTTCGATATAAGGATTTTTTTCAGTGAGGACCCTGCCCAGGGCCAGGGGCCCCTGGGCACATCCTTTTTCCATTTTCCCTGGGAAAGAAAACTCAGCAGTCCAGGTTCCTGATGTCAGTTTGTAGGGCTCCCTTGGGTCTATCAGGGCAGCACAAGTTTGAGGTGGGGACAACTTCAGTGTGGGGTCCATCCTTCGATATAAGGATTTTTTGCAGTGAGGACCCTGCCCAGGGCTAGGGGCCTCTGGGCACATCCTTTTTCCATTTTCCCTGGGAAAGAAAACTCAGCAGTCCATGTTGATGATGTCAGTTTGTAGGGCTCCCTTGGGTCTATCAGGACAGCACAAGTTTGAGGTGTAGACAACTTCGGTGTGGGGTCCATCCTTCGATATAAGGATTATTTGCAGTCAGGGCCAGGGGCCCCCAGGCACATCCTTTGGCCATTTTCCCTGGGAAAGAAAACTCAGCAGTCCAGGTTGCTGATGTCAGTTTGTAGGGCTCCCTTGGGTCTATCAGGGCAGCACAAGTTTGAGGTGGGGACATCTTCGGTGTGGGGTCCTTCCTTCGATATAATGATTTTTTGCAGTCAGGGCCAGGGGCCCCCGGGCACATCCTTTGGCCATTTTCCCTGGGAAAGAAAACTCACCAGTCCAGGTTGCTGATGTCAGTTTGTAGGGCTCCCTTGGGTCTATCTGGGCAGCAGAAATTTGAGGAGCAAACAATTTTGGTCTGCAATCCATCCTTCGATAGAGGGATTCTTTTCAGTCAGGTGTCAGCCGAGTGCCAGGGGCCCCAGGGAACATCCTTTGGCCATTTTCCCTGGGAAAGAAAATTCACCAGTCCAGGTTGCTGATGTCAGTTTGTAGGGCTCTCTTGGGTCTATCAGGGCAGCACAAGTATGAGATGGGGACAACTTCAGTCTGGTGTCCATCCTTCGATATAAGGATTCTTTGAAGTCAAGGCCCAGCCAAGAGCCATGGGCCCCTGGGCACATCCTTTGGCCATTTTCCCTGGGAAAGAAAACTCACCAGTCCAGGTTCCTGATGTCAGTTTGTAGGGCTCTCTTGGGTCTATCTGGGCAGCAGAAATTTGAGGAGCAGACCAGTTTGGTCTGCGATCCATCCTTCGATAGAGGGATTCTTTGCAGTCAGGTCCCAGCCGAGTGCAAGGGGCCCCAGGGAACATCCTTTGGCCATTTTCCCTGGGAAAGAAAATTCACCAGTCCAGGTTCCTGATGTCAGTTTGTAGGGCTCCCTTGGGTCTATCAGGGCATCACCAGTATGAGATGGGGACAACTTCAGTCTGGTGTCCATCCTTCGATATAAGGATTCTTTGAAGTCAAGGCCCAGCCGTGAGCCATGGGGCCCTGGGCACATTCTTTGGCCATTTTCCCTGGGAAAGAACACTCACGAGTCCAGGTTCCTGATGTCAGTTTGTAGGGCTCCCTTAGGTCTATCAGGGCAGCACAAGTTTGAGGTGGGGACAACTTCGGAGTGGGGTCCATCCTTCGATATAAGGATTTTTTGCAGTGAGGACCCTGCCCAGGGCCAGGGGCCCCTGGGCACATCCTTTGGCCATTTTCCCTGGGAAAGAAAACTCACCAGTCCAGGTTCCTGATGTCAGTTTGTAGGGCTCCCTTGGGTCTATCAGGGCAGCACAAGTTTGAGGTGGGGACAACTTCGGTGTGGGGTCCATCCTTCGATATAAGGATTCTTTGCAGTGAGGACCCTGCCCAGGGCCAGGGGCCCCTGGGCACATCCTTTTTCCATTTTCCCTGGGAAAGAAAACTCAGCAGTCCAGGTTCCTGATGTCAGTTTGTAGGGCTCCCTTGGGTCTATCAGGGCACCACAAGTTTGAGGTGGGGACAACTTCGGTGTGGGGTGCATCCTTCGATATAAGGATTTTTTTCAGTGAGGACCCTGCCCAGGGCCAGGGGCCCCTGGGCACATCCTTTGGCCATTTTCCCTGGGAAAGAAAACTCACCAGTCCAGGTTCCTGATGTCAGTTTGTAGGGCTCCCTTGGGTCTATCAGGGCAGCACAAGTTTGAGGTGGGGACATCTTCGTTGTGGGGTCCATCCTTCGATATAAGGATTTTTTACAGTCAGGGCCAGGGGCCCCCAGGCACATCCTTTGGCCATTTTCCCTGGGAAAGAAAACTCAGCAGTCCAGGTTGCTGATGTCAGTTTGTAGGGCTCCCTTGGGTCTATCAGGGCAGCACAAGTTTGAGGTGGGGACAACTTCAGTCTGGGGTCCATCCTTCGATATAAGGATTTTTTGCAGTCAGGGCCAGGGGCCCCCGGGCACATCCTTTGGCCATTTTCCCTGGGAAAGAAAACTCAGCAGTCCAGGTTGCTGATGTCAGTTTGTAGGGCTCCCTTGGGTCTATCAGGGCAGCACAAGTTTGACGTGGAGACAACTTCGTTGTGGGGTCCATCCTTCGATATAAGGATTTTTTGCAGTCAGGGCCAGGGTCCCCTGGGCACAACCTTTGGCCATTCTCCCTGGGAAAGAAAACTCAGCAGTCCAGGTTCTTGATGTCAGTTTGTAGGGCTCCCTTGGGTCTATCAGGGCAGCACAAGTTTGAGGTGGGGACAACTTCGGTGTGGGGTCCATCCTTCGATATAAGGACTTTTTGAAGTCAGGGCCAGGGGCCCCCGGGCACATCCTTTGGCCATTTTCCCTGGGAAAGAAAACTCACCAGTCCAGGTTGCTAATGTCAGTTTGTAGGGCTCCCTTGGGCCTATCTGGGCAGCACAAGTTTGAGGTGGGGACAACTTCGGTGTGGGGTCCATCCTTCGATATAAGGATTTTTAGCAGTCAGGTCCCAGCCCAGCGCCAGGGTCCCAAGGGCACATCCTTTGGCCATTTTCCCTGGAAAAGAAAACTCACCAGTCCAGGTTCCTGATGTCAGTTTGTAGGGCTCCCTTGGGTCTATCAGGGCAGCAGAAATTTGAGGAGCGGACAATTTTGGTCTGTTATCCATCCTTCGATATAAGGATTCTTTTCAGTCAGGTCCCAGCCGAGTGCCAGGGGCCCCAGGGCACATCCTTTGGCCATTTTCCCTGGGAAAGAAAACTCACCAGTCCAGGTTCCTGATGTCAGTTTGTCGGGCTCTCTTGGGTCTATCAGGGCAGCAGAAATTTTAGGAGGGGACAACTTCGGTCTGGGGTCCATCCTTCGATATAGGGATTCTTTACAGTCAGGACCCAGCCCAGGTCTAGGGGCCCCTGGGCACATCCTTTGGCCATTTTTCCTAGGAAAGAAAATTCACCAGTCCAGGTTCCTGATGTTAGTTTGTAGGGCTCCCTTGGGTCTATCAGGGCAGCACAAGTATGAGTAGGGACAACTTCGGTCTGGGGTCCATCCTTCGATATAAGGATTTCTTGCAGTCATGTTCCAGCCCAGGGCCAGGGGCCCCTGGGCACATCCTTTGGCCATTTTGCCTGGGAAAGAAAACTCACCAGTCCAGGTTCCTGATGTCAGTTTGTAGGGCTCCCTTGGGTCTACCTGGGCAGCACAACTTTGAGGAGGGGACAATTTTGGTCTGTAATCCAGCCTTCGATATAGGGATTCTTTACAGTCAGGCCCCAGCCAGGGGCCAGGGGCCCCTGGGCACATCCTTTGGCCATTTTCCCTGTGAAAGAAAACTCACCAGTCCAGGTTCCGGATGTCACTTTGTAGGGCTCCTTTGGGTCTATCAGGGCAGCACAAGTTTGAGATGGGGACAACTTCAGTCTGGGGTCCATCCTTCGATATAAGGATTTTTAGCAGTCAGGTCCCAGCCCAGTGCAAGGGTCCCCAGGGCACATCCTTTGGCCATTTTCCCTGGAAAAGAAAACTCACCAGTCCAGGTTGCTGATGTCAGTTTGTAGGGCTCCCTTGGGTCTATCTGGGCAGCAGAAATTTGAGGAGCAAAAAATCTTGGTCTGCGATCCATCCTTCGATATTGGGATTATTTGCAGTCAGGTGTCAGCCGAGTGCCAGGGGCCCCAGGGAACATCCTTTGGCCATTTACCCTGGGAAAGAACACTCACCAGTCCAGGTTCCTGATGTCAGTTTGTAGGGCTCCCTTAGGTCTATCAGGGCAGCACAAGTATGAGATGGGGACAATTTCGGTCTGGGGTCCATCCTTCGATATAAGGATTTTTTGCAGTGAGGACCCTGCCCAGGGCCAGGGGCCCCTGGGCACATCCTTTGGCCATTTTCCCTGGGAAAGAAAACTCACCAGTCCAGGTTCCTCATGTCAGTTTGTAGGGCTCCCTTGGGTCTATCAGGGCAGCACAAGTTTGAGGTGGGGACAACTTCGGTGTGGGGTCCCTCCTTCGATATAAGGATTCTTTGCAGTGAGGACCCTGCCCAGGGCCAGGGGCGCCTGGGCACATCCTTTTTCCATTTTCCCTGGGAAAGAAAACTCACCAGTCCAGGTTCCTGATGTCAGTTTGTAGGGCTCCCTTGGGTCTATCAGGGCACCACAAGTTTGAGGTGGGGACAACTTCGGTGTGGGGTGCATCCTTCGATATAAGGATTTTTTTCAGTGAGGACCCTGCCCAGGGCCAGGGGCCCCTGGGCACATCCTTTTTCCATTTTCCCTGGGAAAGAAAACTCAGTAGTCCAGGTTGCTGATGTCAGTTGTAGGGCTCCCTTGGGTCTATCAGGGCAGCACAAGTTTGAGGTGGAGACAACTTCGGTGTGGGGTCCATCCTTCGATATAAGGATTTTTTGCAGTCAGGGCCAGGGTCCCCTGGGCACAACCTTTTGCCATTTTCCCTGGGAAAGAAAACTCAGCAATCCAGGTTGCTGATGTCAGTTTGTAGGGCTCCCTTGGGTCTATCAGGGCAGCACAAGTTTGAGGTGGGGACAACTTCGGTGTGGGGTCCATCCTTCGATATAAGGATTTTTTGAAGTCAGGGCCAGGGGCCGCCAGGCACATCCTTTGGCCATTTTCCCTGGGAAAGAAAACTCACCAGTCCAGGTTGCTGATGTCAGTTTGTAGGGCTCCCTTGCGTCTATCTGGGCAGCAGAAATTTGAGGAGCAAACAATTTTGGTCTGTTATCCATCCTTCGATATAGGGATTCTTTGCAGTCAGGTGTCAGCCGAGTGCCAGGGGCCCCAGGGAACATCCTTTGGCCATTTTCCCTGGGAAAGAAAATTCACCAGTCCAGGTTCCTGATGTCAGTTTGTAGGGCTCCCTTGGGTCTATCATGGCGTCACAAGTATGAGATGGGGACAACTTCAGTCTGGTGTCCATCCTTCGATATAAGGATTCTTTGAAGTCAAGGCCCAGCCGAGAGCCATGGGCCCCTGGGCACATTCTTTGGCCATTTTCCCTGGGAAAGAACACTCACCAGTCCAGGTTCCTGATGTCAGTTTGTAGGGCTCCCTTAGGTCTATCAGGGCAGCACAAGTTTGAGGTGGGGACAACTTCGGAGTGGGGTCCATCCTTCGATATAAGGATTCTTTGCAGTGAGGACCCTGCCCAGGGCCAGGGGCTCCTGGGGACATTCTTTGGCCATTTTCCCTGGGAAAGAACACTCACCAGTCCAGGTTCCTGATGTCAGTTTGTAGGGCTCCCTTAGGTCTATCAGGGCAGCACAAGTTTGAGGTGGGGACAACTTCGGTGTGGGGTCCATCCTTCGATATAAGGATTCTTTGCAGTGAGGACCCTGCCCAGGGCCAGGGGCCCCTGGGCACATCCTTTGGCCATTTTCCCTGGGAAAGAAAACTCAGCAGTCCAGGTTGCTGATGTCAGTTTGTAGGGCTCCCTTGGGTCTATCAGGGCAGCACAAGTTTCAGGTGGGGACAACTTCGGTGTGGGGTCCATCCTTCGATATAAGGATTCTTTGCAGTGAGGACCCTGCCCAGGGCCAGGGGCCCCTGGGCACATCCTTTTTCCATTTTCCCTGGGAAAGAAAACTCACCAGTCCAGGTTCCTGATGTCAGTTTGTAGGGCTCCCTTGGGTCTATCAGGGCACCACAAGTTTGAGGTGGGGACAACTTCGGTGTGGGGTGCATCCTTCGATATAAGGATTTTTTTCAGTGAGGACCCTGCCCAGGGCCAGGGGCCCCTGGGCACATCCTTTTTCCATTTTCCCTGGGAAAGAAAACTCAGCAGTCCAGGTTCCTGATGTCAGTTTGTAGGGCTCCCTTGGGTCTATCAGGGCAGCACAAGTTTGAGGTGGGGACAACTTCGGTGTGGGGTCCATCCTTCGATATAAGGATTTTTTGCAGTGAGGACCCTGCCCAGGGCTAGGGGCCCCTGGGCACATCCTTTTTCCATTTTCCCTGGGAAAGAAAACTCAGCAGTCCATGTTGATGATGTCAGTTTGTAGGGCTCCCTTGGGTCTATCAGGACAGCACAAGTTTGAGGTGTAGACAACTTCGGTGTGGGGTCCATCCTTCGATATAAGGATTATTTGCAGTCAGGGCCAGGGGCCCCCAGGCACATCCTTTGGCCATTTTCCCTGGGAAAGAAAACTCAGCAGTCCAGGTTGCTGATGTCAGTTTGTAGGGCTCCCTTGGGTCTATCAGGGCAGCACAAGTTTGAGGTGGGGACATCTTCGGTGTGGGGTCCTTCCTTCGATATAATGATTTTTTGCAGTCAGGGCCAGGGGCCCCCGGGCACATCCTTTGGCCATTTTCCCTGGGAAAGAAAACTCACCAGTCCAGGTTGCTGATGTCAGTTTGTAGGGCTCCCTTGGGTCTATCTGGGCAGCAGAAATTTGAGGAGCAAACAATTTTGGTCTGCAATCCATCCTTCGATAGAGGGATTCTTTTCAGTCAGGTGTCAGCCGAGTGCCAGGGGCCCCAGGGAACATCCTTTGGCCATTTTCCCTGGGAAAGAAAATTCACCAGTCCAGGTTGCTGATGTCAGTTTGTAGGGCTCTCTTGGGTCTATCAGGGCAGCACAAGTATGAGATGGGGACAACTTCAGTCTGGTGTCCATCCTTCGATATAAGGATTCTTTGAAGTCAAGGCCCAGCCAAGAGCCATGGGCCCCTGGGCACATCCTTTGGCCATTTTCCCTGGGAAAGAAAACTCACCAGTCCAGGTTCCTAATGTCAGTTTGTAGGGCTCTCTTGGGTCTATCTGGGCAGCAGAAATTTGAGGAGCAGACCAGTTTGGTCTGCGATCCATCCTTCGATAGAGGGATTCTTTGCAGTCAGGTCCCAGCCGAGTGCAAGGGGCCCCAGGGAACATCCTTTGGCCATTTTCCCTGGGAAAGAAAATTCACCAGTCCAGGTTCCTGATGTCAGTTTGTAGGGCTCCCTTGGGTCTATCAGGGCATCACCAGTATGAGATGGGGACAACTTCAGTCTGGTGTCCATCCTTCGATATAAGGATTCTTTGAAGTCAAGGCCCAGCCGTGAGCCATGGGGCCCTGGGCACATTCTTTGGCCATTTTCCCTGGGAAAGAACACTCACGAGTCCAGGTTCCTGATGTCAGTTTGTAGGGCTCCCTTAGGTCTATCAGGGCAGCACAAGTTTGAGGTGGGGACAACTTCGGAGTGGGGTCCATCCTTCGATATAAGGATTTTTTTCAGTGAGGACCCTGCCCAGGGCCAGGGGCCCCTGGGCACATTCTTTGGCCATTTTCCCTGGGAAAGAACACTCACGAGTCCAGGTTCCTGATGTCAGTTTGTAGGGCTCCCTTAGGTCTATCAGGGCAGCACAAGTTTGAGGTGGGGACAACTTCGGAGTGGGGTCCATCCTTCGATATAAGGATTTTTTTCAGTGAGGACCCTGCCCAGGGCCAGGGGCCCCTGGGCACATCCTTTGGCCATTTTCCCTGGGAAAGAAAACTCACCAGTCCAGGTTCCTGATGTCAGTTTGTAGGGCTCCCTTGGGTCTATCAGGGCACCACAAGTTTGAGGTGGGGACAACTTCGGTGTGGGGTGCATCCTTCGATATAAGGATTTTTTTCAGTGAGGACCCTGCCTAGGGCCAGGGGCCCCTGGGCACATCCTTTTTCCATTTTCCCTGGGAAAGAAAACTCACCAGTCCAGGTTCCTGATGTCAGTTTGTAGGGCTCCCTTGGGTCTATCAGGGCAGCACAAGTTTGAGGTGGGGACATCTTCGTTGTGGGGTCCATCCTTCGATATAAGGATTTTTTACAGTCAGGGCCAGGGGCCCCCAGGCACATCCTTTGGGCATTTTCCCTGGGAAAGAAAACTCAGCAGTCCAGGTTGCTGATGTCAGTTTGTAGGGCTCCCTTGGGTCTATCAGGGCAACACAAGTTTGAGGTGGGGACAACTTCAGTCTGGGGTCCATCCTTCGATATAAGGATTTTTTGCAGTCAGGGCCAGGGGCCCCCGGGCACATCCTTTGGCCATTTTCCCTGGGAAAGAAAACTCACCAGTCCAGGTTCCTGATGTCAGTTTGTAGGGCTCCCTTGGGTCTATCAGGGCAGCACAAATTTGAGGTGGGGACAACTTCGGTCTTGGGTCCATCTTTCGATATAAGGATTTTTTGCATTCAGGTCCCAGCCCAGTGCCAGGGTCCCCAGGGCACATCCTTTGGCCATTTTCCCTGGGAAAGAAAACTCTGCAGTCCAGGTTGCTGATGTCAGTTTGTAGGGCTCCCTTGGGTCTATCTGGGCAGCAGAAATTTGAGGAGCAAACAATATTGGTCTGCGATCCATCCTTCGATATTGGGATTATTTGCAGTCAGGTGTCAGCCGAGTGCCAGGGGCCCCAGGGAACATCCTTTGGCCATTTTCCCTGGGAAAGAAAATTCACCAGTCCAGGTTGCTGATGTCAGTTTGTAGGGCTCTCTTGGGTCTATCAGGGCAGCACAAGTATGAGATGGGGACAACTTCAGTCTGGTGTCCATCCTTCGATATAAGGATTCTTTGAAGTCAAGGCCCAGCCGAGAGCCATGGGCCCCTGGGCACATTCTTTGGCCATTTTCCCTGGGAAAGAACACTCACCAGTCCAGGTTCCTGATGTCAGTTTGTAGGGCTCCCTTAGGTCTATCAGGGCAGCACAAGTTTGAGGTGGGGACAACTTCGGTGTGGGGTCCATCCTTCGATATAAGGATTCTTTGCAGTGAGGACCCTGCCCAGGGCCAGGGGCCCCTGGGCACATCCTTTTTCCATTTTCCCTGGGAAAGAAAACTCAGCAGTCCATGTTGATGATGTCAGTTTGTAGGGCTCCCTTGGGTCTATCAGGGCAGCACAAGTTTCAGGTGGGGACAACTTCGGTGTGGGGTCCATCCTTCGATATAAGGATTCTTTGCAGTGAGGACCCTGCCCAGGGCCAGGGGCCCCTGGGCACATCCTTTTTCCATTTTCCCTGGGAAAGAAAACTCACCAGTCCAGGTTCCTGATGTCAGTTTGTAGGGCTCCCTTGGGTCTATCAGGGCACCACAAGTTTGAGGTGGGGACAACTTCGGTGTGGGGTGCATCCTTCGATATAAGGCTTTTTTTCAGTGAGTACCCTGCCCAGGGCCAGGGGCCCCTGGGCACATCCTTTTTCCATTTTCCCTGGGAAAGAAAACTCAGCAGTCCAGGTTCCTGATGTCAGTTTGTAGGGCTCCCTTGGGTCTATCAGGGCAGCACAAGTTTGAGGTGGGGACAACTTCGGTGTGGGGTCCATCCTTCGATATAAGGATTTTTTGCAGTGAGGACCCTGCCCAGGGCTAGGGGCCCGTGGGCACATCCTTTTTCCATTTTCCCTGGGAAAGAAAACTCAGCAGTCCATGTTGATGATGTCAGTTTGTAGGGCTCCCTTGGGTCTATCAGGACAGCACAAGTTTGAGGTGTAGACAACTTCGGTGTGGGGTCCATCCTTCGATATAAGGATTATTTGCATTCAGGGCTAGGGGCCCCCAGGCACATCCTTTGGCCATTTTCCCTGGGAAAGAAAACTCAGCAGTCCAGGTTCCTGATGTCAGTTTGTAGGGCTCCCTTGGGTCTATCAGGGCAGCACAAGTTTGAGGTGGGGACATCTTCGGTGTGGGGTCCTTCCTTCGATATAATGATTTTTTGCAGTCAGGGCCAGGGGCCCCCGGGCACATCCTTTGGCCATTTTCCCTGGGAAAGAAAACTCACCAGTCCAGGTTGCTGATGTCAGTTTGTAGGGCTCCCTTGGGTCTATCTGGGCAGTAGAAATTTGAGGAGCAAACAATTTTGGTCTGCAATCCATCCTTCGATAGAGGGATTCTTTTCAGTCAGGTGTCAGCCGAGTGCCAGGGGCCCCAGGGAACATCCTTTGGCCATTTTCCCTGGGAAAGAAAATTCACCAGTCCAGGTTGCTGATGTCAGTTTGTAGGGCTCTCTTGGGTCTATCAGGGCAGCACAAGTATGAGATGGGGACAATTTCAGTCTGGTGTCCATCCTTCGATATAAGGATTCTTTGAAGTCAAGGCCCAGCCAAGAGCCATGGGCCCCTGGGCACATCCTTTGGCCATTTTCCCTGGGAAAGAAAACTCACCAGTCCAGGTTCCTGATGTCAGTTTGTAGGGCTCTCTTGGGTCTATCTGGGCAGCAGAAATTTGAGGAGCGGACCAGTTTGGTCTGCGATCCATCCTTCGATAGAGGGATTCTTTGCAGTCAGGTCCCAGCCGAGTGCAAGGGGCCCCAGGGAACATCCTTTGGCCATTTTCCCTGGGAAAGAAAATTCACCAGTCCAGGTTCCTGATGTCAGTTTGTAGGGCTCCCTTGGGTCTATCAGGGCATCACCAGTATGAGATGGGGACAACTTCAGTCTGGTGTCCATCCTTCGATATAAGGATTCTTTGAAGTCAAGGCCCAGCCGAGAGCCATGGGGCCCTGGGCACATTCTTTGGCCATTTTCCCTGGGAAAGAACACTCACGAGTCCAGGTTCCTGATGTCAGTTTGTAGGGCTCCCTTGGGTCTATCAGGGCAGCACAAGTTTGAGGTGGGGACAACTTCGGTGTGGGGTCCATCCTTCGATATAAGGATTTTTTTCAGTGAGGACCCTGCCCAGGGCCAGGGGCCCCTGGGCACATCCTTTGGCCATTTTCCCTGGGAAAGAAAACTCACCAGTCCAGGTTCCTGATGTCAGTTTGTAGGGCTCCCTTGGGTCTATCAGGGCAGCACAAGTTTGAGGTGGGGACAACTTCGGTGTGGGGTCCATCCTTCGATATAAGGATTCTTTGCAGTGAGGACCCTGCCCAGGGCCAGGGGCCCCTGGGCACATCCTTTTTCCATTTTCCCTGGGAAAGAAAACTCAGCAGTCCAGGTTCCTGATGTCAGTTTGTAGGGCTCCCTTGGGTCTATCAGGGCACCACAAGTTTGAGGTGGGGACAACTTCGGTGTGGGGTGCATCCTTCGATATAAGGATTTTTTTCAGTGAGGACCCTGCCCAGGGCCAGGGGCCCCTGGGCACATCCTTTTTCCATTTTCCCTGGGAAAGAAAACTCACCAGTCCAGGTTCCTGATGTCAGTTTGTAGGGCTCCCTTGGGTCTATCAGGGCAGCACAAGTTTGAGGTGGGGACATCTTCGGTGTGGGGTCCATCCTTCGATATAAGGATTTTTTGCAGTCAGGGCCAGGGGCCCCCAGGAACATCCTTTGGCCATTTTCCCTGGGAAAGAAAACTCAGCAGTCCAGGTTGCTGATGTCAGTTTGTAGGGCTCCCTTGGGTCTATCAGGGCAGCACAAGTTTGAGGTGGGGACAACTTCAGTCTGGGGTCCATCCTTCGATATAAGGATTTTTTGCAGTCAGGGCCAGGGGCCCCCGGGCACATCCTTTGGCCATTTTCCCTGGGAAAGAAAACTCACCAGTCCAGGTTCCTGATGTCAGTTTGTAGGGCTCCCTTGGGTCTATCAGGGCAGCACAATTTTGAGGTGGGGACAACTTCGGTCTTGGGTCCATCTTTCGATATAAGGATTTTTTGCATTCAGGTCCCAGCCCAGTGCCAGGGTCCCCAGGGCACATCCTTTGGCCATTTTCCCTGGGAAAGAAAACTCTGCAGTCCAGGTTGCTGATGTCAGTTTGTAGGGCTCCCTTGGGTCTATCTGGGCAGCAGAAATTTGAGGAGCAAACAATTTTGGTCTGCGATCCATCCTTCGATATTGGGATTATTTGCAGTCAGGTGTCAGCCAAGTGCCAGGGGCCCCAGGGAACATCCTTTGGCCATTTTCCCTGGGAAAGAAAATTCACCAGTCCAGGTTGCTGATGTCAGTTTGTAGGGCTCTCTTGGGTCTATCAGGGCAGCACAAGTATGAGATGGGGACAACTTCAGTCTGGTGTCCATCCTTCGATATAAGGATTCTTTGAAGTCAAGGCCCAGCCGAGAGCCATGGGCCCCTGGGCACATTCTTTGGCCATTTTCCCTGGGAAAGAACACTCACCAGTCCAGGTTCCTGATGTCAGTTTGTAGGGCTCCCTTGGGTCTATCAGGGCAGCACAAGTTTGAGGTGGGGACAACTTCGGTGTGGGGTGCATCCTTCGATATAAGGATTCTTTGCAGTCAGGTCCCAGCCGAGTGCCAGGGGCCCCAGGGAACATCCTTTGGCCATTTTCCCTGGGAAAGAAAACTCAGCAGTCCAGGTTGCTGATGTCAGTTTTTAGGGCTCCCTTGCGTCTATCTGGGCAGCACAAGTATGAGATGGGGACAACTTTGGTCTGGGGTCCATCCTTCGATATATACGGATTTTTTGCAATCATGCCCCAGCCCAGGGCCAGGGGCCCCTGGGCACATCCTTTGGCCATTTTCCCTGAGAAAGAAAACTCACCAGTCCAGGTTGCTGATGTCAGTTTGTAGGGCTCCCTTGGGTCTATCTGGGCAGCAGAAATTTGAGGAGCAGGCAAGTTTGGTCTGCGATGCATCCTTCCATATAGGGATTATTTGCAGTCAGGTGTCAGCCCAGTGCCAGGGGCCCCAGGGAACATCCTTTGGCCATTTTCCCTGGGAAAGAAAACTCACCAGTCCAGGTTCCTGATGTCAGTTTGTAGGGCTCCCTTGGGTCTATCTGGGCAGCAGAAATTTGAGGAGCGGACAATTTTAGTCTGCGATGCATCCTTCGATATTGGGATTCTTTGCAGTCAGGTGTCAGCCGAGTGCCAGGGTCCCCAGGGAACATCCTTTGGCCATTTTCCCTGGGAAAGAAAATTCACCAGTCCAGGTTGCTGATGTCAGTTTGTAGGGCTCCCTTGGGTCTATCAGGGCACCACAAGTATGAGATGGGGACAACTTCAGTCTGGTGTCCATCCTTCGATATAAGGATTCTTTGAAGTCAAGGCCCAGCCGAGAGCCATGGGCCCCTGGGCACATTCTTTGGCCATTTTCCCTGGGAAAGAACACTCACCAGTCCAGGTTCCTGATGTCAGTTTGTAGGGCTCCCTTAGGTCTATCAGGGCAGCACAAGTTTGAGGTGGGGACAACTTCGGTGTGGGGTCCGTCCTTCGATATAAGGATTTTTTGAAGTCAGGGCCAGGGGCCCCCGGGCACATCCTTTTTCCATTTTCCCTGGGAAAGAAAACTCAGCAGTCCAGGTTGCTGATGTCAGTTTGTAGGGCTCCCTTGGGTCTATCAGGGCAGCACAAGTTTGAGGTGGGGACAACTTCGGTGTGGGGTCCCTCCTTCGATATAAGGATTCTTTGCAGTGAGGACCCTGCCCAGGACCATGGGCCCCTGGGCACATCCTTTTTCCATTTTCCCTGGGAAAGAAAACTCAGCAGTCCAGGTTCCTGACGTCAGTTTGTAGGGCTCCCTTGGGTCTATCAGGGCAGCACAAGTTTGAGGTGGGGACAACTTCGGTGTGGGGTCCGTCCTTCGATATAAGGATTTTTTGAAGTCAGGGCCAGGGGCCCCCGGGCACATCCTTTGGCCATTTTCCCTGGGAAAGAAAACTCAGCAGTCCAGGTTGCTGATGTCAGTTTGTAGGGCTCCCTTGGGTCTATCTGGGCAGCACAAGTTTGAGGTGGGGACAACCTCGGTGTGGGGTCCATCCTTCGATATAAGGATTTTTAGCAGTCAGGTCCCAGCCCAGTGCCATGGTCCCCAGGGCACATCCTTTGGCCATTTTCCCTGGAAAAGAAAACTCACCAGTCCAGGTTCCTGATGTCAGTTTGTAGGGCTCCCTTGGGTCTATCTGGGCAGCAGAAATTTGAGGAGCGGACAATTTTGGTCGGTTATCCATCCTTCGATATAGGGATTCTTTTCAGTCAGGTCCCAGCTGAGTGCCAGGGGCCCCAGGGAACATCCTTTGGCCATTTTCCCTGGGAAAGAACACTCACCAGTCCAGGTTCCTGATGTCAGTTTGTAGGGCTCCCTTAGGTCTATCAGGGCAGCACAAGTTTGAGGTGGGGACAACTTCGGTATGGGGTCCATCCTTCGATATAAGGATTTTTTGCAGTGAGGACCCTGCCCATGGCCAGGGGCCCCTGGGCACATCCTTTGGCCATTTTCCCTGGGAAAGAAAACTCACCAGTCCAGGTTGCTGATGTCAGTTTGTAGGGCTCCCTTGGGTCTATCAGGGCAGCACAAGTTTGAGGTGGGGACAACTTCGGTGTGGGGTCCATCCTTCGATATAAGGATTCTTTGCAGTGAGCACCCTGCCCAGGGCCAGGGGCCCCTGGGCACATCCTTTTTCCATTTTCCCTGGGAAAGAAAACTCAGCAGTCCAGGTTCCTGATGTCAGTTTGTAGGGCTCCCTTGGGTCTATCAGGGCACCACAAGTATGAGATGGGGACAACTTCGGTGTGGGGTCCATCCTTCGATATAAGTATTTTTTGCATTCAGGTCCCAGCCCAGGGCCAGGGGCCCCTGGGCACATCCTCTGGCCATTTTCCCTGGAAAAGAAAACTCACCAGTCCAGGTTCCTGATGTCAGTTTGTCGGGCTCCCTTGTGTCTATCTGGGCAGCACAACTTTCAGGAGGGGACAATTTTGGTCTGTAATCCATCCTTCGATATAGGGATTCTTTACAGTCAGGACCCAGCCAGGGGCCAGGGGCCCCTGGGCACAACCTTTGGCCATTTTCCCTGGGAAAGAAAACTCACCAGTCCAGGTTGCTGATGTCAGTTTGTAGGGCTCCCTTGCGTCTATCTGGGCAGCACAAGTATGAGATGGGGACAACTTCGGTCTGGGGTCCATCCTTCGATATATACGGATTTTTTGCAATCATGCCCCAGCCCAGGGCCAGGGGCCCCTGGGCACATCCTTTGGCCATTTTCCCTGAGAAAGAAAACTCACCAGTCAAGGTTGCTGATGTTAGTTTGTAGGGCTCCCTCGGGTCTATCTGGGCAGCAGAAATTTGAGGAGCGGACCAGTTTGGTCTGCGATGCATCCTTCCATATAGGGATTCTGTGCAGTCAGGTCCCTGCCGAGTGCCAGGGGCCCCAGGGAACATCCTTTGGCCATTTTCCCTGGGAAAGAAAACTCAGCAGTCCAGGTTCCTGATGTCAGTTTGTAGGGCTCCCTTAGGTCTACCTGGGCAGCACAACTTTGAGGAGGGGACAATTTTGGTCTGTAATCCAGCCTTCGATATAGCGATTCTTTACAGTCAGGCCCCAGCCAGGGGCCAGGGGCCCCTGGGCACATCCTTTGGCCATTTTCCCTGGGAAAGAAAACTCACCAGTCCAGCTTGCTGATGCCAGTTTGTAGGGCTCACTTGGGTCTATCTGGGTAGCACAACTTTCAGGAGCGGACAACTTCGGTGTGGGGTCCATCCTTCGATATAAGGATTTTTAGCAGTCAGGTCCCAGCCCAGTGCCAGGGTCCCCTGGGCACATCCTTTTTCCATTTTCCCTGGGAAAGAAAACTCACCAGTCCAGGTTGCTGATGTCAGTTTGTAGGGCTCCCTTAGGTCTATCAGGGCAGCACAATTTTGAGGTGGGGACAACTTCGGTGTGGGGTGCATCCTTCGATATAAGGATTTTTTGCAGTGAGGACCCTGCCCAGGGCCAGAGGCCCCTGGGCACATCCTTTTTCCATTTTCCCTGGAAAACAAAACTCAGCAGTCAATGTTGATGATGTCAGTTTGTAGGGCTCCCTTGGGTCTATCAGGGCAGCACAAATTTGAGGTGGGGACAACTTCGGTGTGCGGTCCATCCTTCGATATAAGGATTCTTTGCAGTCAGGGCCAGGGGCCCCCAGGCACATCCTTTGGCCATTTTCCCTGGGAAAGAAAACTCAGCAGTCCAGGTTCCTGATGTCAGTTTGTAGGGCTCCCTTGGATCTATCAGGGCAGCACAAATTTGAGGTGGGGACAACTTCGGTGTGGGGTCCATCCTTCGATATAAGGATTTTTTGCAATCATGCCCCAGCCCAGGGCCAGGGGCCCCTGGGCACATCCTTTGGCCATTTTCCCTGAGAAAGAAAACTCACCAGTCCAGGTTGCTGATGTCAGTTTGTAGGGCTCCCTTGGGTCTATCTGGGCAGCAGAAATTTGAGGAGCGGGCAAGTTTGGTCTGCGATGCATCCTTCCATGTAGGGATTCTGTGCAGTCAGGTCCCTGCCGAGTGCCAGGGGCCCCAGGGAACATCCTTTGGCCATTTTCCCTGGGAAAGAAAACTCACCAGTCCAGGTTCCTGATGTCAGTTTGTAGGGCTCCCTTGGGTCTATCTGGGCAGCAGAAATTTGAGGAGCGGACAATTTTAGTCTGCGATGCATCCTTCGATATTGGGATTCTTTGCAGTCAGGTGTCAGCCGAGTGCCAGGGTCCCCAGGGAACATCCTTTGGCCATTTTCCCTGGGAAAGAAAATTCACCAGTCCAGGTTGGTGATGTCAGTTTGTAGGGCTCCCTTGGGTCTATCAGGGCACCACAAGTATGAGATGGGGACAACTTCAGTCTGGTGTCCATCCTTCGATATAAGGATTCTTTGAAGTCAAGGCCCAGCCGAGAGCCATGGGCCCCTGGGCACATTCTTTGGCCATTTTCCCTGGGAAAGAACACTCACCAGTCCAGGTTCCTGATGTCAGTTTGTAGGGCTCCCTTAGGTCTATCAGGGCAGCACAAGTTTGAGGTGGGGACAACTTCGGTGTGGGGTCCATCCTTCGATATAAGGATTTTTTGCACTGAGGACCCTGCCCAGGGCCAGGGGCCCCTGGGCACATCCTTTTTCCATTTTCCCTGGGAAAGAAATCTCTGCAGTCCAGGTTGCTGATGTCAGTTTGTAGGGCTCCCTTGGGTCTATCAGGGCAGCACAAGTTTGAGGTGGGGACAACTTCGGTGTGGGGTCCCTCCTTCGATATAAGGATTCTTTGCAGTGAGGACCCTGCCCAGGGCCATGGGCCCCTGGGCACATCCTTTTTCCATTTTCCCTGGGAAAGAAAACTCAGCAGTCCAGGTTCCTGACGTCAGTTTGTAGGGCTCCCTTGGGTCTATCAGGGCAGCACAAGTTTGAGGTGGGGACAACTTCGGTGTGGGGTCCGTCCTTCGATATAAGGATTTTTTGAAGTCTGGGCCAGGGGCCCCCGTGCACATCCTTTTTCCATTTTCCCTGGAAAAGAAAACTCAGCAGTCAATGTTGATGATGTCAGTTTGTAGGGCTCCCTTGGGTCTATCAGGGCAGCACAAATTTGAGGTGGGGACAACTTCGGTCTGGGGTCCATCCTTCGATATATACGGTTTTTTTGCAAACATGCCCCAGCCCAGGGCCAGGGGCCCCTGGGCACATCCTTTGGCCATTTTCCCTGAGAAAGAAAACTCACCAGTCAAGGTTGCTGATGTTAGTTTGTAGGGCTCCCTTGGGTCTATCTGGGCAGCAGAAATTTGAGGAGCGGACCAGTTTGGTCTGCGATGCATCCTTCCATATAGGGATTCTGTGCAGTCAGGTCCCTGCCGAGTGCCAGGGGCCCCAGGGAACATCCTTTGGCCATTTTCCCTGGGAAAGAAAACTCACCAGTCCAGGTTCCTGATGTCAGTTTGTAGGGCTCCCTTAGGTCTACCTGGGCAGCAAAACTTTGAGGAGGGGACAATTTTGGTCTGTAATCCAGCCTTCGATATAGGGATTCTTTACAGTCCGGCCCCAGCCAGGGGCCAGGGGCCCCTGGGCACATCCTTTGGCCATTTTCCCTGGGAAAGAAAACTCACCAGTCCAGCTTGCTGATGCCAGTTTGTAGGGCTCACTTGGGTCTATCTGGGTAGCACAACTTTCAGGAGCGGACAACTTCGGTGTGGGGTGCATCCTTCGATATAAGGATTTTTTGCAGTGAGGACCCTGCCCAGGGCCAGAGGCCCCTGGGCACATCCTTTTTCCATTTTCCCTGGAAAACAAAACTCAGCAGTCAATGTTGATGATGTCAGTTTGTAGGGCTCCCTTGGGTCTATCAGGGCAGCACAAATTTGAGGTGGGGACAACTTCGGTGTGCGGTCCATCCTTCGATATAAGGATTCTTTGCAGTCAGGGCCAGGGTCCCGAGGGCACATCCTTTGGCCATTTTCCCTGGGAAAGAAAACTCAGCAGTCCAGGTTCCTGATGTCAGTTTGTAGGGCTCCCTTGGATCTATCAGGGCAGCACAAATTTGAGGTGGGGACAACTTCGGTGTGGGGTCCATCCTTCGATATAAGGATTTTTTGCATTCAGGTCCCAGCCCAGTGCCAGGGTCCCGAGGGCTCATCCTTTGGCCATTTTCCCTGGAAAAGAAAACTCACCAGTCCAGGTTCCTGATGTCAGTTTGTAGGGCTCCCTTGGGTCTATCTGGGCAGCAGAAATTTGAGGAGCGGACAATTTTGGTCGGTTATCCATCCTTCGATATAGGGATTCTTTTCAGTCAGGTGTCAGCCGAGTGCCAGGGTCCCCAGGGAACATCCTTTGGCCATTTCCCCTGGGAAAGAAAATTCACCAGTCCAGGTTGCTGATGTCAGTTTGTAGGGCTCCCTTGGGTCTATCAGGGCACCACAAGTATGAGATGGGGACAACTTCTGTCTGGTGTCCATCCTTCGATATAAGGATTCTTTGAAGTCAAGGCCCAGCCGAGAGCCATGGGCCCCTGGGCACATTCTTTGGCCATTTTCCCTGGGAAAGAACACTCACCAGTCCAGGTTCCTGATGTCAGTTTGTAGGGCTCCCTTGGGTCTATCAGGGCAGCACAAGTTTGAGGTGGGGACAACTTCAGTGTGGGGTCCATCCTTCGATATAAGGATTCTTTGCAGTGAGGACCCTGCCCAGGGCCAGGGGCCCCTGGGCACATCCTTTTTCCATTTTCCCTGGGAAAGAAAACTCAGCAGTCCAGGTTCCTGATGTCAGTTTGTAGGGCTCCCTTGGGTCTATCAGGGCAGCACAAGTTTGAGGTGGGGACAACTTCGGTGTGGGGTCCATCGTTCGATATAAGGATTTTTTGCAGTCAGGGCCAGGGTCCCCAGGGCACATCCTTTGGCCATTTTCCCTGGAAAAGGAAACTCAGCAGTCCAGGTTGCTGATGTCAGTTTGTAGGGCTCCCTTGGGTCTATCAGGGCAGCACAAGTTTGAGGTGGGGACAACTTCGGTGTGGTGTCCATCCTTCGATATAAGGATTTTTTGAAGTCAGGGCCAGGGGCCCCCGGGCACATCCTTTGGCCATTTTCCCTGGTAAAGAAAACTCACCAGTCCAGGTTGCTGATGTCAGTTTGTAGGGCTCCCTTGGGTCTATCTGGGCAGCACAAGTTTGAGGTGGGGACAACTTCGGTGTGGGGTCCATCCTTCGATATAAGGATTTTTAGCAGTCAGGTCCCAGCCCAGTGCCAGGGTCCCCAGGGCATATCCTTTGGCCATTTTCCCTGGAAAAGAAAACTCACCAGTCCAGGTTCCTGATGTTAGTTTTTAGGGCTCCCTTGGGTCTATCTGGGCAGCAGAAATTTGAGGAGCGGAAAATTTTGGTCTGTTATCCATCCTTCGATATAAGGATTCTTTGCAGACAGGTCACAGCCGAGTGCCAGGGGCCCCAGGGAACATCCTTTGGCCATTTCCCCTGGGAAAGAAAACTCACCAGTCCAGGTTCCTGATGTCAGTTTGTAGGGCTCCCTTGGGTCTATCAGGGCAGCACAAGTTTGAGGTGGGGACAACTTCAGTCTGGGGTCCATCCTTCGATATAAGGATTCTTTGAAGTCAAGGCCCAGCCGAGGGCCATGGGCCCCTGGGCACATTCTTTGGCCATTTTCCCTGGGAAAGAAAACTCACCAGTCCAGGTTCCTGATGTCAGTTTGTAGGGCTCCCTTGGGTCTATCTGGGCAGCAGAAATTTGAGGAGCGGACAAGTTTGGTCTGCGATGCATCCTTCCATAGAGGTATTCTGTGCAGTCAGGTCCCTGCCGAGTGCCAGGGGCCCCAGGGAACATCCTTTGGCCATTTACCCTGGGAAAGAAAATTCACCAGTCCAGGTTGCTGATGTCAGTTTGTAGGGCTCCCTTGGGTCTATCAGGGCAGCAGAAATTTTAGGAGGGGACAACTTCGGCCTGGGGTCCATCCTTCGATATAAGGATTTTTTGCAGTCAGGGCCAGGGTCCCCAGGGCACATCCTTTGGCCATTTTCCCTGGAAAAGAAAACTCACCAGTCCAGGTTCCTGATGTCAGTTTGTAGGGCTCCCTTGGGTCTATCAGGGCAGCACAAGTTTGAGGTGGGGACAACTTCGCTGTGGGGTCCATCCTTCGATATAAGGATTTTTTGAAGTCAGGGCCAGGGGCCCCCTGGCACATCCTTTGGCCATTTTCCCTGGGAAAGAAAACTCACCAGTCCAGGTTGCTGATGTCAGTTTGTAGGGCTCCCTTGGGTCTATCTGGGCAGCAAAAGTTTGAGGTGGGGACAACTTCGGTGTGGGGTCCATCCTTCGATATAAGGATTTTTAGCAGTCAGGTCCCAGCCCAGTGCCAGGGTCCCCAGGGCACATCCTTTGGCCATTTTCCCTGGAAAAGAAAACTCACCAGTCCAGGTTGCTGATGTCAGTTTGTAGGGCTCCCTTGGGTCTATCAGGGCAGCAGAAATTTTAGGAGGGGACAACTTCGGTATGGGGTCCATCCTTCGATATAGGGATTCTTTACAGTCAGGACCCAGCCCAGGTCCAGGGGCCCCTGGGCACATCCTTTGGCCATTTTTCCTAGGAAAGAAAATTCACCAGTCCAGGTTCCTGATGTTAGTTTGTAGGGCTCCCTTGGGTCTATCAGGGCAGCACAAGTATGAGATGGGGACAACTTCGGTGTGGGGTCCATCCTTCGATATAAGGATTTTTTGCAGTCATGTTCCAGCCCATGGCCAGGGGCCCCTGGGCACATCCTTTGGCCATTTTCCCTGGGAAAGAAAACTTACCAGTCCAGGTTCCTGAGGTCAGTTTGTAGGGCTCCCTTGGGTCTACCTGGGCAGCACAACTTTGAGGTGGGGACAATTTTGGTCTGTAATCCAGCCTTCGATATAGGGATTCTTTACAGTCAGGCCCCAGCCAGGGGCCAGGGGCCCCTGGGCACATCCTTTGGCCATTTTCCCTGGGAAAGAAAACTCACCAGTCCAGGTTGCTGATGCCAGTTTGTAGGGCTCCCTTGGGTCTATCTGGGTAGCACAACTTTCAGGAGCGGACAACTTCGGTCTGAGGTCCATCGTTCGATATAAGGATTTTTAGCAGTCAGGTCGCAGCTCAGTGCCAGGGTCCCCAGGGCGCAACCTTTGGCTATTTTCCCTGTGAAAGAAAACTCACCAGTCCAGGTTCCGGATGTCACTATGTAGGGCTCCCTTGGGTCTATCAGGGCAGCACAAGTTTGAGATGGGGACAACTTCGGTGTGGGGTCCATCCTTCGATGTAAGGATTTTTAGCAGTCAGGTCCCAGCCCAGTGTAAGGGTCCCCAGGGCACATCCTTTGGCCATTTTCCCTGGAAAAGAAAACTCACCAGTCCAGGTTCCTGATGTCAGTTTGTAGGGCTCCCTTGGGTCTATCTGGGCAGCAGAAATTTGAGGAGCGGAAAATTTTGGTCTGTTATCCATCCTTCGATAGAGGGATTCTTTTCAGTCAGGTCCCAGCCGAGTGCCAGGGGCCTCAGGGAACATCCTTTGGCCATTTTCCCTGGGAAAGAAAATTCACCAGTCCAGGTTGCTGATGTCAGTTTGTAGGGCTCCCTTGGGTCTATCAGGGCAGCACAAGTATGAGATGGGGACAACTTCAGTCTGGTGTCCATCCTTCAATATAAGGATTCTTTGAAGTCAAGGCCCAGCCGAGAGTCATGGGCCCCTGAGCACATTCTTTGGCCATTTTCCCTGGGAAAGAACACTGACCAGTCCAGGTTCCTGATGTCAGTTTGTAGGGCTCCCTTGGGTCTATCAGGGCACCACAAGTTTGAGATGGGGACAACTTCGGTGTGGGGTGCATCCTTCGATATAAGGATTTTTTGCAGTGAGGACCCTGCCCAGGGCCAGGGGCCCCTGGGGACATTCTTTGGCCATTTTCCCTGGGAAAGAACACTCACCAGTCCAGGTTCCTGATGTCAGTTTGTAGGCCTCCCTTAGGACTATCAGGGTAGCACAAGTTTGAGGTGGGGACAACTTCGGTGTGGGGTCCATCCTTCGATATAAGGATTTTTTGCAGTCAGGGCCAGGGGCCCCCGGGCACATCCTTTGGCCATTTTCCCTGGGAAAGAAAACTCACCAGTCCAGGTTGCTGATGTCAGTTTGTAGGGCTCCCTTGGGTCTATCTGGGCAGCACAAATTTGAGGTGGGGACAACTTCGGTGTGGGGTCCATCTTTCGATATAAGGATTTTTTGCATTCAGGTCCCAGCCCAGTGCCAGGGTCCCGAGGGCACATCCTTTGGCCATTTTCCCTGGAAAAGAAAACTCACCAGTCCAGGTTGCTGATGTCAGTTTGTAGAGCTCCCTTGGGTCTATCTGGGCAGCAGAAATTTGAGGAGCAAACAATCTTGGTCTGCGATCCATCCTTCGATATTGGGATTATTTGCAGTCAGGTGTCAGCCGAGTGCCAGGGGCCCCAGGGAACATCCTTTGGCCATTTTCCCTGGGAAAGAAAATTCACCAGTCCAGGTTGCTGATGTCAGTTTGTAGGGCTCTCTTGGGTCTATCAGGGCAGCACAAGTATGAGATGGGGACAACTTCAGTCTGGTGTCCATCCTTCGATATAAGGATTCTTTGAAGTCAAGGCCCAGCCGAGAGCCATGGGCCCCTGGGCACATTCTTTGGCCATTTTCCCTGGGAAAGAACACTCACCAGTCCAGGTTCCTGATGTCAGTTTGTAGGGCTCCCTTAGGTCTATCAGGGCAGCACAAGTTTGAGGTGGGGACAACTTCGGTGTGGGGTCCATCCTTCAATATAAGGATTTTTTGCAGTGAGGACCCTGCCCAGGGCCAGGGGCCCCTGGGCACATCCTTTTTCCATTTTCCCTGGGAAAGAAAACTCAGCAGTCCAGGTTGCGCATGTCAGTTTGTAGGGCTCCCTTGGGTCTATCCGGGCAGCACAAGTTTGAGGTGGGGACAACTTCGGTGTGGGGTGCATCCTTCGATATAAGGATTCTTTGCAGTGAGGACCCTGCCCAGGGCCAGGGGCCCCTGGGCACATCCTTTTTCCATTTTCCCTGGGAAAGAAAACTCACCAGTCCAGGTTGCTGATGTCAGTTTGTAGGGCTCCCTTGGGTCTATCAGGGCACCACAAGTTTGAGGTGGGGACAACTTCGGTGTGGGGTGCATCCTTCGATATAAGGATTTTTTTCAGTGAGGGTCCTGCCCAGGGCCAGGGTCCCCTGGGCACAACCTTTGGCCATTTTCCCTGGGAAAGAAAAATCAGCAGTCCAGGTTCCTGATGTCAGTTTGTAGGGCTCCCTTGGGTCTATCAGGGCAGCACAAGTTTGAGGTGGGGACAACTTCGGTGTGGGGTCCATCCTTCGATATAAGGATTTTTTGAAGTCAGGGCCAGGGGCCCCCGGGCACATCCTTTGGCCATTTTCCCTGGGAAAGAAAACTCACCAGTCCAGGTCCTGATGTCAGTTTGTAGGGCTCCCTTGGGTCTATCTGGGCAGCACAAGTTTGAGGTGGGGACAACTTCGGTGTGGGGTCCATCCTTCGATATAAGGATTTTCAGCAGTCAGGTCCCAGCCCAGTGCCAGGGTCCCCAGGGCACATCCTTTGGCCATTTTCCCTGGAAAAGAAAACTCACCAGTCCAGGTTCCTGATGTCAGTTTGTAGGGCTCCCTTGGGTCTATCTGGGCAGAAGAAATTTGAGGAGCGGACAATTTTGGTCTGTTATCCATCCTTCGATATAAGGATTCTTTTCAGTCAGGTCCCAGCCGAGTGCCAGGGGCCCCAGGGAACATCCTTTGGCCATTTACCCTGGGAAAGAAAATTCACCAGTCCAGGTTCCTGCTGTCACTTTGTAGGGCTCTCTTGGGTCTATCAGGGCAGCAGAAATTTTAGGAGGGGACAACTTCGGTCAAGGGTCCATCCGTCGATATAAGGATTCTTTACAGTCAGGACCCAGCCCAGGTCCAGGCGCCCCTGGGCACATCCTTTGGCCATTATTCCTAGGAAAGAAAATTCACCAGTCCAGTGTTGCCTTCAGGGGAAGGCAAGGCGACCTGGTTTCAAGGAACAGCACGGCAGCCCAGTCTCCCCTGGGCCACTCGGGCCAACGACACACGCAGGCACCAGTGTGGTGGACGGTCGAAAGCTTTTATTATCTTATCTCATGGGTTTAAATAGTCTTGGGGGACTCTGTTACGTCAGGGGGGGTTGGTAGGGTCTCTAGGGTTAGTCAGGAGTGGAAAACTACTGGGTTAGGTGTGGTTACATTCTTTGGGGTAAATGGATAACATGTTGCAGGGTGAGAGGGGGAAGGGGTCTTTCTTTCCGTCACATCCCGAAATCTTCCGTTCGCCTGTCCCTATCTACTACATCTCCCCCCTCCTTTTCATAAGTAACATGAGGTAGTCGTAGATATAGGCACTGGAGTGAGGTACAAACTTGTAACTTGGTAAGGAAAAAAGGGTTTTTGGTAAACCTGAGTAAATCTCGCAAGGTGAGTTTTGAAGGCTTTTGCAGCTGATTGTGTTCGCACTTTTTGGTTTACAGCATTTGTTGCTGGCCTACAAACAGAATGTTTGCCCGTTCTAGACGGGCCTGAACAAATGAGACTAGCTTGTTCAGCAGGTATGGTCCTATGGTAACAGCTAAAAGCAGTATTGCCAGTGGACCTACCAGGGCAGAAATTAAAGTGGTGAGCCAAGGTGATTGATTGAACCAGGATTCGAACCAGCTCTGCTGGGTTTCCTTGTCTCTCTTTCTTTGAGCCAGTCTATCTCGGAGTTCTGCCATAGAGTCTTTAACGACTCCTGTATGATCTGCATAAAAGCAGCATTCCTCTTTCAAAGCTGCACACAGTCCTCCTTGTTGCATGAACAAGAGGTCCAGTCCTCGCCTATTCTGTAAAACTACTTCTGAAAGCGAAGAGACTGATTTCTCTAGATAGGAGATGGATTTCTCGATCCTCTGCAGGTCTTCATCGATGGTCATTTGCAGCTGAGAGAGTCCGTGCTGTTGGGTTGCGATGGCTGAGACACCTGTGGCTGTACTAGCTGCTCCCAGGCCGAGCAGCATTGCGATAGTTATACCTGTGATTATTTTTCTTTTGTGCAGTCTGTCAGGTTCTTCGAAAAGGTGGTACACTTCTTCATCTGAGTGGTATAGGACCCTAGGAACAATCAGAACTTGGACACAGAAGTCAATAGAGTCATTAAATTTGGCAAGGAACACACAAGGACTCACTCCGGATCGCTGGCAAACCCACATCCCAGATGCGGATGGGACCACCCACTTACCGATCTTTCTGTTGGGCTTGACAACTTTAGTGCAGAAGTTGCTTTTCTGCTTTGCTAAAGTTGCATTACCAAAACATTTGCCTTGTCCTGTGATTTGACTCAGGGTGATTCCTCTGCGGGGAGTGTCCCATCTGCACTGGTGGGGGGCACTGGCTGTGGAGTAACTGAAGGGGGTGTCTAAAGCAATGCCTTCATAGAAAGGGGGTTTAACATTATAACAAAGCCAACAGGAGTTAGTCAGGTTCGGTTTGGTTTCGTTTAGGGTTAGAAAGGTAGCTTCTAGCATACGAAAAATTGGGTTTGGATCGGACTCGGCTGTGCGGCTTATCTGGAATACATCTGCATGGCCAGCCAGGGTGTCGGTGACTTTTGGGGGCAAGGTTTTGGGGTGGGTTGTGTTTTTCCCTTTGAGCACATTCCTGATAACTTTATTGGGTCCTACTGGTCGAGGTGCTGGTGGTTGGAGTTTGATAATTCGTACATTCACCCACCTTCTCGGTCCGCTGAGGACCACTGTCCACGTTTTACCTGTGGTCCAACTAGGGTGGTCTGGCTGTAAAACGGTCATGTTATAACTTACACATCCCCGATATCTAGGCTGTGCATTGTGATCTCCGCAGCCAAAGGGTGCCCAGGTGAACTGTAAGAATTTGTCGGGCTCCTGTGGTTGCCACCCAAAACTGAAGCCCTATGACATGGTGGTCCTGACTGCCATAAAGGCGGCACGTCCCCCACACCTTCGGTGGCTCTTTCCCTATTTTCATGGCCAGGGCCACCCAGGGGTCCCGTTCTGGGGCGTCCCCTGCTGATTCTTTGGCACGGGCGCTGCTTGCGGCGGTAGTGGGTACGAAGGTACCGCAGGCTGTGTTGCGAAATTTGCTGGCGAGGGTACGAAGCTGGCTGTCTCCTGTGGGGGTATGGGGTATAAGGGCGCCCCGTCCCACTGGGGGTTGGCATAGATGGGCTGCCTTGCATTTGCAGCGGGAGGAGGCTGGGTGCAGCCCGCACGCCCCCTCCCTCTCCCGTTTCCCTGGGGCCGGGACCTGCATTCCTTGGCCAGATGCCCCTTCCTCCCGCAGCTCCAACAGGCTCCTCTCTGGCGTGTTTGGGGTGGAGGCGCCGCGGCGGGCTGCCGTGTCGGCTGGGGACAGCTCACCGCGATGTGACCTGCCTCACCACACTTGAAACACGCCATGGCACTGGTCAGGGTGTGGACGGCTGCCTGAATGGGTGTCAGGTGTTCTTCCCTCACTACATGTCTGATCATGTCAGCCAGGCTGGCTCCGGCTGGCAGGGAACGTAAGATATCTTTGGTGACAGAGTTGCACTGCTGGCGCAAGCAGTCAGCTACCACGGGGCCCTTTGCCTCTGCCGGCAGGGTAGAGGAGTCTATTGCTGCCTGCAGGCGATCTACGAACTGCGTGAAGCTTTCGCTCTCTGCCTGCCTCACGGTGGACCACGGCGACGGCTTGGCTACGACCCGAGAGGCTGCACGAATAGCCTCCCTAGCAGCCTGAGTGGTCGCCCTGACCTCCTCAGCCCGCATCTGCGTGGCTTGTTGCTGAGGCGTGATCATATCATCGTGCTTTCCCATAAGCCTGGATAGAGTCGATCTGTGTAGTGGCTGCCTCGCGCCAGATGCTTGGGCTAATAGCTTTGTACAATTATCCTCCCATTCTTGTCTAAATACAATCATTCCCGCGCCATCAAGTATCATACGACCTATTCGCTCGATATCAAAGGGAAGCAGGTCGTCATTACTAAAAAGACCATCAATTAGTGTAGAGACCATGGCCGAATTGATTCCTTTTTCTGCAATGGCTTTGACAATTGATTGTACATCTTTTGGGTTTACCGGGGCATATACCCTCTGCTGGTTCCCTTCCGGGCCGGTGATCCTCACCGGGAAGGCTTGTACGGCGGCCGCTGGGGACCATTTAGCACAGGCTATTTTTATTTCTCCCCAGTCGGTAAACTGGGCTGGTTCGTATTGTGGCTGCTTTTCGGTGCGGCTTAAAGCTTTACTTGGTTTTGTTTTAAATTGCATTGGCTCTATTCTCTTTGTCTCAGAGTCCCAGCCGGCTCCCGTCAGCTCTTCCGAGCCGCCGGAGCTGCTGCTGGACTCCGAGTCGGAAGTCGAATGCCAGCGCACTTCCGGGGCTCGGTGCCGTTTTGTCCGGCTCCGACCCCGCTCCTCCCCCCGGGGGTGGCGCCGCTGCCGCCCCCCGGGCTCGCCCTGCCTCCTGCAGGGGGGTGTTTCTCCCTTATATGGTGGCAGCGTCAGGCGCGGCTGCCGATCGGCTCCGAGCCCTCTGCTGCTCTCCTCCTGTTTCTCCCGCACACGCGCATTAGCGAAACTCCGCGCCTCTGGGCTCTTCGCGCCGAGACTGCCCGCGCCCCGCCCCTCCCCTTGGCTGCCGGCGCCATTTTCAAAGGCGTATGGAGGCGGCGTGGGCAAGATCTCCTCCCGAGCCGCGGCTTCCGCGGCTCTGGCTTCCCCCGCCAGTCCCTGCCAAAAGAACTCTGCGCGCTGCTGCACCTCCGGTACCGGGTCACCGACCGGCGGTGGCGGGGCGGATGGGGAAGCCGCGGATTTTTGGGAGGTTTCCGCGGGGGGTCCCGGGCCCCGGCCCGGGGAGGGGGGCGACGCGCCGGCCCCCCCCGGATCCCCGCTCCCGGGCGGATCACCCTCAGGGGTAGTTTGCGTTGCCGCTCCTACCCCTAGCTTGGGTGTAACCAATAAACACGTACGCGCTGCGCTCCATGTCTCCTGCTCTTCTATTGCTCTGCGCAGGGCTTTCTCTACTTTTCCCCACGCCTTAAGGCATTTGCCGGTGCCTGAGTATTTCTTGTCCTCGGCCAGCATGGCTGTGCATTTTTCCCATATCTCCGGATGCAAAACATCCACAGGGCGTTCAATTGCCCCAAGCTCAAGCAGCCTTGCTATAGCAAGATAAAAGTCTTTGAGCTTACACTCAATTCCCCATTGCTTATGAACCTCACTTACGACCCTGGCAATGGCATCCATGATGATCGCGGGTCCTGGGACGTCTCCCTTGCCGAGAACACGGTTCCACCGGTCCGGCCGCTGCTCTTGTCCAGGCGACACCCGCTGCCCGAGCGAATTATTCCCGGGTTTCGGCACCAGTTATGTTGCCTTCAGGGGAAGGCAAGGCGACCTGGTTTCAAGGAACAGCACGGCAGCCCAGTCTCCCCTGGGCCACTCGGGCCAACGACACACGCAGGCACCAGTGTGGTGGACGGTCGAAAGCTTTTATTATCTTATCTCATGGGTTTAAATAGTCTTGGGGGACTCTGTTACGTCAGGGGGGGTTGGTAGGGTCTCTAGGGTTAGTCAGGAGTGGAAAACTACTGGGTTAGGTGTGGTTACATTCTTTGGGGTAAATGGATAACATGTTGCAGGGTGAGAGGGGGAAGGGGTCTTTCTTTCCGTCACATCCCGAAATCTTCCGTTCGCCTGTCCCTATCTACTACAGTCCAGGTTCCTGATGTGAGTTTTTAGGGCTCCCTTGGGTCTATCAGGGCAGCACAAGTATGAGATGGGGACAACTTCGGTGTGGGGTCCATCCTTCGATATAAGGATTTTTAGCAGTCAGGTCCCAGCCCAGTGCCAGGGTCCCCAGGGCACATCCTTTGGCCATTTTCCCTGGGAAAGAAAACTCACCAGTCCAGGTTCCTGATGTCAGTTTGTAGGGCTCCCTTGGGTCTACCTGGGCAGCACAACTTTGAGGAGGGGACAATTTTGGTCTGTAATCCAGCCTTCGATATAGGGATTCTTTACAGTCAGGCCCCAGCCAGGGGCCAGGGGCCCCTGGGCACATCCTTTGGCCATTTTCCCTGGGAAAGAAAACTCACCAGTCCAGGTTCCTGATGCCAGTTTGTAGGGCTCCCTTGGGTCTATCTGGGTAGCACAACTTTCAGGAGCGGACAACTTCGGTCTGGGGTCCATCGTTCGATATAAGGAGTTTTAGCAGTCAGGTCGCAGCTCAGTGCCAGGGTCCCCAGGGCACAACCTTTGGCTATTTTCCCTGTGAATGAAAACTCACCAGTCCAGGTTGCTGATGTCACTTTGTAGGGCTCCCTTGGGTCTACCAGGGCAGCACAAGTTTGAGATGGGTACAACTTCGGTGTGGGGTCCATCCTTCGATATAAGGATTTTTAGCAGTCAGGTCCCAGCCCAGTGCCAGGGTCCCCAGGGCACATCCTTTGGCCATTTTCCCTGGAAAAGAAAACTCACCAGTCCAGGTTGCTGATGTCAGTTTGTAGGGCTCCCTTGGGTCTATCTGGGCAGCAGAAATTTGAGGAGCAAACAATTTTGGTCTGTTATCCATCCTTCAATATAGGGATTCTTTGCAGTCAGGTGTCAGCCGAGTGCCAGGGGCCCCAGGGAACATCCTTTCGCCATTTTCCCTGGAAAAGAAAACTCACCAGTCCAGGTTCCTGATGTCAGTTTGTAGGGCTCCCTTGGGTCTATCTGGGCATCAGAAATTTGAGGAGCAAACAATTTTGGTCTGTTATCCATCCTTCAATATAGGGATTCTTTGCAGTCAGGTCCCAGCCCAGTGCCAGGGTCCCCAGGGCACATCCTTTGGCCATTTTCCCTGGAAAAGAAAACTCACCAGTCCAGGTTCCTGATGTCAGTTTGTAGGGCTCCCTTAGGTCTATCTGGGCAGATGAAATTTGAGGAGCGGACAATTTTGGTCTGTTATCCATCCTTCGATATAAGGATTCTTTTCAGTCAGGTCCCAGCCGAGTGCCAGGGGCCCCAGGGAACATCCTTTGGCCATTTTCCCTGGGAAAGAAAACTCACCAGTCCAGGTTCCTGATGTCAGTTTGTAGGGCTCTCTTGGGTCTATCAGGGCAGCAGAAATTTTAGGAGGGGACAACTTCGGTCTGGGGTCCATCCTTCGATATAAGGATCCTTTACAGTCAGGACCCAGCCCAGGTCCAGGGGCCCCTGGGCACATCCTTTGGCCATTATTCCTAGGAAAGAAAATTCACCAGTCCAGGTTCCTGATGTTAGTTTGTAGGGCTCCCTTGGGTCTATCAGGGCAGCACAAGTATGAGATGGGGACAACTTCGGTGTGGGGTCCATCCTTCGATATAAGGATTTCTTGCAGTCATGTTCCAGCCCAGGGCCAGGGGCCCCTGGGCACATTCTTTGGCCATTTTCCCTGGGAAAGAAAACTCACCAGTCCAGGTTCCTGATGTCAGTTTGTAGGGCTCCCTTGGGTCTACCTGGGCAGCACAACTTTGAGGAGGGGACAATTTTGGTCTGTAATCCAGCCTTCGATATAGGGATTCTTTACAGTCAGGCCCCAGCCAGGGGCCAGGGGCCCCTGGGCACATCCTTTGGCCATTTTCCCTGGGAAAGAAAACTCAGCAGTCCATGTTGATGATGTCAGTTTGTAGGGCTCCCTTGGGTCTATCAGGGCAGCACAAGTTTGAGGTGGGGACAACTTCGGTGTGGGGACCCTCCTTCGATATAAGGATTCTTTGTAGTGAGGACCCTGCCCAGGGCCAAGGGCCCCTGGGCACATCCTTTTTCCATTATCCCTGGGAAAGAAAACTCAGCAGTCCAGGTTCCTGATGTCAGTTTGTAGGGCTCCCTTGGGTCTATCAGGGCACCACAAGTTTGAGGTGGGGACAACTTCGGTGTGGGGTGCATCCTTCGATATAAGGATTTTTTTCAGTGAGGACCCTGCCCAGGGCCAGGGGCCCCTGGGCACATCCTTTTTCCATTTTCCCTGGGAAAGAAAACTCACCAGTCCAGGTTCCTGATGTCAGTTTGTAGGGCTCCTTTGGGTCTATCAGGGCAGCACAAGTTTGAGGTGGGGACAACTTCGGTGTTGGGTTCATCCTTCGATATAAGGATTTTTTGCAGTGAGGACCCTGCCCAGGGCCAGGGGCCCCTGGGCACATCCTTTTTCCATTTTCCCTGGGAAAGAAAACTCAGCAGTCCATGTTGATGATGTCAGTTTGTAGGGCTCCCTTGGGTCTATCAGGGCAGCACAAGTTTGAGGTGGGGACAACTTCGGTGTGGGATCCATCCTTTGATATAAGGATTTTTTGCAGTCAGGGCCAGGGGCCCCCAGGCACATCCTTTGGCCATTTTCCCTGGGAAAGAAAACTCACCAGTCCAGGTTCCTGATGTCAGTTTGTAGGGCTCCCTTGGGTCTATCAGGGCAGCACAAGTTTGAGGTGGGGACAACTTCGGTGTGGGGTCCATCCTTCGATATAAGGATTTTTTGCAGTCAGGGCCAGGGGCCCCCGGTCACATCCTTTGGCCATTTTCCCTGTGAAAGAAAACTCACCAGTCCAGGTTGCTGATGTCAGTTTGTAGGGCTCCCTTGGGTCTATCAGGGCAGCACAAATTTGAGGTGGGGACAACTTCGGTGTGGGGTCCATCTTTCGATATAAGGATTTTTTGCATTCAGGTCCCAGCCCAGTGCCAGGGTCCCGAGGGCACATCCTTTGGCCATTTTCCCTGGAAAAGAAAACTCACCAGTCCAGGTTGCTGATGTCAGTTTGTAGAGCTCCCTGGGGTCTATCTGGGCAGCAGAAATTTGAGGAGCAAACAATCTTGGTCTGCGATCCATCCTTCGATATTGGGATTATTTGCAGTCAGGTGTCAGCCGAGTGCCAGGGGCCCCACGGAACATCCTTTGGCCATTTTCCCTGGGAAAGAAAATTCACCAGTCCAGGTTGCTGATGTCAGTTTGTAGGGCTCTCTTGGGTCTATCAGGGCAGCACAAGTATGAGATGGGGACAACTTCAGTCTGGTGTCCATCCTTCGATATAAGGATTTTTTGCAGTGAGGACCCTGCCCAGGGCCAGGGGCCCCTGGGCACATCCTTTTTCCATTTTCCCTGGGAAAGAAAACTCAGCAGTCCAGGTTGCTGATGTCAGTTTGTAGGGCTCCCTTGGGTCTATCAGGGCAGCACAAGTATGAGGTGGGGACAACTTCGGTGTGGGGTCCCTCCTTCGATATAAGGATTCTTTGCAGTGAGGACCCTGCCCAGGGCCAGGGGCCCCTGGGCACATCCTTTTTCCATTTTCCCTGGGAAAGAAAACTCACCAGTCCAGGTTGCTGATGTCAGTTTGTAGGGCTCCCTTGGGTCTATCAGGGCACCACAAGTTTGAGGTGGGGACAACTTCGGTGTGGGGTGCATCCTTCGATATAAGGATTTTTTTCAGTGAGGACCCTGCCCAGGGCCAGGGGCCCCTGGGCAGATCCTTTTTCCATTTTCCCTGGGAAAGAAAACTCAGCAGTCCAGGTTCCTGATGTCAGTTTGTAGGGCTCCCTTGGGTCTATCAGGGCAGCACAAGTTTGAGGTGGGGACAACTTCGGTGTTGGGTCCATCCTTCGATATAAGGATTTTTTTCAGTGAGGACCCTGCCCAGGGCCAGGGGCCCCTGGGCACATCATTTTTCCATTTTCCCTGGGAAAGAAAACTCAGCAGTCCATGTTGATGATGTCAGTTTGTAGGGCTCCCTTGGGTCTATCAGGACAGCACAAGTTTGAGATGGGGACAACTTCGGTCTGGGGTCCATCCTTCGATATAAGGATTTCTTGCAGTCAGGGCCAGGGTCCCCAGGGCACATCCTTTGGCCATTTTCCCTGGGAAAGAAAACTCACCAGTCCAGGTTGCTGATGTCAGTTTGTAGGGCTCCCTTGGGTCTATCAGGGCAGCACAAATTTGAGGTGGGGACAACTTCGGTGTGGGGTCCATCTTTTGATATAAGGATTTTTTGCATTCAGGTCCCAGCCCAGTGCCAGGGTCCCGAGGGCACATCCTTTGGCCATTTTCCCTGGAAAAGAAAACTCAACAGTCCAGGTTGCTGATGTCAGTTTGTAGAGCTCCCTTGGGTCTATCTGGGCAGCAGAAATTTGAGGAGCAAACCATCTTGGGCTGCGATCCATCCTTCGATATTGGGATTATTTGCAGTCAGGTGTCAGCCGAGTGCCAGGGGCCCCAGGGAACATCCTTTGGCCATTTTACCTGGGAAAGAAAATTCACCAGTCCAGGTTGCTGATGTCAGTTTGTAGGGCTCTCTTGGGTCTATCAGGGCAGCACAAGTATGAGATGGGGACAACTTCAGTCTGGTGTCCATCCTTCGATATAAGGATTCTTTGAAGTCAAGGCCCAGCCAAGAGCCATGGGCCCCTGGGCACATTCTTTGGCCATTTTCCCTGGGAAAGAACACTCACCAGTCCAGGTTGCTGATGTCAGTTTGTAGGGCTCCCTTAGGTCTATCAGGGCAGCACAAGTTTGAGGTGGGGACAACTTCGGTGTGGGGTCCATCCTTCGATATAAGGATTCTTTGCAGTGAGGACCCTGCCCAGGACCAGGGGCCCCTGGGCACATCCTTTTTCCATTTTCCCTGGGAAAGAAAACTCACCAGTCCAGGTTGCGCATGTCAGTTTGTAGGGCTCCCTTGGGTCTATCAGGGCAGCACAAGTTTCAGGTGGGGACAACTTCGGTGTGGGGTCCATCCTTCGATATAAGGATTTTTTGCAGTCAGGGCCAGGGTCCCCTGGGCACAACCTTTGGCCATTTTCCCTGGGAAAGAAAACTCAGCAGTCCAGGTTCCTGATATCAGTTTGTAGGGCTCACTTGGGTCTATCAGGGCAGCACAAGTTTGAGGTGGGGACAACTTCGGTGTGGGGTCCATCCTTCGATATAAGGATTTTTTGCAGTCAGGGCCAGGGTCCCCTGGGCACATCCTTTGGCCATTTTCCCTGGGAAAGAAAACTCACCAGTCCAGGTTCCTGATGTCAGTTTGTAGGGCTCCCTTGGGTCTATCAGGGCAGCACAAGTTTGAGGTGGGGACAACTTCGGTGTGGGGTCCATCCTTCGATATAGGGATTCTTTACAGTCCGGCCCCAGCCAGTGGCCAGGGGCCCCTGGGCACATCCTTTGGCCATTTTCCCTGGGAAAGAAAACTCACCAGTCCAGGTTCCTGATGTCAGTTTGTAGGGCTCCCTTGGGTCTATCTGGGTAGCACAACTTTCAGGAGCGGACAACTTCGGTCTGGGTTCCATCGTTTGATATAAGGATTTTTAGCAGTCAGGTCGCAGCTCAGTGCCAGGGTCCCCAGGGCACAACCTTTGGCTATTTTCCCTGTGAAAGAAAACTCACCAGTCCAGGTTCCGGATGTCACTTTGTAGGGCTCCCTTGGGTTTATCAGGGCAGCACAAGTTTGAGATGGGGACAACTTCAGTCTGGGGTCCATCCTTCGATATAAGGATTTTTAGCAGTCAGATCCCAGCCCAGTGCAAGGGTCCCCAGGGCACATCCTTTGGCCATTTTCCCTGGAAAAGAAAACTCACCAGTCCAGGTTGCTGATGTCAGTTTGTAGGGCTCCCTTGGGTCTATCTGGGCAGCAGAAATTTGAGGAGCAAACAATTTTGGTCTGTTATCCATCCTTCGATATAGGGATTCTTTGCAGTCAGGTGTCAGCCGAGTGCCAGGGGCCTCAGGGAACATCCTTTGGCCATTTTCCCTGGGAAAGAAAATTCACCAGTCCAGGTTGCTGATGTCAGTTTGTAGGGCTCCCTTGGGTCTATCAGGGCAGCACAACTTTGTGGAGGGGACAACTTCGGTCTGGGGTCCATCCTTCGATATAGGGATTCTTTACAGTCAGGACCCAGCCCAGGTCCAGGGGCCCCTGGGCACATCCTTTGGCCATTTTTCCTACGAAAGAAAATTGACCAGTCCAGGTTCCTGATGTTAGTTTGTAGGGCTCCCTTGGGTCTATCAGGGCAGCACAAGTATGAGATGGGGACAACTTCGGTCTGGGGTCCATCCTTCGATATAAGGATTTCTTGCAGTCATGTTCCAGCCCAGGGCCAAAGGCCCCTGGGCACAACCTTTGGCCATTTTCCCTGGGAAAGAAAACTCACAAGTCCAGGTTCCTGATGTCAGTTTGTAGGGCTCCCTTGGGTCTATCAGGGCAGCACAAATTTGAGGTGGGGACAACTTCGGTGTGGGGTCCATCTTTCGATATAAGGATTTTTTGCATTCAGGTCCCAGCCCAGTGCCAGGGTCCCGAGGGCACATCCTTTGGCCATTTTCCCTGGAAAAGAAAACTCACCAGTCCAGGTTGCTGATGTCAGTTTGTAGAGCTCCCTTGGGTCTATCTGGGCAGCAGAAATTTGAGGAGCAAACAATCTTGGTCTGCGATCCATCCTTCGATATTGGGATTATTTGCAGTCAGGTGTCAGCCGAGTGCCAGGGGCCCCAGGGAACATCCTTTGGCCATTTACCCTGGGAAAGAAAATTCACCAGTCCAGGTTCCTGATGTCACTTTGTAGGGCTCTCTTGGGTCTATCAGGGCAGCACAAGTATGAGATGGGGACAACTTCAGTCTGGTGTCCACCCTTCGATATAAGGATTCTTTGAAGTCAAGGCCCAGCCGAGAGCCATGGGCCCCCAGGCACATTCTTTGGCCATTTTCCCTGGGAAAGAACACTCAGCAGTCCAGGTTCCTGATGTCAGTTTGTAGGGCTCCCTTGGGTCTATCAGGGCACCACAAATTTGAGGTGGTGACAACTTCGGTGTGGGGTCCATCTTTCGATATAAGGATTTTTTGCATTCAGGTCCCAGCCCAGTGCCAGGGTCCCGAGGGCACATCCTTTGGCCATTTTCCCTGGAAAAGAAAACTCAGCAGTCCAGGTTGCTGATGTCAGTTTGTAGGGCTCCCTTGGGTCTATCAGGGCAGCACAAGTTTGAGGTGGGGACAACTTCGGTGTGGGGTCCCTCCTTCGATATAAGGATTCTTTGCAGTGAGGACCCTGCCCAGGGCCAGGGGCCCCTGGGCACATCCTTTTTCCATTTTCCCTGGGAAAGAAAACTCACCAGTCCAGGTTGCTGATGTCAGTTTGTAGGGCTCCCTTGGGTCTATCAGGGCACCACAAGTTTGAGGTGGGGACAACTTCGGTGTGGGGTCCATCCTTCGATATAAGGATTTTTTGCAGTCAAGGCCAGGGTCCCCTGGGCACATCCTTTGGCCATTTTCCCTGGGAAAGAAAACTCAGCAGTCCAGGTTCCTGATGTCAGTTTGTAGGGCTCCCTTGGGTCTATCAGGGCAGCACAAGTTTGAGGTGGGGACAACTTCGGTGTGGGGTCCATCGTTCGATATAAGGATTTTTTGAAGTCAGGGCCAGGGGCCCCCGGGCACATCCTTTGGCCATTTTCCCTGGGAAAGAAAACTCACCAGTCCAGGTTCCTGATGTCAGTTTGTAGGGCTCCCTTGGGTCTATCTGGGCAGCACAAATTTGAGGAGCGGACAATTTTGGTCTGTTATCCATCCTTCGATATAAGGATTCTTTTCAGTCAGGTCCCACCCGAGTGCCAGGGGCCCCAGGGAACATCTTTTGGCCATTTTCCCTGGGAAAGAAAACTCACAAGTCCAGGTTCCTGATGTCAGTTTGTAGGGCTCCCTTGGGTCTATCAGGGCAGCACAAGTTTGAGGTGGGGACAACTTCGGTGTGGGGTCCAGCCTTCGATATAAGGATTCTTCGAAGTCAAGGCCCAGACGAGAGCCATGGGCCCCTGGGCACATTCTGTGGCCATTTTCCCTGGGAAAGAAAATTCACCAGTCCAGGTTGCTGATGTCAGTTTGTAGGGCTCCCTTGGGTCTATCAGGGCAGCACAAGTTTGAGGTGGGGACAATTTCGGTGTGGGGTCCATCCTTCGATATAAGGATTTTTTGCAGTGAGGACCGTGCCCAGGGCCAGGGGCCCCTGGGCACATCCTTTTTCCATTTTCCCTGGGAAAGAAAACTCAGCAGTCCAGGTTCCTGATGTCAGTTTGTAGGGCTCCCTTGGGTCTATCAGGGCACCACAAGTTTGAGGTTGGGACAACTTCGGTGTGGGGTGCATCCTTCGATATAAGGATTTTTTGCAGTGAGGACCCTGCCCAGGGCCAGGGGCCCCTGGGCACAACCTTTTTCCATTTTCCCTGGGAAAGAAAACTCACCAGTCCAGGTTCCTGATGTCAGTTTGTAGGGCTCCCTTGGGTCTATCAGGGCAGCACAATTTTGAGGTGGGGACAACTTCGGTGTGGGGTGCATCCTTCGATATAAGGATTCTTTGCAGTGAGGACCCTGCCCAGGGCCAGGGGCCCCTGGGCACATCCTTTTTCCGTTTTCCCTGGGAAAGAAAACTCACCAGTCCAGGTTGCTGATGTCAGTTTGTATGGCTCCCTTGGGTCTATCAGGGCAGCACAAGTTTGAGGTGGGGACAACTTCGGTGTGGGGTCCATCCTTCGATATAAGGATTTTTTGCAGTCAGGGCCAGGGTCCCCTGGGCACATCCTTTGGCCATTTTCCCTGGGAAAGAAAACTCAGCAGTCCAGGTTCCTGATATCAGTTTGTAGGGCTCCCTTGGGTCTATCAGGGCAGCACAAATTTGAGGTGGGGACAACTTCGGTGTGGGGTCCATCCTTCGATATAAGGATTTTTTGCAGTCAGGGCCAGGGTCCCCTGGGCACATCCTTTGGCCATTTTCCCTGGGAAAGAAAACTCACCAGTCCAGGTTCCTGATATCAGTTTGTAGGGCTCCCTTGGGTCTATCTGGGCAGCACAAGTTTGAGGTGGGGACAACTTCGGTGTGGGGTCCATCCTTCGATATAGGGATTCTTTACAGTCCGGCCCCAGCCAGTGGCCAGGGGCCCCTGGGCACATCCTTTGGCCATTTTCCCTGGGAAAGAAAACTCACCAGTCCAGGTTGCTGATGCCAGTTTGTAGGGCTCCCTTGGGTCTATCTGGGTAGCACAACTTTCAGGAGCGGACAACTTCGGTCTGGGTTCCATCGTTTGATATAAGGATTTTTAGCAGTCAGGTCGCAGCTCAGTGCCAGGGTCCCCAGGGCACAACCTTTGGCTATTTTCCCTGTGAAAGAAAACCCACCAGTCCAGGTTCCGGATGTCACTTTGTAGGGCTCCCTTGGGTCTATCAGGGCAGCACAAGTTTGAGATGGGGACAACTTCAGTCTGGGGTCCATCCTTCGATATAAGGATTTTTAGCAGTCAGGTCGCAGCCCAGTGCAAGGGTCCCCAGGGCACATCCTTTGGCCATTTTCCCTGGAAAAGAAAACTCAACAGTCCAGGTTGCTGATGTCAGTTTGTAGGGCTCCCTTGGGTCTATCTGGGCAGCAGAAATTTGAGGAGCAAACAATTTTGGTCTGTTATCCATCCTTCGATATAGGGATTCTTTGCAGTCAGGTGTCAGCCGAGTGCCAGGGGCCTCAGGGAACATCCTTTGGCCATTTTCCCTGGGAAAGAAAATTCACCAGTCCAGGTTGCTGATGTCAGTTTGTAGGGCTCCCTTGGGTCTATCAGGGCAGCACAACTTTGTGGAGGGGACAACTTCGGTCTGGGGTCCATCCTTCGATATAGGGATTCTTTACAGTCAGGATCCAGCCCAGGTCCAGGGGCCCCTGGGCACATCCTTTGGCCATTTTTCCTACGAAAGAAAATTCACCAGTCCAGGTTCCTGATGTCAGTTTGTAGGGCTCCCTTGGGTCTATAAGGGCAGCACAAATTTGAGGTGGGGACAACTTCGGTGTGGGGTCCATCTTTCGATATAAGGATTTTTTGCATTCAGGTCCCAGCCCAGTGCCAGGGTCCCGAGGGCACATCCTTTGGCCATTTTCCCTGGAAAAGAAAACTCACCAGTCCAGGTTCCTGATGTCAGTTTGTAGAGCTCCCTTGGGTCTATCTGGGCAGCAGAAATTTGAGGAGCAAACAATCTTGGTCTGCGATCCATCCTTCGATATTGGGATTATTTGCAGTCAGGTGTCAGCCGAGTGCCAGGGGCCCCAGGGAACATCCTTTGGCCATTTACCCTGGGAAAGAAAATTCACCAGTCCAGGTTGCTGATGTCAGTTTGTAGGGCTCTCTTGGGTCTATCAGGGCAGCACAAGTATGAGATGGGGACAACTTCAGTTTGGTGTCCACCCTTGGATATAAGGATTCTTTGAAGTCAAGGCCCAGCCGAGAGCCATGGGCCCCCAGGCACATTCTTTGGCAATTTTCCCTGGGAAAGAACACTCACCAGTCCAGGTTCCTGATGTCAGTTTGTAGGGCTCCCTTGGGTCTATCAGGGCACCACAAGTTTGAGGTGGGGACAACTTCGGTGTGGGGTGCATCCTTCGATATAAGGATTTTTTGCAGTGAGAACCGTGCCCAGGGCCAGGGGCCCCTGGGCACATCCTTTTTCCATTTTCCCTGGGAAAGAAAACTCAGCAGTCCAGGTTCCTGATGTCAGTTTGTAGGGCTCCCTTGGGTCTATCAGGGCAGCACAAGTTTGAGGTGGGGACAACTTCGGTGTGGGGTCCATCCTTCGATATAAGGATTCTTTGCAGTGAGGACCCTGCCCAGGGCGAGGGGCCCCTGGGCACATCCTTTTTCCATTTTCCCTGGGAAAGAAAACTCAGCAGTCCAGGTTCCTGATGTCAGTTTGTAGGGCTCCCTTGGGTCTATCAGGGCAGCACAAGTTTGAGGTGGGGACAACTTCGGTGTGGGGTCCATCCTTCGATATAAGGATTTTTTGCAGTCAGGGCCAGGGTCCCCTGGGCACATCCTTTGGCCATTTTCCTTGGGAAAGAAAACTCACCAGTCCAGGTTCCTGATGTCAGTTTGTAGGGCTCCCTTGGGTCTATCAGGGCAGCACAAGTTTGAGGTGGGGACAACTTCGGTGTGGGGTCCATCCTTCGATATAGGGATTCTTTACAGTCCGGCCCCAGCCAGTGGCCAGGGGCCCCTGGGCACATCCTTTGGCCATTTTCCCTGGGAAAGAAAACTCACCAGTCCAGGTTCCTGATGTCAGTTTGTAGGGCTCCCTTGGGTCTATCTGGGTAGCACAACTTTCAGGAGCGGACAACTTCGGTCTGGGTTCCATCGTTTGATATAAGGATTTTTAGCAGTCAGGTCGCAGCTCAGTGCCAGGGTCCCCAGGGCACAACCTTTGGCTATTTTCCCTGTGAAAGAAAACTCACCAGTCCAGGTTCCGGATGTCACTTTGTAGGGCTCCCTTGGGTTTATCAGGGCAGCACAAGTTTGAGATGGGGACAACTTCAGTCTGGGGTCCATCCTTCGATATATGGATTTTTAGCAGTCAGATCCCAGCCCAGTGCAAGGGTCCCCAGGGCACATCCTTTGGCCATTTTCCCTGGAAAAGAAAACTCACCAGTCCAGGTTGCTGATGTCAGTTTGTAGGGCTCCCTTGGGTCTATCAGGGCAGCACAACTTTGTGGAGGGGACAACTTCGGTCTGGGGTCCATCCTTCGATATAGGGATTCTTTACAGTCAGGACCCAGCCCAGGTCCAGGGGCCCCTGGGCACATCCTTTGGCCATTTTTCCTACGAAAGAAAATTGACCAGTCCAGGTTCCTGATGTTAGTTTGTAGGGCTCCCTTGGGTCTATCAGGGCAGCACAAGTATGAGATGGGGACAACTTCGGTCTGGGGTCCATCCTTCGATATAAGGATTTCTTGCAGTCATGTTCCAGCCCAGGGCCAAAGGCCCCTGGGCACAACCTTTGGCCATTTTCCCTGGGAAAGAAAACTCACAAGTCCAGGTTCCTGATGTCAGTTTGTAGGGCTCCCTTGGGTCTATCAGGGCAGCACAAATTTGAGGTGGGGACAACTTCGGTGTGGGGTCCATCTTTCGATATAAGGATTTTTTGCATTCAGGTCCCAGCCCAGTGCCAGGGTCCCGAGGGCACATCCTTTGGCCATTTTCCCTGGAAAAGAAAACTCACCAGTCCAGGTTGCTGATGTCAGTTTGTAGAGCTCCCTTGGGTCTATCTGGGCAGCAGAAATTTGAGGAGCAAACAATCTTGGTCTGCGATCCATCCTTCGATATTGGGATTATTTGCAGTCAGGTGTCAGCCGAGTGCCAGGGGCCCCAGGGAACATCCTTTGGCCATTTACCCTGGGAAAGAAAATTCACCAGTCCAGGTTCCTGATGTCAGTTTGTAGGGCTCTCTTGGGTCTATCAGGGCAGCACAAGTATGAGATGGGGACAACTTCAGTCTGGTGTCCACCCTTCGATATAAGGATTCTTTGAAGTCAAGGCCCAGCCGAGAGCCATGGGCCCCCAGGCACATTCTTTGGCCATTTTCCCTGGGAAAGAACACTCAGCAGTCCAGGTTCCTGATGTCAGTTTGTAGGGCTCCCTTGGGTCTATCAGGGCACCACAAATTTGAGGTGGTGACAACTTCGGTGTGGGGTCCATCTTTCGATATAAGGATTTTTTGCATTCAGGTCCCAGCCCAGTGCCAGGGTCCCGAGGGCACATCCTTTGGCCATTTTCCCTGGAAAAGAAAACTCAGCAGTCCAGGTTGCTGATGTCAGTTTGTAGGGCTCCCTTGGGTCTATCAGGGCAGCACAAGTTTGAGGTGGGGACAACTTCGGTGTGGGGTCCCTCCTTCGATATAAGGATTCTTTGCAGTGAGGACCCTGCCCAGGGCCAGGGGCCCCTGGGCACATCCTTTTTCCATTTTCCCTGGGAAAGAAAACTCACCAGTCCAGGTTCCTGATGTCAGTTTGTAGGGCTCCCTTGGGTCTATCAGGGCACCACAAGTTTGAGGTGGGGACAACTTCGGTGTGGGGTCCATCCTTCGATATAAGGATTTTTTGCAGTCAAGGCCAGGGTCCCCTGGGCACATCCTTTGGCCATTTTCCCTGGGAAAGAAAACTCAGCAGTCCAGGTTCCTGATGTCAGTTTGTAGGGCTCCCTTGGGTCTATCAGGGCAGCACAAGTTTGAGGTGGGGACAACTTCGGTGTGGGGTCCATCGTTCGATATAAGGATTTTTTGAAGTCAGGGCCAGGGGCCCCCGGGCACATCCTTTGGCCATTTTCCCTGGGAAAGAAAACTCACCAGTCCAGGTTCCGGATGTCACTATGTAGGGCTCCCTTGGGTCTATCTGGGCAGCACAAGTTTGAGGTGGGGACAACTTCGGTGTGGGGTCCATCCTTCGATATAAGGATTTTTAGCAGTCAGGTCCCAGCCCAGTGCCAGGGTCCCCAGGGCATATCCTTTGGCCATTTTCCCTGGAAAAGAAAACTCACCAGTCCAGGTTCCTGATGTCAGTTTGTAGGGCTCCCTTGGGTCTATCTGGGCAGCACAAATTTGAGGAGCGGACAATTTTGGTCTGTTATCCATCCTTCGATATAAGGATTCTTTTCAGTCAGGTCCCACCCGAGTGCCAGGGGCCCCAGGGAACATCTTTTGGCCATTTTCCCTGGGAAAGAAAACTCACAAGTCCAGGTTCCTGATGTCAGTTTGTAGGGCTCCCTTGGGTCTATCAGGGCAGCACAAGTTTGAGGTGGGGACAACTTCGGTGTGGGGTCCAGCCTTCGATATAAGGATTCTTCGAAGTCAAGGCCCAGACGAGAGCCATGGGCCCCTGGGCACATTTGTGGCCATTTTCCCTGGGAAAGAAAATTCACCAGTCCAGGTTGCTGATGTCAGTTTGTAGGGCTCCCTTGGGTCTATCAGGGCAGCACAAGTTTGAGGTGGGGACAATTTCGGTGTGGGGTCCATCCTTCGATATAAGGATTTTTTGCAGTGAGGACCGTGCCCAGGGCCAGGGGCCCCTGGGCACATCCTTTTTCCATTTTCCCTGGGAAAGAAAACTCAGCAGTCCAGGTTCCTGATGTCAGTTTGTAGGGCTCCCTTGGGTCTATCAGGGCACCACAAGTTTGAGGTTGGGACAACTTCGGTGTGGGGTGCATCCTTCGATATAAGGATTTTTTGCAGTGAGGACCCTGCCCAGGGCCAGGGGCCCCTGGGCACAACCTTTTTCCATTTTCCCTGGGAAAGAAAACTCACCAGTCCAGGTTCCTGATGTCAGTTTGTAGGGCTCCCTTGGGTCTATCAGGGCAGCACAATTTTGAGGTGGGGACAACTTCGGTGTGGGGTGCATCCTTCGATATAAGGATTCTTTGCAGTGAGGACCCTGCCCAGGGCCAGGGGCCCCTGGGCACATCCTTTTTCCGTTTTCCCTGGGAAAGAAAACTCACCAGTCCAGGTTGCTGATGTCAGTTTGTATGGCTCCCTTGGGTCTATCAGGGCAGCACAAGTTTGAGGTGGGGACAACTTCGGTGTGGGGTCCATCCTTCGATATAAGGATTTTTTGCAGTCAGGGCCAGGGTCCCCTGGGCACATCCTTTGGCCATTTTCCCTGGGAAAGAAAACTCAGCAGTCCAGGTTCCTGATATCAGTTTGTAGGGCTCCCTTGGGTCTATCAGGGCAGCACAAATTTGAGGTGGGGACAACTTCGGTGTGGGGTCCATCCTTCGATATAAGGATTTTTTGCAGTCAGGGCCAGGGTCCCCTGGGCACATCCTTTGGCCATTTTCCCTGGGAAAGAAAACTCACCAGTCCAGGTTCCTGATATCAGTTTGTAGGGCTCCCTTGGGTCTATCTGGGCAGCACAAGTTTGAGGTGGGGACAACTTCGGTGTGGGGTCCATCCTTCGATATAGGGATTCTTTACAGTCCGGCCCCAGCCAGTGGCCAGGGGCCCCTGGGCACATCCTTTGGCCATTTTCCCTGGGAAAGAAAACTCACCAGTCCAGGTTGCTGATGCCAGTTTGTAGGGCTCCCTTGGGTCTATCTGGGTAGCACAACTTTCAGGAGCGGACAACTTCGGTCTGGGTTCCATCGTTTGATATAAGGATTTTTAGCAGTCAGGTCGCAGCTCAGTGCCAGGGTCCCCAGGGCACAACCTTTGGCTATTTTCCCTGTGAAAGAAAACCCACCAGTCCAGGTTCCGGATGTCACTTTGTAGGGCTCCCTTGGGTCTATCAGGGCAGCACAAGTTTGAGATGGGGACAACATCAGTCTGGGGTCCATCCTTCGATATAAGGATTTTTAGCAGTCAGGTCGCAGCCCAGTGCAAGGGTCCCCAGGGCACATCCTTTGGCCATTTTCCCTGGAAAAGAAAACTCAACAGTCCAGGTTGCTGATGTCAGTTTGTAGGGCTCCCTTGGATCTATCTGGGCAGCAGAAATTTGAGGAGCAAACAATTTTGGTCTGTTATCCATCCTTCGATATAGGGATTCTTTGCAGTCAGGTGTCAGCCGAGTGCCAGGGGCCTCAGGGAACATCCTTTGGCCATTTTCCCTGGGAAAGAAAATTCACCAGTCCAGGTTGCTGATGTCAGTTTGTAGGGCTCCCTTGGGTCTATCAGGGCAGCACAACTTTGTGGAGGGGACAACTTCGGTCTGGGGTCCATCCTTCGATATAGGGATTCTTTACAGTCAGGATCCAGCCCAGGTCCAGGGGCCCCTGGGCACACCCTTTGGCCATTTTTCCTACGAAAGAAAATTCACCAGTCCAGGTTCCTGATGTCAGTTTGTAGGGCTCCCTTGGGTCTATAAGGGCAGCACAAATTTGAGGTGGGGACAACTTCGGTGTGGGGTCCATCTATCGATATATAGATTTTTTGCATTCAGGTCCCAGCCCAGTGCCAGGGTCCCGAGGGCACATCCTTTGGCCATTTTCCCTGGAAAAGAAAACTCACCAGTCCAGGTTCCTGATGTCAGTTTGTAGAGCTCTTTTGGGTCTATCTGGGCAGCAGAAATTTGAGGAGCAAACAATCTTGGTCTGCGATCCATCCTTCGATATTGGGATTATTTGCAGTCAGGTGTCAGCCGAGTGCCAGGGGCCCCAGGGAACATCCTTTGGCCATTTACCCTGGGAAAGAAAATTCACCAGTCCAGGTTGCTGATGTCAGTTTGTAGGGCTCTCTTGGGTCTATCAGGGCAGCACAAGTATGAGATGGGGACAACTTCAGTTTGGTGTCCACCCTTGGATATAAGGATTCTTTGAAGTCAAGGCCCAGCCGAGAGCCATGGGCCCCCAGGCACATTCTTTGGCAATTTTCCCTGGGAAAGAACACTCACCAGTCCAGGTTCCTGATGTCAGTTTGTAGGGCTCCCTTGGGTCTATCAGGGCACCACAAGTTTGAGGTGGGGACAACTTCGGTGTGGGGTGCATCCTTCGATATAAGGATTTTTTGCAGTGAGAACCGTGCCCAGGGCCAGGGGCCCCTGGGCACATCCTTTTTCCATTTTCCCTGGGAAAGAAAACTCAGCAGTCCAGGTTCCTGATGTCAGTTTGTAGGGCTCCCTTGGGTCTATCAGGGCAGCACAAGTTTGAGGTGGGGACAACTTCGGTGTGGGGTCCATCCTTCGATATAAGGATTCTTTGCAGTGAGGACCCTGCCCAGGGCGAGGGGCCCCTGGGCACATCCTTTTTCCATTTTCCCTGGGAAAGAACACTCAGCAGTCCAGGTTCCTGATGTCAGTTTGTAGGGCTCCCTTGGGTCTATCAGGGCACCACAAGTTTGAGGTTGGGACAACTTCGGTGTGGGGTGCATCCTTCGATATAAAGATTTTTTTCAGTGAGGACCCTGCCCAGGGCCAGGGGCCCCTGGGCACAACCTTTTTCCATTTTCCCTGGGAAAGAAAACTCACCAGTCCAGGTTCCTGATGTCAGTTTGTAGGGCTCCCTTGGGTCTATCAGGGCAGCACAATTTTGAGGTGGGGACAACTTCGGTGTGGGGTGCATCCTTCGATATAAGGATTTTTTGCAGTGAGGACCCTGCCCAGGGCCAGGGGCCCCTGGGCACATCCTTTTTCCGTTTTCCCTGGGAAAGAAAACTCACCAGTCCAGGTTGCTGATGTCAGTTTGTAGGGCTCCCTTGGGTCTATCAGGGCACCACAAGTTTCAGGTGGGGACAACTTCGGTGTGGGGTCCATCCTTCGATATAAGGATTTTTTGCAGTCAGGGCCAGGGTCCCCTGGGCACAACCTTTGGCCATTTTCCCTGGGAAAGAAAACTCTGCAGTCCAGGTTGCTGATATCAGTTTGTAGGGCTCCCTTGGGTCTATCAGGGCAGCACAAGTTTGAGGTGGGGACAACTTCGGTGTGGGGTCCATCCTTCGATATAAGGATTTTTTGCAGTCAGGGCCAGGGTCCCCTGGGCACATCCTTTGGCCATTTTCCCTGGGAAAGAAAACTCACCAGTCCAGGTTGCTGATGTCAGTTTGTAGGGCTCTCTTGGGTCTATCAGGGCAGCACAAGTATGAGATGGGGACAACTTCAGTCTGGTGTCCATCCTTCGATATAAGGATTCTTTGAAGTCAAGGCCCAGCCGAGAGCCATGGGCCCCCAGGCACATTCTTTGGCCATTTTCCCTGGGAAAGAACACTCACCAGTCCAGGTTCCTGATGTCAGTTTGTAGGGCTCCCTTGGGTCTATCAGGGCACCACAAGTTTGAGGTGGGGACAACTTCGGTGTGGGGTGCATCCTTCGATATAAGGATTTTTTGCAGTGAGGACCCTGCCCAGGGCCAGGGGCCCCTGGGCACATCCTTTTTCCATTTTCCCTGGGAAAGAAAACTCAGCAGTCCAGGTTGCTGATGTCAGTTTGTAGGGCTCCCTTGGGTCTATCAGGGCAGCACAAGTTTGAGGTGGGGACAACTTCGGTGTGGGGTCCCTCCTTCGATATAAGGATTCTTTGCAGTGAGGACCCTGCCCAGGGCCAGGGGCCCCTGGGCACATCCTTTTTCCATTTTCCCTGGGAAAGAAAACTCACCAGTCCAGGTTGCTGATGTCAGTTTGTAGGGCTCCCTTGGGTCTATCAGGGCACCACAAGTTTGAGGTGGGGACAACTTCGGTGTGGGGTCCATCCTTCGATATAGGGATTCTTTACAGTCCGGCCCCAGCCAGTGGCCAGGGGCCCCTGGGCACATCCTTTGGCCATTTTCCCTGGGAAAGAAAACTCACCAGTCCAGGTTGCTGATGCCAGTTTGTAGGGCTCCCTTGGTTCTATCTGGGTAGCACAACTTTCAGGAGCGGACAACTTCGGTCTGGGTTCCATCGTTTGATATAAGGATTTTTAGCAGTCAGGTCGCAGCTCAGTGCCAGGGTCCCCAGGGCACAATCTTTGGCTATTTTCCCTGTGAAAGAAAACTCACCAGTCCAGGTTCCGGATGTCACTTTGTAGGGCTCCCTTGGGTCTATCAGGGCAGCACAAGTTTGAGATGGGGACAACTTCAGTCTGGGGTCCATCCTTCGATATAAGGATTTTTAGCAGTCAGATCCCAGCCCAGTGCAAGGGTCCCCAGGGCACATCCTTTGGCCATTTTCCCTGGAAAAGAAAACTCACCAGTCCAGGTTGCTGATGTCAGTTTGTAGGGCTCCCTTGGGTCTATCTGGGCAGCAGAAATTTGAGGAGCAAACAATTTTGGTCTGTTATCCATCCTTCGATATAGGGATTCTTTGCAGTCAGGTGTCAGCCGAGTGCCAGGGGCCTTTAGGGAACATCCTTTGGCCATTTTCCCTGGGAAAGAAAATACACCAGTCCAGGTTGCTGATGTCAGTTTGTAGAGCTCCCTTGGGTCTATCAGGGCAGCACAACTTTGTGGAGGGGACAACTTCGGTCTGGGGTCCATCCTTCGATATAGGGATTCTTTACAGTCAGGACCCAGCCCAGGTCCAGGGGCCCCTGGGCACATCCTTTGGCCATTTTTCCTACGAAAGAAAATTCACCAGTCCAGGTTCCTGATGTTAGTTTTTAGGGCTCCCTTGGGTCTATCAGGGCAGCACAAGTATGAGATGGGGACAACTTCGGTCTGGGGTCCATCCTTCGATATAAGGATTTCTTGCAGTCATGTTCCAGCCCAGGGCCAGCGGCCCCTGGGCACAACCTTTGGCCATTTTCCCTGGGAAAGAAAACTCACCAGTCCAGGTTCCTGATGTCAGTTTGTAGGGCTCCCTTGGGTCTATCAGGGCAGCACAAATTTGAGGTGGTGACAACTTCGGTGTGGGGTCCATCTTTCGATATAAGGATTTTTTGCATTCAGGTCCCAGCCCAGTGCCAGGGTCCCGAGGGCACATCCTTTGGCCATTTTCCCTGGAAAAGAAAACTCAGCAGTCCAGGTTGCTGATGTCAGTTTGTAGGGCTCCCTTGGGTCTATCAGGGCAGCACAAGTTTGAGGTGGGGACAACTTCGGTTTGGGGTCCCTCCTTCGATATAAGGATTCTTTGCAGTGAGGACCCTGCCCAGGGCCAGGGGCCCCTGGGCACATCCTTTTTCCATTTTCCCTGGGAAAGAAAACTCACCAGTCCAGGTTGCTGATGTCAGTTTGTAGGGCTCCCTTGGGTCTATCAGGGCACCACAAGTTTGAGGTGGGGACAACTTCGGTGTGGGGTCCATCCTTCGATATAAGGATTTTTTGCAGTCAAGGCCAGGGTCCCCTGGGCACATCCTTTGGCCATTTTCCCTGGGAAAGAAAACTCAGCAGTCCAGGTTCCTGATGTCAGTTTGTAGGGCTCACTTGGGTCTATCAGGGCAGCACAAGTTTGAGGTGGGGACAACTTCGGTGTGGGGTCCATCGTTCGATATAAGGATTTTTTGAAGTCAGGGCCAGGGGCCCCCGGGCACATCCTTTGGCCATTTTCCCTGGGAAAGAAAACTCACCAGTCCAGGTTCCGGATGTCACTATGTAGGGCTCCCTTGGGTCTATCTGGGCAGCACAAGTTTGAGGTGGGGACAACTTCGGTGTGGGGTCCATCCTTCGATATAAGGATTTTTAGCAGTCAGGTCCCAGCCCAGTGCCAGGGTCCCCAGGGCATATCCTTTGGCCATTTTCCCTGGAAAAGAAAACTCACCAGTCCAGGTTCCTGATGTCAGTTTGTAGGGCTCCCTTGGGTCTATCTGGGCAGCACAAATTTGAGGAGCGGACAATTTTGGTCTGTTATCCATCCTTCGATATAAGGATTCTTTTCAGTCAGGTCCCACCCGAGTGCCAGGGGCCCCAGGGAACATCTTTTGGCCATTTTCCCTGGGAAAGAAAACTCACAAGTCCAGGTTCCTGATGTCAGTTTGTAGGGCTCCCTTGGGTCTATCAGGGCAGCACAAGTTTGAGGTGGGGACAACTTCGGTGTGGGGTCCAGCCTTCGATATAAGGATTCTTCGAAGTCAAGGCCCAGACGAGAGCCATGGGCCCCTGGGCACATTCTGTGGCCATTTTCCCTGGGAAAGAAAATTCACCAGTCCAGGTTGGTGATGTCAGTTTGTAGGGCTCCCTTGGGTCTATCAGGGCAGCACAAGTTTGAGGTGGGGACAATTTCGGTGGGGGGTCCATCCTTCGATATAAGGATTTTTTTCAGTGAGGACCCTGCCCAGGGCCAGGGGCCCCTGGGCACATCCTTTTTCCATTTTCCCTGGGAAAGAAAACTCAGCAGTCCAGGTTCCTGATGTCAGTTTGTAGGGCTCCCTTGGGTCTATCAGGGCACCACAAGTTTGAGGTTGGGACAACTTCGGTGTGGGGTGCATCCTTCGATATAAGGATTTTTTGCAGTGAGGACCCTGCCCAGGGCCAGGGGCCCCTGGGCACAACCTTTTTCCATTTTCCCTGGGAAAGAAAACTCACCAGTCCAGGTTCCTGATGTCAGTTTGTAGGGCTCCCTTGGGTCTATCAGGGCAGCACAATTTTGAGGTGGGGACAACTTCGGTGTGGGGTGCATCCTTCGATATAAGGATTCTTTGCAGTGAGGACCCTGCCCAGGGCCAGGGGCCCCTGGGCACATCCTTTGGCCATTTTCCCTGGGAAAGAAAACTCACCAGTCCAGGTTGCTGATGTCAGTTTGTATGGCTCCCTTGGGTCTATCAGGGCACCACAAGTTTCAGGTGGGGACAACTTCGGTGTGGGGTCCATCCTTCGATATAAGGATTTTTTGCAGTCAGGGCCAGGGTCCCCTGGGCACATCCTTTGGCCATTTTCCCTGGGAAAGAAAACTCAGCAGTCCAGGTTCCTGATATCAGTTTGTAGGGCTCCCTTGGGTCTATCAGGGCAGCACAAGTTTGAGGTGGGGACAACTTCGGTGTGGGGTCCATCCTTCGATATAAGGATTTTTTGCAGTCAGGGCCAGGGTCCCCTGGGCACATCCTTTGGCCATTTTCCCTGGGAAAGAAAACTCACCAGTCGAGGTTCCTGATATCAGTTTGTAGGGCTCCCTTGGGTCTATCTGGGCAGCACAAGTTTGAGGTGGGGACAACTTCGGTGTGGGGTCCATCCTTCGATATAGGGATTCTTTACAGTCCGGCCCCAGCCAGTGGCCAGGGGCCCCTGGGCACATCCTTTGGCCATTTTCCCTGGGAAAGAAAACTCACCAGTCCAGGTTGCTGATGCCAGTTTGTAGGGCTCCCTTGGGTCTATCTGGGTAGCACAACTTTCAGGAGCGGACAACTTCGGTCTGGGTTCCATCGTTTGATATAAGGATTTTTAGCAGTCAGGTCGCAGCTCAGTGCCAGGGTCCCCAGGGCACAACCTTTGGCTATTTTCCCTGTGAAAGAAAACCCACCAGTCCAGGTTCCGGATGTCACTTTGTAGGGCTCCCTTGGGTCTATCAGGGCAGCACAAGTTTGAGATGGGGACAACTTCAGTCTGGGGTCCATCCTTCGATATAAGGATTTTTAGCAGTCAGGTCGCAGCCCAGTGCAAGGGTCCCCAGGGCACATCCTTTGGCCATTTTCCCTGGAAAAGAAAACTCACCAGTCCAGGTTGCTGATGTCAGTTTGTAGGGCTCCCTTGGGTCTATCTGGGCAGCAGAAATTTGAGGAGCAAACAATTTTGGTCTGTTATCCATCCTTCGATATAGGGATTCTTTGCAGTCAGGTGTCACCGGAGGGCCAGGGGCCTCAGGGAACATCCTTTGGCCATTTTCCCTGGGAAAGAAAATTCACCAGTCCAGGTTGCTGATGTCAGTTTGTAGGGCTCCCTTGGGTCTATCAGGGCAGCACAACTTTGTGGAGGGGACAACTTCGGTCTGGGGTCCATCCTTCGATATAGGGATTCTTTACAGTCAGGATCCAGCCCAGGTCCAGGGGCCCCTGGGCACACCCTTTGGCCATTTTTCCTACGAAAGAAAATTCACCAGTCCAGGTTCCTGATGTCAGTTTGTAGGGCTCCCTTGGGTCTATAAGGGCAGCACAAATTTGAGGTGGGGACAACTTCGGTGTGGGGTCCATCTTTCGATATATAGATTTTTTGCATTCAGGTCCCAGCCCAGTGCCAGGGTCCCGAGGGCACATCCTTTGGCCATTTTCCCTGGAAAAGAAAACTCACCAGTCCAGGTTCCTGATGTCAGTTTGTAGAGCTCCCTTGGGTCTATCTGGGCAGCAGAAATTTGAGGAGCAAACAATCTTGGTCTGCGATCCATCCTTCGATATTGGGATTATTTGCAGTCAGGTGTCAGCCGAGTGCCAGGGGCCCCAGGGAACATCCTTTGGCCATTTACCCTGGGAAAGAAAATTCACCAGTCCAGGTTGCTGATGTCAGTTTGTAGGGCTCTCTTGGGTCTATCAGGGCAGCACAAGTATGAGATGGGGACAACTTCAGTCTGGTGTCCACCCTTCGATATAAGGATTCTTTGAAGTCAAGGCCCAGCCGAGAGCCATGGGCCCCCAGGCACATTCTTTGGCAATTTTCCCTGGGAAAGAACACTCACCAGTCCAGGTTCCTGATGTCAGTTTGTAGGGCTCCCTTGGGTCTATCAGGGCACCACAAGTTTGAGGTGGGGACAACTTCGGTGTGGGGTGCATCCTTCGATATAAGGATTTTTTGCAGTGAGGACCGTGCCCAGGGCCAGGGGCCCCTGGGCACATCCTTTTTCCATTTTCCCTGGGAAAGAAAACTCAGCAGTCCAGGTTCCTGATGTCAGTTTGTAGGGCTCCCTTGGGTCTATCAGGGCACCACAAGTTTGAGGTGGGGACAACTTCGGTGTGGGGTCCATCCTTCGATATAAGGATTCTTTGCAGTGAGGACCCTGCCCAGGGCGAGGGGCCCCTGGGCACATCCTTTTTCCATTTTCCCTGGGAAAGAACACTCAGCAGTCCAGGTTCCTGATGTCAGTTTGTAGGGCTCCCTTGGGTCTATCAGGGCACCACAAGTTTGAGGTTGGGACAACTTCGGTGTGGGGTGCATCCTTCGATATAAAGATTTTTTTCAGTGAGGACCCTGCCCAGGGCCAGGGGCCCCTGGGCACAACCTTTTTCCATTTTCCCTGGGAAAGAAAACTCACCAGTCCAGGTTCCTGATGTCAGTTTGTAGGGCTCCCTTGGGTCTATCAGGGCAGCACAATTTTGAGGTGGGGACAACTTCGGTGTGGGGTGCATCCTTCGATATAAGGATTCTTTGCAGTGAGGACCCTGCCCAGGGCCAGGGGCCCCTGGGCACATCCTTTTTCCGTTTTCCCTGGGAAAGAAAACTCACCAGTCCAGGTTGCTGATGTCAGTTTGTAGGGCTCCCTTGGGTCTATCAGGGCACCACAAGTTTCAGGTGGGGACAACTTCGGTGTGGGGTCCATCCTTCGATATAAGGATTTTTTGCAGTCAGGGCCAGGGTCCCCTGGGCACAACCTTTGGCCATTTTCCCTGGGAAAGAAAACTCTGCAGTCCAGGTTCCTGATATCAGTTTGTAGGGCTCCCTTGGGTCTATCAGGGCAGCACAAGTTTGAGGTGGGGACAACTTCGGTGTGGGGTCCATCCTTCAATATAAGGAATTTTTGCAGTCAGGGCCAGGGTCCCCTGGGCACATCCTTTGGCCATTTTCCCTGGGAAAGAAAACTCACCAGTCCAGGTTGCTGATGTCAGTTTGTAGGGCTCTCTTGGGTCTATCAGGGCAGCACAAGTATGAGATGGGGACAACTTCAGTCTGGTGTCCATCCTTCGATATAAGGATTCTTTGAAGTCAAGGCCCAGCCGAGAGCCATGGGCCCCCAGGCACATTCTTTGGCCATTTTCCCTGGGAAAGAACACTCACCAGTCCAGGTTCCTGATGTCAGTTTGTAGGGCTCCCTTGGGTCTATCAGGGCACCACAAGTTTGAGGTGGGGACAACTTCGGTGTGGGGTGCATCCTTCGATATAAGGATTTTTTGCAGTGAGGACCCTGCCCAGGGCCAGGGGCCCCTGGGCACATCCTTTTTCCATTTTCCCTGGGAAAGAAAACTCAGCAGTCCAGGTTGCTGATGTCAGCTTGTAGGGCTCCCTTGGGTCTATCAGGGCAGCACAAGTTTGAGGTGGGGACAACTTCGGTGTGGGGTCCCTCCTTCGATATAAGGATTCTTTGCAGTGAGGACCCTGCCCAGGGCCAGGGGCCCCTGGGCACATCCTTTTTCCATTTTCCCTGGGAAAGAAAACTCAGCAGTCCAGGTTGCTGATGTCAGTTTGTAGGGCTCCCTTGGGTCTATCAGGGCACCACAAGTTTGAGGTGGGGACAACTTCGGTGTGGGGTCCATCCTTCGATATAAGGATTTTTTGCAGTCAAGGCCAGGGTCCCCTGGGCACATCCTTTGGCCATTTTCCCTGGGAAAGAAAACTCACCAGTCCAGGTTCCTGATGTCAGTTTGTAGGGCTCCCTTGGGTCTATAAGGGCAGCACAAGTTTGAGGTGGGGACAACTTCGGTGTGGGGTCCATCGTTCGATATAAGGATTTTTTGAAGTCAGGGCCAGGGGCCCCCGGGCACATCCTTTGGCCATTTTCCCTGGGAAAGAAAACTCACCAGTCCAGGTTCCGGATGTCACTATGTAGGGCTCCCTTGGGTCTATCTGGGCAGCACAAGTTTGAGGTGGGGACAACTTCGGTGTGGGGTCCATCCTTCGATATAAGGATTTTTAGCAGTCAGGTCCCAGCCCAGTGCCAGGGTCCCCAGGGCATATCCTTTGGCCATTTTCCCTGGAAAAGAAAACTCACCAGTCCAGGTTCCTGATGTCAGTTTGTAGGGCTCCCTTGGGTCTATCTGGGCAGCACAAATTTGAGGAGCGGACAATTTTGGTCTGTTATCCATCCTTCGATATAAGGATTCTTTTCAGTCAGGTCCCACCCGAGTGCCAGGGGCCCCAGGGAACATCTTTTGGCCATTTTCCCTGGGAAAGAAAACTCACAAGTCCAGGTTCCTGATGTCAGTTTGTAGGGCTCCCTTGGGTCTATCAGGGCAGCACAAGTTTGAGGTGGGGACAACTTCGGTGTGGGGTCCATCCTTCGATATAAGGATTCTTCGAAGTCAAGGCCCAGACGAGAGCCATGGGCCCCTGGGCACATTCTGTGGCCATTTTCCCTGGGAAAGAAAATTCACCAGTCCAGGTTGCTGATGTCAGTTTGTAGGGCTCCCTTGGGTCTATCAGGGCAGCACAAGTTTGAGGTGGGGACAACTTCGGTATGGGGTCCATCCTTCGATATAAGGATTTTTTGCAGTGAGGACCGTGCCCAGGGCCAGGGGCCCCTAGGCACATCCTTTTTCCATTTTCCCTGGGAAAGAAAACTCAGCAGTCCAGGTTCCTGATGTCAGTTTGTAGGGCTCCCTTGGGTCTATCAGGGCACCACAAGTTTGAGGTGGGGACAACTTCGGTGTGGGGTCCATCCTTCGATATAAGGATTCTTTGCAGTGAGGACCCTGCCCAGGGCGAGGGGCCCCTGGGCACATCCTTTTTCCATTTTCCCTGGGAAAGAAAACTCACCAGTCCAGGTTCCTGATGTCAGTTTGTAGGGCTCCCTTGGGTCTATCAGGGCAGCACAAGTTTGAGGTTGGGACAACTTCGGTGTGGGGTGCATCCTTCGATATAAGGATTTTTTGCAGTGAGGACCCTGCCCAGGGCCAGGGGCCCCTGGGCACAACCTTTTTCCATTTTCCCTGGGAAAGAAAACTCACCAGTCCAGGTTCCTGATGTCAGTTTGTAGGGCTCCCTTGGGTCTATCAGGGCAGCACAATTTTGAGGTGGGGACAACTTCGGTGTGGGGTGCATCCTTCGATATAAGGATTCTTTGCAGTGAGGACCCTGCCCAGGGCCAGGGGCCCCTGGGCACATCCTTTTTCCGTTTTCCCTGGGAAAGAAAACTCACCAGTCCAGGTTGCTGATGTCAGTTTGTATGGCTCCCTTGGGTCTATCAGGGCACCACAAGTTTCAGGTGGGGACAACTTCGGTGTGGGGTCCATCCTTCGATATAAGGATTTTTTGCAGTCAGGGCCAGGGTCCCCTGGGCACATCCTTTGGCCATTTTCCCTGGGAAAGAAAACTCTGCAGTCCAGGTTCCTGATATCAGTTTGTAGGGCTCCCTTGGGTCTATCAGGGCAGCACAAGTTTGAGGTGGGGACAACTTCGGTGTGGGGTCCATCCTTCGATATAAGGATTTTTTGCAGTCAGGGCCAGGGTCCCCTGGGCACATCCTTTGGCCATTTTCCCTGGGAAAGAAAATTCACCAGTCCAGGTTCCTGATGTCAGTTTGTAGGGCTCCCTTGGGTCTATCTGGGCAGCACAAGTTTGAGGTGGGGACAACTTCGGTGTGGGGTCCATCCTTCGATATAGGGATTCTTTACAGTCCGGCCCCAGCCAGTGGCCAGGGGCCCCTGGGCACATCCTTTGGCCATTTTCCCTGGGAAAGAAAACTCACCAGTCCAGGTTCCTGATGCCAGTTTGTAGGGCTCCCTTGGGTCTATCTGGGTAGCACAACTTTCAGGAGCGGACAACTTCGGTCTGGGTTCCATCGTTTGATATAAGGATTTTTAGCAGTCAGGTCGCAGCTCAGTGCCAGGGTCCCCAGGGCACAACCTTTGGCTATTTTCCCTGTGAAAGAAAACTCACCAGTCCAGGTTCCGGATGTCACTTTGTAGGGCTCCCTTGGGTCTATCTGGGTAGCACAACTTTCAGGAGCGGACAACTTCGGTCTGGGGTCCATCCTTCGATATAAGGATTTTTAGCAGTCAGATCCCAGCCCAGTGCAAGGGTCCCCAGGGCACATCCTTTGGCCATTTTCCCTGGAAAAGAAAACTCACCAGTCCAGGTTGCTGATGTCAGTTTGTAGGGCTCCCTTGGGTCTATCTGGGCAGCAGAAATTTGAGGAGCAAACAATTTTGGTCTGTTATCCATCCTTCGATATAGGGATTCTTTGCAGTCAGGTGTCAGCCGAGTGCCAGGGGCCTCAGGGAACATCCTTTGGCCATTTTCCCTGGGAAAGAAAATTCACCAGTCCAGGTTGCTGATGTCAGTTTGTAGGGCTCCCTTGGGTCTATCAGGGCAGCACAACTTTGTGGAGGGGACAACTTCGGTCTGGGGTCCATCCTTCGATATAGGGATTCTTTACAGTCAGGACCCAGCCCAGGTCCAGGGGCCCCTGGGCACACCCTTTGGCCATTTTTCCTACGAAAGAAAATTCACCAGTCCAGGTTCCTGATGTTAGTTTTTAGGGCTCCCTTGGGTCTATCAGGGCAGCACAAGTATGAGATGGGGACAACTTCGGTCTGGGGTCCATCCTTCGATATAAGGATTTCTTGCAGTCATGTTCCAGCCCAGGGCCAGGGGCCCCTGGGCACAACCTTTGGCCATTTTCCCTGGGAAAGAAAACTCACCAGTCCAGGTTCCTGATGTCAGTTTGTAGGGCTCCCTTGGGTCTATCAGGGCAGCACAAATTTGAGGTGGGGACAACTTCGGTGTGGGGTCCATCTTTCGATATAAGGATTTTTTGCATTCAGGTCCCAGCCCAGTGCCAGGGTCCCGAGGGCACATCCTTTGGCCATTTTCCCTGGAAAAGAAAACTCACCAGTCCAGGTTGCTGATGTCAGTTTGTAGGGCTCTCTTGGGTCTATCTGGGCAGCAGAAATTTGAGGAGCAAACAATCTTGGTCTGCGATCCATCCTTCGATATTGGGATTATTTGCAGTCAGGTGTCAGCCGAGTGCCAGGGGCCCCAGGGAACATCCTTTGGCCATTTACCCTGGGAAAGAAAATTCACCAGTCCAGGTTGCTGATGTCAGTTTGTAGGGCTCTCTTGGGTCTATCAGGGCAGCACAAGTATGAGATGGGGACAACTTCAGTCTGGTGTCCACCCTTCGATATAAGGATTCTTTGAAGTCAAGGCCCAGCCGAGAGCCATGGGCCCCCAGGCACATTCTTTGGCCATTTTCCCTGGGAAAGAACACTCACCAGTCCAGGTTCCTGATGTCAGTTTGTAGGGCTCCCTTGGGTCTATCAGGGCACCACAAGTTTGAGGTGGGGACAACTTCGGTGTGGGGTGCATCCTTCGATATAAGGATTTTTTGCAGTGAGGACCCTGCCCAGGGCCAGGGGCCCCTGGGCACATCCTTTTTCCATTTTCCCTGGGAAAGAAAACTCAGCAGTCCAGGTTCCTGATGTCAGTTTGTAGGGCTCCCTTGGGTCTATCAGGGCAGCACAAGTTTGAGGTGGGGACAACTTCGGTGTGGGGTCCATCCTTCGATATAAGGATTCTTTGCAGTGAGGACCCTGCCCAGGGCGAGGGGCCCCTGGGCACATCCTTTTTCCATTTTCCCTGGGAAAGAAAACTCAGCAGTCCAGGTTCCTGATGTCAGTTTGTAGGGCTCCCTTGGGTCTATCAGGGCACCACAAGTTTGAGGTTGGGACAACTTCGGTGTGGGGTGCATCCTTCGATATAAGGATTTTTTTCAGTGAGGACCCTGCCCAGGGCCAGGGGCCCCTGGGCACAACCTTTGGCCATTTTCCCTGGGAAAGAAAACTCACCAGTCCAGGTTCCTGATGTCAGTTTGTAGGGCTCCCTTGGGTCTATCAGGGCAGCACAATTTTGAGGTGGGGACAACTTCGGTGTGGGGTGCATCCTTCGATATAAGGATTTTTTGCAGTGAGGACCCTGCCCAGGGCCAGGGGCCCCTGGGCACATCCTTTTTCCGTTTTCCCTGGGAAAGAAAACTCACCAGTCCAGGTTGCTGATGTCAGTTTGTAGGGCTCCCTTGGGTCTATCAGGGCACCACAAGTTTGAGGTTGGGACAACTTCGGTGTGGGGTGCATCCTTCGATATAAGGATTTTTTTCAGTGAGGACCCTGCCCAGGGCCAGGGGCCCCTGGGCACAACCTTTTTCCATTTTCCCTGGGAAAGAAAACTCACCAGTCCAGGTTCCTGATGTCAGTTTGTAGGGCTCCCTTGGGTCTATCAGGGCAGCACAATTTTGAGGTGGGGACAACTTCGGTGTGGGGTGCATCCTTCGATATAAGGATTTTTTGCAGTGAGGACCCTGCCCAGGGCCAGGGGCCCCTGGGCACATCCTTTTTCCGTTTTCCCTGGGAAAGAAAACTCACCAGTCCAGGTTGCTGATGTCAGTTTGTAGGGCTCCCTTGGGTCTATCAGGGCACCACAAGTTTCAGGTGGGGACAACTTCGGTGTGGGGTCCATCCTTCGATATAAGGATTTTTTGCAGTCAGGGCCAGGGTCCCCTGGGCACAACCTTTGGCCATTTTCCCTGGGAAAGAAAACTCACCAGTCCAGGTTGCTGATGTCAGTTTGTAGGGCTCCCTTGGGTCTATCAGGGCAGCACAAGTTTGAGGTGGGGACAACTTCGGTGTGGGGTCCATCCTTCGATATAAGGATTTTTTGCAGTCAGGGCCAGGGTCCCCAGGGCACATCCTTTGGCCATTTTCCCTGGGAAAGAAAACTCACCAGTCCAGGTTCCTGATGTCAGTTTGTAGGGCTCCCTTGGGTCTATCTGGGCAGCACAAGTTTGAGGTGGGGACAACTTCGGTGTGGGGTCCATCCTTCGATATAGGGATTCTTTACAGTCCGGCCCCAGCCAGTGGCCAGGGGCCCCTGGGCACATCCTTTGGCCATTTTCCCTGGGAAAGAAAACTCACCAGTCCAGGTTGCTGATGCCAGTTTGTAGGGCTCCCTTGGGTCTATCTGGGTAGCACAACTTTCAGGAAAGGACAACTTCGGTCTGGGTTCCATCGTTTGATATAAGGATTTTTAGCAGTCAGGTCGCAGCTCAGTGCCAGGGTCCCCAGGGCACAACCTTTGGCTATTTTCCCTGTGAAAGAAAACTCACCAGTCCAGGTTCCGGATGTCACTTTGTAGGGCTCCCTTGGGTCTATCAGGGCAGCACAAATTTGAGATGGGGACAACTTCAGTCTGGGGTCCAACCTTCGATATAAGGATTTTTAGCAGTCAGATCCCAGCCCAGTGCAAGGGTCCCCAGGGCACATCCTTTGGCCATTTTCCCTGGAAAAGAAAACTCACCAGTCCAGGTTGCTGATGTCAGTTTGTAGGGCTCCCTTGGGTCTATCAGGGCAGCACAACTTTGTGGAGGGGACAACTTCGGTCTGGGGTCCATCCTTCGATATAGGGATTCTTTACAGTCAGGACCCAGCCCAGGTCCAGGGGCCCCTGGGCACACCCTTTGGCCATTTTTCCTACGAAAGAAAATTCACCAGTCCAGGTTCCTGATGTTAGTTTTTAGGGCTCCCTTGGGTCTATCAGGGCAGCACAAGTATGAGATGGGGACAACTTCGGTCTGGGGTCCATCCTTCGATATAAGGATTTCTTGCAGTCATGTTCCAGCCCAGGGCCAGGGGCCCCTGGGCACAACCTTTGGCCATTTTCCCTGGGAAAGAAAACTCACCAGTCCAGGTTCCTGATGTCAGTTTGTAGGGCTCCCTTGGGTCTATCAGGGCAGCACAAATTTGAGGTGGGGACAACTTCGGTGTGGGGTCCATCTTTCGATATAAGGATTTTTTGCATTCAGGTCCCAGCCCAGTGCCAGGGTCCCGAGGGCACATCCTTTGGCCATTTTCCCTGGAAAAGAAAACTCACCAGTCCAGGTTGCTGATGTCAGTTTGTAGAGCTCCCTTGGGTCTATCTGGGCAGCAGAAATTTGAGGAGCAAACAATCTTGGTCTGCGATCCATCCTTCGATATTGGGATTATTTGCAGTCAGGTGTCAGCCGAGTGCCAGGGGCCCCAGGGAACATCCTTTGGCCATTTACCCTGGGAAAGAAAATTCACCAGTCCAGGTTGCTGATGTCAGTTTGTAGGGCTCTCTTGGGTCTATCAGGGCAGCACAAGTATGAGATGGGGACAACTTCAGTCTGGTGTCCACCCTTCGATATAAGGATTCTTTGAAGTCAAGGCCCAGCCGAGAGCCATGGGCCCCCAGGCACATTCTTTGGCCATTTTCCCTGGGAAAGAACACTCACCAGTCCAGGTTCCTGATGTCAGTTTGTAGGGCTCCCTTGGGTCTATCAGGGCACCACAAGTTTGAGGTGGGGACAACTTCGGTGTGGGGTGCATCCTTCGATATAAGGATTTTTTGCAGTGAGGACCCTGCCCAGGGCCAGGGGCCCCTGGGCACATCCTTTTTCCATTTTCCCTGGGAAAGAAAACTCAGCAGTCCAGGTTCCTGATGTCAGTTTGTAGGGCTCCCTTGGGTCTATCAGGGCAGCACAAGTTTGAGGTGGGGACAACTTCGGTGTGGGGTCCATCCTTCGATATAAGGATTCTTTGCAGTGAGGACCCTGCCCAGGGCGAGGGGCCCCTGGGCACATCCTTTTTCCATTTTCCCTGGGAAAGAAAACTCAGCAGTCCAGGTTCCTGATGTCAGTTTGTAGGGCTCCCTTGGGTCTATCAGGGCACCACAAGTTTGAGGTTGGGACAACTTCGGTGTGGGGTGCATCCTTCGATATAAGGATTTTTTTCAGTGAGGACCCTGCCCAGGGCCAGGGGCCCCTGGGCACAACCTTTTTCCATTTTCCCTGGGAAAGAAAACTCACCAGTCCAGGTTCCTGATGTCAGTTTGTAGGGCTCCCTTGGGTCTATCAGGGCAGCACAATTTTGAGGTGGGGACAACTTCGGTGTGGGGTGCATCCTTCGATATAAGGATTTTTTGCAGTGAGGACCCTGCCCAGGGCCAGGGGCCCCTGGGCACATCCTTTTTCCGTTTTCCCTGGGAAAGAAAACTCACCAGTCCAGGTTGCTGATGTCAGTTTGTAGGGCTCCCTTGGGTCTATCAGGGCACCACAAGTTTCAGGTGGGGACAACTTCGGTGTGGGGTCCATCCTTCGATATAAGGATTTTTTGCAGTCAGGGCCAGGGTCCCCTGGGCACATCCTTTGGCCATTTTCCCTGGGAAAGAAAACTCACCAGTCCAGGTTCCTGATGTCAGTTTGTAGGGCTCCCTTGGGTCTATCTGGGCAGCACAAGTTTGAGGTGGGGACAACTTCGGTGTGGGGTCCATCCTTCGATATAGGGATTCTTTACAGTCCGGCCCCAGCCAGTGGCCAGGGGCCCCTGGGCACATCCTTTGGCCATTTTCCCTGGGAAAGAAAACTCACCAGTCCAGGTTGCTGATGCCAGTTTGTAGGGCTCCCTTGGGTCTATCTGGGTTGCACAACTTTCAGGAGCGGACAACTTCGGTCTGGGTTCCATCGTTTGATATAAGGATTTTTAGCAGTCAGGTCGCAGCTCAGTGCCAGGGTCCCCAGGGCACAACCTTTGGCTATTTTCCCTGTGAAAGAAAACTCACCAGTCCAGGTTCCGGATGTCACTTTGTAGGGCTCCCTTGGGTCTATCAGGGCAGCACAAGTTTGAGATGGGGACAACTTCAGTCTGGGGTCCATCCTTCGATATAAGGATTTTTAGCAGTCAGATCCCAGCCCAGTGCAAGGGTCCCCAGGGCACATCCTTTGGCCATTTTCCCTGGAAAAGAAAACTCACCAGTCCAGGTTCCTGATGTCAGTTTGTAGGGCTCCCTTGGGTCTATCTGGGCAGCAGAAATTTGAGGAGCAAACAATTTTGGTCTGTTATCCATCCTTCGATATAGGGATTCTTTGCAGTCAGGTGTCAGCCGAGTGCCAGGGGCCTCAGGGAACATCCTTTGGCCATTTTCCCTGGGAAAGAAAATTCACCAGTCCAGGTTGCTGATGTCAGTTTGTAGGGCTCCCTTGGGTCTATCAGGGCAGCACAACTTTGTGGAGGGGACAACTTCGGTCTGGGGTCCATCCTTCGATATAGGGATTCTTTACAGTCAGGACCCAGCCCAGGTCCAGGGGCCCCTGGGCACATCCTTTGGCCATTTTTCCTACGAAAGAAAATTCACCAGTCCAGGTTCCTGATGTTAGTTTTTAGGGCTCCCTTGGGTCTATCAGGGCAGCACAAGTATGAGATGGGGACAACTTCGGTCTGGGGTCCATCCTTCGATATAAGGATTTCTTGCAGTCATGTTCCAGCCCAGGGCCAGGGGCCCCTGGGCACAACCTTTGGCCATTTTCCCTGGGAAAGAAAACTCACCAGTCCAGGTTCCTGATGTCAGTTTGTAGGGCTCCCTTGGGTCTATCAGGGCAGCACAAATTTGAGGTGGGGACAACTTCGGTGTGGGGTCCATCTTTCGATATAAGGATTTTTTGCATTCAGGTCCCAGCCCAGTGCCAGGGTCCCGAGGGCACATCCTTTGGCCATTTTCCCTGGAAAAGAAAACTCACCAGTCCAGGTTGCTGATGTCAGTTTGTAGAGCTCCCTTGGGTCTATCTGGGCAGCAGAAATTTGAGGAGCAAACAATCTTGGTCTGCGATCCATCCTTCGATATTGGGATTATTTGCAGTCAGGTGTCAGCCGAGTGCCAGGGGCCCCAGGGAACATCCTTTGGCCATTTACCCTGGGAAAGAAAATTCACCAGTCCAGGTTGCTGATGTCAGTTTGTAGGGCTCTCTTGGGTCTATCAGGGCAGCACAAGTATGAGATGGGGACAACTTCAGTCTGGTGTCCACCCTTCGATATAAGGATTCTTTGAAGTCAAGGCCCAGCCGAGAGCCATGGGCCCCCAGGCACATTCTTTGGCCATTTTCCCTGGGAAAGAACACTCACCAGTCCAGGTTCCTGATGTCAGTTTGTAGGGCTCCCTTGGGTCTATCAGGGCACCACAAGTTTGAGGTGGGGACAACTTCGGTGTGGGGTGCATCCTTCGATATAAGGATTTTTTGCAGTGAGGACCGTGCCCAGGGCCAGGGGCCCCTGGGCACATCCTTTTTCCATTTTCCCTGGGAAAGAAAACTCAGCAGTCCAGGTTCCTGATGTCAGTTTGTAGGGCTCCCTTGGGTCTATCAGGGCAGCACAAGTTTGAGGTGGGGACAACTTCGGTGTGGGGTCCATCCTTCGATATAAGGATTCTTTGCAGTGAGGACCCTGCCCAGGGCGAGGGGCCCCTGGGCACATCCTTTTTCCATTTTCCCTGGGAAAGAAAACTCAGCAGTCCAGGTTCCTGATGTCAGTTTGTAGGGCTCCCTTGGGTCTATCAGGGCACCACAAGTTTGAGGTTGGGACAACTTCGGTGTGGGGTGCATCCTTCGATATAAGGATTTTTTTCAGTGAGGACCCTGCCCAGGGCCAGGGGCCCCTGGGCACAACCTTTTTCCATTTTCCCTGGGAAAGAAAACTCACCAGTCCAGGTTCCTGATGTCAGTTTGTAGGGCTCCCTTGGGTCTATCAGGGCAGCACAATTTTGAGGTGGGGACAACTTCGGCGTGGGGTGCATCCTTCGATATAAGGATTTTTTGCAGTGAGGACCCTGCCCAGGGCCAGGGGCCCCTGGGCACATCCTTTTTCCGTTTTCCCTGGGAAAGAAAACTCACCAGTCCAGGTTGCTGATGTCAGTTTGTAGGGCTCCCTTGGGTCTATCACGGCACCACAAGTTTCAGGTGGGGACAACTTCGGTGTGGGGTCCATCCTTCGATATAAGGATTTTTTGCAGTCAGGGCCAGGGTCCCCTGGGCACAACCTTTGGCCATTTTCCCTGGGAAAGAAAACTCAGCAGTCCAGGTTCCTGATATCAGTTTGTAGGGCTCCCTTGGGTCTATCAGGGCAGCACAAGTTTGAGGTGGGGACAACTTCGGTGTGGGGTCCATCCTTCGATATAAGGATTTTTTGCAGTCAGGGCCAGGGTCCCCTGGGCACATCCTTTGGCCATTTTCCCTGGGAAAGAAAACTCACCAGTCCAGGTTCCTGATGTCAGTTTGTAGGGCTCCCTTGGGTCTATCTGGGCAGCACAAGTTTGAGGTGGGGACAACTTCGGTGTGGGGTCCATCCTTCGATATAGGGATTCTTTACAGTCCGGCCCCAGCCAGTGGCCAGGGGCCCCTGGGCACATCCTTTGGCCATTTTCCCTGGGAAAGAAAACTCACCAGTCCAGGTTGCTGATGCCAGTTTGTAGGGCTCCCTTGGGTCTATCTAGGTAGCACAACTTTCAGGAGCGGACAACTTCGGTCTGGGTTCCATCGTTTGATATAAGGATTTTTAGCAGTCAGGTGCAGCTTAGTGCCAGGGTCCCCAGGGCACAACCTTTGGCTATTTTCCCTGTGAAAGAAAACTCACCAGTCCAGGTTCCGGATGTCACTTTGTAGGGCTCCCTTGGGTCTATCAGGGCAGCACAAATTTGAGATGGGGACAACTTCAGTCTGGGGTCCAACCTTCGATATAAGGATTTTTAGCAGTCAGATCCCAGCCCAGTGCAAGGGTCCCCAGGGCACATCCTTTGGCCATTTTCCCTGGAAAAGAAAACTCACCAGTCCAGGTTGCTGATGTCAGTTTGTAGGGCTCCCTTGGGTCTATCTGGGCAGCAGAAATTTGAGGAGCAAACAATTTTGGTCTGTTATCCATCCTTCGATATAGGGATTCTTTGCAGTCAGGTGTCAGCCGAGTGCCAGGGGCCTCAGGGAACATCCTTTGGCCATTTTCCCTGGGAAAGAAAATTCACCAGTCCAGGTTGCTGATGTCAGTTTGTAGGGCTCCCTTAGGTCTATCAGGGCAGCACAACTTTGTGGAGGGGACAACTTCGGTCTGGGGTCCATCCTTCGATATAGGGATTCTTTACAGTCAGGACCCAGCCCAGGTCCAGGGGCCCCTGGGCACATCCTTTGGCCATTTTCCTACGAAAGAAAATTCACCAGTCCAGGTTCCTGATGTTAGTTTTTAGGGCTCCCTTGGGTCTATCAGGGCAGCACAAGTATGAGATGGGGACAACTTCGGTCTGGGGTCCATCCTTCGATATAAGGATTTCTTGCAGTCATGTTCCAGCCCAGGGCCAGGGGCCCCTGGGCACAACCTTTGGCCATTTTCCCTGGGAAAGAAAACTCACCAGTCCAGGTTCCTGATGTCAGTTTGTAGGGCTCCCTTGGGTCTATCAGGGCAGCACAAATTTGAGGTGGGGACAACTTCGGTGTGGGGTCCATCTTTCGATATAAGGATTTTTTGCATTCAGGTCCCAGCCCAGTGCCAGGGTCCCGAGGGCACACCTTTGGCCATTTTCCCTGGAAAAGAAAACTCACCAGTCCAGGTTGCTGATGTCAGTTTGTAGAGCTCCCTTGGGTCTATCTGGGCAGCAGAAATTTGAGGAGCAAACAATCTTGGTCTGCGATCCATCCTTCGATATTGGGATTATTTGCAGTCAGGTGTCAGCCGAGTGCCAGGGGCCCCAGGGAACATCCTTTGGCCATTTACCCTGGGAAAGAAAATTCACCAGTCCAGGTTGCTGATGTCAGTTTGTAGGGCTCTCTTGGGTCTATCAGGGCAGCACAAGTATGAGATGGGGACAACTTCAGTCTGGTGTCCATCCTTCGATATAAGGATTCTTTGAAGTCAAGGCCCAGCCGAGAGCCATGGGCCCCCAGGCACATTCTTTGGCCATTTTCCCTGGGAAAGAACACTCACCAGTCCAGGTTGCTGATGTCAGTTTGTAGGGCTCCCTTGGGTCTATCAGGGCACCACAAGTTTGAGGTGGGGACAACTTCGGTGTGGGGTGCATCCTTCGATATAAGGATTTTTTGCAGTGAGGACCGTGCCCAGGGCCAGGGGCCCCTGGGCACATCCTTTTTCCATTTTCCCTGGGAAAGAAAACTCAGCAGTCCAGGTTCCTGATGTCAGTTTGTAGGGCTCCCTTGGGTCTATCAGGGCAGCACAAGTTTGAGGTGGGGACAACTTCGGTGTGGGGTCCCTCCTTCGATATAAGGATTCTTTGCAGTGAGGACCCTGCCCAGGGCCAGGGGCCCCTGGGCACATCCTTTTTCCATTTTCCCTGGGAAAGAAAACTCACCAGTCCAGGTTGCTGATGTCAGTTTGTAGGGCTCCCTTGGGTCTATCAGGGCACCACAAGTTTGAGGTGGGGACAACTTCGGTGTGGGGTCCATCCTTCGATATAAGGATTTTTTGCAGTCAAGGCCAGGGTCCCCTGGGCACATCCTTTGGCCATTTTCCCTGGGAAAGAAAACTCACCAGTCCAGGTTCCTGATGTCAGTTTGTAGGGCTCCCTTGGGTCTATCTGGGCAGCACAAGTTTGAGGTGGGGACAACTTCGGTGTGGGGTCCATCCTTCGATATAGGGATTCTTTACAGTCCGGCCCCAGCCAGTGGCCAGGGTCCCCTGGGCACATCCTTTGGCCATTTTCCCTGGGAAAGAAAACTCACCAGTCCAGGTTGCTGATTCCAGTTTGTAGGGCTCCCTTGGGTCTATCTGGGTAGCACAACTTTCAGGAGCGGACAACTTCGGTCTGGGTTCCATCGTTTGATATAAGGATTTTTAGCAGTCAGGTCGCAGCTCAGTGCCAGGGTCCCCAGGGCACAACCTTTGGCTATTTTCCCTGTGAAAGAAAACTCACCAGTCCAGGTTCCGGATGTCACTTTGTAGGGCTCCCTTGGGTCTTTCAGGGCAGCACAAGTTTGAGATGGGGACAACTTCAGTCTGGGGTCCATCCTTCGATATAAGGATTTTTAGCAGTCAGATCCCAGCCCAGTGCAAGGGTCCCCAGGGAACATCCTTTGGCCATTTTCCCTGGAAAAGAAAACTCACCAGTCCAGGTTCCTGATGTCAGTTTGTAGGGCTCCCTTGGGTCTATCTGGGCAGCAGAAATTTGAGGAGCAAACAATTTTGGTCTGTTATCCATCCTTCGATATAGGGATTCTTTGCAGTCAGGTGTCAGCCGAGTGCCAGGGGCCTCAGGGAACATCCTTTGGCCATTTTCCCTGGGAAAGAAAATTCACCAGTCCAGGTTGCTGATGTCAGTTTGTAGGGCTCCCTTAGGTCTATCAGGGCAGCACAACTTTGTGGAGGGGACAACTTCGGTCTGGGGTCCATCCTTCGATATAGGGATTCTTTACAGTCAGGACCCAGCCCAGGTCCAGGGGCCCCTGGGCACATCCTTTGGCCATTTTTCCTACGAAAGAAAATTCACCAGTCCAGGTTCCTGATGTTAGTTTTTAGGGCTCCCTTGGGTCTATCAGGGCAGCACAAGTATGAGATGGGGACAACTTCGGTCTGGGGTCCATCCTTCGATATAAGGATTTCTTGCAGTCATGTTCCAGCCCAGGGCCAGGGGCCCCTGGGCACAACCTTTGGCCATTTTCCCTGGGAAAGAAAACTCACCAGTCCAGGTTCCTGATGTCAGTTTGTAGGGCTCCCTTGGGTCTATCAGGGCAGCACAAATTTGAGGTGGGGACAACTTCGGTGTGGGGTCCATCTTTCGATATAAGGATTTTTTGCATTCAGGTCCCAGCCCAGTGCCAGGGTCCCGAGGGCACATCCTTTGGCCATTTTCCCTGGAAAAGAAAACTCACCAGTCCAGGTTGCTGATGTCAGTTTGTAGAGCTCCCTTGGGTCTATCTGGGCAGCAGAAATTTGAGGAGCAAACAATCTTGGTCTGCGATCCATCCTTCGATATTGGGATTATTTGCAGTCAGGTGTCAGCCGAGTGCCAGGGGCCCCAGGGAACATCCTTTGGCCATTTACCCTGGGAAAGAAAATTCACCAGTCCAGGTTGCTGATGTCAGTTTGTAGGGCTCTCTTGGGTCTATCAGGGCAGCACAAGTATGAGATGGGGACAACTTCAGTCTGGTGTCCACCCTTCGATATAAGGATTCTTTGAAGTCAAGGCCCAGCCGAGAGCCATGGGCCCCCAGGCACATTCTTTGGCCATTTTCCCTGGGAAAGAACACTCACCAGTCCAGGTTCCTGATGTCAGTTTGTAGGGCTCCCTTGGGTCTATCAGGGCACCACAAGTTTGAGGTGGGGACAACTTCGGTGTGGGGTGCATCCTTCGATATAAGGATTTTTTGCAGTGAGGACCGTGCCCAGGGCCAGGGGCCCCTGGGCACATCCTTTTTCCATTTTCCCTGGGAAAGAAAACTCAGCAGTCCAGGTTCCTGATGTCAGTTTGTAGGGCTCCCTTGGGTCTATCAGGGCAGCACAAGTTTGAGGTGGGGACAACTTCGGTGTGGGGTCCATCCTTCGATATAAGGATTCTTTGCAGTGAGGACCCTGCCCAGGGCGAGGGGCCCCTGGGCACATCCTTTTTCCATTTTCCCTGGGAAAGAAAACTCAGCAGTCCAGGTTCCTGATGTCAGTTTGTAGGGCTCCCTTGGGTCTATCAGGGCACCACAAGTTTGAGGTTGGGACAACTTCGGTGTGGGGTGCATCCTTCGATATAAGGATTTTTTTCAGTGAGGACCCTGCCCAGGGCCAGGGGCCCCTGGGCACAACCTTTTTCTATTTTCCCTGGGAAAGAAAACTCACCAGTCCAGGTTCCTGATGTCAGTTTGTAGGGCTCCCTTGGGTCTATCAGGGCAGCACAATTTTGAGGTGGGGACAACTTCGGTGTGGGGTGCATCCTTCGATATAAGGATTTTTTGCAGTGAGGACCCTGCCCAGGGCCAGGGGCCCCTGGGCACATCCTTTTTCCGTTTTCCCTGGGAAAGAAAACTCACCAGTCCAGGTTGCTGATGTCACTTTGTAGGGCTCCCTTGGGTCTATCAGGGCACCACAAGTTTCAGGTGGGGACAACTTCGGTGTGGGGTCCATCCTTCGATATAAGGATTTTTTGCAGTCAGGGCCAGGGTCCCCTGGGCACAACCTTTGGCCATTTTCCCTGGGAAAGAAAACTCAGCAGTCCAGGTTCCTGATATCAGTTTGTAGGGCTCCCTTGGGTCTATCAGGGCAGCACAAGTTTGAGGTGGGGACAACTTCGGTGTGGGGTCCATCCTTCGATATAAGGATTTTTTGCAGTCAGGGCCAGGGTCCCCTGGGCACATCCTTTGGCCATTTTCCCTGGGAAAGAAAACTCACCAGTCCAGGTTCCTGATGTCAGTTTGTAGGGCTCCCTTGGGTCTATCTGGGCAGCACAAGTTTGAGGTGGGGACAACTTCGGTGTGGGGTCCATCCTTCGATATAGGGATTCTTTACAGTCCGGCCCCAGCCAGTGCCAAGGGGCCCCTGGGCACATCCTTTGGCCATTTTCCCTGGGAAAGAAAACTCACCAGTCCAGGTTGCTGATGCCAGTTTGTAGGGCTCCCTTGGGTCTATCTGGGTAGCACAACTTTCAGGAGCGGACAACTTCGGTCTGGGTTCCATCGTTTGATATAAGGATTTTTAGCAGTCAGGTGCAGCTCAGTGCCAGGGTCCCCAGGGCACAACCTTTGGCTATTTTCCCTGTGAAAGAAAACTCACCAGTCCAGGTTCCGGATGTCACTTTGTAGGGCTCCCTTGGGTCTATCAGGGCAGCACAAATTTGAGATGGGGACAACTTCAGTCTGGGGTCCAACCTTCGATATAAGGATTTTTAGCAGTCAGATCCCAGCCCAGTGCAAGGGTCCCCAGGGCACATCCTTTGGCCATTTTCCCTGGAAAAGAAAACTCACCAGTCCAGGTTGCTGATGTCAGTTTGTAGGGCTCCCTTGGGTCTATCTGGGCAGCAGAAATTTGAGGAGCAAACAATTTTGGTCTGTTATCCATCCTTCGATATAGGGATTCTTTGCAGTCAGGTGTCAGCCGAGTGCCAGGGGCCTCAGGGAACATCCTTTGGCCATTTTCCCTGGGAAAGAAAATTCACCAGTCCAGGTTGCTGATGTCAGTTTGTAGGGCTCCCTTAGGTCTATCAGGGCAGCACAACTTTGTGGAGGGGACAACTTCGGTCTGGGGTCCATCCTTCGATATAGGGATTCTTTACAGTCAGGACCCAGCCCAGGTCCAGGGGCCCCTGGGCACATCCTTTGGCCATTTTTCCTACGAAAGAAAATTCACCAGTCCAGGTTCCTGATGTTAGTTTTTAGGGCTCCCTTGGGTCTATCAGGGCAGCACAAGTATGAGATGGGGACAACTTCGGTCTGGGGTCCATCCTTCGATATAAGGATTTCTTGCAGTCATGTTCCAGCCCAGGGCCAGGGGCCCCTGGGCACAACCTTTGGCCATTTTCCCTGGGAAAGAAAACTCACCAGTCCAGGTTCCTGATGTCAGTTTGTAGGGCTCCCTTGGGTCTATCAGGGCAGCACAAATTTGAGGTGGGGACAACTTCGGTGTGGGGTCCATCTTTCGATATAAGGATTTTTTGCATTCAGGTCCCAGCCCAGTGCCAGGGTCCCGAGGGCACATCCTTTGGCCATTTTCCCTGGAAAAGAAAACTCACCAGTCCAGGTTGCTGATGTCAGTTTGTAGAGCTCCCTTGGGTCTATCTGGGCAGCAGAAATTTGAGGAGCAAACAATCTTGGTCTGCGATCCATCCTTCGATATTGGGATTATTTGCAGTCAGGTGTCAGCCGAGTGCCAGGGGCCCCAGGGAACATCCTTTGGCCATTTACCCTGGGAAAGAAAATTCACCAGTCCAGGTTGCTGATGTCAGTTTGTAGGGCTCTCTTGGGTCTATCAGGGCAGCACAAGTATGAGATGGGGACAACTTCAGTCTGGTGTCCACCCTTCGATATAAGGATTCTTTGAAGTCAAGGCCCAGCCGAGAGCCATGGGCCCCCAGGCACATTCTTTGGCCATTTTCCCTGGGAAAGAACACTCACCAGTCCAGGTTCCTGATGTCAGTTTGTAGGGCTCCCTTGGGTCTATCAGGGCACCACAAGTTTGAGGTGGGGACAACTTCGGTGTGGGGTGCATCCTTCGATATAAGGATTTTTTGCAGTGAGGACCGTGCCCAGGGCCAGGGGCCCCTGGGCACATCCTTTTTCCATTTTCCCTGGGAAAGAAAACTCAGCAGTCCAGGTTCCTGATGTCAGTTTGTAGGGCTCCCTTGGGTCTATCAGGGCAGCACAAGTTTGAGGTGGGGACAACTTCGGTGTGGGGTCCATCCTTCGATATAAGGATTCTTTGCAGTGAGGACCCTGCCCAGGGCGAGGGGCCCCTGGGCACATCCTTTTTCCATTTTCCCTGGGAAAGAAAACTCAGCAGTCCAGGTTCCTGATGTCAGTTTGTAGGGCTCCCTTGGGTCTATCAGGGCACCACAAGTTTGAGGTTGGGACAACTTCGGTGTGGGGTGCATCCTTCGATATAAGGATTTTTTTCAGTGAGGACCCTGCCCAGGGCCAGGGGCCCCTGGGCACAACCTTTTTCCATTTTCCCTGGGAAAGAAAACTCACCAGTCCAGGTTCCTGATGTCAGTTTGTAGGGCTCCCTTGGGTCTATCAGGGCAGCACAATTTTGAGGTGGGGACAACTTCGGTGTGGGGTGCATCCTTCGATATAAGGATTTTTTGCAGTGAGGACCCTGCCCAGGGCCAGGGGCCCCTGGGCACATCCTTTTTCCGTTTTCCCTGGGAAAGAAAACTCACCAGTCCAGGTTGCTGATGTCAGTTTGTAGGGCTCCCTTGGGTCTATCAGGGCACCACAAGTTTCAGGTGGGGACAACTTCGGTGTGGGGTCCATCCTTCGATATAAGGATTTTTTGCAGTCAGGGCCAGGGTCCCCTGGGCACATCCTTTGGCCATTTTCCCTGGGAAAGAAAACTCACCAGTCCAGGTTCCTGATGTCAGTTTGTAGGGCTCCCTTGGGTCTATCTGGGCAGCACAAGTTTGAGGTGGGGACAACTTCGGTGTGGGGTCCATCCTTCGATATAGGGATTCTTTACAGTCCGGCCCCAGCCAGTGGCCAGGGGCCCCTGGGCACATCCTTTGGCCATTTTCCCTGGGAAAGAAAACTCACCAGTCCAGGTTGCTGATGCCAGTTTGTAGGGCTCCCTTGGGTCTATCTGGGTTGCACAACTTTCAGGAGCGGACAACTTCGGTCTGGGTTCCATCGTTTGATATAAGGATTTTTAGCAGTCAGGTCGCAGCTCAGTGCCAGGGTCCCCAGGGCACAACCTTTGGCTATTTTCCCTGTGAAAGAAAACTCACCAGTCCAGGTTCCGGATGTCACTTTGTAGGGCTCCCTTGGGTCTATCAGGGCAGCACAAGTTTGAGATGGGGACAACTTCAGTCTGGGGTCCATCCTTCGATATAAGGATTTTTAGCAGTCAGATCCCAGCCCAGTGCAAGGGTCCCCAGGGCACATCCTTTGGCCATTTTCCCTGGAAAAGAAAACTCACCAGTCCAGGTTCCTGATGTCAGTTTGTAGGGCTCCCTTGGGTCTATCTGGGCAGCAGAAATTTGAGGAGCAAACAATTTTGGTCTGTTATCCATCCTTCGATATAGGGATTCTTTGCAGTCAGGTGTCAGCCGAGTGCCAGGGGCCTCAGGGAACATCCTTTGGCCATTTTCCCTGGGAAAGAAAATTCACCAGTCCAGGTTGCTGATGTCAGTTTGTAGGGCTCCCTTGGGTCTATCAGGGCAGCACAACTTTGTGGAGGGGACAACTTCGGTCTGGGGTCCATCCTTCGATATAGGGATTCTTTACAGTCAGGACCCAGCCCAGGTCCAGGGGCCCCTGGGCACATCCTTTGGCCATTTTTCCTACGAAAGAAAATTCACCAGTCCAGGTTCCTGATGTTAGTTTTTAGGGCTCCCTTGGGTCTATCAGGGCAGCACAAGTATGAGATGGGGACAACTTCGGTCTGGGGTCCATCCTTCGATATAAGGATTTCTTGCAGTCATGTTCCAGCCCAGGGCCAGGGGCCCCTGGGCACAACCTTTGGCCATTTTCCCTGGGAAAGAAAACTCACCAGTCCAGGTTCCTGATGTCAGTTTGTAGGGCTCCCTTGGGTCTATCAGGGCAGCACAAATTTGAGGTGGGGACAACTTCGGTGTGGGGTCCATCTTTCGATATAAGGATTTTTTGCATTCAGGTCCCAGCCCAGTGCCAGGGTCCCGAGGGCACATCCTTTGGCCATTTTCCCTGGAAAAGAAAACTCACCAGTCCAGGTTGCTGATGTCAGTTTGTAGAGCTCCCTTGGGTCTATCTGGGCAGCAGAAATTTGAGGAGCAAACAATCTTGGTCTGCGATCCATCCTTCGATATTGGGATTATTTGCAGTCAGGTGTCAGCCGAGTGCCAGGGGCCCCAGGGAACATCCTTTGGCCATTTACCCTGGGAAAGAAAATTCACCAGTCCAGGTTGCTGATGTCAGTTTGTAGGGCTCTCTTGGGTCTATCAGGGCAGCACAAGTATGAGATGGGGACAACTTCAGTCTGGTGTCCACCCTTCGATATAAGGATTCTTTGAAGTCAAGGCCCAGCCGAGAGCCATGGGCCCCCAGGCACATTCTTTGGCCATTTTCCCTGGGAAAGAACACTCACCAGTCCAGGTTCCTGATGTCAGTTTGTAGGGCTCCCTTGGGTCTATCAGGGCACCACAAGTTTGAGGTGGGGACAACTTCGGTGTGGGGTGCATCCTTCGATATAAGGATTTTTTGCAGTGAGGACCGTGCCCAGGGCCAGGGGCCCCTGGGCACATCCTTTTTCCATTTTCCCTGGGAAAGAAAACTCAGCAGTCCAGGTTCCTGATGTCAGTTTGTAGGGCTCCCTTGGGTCTATCAGGGCAGCACAAGTTTGAGGTGGGGACAACTTTGGTGTGGGGTCCATCCTTCGATATAAGGATTCTTTGCAGTGAGGACCCTGCCCAGGGCGAGGGGCCCCTGGGCACATCCTTTTTCCATTTTCCCTGGGAAAGAAAACTCAGCAGTCCAGGTTCCTGATGTCAGTTTGTAGGGCTCCCTTGGGTCTATCAGGGCACCACAAGTTTGAGGTTGGGACAACTTCGGTGTGGGGTGCATCCTTCGATATAAGGATTTTTTTCAGTGAGGACCCTGCCCAGGGCCAGGGGCCCCTGGGCACAACCTTTTTCCATTTTCCCTGGGAAAGAAAACTCACCAGTCCAGGTTCCTGATGTCAGTTTGTAGGGCTCCCTTGGGTCTATCAGGGCAGCACAATTTTGAGGTGGGGACAACTTCGGCGTGGGGTGCATCCTTCGATATAAGGATTTTTTGCAGTGAGGACCCTGCCCAGGGCCAGGGGCCCCTGGGCACATCCTTTTTCCGTTTTCCCTGGGAAAGAAAACTCACCAGTCCAGGTTGCTGATGTCAGTTTGTAGGGCTCCCTTGGGTCTATCACGGCACCACAAGTTTCAGGTGGGGACAACTTCGGTGTGGGGTCCATCCTTCGATATAAGGATTTTTTGCAGTCAGGGCCAGGGTCCCCTGGGCACAACCTTTGGCCATTTTCCCTGGGAAAGAAAACTCAGCAGTCCAGGTTCCTGATATCAGTTTGTAGGGCTCCCTTGGGTCTATCAGGGCAGCACAAGTTTGAGGTGGGGACAACTTCGGTGTGGGGTCCATCCTTCGATATAAGGATTTTTTGCAGTCAGGGCCAGGGTCCCCTGGGCACATCCTTTGGCCATTTTCCCTGGGAAAGAAAACTCACCAGTCCAGGTTCCTGATGTCAGTTTGTAGGGCTCCCTTGGGTCTATCTGGGCAGCACAAGTTTGAGGTGGGGACAACTTCGGTGTGGGGTCCATCCTTCGATATAGGGATTCTTTACAGTCCGGCCCCAGCCAGTGGCCAGGGGCCCCTGGGCACATCCTTTGGCCATTTTCCCTGGGAAAGAAAACTCACCAGTCCAGGTTGCTGATGCCAGTTTGTAGGGCTCCCTTGGGTCTATCTAGGTAGCACAACTTTCAGGAGCGGACAACTTCGGTCTGGGTTCCATCGTTTGATATAAGGATTTTTAGCAGTCAGGTGCAGCTTAGTGCCAGGGTCCCCAGGGCACAACCTTTGGCTATTTTCCCTGTGAAAGAAAACTCACCAGTCCAGGTTCCGGATGTCACTTTGTAGGGCTCCCTTGGGTCTATCAGGGCAGCACAAATTTGAGATGGGGACAACTTCAGTCTGGGGTCCAACCTTCGATATAAGGATTTTTAGCAGTCAGATCCCAGCCCAGTGCAAGGGTCCCCAGGGCACATCCTTTGGCCATTTTCCCTGGAAAAGAAAACTCACCAGTCCAGGTTGCTGATGTCAGTTTGTAGGGCTCCCTTGGGTCTATCTGGGCAGCAGAAATTTGAGGAGCAAACAATTTTGGTCTGTTATCCATCCTTCGATATAGGGATTCTTTGCAGTCAGGTGTCAGCCGAGTGCCAGGGGCCTCAGGGAACATCCTTTGGCCATTTTCCCTGGGAAAGAAAATTCACCAGTCCAGGTTGCTGATGTCAGTTTGTAGGGCTCCCTTAGGTCTATCAGGGCAGCACAACTTTGTGGAGGGGACAACTTCGGTCTGGGGTCCATCCTTCGATATAGGGATTCTTTACAGTCAGGACCCAGCCCAGGTCCAGGGGCCCCTGGGCACATCCTTTGGCCATTTTCCTACGAAAGAAAATTCACCAGTCCAGGTTCCTGATGTTAGTTTTTAGGGCTCCCTTGGGTCTATCAGGGCAGCACAAGTATGAGATGGGGACAACTTCGGTCTGGGGTCCATCCTTCGATATAAGGATTTCTTGCAGTCATGTTCCAGCCCTGGGCCAGGGGCCCCTGGGCACAACCTTTGGCCATTTTCCCTGGGAAAGAAAACTCACCAGTCCAGGTTCCTGATGTCAGTTTGTAGGGCTCCCTTGGGTCTATCAGGGCAGCACAAATTTGAGGTGGGGACAACTTCGGTGTGGGGTCCATCTTTCGATATAAGGATTTTTTGCATTCAGGTCCCAGCCCAGTGCCAGGGTCCCGAGGGCACATCCTTTGGCCATTTTCCCTGGAAAAGAAAACTCACCAGTCCAGGTTGCTGATGTCAGTTTGTAGAGCTCCCTTGGGTCTATCTGGGCAGCAGAAATTTGAGGAGCAAACAATCTTGGTCTGCGATCCATCCTTCGATATTGGGATTATTTGCAGTCAGGTGTCAGCCGAGTGCCAGGGGCCCCAGGGAACATCCTTTGGCCATTTACCCTGGGAAAGAAAATTCACCAGTCCAGGTTGCTGATGTCAGTTTGTAGGGCTCTCTTGGGTCTATCAGGGCAGCACAAGTATGAGATGGGGACAACTTCAGTCTGGTGTCCATCCTTCGATATAAGGATTCTTTGAAGTCAAGGCCCAGCCGAGAGCCATGGGCCCCCAGGCACATTCTTTGGCCATTTTCCCTGGGAAAGAACACTCACCAGTCCAGGTTGCTGATGTCAGTTTGTAGGGCTCCCTTGGGTCTATCAGGGCACCACAAGTTTGAGGTGGGGACAACTTCGGTGTGGGGTGCATCCTTCGATATAAGGATTTTTTGCAGTGAGGACCGTGCCCAGGGCCAGGGGCCCCTGGGCACATCCTTTTTCCATTTTCCCTGGGAAAGAAAACTCAGCAGTCCAGGTTCCTGATGTCAGTTTGTAGGGCTCCCTTGGGTCTATCAGGGCAGCACAAGTTTGAGGTGGGGACAACTTCGGTGTGGGGTCCCTCCTTCGATATAAGGATTCTTTGCAGTGAGGACCCTGCCCAGGGCCAGGGGCCCCTGGGCACATCCTTTTTCCATTTTCCCTGGGAAAGAAAACTCACCAGTCCAGGTTGCTGATGTCAGTTTGTAGGGCTCCCTTGGGTCTATCAGGGCACCACAAGTTTGAGGTGGGGACAACTTCGGTGTGGGGTCCATCCTTCGATATAAGGATTTTTTGCAGTCAAGGCCAGGGTCCCCTGGGCACATCCTTTGGCCATTTTCCCTGGGAAAGAAAACTCACCAGTCCAGGTTCCTGATGTCAGTTTGTAGGGCTCCCTTGGGTCTATCTGGGCAGCACAAGTTTGAGGTGGGGACAACTTCGGTGTGGGGTCCATCCTTCGATATAGGGATTCTTTACAGTCCGGCCCCAGCCAGTGGCCAGGGTCCCCTGGGCACATCCTTTGGCCATTTTCCCTGGGAAAGAAAACTCACCAGTCCAGGTTGCTGATTCCAGTTTGTAGGGCTCCCTTGGGTCTATCTGGGTAGCACAACTTTCAGGAGCGGACAACTTCGGTCTGGGTTCCATCGTTTGATATAAGGATTTTTAGCAGTCAGGTCGCAGCTCAGTGCCAGGGTCCCCAGGGCACAACCTTTGGCTATTTTCCCTGTGAAAGAAAACTCACCAGTCCAGGTTCCGGATGTCACTTTGTAGGGCTCCCTTGGGTCTTTCAGGGCAGCACAAGTTTGAGATGGGGACAACTTCAGTCTGGGGTCCATCCTTCGATATAAGGATTTTTAGCAGTCAGATCCCAGCCCAGTGCAAGGGTCCCCAGGGAACATCCTTTGGCCATTTTCCCTGGAAAAGAAAACTCACCAGTCCAGGTTCCTGATGTCAGTTTGTAGGGCTCCCTTGGGTCTATCTGGGCAGCAGAAATTTGAGGAGCAAACAATTTTGGTCTGTTATCCATCCTTCGATATAGGGATTCTTTGCAGTCAGGTGTCAGCCGAGTGCCAGGGGCCTCAGGGAACATCCTTTGGCCATTTTCCCTGGGAAAGAAAATTCACCAGTCCAGGTTGCTGATGTCAGTTTGTAGGGCTCCCTTAGGTCTATCAGGGCAGCACAACTTTGTGGAGGGGACAACTTCGGTCTGGGGTCCATCCTTCGATATAGGGATTCTTTACAGTCAGGACCCAGCCCAGGTCCAGGGGCCCCTGGGCACATCCTTTGGCCATTTTTCCTACGAAAGAAAATTCACCAGTCCAGGTTCCTGATGTTAGTTTTTAGGGCTCCCTTGGGTCTATCAGGGCAGCACAAGTATGAGATGGGGACAACTTCGGTCTGGGGTCCATCCTTCGATATAAGGATTTCTTGCAGTCATGTTCCAGCCCAGGGCCAGGGGCCCCTGGGCACAACCTTTGGCCATTTTCCCTGGGAAAGAAAACTCACCAGTCCAGGTTCCTGATGTCAGTTTGTAGGGCTCCCTTGGGTCTATCAGGGCAGCACAAATTTGAGGTGGGGACAACTTCGGTGTGGGGTCCATCTTTCGATATAAGGATTTTTTGCATTCAGGTCCCAGCCCAGTGCCAGGGTCCCGAGGGCACATCCTTTGGCCATTTTCCCTGGAAAAGAAAACTCACCAGTCCAGGTTGCTGATGTCAGTTTGTAGAGCTCCCTTGGGTCTATCTGGGCAGCAGAAATTTGAGGAGCAAACAATCTTGGTCTGCGATCCATCCTTCGATATTGGGATTATTTGCAGTCAGGTGTCAGCCGAGTGCCAGGGGCCCCAGGGAACATCCTTTGGCCATTTACCCTGGGAAAGAAAATTCACCAGTCCAGGTTGCTGATGTCAGTTTGTAGGGCTCTCTTGGGTCTATCAGGGCAGCACAAGTATGAGATGGGGACAACTTCAGTCTGGTGTCCACCCTTCGATATAAGGATTCTTTGAAGTCAAGGCCCAGCCGAGAGCCATGGGCCCCCAGGCACATTCTTTGGCCATTTTCCCTGGGAAAGAACACTCACCAGTCCAGGTTCCTGATGTCAGTTTGTAGGGCTCCCTTGGGTCTATCAGGGCACCACAAGTTTGAGGTGGGGACAACTTCGGTGTGGGGTGCATCCTTCGATATAAGGATTTTTTGCAGTGAGGACCGTGCCCAGGGCCAGGGGCCCCTGGGCACATCCTTTTTCCATTTTCCCTGGGAAAGAAAACTCAGCAGTCCAGGTTCCTGATGTCAGTTTGTAGGGCTCCCTTGGGTCTATCAGGGCAGCACAAGTTTGAGGTGGGGACAACTTCGGTGTGGGGTCCATCCTTCGATATAAGGATTCTTTGCAGTGAGGACCCTGCCCAGGGCGAGGGGCCCCTGGGCACATCCTTTTTCCATTTTCCCTGGGAAAGAAAACTCAGCAGTCCAGGTTCCTGATGTCAGTTTGTAGGGCTCCCTTGGGTCTATCAGGGCACCACAAGTTTGAGGTTGGGACAACTTCGGTGTGGGGTGCATCCTTCGATATAAGGATTTTTTTCAGTGAGGACCCTGCCCAGGGCCAGGGGCCCCTGGGCACAACCTTTTTCTATTTTCCCTGGGAAAGAAAACTCACCAGTCCAGGTTCCTGATGTCAGTTTGTAGGGCTCCCTTGGGTCTATCAGGGCAGCACAATTTTGAGGTGGGGACAACTTCGGTGTGGGGTGCATCCTTCGATATAAGGATTTTTTGCAGTGAGGACCCTGCCCAGGGCCAGGGGCCCCTGGGCACATCCTTTTTCCGTTTTCCCTGGGAAAGAAAACTCACCAGTCCAGGTTGCTGATGTCAGTTTGTAGGGCTCCCTTGGGTCTATCAGGGCACCACAAGTTTCAGGTGGGGACAACTTCGGTGTGGGGTCCATCCTTCGATATAAGGATTTTTTGCAGTCAGGGCCAGGGTCCCCTGGGCACAACCTTTGGCCATTTTCCCTGGGAAAGAAAACTCAGCAGTCCAGGTTCCTGATATCAGTTTGTAGGGCTCCCTTGGGTCTATCAGGGCAGCACAAGTTTGAGGTGGGGACAACTTCGGTGTGGGGTCCATCCTTCGATATAAGGATTTTTTGCAGTCAGGGCCAGGGTCCCCTGGGCACATCCTTTGGCCATTTTCCCTGGGAAAGAAAACTCACCAGTCCAGGTTCCTGATGTCAGTTTGTAGGGCTCCCTTGGGTCTATCTGGGCAGCACAAGTTTGAGGTGGGGACAACTTCGGTGTGGGGTCCATCCTTCGATATAGGGATTCTTTACAGTCCGGCCCCAGCCAGTGCCAAGGGGCCCCTGGGCACATCCTTTGGCCATTTTCCCTGGGAAAGAAAACTCACCAGTCCAGGTTGCTGATGCCAGTTTGTAGGGCTCCCTTGGGTCTATCTGGGTAGCACAACTTTCAGGAGCGGACAACTTCGGTCTGGGTTCCATCGTTTGATATAAGGATTTTTAGCAGTCAGGTGCAGCTCAGTGCCAGGGTCCCCAGGGCACAACCTTTGGCTATTTTCCCTGTGAAAGAAAACTCACCAGTCCAGGTTCCGGATGTCACTTTGTAGGGCTCCCTTGGGTCTATCAGGGCAGCACAAATTTGAGATGGGGACAACTTCAGTCTGGGGTCCAACCTTCGATATAAGGATTTTTAGCAGTCAGATCCCAGCCCAGTGCAAGGGTCCCCAGGGCACATCCTTTGGCCATTTTCCCTGGAAAAGAAAACTCACCAGTCCAGGTTGCTGATGTCAGTTTGTAGGGCTCCCTTGGGTCTATCTGGGCAGCAGAAATTTGAGGAGCAAACAATTTTGGTCTGTTATCCATCCTTCGATATAGGGATTCTTTGCAGTCAGGTGTCAGCCGAGTGCCAGGGGCCTCAGGGAACATCCTTTGGCCATTTTCCCTGGGAAAGAAAATTCACCAGTCCAGGTTGCTGATGTCAGTTTGTAGGGCTCCCTTAGGTCTATCAGGGCAGCACAACTTTGTGGAGGGGACAACTTCGGTCTGGGGTCCATCCTTCGATATAGGGATTCTTTACAGTCAGGACCCAGCCCAGGTCCAGGGGCCCCTGGGCACATCCTTTGGCCATTTTCCTACGAAAGAAAATTCACCAGTCCAGGTTCCTGATGTTAGTTTTTAGGGCTCCCTTGGGTCTATCAGGGCAGCACAAGTATGAGATGGGGACAACTTCGGTCTGGGGTCCATCCTTCGATATAAGGATTTCTTGCAGTCATGTTCCAGCCCAGGGCCAGGGGCCCCTGGGCACAACCTTTGGCCATTTTCCCTGGGAAAGAAAACTCACCAGTCCAGGTTCCTGATGTCAGTTTGTAGGGCTCCCTTGGGTCTATCAGGGCAGCACAAATTTGAGGTGGGGACAACTTCGGTGTGGGGTCCATCTTTCGATATAAGGATTTTTTGCATTCAGGTCCCAGCCCAGTGCCAGGGTCCCGAGGGCACATCCTTTGGCCATTTTCCCTGGAAAAGAAAACTCACCAGTCCAGGTTGCTGATGTCAGTTTGTAGAGCTCCCTTGGGTCTATCTGGGCAGCAGAAATTTGAGGAGCAAACAATCTTGGTCTGCGATCCATCCTTCGATATTGGGATTATTTGCAGTCAGGTGTCAGCCGAGTGCCAGGGGCCCCAGGGAACATCCTTTGGCCATTTACCCTGGGAAAGAAAATTCACCAGTCCAGGTTGCTGATGTCAGTTTGTAGGGCTCTCTTGGGTCTATCAGGGCAGCACAAGTATGAGATGGGGACAACTTCAGTCTGGTGTCCATCCTTCGATATAAGGATTCTTTGAAGTCAAGGCCCAGCCGAGAGCCATGGGCCCCCAGGCACATTCTTTGGCCATTTTCCCTGGGAAAGAACACTCACCAGTCCAGGTTGCTGATGTCAGTTTGTAGGGCTCCCTTGGGTCTATCAGGGCACCACAAGTTTGAGGTGGGGACAACTTCGGTGTGGGGTGCATCCTTCGATATAAGGATTTTTTGCAGTGAGGACCGTGCCCAGGGCCAGGGGCCCCTGGGCACATCCTTTTTCCATTTTCCCTGGGAAAGAAAACTCAGCAGTCCAGGTTCCTGATGTCAGTTTGTAGGGCTCCCTTGGGTCTATCAGGGCAGCACAAGTTTGAGGTGGGGACAACTTCGGTGTGGGGTCCCTCCTTCGATATAAGGATTCTTTGCAGTGAGGACCCTGCCCAGGGCCAGGGGCCCCTGGGCACATCCTTTTTCCATTTTCCCTGGGAAAGAAAACTCACCAGTCCAGGTTGCTGATGTCAGTTTGTAGGGCTCCCTTGGGTCTATCAGGGCACCACAAGTTTGAGGTGGGGACAACTTCGGTGTGGGGTCCATCCTTCGATATAAGGATTTTTTGCAGTCAAGGCCAGGGTCCCCTGGGCACATCCTTTGGCCATTTTCCCTGGGAAAGAAAACTCACCAGTCCAGGTTCCTGATGTCAGTTTGTAGGGCTCCCTTGGGTCTATCTGGGCAGCACAAGTTTGAGGTGGGGACAACTTCGGTGTGGGGTCCATCCTTCGATATAGGGATTCTTTACAGTCCGGCCCCAGCCAGTGGCCAGGGTCCCCTGGGCACATCCTTTGGCCATTTTCCCTGGGAAAGAAAACTCACCAGTCCAGGTTGCTGATTCCAGTTTGTAGGGCTCCCTTGGGTCTATCTGGGTAGCACAACTTTCAGGAGCGGACAACTTCGGTCTGGGTTCCATCGTTTGATATAAGGATTTTTAGCAGTCAGGTCGCAGCTCAGTGCCAGGGTCCCCAGGGCACAACCTTTGGCTATTTTCCCTGTGAAAGAAAACTCACCAGTCCAGGTTCCGGATGTCACTTTGTAGGGCTCCCTTGGGTCTTTCAGGGCAGCACAAGTTTGAGATGGGGACAACTTCAGTCTGGGGTCCATCCTTCGATATAAGGATTTTTAGCAGTCAGATCCCAGCCCAGTGCAAGGGTCCCCAGGGAACATCCTTTGGCCATTTTCCCTGGAAAAGAAAACTCACCAGTCCAGGTTCCTGATGTCAGTTTGTAGGGCTCCCTTGGGTCTATCTGGGCAGCAGAAATTTGAGGAGCAAACAATTTTGGTCTGTTATCCATCCTTCGATATAGGGATTCTTTGCAGTCAGGTGTCAGCCGAGTGCCAGGGGCCTCAGGGAACATCCTTTGGCCATTTTCCCTGGGAAAGAAAATTCACCAGTCCAGGTTGCTGATGTCAGTTTGTAGGGCTCCCTTAGGTCTATCAGGGCAGCACAACTTTGTGGAGGGGACAACTTCGGTCTGGGGTCCATCCTTCGATATAGGGATTCTTTACAGTCAGGACCCAGCCCAGGTCCAGGGGCCCCTGGGCACATCCTTTGGCCATTTTTCCTACGAAAGAAAATTCACCAGTCCAGGTTCCTGATGTTAGTTTTTAGGGCTCCCTTGGGTCTATCAGGGCAGCACAAGTATGAGATGGGGACAACTTCGGTCTGGGGTCCATCCTTCGATATAAGGATTTCTTGCAGTCATGTTCCAGCCCAGGGCCAGGGGCCCCTGGGCACAACCTTTGGCCATTTTCCCTGGGAAAGAAAACTCACCAGTCCAGGTTCCTGATGTCAGTTTGTAGGGCTCCCTTGGGTCTATCAGGGCAGCACAAATTTGAGGTGGGGACAACTTCGGTGTGGGGTCCATCTTTCGATATAAGGATTTTTTGCATTCAGGTCCCAGCCCAGTGCCAGGGTCCCGAGGGCACATCCTTTGGCCATTTTCCCTGGAAAAGAAAACTCACCAGTCCAGGTTGCTGATGTCAGTTTGTAGAGCTCCCTTGGGTCTATCTGGGCAGCAGAAATTTGAGGAGCAAACAATCTTGGTCTGCGATCCATCCTTCGATATTGGGATTATTTGCAGTCAGGTGTCAGCCGAGTGCCAGGGGCCCCAGGGAACATCCTTTGGCCATTTACCCTGGGAAAGAAAATTCACCAGTCCAGGTTGCTGATGTCAGTTTGTAGGGCTCTCTTGGGTCTATCAGGGCAGCACAAGTATGAGATGGGGACAACTTCAGTCTGGTGTCCACCCTTCGATATAAGGATTCTTTGAAGTCAAGGCCCAGCCGAGAGCCATGGGCCCCCAGGCACATTCTTTGGCCATTTTCCCTGGGAAAGAACACTCACCAGTCCAGGTTCCTGATGTCAGTTTGTAGGGCTCCCTTGGGTCTATCAGGGCACCACAAGTTTGAGGTGGGGACAACTTCGGTGTGGGGTGCATCCTTCGATATAAGGATTTTTTGCAGTGAGGACCGTGCCCAGGGCCAGGGGCCCCTGGGCACATCCTTTTTCCATTTTCCCTGGGAAAGAAAACTCAGCAGTCCAGGTTCCTGATGTCAGTTTGTAGGGCTCCCTTGGGTCTATCAGGGCAGCACAAGTTTGAGGTGGGGACAACTTCGGTGTGGGGTCCATCCTTCGATATAAGGATTCTTTGCAGTGAGGACCCTGCCCAGGGCGAGGGGCCCCTGGGCACATCCTTTTTCCATTTTCCCTGGGAAAGAAAACTCAGCAGTCCAGGTTCCTGATGTCAGTTTGTAGGGCTCCCTTGGGTCTATCAGGGCACCACAAGTTTGAGGTTGGGACAACTTCGGTGTGGGGTGCATCCTTCGATATAAGGATTTTTTTCAGTGAGGACCCTGCCCAGGGCCAGGGGCCCCTGGGCACAACCTTTTTCTATTTTCCCTGGGAAAGAAAACTCACCAGTCCAGGTTCCTGATGTCAGTTTGTAGGGCTCCCTTGGGTCTATCAGGGCAGCACAATTTTGAGGTGGGGACAACTTCGGTGTGGGGTGCATCCTTCGATATAAGGATTTTTTGCAGTGAGGACCCTGCCCAGGGCCAGGGGCCCCTGGGCACATCCTTTTTCCGTTTTCCCTGGGAAAGAAAACTCACCAGTCCAGGTTGCTGATGTCAGTTTGTAGGGCTCCCTTGGGTCTATCAGGGCACCACAAGTTTCAGGTGGGGACAACTTCGGTGTGGGGTCCATCCTTCGATATAAGGATTTTTTGCAGTCAGGGCCAGGGTCCCCTGGGCACAACCTTTGGCCATTTTCCCTGGGAAAGAAAACTCAGCAGTCCAGGTTCCTGATATCAGTTTGTAGGGCTCCCTTGGGTCTATCAGGGCAGCACAAGTTTGAGGTGGGGACAACTTCGGTGTGGGGTCCATCCTTCGATATAAGGATTTTTTGCAGTCAGGGCCAGGGTCCCCTGGGCACATCCTTTGGCCATTTTCCCTGGGAAAGAAAACTCACCAGTCCAGGTTCCTGATGTCAGTTTGTAGGGCTCCCTTGGGTCTATCTGGGCAGCACAAGTTTGAGGTGGGGACAACTTCGGTGTGGGGTCCATCCTTCGATATAGGGATTCTTTACAGTCCGGCCCCAGCCAGTGCCAAGGGGCCCCTGGGCACATCCTTTGGCCATTTTCCCTGGGAAAGAAAACTCACCAGTCCAGGTTGCTGATGCCAGTTTGTAGGGCTCCCTTGGGTCTATCTGGGTAGCACAACTTTCAGGAGCGGACAACTTCGGTCTGGGTTCCATCGTTTGATATAAGGATTTTTAGCAGTCAGGTGCAGCTCAGTGCCAGGGTCCCCAGGGCACAACCTTTGGCTATTTTCCCTGTGAAAGAAAACTCACCAGTCCAGGTTCCGGATGTCACTTTGTAGGGCTCCCTTGGGTCTATCAGGGCAGCACAAATTTGAGATGGGGACAACTTCAGTCTGGGGTCCAACCTTCGATATAAGGATTTTTAGCAGTCAGATCCCAGCCCAGTGCAAGGGTCCCCAGGGCACATCCTTTGGCCATTTTCCCTGGAAAAGAAAACTCACCAGTCCAGGTTCCTGATGTCAGTTTGTAGGGCTCCCTTGGGTCTATCTGGGCAGCAGAAATTTGAGGAGCAAACAATTTTGGTCTGTTATCCATCCTTCGATATAGGGATTCTTTGCAGTCAGGTGTCAGCCGAGTGCCAGGGGCCTCAGGGAACATCCTTTGGCCATTTTCCCTGGGAAAGAAAATTCACCAGTCCAGGTTGCTGATGTCAGTTTGTAGGGCTCCCTTAGGTCTATCAGGGCAGCACAACTTTGTGGAGGGGACAACTTCGGTCTGGGGTCCATCCTTCGATATAGGGATTCTTTACAGTCAGGACCCAGCCCAGGTCCAGGGGCCCCTGGGCACATCCTTTGGCCATTTTTCCTACGAAAGAAAATTCACCAGTCCAGGTTCCTGATGTTAGTTTTTAGGGCTCCCTTGGGTCTATCAGGGCAGCACAAGTATGAGATGGGGACAACTTCGGTCTGGGGTCCATCCTTCGATATAAGGATTTCTTGCAGTCATGTTCCAGCCCAGGGCCAGGGGCCCCTGGGCACAACCTTTGGCCATTTTCCCTGGGAAAGAAAACTCACCAGTCCAGGTTCCTGATGTCAGTTTGTAGGGCTCCCTTGGGTCTATCAGGGCAGCACAAATTTGAGGTGGGGACAACTTCGGTGTGGGGTCCATCTTTCGATATAAGGATTTTTTGCATTCAGGTCCCAGCCCAGTGCCAGGGTCCCGAGGGCACATCCTTTGGCCATTTTCCCTGGAAAAGAAAACTCACCAGTCCAGGTTGCTGATGTCAGTTTGTAGAGCTCCCTTGGGTCTATCTGGGCAGCAGAAATTTGAGGAGCAAACAATCTTGGTCTGCGATCCATCCTTCGATATTGGGATTATTTGCAGTCAGGTGTCAGCCGAGTGCCAGGGGCCCCAGGGAACATCCTTTGGCCATTTACCCTGGGAAAGAAAATTCACCAGTCCAGGTTGCTGATGTCAGTTTGTAGGGCTCTCTTGGGTCTATCAGGGCAGCACAAGTATGAGATGGGGACAACTTCAGTCTGGTGTCCACCCTTCGATATAAGGATTCTTTGAAGTCAAGGCCCAGCCGAGAGCCATGGGCCCCCAGGCACATTCTTTGGCCATTTTCCCTGGGAAAGAACACTCACCAGTCCAGGTTCCTGATGTCAGTTTGTAGGGCTCCCTTGGGTCTATCAGGGCACCACAAGTTTGAGGTGGGGACAACTTCGGTGTGGGGTGCATCCTTCGATATAAGGATTTTTTGCAGTGAGGACCGTGCCCAGGGCCAGGGGCCCCTGGGCACATCCTTTTTCCATTTTCCCTGGGAAAGAAAACTCAGCAGTCCAGGTTCCTGATGTCAGTTTGTAGGGCTCCCTTGGGTCTATCAGGGCAGCACAAGTTTGAGGTGGGGACAACTTCGGTGTGGGGTCCATCCTTCGATATAAGGATTCTTTGCAGTGAGGACCCTGCCCAGGGCGAGGGGCCCCTGGGCACATCCTTTTTCCATTTTCCCTGGGAAAGAAAACTCAGCAGTCCAGGTTCCTGATGTCAGTTTGTAGGGCTCCCTTGGGTCTATCAGGGCACCACAAGTTTGAGGTTGGGACAACTTCGGTGTGGGGTGCATCCTTCGATATAAGGATTTTTTTCAGTGAGGACCCTGCCCAGGGCCAGGGGCCCCTGGGCACAACCTTTTTCCATTTTCCCTGGGAAAGAAAACTCACCAGTCCAGGTTCCTGATGTCAGTTTGTAGGGCTCCCTTGGGTCTATCAGGGCAGCACAATTTTGAGGTGGGGACAACTTCGGCGTGGGGTGCATCCTTCGATATAAGGATTTTTTGCAGTGAGGACCCTGCCCAGGGCCAGGGGCCCCTGGGCACATCCTTTTTCCGTTTTCCCTGGGAAAGAAAACTCACCAGTCCAGGTTGCTGATGTCACTTTGTAGGGCTCCCTTGGGTCTATCAGGGCACCACAAGTTTCAGGTGGGGACAACTTCGGTGTGGGGTCCATCCTTCGATATAAGGATTTTTTGCAGTCAGGGCCAGGGTCCCCTGGGCACAACCTTTGGCCATTTTCCCTGGGAAAGAAAACTCAGCAGTCCAGGTTCCTGATATCAGTTTGTAGGGCTCCCTTGGGTCTATCAGGGCAGCACAAGTTTGAGGTGGGGACAACTTCGGTGTGGGGTCCATCCTTCGATATAAGGATTTTTTGCAGTCAGGGCCAGGGTCCCCTGGGCACATCCTTTGGCCATTTTCCCTGGGAAAGAAAACTCACCAGTCCAGGTTCCTGATGTCAGTTTGTAGGGCTCCCTTGGGTCTATCTGGGCAGCACAAGTTTGAGGTGGGGACAACTTCGGTGTGGGGTCCATCCTTCGATATAGGGATTCTTTACAGTCCGGCCCCAGCCAGTGGCCAGGGGCCCCTGGGCACATCCTTTGGCCATTTTCCCTGGGAAAGAAAACTCACCAGTCCAGGTTGCTGATGCCAGTTTGTAGGGCTCCCTTGGGTCTATCTGGGTAGCACAACTTTCAGGAGCGGACAACTTCGGTCTGGGTTCCATCGTTTGATATAAGGATTTTTAGCAGTCAGGTGCAGCTCAGTGCCAGGGTCCCCAGGGCACAACCTTTGGCTATTTTCCCTGTGAAAGAAAACTCACCAGTCCAGGTTCCGGATGTCACTTTGTAGGGCTCCCTTGGGTCTATCAGGGCAGCACAAATTTGAGATGGGGACAACTTCAGTCTGGGGTCCAACCTTCGATATAAGGATTTTTAGCAGTCAGATCCCAGCCCAGTGCAAGGGTCCCCAGGGCACATCCTTTGGCCATTTTCCCTGGAAAAGAAAACTCACCAGTCCAGGTTGCTGATGTCAGTTTGTAGGGCTCCCTTGGGTCTATCTGGGCAGCAGAAATTTGAGGAGCAAACAATTTTGGTCTGTTATCCATCCTTCGATATAGGGATTCTTTGCAGTCAGGTGTCAGCCGAGTGCCAGGGGCCTCAGGGAACATCCTTTGGCCATTTTCCCTGGGAAAGAAAATTCACCAGTCCAGGTTCCTGATGTTAGTTTTTAGGGCTCCCTTGGGTCTATCAGGGCAGCACAAGTATGAGATGGGGACAACTTCGGTCTGGGGTCCATCCTTCGATATAAGGATTTCTTGCAGTCATGTTCCAGCCCAGGGCCAGGGGCCCCTGGGCACAACCTTTGGCCATTTTCCCTGGGAAAGAAAACTCACCAGTCCAGGTTCCTGATGTCAGTTTGTAGGGCTCCCTTGGGTCTATCAGGGCAGCACAAATTTGAGGTGGGGACAACTTCGGTGTGGGGTCCATCTTTCGATATAAGGATTTTTTGCATTCAGGTCCCAGCCCAGTGCCAGGGTCCCGAGGGCACATCCTTTGGCCATTTTCCCTGGAAAAGAAAACTCACCAGTCCAGGTTGCTGATGTCAGTTTGTAGAGCTCCCTTGGGTCTATCTGGGCAGCAGAAATTTGAGGAGCAAACAATCTTGGTCTGCGATCCATCCTTCGATATTGGGATTATTTGCAGTCAGGTGTCAGCCGAGTGCCAGGGGCCCCAGGGAACATCCTTTGGCCATTTACCCTGGGAAAGAAAATTCACCAGTCCAGGTTGCTGATGTCAGTTTGTAGGGCTCCCTTGGGTCTATCAGGGCAGCACAAGTATGAGATGGGGACAACTTCAGTCTGGTGTCCATCCTTCGATATAAGGATTCTTTGAAGTCAAGGCCCAGCCGAGAGCCATGGGCCCCCAGGCACATTCTTTGGCCATTTTCCCTGGGAAAGAACACTCACCAGTCCAGGTTGCTGATGTCAGTTTGTAGGGCTCCCTTGGGTCTATCAGGGCACCACAAGTTTGAGGTGGGGACAACTTCGGTGTGGGGTGCATCCTTCGATATAAGGATTTTTTGCAGTGAGGACCGTGCCCAGGGCCAGGGGCCCCTGGGCACATCCTTTTTCCATTTTCCCTGGGAAAGAAAACTCAGCAGTCCAGGTTCCTGATGTCAGTTTGTAGGGCTCCCTTGGGTCTATCAGGGCAGCACAAGTTTGAGGTGGGGACAACTTCGGTGTGGGGTCCCTCCTTCGATATAAGGATTCTTTGCAGTGAGGACCCTGCCCAGGGCCAGGGGCCCCTGGGCACATCCTTTTTCCATTTTCCCTGGGAAAGAAAACTCACCAGTCCAGGTTGCTGATGTCAGTTTGTAGGGCTCCCTTGGGTCTATCAGGGCACCACAAGTTTGAGGTGGGGACAACTTCGGTGTGGGGTCCATCCTTCGATATAAGGATTTTTTGCAGTCAAGGCCAGGGTCCCCTGGGCACATCCTTTGGCCATTTTCCCTGGGAAAGAAAACTCAGCAGTCCAGGTTCCTGATGTCAGTTTGTAGGGCTCCCTTGGGTCTATAAGGGCAGCACAAGTTTGAGGTGGGGACAACTTCGGTGTGGGGTCCATCGTTCGATATAAGGATTATTTGAAGTCAGGGCCAGGGGCCCCCGGGCACATCCTTTGGCCATTTTCCCCGGGAAAGAAAACTCACCAGTCCAGGTTCCTGATGTCAGTTTGTAGGGCTCCCTTGGGTCTATCTGGGCAGCACAAGTTTGAGGTGGGGACAACTTCGGTGTGGGGTCCATCCTTCGATATAAGGATTTTTAGCAGTCAGGTCCCTGCCCAGTGCCAGGGTCCCCAGGGCATATCCTTTGGCCATTTTCCCTGGAAAAGAAAACTCACCAGTCCAGGTTCCTGATGTCAGTTTGTAGGGCTCCCTTGGGTCTATCTGGGCAGCACAAATTTGAGGAGCGGACAATTTTGGTCTGTTATCCATCCTTCGATATAAGGATTCTTTTCAGTCAGGTCCCACCCGAGTGCCAGGGGCCCCAGGGAACATCCTTTGGCCATTTTCCCTGGGAAAGAAAACTCACAAGTCCAGGTTCCTGATGTCAGTTTGTAGGGCTCCCTTGGGTCTATCAGGGCACCACAAGTTTGAGGTGGGGACAACTTCGGTGTGGGGTCCATCCTTCGATATAAGTATTCTTCGAAGTCAAGGCCCAGACGAGAGCCATGGGCCCCTGGGCACATTCTGTGGCCATTTTCCCTGGGAAAGAAAATTCACCAGTCCAGGTTGCTGATGTCAGTTTGTAGGGCTCCCTTGGGTCTATCAGGGCAGCACAAGTTTGAGGTGGGGACAACTTCGGTGTGGGGTCCATCCTTCGATATAAGGATTCTTTGCAGTGAGGACCCTGCCCAGGGCGAGGGGCCCCTGGGCACATCCTTTTTCCATTTTCCCTGGGAAAGAAAACTCAGCAGTCCAGGTTCCTGATGTCAGTTTGTAGGGCTCCCTTGGGTCTATCAGGGCACCACAAGTTTGAGGTGGGGACAACTTCGGTGTGGGGTGCATCCTTCGATATAAGGATTTTTTTCAGTGAGGACCCTGCCCAGGGCCAGGGGCCCCTGGGCACAACCTTTTTCCATTTTCCCTGGGAAAGAAAACTCACCAGTCCAGGTTCCTGATGTCAGTTTGTAGGGCTCCCTTGGGTCTATCAGGACAGCACAATTTTGAGGTGGGGACAACTTCGGTGTGGGGTCCATCCTTCGATATAAGGATTTTTTTCAGTGAGGACCCTGCCCAGGGCCAGGGGCCCCTGGGCACATCCTTTTTCCGTTTTCCCTGGGAAAGAAAGCTCAGCAGTCCATGTTGATGATGTCAGTTTGTAGGGCTCCCTTGGGTCTATCAGGGCAGCACAAGTTTGAGGTGGGGACAACTTCGGTGTGGGGTCCCTCCTTCGATATAAGGATTTTTTGCAGTCAGGGCCAGGGGCCCCCAGGCACATCCTTTGGCCATTTTCCCTGGGAAAGAAAACTCACCAGTCCAGGTTCCTGATGTCAGTTTGTAGGGCTCCCTTGGGTCTATAAGGGCAGCACAATTTTGAGGTGGGGACAACTTCGGTGTGGGGTGCATCCTTCGATATAAGGATTTTTTGCAGTGAGGACCATGCCCAGGGCCAGGGGCCCCCGGGCACATCCTTTGGCCATTTTCCCTGGGAAAGAAAACTCAGCAGTCCAGGTTGCTGATGTCAGTTTGTAGGGCTCCCTTGGGTCTATCAGGGCAGCACATATTTTATTTCGGGACAACTTCGGTCTGGGGTCCATCCTTCAATATAAGGAGTCTTTGAAATCAGGGCCCAGCCCAGGGCCAGGGGCCCCTGGGCACATCCTTTGGCCATTTTCCCTGGGAAAGAAAACTCACCAGTCCAGGTTCCTCATGTCAGTTTGTAGGGCTCCCTTGGGTCTATCAGGGTAGCACAAGATTGAGGAGGGGACAATTTTGGTCTGTGATCCATCCTTCAATATTGGGATTCTTTACAGTCAGGACCCACCCCAGGGCCAGGGGCCCCTGGGCACATCCTTTGGCCATTTTCCCTGGGAAAGAAAACTCACCAGTCCAGGTTGGTGATATCAGTTTGTAGGGCTCCCTTGGGTCTATCTGGGCAGCACAATATGAGGAGGGGATAACTTCAGTTTGGGGTCCAAACGTCGATATAAATATTCTTTGTAGTCAGGTCCCAGATCTGTGCCCGGGGCCCCTGGGCACATCCTTTGGCCATTTTCCCTGGGAAAGAAAATTCACCAGTCCAGGTTCCTGATATCAGTTTGTAGGGCTCCCTTGGGTCTATCTGGGCAGCAGAAATTTGAGGAGAGGACAAATTTTGTCTGCGATCCATCCTTCGATGTAAGGATATTTTGCAGTCAGGCCCCAGCCCAGGGGCCACGGGCTTAGGGCACATCCTTTGGCCATTTTCCCTGGGAAACAAAACTCAGCAGTCCAGGTTCCTGATGTCAGTTTGTATGAATCACTTGGGCCTCTCTGGGCAGCAGAAATTTGAGGAGGGGACAACTTTAGTCTGCGATCCATCCTTCAATATAAGGATTATTTGGATTCAGGCCCCAGCCCAGGTCCAGGGGCCCCAGCGCACATCCTTTGGCCATTTTCCCTGGGACAGAAAACTCACCAGTCCAGGTTGCTGATGTCAGTTTGTAGGGCTCCCTTGGGTCTACCTGGGCACCACAACTTTGTGGAGGGGACAACTTCGGTCTGGGGTCCATCCTTCGATAGAAGGATTTTTTGCAGTCTGTGCCCAGCCCAGGGCCAGGGGCCCCTGGGCACATCCTTTGGCCATTTTCCCTGGGAAAGAAAACTCACCAGTCCAGGTTGCTGATGTCAGTTTGTAGGGCTCCCTTGGGTCTATCGGGGCAGTACAATTTTGAGGAGGGGACAACTTTGGTCTGCGATTCATCCTTCGATATAAGGATTATTTGAAGTCTGGTCCCAGCCGAGTGCCAGGAGCCCCAGGGCACATGCATTGGCCATTTTGCCTGGGAAAGAAAACTCACCAGTCCAGGTTCCTGATGTCAGTTTGTAGGGCTCCCTTGGGTCTACCTGGGCAGCACAACTTTGAGGAGGGGAGAACTTCTGTTTGGGGTCCAAACTTTGATATAAGGATTCTTTGCAGTCAGGTCCCAGCCCAGTGCCAGGGGCCCCCGGGCAAATCCTTTGGCAATTTTCCCTGTGAAAGAAAACTCAGCAGTCCAGGTTGCTGATGTCAATTTTTAGAGCTCCATTGGGTCTAAAAGGGCAGCAGAAATTTGAGGAGGGGACGACTTTGGTCTGTGATCCATCCTTCGATATATGGATTCTTTACAGTCAGGCCCCAGCCCAGAGCCAGGGGCCTCTTGGCCAATACTTGGCCATTTCCCCTGGGAAGGAAAAATCACCAGTCCAGGTTCCTGATATCATTTTGAAGTGCTCCCATAAAACTGGCTGGGCGGCACAAGTTTGAGCTTTCTCCCTGCGAGACACACTGGCAAAGCTTTTCACTATGATACAGTCTAGTGCAGAGGCACACTACGGCTCTCCGGAGCTGTCCGAAGCCAAGCGCCGGTGGCCGGCGTCTTTCAGCTGAAGCTGCGCTTCGGAGCGTACGGCTGCCGCTCCGCTGTTGTGTGCGCGAAGCAGCCGCTTCTCCTGCTCCGGGAGCCGGACAGAGCGGTAGCTTGTACGAGGGCGAAGAACGAAGCCGCAGAGCACCGGGCTTTTGCGCGCACCCTAAGGACTGCTAGTGGACCGTGGTGGCCGCTCGCCTGCCTCTTCAATTCCATTCTAGCATACTTATGGAAGGTGTTCCAGGACAATTTTCCTGAGTTTTGAATTCCGCCTGATGCAGCCCTTCCTGGGAAAATCCTGCTCCTCCTCTGAGGCTCCGACAGGCAGAGACCTCGATAGCAACTGCAGAAATGAAGGGCTGCGTTGAGTTGTCGAGAAGCAAGAACATAGCCAGCGCCTTGTGTTTGGGAGTCAGCAGCTGCTGGACTTTTGCCATTGCTTTCACTGTGCACTGAATGCTAGGAAGGCATGTGCACGTTAAAACAACGAGCTGGGCAAGAGCAGGAAGGGAGCACGGGCATCAGAGAGCATCTGGCATCTTGCCCTGGAAAGGGCAGTGTTTTTGGAGTGTGCAGTAAAATCGTGTTTCTGGACAAGGGAGGCATAAGTGCGCTGCGCTGCTACGCTTTCTCCCTGCGAGACACACTGACAAAGCTTTTCGCTATGTTGCAGTCTAGTGCAGACGCACACTACGGCTCTCCGGAGCTGTCCGAAGCCAAGCGCTGGTGGCCGGCGTCTTTCGGCTGAAGCAGCGCTTCGGAGCGTACGGCTGCCGCTGCGCTCTTGTGTGCGCGAAGCAGCCGCTTCTCCTGCTCCGGGAGCCGGACAGAGCGGTAGCTTGTACGAGGGCGAAGAACGTTGCCGCAGGGAGACGACATTGAGTGCACAGCCTTGGCACTGCTAGAGGACGGTGGCTAACGCTCCCTGCCTCTTCAATGCACTGCTGGCATGCTTTATTGAAGGTGTTCCGAGACAACTTTCCTGGGTTTTGACTTCGTCCTGATGAAGCCCCTCTTGGGAAATTGGTGCTCGTCCCCGAAGGCTCGAGATGCAGAGAACTCGATGGCAGCTGCCGAAATGAAGGACTCCGTTGAAATGTGGAGAAGCAAGAACGTAGACAAGCGCCTTGTGTTTGGGAGTCAGCAGCTGCTGGACTTTTGCCATTGCTTTCACTGTGCACTGAATGCCCGGACGGCATGTGCACGCTACAACAACGAGCTAGGCAGGAGTGGGCAGAAGGAAAAAGGCTTCAGACAGCAGCATACATATTACCACGGAAAGGGCAGTGTTTTTGGAGTGTGCAGTAAAATCGTGTTTCTGGACAAGGGAGGCATAAGTGCGCTGCGCTCCTAAGCTATCTCCCTGCGAGACACACTGACAAAGCTTTTCGTTATCATGCAGTCTAGTGCAGACGCACACTACGGCTCTCCGGAGCTGTCCGAAGCCAAGCGCCGGTGGCCGGCGTCTTTCGGCTGAAGCTGCGCTTCGGAGCGTACGGCTGCCGCTCCGCTGTTGTGTGCGCGAAGCAGCCGCTTCTCCTGCTCCGGGAACCGGACAGAGCGGTAGCTTGTACGAGGGCGAAGAACGAAGCCGCAGAGCACCGGGCTTTTGCGCGCACCCTAAGGACTGCTAGTGGACCGTGGTGGCGGCTCGCCTGCCTCTTCAATTCCATTCTAGCATACTTATGGAAGGTGTTCCAGGACAATTTTCCTGAGTTTTGAATTCCGCCTGATGCAGCCCCTCCTAGGAAACTCGTGCTCGTCCTCTGAGTTTCCGAGTGCAGAGACCTCGATGGCAGCTGCAGAAATGAAGGGCTGCGTTGAGTTGTCGAGAAGCAAGAACATAGCCAGCACCTTGTGTTTGGGAGTCAGCAGCTGCTGGACTTTTGCCATTGCTTTCACTGTGCACTGAATGCCAGGACGGCATGTGCACATTAAAACAACGAGCTGGGCAAGAGCAGGAAGGGAGCACGGCCATCAGAGAGCATCTGGCATCTTGCCCTGGAAAGGGCAGTGTTTTTGGAGTGTGCAGTAAAATCGTGTTTCTGGACAAGGGAGGCATAAGTGCGCTGCGCTCCTAAGCTATCTCCCTGCGAGACACACTGCCAAAGCCTTTCGTTATCATGCAGTCTAGTGCAGACGCACACTACGGCTCTCCGGAGCTGTCCGAAGCCAAGCGCCGGTGGCCGGCGTCTTTCGGCTGAAGCTGCGCTTCGGAGCGTACGGCTGTTGTGTGCGCGAAGCAGCCGCTTCTCCTGCTCCGGGAGCCAGACAGAGCGGTAGCTTGTACGAGGACGAAGAACGAAGCCGCAGAGCACCGGGCTTTTGCGCGCACCCTAAGGACTGCTAGTGGACCGTAGTGGCCGCTCGCCTGCCTCTTCAATTCCCTTCTTGCATGCTTTATTGAAGGTGTTCCTGGACAATTTTCCTGAGTTTTGAATTCCTCCTGATGCAGCCCCTCCTAGGAAACTCGTGCTCGTCCTCTGAGGCTCCGACATGCAGAGACCTCGATGGCAGCTACAGAAATGAAGGGCTGCGTTGAGTTATCGAGAAGCAAGAACATAGCCAGCGCCTTGTGTTTGGGAGTCAGCAGCTGCTGGACTTTTGCCATTGCTTTCACTGTGCACTGAATGCCAGGACGGCATGTGCTAGTTATAACAACGAGCTGGGCAAAGAGTAGCCGAAAGATCACGGCCGTCAGAAAGCAGCTTAATATTGCCCTGGAAAGGGCAGTGTTTTTGGAGTGTGCAGTAAAATCGTGTTTCTGGACAAGGGAGGCATAAGTGCGCTGCGCTCCTAAGCTATTTCCCTGCGAGACACACTGCCAAAGCTTTTCGCTATATTGCAGTCTAGTACAGACGCACACTACGGCTCTCCGGAGCTGTCCGAAGCCAAGCGCCGGTCGCCGGCGTCTTTCGGCTGAAGCTGCGCTTCGGAGCGTACGGCTGTTGTGTGCGCGAAGCAGCCGCTTCTCCTGCTCCGGGAGCCGTACAGAGCGGTAGCTTGTACGAGGACGAAGAACGAAGCCGCAGAGCACCGGGCTTCTGCGCGCACCCTAAGGACTGCTAGTGGACCGTGGTAGCCGCTCGCCTGCCTCTTCAATTCCCTTCTTGCATGCTTTATTGAAGGTGTTCCAGGACAATTTTCCTGAGTTTTGAATTCGTCCTGCTGCAGCCCTTCCTGGGAAACTCCTTCTCCTCCTTTGAGGCTCCACTATGAAGAGACCTCGATGGCAACTGCAGAAATGAAGGGCTGCGTTGAGTTGTCGAGAAGCAAGAACATAGCCAGCGCCTTGTGTTTGGGACTCAGCAGCTGCTGGACTTTTGCCATTGCTTTCACTGTGCACTGAATGCCAGGACGGCATGTGCTAGTTATAACAACGAGCTGGGCAAGAGCAGGAAGGGAGCACGGCCATCAGAGAGCATCTGGCATCTTGCCCTGGAAAGGGCAGTGTTTTTGGAGTGTGCAGTAAAATCGTGTTTCTGGACAAGGGAGGCATAAGTGCGCTGCGCTCCTAAGCTATCTGCCTGCGAGACACACTGCCAAAGCTTTTCGTTATCATGCAGTCTAGTGCAGACGCACACTACGGCTCTCCGGAGCTGTCCGAAGCCAAGCGCCGGTGGCCGGCGTCTTTCGGCTGAAGCTGCGCTTCGGAGTGTACGGCTGCCGCTCCGCTGTTGTGTGCGCGAAGCAGCCGCTTCTCCTGCTCCGGGAGCCGGACAGAGCGGTAGCTTGTACGACGGCGAAGAACGAAGCCGCAGAGCACCGGGCTTTTGCGCGCACCCTAAGGACTGCTAGTGGACCGTGGTGGCCGCTCGCCTGCCTCTTCAATTCCATTCTAGCATACTTATGGAAGGTGTTCCAGGACAATTTTCCTGAGTTTTGAATTCCTCTTGATGCAGCCCCTCCTAGGAAACTCGTGCTCGTCCTCTGAGTTTCCGAGTGCAGAGACCTCGATGGCAGCTGCAGAAATGAAGGGCTGCGTTGAGTTGTCGAGAAGCAAGAACATAGCCAGCGCCTTGTGTTTGGGAGTCAGCAGCTGCTGGACTTTTGCCATTGCTTTCACTGTGCACTGAATGCCAGGACGGCATGTGCACGTTATAACAACGAGCTGGACAAGAGCAGGAAGGGAGCACGGCCATCAGAGAGCATCTGGCATCTTGCCCTGGAAAGGGCAGTGTTTTTGGAGTGTGCAGTAAAATCGTGTTTCTGGACAAGGGAGGCATAAGTGCGCTGCGCTCCTAAGCTATCTCCCTGCGAGACACACTGACAAAGCTTTTCGTTATCATGCAGTCTAGTACTGACGCACACTACGGCTCTCCGGAGCTGTCCGAAGCCAAGCGCCGGTCGCCGGCGTCTTTCGGCTGAAGCAGCGCTTCGGAGCGTACGGCTGTTGTGTGCGCGAAGCAGCCGCTTCTCCTGCTCCGGGAGCCGGACAGAGCGGTAGCTTGTACGAGGGCGAAGAACGAAGCCGCAGAGCACCGGGCTTCTGCGCGCACCCTAAGGACTGCTAGTGGACCGTGGTGGCCGCTCGCCTGCCTCTTCAATTCCATTCTAGCATACTTATGGAAGGTGTTCCAGGACAATTTTCCTGAGTTTTGAATTCGTCCTGCTGCAGCCCTTCCTGGGAAACTCCTTCTCCTCCTTTGAGGCTCCACTATGCAGAGACCTCGATGGCAACTGCAGAAATGAAGGGCTGCGTTGAGTTGTCGAGAAGCAAGAGCATAGCCAGCGCCTTGTCAGCAGCTGCTGGACTTTTGCCATTGCTTTCACTGTGCACTGAATGCCAGGACGGCACGTGCACGCTACAACAACGAGCTGGGCAACAGGAGCCGAAAGATCACGGCCGTCAGACAGCAGCTTAATATTGCCCTGGAAAGGGCAGTGTTTTTGGAGTGTGCAGTAAAATCGTGTTTCTGGACAAGGGAGGCATAAGTGCGCTGCGCTCCTAAGCTATCTCCCTGCGAGACACACTGACAAAGCTTTTCGTTATCATGCAGTCTAGTGCAGACGCACACTACGGCTCTCCGGAGCTGTCCGAAGCCAAGCGCCGGTGGCCGGCGTCTTTCGGCTGAAGCTGCGCTTCGGAGCGTACGGCTGCCGCTCCGCTCTTGTGTGCGCGAAGCAGCCGCTTCTCCTGCTCCGGGAGCCGGACAGAGCGGTAGCTTGTACGAGGGCAAAGAACGTTGCCGCAGGGAGGCGACATTGTCTGCACAGCCTTGGCACTGCGAAAGGACGGTGGCTAAAGCTCCCTGCCTTTTCAATGCACTGCTGGCATGCTTTATTGAAAGTGTTCCGAGAAACTTTCCTGGGTTTGACTTCGTCCTGATGCAGGAGGTGGAATCAGATGGTGTTTGGGATACTTCCTTCGATGTTTGGATATCTTAAGGTCGGCCATCAGCTGAAGGACAGGGGCCTCTAGACACATACTCTGTCCATTTTCCCTGACATTTAAAACACACCAGTCCAGGTTCCTGATGTCAGTGTGTAGGGCTCACTTGGGTCTATCTGGGCAGTACAAGTATGAGATGGGGACAACTTCAGTCTGGGGTCCATCCTTCAATATAAGGATTTTTTGCATTCAGGCCCCAGCCCAGGGCCAGGGGCCCCAGGGCACATCCTTAGGCCATTTTCCCTGGGAAAGAATACTCAGCAGTCCAGGTTGCTGATGTCAGTTTGTAGGGCTCCCTTGGGTCTATCTGGGCAGCACAACTTTGAGGAGGGGACAACTTAGGTCTGCGATCCATCCTTCGACATAAGGATTCTTTGCAGTTAGGTCCCAGCCGAGTGCCAGCGGCCCCAGGGAACATCCTTTGGCCATTTCCCTGGGAAAGAAAGCTCACCAGTCCAGGTTCCTGATGTCAGTTTGTAGGGCTCCCTTGGGTCTAACAGGGCAGCAGAAGATTTAGGAGGGGACAACTTTGGTCTGTGATCCATCCTTCGATATAGGGATTCTTTACAGACAGGTCCGAGCCCAGGGCCAGGGGCCCTTGGGCACATCCTTTGGCCATTTTCCCTGGGAAAGAAAACTCACCAGTCCAGGTTGCTGATGCCAGTTTGTAGGGCTCACTTGGGTCTATCTGGGTAGCACAACTTTCAGGAGGGGACAACTTCGGTCTGGGGTGCGTCCTTCGATATAAGGATTTTTAGCAGTCAGGACCCAGCCCAGTGCCAGGGTCCCCGGGGCACATCCTTTGGCCATTTTCCCTGGGAAAGAAAACTCACCAGTCCAGGTTCCTGATGTCAGTTTGTAGGGCTCCCTAGGCTCTATCTGGGCAGCAGAAATTTGAGGAGCGGACAAGTTTGGTCTGCGATCCATCCTTCTATATAGGGATTCTTTGCAGTCAGGTCCCAGCCGAGTGCCAGGGGCCCCAGGGAACATCCTTTGGCCATTTTCCCTGGGAAAGAAAATTCACCAGTCCAGGTTCCTGATGTCAGTTTGTATGGCTCCCTTGGGTCTAACAGGGAAGCACAAGTTTTAGGAGGGGACAACTTCGGTCTGGGGTCCATCCTTCGATATAGGGATTATTTACAGTCAGGACCCAGCACAGTGCCAGGGGCCCCTGGGCACATCCTTTGGCCATTTTCCCTGGGAAAGAAAACTCAGCAGTCCAGGTTGCTGATGTCAGTTTGTAGGGCTCCCTTGGGTCTATCTGGGCAGCAGAAAATTGAAGAGTGGACAATTTTGGTCTGTGATCCATCCTTCGATATAGGGATTCTTTGCAGTCAGGTCCCAGCCAAGTGCCAGGGGCCCCAGGGAACATCCTTTGGCCATTTTCCCTCTGAAAGAAAACTCACCAGTCCAGGTTCCTGATGTCAGTTTGTAGGGCTCCCTTGGGTCTATCAGGGCTGCACAACTTTGAGGAGGGGACAACTTCGGTCTGCGATCCATCCTTCGATATAAGGATTTTTTGCAGTCAGGTCCCAGCCCAGTTCCAGGGTCCCCAGGGCACATCCTTTGGCCATTTTCCCTGGGAAAGAAAACTCACCAGTCCAGGTTGCTGATGTCAGTTTGTAGGTCTCCCTTGGGTCTAACAGGGCAGCAGAAGTTTTAGGAGGGGACAACTTTGGTCTGTGATCCATCCTTCGATATAGGGATTCTTTACAGTCAGGTCCGAGCCCAGGGCCAGGGGCCCTTGGGCACATCCTTTGGCCATTTTCCCTGGGTAAGAAAACTCACCAGTCCAGGTTGCTGATGCCAGTTTGTAGGGCTCACTTGGGTCTATCTGGGTAGCACAACTTTCAGGAGGGGACAACTTCGGTCTGGGGTGCGTCCTTCGATATAAGGATTTTTAGCAGTCAGGTCCCAGCCCAGTGCCAGGGTCCCCGGGGCACATCCTTTGGCCATTTTCCCTGGGAAAGGAAACTCACCAGTCCAGGTTGCTGATGTCAGTATGTAGGGCTCCCTTGGTTCTATCAAGGCAGCAGAAATTTGAGGAGCGGACAAGTTTGGTCTGCGATCCATCCTTCGATATAGGGATTCTTTGCAGTCAGGTCCCAGCCGAGTGCCAGGGGCCCCAGGGAACATCCTTTGGCCATTTTCCCTGGGAAAGAACACTCACCAGTCCAGGTTGCTGATGTCAGTTTGTAGGGCTCCCTTAGGTCTATCAGGGCCGCAAAAGTTTGAGGTGGGGACAACTTCGGTGTGGGGTCCATCCTTCGATATAAGGATTTTTTGCAGTGAGGACCCTGCCCAGGCCCAAGGGCCCCTGGGCACATCCTTTTTCCATTTTCCCTGGGAAAGAAAACTCACCAGTCCATGTTGATGATGTCAGTTTCTAGGGCTCCCTTGGGTCTATCAGGACAGCACAAGTTTGAGGTGGGGACAACTTCGGTGTGGGGTCCATCCTTCGATATAAGGATTATTTGCAGTCAGGGCCAGGGGCCCCTGGGCACATCCTTTTTCCATTTTCCCCGGGAAAGAAAACTCAGCAGTCCAGGTTCCTGATGTCAGTTTGTAGGGCTCCCTTGGGTCTATCAGGGCAGCACAAGTTTGAGGTGGGGACAACTTCGGTGTGGGGTCCATCCTTCGATATAAGGATTTTTTGCAGTCAGGGCCAGGGGCCCCCGGGCACATCCTTTGGCCATTTTCCCTGGGAAAGAAAACTCAGCAGTCCAGGTTGCTGATGTCAGTTTGTAGGGCTCCCTTGGGTCTATCAGGGCAGCACAAATTTGAGGTGGGGACAACTTCGGTGTGGGGTCCATCTTTCGATATAAGGATTTTTTGCATTCAGGTCCCAGCCCAGTGCCAGGGTCCCGAGGGCACATCCTTTGGCCATTTTCCCTGGAAAAGAAAACTCACCAGTCCAGGTTGCTGATGTCAGTTTGTAGAGCTCCCTTGGGTCTATCTGGGCAGCAGAAATTTGAGGAGCAAACAATCTTGGTCTGCGATCCATCCTTCGATATTGGGATTATTTGCAGTCAGGTGTCAGCCGAGTGCCAGGGGCCCCAGGGAACATCCTTTGGCCATTTTCCCTGGGAAAGAAAATTCACCAGTCCAGGTTGCTGATGTCAGTTTGTAGGGCTCTCTTGGGTCTATCAGGGCAGCACAAGTATGAGATGGGGACAACTTCAGGCTGGTGTCCATCCTTCGATATAAGGATTTTTTGCAGCGAGGACCCTGCCCAGGGCCAGGGGCCCCTGGGCACATCCTTTTTCTATTTTCCCTGGGAAAGAAAACTCAGCAGTCCAGGTTGCTGATGTCAGTTTGTAGGGCTCCCTTGGGTCTATCAGGGCAGCACAAGTTTGAGGTGGGGACAACTTCGGTGTGGGGTCCCTCCTTCGATATAAGGATTTTTTGCAGTGAGGACCCTGCCCAGGGCCAGGGGCCCCTGGGCACATCCTTTTTCCATTTTCCCTGGGAAAGAAAACTCACCAGTCCAGGTTGCTGATGTCAGTTTGTAGGGCTCCCTTGGGTCTATCAGGGCACCACAAGTTTGAGGTGGGGACAACTTCGGTGTGGGGTCCATCCTTCGATATAAGGATTTTTTGCAGTCAGGGCCAAGGTCCCCTGGGCACATCCTTTGGCCATTTTCCCTGGGAAATAAAACTCAGCAGTCCAGGTTCCTGATGTCAGTTTGTAGGGCTCCCTTGGGTCTATCAGGGCAGCACAAGTTTGAGGTGGGGACAACTTCGGTGTGGGGTCCATCGTTCGATATAAGGATTTTTTGAAGTCAGGGCCAGGGGCCCCAGGGAACATCCTTTGGCCATTTTCCCTGGGAAAGAAAACTCACCAGTCCAGGTTCCTGATGTCAGTTTGTAGGGCTCCCTTGGGTCTATCTGGGCAGCAAAAGTTTGAGGTGGGGACAACTTCGGTGTGGGGTCCATCCTTCGATATAAGGATTTTTAGCAGTCAGGACCCAGCCCAGTGCCAGGGTCCCCAGGGCACATCCTTTGGCCATTTTCCCTGGAAAAGAAAACTCACCAGTCCAGGTTCCTGATGTCAGTTTGTAGAGCTCCCTTGGGTCTATCTGGGCAGCAGAAATTTGAGGAGCGGACAATTTTCGTCTGTTATCCATCCTTCGATATAGGAATTCTTTTCAGTCAGGTCCCAGCCGAGTGCCAGGGGCCCCAGGGAACATCCTTTGGCCATTTTCCCCGGGAAAGAAAACTCACCAGTCCAGGTTCCTGATGTCAGTTTGTAGGGCTCCCTTGGGTCTATCAGGGCAGCACAAGTTTGAGGTGGGGACAACTTCGGTGTGGGGTCCCTCCTTCGATATAAGGATTCTTTGAAGTCAAGGCCCAGCCGAGAGCCATGGGCCCCTGGGCACATTCTGTGGCCATTTTCCCTGGGAAAGAACACTCACCAGTCCAGGTTCCTGATGTCACTTTGTAGGGCTCCCTTGGGTCTATCAGGGCAGCACAAGTTTGAGGTGGGGACAACTTCGGTGTGGGGTCCATCCTTCGATATAAGGATTTTTTGCAGTGAGGACCGTGCCCAGGGCCAGGGTCCCCTGGGCACATCCTTTTTCCATTTTCCCGGGGAAAGAAAACTCAGCAGTCCAGGTTGCTGATGTCAGTTTGTAGGGCTCCCTTGGGTCTATCAGGGCACCACAAATTTGAGGTTGGGACGACTTCGGTGTGGGGTGCATCCTTCGATATAAGGATTTTTTTCAGTGAGGACCCTGCCCAGGGCCAGGGGCCCCTGGGCACAACCTTTTTCCATTTTCCCTGGGAAAGAAAACTCACCAGTCCAGGTTCCTGATGTCAGTTTGTAGGGCTCCCTTGGGTCTATCAGGGCAGCACAATTTTGAGGTGGGGACAACTTCGGTGTGGGGTCCATCCTTCGATATAAGGATTTTTTGCAGTGAGGACCCTGCCCAGGGCCAGGGGCCCCTGGGCACATCCTTTTTCCGTTTTCCCTGGGAAAGAAAGCTCAGCAGTCCATGTTGATGATGTCAGTTTGTAGGGCTCCCTTGGGTCTATCAGGGCAGCACAAGTTTGAGGTGGGGACAACTTCGGTGTGGGGTCCATCCTTCGATATAAGGATTTTTTGCAGTCAGGGCCAGGGGCCCCCAGGCACATCCTTTTTCCATTTTCCCTGGGAAAGAAAACTCACCAGTCCAGGTTCCTGATGTCAGTTTGTAGGGCTCCCTTGGGTCTATAAGGGCAGCACAAGTTTGAGGTGGGGACAACTTCGGTGTGGGGTCCATCCTTCGATATAAGGATTATTTGCAGTCAGGGCCAGGGCCCCCAGGCACATCCTTTGGCCATTTTCCCTGGGAAAGAAAACTCAGCAGTCCAGGTTGCTGATGTCAGTTTGTAGGGCTCCCTTGGGTCTATCAGGGCAGCACAACTTTGAGGAGGGGACAACTTCGGTCTGCGATCCATCCTTTGATATAAGGATTTTTTGCAGTCAGGTCCCAGCCCAGTTCCAGGGTCCCCAGGGCACATCCTTTGGCCATTTTCCCTGGGAAAGAAAACTCACCAGTCCAGGTTGCTGATGTCAGTTTGTAGGGCTCCCTTGGGTCTAACAGGGCAGCAGAAGTTTTAGGAGGGGACAACTTTGGTCTGTGATCCATCCTTCGATATAGGGATTCTTTACAGTCAGGTCCGAGCCCAGGGCCAGGGGCCCTTGGGCACATCCTTTGGCCATTTTCCCTGGGAAAGAAAACTCACCAGTCCAGGTTGCTGATGCCAGTTTGTAGGGCTCACTTGGGTCTATCTGGGTAGCACAACTTTCAGGAGGGGACAACTTCGGTCTGGGGTGCGTCCTTCGATATAAGGATTTTTAGCAGTCAGGTCCCAGCCCAGTGCCAGGGTCCCCGGGGCACATCCTTTGGCCATTTTCCCTGGGAAAGGAAACTCACCAGTCCAGGTTGCTGATGTCAGTATGTAGGGCTCCCTTGGTTCTATCAAGGCAGCAGAAATTTGAGGAGCGGACAAGTTTGGTCTGCGATCCATCCTTCGATATAGGGATTCTTTGCAGTCAGGTCCCAGCCGAGTGCCAGGGGCCCCAGGGAACATCCTTTGGCCATTTTCCCTGGGAAAGAACACTCACCAGTCCAGGTTCCTGATGTCAGTTTGTAGGGCTCCCTTGGGTCTATCAGGGCACCACAAGTTTGAGGTGGGGACAACTTCGGTGTGGGGTCCATCCTTCGATATAAGGATTTTTTGCAGTGAGGACCCTGCCCAGGCCCAAGGGCCCCTGGGCACATCCTTTGGCCATTTTCCCTGGGAAAGAACACTCAGCAGTCCATGTTCATGATGTCAGTTTGTAGGGCTCCCTTGGGTCTATCAGGACAGCACAAGTTTGAGGTGGGGACAACTTCGGTGTGGGGTCCATCTTTCGATATAAGGATTATTTGCAGTCAGGGCCAGGGGCCCCTGGGCACATCCTTTGGCCATTTTCCCCAGGAAAGAAAACTCAGCAGTCCAGGTTCCTGATGTCAGTTTGTAGGGCTCCCTTGGGTCTATCAGGGCAGCACAAGTTTGAGGTGGGGACAACTTCGGTGTGGGGTCCATCCTTCGATATAAGGATTTTTTGCAGTCAGGGCCAGGGGCCCCCGGGCACAACCTTTGGCCATTTTCCCTGGGAAAGAAAACTCAGCAGTCCAGGTTGCTGATGTCAGTTTGTAGGGCTCCCTTGGGTCTATCAGGGCAGCACAAATTTGAGGTGGGGACAACTTCGGTGTGGGGTCCATCTTTCGATAAAAGGATTTTTTGCATTCAGGTCCCAGCCCAGTGCCAGGGTCCCGAGGGCACATCCTTTGGCCATTTTCCCTGGAAAAGAAAACTCAACAGTCCAGGTTGCTGATGTCAGTTTGTAGAGCTCCCTTGGGTCTATCTGGGCAGCAGAAATTTGAGGAGCAAACAATCTTGGTCTGCGATCCATCCTTCGATATTGGGATTATTTGCAGTCAGGTGTCAGCCGAGTGCCAGGGGCCCCAGGGAACATCCTTTGGCCATTTTCCCTGGGAAAGAAAATTCACCAGTCCAGGTTGCTGATGTCAGTTTGTAGGGCTCTCTTGGGTCTATCAGGGCAGCACAAGTATGAGATGGGGACAACTTCAGTCTGGTGTCCATCCTTCGCTATAAGGATTCTTTGAAGTCAAGGCCCAGCCGAGAGCAATGGGCCCCTGGGCACATTCTTTGGCCATTTTCCCTGGGAAAGAACACTCACCAGTCCAGGTTCCTGATGTCAGTTTGTAGGGCTCCCTTGGGTCTATCAGGGCACCACAAGTTTTAGGTGGGGACAACTTTGGTGTGGGGTGCATCCTTCGATATAAGGATTTTTGGCAGTGAGGACCATGCCCAGGGCCAGGGGCCCCTGGGCACATCCTTTTTCCATTTTCCCTGGGAAAGAAAACTCAGCAGTCCAGGTTCCTGATGTCAGTTTGTAGGGCTCCCTTGGGTCTATCAGGGCAGCACAAGTTTGAGGTGGGGACAACTTCGGTGTGGGGTCCCTCCTTCGATATAAGGATTCTTTGCAGTGAGGACCCTGCCCAGGACCAGGGGCCCCTGGGCACATCCTTTTTCCATTTTCCCTGGGAAAGAAAACTCACCAGTCCAGGTTGCTGATGTCAGTTTGTAGGGCTCCCTTGGGTCTATCAGGGCAGCACAAGTTTGAGGTGGGGACAACTTCGGTGTGGGGTCCATCCTTCGATATAAGGATTTTTTGCAGTGAGGACCCTGCCCAGGGCCAGGGGCCCCTGGGCACATCCTTTTTCCATTTTCCCTGGGAAAGAAAACTCAGCAGTCCAGGTTCCTGATGTCAGTTTGTAGGGCTCCCTTGGGTCTATGAGGGCACCACAAGTTTGAGGTTGGGACAAATTCGGTGTGGGGTCCATCCTTCGATATAAGGATTTTTTTCAGTGAGGACCCTGCCCAGGGCCAGGGGCCCCTGGGCACAACCTTTTTCCATTTTCCCTGGGAAAGAAAACTCACCAGTCCAGGTTGCGGATGTCAGTTTGTAGGGCTCCCTTGGGTCTATCAGGGCAGCACAATTTTGAGGTGGGGACAACTTCGGTGTGGGGTCCATCCTTCGATATAAGGATTTTTTGCAGTCAGGGCCAGGGGCCCCCAGGCACATCCTTTGGCCATTTTCCCTGGGAGAGAAAACTCACCAGTCCAGGTTCCTGATGTCAGTTTGTAGGGCTCCCTTGGGTCTATAAGGGCAGCACAAGTTTGAGGTGGGGACAACTTCGGTGTGGGGTCCATCCTTCGATATAAGGATTTTTTGCAGTCAGGGCCAGGGGCCCCCGGGCACATCCTTTGGCCATTTTCCCTGTGAAAGAAAACTCAGCAGTCCAGGTTGCTGATGTCAGTTTGTAGGGCTCCCTTGGGTCTATCAGGGCAGCACAAATTTGAGGTGGGGACAACTTCGGTGTGGAGTCCATCCTTCGATATAAGGAATTTTTGCATTCAGGTCCCAGCCCAGTGCCAGGGTCCCGAGGGCACATCCTTTGGCCATTTTCCCTGGAAAAGAAAACTCAACAGTCCAGGTTCCTGATGTCAGTTTGTAGGGCTCCCTTGGGTCTATCTGGGCAGCAGAAATTTGAGGAGCAAACAATTTTGGTCTGCGATCCATCCTTCGATATTAGGATTCTTTGCAGTCAGGTGTCAGCCGAGTGCCAGGGTCCCCAGGGAACATCCTTTGGCCATTTTCCCTGGGAAAGAAAATTCACCAGTCCAGGTTGCTGATGTCAGTTTGTAGGGCTCCCTTGGGTCTATCAGGGCAGCACATATTTTATTTCGGGACAACTTCGGTCTGGGGTCCATCCTTCAATATAAGGAGTCTTTGAAATCAGGGCCCAGCCCAGGGCCAGGGGCCCCTGGGCACATCCTTTGGCCATTTTCCCTGGGAAAGGAAACTCACCAGTCCAGGTTCCTGATGTCAGTTTGTAGGGCTCCCTTGGGTCTATCAGGGTAGCACAAGATTCAGGAGGGGACAATTTTGGTCTGTGATCCATCCTTTGATATTGGGATTCTTTACAGTCAGGACCCACCCCAGGGCCAGGGGCCCCTGGGCACATCCTTTGGCCATTTTCCCTGGGAAAGAAAACTCACCAGTCCAGGTTGGTGATGTCAGTTTGTAGGGCTCCCTTGGGTCTATCAGGGCACCACAAGTTTGAGGTGGGGACAACTTCGGTGTGGGGTCCATCCTTCGATATAAGGATTTTTTGCAGTCAGGGCCAAGGTCCCCTGGGCACACCCTTTGGCCATTTTCCCTGGGAAAGAAAACTCAGCAGTCTAGGTTGCTGATGTCACTTTGTAGGGCTCCCTTGGGTCTATCAGGGCAGCACAAGTTTGAGGTGGGGACAACTTCGGTGTGGGGTCCATCGTTCGATATAAGGATTTTTTGAAGTCAGGGCCAGGGGCCCCAGGGAACATCCTTTGGCCATTTTCCCTGGGAAAGAAAACTCACCAGTCCAGGTTCCTGATGTCAGTTTGTAGGGCTCCCTTGGGTATATCTGGGCAGCACAAGTTTGAGGTGGGGACAACTTCGGTGTGGGGTCCATCCTTCGATATAAGGATTTTTAGCAGTCAGGACCCAGCCCAGTGCCAGGGTCCCCAGGGCACATCCTTTGGCCATTTTCCCTGGAAAAGAATACTCACCAGTCCAGGTTCCTGATGTCAGTTTGTAGAGCTCCCTTGGGTCTATCTGGGCAGCAGAAATTTGAGGAGCGGACAATTTTGGTCTGTTATCCATCCTTCGATATAAGGATTCTTTTCAGTCAGGTGTCAGCCGAGTGCCAGGGGCCCCAGGGAACATCCTTTGGCCATTTTCCCTGCGAAAGAAAACTCACCAGTCCAGGTTCCTGATGTCAGTTTGTAGGGCTCCCTTGGGTCTATCAGGGCAGCACAAGTTTGAGGTGGGGACAACTTCGGTGTGGGGTCCATCTTTCGATATAAGGATTCTTTGAAGTCAAGGCCCAGCCGAGAGCCATGGGCCCCTGGGCACATTCTGTGGCCATTTTCCCTGGGAAAGAACACTCACCAGTCCAGGTTCCTGATGTCACTTTGTAGGGCTCCCTTGGGTCTATCAGGGCAGCACAAGTTTGAGGTGGGGACAACTTCGGTGTGGGGTCCATCCTTCGATATAAGGATTTTTTGCAGTGAGGACCGTGCCCAGGGCCAGGGTCCCCTGGGCACATCCTTTTTCCATTTTCCCGGGGAAAGAAAACTCAGCAGTCCAGGTTCCTGATGTCAGTTTGTAGGGCTCCCTTGGGTCTATCAGGGCACCACAAGTTTGAGGTGGGGACAACTTCGGTGTGGGGTCCATCCTTCGATATAAGGATTTTTTGCAGTGAGGACCCTGCCCAGGGCCAGGGGCCCCTGGGCACAACCTTTTTCCATTTTCCCTGGGAAAGAAAACTCACCAGTCCAGGTTCCTGATGTCAGTTTGTAGGGCTCCCTTGGGTCTATCAGGGCAGCACAATTTTGAGGTGGGGACAACTTCGGTGTGGGGTCCATCCTTCGATATAAGGATTTTTTGCAGTGAGGACCCTGCCCAGGGCCAGGGGCCCCTGGGCACATCCTTTTTCCGTTTTCCCTGGGAAAGAAAGCTCAGCAGTCCATGTTGATGATGTCAGTTTGTAGGGCTCCCTTGGGTCTATCAGGGCAGCACAAGTTTGAGGTGGGGACAACTTCGGTGTGGGGTCCATCCTTCGATATAAGGATTTTTTGCAGTCAGGGCCAGGGGCCCCCAGGCACATCCTTTTTCCATTTTCCCTGGGAAAGAAAACTCACCAGTCCAGGTTCCTGATGTCAGTCTGTAGGGCTCCCTTGGGTCTATAAGGGCAGCACAAGTTTGAGGTGGGGACAACTTCGGTGTGGGGTCCATCCTTCGATATAAGGATTTTTTGCAGTCAGGGCCAGGGGCCCCCAGGCACATCCTTTGGCCATTTTCCCTGGGAAAGAAAACTCACCAGTCCAGGTTGCTGATGTCAGTTTGTAGGGCTCCCTTGGGTCTAACAGGGCAGCAGAAGTTTTAGGAGGGGACAACTTTGGTCTGTGATCCATCCTTCGATATAGGGATTCTTTACAGTCAGGTCTGAGCCCAGTGCCAGGGGCCCTTGGGCACATCCTTTGGCCATTTTCCCTGGGAAAGAAAACTCACCAGTCCAGGTTGCTGATGCCAGTTTGTAGGGCTCACTTGGGTCTATCTGGGTAGCACAACTTTCAGGAGGGGACAACTTCGGTCTGGGGTGCGTCCTTCGATATAAGGATTTTTAGCAGTCAGGTCCCAGCCCAGTGCCAGGGTCCCCGGGGCACATCCTTTGGCCATTTTCCCTGGGAAAGGAAACTCACCAGTCCAGGTTGCTGATGTCAGTATGTAGGGCTCCCTTGGTTCTATCAAGGCAGCAGAAATTTGAGGAGAGGACAAGTTTGGTCTGCGATCCATCCTTCGATATAGGGATTCTTTGCAGTCAGGTCCCAGCCGAGTGCCAGGGGCCCCAGGGAACATCCTTTGGCCATTTTCCCTGGGAAAGAACACTCACCAGTCCAGGTTCCTGATGTCAGTTTGTAGGGCTCCCTTGGGTCTATCAGGGCAGCACAAGTTTGAGGTGGGGACAACTTCGGTGTGGGGTCCATCCTTCGATATAAGGATTTTTTGCAGTGAGGACCCTGCCCAGGCCCAAGGGCCCCTGGGCACATCCTTTTTCCATTTTCCCTGGGAAAGAAAACTCAGCAGTCCAGGTTGCTGATGTCAGTTTGTAGGGCTCCCTTGGGTCTATCAGGGCAGCACAAATTTGAGGTGGGGACAACTTCGGTGTGGGGTCCATCTTTCGATATAAGGATTTTTTGCATTCAGGTCCCAGCCCAGTGCCAGGGTCCCGAGGGCACATCCTTTGGCCATTTTCCCTGGAAAAGAAAACTCACCAGTCCAGGTTCCTGATGTCAGTTTGTAGGGCTCCCTTGGGTCTATCAGGGCAGCACAAGTTTGAGGTGGGGACAACTTCGGTGTGGGGTCCATCCTTCGATATAAGGATTTTTTGCAGTCAGGGCCAGGGGCCCCCGGGCACAACCTTTGGCCATTTTCCCTGGGAAAGAAAACTCAGCAGTCCAGGTTGCTTATGTCAGTTTGTAGGGCTCCCTTGGGTCTATCAGGGCAGCACAAATTTGAGGTGGGGACAACTTCGGTGTGGGGTCCATCTTTCGATAAAAGGATTTTTTGCATTCAGGTCCCAGCCCAGTGCCAGGGTCCCGAGGGCACATCCTTTGGCCATTTTCCCTGGAAAAGAAAACTCAACAGTCCAGGTTGCTGATGTCAGTTTGTAGAGCTCCCTTGGGTCTATCTGGGCAGCAGAAATTTGAGGAGCAAACAATCTTGGTCTGCGATCCATCCTTCGATATTGGGATTATTTGCAGTCAGGTGTCAGCCGAGTGCCAGGGGCCCCAGGAAACATCCTTTGGCCATTTTCCCTGGGAAAGAAAATTCACCAGTCCAGGTTGCTGATGTCAGTTTGTAGGGCTCTCTTGGGTCTATCAGGGCAGCACAAGTATGAGATGGGGACAACTTCAGTCTGGTGTCCATCCTTCGCTATAAGGATTCTTTGAAGTCAAGGCCCAGCCGAGAGCCATGGGCCCCTGGGCACATTCTTTGGCCATTTTCCCTGGGAAAGAACACTCACCAGTCCAGGTTCCTGATGTCAGTTTGTAGGGCTCCCTTGGGTCTATCAGGGCACCACAAGTTTTAGGTGGGGACAACTTCGGTGTGGGGTGCATCCTTCGATATAAGGATTTTTGGCAGTGAGGACCATGCCCAGGGCCAGGGGCCCCTGGGCACATCCTTTTTCCATTTTCCCTGGGAAAGAAAACTCAGCAGTCCATGTTCCTGATGTCAGTTTGTAGGGCTCCCTTGGGTCTATCAGGGCAGCACAAGTTTGAGGTGGGGACAACTTCGGTGTGGGGTCCCTCCTTCGATATAAGGATTCTTTGCAGTGAGGACCCTGCCCAGGACCAGGGGCCCCTGGGCACATCCTTTTTCCATTTTCCCTGGGAAAGAAAACTCACCAGTCCAGGTTGCTGATGTCAGTTTGTAGGGCTCCCTTGGGTCTATCAGGGCAGCACAAGTTTGAGGTGGGGACAACTTCGGTGTGGGGTGCATCCTTCGATATAAGGATTTTTTGCAGTGAGGACCCTGCCCAGGGCCAGGGGCCCCTGGGCACATCCTTTTTCCATTTTCCCTGGGAAAGAAAACTCAGCAGTCCAGGTTCCTGATGTCAGTCTGTAGGGCTCCCTTGGGTCTATAAGGGCAGCACAAGTTTGAGGTGGGGACAACTTCGGTGTGGGGTCCATCCTTCGATATAAGGATTTTTTGCAGTCAGGGCCAGGGGCCCCCAGGCACATCCTTTGGCCATTTTCCCTGGGAAAGAAAACTCACCAGTCCAGGTTGCTGATGTCAGTTTGTAGGGCTCCCTTGGGTCTAACAGGGCAGCAGAAGTTTTAGGAGGGGACAACTTTGGTCTGTGATCCATCCTTCGATATAGGGATTCTTTACAGTCAGGTCTGAGCCCAGTGCCAGGGGCCCTTGGGCACATCCTTTGGCCATTTTCCCTGGGAAAGAAAACTCACCAGTCCAGGTTGCTGATGCCAGTTTGTAGGGCTCACTTGGGTCTATCTGGGTAGCACAACTTTCAGGAGGGGACAACTTCGGTCTGGGGTGCGTCCTTCGATATAAGGATTTTTAGCAGTCAGGTCCCAGCCCAGTGCCAGGGTCCCCGGGGCACATCCTTTGGCCATTTTCCCTGGGAAAGGAAACTCACCAGTCCAGGTTGCTGATGTCAGTATGTAGGGCTCCCTTGGTTCTATCAAGGCAGCAGAAATTTGAGGAGAGGACAAGTTTGGTCTGCGATCCATCCTTCGATATAGGGATTCTTTGCAGTCAGGTCCCAGCCGAGTGCCAGGGGCCCCAGGGAACATCCTTTGGCCATTTTCCCTGGGAAAGAACACTCACCAGTCCAGGTTCCTGATGTCAGTTTGTAGGGCTCCCTTGGGTCTATCAGGGCAGCACAAGTTTGAGGTGGGGACAACTTCGGTGTGGGGTCCATCCTTCGATATAAGGATTTTTTGCAGTGAGGACCCTGCCCAGGCCCAAGGGCCCCTGGGCACATCCTTTTTCCATTTTCCCTGGGAAAGAACACTCAGCAGTCCATGTTGATGATGTCAGTTTGTAGGGCTCCCTTGGGTCTATCAGGACAGCACAAGTTTGAGGTGGGGACAACTTCGGTGTGGGGTCCATCCTTCGATATAAGGATTATTTGCAGTCAGGGCCAGGGGCCCCTGGGCACATCCTCTGGCCATTTTCCCCGGGAAAGAAAACTCAGCAGTCCAGGTTCCTTATGTCAGTTTGTAGGGCTCCCTTGGGTCTATCAGGGCACCACAAGTTTTAGGTGGGGACAACTTCGGTGTGGGGTCCATCCTTCGATATAAGGATTTTTTGCAGTCAGGGCCAGGGGCCCCCAGGCACATCCTTTGGCCATTTTCCCTGGGAAAGAAAACTCAGCAGTCCAGGTTGCTGATGTCAGTTTGTAGGGCTCCCTTGGGTCTATCAGGGCAGCACAAATTTGAGGTGGGGACAACTTCGGTGTGGGGTCCATCTTTCGATATAAGGATTTTTTGCATTCAGGTCCCAGCCCAGTGCCAGGGTCCCGAGGGCACATCCTTTGGCCATTTTCCCTGGAAAAGAAAACTCACCAGTCCAGGTTCCTGATGTCAGTTTGTAGGGCTCCCTTGGGTCTATCAGGGCAGCACAAGTTTGAGGTGGGGACAACTTCGGTGTGGGGTCCATCCTTCGATATAAGGATTTTTTGCAGTCAGGGCCAGGGGCCCCCGGGCACAACCTTTGGCCATTTTCCCTGGGAAAGAAAACTCAGCAGTCCAGGTTGCTTATGTCAGTTTGTAGGGCTCCCTTGGGTCTATCAGGGCAGCACAAATTTGAGGTGGGGACAACTTCGGTGTGGGGTCCATCTTTCGATAAAAGGATTTTTTGCATTCAGGTCCCAGCCCAGTGCCAGGTTCCCGAGGGCACATCCTTTGGCCATTTTCCCTGGAAAAGAAAACTCAACAGTCCAGGTTGCTGATGTCAGTTTGTAGAGCTCCCTTGGGTCTATCTGGGCAGCAGAAATTTGAGGAGCAAACAATCTTGGTCTGCGATCCATCCTTCGATATTGGGATTATTTGCAGTCAGGTGTCAGCCGAGTGCCAGGGGCCCCAGGAAACATCCTTTGGCCATTTTCCCTGGGAAAGAAAATTCACCAGTCCAGGTTGCTGATGTCAGTTTGTAGGGCTCTCTTGGGTCTATCAGGGCAGCACAAGTATGAGATGGGGACAACTTCAGTCTGGTGTCCATCCTTCGCTATAAGGATTCTTTGAAGTCAAGGCCCAGCCGAGAGCCATGGGCCCCTGGGCACATTCTTTGGCCATTTTCCCTGGGAAAGAACACTCACCAGTCCAGGTTCCTGATGTCAGTTTGTAGGGCTCCCTTGGGTCTATCAGGGCACCACAAGTTTTAGGTGGGGACAACTTCGGTGTGGGGTGCATCCTTCGATATAAGGATTTTTGGCAGTGAGGACCATGCCCAGGGCCAGGGGCCCCTGGGCACATCCTTTTTCCATTTTCCCTGGGAAAGAAAACTCAGCAGTCCATGTTCCTGATGTCAGTTTGTAGGGCTCCCTTGGGTCTATCAGGGCAGCACAAGTTTGAGGTGGGGACAACTTCGGTGTGGGGTCCCTCCTTCGATATAAGGATTCTTTGCAGTGAGGACCCTGCCCAGGACCAGGGGCCCCTGGGCACATCCTTTTTCCATTTTCCCTGGGAAAGAAAACTCACCAGTCCAGGTTGCTGATGTCAGTTTGTAGGGCTCCCTTGGGTCTATCAGGGCAGCACAAGTTTGAGGTGGGGACAACTTCGGTGTGGGGTGCATCCTTCGATATAAGGATTTTTTGCAGTGAGGACCCTGCCCAGGGCCAGGGGCCCCTGGGCACATCCTTTTTCCATTTTCCCTGGGAAAGAAAACTCAGCAGTCCAGGTTCCTGATGTCAGTTTGTAGGGCTCCCTTGGGTCTATGAGGGCACCACAAGTTTGAGGTTGGGACAAATTCGGTGTGGGGTCCATCCTTCGATATAAGGATTTTTTTCAGTGAGGACCCTGCCCAGGGCCAGGGGCCCCTGGGCACAACCTTTTTCCATTTTCCCTGGGAAAGAAAACTCACCAGTCCAGGTTGCGGATGTCAGTTTGTAGGGCTCCCTTGGGTCTATCAGGGCAGCACAATTTTGAGGTGGGGACAACTTCGGTGTGGGGTCCATCCTTCGATATAAGGATTTTTTGCAGTCAGGGCCAGGGGCCCCCAGGCACATCCTTTGGCCATTTTCCCTGGGAGAGAAAACTCACCAGTCCAGGTTCCTGATGTCAGTTTGTAGGGCTCCCTTGGGTCTATAAGGGCAGCACAAGTTTGAGGTGGGGACAACTTCGGTGTGGGGTCCATCCTTTGATATAAGGATTTTTTGCAGTCAGGGCCAGGGGCCCCCGGGCACATCCTTTGGCCATTTTCCCTGTGAAAGAAAACTCAGCAGTCCAGGTTGCTGATGTCAGTTTGTAGGGCTCCCTTGGGTCTATCAGGGCAGCACAAATTTGAGGTGGGGACAACTTCGGTGTGGAGTCCATCCTTCGATATAAGGAATTTTTGCATTCAGGTCCCAGCCCAGTGCCAGGGTCCCGAGGGCACATCCTTTGGCCATTTTCCCTGGAAAAGAAAACTCAACAGTCCAGGTTCCTGATGTCAGTTTGTAGGGCTCCCTTGGGTCTATCTGGGCAGCAGAAATTTGAGGAGCAAACAATTTTGGTCTGCGATCCATCCTTCGATATTAGGATTCTTTGCAGTCAGGTGTCAGCCGAGTGCCAGGGTCCCCAGGGAACATCCTTTGGCCATTTTCCCTGGGAAAGAAAACTCACCAGTCCAGGTTGCTGATGTCAGTTTGTAGGGCTCCCTTGGGTCTATCAGGGCAGCACATATTTTATTTCGGGACAACTTCGGTCTGGGGTCCATCCTTCAATATAAGGAGTCTTTGAAATCAGGGCCCAGCCCAGGGCCAGGGGCCCCTGGGCACATCCTTTGGCCATTTTCCCTGGGAAAGGAAACTCACCAGTCCAGGTTCCTGATGTCAGTTTGTAGGGCTCCCTTGGGTCTATCAGGGTAGCACAAGATTCAGGAGGGGACAATTTTGGTCTGTGATCCATCCTTTGATATTGGGATTCTTTACAGTCAGGACCCACCCCAGGGCCAGGGGCCCCTGGGCACATCCTTTGGCCATTTTCCCTGGGAAAGAAAACTCACCAGTCCAGGTTGGTGATGTCAGTTTGTAGGGCTCCCTTGGGTCTATCAGGGCACCACAAGTTTGAGGTGGGGACAACTTCGGTGTGGGGTCCATCCTTCGATATAAGGATTTTTTGCAGTCAGGGCCAAGGTCCCCTGGGCACACCCTTTGGCCATTTTCCCTGGGAAAGAAAACTCAGCAGTCTAGGTTGCTGATGTCAGTTTGTAGGGCTCCCTTGGGTCTATCAGGGCAGCACAAGTTTGAGGTGGGGACAACTTCGGTGTGGGGTCCATCGTTCGATATAAGGATTTTTTGAAGTCAGGGCCAGGGGCCCCAGGGAACATCCTTTGGCCATTTTCCCTGGGAAAGAAAACTCACCAGTCCAGGTTCCTGATGTCAGTTTGTAGGGCTCCCTTGGGTCTATCTGGGCAGCACAAGTTTGAGGTGGGGACAACTTCGGTGTGGGGTCCATCCTTCGATATAAGGATTTTTAGCAGTCAGGACCAAGCCCAGTGCCAGGGTCCCCAGGGCACATCCTTTGGCCATTTTCCCTGGAAAAGAAAACTCACCAGTCCAGGTTCCTGATGTCAGTTTGTAGAGCTCCCTTGGGTCTATCTGGGCAGCAGAAATTTGAGGAGCGGACAATTTTGGTCTGTTATCCATCCTTCGATATAAGGATTCTTTTCAGTCAGGTGTCAGCCGAGTGCCAGGGGCCCCAGGGAACATCCTTTGGCCATTTTCCCTGCGAAAGAAAACTCACCAGTCCAGGTTCCTGATGTCAGTTTGTAGGGCTCCCTTGGGTCTATCAGGGCAGCACAAGTTTGAGGTGGGGACAACTTCGGTGTGGGGTCCATCTTTCGATATAAGGATTCTTTGAAGTCAAGGCCCAGCCGAGAGCCATGGGCCCCTGGGCACATTCTGTGGCCATTTTCCCTGGGAAAGAACACTCACCAGTCCAGGTTCCTGATGTCAGTTTGTAGGGCTCCCTTGGGTCTATCAGGGCAGCACAAGTTTGAGGTGGGGACAACTTCGGTGTGGGGTCCATCCTTCGATATAAGGATTTTTTGCAGTGAGGACCGTGCCCAGGGCCAGGGTCCCCTGGGCACATCCTTTTTCCATTTTCCCGGGGAAAGAAAACTCAGCAGTCCAGGTTCCTGATGTCAGTTTGTAGGGCTCCCTTGGGTCTATCAGGGCACCACAAGTTTGAGGTGGGGACAACTTCGGTGTGGGGTCCATCCTTCGATATAAGGATTTTTTGCAGTGAGGACCCTGCCCAGGGCCAGGGGCCCCTGGGCACAACCTTTTTCCATTTTCCCTGGGAAAGAAAACTCACCAGTCCAGGTTCCTGATGTCAGTTTGTAGGGCTCCCTTGGGTCTATCAGGGCAGCACAATTTTGAGGTGGGGACAACTTCGGTGTGGGGTGCATCCTTCGATATAAGGATTTTTTGCAGTGAGGACCCTGCCCAGGGCCAGGGGCCCCTGGGCACATCCTTTTTCCGTTTTCCCTGGGAAAGAAAGCTCAGCAGTCCATGTTGATGATGTCAGTTTGTAGGGCTCCCTTGGGTCTATCAGGGCAGCACAAGTTTGAGGTGGGGACAACTTCGGTGTGGGGTCCATCCTTCGATATAAGGATTTTTTGCAGTCAGGGCCAGGGGCCCCCAGGCACATCCTTTTTCCATTTTCCCTGGGAAAGAACACTCACCAGTCCAGGTTCCTGATGTCAGTTTGTAGGGCTCCCTTGGGTCTATAAGGGCAGCACAAGTTTGAGGTGGGGACAACTTCGGTGTGGGGTCCATCCTTCGATATAAGGATTTTTTGCAGTCAGGGCCAGGGGCCCCCAGGCACATCCTTTGGCCATTTTCCCTGGGAAAGAAAACTCAGCAGTCCAGGTTGCTGATGTCAGTTTGTAGGGCTCCCTTGGGTCTAACAGGGCAGCAGAAGTTTTAGGAGGGGACAACTTTGGTCTGTGATCCATCCTTCGATATAGGGATTCTTTACAGTCAGGTCTGAGCCCAGTGCCAGGGGCCCTTGGGCACATCCTTTGGCCATTTTCCCTGGGAAAGAAAACTCACCAGTCCAGGTTGCTGATGCCAGTTTGTAGGGCTCACTTGGGTCTATCTGGGTAGCACAACTTTCAGGAGGGGACAACTTCGGTCTGGGGTGCGTCCTTCGATATAAGGATTTTTAGCAGTCAGGTCCCAGCCCAGTGCCAGGGTCCCCGGGGCACATCCTTTGGCCATTTTCCCTGGGAAAGGAAACTCACCAGTCCAGGTTGCTGATGTCAGTATGTAGGGCTCCCTTGGTTCTATCAAGGCAGCAGAAATTTGAGGAGAGGACAAGTTTGGTCTGCGATCCATCCTTCGATATAGGGATTCTTTGCAGTCAGGTCCCAGCCGAGTGCCAGGGGCCCCAGGGAACATCCTTTGGCCATTTTCCCTGGGAAAGAAAACTCACCAGTCCAGGTTCCTGATGTCAGTTTGTAGGGCTCCCTTGGGTCTATCAGGGCAGCACAAGTTTGAGGTGGGGACAACTTCGGTGTGGGGTCCATCCTTCGATATAAGGATTTTTTGCAGTGAGGACCCTGCCCAGGCCCAAGGGCCCCTGGGCACATCCTTTTTCCATTTTCCCTGGGAAAGAACACTCAGCAGTCCATGTTCATGATGTCAGTTTGTAGGGCTCCCTTGGGTCTATCAGGACAGCACAAGTTTGAGGTGGGGACAACTTCGGTGTGGGGTCCATCCTTCGATATAAGGATTATTTGCAGTCAGGGCCAGGGGCCCCTGGGCACATCCTTTTTCCATTTTCCCTGGGAAAGAAAACTCAGCAGTCCATGTTGATGATGTCAGTTTGTAGGGCTCCCTTGGGTCTATCAGGGCAGCACAATTTTGAGGTGGGGACAACTTCGGTGTGGGGTCCATCCTTCGATATAAGGATTTTTTGCAGTCAGGGCCAGGGGCCCCCAGGCACATCCTTTGGCCATTTTCCCTGGGAGAGAAAACTCAGCAGTCCAGGTTGCTGATGTCAGTTTGTAGGGCTCCCTTGGGTCTATCTGGGCAGCACAAGTTTGAGGTGGGGACAACTTCGGTGTGGGGTCCATCCTTCGATATAAGGATTTTTTGCAGTCAGGGCCAGGGGCCCCCGGGCACATCCTTTGGCCATTTTCCCTGTGAAAGAAAACTCAGCAGTCCAGGTTGCTGATGTCAGTTTGTAGGGCTCCCTTGGGTCTATCAGGGCAGCACAAATTTGAGGTGGGGACAACTTCGGTGTGGAGTCCATCCTTCGATATAAGGAATTTTTGCATTCAGGTCCCAGCCCAGTGCCAGGGTCCCGAGGGCACATCCTTTGGCCATTTTCCCTGGAAAAGAAAACTCACCAGTCCAGGTTCCTGATGTCAGTTTGTAGGGCTCCCTTGGGTCTATCTGGGCAGCACATATTTTATTTCGGGACAACTTCGGTCTGGGGTCCATCCTTCAATATAAGGAGTCTTTGAAATCAGGGCCCAGCCCAGGGCCAGGGGCCCCTGGGCACATCCTTTGGCCATTTTCCCTGGGAAAGGAAACTCAGCAGTCCAGGTTCCTGATGTCAGTTTGTAGGGCTCCCTTGGGTCTATCAGGGTAGCACAAGATTCAGGAGGGGACAATTTTGGTCTGTGATCCATCCTTCGATATTTGGATTCTTTACAGTCAGGAGCCACCCCGGGGCCAGGGGCCCCTGGGCACATCCTTTGGCCATTTTCCCTGGGAAAGAAAACTCACCAGTCCAGGTTGCTGATGTCAGTTTGTAGGGCTCCCTTGGGTCTATCTGGGCAGCACAATATGAGGAGGGGATAACTTCAGTTTGGGGTCCAAACGTCGATATAAATATTCTTTGCAGTCAGGTCCCAGATCTGTGCCCGGGGCCCCTGGGCACATCCTTTGGCCATTTTCCCTGGGAAAGAAAACTCACCAGTCCAGGTTGCTGATGTCAGTTTGTAGGGCTCCCTTGGGTCTATCAGGGCAGCACAACATTGTGGAGGGGACAACTTCGGTGTGGGGTCCATCATTCGATAGAAGGATTTTTTGCATTCAGGGCCCAGCCCAGGGCCAGGGGTTCCTGGGCACAACCTTTGGCCATTTTCCCTGGGAAAGAAAACTCACCAGTCCAGGTTGATGATGTCAGTTTGTAGGGCTCCCTTGGGTATATCGGGGCAGTACAAGTTTGAGGAGGGGACAACTTTGGTCTGCAATTCATCCTTCGATATAAGGATTCTTTGAAGTCTGGTCCCAGCCGAGTGCCAGGAGCCCCAGGGCACATCCTTTGGCCATTTTGCCTGGGAAAGAAAACTCACCAGTCCAGGTTCCTGATGTCAGTTTGTAGGGCTCCCTTGGGTCTACCTGGGCAGCACAACTTTGAGGAGGGGAGAACTTCTGTTTGGGGTCCAAACTTTGATATAAGGATTCTTTGCAGTCAGGTCCCAGCCCAGTGCCAGGGGCCCCATGGCAAATCCTTTGGCAATTTTCCCTGGGAAAGAAAACTCAGCAGTCCAGGTTGCTGATGTCAATTTTTAGGGCTCCATTGGGTCTAACAGGTCAGCAGAAATTTGAGGAGGGGACGACTTTGGTCTGTGATCCATCCTTCGATATATGGATTCTTTACAGTCAGGCCCCAGCCCAGAGCCAGGGGCCTCTTGGCCAATACTTGGCCATTTCCCCTGGGAAGGAAAAATCACCAGTCCAGGTTCCTGATATCATTTTGAAGTGCTCCCATAAAACTGGCTGGGCGGCTTAAGTTTGAGCTTTCTCCCTGCGAGACACACTGGCAAAGCTTTTCACTATGATACAGTCTAGTGCAGAGGCACACTACGGCTCTCCGGAGCTGTCCGAAGCCAAGCGCCGGTGGCCGGCGTCTTTCGGCTGAAGCTGCGCTTCGGAGCGTACGGCTGCCGCTCCGCTGTTGTGTGCGCGAAGCAGCCGCTTCTCCTGCTCCGGGAGCCGGACAGAGCGGTAGCTTGTACGAGGGCGAAGAACGAAGCCGCAGAGCACCGGGCTTTTGCGCGCACCCTAAGGACTGCTAGAGGACCGTGGTGGCCGCTCGCCTGCCTCTTCAATTCCATTCTAGCATACTTATGGAAGGTGTTCCAGGACAATTTTCCTGAGTTTTGAATTCGTCCTGATGCAGCCCTTCCTGGGAAAATCCTGCTCCTCCTCTGAGGCTCCGACAGGCAGAGACCTCGATAGCAACTGCAGAAATGAAGAGCTGCGTTGAGTTGTCGAGAAGCAAGAACATAGCCAGCGCCTTGTGTTTGGGAGTCAGCAGCTGCTGGACTTTTGCCATTGCTTTCACTGTGCACTGAATGCTAGGAAGGCATGTGCACGTTAAAACAACGAGCTGGGCAAGAGCAGGAAGGGAGCACGGGCATCAGAGAGCATCTGGCATCTTGCCCTGGAAAGGGCAGTGTTTTTGGAGTGTGCAGTAAAATCGTGTTTCTGGACAAGGGAGGCATAAGTGCGCTGCGCTGCTACGCTTTCTCCCTGCGAGACACACTGCCAAAGCTTTTCGCTATGTTGCAGTCTAGTGCAGACGCACACTACGGCTCTCCGGAGCTGTCCGAAGCCAAGCGCCGGTGGCCGGCGTCTTTCGGCTGAAGCTGCGCTTCGGAGCGTACGGCTGCCGCTGCGCTCTTGTGTGCGCGAAGCAGCCGCTTCTCCTGCTCCGGGAGCCGGACAGAGCGGTAGCTTGTACGAGGGCGAAGAACGTTGCCGCAGGGAGACGACATTGAGTGCACAGCCTTGGCACTGCTAGAGGACGGTGGCTAACGCTCCCTGCCTCTTCAATGCACTGCTGGCATGCTTTATTGAAGGTGTTCCGAGACAACTTTCCTGGGTTTTGACTTCGTCCTGATGAAGCCCCTCTTGGGAAATTGGTGCTCGTCCCCGAAGGCTCGAGATGCAGAGAACTCGATGGCAGCTGCCGAAATGAAGGACTCCGTTGAAATGTGGAGAAGCAAGAACGTAGACAAGCGCCTTGTGTTTGGGAGTCAGCAGCTGCTGGACTTTTGCCATTGCTTTCACTGTGCACTGAATGCCCGGACGGCATGTGCACGCTACAACAACGAGCTAGGCAGGAGTGGGCAGAAGAAAAAAGGCTTCAGACAGCAGCTTACATATTACTACGGAAAGGGCAGTGTTTTTGGAGTGTGCAGTAAAATCGTGTTTCTGGACAAGGGAGGCATAAGTGCGCTGCGCTCCTAAGCTATCTCCCTGCGAGACACACTGACAAAGCTTTTCGCTATGTTGCAGTCTAGTGCAGACGCACACTACGGCTCTCCGGAGCTGTCCGAAGCCAAGCGCCGGTGGCCGGCGTCTTTCGGCTGAAGCTGCGCTTCGGAGCGTACGGCTGTTGTGTGCGCGAAGCAGCCGCTTCTCCTGCTCCGGGAGCCGTACAGAGCGGTAGCTTGTGCGAGGACGAAGAACGAAGCCGCAGAGCACCGGGCTTCTGCGCGCACCCTAAGGACTGCTAGTGGACCGTGGTAGCCGCTCGCCTGCCTCTTCAATTCCCTTCTTGCATGCTTTATTGAAGGTGTTCCAGGACAATTTTCCTAAGTTTTGAATTCGTCCTGCTGCAGCCCTTCCTGGGAAACTCCTTCTCCTCCTTTGAGGCTCCACTATGCAGAGACCTCGATGGCAACTGCAGAAATGAAGGGCTGCGTTGAGTTGTCGAGAAGCAAGAACATAGCCAGCGCCTTGTGTTTGGGAGTCAGCAGCTGCTGGACTTTTGCGATTGCTTTCACTGTGCACTGAATGCCAGGACGGCATGTGCACGTTAAAACAACGAGCTGGGCAAGAGCAGGAAGGGAGCACGGGCATCAGAGAGCATCTGGCATCTTGCCCTGGAAAGGGCAGTGTTTTTGGAGTGTGCAGTAAAATCGTGTTTCTGGACAAGGGAGGCATAAGTGCGCTGCGCTGCTACGCTTTCTCCCTGCGAGACACACTGACAAAGCTTTTCGCTATGTTGCAGTCTAGTGCAGACGCACACTACGGCTCTCCGGAGCTGTCCGAAGCCAAGCGCCGGTGGCCGGCGTCTTTCGGCTGAAGCTGCGCTTCGGAGCGTACGGCTGCCGCTGCGCTCTTGTGTGCGCGAAGCAGCCGCTTCTCCTGCTCCGGGAGCCGGACAGAGCGGTAGCTTGTACGACGGCGAAGAACGAAGCCGCAGAGCACCGGGCTTTTGCGCGCACCCTAAGGACTGCTAGTGGACCGTGGTGGCCGCTCGCCTGCCTCTTCAATTCCATTCTAGCATACTTATGGAAGGTGTTCCAGGACAATTTTCCTGAGTTTTGAATTCGTCCTGATGCAGCCCTTCCTGGGAAAATCCTGCTCCTCCTCTGAGGCTCCGACAGGCAGAGACCTCGATAGCAACTGCAGAAATGAAGAGCTGCGTTGAGTTGTCGAGAAGCAAGAACATAGCCAGCGCCTTGTGTTTGGGAGTCAGCAGCTGCTGGACTTTTGCCATTGCTTTCACTGTGCACTGAATGCTAGGAAGGCATGTGCACGTTAAAACAACGAGCTGGGCAAGAGCAGGAAGGGAGCACGGGCATCAGAGAGCATCTGGCATCTTGCCCTGGAAAGGGCAGTGTTTTTGGAGTGTGCAGTAAAATCGTGTTTCTGGACAAGGGAGGCATAAGTGCGCTGCGCTGCTACGCTTTCTCCCTGCGAGACACACTGCCAAAGCTTTTCGCTATGTTGCAGTCTAGTGCAGACGCACACTACGGCTCTCCGGAGCTGTCCGAAGCCAAGCGCCGGTGGCCGGCGTCTTTCGGCTGAAGCTGCGCTTCGGAGCGTACGGCTGCCGCTGCGCTCTTGTGTGCGCGAAGCAGCCGCTTCTCCTGCTCCGGGAGCCGGACAGAGCGGTAGCTTGTACGAGGGCGAAGAACGTTGCCGCAGGGAGACGACATTGAGTGCACAGCCTTGGCACTGCTAGAGGACGGTGGCTAACGCTCCCTGCCTCTTCAATGCACTGCTGGCATGCTTTATTGAAGGTGTTCCGAGACAACTTTCCTGGGTTTTGACTTCGTCCTGATGAAGCCCCTCTTGGGAAATTGGTGCTCGTCCCCGAAGGCTCGAGATGCAGAGAACTCGATGGCAGCTGCCGAAATGAAGGACTCCGTTGAAATGTGGAGAAGCAAGAACGTAGACAAGCGCCTTGTGTTTGGGAGTCAGCAGCTGCTGGACTTTTGCCATTGCTTTCACTGTGCACTGAATGCCCGGACGGCATGTGCACGCTACAACAACGAGCTAGGCAGGAGTGGGCAGAAGAAAAAAGGCTTCAGACAGCAGCTTACATATTACTACGGAAAGGGCAGTGTTTTTGGAGTGTGCAGTAAAATCGTGTTTCTGGACAAGGGAGGCATAAGTGCGCTGCGCTCCTAAGCTATCTCCCTGCGAGACACACTGACAAAGCTTTTCGCTATGTTGCAGTCTAGTGCAGACGCACACTACGGCTCTCCGGAGCTGTCCGAAGCCAAGCGCCGGTGGCCGGCGTCTTTCGGCTGAAGCTGCGCTTCGGAGCGTACGGCTGTTGTGTGCGCGAAGCAGCCGCTTCTCCTGCTCCGGGAGCCGTACAGAGCGGTAGCTTGTGCGAGGACGAAGAACGAAGCCGCAGAGCACCGGGCTTCTGCGCGCACCCTAAGGACTGCTAGTGGACCGTGGTAGCCGCTCGCCTGCCTCTTCAATTCCCTTCTTGCATGCTTTATTGAAGGTGTTCCAGGACAATTTTCCTAAGTTTTGAATTCGTCCTGCTGCAGCCCTTCCTGGGAAACTCCTTCTCCTCCTTTGAGGCTCCACTATGCAGAGACCTCGATGGCAACTGCAGAAATGAAGGGCTGCGTTGAGTTGTCGAGAAGCAAGAACATAGCCAGCGCCTTGTGTTTGGGAGTCAGCAGCTGCTGGACTTTTGCGATTGCTTTCACTGTGCACTGAATGCCAGGACGGCATGTGCACGTTAAAACAACGAGCTGGGCAAGAGCAGGAAGGGAGCACGGGCATCAGAGAGCATCTGGCATCTTGCCCTGGAAAGGGCAGTGTTTTTGGAGTGTGCAGTAAAATCGTGTTTCTGGACAAGGGAGGCATAAGTGCGCTGCGCTGCTACGCTTTCTCCCTGCGAGACACACTGACAAAGCTTTTCGCTATGTTGCAGTCTAGTGCAGACGCACACTACGGCTCTCCGGAGCTGTCCGAAGCCAAGCGCCGGTGGCCGGCGTCTTTCGGCTGAAGCTGCGCTTCGGAGCGTACGGCTGCCGCTGCGCTCTTGTGTGCGCGAAGCAGCCGCTTCTCCTGCTCCGGGAGCCGGACAGAGCGGTAGCTTGTACGACGGCGAAGAACGAAGCCGCAGAGCACCGGGCTTTTGCGCGCACCCTAAGGACTGCTAGTGGACCGTGGTGGCCGCTCGCCTGCCTCTTCAATTCCATTCTAGCATACTTATGGAAGGTGTTCCAGGACAATTTTCCTGAGTTTTGAATTCGTCCTGATGCAGCCCTTCCTGGGAAAATCCTGCTCCTCCTCTGAGGCTCCGACAGGCAGAGACCTCGATAGCAACTGCAGAAATGAAGAGCTGCGTTGAGTTGTCGAGAAGCAAGAACATAGCCAGCGCCTTGTGTTTGGGAGTCAGCAGCTGCTGGACTTTTGCCATTGCTTTCACTGTGCACTGAATGCTAGGAAGGCATGTGCACGTTAAAACAACGAGCTGGGCAAGAGCAGGAAGGGAGCACGGGCATCAGAGAGCATCTGGCATCTTGCCCTGGAAAGGGCAGTGTTTTTGGAGTGTGCAGTAAAATCGTGTTTCTGGACAAGGGAGGCATAAGTGCGCTGCGCTGCTACGCTTTCTCCCTGCGAGACACACTGCCAAAGCTTTTCGCTATGTTGCAGTCTAGTGCAGACGCACACTACGGCTCTCCGGAGCTGTCCGAAGCCAAGCGCCGGTGGCCGGCGTCTTTCGGCTGAAGCTGCGCTTCGGAGCGTACGGCTGCCGCTCCGCTCTTGTGTGCGCGAAGCAGCCGCTTCTCCTGCTCCGGGAGCCGGACAGAGCGGTAGCTTGTACGAGGGCGAAGAACGTTGCCGCAGGGAGACGACATTGAGTGCACAGCCTTGGCACTGCTAGAGGACGGTGGCTAACGCTCCCTGCCTCTTCAATGCACTGCTGGCATGCTTTATTGAAGGTGTTCCGAGACAACTTTCCTGGGTTTTGACTTCGTCCTGATGAAGCCCCTCTTGGGAAATTGGTGCTCGTCCCCGAAGGCTCGAGATGCAGAGAACTCGATGGCAGCTGCCGAAATGAAGGACTCCGTTGAAATGTGGAGAAGCAAGAACGTAGACAAGCGCCTTGTGTTTGGGAGTCAGCAGCTGCTGGACTTTTGCCATTGCTTTCACTGTGCACTGAATGCCCGGACGGCATGTGCACGCTACAACAACGAGCTAGGCAGGAGTGGGCAGAAGAAAAAAGGCTTCAGACAGCAGCTTACATATTACTACGGAAAGGGCAGTGTTTTTGGAGTGTGCAGTAAAATCGTGTTTCTGGACAAGGGAGGCATAAGTGCGCTGCGCTCCTAAGCTATCTCCCTGCGAGACACACTGACAAAGCTTTTCGCTATGTTGCAGTCTAGTGCAGACGCACACTACGGCTCTCCGGAGCTGTCCGAAGCCAAGCGCCGGTGGCCGGCGTCTTTCGGCTGAAGCTGCGCTTCGGAGCGTACGGCTGTTGTGTGCGCGAAGCAGCCGCTTCTCCTGCTCCGGGAGCCGTACAGAGCGGTAGCTTGTGCGAGGACGAAGAACGAAGCCGCAGAGCACCGGGCTTCTGCGCGCACCCTAAGGACTGCTAGTGGACCGTGGTAGCCGCTCGCCTGCCTCTTCAATTCCCTTCTTGCATGCTTTATTGAAGGTGTTCCAGGACAATTTTCCTGAGTTTTGAATTCGTCCTGCTGCAGCCCTTCCTGGGAAACTCCTTCTCCTCCTTTGAGGCTCCACTATGCAGAGACCTCGATGGCAACTGCAGAAATGAAGGGCTGCGTTGAGTTGTCGAGAAGCAAGAACATAGCCAGCGCCTTGTGTTTGGGAGTCAGCAGCTGCTGGACTTTTGCGATTGCTTTCACTGTGCACTGAATGCCAGGACGGCATGTGCACGTTAAAACAACGAGCTGGGCAAGAGCAGGAAGGGAGCACGGGCATCAGAGAGCATCTGGCATCTTGCCCTGGAAAGGGCAGTGTTTTTGGAGTGTGCAGTAAAATCGTGTTTCTGGACAAGGGAGGCATAAGTGCGCTGCGCTGCTACGCTTTCTCCCTGCGAGACACACTGCCAAAGCTTTTCGCTATGTTGCAGTCTAGTGCAGACGCACACTACGGCTCTCCGGAGCTGTCCGAAGCCAAGCGCCGGTGGCCGGCGTCTTTCGGCTGAAGCTGCGCTTCGGAGCGTACGGCTGCCGCTCCGCTCTTGTGTGCGCGAAGCAGCCGCTTCTCCTGCTCCGGGAGCCGGACAGAGCGGTAGCTTGTACGACGGCGAAGAACGAAGCCGCAGAGCACCGGGCTTTTGCGCGCACCCTAAGGACTGCTAGTGGACCGTGGTGGCCGCTCGCCTGCCTCTTCAATTCCATTCTAGCATACTTATGGAAGGTGTTCCAGGACAATTTTCCTGAGTTTTGAATTCGTCCTGATGCAGCCCTTCCTGGGAAAATCCTGCTCCTCCTCTGAGGCTCCGACAGGCAGAGACCTCGATAGCAACTGCAGAAATGAAGAGCTGCGTTGAGTTGTCGAGAAGCAAGAGCATAGCCAGCGCCTTGTCAGCAGCTGCTGGACTTTTGCGATTGCTTTCACTGTGCACTGAATGCCAGGACGGCACGTGCACGCTACAACAACGAGCTGGGCAACAGGAGCCGAAAGATCACGGCCGTCAGACAGCAGCTTAATATTGCCCTGGAAAGGGCAGTGTTTTTGGAGTGTGCAGTAAAATCGTGTTTCTGGACAAGGGAGGCATAACTGCGCTGCGCTCCTAAGCTATCTCCCTGCGAGACACACTGACAAAGCTTTTCGTTATCATGCAGTCTAGTGCAGACGCACACTACGGCTCTCCGGAGCTGTCCGAAGCCAAGCGCCGGTGGCCGGCGTCTTTCGGCTGAAGCTGCGCTTCGGAGCGTACGGCTGCCGCTCCGCTCTTGTGTGCGCGAAGCAGCCGCTTCTCCTGCTCCGGGAGCCGGACAGAGCGGTAGCTTGTACGACGGCGAAGAACGTTGCCGCAGGGAGGCGACATTGTCTGCACAGCCTTGGCACTGCGAAAGGACGGTGGCTAAAGCTCCCTGCCTTTTCAATGCACTGCTGGCATGCTTTATTGAAGGTGTTCCGAGAAACTTTCCTGGGTTTGACTTCGTCCTGATGCAGGAGGTGGAATCAGATGGTGTTTGGGATACTTCCTTCGATGTTTGGATATCTTAAGGTCGGCCATCAGCTGAAGGACAGGGGCCTCTAGACACATACTCTGTCCCTTTTCCCTGACATTTAAAACACACCAGTCCAGGTTCCTGATGTCAGTGTGTAGGGCTCACTTGGGTCTATCTGGGCAGTACAAGTATGAGATGGGGACAACTTCAGTCTGGGGTCCATCCTTCAATATAAGGATTTTTTGCATTCAGGTCCCAGCCCAGGGCCAGGGGCCCCAGGGCACATCCTTTGGCCATTTTCCCTGGGAAAGAATACTCAGCAGTCCAGGTTGCTGATGTCAGTTTGTAGGGCTCCCTTGGGTCTATCTGGGCAGCACAACTTTGAGGAGGGGACAACTTAGGTCTGCGATCCATCCTTCGACATAAGGATTCTTAGCAGTTAGGTCCCAGCCGAGTGCCAGCGGCCCTTGGGCACATCCTTTGGCCATTTTCCCTGGGAAAGAAAGCTCACCAGTCCAGGTTCCTGATGTCAGTTTGTAGGGCTCCCTTGGGTCTATCAGGGCAGCAGAAGATTTAGGAGGGGACAACTTTGGTCTGTGATCCATCCTTCGATATAGGGATTCTTTACAGACAGGTCCGAGACCAGGGCCAGGGGCCCTTGGGCACATCCTTTGGCCATTTTCCCTGGGAAAGAAAACTCACCAGTCCAGGTTGCTGATGCCAGTTTGTAGGGCTCACTTGGGTCTATCTGGGTAGCACAACTTTCAGGAGGGGACAACTTCGGTCTGGGGTGCGTCCTTCGATATAAGGATTTTTAGCAGTCAGGTCCCAGCCCAGTGCCAGGGTCCCCGGGGCACATCCTTTGGCCATTTTCCCTGGGAAAGAAAACTCACCAGTCCAGGTTCCTGATGTCAGTTTGTAGGGCTCCCTAGGCTCTATCTGGGCAGCAGAAATTTGAGGAGCGGACAAGTTTGGTCTGTGACCCATCCTTCGATATAGGGATTCTTTGCAGTCAGGTCCCAGCCGAGTGCCAGGGCCCCAGGGAACATCCTTTGGCCATTTTCCCTGGGAAAGAAAATTCAGCAGTCCAGGTTCCTGATGTCAGTTTGTAGGGCTCCCTTGGGTCTATCAGGGCAGCACAAGTTTTAGGAGGGGACAACTTCGGTCTGGGGTCCATCCTTCGATATAGGGATTATTTACAGTCAGGACCCAGCCCAGGTCCAGGGGCCCCTGGGCACATGCTTTGGCCATTTTCCCTGGGAAAGAAAATTCACCAGTCCAGGTTCCTGATGTCAGTTTGTAGGGCTCCCTTGGGTTTATCAGGTCAGCACAAGTTTGAGTAGGGGACAACTTCAGTCTGGGTTCCATCCTTCGATATAAGGATTATTTGCAATCAGGACCCAGCCCAGTGCCAGGGTCCTCTGGGCACACCCTTTGGCCATTTTCCCTGGAAAAGAAAATTCACCAGTCCAGGTTGCTGATGTCAGTTTGTAGGGCTCCCTTGGTTCTATCAGGGCAGCACAAGTATGAGATGGGGACAACTTCAGTCTGGGGTCCATCCTTCGATATAAGGATTTTTAGCAGTCAGGCCCCAGCCCAGGGCCAGGGGCTCCTGGGCACATGCTTTGGCCATTTTCCCTGGGAAAGAAAACTCACCAGTCCCGGTTGCTGATGTTAGTTTGTAGGGCTCCCTTGGGTCTATCTGGGTAGCACAACTTTGAGGAGGGGACAACTTTGGTCTGTGATCCATCCTTCGATATAGGGATTGTTTATAGTCAGGTCCGAGCCCAGGGCCAGGGGCCCTTGGGCACATCCTTTGGCCATTTTCCCTGGGAAAGAAAACTCACCAGTCCAGGTTGCTGATGTCAGTTTGTAGGGCTCCCTTGGTTCTATCTGGGTAGCACAACTTTCAGGAGGGGACAACTTCGGTCTGGGGTGTGTCCTTCGATATAAGGATTTTTAGCAGTCAGGTCCCAGCCCAGTGCCAGGGTCCCCGGGGCACATCCTTTGGCCATTTTCCCTGGGAAAGAAAACTCACCAGTCCAGGTTGCTGATGTCAGTATGTAGGGCTCCCTTGGTTCTATCAAGGCAGCAGAAATTTGAGGAGCGGACAAGTTTGGTCTGCGATCCATCCTTTGATATAGGGATTCTTTGCATTCAGGTCCCAGCCGAGTGCCAGGGGCCCCAGGGAACATCCTTTGGCCATTTTCCCTGGGAAAGAACACTCACCAGTCCAGGTTCCTGATGTCAGTTTGTAGGGCTCCCTTGGGTCTATCAGGGTCGCACAAATTTGAGGTGGGGACAACTTCGGTGTGGGGTCCATCCTTCGATATAAGGATTTTTTGCAGTGAGGACCCTGCCCAGGCCCAAGGGCCCCTGGGCACACCCTTTTTCCATTTTCCCTGGGAAAGAAAACTCAGCAGTCCATGTTGATGATGTCAGTTTGTAGGGCTCCCTTGGGTCTATCAGGACAGCACAAGTTTGAGGTGGGGACAACTTCGGTGTGGGGTCCATCCTTCGATATAAGGATTTTTTGAAGTCAGGGCCAGGGGCCCCCGGGCACATCCTTTGGCCATTTTCCCTGGGAAAGAAAACTCAGCAGTCCAGGTTGCTGATGTCAGTTTGTAGGGCTCCCTTGGGTCTATCAGGGCAGCACAAGTTTGAGGTGGGGACAACTTCGGTGTGGGGTCCATCCTTCGATATAAGGATTTTTTGAAGTCAGGGCCAGGGGCCCCCGGGCACATCCTTTGGCCATTTTCCCCGGGAAAGAAAACTCAGCAGTTCAGGTTCCTGATGTCAGTTTGTAGGGCTCCCTTGGGTCTATCAGGGCAGCACAAGTTTGAGGTGGGGACAACTTCGGTGTGGGGTCCATCCTTCGATATAAGGATTTTTTGAAGTCAGGGCCAGGGGCCCCCGGGCACATCCTTTGGCCATTTTCCCTGGGAAAGAAAACTCAGCAGTCCAGGTTGCTGATGTCAGTTTGTAGGGCTCCCTTGGGTCTATCAGGGCAGCACAAATTTGAGGTGGGGACAACCTCGGTGTGGGGTCCATCTTTCGATATAAGGATTTTTTGCATTCAGGTCCCAGCCCAGTGCCAGGGTCCCGAGGGCACATCCTTTGGCCATTTTCCCTGGAAAAGAAAACTCACCAGTCCAGGTTGCTGATGTCAGTTTGTAGAGCTCCCTTGGGTCTATCTGGGCAGCAGAAATTTGAGGAGCAAACAATCTTGGTCTGCGATCCACCCTTCGATATTGGGATTATTTGCAGTCAGGTGTCAGCCGAGTGCCAGGGGCCCCAGGAAACATCCTTTGGCCATTTTCCCTGGGAAAGAAAATTCACCAGTCCAGGTTGCTGATGTCAGTTTGTAGGGCTCTCTTGGGTCTATCAGGGCAGCACAAGTATGAGATGGGGACAACTTCAGTCTGGTGTCCATCCTTCGATATAAGGATTCTTTGAAGTCAAGGCCCAGCCGAGAGCCATGGGCCCCTGGGCACATTATTTGGCCATTTTCCCTGGGAAAGAACACTCACCAGTCCAGGTTCCTGATGTCAGTTTGTAGGGCTCCCTTGGGTCTATCAGGGCAGCACAAGTTTGAGGTGGGGACAACTTCGGTGTGGGGTGCATCCTTCGATATAAGGATTTTTTGCAGTGAGGACCCTGCCCAGGGCCAGGGGCCCCTGGGCACATCCTTTTTCCATTTTCCCTGGGAAAGAAAACTCAGCAGTCCAGGTTGCTGATGTCAGTTTGTAGAGCTCCCTTGGGTCTATCTGGGCAGCAGAAATTTGAGGAGCAAACAATCTTGGTCTGCGATCCATCCTTCGATATTGGGATTATTTGCAGTCAGGTGTCAGCCGAGTGCCAGGGGCCCCAGGAAACATCCTTTGGCAATTTTCCCTGGGAAAGAAAACTCACCAGTCCAGGTTGCTGATGTCAGTTTGTAGGGCTCTCTTGGGTCTATCAGGGCAGCACAAGTATGAGATGGGGACAACTTCAGTCTGGTGTCCATCCTTCGATATAAGGATTCTTTGAAGTCAAGGCCCAGCCGAAAGCCATGGGCCCCTGGGCACATTATTTGGCCATTTTCCCTGGGAAAGAACACTCACCAGTCCAGGTTCCTGATGTCAGTTTGTAGGGCTCCCTTGGGTCTATCAGGGCACCACAAGTTTGAGATGGGGACAACTTCGGTGTGGGGTGCATCCTTCGATATAAGGATTTTTTGCAGTGAGGACCCAGCCCAGGGCCAGGGGCCCCTGGGCACATCCTTTTTCCATTTTCCCTGGGAAAGAAAACTCAGCAGTCCAGGTTGCTGATGTCAGTTTGTAGGGCTCCCTTGGGTCTATCAGGGCAGCACAAGTTTGAGGTGGGGACAACTTCGGTGTGGGGTCCCTCCTTCGATATAAGGATTTTTTGCAGTGAGGACCCTTCCCAGAGCCAGGGGCCCCTGGGCACATCCTTTTTCCATTTTCCCTGGGAAAGAAAACTCACCAGTCCAGGTTGCTGATGTCAGTTTGTAGGGCTCCCTTGGGTCTATCAGGGCACCACAAGTTTCAGGTGGGGACAACTTCGGTGTGGGGTCCATCCTTCGATATAAGGATTTTTTGCAGTCAGGGCCAGGGTCCCCTGGGCACATCCTTTGGCCATTTTCCCTGGGAAAGAAAACCCAGCAGTCCAGGTTCCTGATGTCAGTTTGTAGGGCTCCCTTGGGTCTATCAGGGCAGCACAAGTTTGAGGTGGGGACAACTTCGGTGTGGGGTCCATCCTTCGATATAAGGATTTTTAGCAGTCAGGTCCCAGCCCAGTGCCAGGGTCCCGAGGGCACATCCTTTGGCCATTTTCCCTGGAAAAGAAAACTCACCAGTCCAGGTTGCTGATGTCAGTTTGTAGGGCTCCCTTGGGTCTATCTGGGCAGCAGAAATTTGAGGAGCGGACAATTTTGGTCTGTTATCCATCCTTCGATATAAGGATTCTTTTCAGTCAGGTCCCAGCCGAGTGCCAGGGGCCCCAGGGAACAACCTTTGGCCATTTTCCCTGGGAAAGAAAACTCACCAGTCCAGGTTCCTGATGTCAGTTTGTAGGGCTCCCTTGGGTCTATCAGGGCAGCACAAGTTTGAGGTGGGGACAACTTCGGTGTGGGGTCCATCCTTCGATATAAGGATTTTTTGCAGTGAGGACCGTGCCCAGGGCCAGGGGCCCCTGGGCACATCCTTTTTCCATTTTCCCTGGGAAAGAAAACTCAGCAGTCCAGGTTCCTGATGTCAGTTTGTAGGGCTCCCTTGGGTCTATCAGGGCACCACAAGTTTGAGGTGGGGACAACTTCGGTGTGGGGTCCATCCTTCGATATAAGGATTCTTTGCAGTGAGGACCCTGCCCAGGGCCAGGGGCCCCTGGCCACATCCTTTTTCCATTTTCCCAGGGAAAGAAAACTCAGCAGTCCAGGTTCCTGATGTCAGTTTGTAGGGCTCCCTTGGGTCTATCAGGGCAGCACAAGTTTGAGGTGGGGACAACTTCGGTGTGGGGTGCATCCTTCGATATAAGGATTTTTTTCAGTGAGGACCCTGCCCAGGGCCAGGGGCCCCTGGGCACAACCTTTTTCCATTTTCCCTGGGAAAGAAAACTCAGCAGTCCAGGTTCCTGATGTCAGTTTGTAGGGCTCCCTTGGGTCTATCAGGGCAGCACAATTTTGAGGTGGGGACAACTTCGGTGTGGGGTCCATCCTTCGATATAAGGATTTTTTGCAGTGAGGACCCTGCCCAGGGCCAGGGGCCCCTGGGCACATCCTTTTTCCGTTTTCCCTGGGAAAGAAAGCTCAGCAGTCCATGTTGATGATGTCAGTTTGTAGGGCTCCCTTGGGTCTATCAGGGCAGCGCAAGTTTGAGGTGGGGACAACTTCGGTGTGGGGTCCATCCTTCGATATAAGGATTTTTTGCAGTCAGGGCCAGGGGCCCCCAGGCACATCCTTTGGCCATTTTCCCTGGGAAAGAAAACTCACCAGTCCAGGTTCCTGATGTCAGTTTGTAGGGCTCCCTTGGGTCTATAAGGGCAGCACAAGTTTGAGGTGGGGACAACTTCGGTGTGGGGTCCATCCTTCGATATAAGGATTTTTTGCAGTCAGGGCCAGGGGCCCCCGGGCACACCCTTTGGCCATTTTCCCTGGGAAAGAAAACTCACCAGTCCAGGTTGCTGATGTCAGTTTGTAGGGCTCCCTTGGGTCTATCAGGGCAGCACAACTTTGAGGAGGGGACAACTTCGGTCTGCGATCCATCCTTCGATATAAGGATTTTTTGCAGTCAGGTCCCAGCCCTGTTCCAGGGCCCCCAGGGCACATCCTTTGGCCATTTTCCCTGGGAAAGAAAACTCACCAGTCCAGGTTGCTGATGTCAGTTTGTAGGGCTCCCTTGGGTCTAACAGGGCAGCAGAAGTTTTAGGAGGGGACAACTTTGGTCTGTGATCCATCCTTCGATATAGGGATTCTTTACAGTCAGGTCTGAGCCCAGGGCCAGGGGCCCTTGGGCACATCCTTTGGCCATTTTCCCTGGGAAAGAAAACTCACCAGTCCAGGTTGCTGATGCCAGTTTGTAGGGCTCCCTTGGGTCTATCTGGGTAGCACAACTTTCAGGAGGGGACAACTTCGGTCTGGGGTGCGTCCTTCGATATAAGGATTTTTAGCAGTCAGGTCCCAGCCCAGTGCCAGGGTCCCCGGGGCACATCCTTTGGCCATTTTCCCTGGGAAAGAAAACTCACCAGTCCAGGTTGCTGATGTCAGTATGTAGGGCTCCCTTGGTTCTATGAAGGCAGCAGAAATTTGAGGAGCGGACAAGTTTGGTCTGCGATCCATCCTTCGATACAGGGATTCTTTGCAGTCAGGTCCCAGCCGAGTGCCAGGGGCCCCAGGGACATCCTTTGGCCATTTTCCCTGGGAAAGAACACTCACCAGTCCAGGTTCCTGATGTCAGTTTGTAGGGCTCCCTTAGGTCTATCAGGGCCGCACAATTTTGAGGTGGGGACAACTTCGGTGTGGGGTCCATCCTTCGATATAAGGATTTTTTGCAGTGAGGACCCTGCCCAGGCCCAAGGGCCCCTGGGCACATCCTTTTTCCATTTTCCCTGGGAAAGAAAACTCAGCAGTCCATGTTGATGATGTCAGTTTGTAGGGCTCCCTTGGGTCTATCAGGACAGCACAAGTTTGAGGTGGGGACAACTTCGGTGTGGGGTCCATCCTTCGATATAAGGATTATTTGCAGTCAGGGCCAGGGGCCCCTGGGCACATCCTTTGGCCATTTTCCCCGGGAAAGAAAACTCAGCAGTCCAGGTTCCTGATGTCAGTTTGTAGGGCTCCCTTGGGTCTATCAGGGCAGCACAAGTTTGAGGTGGGGACAACTTCGGTGTGGGGTCCATCCTTCGATATAAGGATTTTTTGCAGTCAGTGCCAGGGGCCCCCGGGCACATCCTTTGGCCATTTTCCCTGGGAAAGAAAACTCAGCAGTCCAGGTTGCTGATGTCAGTTTGTAGGGCTCCCTTGGGTCTATCAGGGCAGCACAAATTTGAGGTGGGGACAACTTCGGTGTGGGGTCCATCTTTCGATATAAGGATTTTTTGCATTCAGGTCCCAGCCCAGTGCCAGGGTCCCGAGGGCACATCCTTTGGCCATTTTCCCTGGAAAAGAAAACTCACCAGTCCAGGTTGCTGATGTCAGTTTGTAGAGCTCCCTTGGGTCTATCTGGGCAGCAGAAATTTGAGGAGCAAACAATCTTGGTCTGCGATCCATCCTTCGATATTTGGATTATTTGCCGTCAGGTGTCAGCCGAGTGCCAGGGGCCCCAGGGAACATCCTTTGGCCATTTTCCCTGGGAAAGAAAATTCACCAGTCCAGGTTGCTGATGTCAGTTTGTAGGGCTCTCTTGGGTCTATCAGGGCAGCACAAGTATGAGATGGGGACAACTTCAGTCTGGTGTCCATCCTTCGATATAAGGATTCTTTGAAGTCAAGGCCCAGCCGAGAGCCATGGGCCCCTGGGCACATTATTTGGCCATTTTCCCTGGGAAAGAACACTCACCAGTCCAGGTTCCTGATGTCAGTTTGTAGGGCTCCCTTGGGTCTATCAGGGCACCACAAGTTTGAGGTGGGGACAACTTCGGTGTGGGGTGCATCCTTCGATATAAGGATTTTTTGCAGTGAGGACCCTGCCCAGGGCCAGGGGCCCCTGGGCACATCCTTTTTCCATTTTCCCTGGGAAAGAAAACTCAGCAGTCCAGGTTGCTGATGTCAGTTTGTAGGGCTCCCTTGGGTCTATCAGGGCAGCACAAGTTTGAGGTGGGGACAACTTCGGTGTGGGGTCCCTCCTTCGATATAAGGATTCTTTGCAGTGAGGACCCTGCCCAGGGCCAGGGGCCCCTGGGCACATCCTTTTTCCATTTTCCCTGGGAAAGAAAACTCACCAGTCCAGGTTGCTGATGTCAGTTTGTAGGGCTCCCTTGGGTCTATCAGGGCACCACAAGTTTGAGGTGGGGACAACTTCGGTGTGGGGTCCATCCTTCGATATAAGGATTTTTTGCAGTCAGGGCCAGGGTCCCCTGGGCACAACCTTTGGCCATTTTCCCTGGGAAAGAAAACTCAGCAGTCCAGGTTCCTGATGTCAGTTTGTAGGGCTCCCTTGGGTCTATCAGGGCAGCACACGTTTGAGGTGGGGACAACTTCGGTGTGGGGTCCATCGTTCGATATAAGGATTTTTTGAAGTCAGGGCCAGGGGCCCCCGGGCACATCCTTTGGCCATTTTCCCTGGGAAAGAAAACTCACCAGTCCAGGTTCCTGATGTCAGTTTGTAGGGCTCCCTTGGCTCTATCTGGGCAGCACAAGTTTGAGGTGGGGACAACTTCGGTGTGGGGTCCATCCTTCGATATAAGGATTTTTAGCAGTCAGGTCCCAGCCCAGTTCCAGGGTCCCCAGGGCACATCCTTTGGCCATTTTCCCTGGAAAAGAAAACTCACCAGTCCAGGTTGCTGATGTCAGTTTGTAGGGCTCCCTTGGGTCTATCTGGGCAGCAGAAATTTGAGGAGCGGACAATTTTGGTCTGTTATCCATCCTTCGATATAAGGATTCTTTGCAGTGAGGACCCTTCCCAGGGCCAGGGGCCCCTGGGCACATCCTTTTTCCATTTTCCCTGGGAAAGAAAACTCACCAGTCCGGGTTGCTGATGTCAGTTTGTAGGGCTCACTTGGGTCTATCAGGGCAGCACAAGTTTGAGGTGGGGACAACTTCGGTGTGGGGTCCATCCTTCGATATAAGGATTTTTTGCAGTCAGGGCCAGGGTCCCCTGGGCACATCCTTTGGCCATTTTCCCTGGGAAAGAAAACTCAGCAGTCCAGGTTCCTGATGTCAGTTTGTAGGGCTCCCTTGGCTCTATCTGGGCAGCACAAGTTTGAGGTGGGGACAACTTCGGTGTGGGGTCCATCCTTCGATATAAGGATTTTTTGCAGTCAGGTCCCAGCCCAGTGCCAGGGTCCCGAGGGCACATCCTTTGGCCATTTTCCCTGGGAAAGAAAACTCACCAGTCCAGGTTGCTGATGTCAGTTTGTAGGGCTCCCTTGGGTCTATCTGGGCAGCAGAAATTTGAGGAGCGGACAATTTTGGTCTGTTATCCATCCTTCGATATACGGATTCTTTTCAGTCAGGTCCCAGCCGAGTGCCAGTGGCCCCAGGGAACTTCCTTTGGCCATTTTCCCTGGGAAAGAAAACTCACCAGTCCAGGTTCCTGTTGTCAGTTTGTAGGGCTCCCTTGGGTCTATAAGGGCAGCACAAGTTTGAGGTGGGGACAACTTCGGTGTGGGGTCCATCCTTCGATATAAGGATTTTTTGAAGTCAGGGCCAGGGGCCCCCGGGCACATCCTTTGACCATTTTCCCTGGGAAAGAAAACTCAGCAGTCCAGGTTGCTGATGTCAGTTTGTAGGGCTCCCTTGGGTCTATCTGGGCAGCAGAAATTTGAGGAGCAAACAATCTTGGTCTGCGATCCATCCTTCGATATTGGGATTATTTGCAGTCAGGTGTCAGCCGAGTGCCAGGGGCCCCAGGAAACATCCTTTGGCCATTTTCCCTGGGAAAGAAAACTCAGCAGTCCAGGTTGCTGATGTCAGTTTGTAGGGCTCTCTTGGGTCTATCAGGGCAGCACAAGTATGAGATGGGGACAACTTCAGTCTGGTGTCCATCCTTCGATATAAGGATTCTTTGAAGTCAAGGCCCAGCCGAAAGCCATGGGCCCCTGGGCACATTATTTGGCCATTTTCCCTGGGAAAGAACACTCACCAGTCCAGGTTCCTGATGTCAGTTTGTAGGGCTCCCTTGGGTCTATCAGGGCACCACAAGTTTGATGTGGGGACAACTTCGGTGTGGGGTGCATCCTTCGATATAAGGATTTTTTGCAGTGAGGACCCAGCCCAGGGCCAGGGGCCCCTGGGCACATCCTTTTTCCATTTTCCCTGGGAAAGAAAACTCAGCAGTCCAGGTTGCTGATGTCAGTTTGTAGGGCTCCCTTGGGTCTATCAGGGCAGCACAAGTTTGAGGTGGGGACAATTTCGGTGTGGGGTCCCTCCTTCGATATAAGGATTTTTTGCAGTGAGGACCCTTCCCAGAGCCAGGGGCCCCTGGGCACATCCTTTTTCCATTTTCCCTGGGAAAGAAAACTCAGCAGTCCAGGTTGCTGATGTCAGTTTGTAGAGCTCCCTTGGGTCTATCTGGGCAGCAGAAATTTGAGGAGCAAACAATCTTGGTCTGCGATCCATCCTTCGATATTGGGATTATTTGCAGTCAGGTGTCAGCCGAGTGCCAGGGGCCCCAGGAAACATCCTTTGGCAATTTTCCCTGGGAAAGAAAACTCACCAGTCCAGGTTGCTGATGTCAGTTTGTAGGGCTCTCTTGGGTCTATCAGGGCAGCACAAGTATGAGATGGGGACAACTTCAGTCTGGTGTCCATCCTTCGATATAAGGATTCTTTGAAGTCAAGGCCCAGCCGAAAGCCATGGGCCCCTGGGCACATTATTTGGCCATTTTCCCTGGGAAAGAACACTCACCAGTCCAGGTTCCTGATGTCAGTTTGTAGGGCTCCCTTGGGTCTATCAGGGCACCACAAGTTTGAGATGGGGACAACTTCGGTGTGGGGTGCATCCTTCGATATAAGGATTTTTTGCAGTGAGGACCCAGCCCAGGGCCAGGGGCCCCTGGGCACATCCTTTTTCCATTTTCCCTGGGAAAGAAAACTCAGCAGTCCAGGTTGCTGATGTCAGTTTGTAGGGCTCCCTTGGGTCTATCAGGGCAGCACAAGTTTGAGGTGGGGACAACTTCGGTGTGGGGTCCCTCCTTCGATATAAGGATTTTTTGCAGTGAGGACCCTTCCCAGAGCCAGGGGCCCCTGGGCACATCCTTTTTCCATTTTCCCTGGGAAAGAAAACTCACCAGTCCAGGTTGCTGATGTCAGTTTGTAGGGCTCCCTTGGGTCTATCAGGGCACCACAAGTTTCAGGTGGGGACAACTTCGGTGTGGGGTCCATCCTTCGATATAAGGATTTTTTGCAGTCAGGGCCAGGGTCCCCTGGGCACATCCTTTGGCCATTTTCCCTGGGAAAGAAAACCCAGCAGTCCAGGTTCCTGATGTCAGTTTGTAGGGCTCCCTTGGGTCTATCAGGGCAGCACAAGTTTGAGGTGGGGACAACTTCGGTGTGGGGTCCATCCTTCGATATAAGGATTTTTAGCAGTCAGGTCCCAGCCCAGTGCCAGGGTCCCGAGGGCACATCCTTTGGCCATTTTCCCTGGAAAAGAAAACTCACCAGTCCAGGTTGCTGATGTCAGTTTGTAGGGCTCCCTTGGGTCTATCTGGGCAGCAGAAATTTGAGGAGCGGACAATTTTGGTCTGTTATCCATCCTTCGATATAAGGATTCTTTTCAGTCAGGTCCCAGCCGAGTGCCAGGGGCCCCAGGGAACAACCTTTGGCCATTTTCCCTGGGAAAGAAAACTCACCAGTCCAGGTTCCTGATGTCAGTTTGTAGGGCTCCCTTGGGTCTATCAGGGCAGCACAAGTTTGAGGTGGGGACAACTTCGGTGTGGGGTCCATCCTTCGATATAAGGATTTTTTGCAGTGAGGACCGTGCCCAGGGCCAGGGGCCCCTGGGCACATCCTTTTTCCATTTTCCCTGGGAAAGAAAACTCAGCAGTCCAGGTTCCTGATGTCAGTTTGTAGGGCTCCCTTGGGTCTATCAGGGCACCACAAGTTTGAGGTGGGGACAACTTCGGTGTGGGGTCCATCCTTCGATATAAGGATTCTTTGCAGTGAGGACCCTGCCCAGGGCCAGGGGCCCCTGGCCACATCCTTTTTCCATTTTCCCAGGGAAAGAAAACTCAGCAGTCCAGGTTCCTGATGTCAGTTTGTAGGGCTCCCTTGGGTCTATCAGGGCAGCACAAGTTTGAGGTGGGGACAACTTCGGTGTGGGGTGCATCCTTCGATATAAGGATTTTTTGCAGTGAGGACCCTGCCCAGGGCCAGGGGCCCCTGGGCACATCCTTTTTCCGTTTTCCCTGGGAAAGAAAGCTCAGCAGTCCATGTTGATGATGTCAGTTTGTAGGGCTCCCTTGGGTCTATCAGGGCAGCGCAAGTTTGAGGTGGGGACAACTTCGGTGTGGGGTCCATCCTTCGATATAAGGATTTTTTGCAGTCAGGGCCAGGGGCCCCCAGGCACATCCTTTGGCCATTTTCCCTGGGAAAGAAAACTCACCAGTCCAGGTTCCTGATGTCAGTTTGTAGGGCTCCCTTGGGTCTATAAGGGCAGCACAAGTTTGAGGTGGGGACAACTTCGGTGTGGGGTCCATCCTTCGATATAAGGATTTTTTGCAGTCAGGGCCAGGGGCCCCCGGGCACACCCTTTGGCCATTTTCCCTGGGAAAGAAAACTCACCAGTCCAGGTTGCTGATGTCAGTTTGTAGGGCTCCCTTGGGTCTATCAGGGCAGCACAACTTTGAGGAGGGGACAACTTCGGTCTGCGATCCATCCTTCGATATAAGGATTTTTTGCAGTCAGGTCCCAGCCCTGTTCCAGGGCCCCCAGGGCACATCCTTTGGCCATTTTCCCTGGGAAAGAAAACTCACCAGTCCAGGTTGCTGATGTCAGTTTGTAGGGCTCCCTTGGGTCTAACAGGGCAGCAGAAGTTTTAGGAGGGGACAACTTTGGTCTGTGATCCATCCTTCGATATAGGGATTCTTTACAGTCAGGTCTGAGCCCAGGGCCAGGGGCCCTTGGGCACATCCTTTGGCCATTTTCCCTGGGAAAGAAAACTCACCAGTCCAGGTTGCTGATGCCAGTTTGTAGGGCTCCCTTGGGTCTATCTGGGTAGCACAACTTTCAGGAGGGGACAACTTCGGTCTGGGGTGCGTCCTTCGATATAAGGATTTTTAGCAGTCAGGTCCCAGCCCAGTGCCAGGGTCCCCGGGGCACATCCTTTGGCCATTTTCCCTGGGAAAGAAAACTCACCAGTCCAGGTTGCTGATGTCAGTATGTAGGGCTCCCTTGGTTCTATGAAGGCAGCAGAAATTTGAGGAGCGGACAAGTTTGGTCTGCGATCCATCCTTCGATATAGGGATTCTTTGCAGTCAGGTCCCAGCCGAGTGCCAGGGGCCCCAGGGACATCCTTTGGCCATTTTCCCTGGGAAAGAACACTCACCAGTCCAGGTTCCTGATGTCAGTTTGTAGGGCTCCCTTAGGTCTATCAGGGCCGCACAAGTTTGAGGTGGGGACAACTTCGGTGTGGGGTCCATCCTTCGATATAAGGATTTTTTGCAGTGAGGACCCTGCCCAGGCCCAAGGGCCCCTGGGCACATCCTTTTTCCATTTTCCCTGGGAAAGAAAACTCAGCAGTCCATGTTGATGATGTCAGTTTGTAGGGCTCCCTTGGGTCTATCAGGACAGCACAAGTTTGAGGTGGGGACAACTTCGGTGTGGGGTCCATCCTTCGATATAAGGATTATTTGCAGTCAGGGCCAGGGGCCCCTGGGCACATCCTTTGGCCATTTTCCCCGGGAAAGAAAACTCAGCAGTCCAGGTTCCTGATGTCAGTTTGTAGGGCTCCCTTGGGTCTATCAGGGCAGCACAAGTTTGAGGTGGGGACAACTTCGGTGTGGGGTCCATCCTTCGATATAAGGATTTTTTGCAGTCAGTGCCAGGGGCCCCCGGGCACATCCTTTGGCCATTTTCCCTGGGAAAGAAAACTCAGCAGTCCAGGTTGCTGATGTCAGTTTGTAGGGCTCCCTTGGGTCTATCAGGGCAGCACAAATTTGAGGTGGGGACAACTTCGGTGTGGGGTCCATCTTTCGATATAAGGATTTTTTGCATTCAGGTCCCAGCCCAGTGCCAGGGTCCCGAGGGCACATCCTTTGGCCATTTTCCCTGGAAAAGAAAACTCACCAGTCCAGGTTGCTGATGTCAGTTTGTAGAGCTCCCTTGGGTCTATCTGGGCAGCAGAAATTTGAGGAGCAAACAATCTTGGTCTGCGATCCATCCTTCGATATTTGGATTATTTGCCGTCAGGTGTCAGCCGAGTGCCAGGGGCCCCAGGGAACATCCTTTGGCCATTTTCCCTGGGAAAGAAAATTCACCAGTCCAGGTTGCTGATGTCAGTTTGTAGGGCTCTCTTGGGTCTATCAGGGCAGCACAAGTATGAGATGGGGACAACTTCAGTCTGGTGTCCATCCTTCGATATAAGGATTCTTTGAAGTCAAGGCCCAGCCGAGAGCCATGGGCCCCTGGGCACATTATTTGGCCATTTTCCCTGGGAAAGAACACTCACCAGTCCAGGTTCCTGATGTCAGTTTGTAGGGCTCCCTTGGGTCTATCAGGGCACCACAAGTTTGAGGTGGGGACAACTTCGGTGTGGGGTGCATCCTTCGATATAAGGATTTTTTGCAGTGAGGACCCTGCCCAGGGCCAGGGGCCCCTGGGCACATCCTTTTTCCATTTTCCCTGGGAAAGAAAACTCAGCAGTCCAGGTTGCTGATGTCAGTTTGTAGGGCTCCCTTGGGTCTATCAGGGCAGCACAAGTTTGAGGTGGGGACAACTTCGGTGTGGGGTCCCTCCTTCGATATAAGGATTCTTTGCAGTGAGGACCCTGCCCAGGGCCAGGGGCCCCTGGGCACATCCTTTTTCCATTTTCCCTGGGAAAGAAAACTCACCAGTCCAGGTTGCTGATGTCAGTTTGTAGGGCTCCCTTGGGTCTATCAGGGCACCACAAGTTTGAGGTGGGGACAACTTCGGTGTGGGGTCCATCCTTCGATATAAGGATTTTTTGCAGTCAGGGCCAGGGTCCCCTGGGCACAACCTTTGGCCATTTTCCCTGGGAAAGAAAACTCAGCAGTCCAGGTTCCTGATGTCAGTTTGTAGGGCTCCCTTGGGTCTATCAGGGCAGCACACGTTTGAGGTGGGGACAACTTCGGTGTGGGGTCCATCGTTCGATATAAGGATTTTTTGAAGTCAGGGCCAGGGGCCCCCGGGCACATCCTTTGGCCATTTTCCCTGGGAAAGAAAACTCACCAGTCCAGGTTCCTGATGTCAGTTTGTAGGGCTCCCTTGGCTCTATCTGGGCAGCACAAGTTTGAGGTGGGGACAACTTCGGTGTGGGGTCCATCCTTCGATATAAGGATTTTTAGCAGTCAGGTCCCAGCCCAGTTCCAGGGTCCCCAGGGCACATCCTTTGGCCATTTTCCCTGGAAAAGAAAACTCACCAGTCCAGGTTGCTGATGTCAGTTTGTAGGGCTCCCTTGGGTCTATCTGGGCAGCAGAAATTTGAGGAGCGGACAATTTTGGTCTGTTATCCATCCTTCGATATAAGGATTCTTTGCAGTGAGGACCCTTCCCAGGGCCAGGGGCCCCTGGGCACATCCTTTTTCCATTTTCCCTGGGAAAGAAAACTCACCAGTCCGGGTTGCTGATGTCAGTTTGTAGGGCTCACTTGGGTCTATCAGGGCAGCACAAGTTTGAGGTGGGGACAACTTCGGTGTGGGGTCCATCCTTCGATATAAGGATTTTTTGCAGTCAGGGCCAGGGTCCCCTGGGCACATCCTTTGGCCATTTTCCCTGGGAAAGAAAACTCAGCAGTCCAGGTTCCTGATGTCAGTTTGTAGGGCTCCCTTGGCTCTATCTGGGCAGCACAAGTTTGAGGTGGGGACAACTTCGGTGTGGGGTCCATCCTTCGATATAAGGATTTTTTGCAGTCAGGTCCCAGCCCAGTGCCAGGGTCCCGAGGGCACATCCTTTGGCCATTTTCCCTGGGAAAGAAAACTCACCAGTCCAGGTTGCTGATGTCAGTTTGTAGGGCTCCCTTGGGTCTATCTGGGCAGCAGAAATTTGAGGAGCGGACAATTTTGGTCTGTTATCCATCCTTCGATATACGGATTCTTTTCAGTCAGGTCCCAGCCGAGTGCCAGTGGCCCCAGGGAACTTCCTTTGGCCATTTTCCCTGGGAAAGAAAACTCACCAGTCCAGGTTCCTGTTGTCAGTTTGTAGGGCTCCCTTGGGTCTATAAGGGCAGCACAAGTTTGAGGTGGGGACAACTTCGGTGTGGGGTCCATCCTTCGATATAAGGATTTTTTGAAGTCAGGGCCAGGGGCCCCCGGGCACATCCTTTGACCATTTTCCCTGGGAAAGAAAACTCAGCAGTCCAGGTTGCTGATGTCAGTTTGTAGGGCTCCCTTGGGTCTATCTGGGCAGCAGAAATTTGAGGAGCAAACAATCTTGGTCTGCGATCCATCCTTCGATATTGGGATTATTTGCAGTCAGGTGTCAGCCGAGTGCCAGGGGCCCCAGGAAACATCCTTTGGCCATTTTCCCTGGGAAAGAAAACTCAGCAGTCCAGGTTGCTGATGTCAGTTTGTAGGGCTCTCTTGGGTCTATCAGGGCAGCACAAGTATGAGATGGGGACAACTTCAGTCTGGTGTCCATCCTTCGATATAAGGATTCTTTGAAGTCAAGGCCCAGCCGAAAGCCATGGGCCCCTGGGCACATTATTTGGCCATTTTCCCTGGGAAAGAACACTCACCAGTCCAGGTTCCTGATGTCAGTTTGTAGGGCTCCCTTGGGTCTATCAGGGCACCACAAGTTTGATGTGGGGACAACTTCGGTGTGGGGTGCATCCTTCGATATAAGGATTTTTTGCAGTGAGGACCCAGCCCAGGGCCAGGGGCCCCTGGGCACATCCTTTTTCCATTTTCCCTGGGAAAGAAAACTCAGCAGTCCAGGTTGCTGATGTCAGTTTGTAGGGCTCCCTTGGGTCTATCAGGGCAGCACAAGTTTGAGGTGGGGACAATTTCGGTGTGGGGTCCCTCCTTCGATATAAGGATTTTTTGCAGTGAGGACCCTTCCCAGAGCCAGGGGCCCCTGGGCACATCCTTTTTCCATTTTCCCTGGGAAAGAAAACTCACCAGTCCAGGTTGCTGATGTCAGTTTGTAGGACTCCCTTGGGTCTATCAGGGCACCACAAGTTTGAGGTGGGGACAACTTCGGTGTGGGGTCCATCCTTCGATATAAGGATTTTTTGCAGTCAGGGCCAGGGTCCCCTGGGCACATCCTTTGGCCATTTTCCCTGGGAAAGATAACCCAGCAGTCCAGGTTCCTGATGTCAGTTTGTAGGGCTCCCTTGGGTCTATCTGGGCAGCACAAGTTTGAGGTGGGGACAACTTCGGTGTGGGGTCCATCCTTCGATATAAGGATTTTTAGCAGTCAGGTCCCAGCCCAGTGCCAGGGTCCCCAGGGCACATCCTTTGGCCATTTTCCCTGGAAAAGAAAACTCACCAGTCCAGGTTGCTGATGTCAGTTTGTAGGGCTCCCTTGGGTCTATCTGGGCAGCAGAAATTTGAGGAGCGGACAATTTTGGTCTGTTATCCATCCTTCGATATAAGGATTCTTTTCAGTCAGGTCCCAGCCGAGTGCCAGGGGCCCCAGGGAACAACCTTTGGCCATTTTCCCTGGGAAAGAAAACTCACCAGTCCAGGTTCCTGATGTCAGTTTGTAGGGCTCCCTTGGGTCTATCAGGGCAGCACAAGTTTGAGGTGGGGACAACTTCGGTGTGGGGTCCATCCTTCGATATAAGGATTTTTTGCAGTGAGGACCGTGCCCAGGGCCAGGGGCCCCTGGGCACATCCTTTTTCCATTTTCCCTGGGAAAGAAAACTCAGCAGTCCAGGTTCCTGATGTCAGTTTGTAGGGCTCCCTTGGGTCTATCAGGGCACCACAAGTTTGAGGTGGGGACAACTTCGGTGTGGGGTCCATCCTTCGATATAAGGATTCTTTGCAGTGAGGACCCTGCCCAGGGCGAGGGGCCCCTGGCCACATCCTTTTTCCATTTTCCCAGGGAAAGAAAACTCAGCAGTCCAGGTTGCTGATGTCAGTTTGTAGGGCTCCCTTGGGTCTATCAGGGCACCACAAGTTTGAGGTGGGGACAACTTCGGTGTGGGGTCCATCCTTCGATATAAGGATTTTTTGCAGTCAGGGCCAGGGTCCCCTGGGCACAACCTTTGGCCATTTTCCCTGGGAAAGAAAACTCAGCAGTCCAGGTTCCTGATGTCAGTTTGTAGGGCTCCCTTGGGTCTATCAGGGCAGCACACGTTTGAGGTGGGGACAACTTCGGTGTGGGGTCCATCGTTCGATATAAGGATTTTTTGAAGTCAGGGCCAGGGGCCCCCGGGCACATCCTTTGGCCATTTTCCCTGGGAAAGAAAACTCACCAGTCCAGGTTCCTGATGTCAGTTTGTAGGGCTCCCTTGGCTCTATCTGGGCAGCACAAGTTTGAGGTGGGGACAACTTCGGTGTGGGGTCCATCCTTCGATATAAGGATTTTTAGCAGTCAGGTCCCAGCCCAGTTCCAGGGTCCCCAGGGCACATCCTTTGGCCATTTTCCCTGGAAAAGAAAACTCACCAGTCCAGGTTGCTGATGTCAGTTTGTAGGGCTCCCTTGGGTCTATCTGGGCAGCAGAAATTTGAGGAGCGGACAATTTTGGTCTGTTATCCATCCTTCGATATAAGGATTCTTTGCAGTGAGGACCCTTCCCAGGGCCAGGGGCCCCTGGGCACATCCTTTTTCCATTTTCCCTGGGAAAGAAAACTCACCAGTCCGGGTTGCTGATGTCAGTTTGTAGGGCTCACTTGGGTCTATCAGGGCAGCACAAGTTTGAGGTGGGGACAACTTCGGTGTGGGGTCCATCCTTCGATATAAGGATTTTTTGCAGTCAGGGCCAGGGTCCCCTGGGCACATCCTTTGGCCATTTTCCCTGGGAAAGAAAACTCAGCAGTCCAGGTTCCTGATGTCAGTTTGTAGGGCTCCCTTGGCTCTATCTGGGCAGCACAAGTTTGAGGTGGGGACAACTTCGGTGTGGGGTCCATCCTTCGATATAAGGATTTTTTGCAGTCAGGTCCCAGCCCAGTGCCAGGGTCCCGAGGGCACATCCTTTGGCCATTTTCCCTGGGAAAGAAAACTCACCAGTCCAGGTTGCTGATGTCAGTTTGTAGGGCTCCCTTGGGTCTATCTGGGCAGCAGAAATTTGAGGAGCGGACAATTTTGGTCTGTTATCCATCCTTCGATATACGGATTCTTTTCAGTCAGGTCCCAGCCGAGTGCCAGTGGCCCCAGGGAACTTCCTTTGGCCATTTTCCCTGGGAAAGAAAACTCACCAGTCCAGGTTCCTGTTGTCAGTTTGTAGGGCTCCCTTGGGTCTATAAGGGCAGCACAAGTTTGAGGTGGGGACAACTTCGGTGTGGGGTCCATCCTTCGATATAAGGATTTTTTGAAGTCAGGGCCAGGGGCCCCCGGGCACATCCTTTGACCATTTTCCCTGGGAAAGAAAACTCAGCAGTCCAGGTTGCTGATGTCAGTTTGTAGGGCTCCCTTGGGTCTATCTGGGCAGCAGAAATTTGAGGAGCAAACAATCTTGGTCTGCGATCCATCCTTCGATATTGGGATTATTTGCAGTCAGGTGTCAGCCGAGTGCCAGGGGCCCCAGGAAACATCCTTTGGCCATTTTCCCTGGGAAAGAAAACTCAGCAGTCCAGGTTGCTGATGTCAGTTTGTAGGGCTCTCTTGGGTCTATCAGGGCAGCACAAGTATGAGATGGGGACAACTTCAGTCTGGTGTCCATCCTTCGATATAAGGATTCTTTGAAGTCAAGGCCCAGCCGAAAGCCATGGGCCCCTGGGCACATTATTTGGCCATTTTCCCTGGGAAAGAACACTCACCAGTCCAGGTTCCTGATGTCAGTTTGTAGGGCTCCCTTGGGTCTATCAGGGCACCACAAGTTTGATGTGGGGACAACTTCGGTGTGGGGTGCATCCTTCGATATAAGGATTTTTTGCAGTGAGGACCCAGCCCAGGGCCAGGGGCCCCTGGGCACATCCTTTTTCCATTTTCCCTGGGAAAGAAAACTCAGCAGTCCAGGTTGCTGATGTCAGTTTGTAGGGCTCCCTTGGGTCTATCAGGGCAGCACAAGTTTGAGGTGGGGACAATTTCGGTGTGGGGTCCCTCCTTCGATATAAGGATTTTTTGCAGTGAGGACCCTTCCCAGAGCCAGGGGCCCCTGGGCACATCCTTTTTCCATTTTCCCTGGGAAAGAAAACTCACCAGTCCAGGTTGCTGATGTCAGTTTGTAGGACTCCCTTGGGTCTATCAGGGCACCACAAGTTTGAGGTGGGGACAACTTCGGTGTGGGGTCCATCCTTCGATATAAGGATTTTTTGCAGTCAGGGCCAGGGTCCCCTGGGCACATCCTTTGGCCATTTTCCCTGGGAAAGATAACCCAGCAGTCCAGGTTCCTGATGTCAGTTTGTAGGGCTCCCTTGGGTCTATCTGGGCAGCACAAGTTTGAGGTGGGGACAACTTCGGTGTGGGGTCCATCCTTCGATATAAGGATTTTTAGCAGTCAGGTCCCAGCCCAGTGCCAGGGTCCCCAGGGCACATCCTTTGGCCATTTTCCCTGGAAAAGAAAACTCACCAGTCCAGGTTGCTGATGTCAGTTTGTAGGGCTCCCTTGGGTCTATCTGGGCAGCAGAAATTTGAGGAGCGGACAATTTTGGTCTGTTATCCATCCTTCGATATAAGGATTCTTTTCAGTCAGGTCCCAGCCGAGTGCCAGGGGCCCCAGGGAACAACCTTTGGCCATTTTCCCTGGGAAAGAAAACTCACCAGTCCAGGTTCCTGATGTCAGTTTGTAGGGCTCCCTTGGGTCTATCAGGGCAGCACAAGTTTGAGGTGGGGACAACTTCGGTGTGGGGTCCATCCTTCGATATAAGGATTTTTTGCAGTGAGGACCGTGCCCAGGGCCAGGGGCCCCTGGGCACATCCTTTTTCCATTTTCCCTGGGAAAGAAAACTCAGCAGTCCAGGTTCCTGATGTCAGTTTGTAGGGCTCCCTTGGGTCTATCAGGGCACCACAAGTTTGAGGTGGGGACAACTTCGGTGTGGGGTCCATCCTTCGATATAAGGATTCTTTGCAGTGAGGACCCTGCCCAGGGCGAGGGGCCCCTGGCCACATCCTTTTTCCATTTTCCCAGGGAAAGAAAACTCAGCAGTCCAGGTTCCTGATGTCAGTTTGTAGGGCTCCCTTGGGTCTATCAGGGCAGCACAAGTTTGAGGTGGGGACAACTTCGGTGTGGGGTGCATCCTTCGATATAAGGATTTTTTTCAGTGAGGACCCTGCCTAGGGCCAGGGGCCCCTGGGCACAACCTTTTTCCATTTTCCCTGGGAAAGAAAACTCAGCAGTCCAGGTTCCTGATGTCAGTTTGTAGGGCTCCCTTGGGTCTATCAGGGCAGCACAATTTTGAGGTGGGGACAACTTCGGTGTGGGGTCCATCCTTCGATATAAGGATTTTTTGCAGTGAGGACCCTGCCCAGGGCCAGGGGCCCCTGGGCACATCCTTTTTCCGTTTTCCCTGGGAAAGAAAGCTCAGCAGTCCATGTTGATGATGTCAGTTTGTAGGGCTCCCTTGGGTCTATCAGGGCACCACAAGTTTGAGGTGGGGACAACTTCGGTGTGGGGTCCATCCTTCGATATAAGGATTTTTTGCAGTCAGGGCCAGGGTCCCCTGGGCACATCCTTTGGCCATTTTCCCTGGGAAAGAAAACTCAGCAGTCCAGGTTCCTGATGTCAGTTTGTAGGGCTCCCTTGGGTCTATAAGGGCAGCACAAGTTTGAGGTGGGGACAACTTCGGTGTGGGGTCCATCCTTCGATATAAGGATTTTTTGCAGTCAGGGCCAGGGGCCCCCGGGCACACCCTTTGGCCATTTTCCCTGGGAAAGAAAACTCACCAGTCCAGGTTGCTGATGTCAGTTTGTAGGGCTCCCTTGGGACTATCAGGGCAGCACAACTTTGAGGAGGGGACAACTTCGGTCTGCGATCCATCCTTCGATATAAGGATTTTTAGCAGTCAGGTCCCAGCCCAGTTCCAGGGCCCCCCGGGCACATCCTTTGGCCATTTTCCCTGGGAAAGAAAACTCACCAGTCCAGGTTGCTGATGTCAGTTTGTAGGGCTCCCTTGGGTCTATCAGGGCAGCAGAAGTTTTAGGAGGGGACAACTTTGGTCTGTGATCCATCCTTCGATATAGGGATTCTTTACAGTCAGGTCTGAGCCCAGGGCCAGGGGCCCTTGGGCACATCCTTTGGCCATTTTCCCTGGGAAAGAAAACTCACCAGTCCAGGTTGCTGATGCCAGTTTGTAGGGCTCCCTTGGGTCTATCTGGGTAGCACAACTTTCAGGAGGGGACAACTTCGGTCTGGGGTGTGTCCTTCGATATAAGGATTTTTAGCAGTCAGGTCCCAGCCCAGTGCCAGGGTCCCCGGGGCACATCCTTTGGCCATTTTCCCTGGGAAAGAAAACTCACCAGTCCAGGTTGCTGATGTCAGTATGTAGGGCTCCCTTGGTTCTATGAAGGCAGCAGAAATTTGAGGAGCGGACAAGTTTGGTCTGCGATCCATCCTTCGATATAGGGATTCTTTGCAGTCAGGTCCCAGCCGAGTGCCAGGGGCCCCAGGGAACATCCTTTGGCCATTTTCCCTGGGAAAGAACACTCACCAGTCCAGGTTCCTGATGTCAGTTTGTAGGGCTCCCTTAGGTCTATCAGGGCCGCACAAGTTTGAGGTGGGGACAACTTCGGTGTGGGGTCCATCCTTCGATATAAGGATTTTTTGCAGTGAGGACCCTGCCCAGGCCCAAGGGCCCCTGGGCACACCCTTTTTCCATTTTCCCTGGGAAAGAAAACTCAGCAGTCCATGTTGATGATGTCAGTTTGTAGGGCTCCCTTGGGTCTATCAGGACAGCACAAGTTTGAGGTGGGGACAACTTCGGTGTGGGGTCCATCCTTCGATATAAGGATTTTTTGCAGTCAGGGCCAGGGTCCCCTGGGCACAACCTTTGGCCATTTTCCCTGGGAAAGAAAACTCAGCAGTCCAGGTTCCTGATGTCAGTTTGTAGGGCTCCCTTGGGTCTATCAGGGCAGCACACATTTGAGGTGGGGACAACTTCGGTGTGGGGTCCATCGTTCGATATAAGGATTTTTTGAAGTCAGGGCCAGGGGCCCCCGGGCACATCCTTTGGCCATTTTCCCTGGGAAAGAAAACTCACCAGTCCAGGTTGCTGATGTCAGTTTGTAGGGCTCCCTTGGCTCTATCTGGGCAGCACAAGTTTGAGGTGGGGACAACTTCGGTGTGGGGTCCATCCTTCGATATAAGGATTTTTAGCAGTCAGGTCCCAGCCCAGTTCCAGGGTCCCCAGGGCACATCCTTTGGCCATTTTCCCTGGAAAAGAAAACTCACCAGTCCAGGTTGCTGATGTCAGTTTGTAGGGCTCCCTTGGGTCTATCTGGGCAGCAGAAATTTGAGGAGCGGACAATTTTGGTCTGTTATCCATCCTTCGATATAAGGATTCTTTTCAGTCAGGTCCCAGCCGAGTGCCAGGGGCCCCAGGGAACATCCTTTGGCCATTTTCCCTGGGAAAGAAAACTCACCAGTCCAGGTTCCTGATGTCAGTTTGTAGGGCTCCCTTGGGTCTAACAGGGCAGCAGAAGATTTAGGAGGGGACAACTTTGGTCTGTGATCCATCCTTCGATATAGGGATTCTTTACAGACAGGTCCGAGCCCAGGGCCAGGGGCCCTTGGGCACATCCTTTGGCCATTTTCCCTGGGAAAGAAAACTCACCAGTCCAGGTTGCTGATGCCAGTTTGTAGGGCTCACTTGGGTCTATCTGGGCAGCACAACTTTCAGGAGGGGACAACTTCGGTCTGGGGTGCGTCCTTCGATATAAGGATTTTTAGCAGTCAGGTCCCAGCCCTTTTCCAGGGTCCCCGGGGCACATCCTTTGGCCATTTTCCCTGGGAAAGAAAACTCACCAGTCCAGGTTCCTGATGTCAGTTTGTAGGGCTCCCTTGGTTCTATCAAGGCAGCAGAAATTTGAGGAGCGGACAAGTTTGGTCTGCGATCCATCCTTCGATATAGGGATTCTTTGCAGTCAGGTCCCAGCCGAGTGCCAGGGGCCCCAGGGAACATCCTTTGGCCATTTTCCCTGGGAAAGAAAATTCACCAGTCCAGGTTCCTGATGTCAGTTTGTAGGGCTCCCTTGGGACTAACAGGGCAGCACAAGTTTTAGGAGGGGACAACTTCGGTCTGGGGTCCATCCTTCGATATAGGGATTATTTACAGTCAGGACCCAGCCAGGGGCCAGGGGCCCCTGGGCACATGCTTTGGCCATTTTCCCTGGGAAAGAAAATTCACCAGTCCAGGTTCCTGATGTCAGTTTGTAGGGCCCCCTTGGGTCTATCAGGTCAGCACAAGTTTGAGTAGGGGACAACTTCAGTCTGGGTTCCATCCTTCGATATAAGGATTATTTGCAATCAGGACCCAGCCCAGTGCCAGGGTCCTCTGGGCACACCCTTTGGCCATTTTCCCTGGAAAAGAAAATTCACCAGTCCAGGTTGCTGATGTCAGTTTTTAGGGCTCCCTTGGTTCTATCAGGGCAGCACAAGTATGAGATGGGGACAATTTCAGTCTGGGGTCCATCCTTCGATATAAGGATTTTTAGCAGTCAGGCCCCAGCCCAGGGCCAGGGGCTCCTGGGCACACCCTTTGGCCATTTTCCCTGGGAAAGAAAACTCACCAGTCCAGGTTGCTGATGTTAGTTTGTAGGGCTCCCTTGGGTCTATCTGGGTAGCACAAGTATGAGATGGGGACAACTTCAGTCTGGTGTCCATCCTTCGATATAGGGATTGTTTACAGTCAGGTCCGAGCCCAGGGCCAGGGGCCCTTGGGCACATCCTTTGGCCATTTTCCCTGGGAAAGAAAACTCACCAGTCCAGGTTGCTGATGTTAGTTTGTAGGGCTCCCTTGGGTCTATCAGGGTCGCACAAATTTGAGGTGGGGACAACTTCGGTGTGGGGTCCATCCTTCGATATAAGGATTTTTTGCAGTGAGGACCCTGCCCAGGCCCAAGGGCCCCTGGGCACATCCTTTTTCCATTTTCCCTGGGAAAGAAAACTCAGCAGTCCATGTTGATGATGTCAGTTTGTAGGGCTCCCTTGGGTCTATCAGGACAGCACAAGTTTGAGGTGGGGACAACTTCGGTGTGGGGTCCATCCTTCGATATAAGGATTTTTTGAAGTCAGGGCCAGGGGCCCCCGGGCACATCCTTTGGCCATTTTCCCTGGGAAAGAAAACTCAGCAGTCCAGGTTGCTGATGTCAGTTTGTAGGGCTCCCTTGGGTCTATCAGGGCAGCACAAGTTTGAGGTGGGGACAACTTCGGTGTGGGGTCCATCCTTCGATATAAGGATTTTTTGCAGTCAGTGCCAGGGTCCCGAGGGCACATCCTTTGGCCATTTTCCCCGGGAAAGAAAACTCAGCAGTTCAGGTTGCTGATGTCAGTTTGTAGGGCTCCCTTGGGTCTATCAGGGCAGCACAAGTTTGAGGTGGGGACAACTTCGGTGTGGGGTCCATCCTTCGATATAAGGATTTTTTGCAGTGAGGACCGTGCCCAGGGCCAGGGGCCCCTGGGCACATCCTTTTTCCATTTTCCCTGGGAAAGAAAACTCAGCAGTCCAGGTTCCTGATGTCAGTTTGTAGGGCTCCCTTGGGTCTATCAGGGCACCACAAGTTTGAGGTGGGGACAACTTCGGTGTGGGGTCCATCCTTCGATATAAGGATTCTTTGCAGTGAGGACCCTGCCCAGGGCGAGGGGCCCCTGGCCACATCCTTTTTCCATTTTCCCAGGGAAAGAAAACTCAGCAGTCCAGGTTCCTGATGTCAGTTTGTAGGGCTCCCTTGGGTCTATCAGGGCAGCACAAGTTTGAGGTGGGGACAACTTCGGTGTGGGGTGCATCCTTCGATATAAGGATTTTTTTCAGTGAGGACCCTGCCTAGGGCCAGGGGCCCCTGGGCACAACCTTTTTCCATTTTCCCTGGGAAAGAAAACTCAGCAGTCCAGGTTCCTGATGTCAGTTTGTAGGGCTCCCTTGGGTCTATCAGGGCAGCACAATTTTGAGGTGGGGACAACTTCGGTGTGGGGTCCATCCTTCGATATAAGGATTTTTTGCAGTGAGGACCCTGCCCAGGGCCAGGGGCCCCTGGGCACATCCTTTTTCCGTTTTCCCTGGGAAAGAAAGCTCAGCAGTCCATGTTGATGATGTCAGTTTGTAGGGCTCCCTTGGGTCTATCAGGGCACCACAAGTTTGAGGTGGGGACAACTTCGGTGTGGGGTCCATCCTTCGATATAAGGATTTTTTGCAGTCAGGGCCAGGGTCCCCTGGGCACATCCTTTGGCCATTTTCCCTGGGAAAGAAAACTCAGCAGTCCAGGTTCCTGATGTCAGTTTGTAGGGCTCCCTTGGGTCTATAAGGGCAGCACAAGTTTGAGGTGGGGACAACTTCGGTGTGGGGTCCATCCTTCGATATAAGGATTTTTTGCAGTCAGGGCCAGGGGCCCCCGGGCACACCCTTTGGCCATTTTCCCTGGGAAAGAAAACTCACCAGTCCAGGTTGCTGATGTCAGTTTGTAGGGCTCCCTTGGGACTATCAGGGCAGCACAACTTTGAGGAGGGGACAACTTCGGTCTGCGATCCATCCTTCGATATAAGGATTTTTAGCAGTCAGGTCCCAGCCCAGTTCCAGGGCCCCCCGGGCACATCCTTTGGCCATTTTCCCTGGGAAAGAAAACTCACCAGTCCAGGTTGCTGATGTCAGTTTGTAGGGCTCCCTTGGGTCTATCAGGGCAGCAGAAGTTTTAGGAGGGGACAACTTTGGTCTGTGATCCATCCTTCGATATAGGGATTCTTTACAGTCAGGTCTGAGCCCAGGGCCAGGGGCCCTTGGGCACATCCTTTGGCCATTTTCCCTGGGAAAGAAAACTCACCAGTCCAGGTTGCTGATGCCAGTTTGTAGGGCTCCCTTGGGTCTATCTGGGTAGCACAACTTTCAGGAGGGGACAACTTCGGTCTGGGGTGTGTCCTTCGATATAAGGATTTTTAGCAGTCAGGTCCCAGCCCAGTGCCAGGGTCCCCGGGGCACATCCTTTGGCCATTTTCCCTGGGAAAGAAAACTCACCAGTCCAGGTTGCTGATGTCAGTATGTAGGGCTCCCTTGGTTCTATGAAGGCAGCAGAAATTTGAGGAGCGGACAAGTTTGGTCTGCGATCCATCCTTCGATATAGGGATTCTTTGCAGTCAGGTCCCAGCCGAGTGCCAGGGGCCCCAGGGAACATCCTTTGGCCATTTTCCCTGGGAAAGAACACTCACCAGTCCAGGTTCCTGATGTCAGTTTGTAGGGCTCCCTTAGGTCTATCAGGGCCGCACAAGTTTGAGGTGGGGACAACTTCGGTGTGGGGTCCATCCTTCGATATAAGGATTTTTTGCAGTGAGGACCCTGCCCAGGCCCAAGGGCCCCTGGGCACACCCTTTTTCCATTTTCCCTGGGAAAGAAAACTCAGCAGTCCATGTTGATGATGTCAGTTTGTAGGGCTCCCTTGGGTCTATCAGGACAGCACAAGTTTGAGGTGGGGACAACTTCGGTGTGGGGTCCATCCTTCGATATAAGGATTTTTTGCAGTCAGGGCCAGGGTCCCCTGGGCACAACCTTTGGCCATTTTCCCTGGGAAAGAAAACTCAGCAGTCCAGGTTCCTGATGTCAGTTTGTAGGGCTCCCTTGGGTCTATCAGGGCAGCACACATTTGAGGTGGGGACAACTTCGGTGTGGGGTCCATCGTTCGATATAAGGATTTTTTGAAGTCAGGGCCAGGGGCCCCCGGGCACATCCTTTGGCCATTTTCCCTGGGAAAGAAAACTCACCAGTCCAGGTTGCTGATGTCAGTTTGTAGGGCTCCCTTGGCTCTATCTGGGCAGCACAAGTTTGAGGTGGGGACAACTTCGGTGTGGGGTCCATCCTTCGATATAAGGATTTTTAGCAGTCAGGTCCCAGCCCAGTTCCAGGGTCCCCAGGGCACATCCTTTGGCCATTTTCCCTGGAAAAGAAAACTCACCAGTCCAGGTTGCTGATGTCAGTTTGTAGGGCTCCCTTGGGTCTATCTGGGCAGCAGAAATTTGAGGAGCGGACAATTTTGGTCTGTTATCCATCCTTCGATATAAGGATTCTTTTCAGTCAGGTCCCAGCCGAGTGCCAGGGGCCCCAGGGAACATCCTTTGGCCATTTTCCCTGGGAAAGAAAACTCACCAGTCCAGGTTCCTGATGTCAGTTTGTAGGGCTCCCTTGGGTCTAACAGGGCAGCAGAAGATTTAGGAGGGGACAACTTTGGTCTGTGATCCATCCTTCGATATAGGGATTCTTTACAGACAGGTCCGAGCCCAGGGCCAGGGGCCCTTGGGCACATCCTTTGGCCATTTTCCCTGGGAAAGAAAACTCACCAGTCCAGGTTGCTGATGCCAGTTTGTAGGGCTCACTTGGGTCTATCTGGGCAGCACAACTTTCAGGAGGGGACAACTTCGGTCTGGGGTGCGTCCTTCGATATAAGGATTTTTAGCAGTCAGGTCCCAGCCCTTTTCCAGGGTCCCCGGGGCACATCCTTTGGCCATTTTCCCTGGGAAAGAAAACTCACCAGTCCAGGTTCCTGATGTCAGTTTGTAGGGCTCCCTTGGTTCTATCAAGGCAGCAGAAATTTGAGGAGCGGACAAGTTTGGTCTGCGATCCATCCTTCGATATAGGGATTCTTTGCAGTCAGGTCCCAGCCGAGTGCCAGGGGCCCCAGGGAACATCCTTTGGCCATTTTCCCTGGGAAAGAAAATTCACCAGTCCAGGTTCCTGATGTCAGTTTGTAGGGCTCCCTTGGGACTAACAGGGCAGCACAAGTTTTAGGAGGGGACAACTTCGGTCTGGGGTCCATCCTTCGATATAGGGATTATTTACAGTCAGGACCCAGCCAGGGGCCAGGGGCCCCTGGGCACATGCTTTGGCCATTTTCCCTGGGAAAGAAAATTCACCAGTCCAGGTTCCTGATGTCAGTTTGTAGGGCCCCCTTGGGTCTATCAGGTCAGCACAAGTTTGAGTAGGGGACAACTTCAGTCTGGGTTCCATCCTTCGATATAAGGATTATTTGCAATCAGGACCCAGCCCAGTGCCAGGGTCCTCTGGGCACACCCTTTGGCCATTTTCCCTGGAAAAGAAAATTCACCAGTCCAGGTTGCTGATGTCAGTTTTTAGGGCTCCCTTGGTTCTATCAGGGCAGCACAAGTATGAGATGGGGACAATTTCAGTCTGGGGTCCATCCTTCGATATAAGGATTTTTAGCAGTCAGGCCCCAGCCCAGGGCCAGGGGCTCCTGGGCACACCCTTTGGCCATTTTCCCTGGGAAAGAAAACTCACCAGTCCAGGTTGCTGATGTTAGTTTGTAGGGCTCCCTTGGGTCTATCTGGGTAGCACAAGTATGAGATGGGGACAACTTCAGTCTGGTGTCCATCCTTCGATATAGGGATTGTTTACAGTCAGGTCCGAGCCCAGGGCCAGGGGCCCTTGGGCACATCCTTTGGCCATTTTCCCTGGGAAAGAAAACTCACCAGTCCAGGTTGCTGATGTTAGTTTGTAGGGCTCCCTTGGGTCTATCAGGGTCGCACAAATTTGAGGTGGGGACAACTTCGGTGTGGGGTCCATCCTTCGATATAAGGATTTTTTGCAGTGAGGACCCTGCCCAGGCCCAAGGGCCCCTGGGCACATCCTTTTTCCATTTTCCCTGGGAAAGAAAACTCAGCAGTCCATGTTGATGATGTCAGTTTGTAGGGCTCCCTTGGGTCTATCAGGACAGCACAAGTTTGAGGTGGGGACAACTTCGGTGTGGGGTCCATCCTTCGATATAAGGATTTTTTGAAGTCAGGGCCAGGGGCCCCCGGGCACATCCTTTGGCCATTTTCCCTGGGAAAGAAAACTCAGCAGTCCAGGTTGCTGATGTCAGTTTGTAGGGCTCCCTTGGGTCTATCAGGGCAGCACAAGTTTGAGGTGGGGACAACTTCGGTGTGGGGTCCATCCTTCGATATAAGGATTTTTTGCAGTCAGTGCCAGGGGCCCCCGGGCACATCCTTTGGCCATTTTCCCTGGGAAAGAAAACTCAGCAGTTCAGGTTGCTGATGTCAGTTTGTAGGGCTCCCTTGGGTCTATCAGGGCAGCACAAGTTTGAGGTGGGGACAACTTCGGTGTGGGGTCCATCCTTCGATATAAGGATTTTTTGAAGTCAGGGCCAGGGGCCCCCGGGCACATCCTTTGGCCATTTTCCCTGGGAAAGAAAACTCAGCAGTCCAGGTTGCTGATGTCAGTATGTAGGGCTCCCTTGGGTCTATCAGGGCAGCACAAATTTGAGGTGGGGACAACTTCGGTGTGGGGTCCATCTTTCGATATAAGGATTTTTTGCATTCAGGTCCCAGCCCAGTGCCAGGGTCCCGAGGGCACATCCTTTGGCCATTTTCCCTGGAAAAGAAAACTCACCAGTCCAGGTTGCTGATGTCAGTTTGTAGAGCTCCCTTGGGTCTATCTGGGCAGCAGAAATTTGAGGAGCAAACAATCTTGGTCTGCGATCCATCCTTCGATATTGGGATTATTTGCAGTCAGGTGTCAGCCGAGTGCCAGGGGCCCCAGGAAACATCCTTTGGCCATTTTCCCTGGGAAAGAACACTCACCAGTCCAGGTTGCTGATGTCAGTTTGTAGGGCTCTCTTGGGTCTATCAGGGCAGCACAAGTATGAGATGGGGACAACTTCAGTCTGGTGTCCATCCTTCGATATAAGGATTCTTTGAAGTCAAGGCCCAGCCGAGAGCCATGGGCCCCTGGGCACATTCTTTGGCCATTTTCCCTGGGAAAGAACACTCACCAGTCCAGGTTCCTGATGTCAGTTTGTAGGGCTCCCTTGGGTCTATCAGGGCAGCACAAGTTTGAGGTGGGGACAACTTCGGTGTGGGGTGCATCCTTCGATATAAGGATTTTTTGCAGTGAGGACCCTGCCCAGGGCCAGGGGCCCCTGGGCACATCCTTTTTCCATTTTCCCTGGGAAAGAAAACTCAGCAGTCCAGGTTGCTGATGTCAGTTTGTAGGGCTCCCTTGGGTCTATCAGGGCAGCACAAGTTTGAGGTGGGGACAACTTCGGTGTGGAGTCCCTCCTTCGATATAAGGATTCTTTGCAGTGAGGACCCTTCCCAGGGCCAGGGGCCCCTGGGCACATCCTTTTTCCGTTTTCCCTGGGAAAGAAAGCTCAGCAGTCCATGTTGATGATGTCAGTTTGTAGGGCTCCCTTGGGCCTATCAGGGCAGCACAAGTTTGAGGTGGGGACAACTTCGGTGTGGGGTCCATCCTTCGATATAAGGATTTTTTGCAGTCAGGGCCAGGGGCCCCCAGGCACATCCTTTGGCCATTTACCCTGGGAAAGAAAACTCACCAGTCCAGGTTCCTGATGTCAGTTTGTAGGGCTCCCTTGGGTCTATAAGGGCAGCACAAGTTTGAGGTGGGGACAACTTCGGTGTGGGGTCCATCCTTCGATATAAGGATTTTTTGAAGTCAGGGCCAGGGGCCCCCGGGCACATCCTTTGACCATTTTCCCTGGGAAAGAAAACTCAGCAGTCCAGGTTGCTGATGTCAGTTTGTAGGGCTCCCTTGGGTCTATCAGGGCAGCACAAATTTGAGGTGGGGACAACTTCGGTGTGGGGTCCATCTTTCGATATAAGGATTTTTTGCATTCAGGTCACAGCCCAGTGCCAGGGTCCCGAGGGCACATCCTTTGGCCATTTTCCCTGGAAAAGAAAACTCACCAGTCCAGGTTGCTGATGTCAGTTTGTAGAGCTCCCTTGGGTCTATCTGGGCAGCAGAAATTTGAGGAGCAAACAATCTTGGTCTGCGATCCATCCTTCGATATTGGGATTATTTGCAGTCAGGTGTCAGCCGAGTGCCAGGGGCCCCAGGAAACATCCTTTGGCCATTTTCCCTGGGAAAGAAAACTCACCAGTCCAGGTTGCTGATGTCAGTTTGTAGGGCTCTCTTGGGTCTATCAGGGCAGCACAAGTATGAGGTGGGGACAACTTCGGTGTGGGGTGCATCCTTCGATATAAGGATTTTTTGCAGTGATGACCCAGCCCAGGGCCAGGGGCCCCTGGGCACATCCTTTTTCCATTTTCCCTGGGAAAGAAAACTCACCAGTCCAGGTTGCTGATGTCAGTTTGTAGGGCTCCCTTGGGTCTATCAGGGCAGCACAAGTTTGAGGTGGGGACAACTTCGGTGTGGGGTCCCTCCTTCGATATAAGGATTTTTTGCAGTGAGGACCCTTCCCAGAGCCAGGGGCCCCTGGGCACATCCTTTTTCCATTTTCCCTGGGAAAGAAAACTCACCAGTCCAGGTTGCTGATGTCAGTTTGTAGGGCTCCCTTGGGTCTATCAGGGCACCACAAGTTTGAGGTGGGGACAACTTCGGTGTGGGGTCCATCCTTCGATATAAGGATTTTTTGCAGTCAGGGCCAGGGTCCCCTGGGCACATCCTTTGGCCATTTTCCCTGGGAAAGAAAACCCAGCAGTCCAGGTTCCTGATGTCAGTTTGTAGGGCTCCCTTGGGTCTATCAGGGCAGCACAAGTTTGAGGTGGGGACAACTTCGGTGTGGGGTCCATCCTTCGATATAAGGATTTTTAGCAGTCAGGTCCCAGCCCAGTGCCAGGGTCCCCAGGGCACATCCTTTGGCCATTTTCCCTGGAAAAGAAAACTCACCAGTCCAGGTTGCTGATGTCAGTTTGTAGGGCTCCCTTGGGTCTATCTGGGCAGCAGAAATTTGAGGAGCGGACAATTTTGGTCTGTTATCCATCCTTCGATATAAGGATTCTTTTCAGTCAGGTCCCAGCCGAGTGCCAGGGGCCCCAGGGAACAACCTTTGGCCATTTTCCCTGGGAAAGAAAACTCACCAGTCCAGGTTGCTGATGTCAGTTTGTAGGGCTCCCTTGGGTCTATCAGGGCAGCACAAGTTTGAGGTGGGGACAACTTCGGTGTGGGGTCCATCCTTCGATATAAGGATTTTTTGCAGTGAGGACCCTGCCCAGGGCCAGGGGCCCCTGGGCACATCCTTTTTCCATTTTCCCTGGGAAAGAAAACTCAGCAGTCCAGGTTCCTGATGTCAGTTTGTAGGGCTCCCTTGGGTCTATCAGGGCACCACAAGTTTGAGGTGGGGACAACTTCGGTGTGGGGTCCATCCTTCGATATAAGGATTCTTTGCAGTGAGGACCCTGCCCAGGGCGAGGGGCCCCTGGCCACATCCTTTTTCCATTTTCCCAGGGAAAGAAAACTCAGCAGTCCAGGTTCCTGATGTCAGTTTGTAGGGCTCCCTTGGGTCTATCAGGGCAGCACAAGTTTGAGGTGGGGACAATTTCGGTGTGGGGTGCATCCTTCGATATAAGGATTTTTTTCAGTGAGGACCCTGCCCAGGGCCAGGGGCCCCTGGGCACAACCTTTTTCCATTTTCCCTGGGAAAGAAACCTCAGCAGTCCAGGTTCCTGATGTCAGTTTGTAGGGCTCCCTTGGGTCTATCAGGGCAGCACAATTTTGAGGTGGGGACAACTTCGGTGTGGGGTCCATCCTTCGATATAAGGATTTTTTGCAGTGAGGACCCTGCCCAGGGCCAGGGGCCCCTGGGCACATCCTTTTTCCGTTTTCCCTGGGAAAGAAAGCTCAGCAGTCCATGTTGATGATGTCAGTTTGTAGGGCTCCCTTGGGTCTATCAGGGCAGCACAAGTTTGAGGTGGGGACAACTTCGGTGTGGGGTCCATCCTTCGATATAAGGATTTTTTGCAGTCAGGGCCAGGGGCCCCCAGGCACATCCTTTGGCCATTTTCCCTGGGAAAGAAAACTCACCAGTCCAGGTTCCTGATGTCAGTTTGTAGGGCTCCCTTGGGTCTATAAGGGCAGCACAAGTTTGAGGTGGGGACAACTTCGGTGTGGGGTCCATCCTTCGATATAAGGATTTTTTGCAGTCAGGGCCAGGGGCCCCCGGGCACACCCTTTGGCCATTTTCCCTGGGAAAGAAAACTCACCAGTCCAGGTTGCTGATGTCAGTTTGTAGGGCTCCCTTGGGTCTATCAGGGCAGCACAACTTTGAGGAGGGGACAACTTCGGTCTGCGATCCATCCTTCGATATAAGGATTTTTTGCAGTCAGGTCCCAGCCCAGTTCCAGGGCGCCCAGGGCACATCCTTTGGCCATTTTCCCTGGGAAAGAAAACTCACCAGTCCAGGTTGCTGATGTCAGTTTGTAGGGCTCCCTTGGGTCTAACAGGGCAGCAGAAGTTTTAGGAGGGGACAACTTTGGTCTGTGATCCATCCTTCGATATAGGGATTCTTTACAGTCAGGTCTGAGCCCAGGGCCAGGGGCCCTAGGGCACATCCTTTGGCCATTTTCCCTGGGAAAGAAAACTCACCAGTCCAGGTTGCTGATGCCAGTTTGTAGGGCTCCCTTGGGTCTATCTGGGTAGCACAACTTTCAGGAGGGGACAACTTCGGTCTGGGGTGCGTCCTTCGATATAAGGATTTTTAGCAGTCAGGTCCCAGCCCAGTGCCAGGGTCCCCGGGGCACATCCTTTGGCCATTTTCCCTGGGAAAGAAAACTCACCAGTCCAGGTTGCTGATGTCAGTATGTAGGGCTCCCTTGGTTCTATGAAGGCAGCAGAAATTTGAGGAGCGGACAAGTTTGGTCTGCGATCCATCCTTCGATATAGGGATTCTTTGCAGTCAGGTCCCAGCCGAGTGCCAGGGGCCCCTGGGCACATCCTTTTTCCATTTTCCCTGGGAAAGAAAACTCACCAGTCCAGGTTGCTGATGTCAGTTTGTAGGGCTCCCTTGGGTCTATCAGGGCAGCACAAGTTTGAGGTGGGGACAACTTCGGTGTGGGGTCCCTCCTTCGATATAAGGATTTTTTGCAGTGAGGACCCTTCCCAGAGCCAGGGGCCCCTGGGCACATCCTTTTTCCATTTTCCCTGGGAAAGAAAACTCACCAGTCCAGGTTGCTGATGTCAGTTTGTAGGGCTCCCTTGGGTCTATCAGGGCACCACAAGTTTGAGGTGGGGACAACTTCGGTGTGGGGTCCATCCTTCGATATAAGGATTTTTTGCAGTCAGGGCCAGGGTCCCCTGGGCACATCCTTTGGCCATTTTCCCTGGGAAAGAAAACCCAGCAGTCCAGGTTCCTGATGTCAGTTTGTAGGGCTCCCTTGGGTCTATCTGGGCAGCACAAGTTTGAGGTGGGGACAACTTCGGTGTGGGGTCCATCCTTCGATATAAGGATTTTTAGCAGTCAGGTCCCAGCCCAGTGCCAGGGTCCCCAGGGCACATCCTTTGGCCATTTTCCCTGGAAAAGAAAACTCACCAGTCCAGGTTGCTGATGTCAGTTTGTAGGGCTCCCTTGGGTCTATCAGGGCAGCAGAAATTTGAGGAGCAAACAATTTTGGTCTGTTATCCATCCTTCGATATAAGGATTCTTTTCAGTCAGGTCCCAGCCGAGTGCCAGGGGCCCCAGGGAACAACCTTTGGCCATTTTCCCTGGGAAAGAAAACTCACCAGTCCAGGTTCCTGATGTCAGTTTGTAGGGCTCCCTTGGGTCTATCAGGGCAGCACAAGTTTGAGGTGGGGACAACTTCGGTGTGGGGTCCATCCTTCGATATAAGGATTTTTTGCAGTGAGGACCGTGCCCAGGGCCAGGGGCCCCTGGGCACATCCTTTTTCCATTTTCCCTGGGAAAGAAAACTCAGCAGTCCAGGTTCCTGATGTCAGTTTGTAGGGCTCCCTTGGGTCTATCAGGACAGCACAAGTTTGAGGTGGGGACAACTTCGGTGTGGGGTCCATCCTTCGATATAAGGATTATTTGCAGTCAGGGCCAGGGGCCCCTGGGCACATCCTTTGGCCATTTTCCCCGGGAAAGAAGACTCAGCAGTCCAGGTTCCTGATGTCAGTTTGTAGGGCTCCCTTGGGTCTATCAGGGCAGCACAAGTTTGAGGTGGGGACAACTTCGGTGTGGGGTCCATCCTTCGATATAAGGATTTTTTGCAGTCAGTGCCAGGGGCCCCCGGGCACATCCTTTGGCCATTTTCCCTGGGAAAGAAAACTCACCAGTCCAGGTTGCTGATGTCAGTTTGTAGGGCTCCCTTGGGTCTATCAGGGCAGCACAAATTTGAGGTGGGGACAACTTCGGTGTGGGGTCCATCTTTCGATATAAGGATTTTTTGCATTCAGGTCCCAGCCCAGTGCCAGGGTCCCGAGGGCACATCCTTTGGCCATTTTCCCTGGAAAAGAAAACTCACCAGTCCAGGTTGCTGATGTCAGTTTGTAGAGCTCCCTTGGGTCTATCTGGGCAGCAGAAATTTGAGGAGCAAACAATCTTGGTCTGCGATCCATCCTTCGATATTTGGATTATTTGCCGTCAGGTGTCAGCCGAGTGACAGGGGCCCCAGGGAACATCCTTTGGCCATTTTCCCTGGGAAAGAAAATTCACCAGTCCAGGTTGCTGATGTCAGTTTGTAGGGCTCTCTTGGGTCTATCAGGGCAGCACAAGTATGAGATGGGGACAACTTCAGTCTGGTGTCCATCCTTCGATATAAGGATTCTTTGAAGTCAAGGCCCAGTCGAGAGCCATGGGCCCCTGGGCACATTATTTGGCCATTTTCCCTGGGAAAGAACACTCACCAGTCCAGGTTCCTGATGTCAGTTTGTAGGGCTCCCTTGGGTCTATCAGGGCACCACAAGTTTGAGGTGGGGACAACTTCGGTGTGGGGTGCATCCTTCGATATAAGGATTTTTTGCAGTGAGGACCCTGCCCAGGGCCAGGGGCCCCTAGGCACATCCTTTTTCCATTTTCCCTGGGAAAGAAAACTCAGCAGTCCAGGTTGCTGATGTCAGTTTGTAGGGCTCCCTTGGGTCTATCAGGGCAGCACAAGTTTGAGGTGGGGACAACTTCGGTGTGGGGTCCCTCCTTCGATATAAGGATTCTTTGCAGTGAGGACCCTGCCCAGGGCCAGGGGCCCCTGGGCACATCCTTTTTCCATTTTCCCTGGGAAAGAAAACTCACCAGTCCAGGTTGCTGATGTCAGTTTGTAGGGCTCCCTTGGGTCTATCAGGGCAGCACAAGTTTGAGGTGGGGACAACTTCGGTGTGGGGTCCATCCTTCGATATAAGGATTTTTTGCAGTCAGGGCCAGGGTCCCCTGGGCACATCCTTTGGCCATTTTCCCTGGGAAAGAAAACTCAGCAGTCCAGGTTCCTGATGTCAGTTTGTAGGGCTCCCTTGGGTCTATCAGGGCAGCACACGTTTGAGGTGGGGACAACTTCGGTGTGGGGTCCATCGTTCGATATAAGGATTTTTTGAAGTCAGGGCCAGGGGCCCCCGGGCACATCCTTTGGCCATTTTCCCTGGGAAAGAAAACTCACCAGTCCAGGTTCCTGATGTCAGTTTGTAGGGCTCCCTTGGCTCTATCTGGGCAGCACAAGTTTGAGGTGGGGACAACTTCGGTGTGGGGTCCATCCTTCGATATAAGGATTTTTAGCAGTCAGGTCCCAGCCCAGTTCCAGGGTCCCCAGGGCATATCCTTTGGCCATTTTCCCTGGAAAAGAAAACTCACCAGTCCAGGTTGCTGATGTCAGTTTGTAGGGCTCCCTTGGGTCTATCTGGGCAGCAGAAATTTGAGGAGCGGACAATTTTGGTCTGTTATCCATCCTTCGATATAAGGATTCTTTTCAGTCAGGTCCCAGCCGAGTGCCAGGGGCCCCAGGGAACATCCTTTGGCCATTTTCCCTGGGAAAGAAAACTCACCAGTCCAGGTTCCTGATGTCAGTTTGTAGGGCTCCCTTGGGTCTAACAGGGCAGCAGAAGATTTAGGAGGGGACAACTTTGGTCTGTGATCCATCCTTCGATATAGGGATTCTTTACAGACAGGTCCGAGCCCAGGGCCAGGGGCCCTTGGGCACATCCTTTGGCCATTTTCCCTGGGAAAGAAAACTCACCAGTCCAGGTTGCTGATGCCAGTTTGTAGGGCTCACTTGGGTCTATCTGGGCAGCACAACTTTCAGGAGGGGACAACTTCGGTCTGGGGTGCGTCCTTCGATATAAGGATTTTTAGCAGTCAGGTCCCAGCCCAGTGCCAGGGTCCCCGGGGCACATCCTTTGGCCATTTTCCCTGGGAAAGAAAACTCACCAGTCCAGGTTCCTGATGTCAGTTTGTAGGGCTCCCTTGGTTCTATCAAGGCAGCAGAAATTTGAGGAGCGGACAATTTTGGTCTGCGATCCATCCTTCGATATAGGGATTCTTTGCAGTCAGGTCCCAGCCGAGTGCCAGGGGCCCCAGGGAACATCCTTTGGCCATTTTCCCTGGGAAAGAAAATTCACCAGTCCAGGTTCCTGATGTCAGTTTGTAGGGCTCCCTTGGGTCTAACAGGGCAGCACAAGTTTTAGGAGGGGACAACTTCGGTCTGGGGTCCATCCTTCGATATAGGGATTATTTACAGTCAGGACCCAGCCAGGGGCCAGGGGCCCCTGGGCACATGCTTTGGCCATTTTCCCTGGGAAAGAAAACTCAGCAGTCCAGGTTCCTGATGTCAGTTTGTAGGGCTCCCTTGGGTCTATCTGGGCAGCACAAGTTTGAGGTGGGGACAACTTCGGTGTGGGGTCCATCCTTCGATATAAGGATTTTTAGCAGTCAGGTCCCAGCCCAGTGCCAGGGTCCCGAGGGCACATCCTTTGGCCATTTTCCCTGGAAAAGAAAACTCACCAGTCCAGGTTGCTGATGTCAGTTTGTAGGGCTCCCTTGGGTCTATCTGGGCAGCAGAAATTTGAGGAGCGGACAATTTTGGTCTGTTATCCATCCTTCGATATACGGATTCTTTTCAGTCAGGTCCCAGCCGAGTGCCAGTGGCCCCAGGGAACATCCTTTGGCCATTTTCCGTGGGAAAGAAAACTCACCAGTCCAGGTTCCTGATGTCAGTTTGTAGGGCTCCCTTGGGTCTATCAGGGCAGCACAAGTTTGAGGTGGGGACAACTTCGGTGTGGGGTCCATCCTTCGATATAAGGATTTTTTGCAGTGAGGAGCCTGCCCTTGGCCAGGGGCCCCTGGGCACATCCTTTTTCCGTTTTCCCTGGGAAAGAAAGCTCAGCAGTCCATGTTGATGATGTCAGTTTGTAGGGCTCCCTTGGGCCTATCAGGGCAGCACAAGTTTGAGGTGGGGACAACTTCGGTGTGGGGTCCATCCTTCGATATAAGGATTTTTTGCAGTCAGGGCCAGGGGCCCCCAGGCACATCCTTTGGCCATTTACCCTGGGAAAGAAAACTCACCAGTCCAGGTTCCTGATGTCAGTTTGTAGGGCTCCCTTGGGTCTATAAGGGCAGCACAAGTTTGAGGTGGGGACAACTTCGGTGTGGGGTCCATCCTTCGATATAAGGATTTTTTGAAGTCAGGGCCAGGGGCCCCCGGGCACATCCTTTGACCATTTTCCCTGGGAAAGAAAACTCAGCAGTCCAGGTTGCTGATGTCAGTTTGTAGGGCTCCCTTGGGTCTATCAGGGCAGCACAAATTTGAGGTGGGGACAACTTCGGTGTGGGGTCCATCTTTCGATATAAGGATTTTTTGCATTCAGGTCACAGCCCAGTGCCAGGGTCCCGAGGGCACATCCTTTGGCCATTTTCCCTGGAAAAGAAAACTCACCAGTCCAGGTTGCTGATGTCAGTTTGTAGAGCTCCCTTGGGTCTATCTGGGCAGCAGAAATTTGAGGAGCAAACAATCTTGGTCTGCGATCCATCCTTCGATATTGGGATTATTTGCAGTCAGGTGTCAGCCGAGTGCCAGGGGCCCCAGGAAACATCCTTTGGCCATTTTCCCTGGGAAAGAAAACTCACCAGTCCAGGTTGCTGATGTCAGTTTGTAGGGCTCTCTTGGGTCTATCAGGGCAGCACAAGTATGAGGTGGGGACAACTTCGGTGTGGGGTGCATCCTTCGATATAAGGATTTTTTGCAGTGATGACCCAGCCCAGGGCCAGGGGCCCCTGGGCACATCCTTTTTCCATTTTCCCTGGGAAAGAAAACTCAGCAGTCCAGTTTGCTGATGTCAGTTTGTAGGGCTCCCTTGGGTCTATCAGGGCAGCACAAGTTTGAGGTGGGGACAACTTCGGTGTGGGGTCCCTCCTTCGATATAAGGATTTTTTGCAGTGAGGACCCTTCCCAGAGCCAGGGGCCCCTGGGCACATCCTTTTTCCATTTTCCCTGGGAAAGAAAACTCACCAGTCCAGGTTGCTGATGTCAGTTTGTAGGGCTCCCTTGGGTCTATCAGGGCACCACAAGTTTGAGGTGGGGACAACTTCGGTGTGGGGTCCATCCTTCGATATAAGGATTTTTTGCAGTCAGGGCCAGGGTCCCCTGGGCACATCCTTTGGCCATTTTCCCTGGGAAAGAAAACCCAGCAGTCCAGGTTCCTGATGTCAGTTTGTAGGGCTCCCTTGGGTCTATCTGGGCAGCACAAGTTTGAGGTGGGGACAACTTCGGTGTGGGGTCCATCGTTCGATATAAGGATTTTTAGCAGTCAGGTCCCAGCCCAGTGCCAGGGTCCCCAGGGCACATCCTTTGGCCATTTTCCCTGGAAAAGAAAACTCACCAGTCCAGGTTCCTGATGTCAGTTTGTAGGGCTCCCTTGGTTCTATCAAGGCAGCAGAAATTTGAGGAGCGGACAATTTTGGTCTGCGATCCATCCTTCGATATAGGGATTCTTTGCAGTCAGGTCCCAGCCGAGTGCCAGGGGCCCCAGGGAACAACCTTTGGCCATTTTCCCTGGGAAAGAAAACTCACCAGTCCAGGTTGCTGATGTCAGTTTGTAGGGCTCCCTTGGGTCTATCAGGGCAGCACAAGTTTGAGGTGGGGACAACTTCGGTGTGGGGTCCATCCTTCGATATAAGGATTTTTTGCAGTGAGGACCGTGCCCAGGGCCAGGGGCCCCTGGGCACATCCTTTTTCCATTTTCCCTGGGAAAGAAAACTCAGCAGTCCAGGTTCCTGATGTCAGTTTGTAGGGCTCCCTTGGGTCTATCAGGGCACCACAAGTTTGAGGTGGGGACAACTTCGGTGTGGGGTCCATCCTTCGATATAAGGATTCTTTGCAGTGAGGACCCTGCCCAGGGCGAGGGGCCCCTGGCCACATCCTTTTTCCATTTTCCCAGGGAAAGAAAACTCAGCAGTCCAGGTTCCTGATGTCAGTTTGTAGGGCTCCCTTGGGTCTATCAGGGCAGCACAAGTTTGAGGTGGGGACAACTTCGGTGTGGGGTGCATCCTTCGATATAAGGATTTTTTTCAGTGAGGACCCTGCCCAGGGCCAGGGGCCCCTGGGCACAACCTTTTTCCATTTTCCCTGGGAAAGAAACCTCAGCAGTCCAGGTTCCTGATGTCAGTTTGTAGGGCTCCCTTGGGTCTATCAGGGCAGCACAATTTTGAGGTGGGGACAACTTCGGTGTGGGGTCCATCCTTCGATATAAGGATTTTTTGCAGTGAGGAGCCTGCCCAGGGCCAGGGGCCCCTGGGCACATCCTTTTTCCGTTTTCCCTGGGAAAGAAAGCTCAGCAGTCCATGTTGATGATGTCAGTTTGTAGGGCTCCCTTGGGTCTATCAGGGCAGCACAAGTTTGAGGTGGGGACAACTTCGGTGTGGGGTCCATCCTTCGATATAAGGATTTTTTGCAGTCAGGGCCAGGGGCCCCCAGGCACATCCTTTGGCCATTTTCCCTGGGAAAGAAAACTCACCAGTCCAGGTTCCTGATGTCAGTTTGCAGGGCTCCCTTGGGTCTATAAGGGCAGCACAAGTTTGAGGTGGGGACAACTTCGGTGTGGGGTCCATCCTTCGATATAAGGATTTTTTGCAGTCAGGGCCAGGGGCCCCCGGGCACACCCTTTGGCCATTTTCCCTGGGAAAGAAAACTCACCAGTCCAGGTTGCTGATGTCAGTTTGTAGGGCTCCCTTGGGTCTATCAGGGCAGCACAACTTTGAGGAGGGGACAACTTCGGTCTGCGATCCATCCTTCGATATAAGGATTTTTTGCAGTCAGGTCCCAGCCCAGTTCCAGGGCCCCCAGGGCACATCCTTTGGCCATTTTCCCTGGGAAAGAAAACTCACCAGTCCAGGTTGCTGATGTCAGTTTGTAGGGCTCCCTTGGGTCTAACAGGGCAGCAGAAGTTTTAGGAGGGGACAACTTTGGTCTGTGATCCATCCTTCCATATAGGGATTCTTTACAGTCAGGTCTGAGCCCAGGGCCAGGGGCCCTAGGGCACATCCTTTGGCCATTTTCCCTGGGAAAGAAAACTCACCAGTCCAGGTTGCTGATGCCAGTTTGTAGGGCTCCCTTGGGTCTATCTGGGTAGCACAACTTTCAGGAGGGGACAACTTCGGTCTGGGGTGCGTCCTTCGATATAAGGATTTTTAGCAGTCAGGTCCCAGCCCAGTGCCAGGGTCCCCGGGGCACATCCTTTGGCCATTTTCCCTGGGAAAGAAAACTCACCAGTCCAGGTTGCTGATGTCAGTATGTAGGGCTCCCTTGGTTCTATGAAGGCAGCAGAAATTTGAGGAGCGGACAAGTTTGGTCTGCGATCCATCCTTCGATATAGGGATTCTTTGCAGTCAGGTCCCAGCCGAGTGCCAGGGGCCCCTGGGCACATCCTTTTTCCATTTTCCCTGGGAAAGAAAACTCACCAGTCCAGGTTGCTGATGTCAGTTTGTAGGGCTCCCTTGGGTCTATCAGGGCAGCACAAGTTTGAGGTGGGGACAACTTCGGTGTGGGGTCCCTCCTTCGATATAAGGATTTTTTGCAGTGAGGACCCTTCCCAGAGCCAGGGGCCCCTGGGCACATCCTTTTTCCATTTTCCCTGGGAAAGAAAACTCACCAGTCCAGGTTGCTGATGTCAGTTTGTAGGGCTCCCTTGGGTCTATCAGGGCACCACAAGTTTGAGGTGGGGACAACTTCGGTGTGGGGTCCATCCTTCGATATAAGGATTTTTTGCAGTCAGGGCCAGGGTCCCCTGGGCACATCCTTTGGCCATTTTCCCTGGGAAAGAAAACCCAGCAGTCCAGGTTCCTGATGTCAGTTTGTAGGGCTCCCTTGGGTCTATCTGGGCAGCACAAGTTTGAGGTGGGGACAACTTCGGTGTGGGGTCCATCCTTCGATATAAGGATTTTTAGCAGTCAGGTCCCAGCCCAGTGCCAGGGTCCCCAGGGCACATCCTTTGGCCATTTTCCCTGGAAAAGAAAACTCACCAGTCCAGGTTGCTGATGTCAGTTTGTAGGGCTCCCTTGGGTCTATCTGGGCAGCAGAAATTTGAGGAGCGGACAATTTTGGTCTGTTATCCATCCTTCGATATAAGGATTCTTTTCAGTCAGGTCCCAGCCGAGTGCCAGGGGCCCCAGGGAACAACCTTTGGCCATTTTCCCTGGGAAAGAAAACTCACCAGTCCAGGTTCCTGATGTCAGTTTGTAGGGCTCCCTTGGGTCTATCAGGGCAGCACAAGTTTGAGGTGGGGACAACTTCGGTGTGGGGTCCATCCTTCGATATAAGGATTTTTTGCAGTGAGGACCGTGCCCAGGGCCAGGGGCCCCTGGGCACATCCTTTTTCCATTTTCCCTGGGAAAGAAAACTCAGCAGTCCAGGTTCCTGATGTCAGTTTGTAGGGCTCCCTTGGGTCTATCAGGACAGCACAAGTTTGAGGTGGGGACAACTTCGGTGTGGGGTCCATCCTTCGATATAAGGATTATTTGCAGTCAGGGCCAGGGGCCCCTGGGCACATCCTTTGGCCATTTTCCCCGGGAAAGAAGACTCAGCAGTCCAGGTTCCTGATGTCAGTTTGTAGGGCTCCCTTGGGTCTATCAGGGCAGCACAAGTTTGAGGTGGGGACAACTTCGGTGTGGGGTCCATCCTTCGATATAAGGATTTTTTGCAGTCAGTGCCAGGGGCCCCCGGGCACATCCTTTGGCCATTTTCCCTGGGAAAGAACACTCACCAGTCCAGGTTGCTGATGTCAGTTTGTAGGGCTCCCTTGGGTCTATCAGGGCAGCACAAATTTGAGGTGGGGACAACTTCGGTGTGGGGTCCATCTTTCGATATAAGGATTTTTTGCATTCAGGTCCCAGCCCAGTGCCAGGGTCCCGAGGGCACATCCTTTGGCCATTTTCCCTGGAAAAGAAAACTCACCAGTCCAGGTTGCTGATGTCAGTTTGTAGAGCTCCCTTGGGTCTATCTGGGCAGCAGAAATTTGAGGAGCAAACAATCTTGGTCTGCGATCCATCCTTCGATATTTGGATTATTTGCCGTCAGGTGTCAGCCGAGTGACAGGGGCCCCAGGGAACATCCTTTGGCCATTTTCCCTGGGAAAGAAAATTCACCAGTCCAGGTTGCTGATGTCAGTTTGTAGGGCTCTCTTGGGTCTATCAGGGCAGCACAAGTATGAGATGGGGACAACTTCAGTCTGGTGTCCATCCTTCGATATAAGGATTCTTTGAAGTCAAGGCCCAGCCGAGAGCCATGGGCCCCTGGGCACATTATTTGGCCATTTTCCCTGGGAAAGAACACTCACCAGTCCAGGTTCCTGATGTCAGTTTGTAGGGCTCCCTTGGGTCTATCAGGGCACCACAAGTTTGAGGTGGGGACAACTTCGGTGTGGGGTGCATCCTTCGATATAAGGATTTTTTGCAGTGAGGACCCTGCCCAGGGCCAGGGGCCCCTAGGCACATCCTTTTTCCATTTTCCCTGGGAAAGAAAACTCAGCAGTCCAGGTTGCTGATGTCAGTTTGTAGGGCTCCCTTGGGTCTATCAGGGCAGCACAAGTTTGAGGTGGGGACAACTTCGGTGTGGGGTCCCTCCTTCGATATAAGGATTCTTTGCAGTGAGGACCCTGCCCAGGGCCAGGGGCCCCTGGGCACATCCTTTTTCCATTTTCCCTGGGAAAGAAAACTCACCAGTCCAGGTTGCTGATGTCAGTTTGTAGGGCTCCCTTGGGTCTATCAGGGCAGCACAAGTTTGAGGTGGGGACAACTTCGGTGTGGGGTCCATCCTTCGATATAAGGATTTTTTGCAGTCAGGGCCAGGGTCCCCTGGGCACAACCTTTGGCCATTTTCCCTGGGAAAGAAAACTCAGCAGTCCAGGTTCCTGATGTCAGTTTGTAGGGCTCCCTTGGGTCTATCAGGGCAGCACACGTTTGAGGTGGGGACAACTTCGGTGTGGGGTCCATCGTTCGATATAAGGATTTTTTGAAGTCAGGGCCAGGGGCCCCCGGGCACATCCTTTGGCCATTTTCCCTGGGAAAGAAAACTCACCAGTCCAGGTTCCTGATGTCAGTTTGTAGGGCTCCCTTGGCTCTATCTGGGCAGCACAAGTTTGAGGTGGGGACAACTTCGGTGTGGGGTCCATCCTTCGATATAAGGATTTTTAGCAGTCAGGTCCCAGCCCAGTTCCAGGGTCCCCAGGGCACATCCTTTGGCCATTTTCCCTGGAAAAGAAAACTCACCAGTCCAGGTTGCTGATGTCAGTTTGTAGGGCTCCCTTGGGTCTATCTGGGCAGCAGAAATTTGAGGAGCGGACAATTTTGGTCTGTTATCCATCCTTCGATATAAGGATTCTTTTCAGTCAGGTCCCAGCCGAGTGCCAGGGGCCCCAGGGAACATCCTTTGGCCATTTTCCCTGGGAAAGAAAACTCACCAGTCCAGGTTCCTGATGTCAGTTTGTAGGGCTCCCTTGGGTCTAACAGGGCAGCAGAAGATTTAGGAGGGGACAACTTTGGTCTGTGATCCATCCTTCGATATAGGGATTCTTTACAGACAGGTCCGAGCCCAGGGCCAGGGGACCTTGGGCACATCCTTTGGCCATTTTCCCTGGGAAAGAAAACTCACCAGTCCAGGTTGCTGATGCCAGTTTGTAGGGCTCACTTGGGTCTATCTGGGCAGCACAACTTTCAGGAGGGGACAACTTCGGTCTGGGGTGCGTCCTTCGATATAAGGATTTTTAGCAGTCAGGTCCCAGCCCAGTGCCAGGGTCCCCGGGGCACATCCTTTGGCCATTTTCCCTGGGAAAGAAAACTCACCAGTCCAGGTTCCTGATGTCAGTTTGTAGGGCTCCCTTGGTTCTATCAAGGCAGCAGAAATTTGAGGAGCGGACAATTTTGGTCTGCGATCCATCCTTCGATATAGGGATTCTTTGCAGTCAGGTCCCAGCCGAGTGCCAGGGGCCCCAGGGAACATCCTTTGGCCATTTTCCCTGGGAAAGAAAATTCACCAGTCCAGGTTCCTGATGTCAGTTTGTAGGGCTCCCTTGGGTCTAACAGGGCAGCACAAGTTTTAGGAGGGGACAACTTCGGTCTGGGGTCCATCCTTCGATATAGGGATTATTTACAGTCAGGACCCAGCCAGGGGCCAGGGGCCCCTGGGCACATGCTTTGGCCATTTTCCCTGGGAAAGAAAATTCACCAGTCCAGGTTCCTGATGTCAGTTTGTAGGGCCCCCTTGGGTCTATCAGGTCAGCACAAGTTTGAGTAGGGGACAACTTCAGTCTGGGTTCCATCCTTCGATATAAGGATTATTTGCAATCAGGACCCAGCCCAGTGCCAGGGTCCCCTGGGCACACCCTTTGGCCATTTTCCCTGGAAAAGAAAATTCACCAGTCCAGGTTGCTGATGTCAGTTTGTAGGGCTCCCTTGGTTCTATCAGGGCAGCACAAGTATGAGATGGGGACAACTTCAGTCTGGGGTCCATCCTTCGATATAAGGATTTTTAGCAGTCAGGCCCCAGCCCAGGGCCAGGGGCTCCTGGGCACATCCTTTGGCCATTTTCCCTGGGAAAGAAAACTCACCAGTCCAGGTTGCTGATGTTAGTTTGTAGGGCTCCCTTGGGTCTATCTGGGTAGCACAACTTTGAGGAGGGGACAACTTTGGTCTGTGATCCATCCTTCGATATAGGGATTGTTTACAGTCAGGTCCGAGCCCAGGGCCAGGGGCCCTTGGGCACATCCTTTGGCCATTTTCCCTGGGAAAGAAAACTCACCAGTCCAGGTTGCTGATGCCAGTTTGTAGGGCTCCCTTGGGTCTATCTGGTTAGCACAACTTTCAGGAGGGGACAACTTCGGTCTGGGGTGCGTCCTTCGATATAAGGATTTTTAGCAGTCAGGTCCCAGCCCAGTGCCAGGGTCCCCGGGGCACATCCTTTGGCCATTTTCCCTGGGAAAGAAAACTCACCAGTCCAGGTTGCTGATGTCAGTATGTAGGGCTCCCTTGGTTCTATCAAGGCAGCAGAAATTTGAGGAGCGGACAAGTTTGGTCTGCGATCCATCCTTCGATATAGGGATTCTTTGCATTCAGGTCCCAGCCGAGTGCCAGGGGCCCCAGGGAACATCCTTTGGCCATTTTCCCTGGGAAAGAACACTCACCAGTCCAGGTTCCTGATGTCAGTTTGTAGGGCTCCCTTGGGTCTATCAGGGCCGCACAAATTTGAGGTGGGGACAACTTCGGTGTGGGGTCCATCCTTCGATATAAGGATTTTTTGCAGTGAGGACCCTGCCCAGGCCCAAGGGCCCCTGGGCACATCCTTTTTCCATTTTCCCTGGGAAAGAAAACTCAGCAGTCCATGTTGATGATGTCAGTTTGTAGGGCTCCCTTGGGTCTATCAGGACGGCACAAGTTTGAGGTGGGGACAACTTCGGTGTGGGGTCCATCCTTCGATATAAGGATTCTTTGCAGTCAGGGCCAGGGGCCCCTGGGCACATCCTTTGGCCATTTTCCCCGGGAAAGAAAACTCAGCAGTCCAGGTTGCTGATGTCACTTTGTAGGGCTCCCTTGGGTCTATCAGGGCAGCACAAGTTTGAGGTGGGGACAACTTCGGTGTGGGGTCCATCCTTCGATATAAGGATTTTTTGAAGTCAGGGCCAGGGGCCCCCGGGCACATCCTTTGGCCATTTTCCCTGGGAAAGAAAACTCAGCAGTCCAGGTTGCTGATGTCAGTTTGTAGGGCTCCCTTGGGTCTATCAGGGCAGCACAAATTTGAGGTGGGGACAACTTCGGTGTGGGGTCCATCTTTCGATATAAGGATTTTTTGCATTCAGGTCCCAGCCCAGTGCCAGGGTCCCGAGGGCACATCCTTTGGCCATTTTCCCTGGAAAAGAAAACTCACCAGTCCAGGTTGCTGATGTCAGTTTGTAGAGCTCCCTTGGGTCTATCTGGGCAGCAGAAATTTGAGGAGCAAACAATCTTGGTCTGCGATCCATCCTTCGATATTGGGATTATTTGCAGTCAGGTGTCAGCCGAGTGCCAGGGGCCCCAGGAAACATCCTTTGGCCATTTTCCCTGGGAAAGAAAATTCACCAGTCCAGGTTGCTGATGTCAGTTTGTAGGGCTCTCTTGGGTCTATCAGGGCAGCACAAGTATGAGATGGGGACAACTTCAGTCTGGTGTCCATCCTTCGATATAAGGATTCTTTGAAGTCAAGGCCCAGTCCAGTGCCAGGGTCCCGAGGGCACATTCTTTGGCCATTTCCCCTGGGAAAGAACACTCACCAGTCCAGGTTGCTGATGTCAGTTTGTAGGGCTCCCTTGGGTCTATCAGGGCACCACAAGTTTGAGGTGGGGACAACTTCGGTGTGGGGTCCATCCTTCGATATAAGGATTTTTTGAAGTCAGTGCCAGGGGCCCCCGGGCACATCCTTTGGCCATTTTCCCTGGGAAAGAAAACTCACCAGTCCAGGTTGCTGATGTCAGTTTGTAGGGCTCCCTTGGCTCTATCTGGGCAGCACAAGTTTGAGGTGGGGACAACTTCGGTGTGGGGTCCATCCTTCGATATAAGGATTTTTAGCAGTCAGGTCCCAGCCCAGTTCCAGGGTCCCCAGGGCACATCCTTTGGCCATTTTCCCTGGAAAAGAAAACTCACCAGTCCAGGTTCCTGATGTCAGTTTGTAGGGCTCCCTTGGGTCTATCTGGGCAGCAGAAATTTGAGGAGCGGACAATTTTGGTCTGTTATCCATCCTTCGATATAAGGATTCTTTTCAGTCAGGTCCCAGCCGAGTGCCAGGGGCCCCAGGGAACATCCTTTGGCCATTTTCCCTGGGAAAGAAAACTCACCAGTCCAGGTTCCTGATGTCAGTTTGTAGGGCTCCCTTGGGTCTAACAGGGCAGCAGAAGATTTAGGAGGGGACAACTTTGGTCTGTGATCCATCCTTCGATATAGGGATTCTTTACAGACAGGTCCGAGCCCAGGGCCAGGGGCCCTTGGGCACATCCTTTGGCCATTTTCCCTGGGAAAGAAAACTCACCAGTCCAGGTTGCTGATGCCAGTTTGTAGGGCTCACTTGGGTCTATCTGGGTAGCACAACTTTCAGGAGGGGACAACTTCGGTCTGGGGTGCGTCCTTCGATATAAGGATTTTTAGCAGTCAGGTCCCAGCCCAGTGCCAGGGTCCCCGGGGCACATCCTTTGGCCATTTTCCCTGGGAAAGAAAACTCACCAGTCCAGGTTCCTGATGTCAGTTTGTAGGGCTCCCTTGGTTCTATCAAGGCAGCAGAAATTTGAGGAGCGGACAAGTTTGGTCTGCGATCCATCCTTCGATATAGGGATTCTTTGCAGTCAGGTCCCAGCCGAGTGCCAGGGGCCCCAGGGAACATCCTTTGGCCATTTTCCCTGGGAAAGAAAATTCACCAGTCCAGGTTCCTGATGTCAGTTTGTAGGGCTCCCTTGGGTCTAACAGGGCAGCACAAGTTTTAGGAGGGGACAACTTCGGTCTGGGGTCCATCCTTCGATATAGGGATTATTTACAGTCAGGACCCAGCCAGGGGCCAGGGGCCCCTGGGCACATGCTTTGGCCATTTTCCCTGGGAAAGAAAATTCACCAGTCCAGGTTCCTGATGTCAGTTTGTAGGGCCCCCTTGGGTCTATCAGGTCAGCACAAGTTTGAGTAGGGGACAACTTCAGTCTGGGTTCCATCCTTCGATATAAGGATTATTTGCAATGAGGACCCAGCCCAGTGCCAGGGTCCTCTGGGCACACCCTTTGGCCATTTTCCCTGGAAAAGAAAATTCACCAGTCCAGGTTGCTGATGTCAGTTTGTAGGGCTCCCTTGGTTCTATCAGGGCAGCACAAGTATGAGATGGGGACAACTTCAGTCTGGGGTCCATCCTTCGATATAAGGATTTTTAGCAGTCAGGCCCCAGCCCAGGGCCAGGGGCTCCTGGGCACATCCTTTGGCCATTTTCCCTGGGAAAGAAAACTCACCAGTCCAGGTTGCTGATGTTAGTTTGTAGGGCTCCCTTGGGTCTATCTGGGTAGCACAACTTTGAGGAGGGGACAACTTTGGTCTGTGATCCATCCTTCGATATAGGGATTGTTTACAGTCAGGTCCGAGCCCAGGGCCAGGGGCCCTTGGGCACATCCTTTGGCCATTTTCCCTGGGAAAGAAAACTCACCAGTCCAGGTTGCTGATGCCAGTTTGTAGGGCTCCCTTGGGTCTATCTGGTTAGCACAACTTTCAGGAGGGGACAACTTCGGTCTGGGGTGCGTCCTTCGATATAAGGATTTTTAGCAGTCAGGTCCCAGCCCAGTGCCAGGGTCCCCGGGGCACATCCTTTGGCCATTTTCCCTGGGAAAGAAAACTCACCAGTCCAGGTTGCTGATGTCAGTATGTAGGGCTCCCTTGGTTCTATCAAGGCAGCAGAAATTTGAGGAGCGGACAAGTTTGGTCTGCGATCCATCCTTCGATATAGGGATTCTTTGCATTCAGGTCCCAGCCGAGTGCCAGGGGCCCCAGGGAACATCCTTTGGCCATTTTCCCTGGGAAAGAACACTCACCAGTCCAGGTTCCTGATGTCAGTTTGTAGGGCTCCCTTGGGTCTATCAGGGCCGCACAAATTTGAGGTGGGGACAACTTCGGTGTGGGGTCCATCCTTCGATATAAGGATTTTTTGCAGTGAGGACCCTGCCCAGGCCCAAGGGCCCCTGGGCACATCCTTTTTCCATTTTCCCTGGGAAAGAAAACTCAGCAGTCCATGTTGATGATGTCAGTTTGTAGGGCTCCCTTGGGTCTATCAGGACGGCACAAGTTTGAGGTGGGGACAACTTCGGTGTGGGGTCCATCCTTCGATATAAGGATTCTTTGCAGTCAGGGCCAGGGGCCCCTGGGCACATCCTTTGGCCATTTTCCCCGGGAAAGAAAACTCAGCAGTCCAGGTTCCTGATGTCAGTTTGTAGGGCTCCCTTGGGTCTATCAGGGCAGCACAAGTTTGAGGTGGGGACAACTTCGGTGTGGGGTCCATCCTTCGATATAAGGATTTTTTGAAGTCAGGGCCAGGGGCCCCCGGGCACATCCTTTGGCCATTTTCCCTGGGAAAGAAAACTCAGCAGTCCAGGTTCCTGATGTCAGTTTGTAGGGCTCCCTTGGGTCTATCAGGGCAGCACAAATTTGATGTGGGGACAACTTCGGTGTGGGGTCCATCTTTCGATATAAGGATTTTTTGCATTCAGGTCCCAGCCCAGTGCCAGGGTCCCGAGGGCACATCCTTTGGCCATTTTCCCTGGAAAAGAAAACTCACCAGTCCAGGTTGCTGATGTCAGTTTGTAGAGCTCCCTTGGGTCTATCTGGGCAGCAGAAATTTGAGGAGCAAACAATCTTGGTCTGCGATCCATCCTTCGATATTTGGATTATTTGCAGTCAGGTGTCAGCCGAGTGCCAGGGGCCCCAGGGAACATCCTTTGGCCATTTTCCCTGGGAAAGAACACTCACCAGTCCAGGTTCCTGATGTCAGTTTGTAGGGCTCCCTTGGGTCTATCAGGGCACCACAAGTTTGAGGTGGGGACCACTTCGGTGTGGGGTGCATCCTTCGATATAAGGATTTTTTGCAGTGAGGACCGTGCCCAGGGCCAGGGGCCCCTGGGCACATCCTTTTTCCATTTTCCCTGGGAAAGAAAACTCAGCAGTCCAGGTTGCTGATGTCAGTTTGTAGGGCTCCCTTGGGTCTATCAGGGCAGCACAAGTTTGAGGTGGGGACAACTTCGGTGTGGGGTCCCTCCTTCGATATAAGGATTCTTTGCAGTGAGGACCCTGCCCAGGGCCAGGGGCCCCTGGGCACATCCTTTTTCCATTTTCCCTGGGAAAGAAAACTCACCAGTCCAGGTTGCTGATGTCAGTTTGTAGGGCTCCCTTGGGTCTATCAGGGCACCACAAGTTTGAGGTGGGGACAACTTCGGTGTGGGGTCCATCCTTCGATATAAGGATTTTTTGCAGTCAGGGCCAGGGTCCCCTGGGCACAATCTTTGGCCATTTTCCCTGGGAAAGAAAACTCAGCAGTCCAGGTTCCTGATGTCAGTTTGTAGGGCTCCCTTGGGTCTATCAGGGCAGCACACGTTTGAGGTGGGGACAACTTCGGTGTGGGGTCCATCGTTCGATATAAGGATTTTTTGAAGTCAGGGCCAGGGGCCCCCGGGCACATCCTTTGGCCATTTTCCCTGGGAAAGAAAACTCACCAGTCCAGGTTCCTGATGTCAGTTTGTAGGGCTCCCTTGGCTCTATCTGGGCAGCACAAGTTTGAGGTGGGGACAACTTCGGTGTGGGGTCCATCCTTCGATATAAGGATTTTTAGCAGTCAGGTCCCAGCAGAGTTACAGGGTCCCCAGGGCACATCCTTTGGCCATTTTCCCTGGAAAAGAAAACTCACCAGTCCAGGTTCCTGATGTCAGTTTGTAGGGCTCCCTTGGGTCTATCTGGGCAGCAGAAATTTGAGGAGCGGACAATTTAGGTCTGTTATCCGTCCTTCGATATAAGGATTCTTTTCAGTCAGGTCCCAGCCGAGTGCCAGGGGCCCCAGGGAACATCCTTTGGCCATTTTCCCTGGGAAAGAAAACTCACCAGTCCAGGTTCCTGATGTCAGTTTGTAGGGCTCCCTTGGGTCTAACAGGGCAGCAGAAGATTTAGGAGGGGACAACTTTGGTCTGTGATCCATCCTTCGGTATAGGGATTCTTTACAGACAGGTCCGAGCCCAGGGCCAGGGGCCCTTGGGCACATCCTTTGGCCATTTTCCCTGGGAAAGAAAACTCACCAGTCCAGGTTGCTGATGCCAGTTTGTAGGGCTCACTTGGGTCTATCTGGGCAGCACAACTTTCAGGAGGGGACAACTTCGGTCTGGGGTGCGTCCTTCGATATAAGGATTTTTAGCAGTCAGGTCCCAGCCCAGTGCCAGGGTCCCCGGGGCACATCCTTTGGCCATTTTCCCTGGGAAAGAAAACTCACCAGTCCAGGTTCCTGATGTCAGTTTGTAGGGCTCCCTTGGTTCTATCAAGGCAGCAGAAATTTGAGGAGCGGACAAGTTTGGTCTGCGATCCATCCTTCGATATAGGGATTCTTTGCAGTCAGGTCCCAGCCGAGTGCCAGGGGCCCCAGGGAACATCCTTTGGCCATTTTCCCTGGGAAAGAAAATTCACCAGTCCAGGTTCCTGATGTCAGTTTGTAGGGCTCCCTTGGGTCTATCTGGGCAGCAAAAGTTTGAGGTGGGGACAACTTCGGTGTGGGGTCCATCCTTCGATATAAGGATTTTTAGCAGTCAGGTCCCAGCCAGGGGCCAGGGGCCCCTGGGCACATGCTTTGGCCATTTTCCCTGGGAAAGAAAATTCACCAGTCCAGGTTCCTGATGTCAGTTTGTAGGGCCCCCTTGGCTCTATCAGGTCAGCACAAATTTGAGTAGGGGACAACTTCAGTCTGGGTTCCATCCTTCGATATAAGGATTATTTGCAATCAGGACCCAGCCCAGTGCCAGGGTCCTCTGGGCACACCCTTTGGCCATTTTCCCTGGAAAAGAAAATTCACCAGTCCAGGTTGCTGATGTCAGTTTGTAGGGCTCCCTTGGTTCTATCAGGGCAGCACAAGTATGAGATGGGGACAACTTCAGTCTGGGGTCCATCCTTCGATATAAGGATTTTTAGCAGTCAGGCCCCAGCCCAGGGCCAGGGGCTCCTGGGCACATCCTTTGGCCATTTTCCCTGGGAAAGAAAACTCACCAGTCCAGGTTGCTGATGTTAGTTTGTAGGGCTCCCTTGGGTCTATCTGGGTAGCACAACTTTGAGGAGGGGACAACTTTGGTCTGTGATCCATCCTTCGATATAGGGATTGTTTACAGTCAGGTCCGAGCCCAGGGCCAGGGGCCCTTGGGCACATCCTTTGGCCATTTTCCCTGGGAAAGAAAACTCACCAGTCCAGGTTGCTGATGCCAGTTTGTAGGGCTCCCTTGGGTCTATCTGGGTAGCACAACTTTCAGGAGGGGACAACTTCGGTCTGGGGTGCGTCGTTCGATATAAGGATTTTTAGCAGTCAGGTCCCAGCCCAGTGCCAGGGTCCCCGGGGCACATCCTTTGGCCATTTTCCCTGGGAAAGAAAACTCACCAGTCCAGGTTGCTGATGTCAGTATGTAGGGCTCCCTTGGTTCTATCAAGGCAGCAGAAATTTGAGGAGCGGACAAGTTTGGTCTGCGATCCATCCTTCGATATAGGGATTCTTTGCATTCAGGTCCCAGCCGAGTGCCAGGGGCCCCAGGGAACATCCTTTGGCCATTTTCCCTGGGAAAGAAAACTCAGCAGTCCAGGTTCCTGATGTCAGTTTGTAGGGCTCCCTTGGGTCTATCAGGGCCGCACAAATTTGAGGTGGGGACAACTTCGGTGTGGGGTCCATCCTTCGATATAAGGATTTTTTGCAGTGAGGACCCTGCCCAGGCCCAAGGGCCCCTGGGCACATCCTTTTTCCATTTTCCCTGGGAAAGAAAACTCAGCAGTCCATGTTGATGATGCCAGTTTGTAGGGCTCACTTGGGTCTATCTGGGCAGCACAACTTTCAGGAGGGGACAACTTCGGTCTGGGGTGCGTCCTTCGATATAAGGATTTTTAGCAGTCAGGTCCCAGCCCAGTGCCAGGGTCCCCGGGGCACATCCTTTGGCCATTTTCCCTGGGAAAGAAAACTCACCAGTCCAGGTTCCTGATGTCAGTTTGTAGGGCTCCCTTGGTTCTATCAAGGCAGCAGAAATTTGAGGAGCGGACAAGTTTGGTCTGCGATCCATCCTTCGATATAGGGATTCTTTGCAGTCAGGTCCCAGCCGAGTGCCAGGGGCCCCAGGGAACATCCTTTGGCCATTTTCCCTGGGAAAGAAAATTCACCAGTCCAGGTTCCTGATGTCAGTTTGTAGGGCTCCCTTGGGTCTATCTGGGCAGCAAAAGTTTGAGGTGGGGACAACTTCGGTGTGGGGTCCATCCTTCGATATAAGGATTTTTAGCAGTCAGGTCCCAGCCAGGGGCCAGGGGCCCCTGGGCACATGCTTTGGCCATTTTCCCTGGGAAAGAAAATTCACCAGTCCAGGTTCCTGATGTCAGTTTGTAGGGCCCCCTTGGCTCTATCAGGTCAGCACAAATTTGAGTAGGGGACAACTTCAGTCTGGGTTCCATCCTTCGATATAAGGATTATTTGCAATCAGGACCCAGCCCAGTGCCAGGGTCCTCTGGGCACACCCTTTGGCCATTTTCCCTGGAAAAGAAAATTCACCAGTCCAGGTTGCTGATGTCAGTTTGTAGGGCTCCCTTGGTTCTATCAGGGCAGCACAAGTATGAGATGGGGACAACTTCAGTCTGGGGTCCATCCTTCGATATAAGGATTTTTAGCAGTCAGGCCCCAGCCCAGGGCCAGGGGCTCCTGGGCACATCCTTTGGCCATTTTCCCTGGGAAAGAAAACTCACCAGTCCAGGTTGCTGATGTTAGTTTGTAGGGCTCCCTTGGGTCTATCTGGGTAGCACAACTTTGAGGAGGGGACAACTTTGGTCTGTGATCCATCCTTCGATATAGGGATTGTTTACAGTCAGGTCCGAGCCCAGGGCCAGGGGCCCTTGGGCACATCCTTTGGCCATTTTCCCTGGGAATGAAAACTCACCAGTCCAGGTTGCTGATGCCAGTTTGTAGGGCTCCCTTGGGTCTATCTGGGTAGCACAACTTTCAGGAGGGGACAACTTCGGTCTGGGGTGCGTCGTTCGATATAAGGATTTTTAGCAGTCAGGTCCCAGCCCAGTGCCAGGGTCCCCGGGGCACATCCTTTGGCCATTTTCCCTGGGAAAGAAAACTCACCAGTCCAGGTTGCTGATGTCAGTATGTAGGGCTCCCTTGGTTCTATCAAGGCAGCAGAAATTTGAGGAGCGGACAAGTTTGGTCTGCGATCCATCCTTCGATATAGGGATTCTTTGCATTCAGGTCCCAGCCGAGTGCCAGGGGCCCCAGGGAACATCCTTTGGCCATTTTCCCTGGGAAAGAAAACTCAGCAGTCCAGGTTCCTGATGTCAGTTTGTAGGGCTCCCTTGGGTCTATCAGGGCCGCACAAATTTGAGGTGGGGACAACTTCGGTGTGGGGTCCATCCTTCGATATAAGGATTTTTTGCAGTGAGGACCCTGCCCAGGCCCAAGGGCCCCTGGGCACATCCTTTTTCCATTTTCCCTGGGAAAGAAAACTCAGCAGTCCATGTTGATGATGTCAGTTTGTAGGGCTCCCTTGGGTCTATCAGGACGGCACAAGTTTGAGGTGGGGACAACTTCGGTGTGGGGTCCATCCTTCGATATAAGGATTCTTTGCAGTCAGGGCCAGGGGCCCCTGGGCACATCCTTTGGCCATTTTCCCCGGGAAAGAAAACTCAGCAGTCCAGGTTCCTGATGTCAGTTTGTAGGGCTCCCTTGGGTCTATCAGGGCAGCACAAGTTTGAGGTGGGGACAACTTCGGTGTGGGGTCCATCCTTCGATATAAGGATTTTTTGAAGTCAGGGCCAGGGGCCCCCGGGCACATCCTTTGGCCATTTTCCCTGGGAAAGAAAACTCAGCAGTCCAGGTTGCTGATGTCAGTTTGTAGGGCTCCCTTGGGTCTATCAGGGCAGCACAAATTTGATGTGGGGACAACTTCGGTGTGGGGTCCATCTTTCGATATAAGGATTTTTTGCATTCAGGTCCCAGCCCAGTGCCAGGGTCCCGAGGGCACATCCTTTGGCCATTTTCCCTGGAAAAGAAAACTCACCAGTCCAGGTTGCTGATGTCAGTTTGTAGAGCTCCCTTGGGTCTATCTGGGCAGCAGAAATTTGAGGAGCAAACAATCTTGGTCTGCGATCCATCCTTCGATATTTGGATTATTTGCAGTCAGGTGTCAGCCGAGTGCCAGGGGCCCCAGGGAACATCCTTTGGCCATTTTCCCTGGGAAAGAAAATTCGCCAGTCTAGGTTGCTGACGTCAGTTTGTAGGGCTCTCTTGGGTCTATCAGGGCAGCACAAGTATGAGATGGGGACAACTTCAGTCTGGTGTCCATCCTTCGATATAAGGATTCTTTGAAGTCAAGGCCCAGCCGAGAGCCATGGGCCCCTGGGCACATTCTTTGGCCATTTTCCCTGGGAAAGAACACTCAGCAGTCCAGGTTCCTGATGTCAGTTTGTAGGGCTCCCTTGGGTCTATCAGGGCAGCACAAGTTTGAGGTGGGGACAACTTCGGTGTGGGGTCCCTCCTTCGATATAAGGATTCTTTGCAGTGAGGACCCTGCCCAGGGCCAGGGGCCCCTGGGCACATCCTTTTTCCATTTTCCCTGGGAAAGAAAACTCACCAGTCCAGGTTGCTGATGTCAGTTTGTAGGGCTCCCTTGGGTCTATCAGGGCACCACAAGTTTGAGGTGGGGACAACTTCGGTGTGGGGTCCATCCTTCGATATAAGGATTTTTTGCAGTCAGGGCCAGGGTCCCCTGGGCACAACCTTTGGCCATTTTCCCTGGGAAAGAAAACTCAGCAGTCCAGGTTCCTGATGTCAGTTTGTAGGGCTCCCTTGGGTCTATCAGGGCAGCACACGTTTGAGGTGGGGACAACTTCGGTGTGGGGTCCATCGTTCGATATAAGGATTTTTTGAAGTCAGGGCCAGGGGCCCCCGGGCACATCCTTTGGCCATTTTCCCTGGGAAAGAAAACTCACCAGTCCAGGTTCCTGATGTCAGTTTGTAGGGCTCCCTTGGCTCTATCTGGGCAGCACAAGTTTGAGGTGGGGACAACTTCGGTGTGGGGTCCATCCTTCGATATAAGGATTTTTAGCAGTCAGGTCCCAGCCCAGTTCCAGGGTCCCCAGGGCACATCCTTTGGCCATTTTCCCTGGAAAAGAAAACTCACCAGTCCAGGTTGCTGATGTCAGTTTGTAGGGCTCCCTTGGGTCTATCTGGGCAGCAGAAATTTGAGGAGCGGACAATTTTCGTCTGTTATCCATCCTTCGATATAAGGATTCTTTTCAGTCAGGTCCCAGCCGAGTGCCAGGGGCCCCAGGGAACATCCTTTGGCCATTTTCCCTGGGAAAGAAAACTCACCAGTCCAGGTTCCTGATGTCAGTTTGTAGGGCTCCCTTGGGTCTAACAGGGCAGCAGAAGATTTAGGAGGGGACAACTTTGGTCTGTGATCCATCCTTCGATATAGGGATTCTTTACAGACAGGTCCGAGCCCAGGGCCAGGGGCCCTTGGGCACATCCTTTGGCCATTTTCCCTGGGAAAGAAAACTCACCAGTCCAGGTTGCTGATGCCAGTTTGTAGGGCTCACTTGGGTCTATCTGGGTAGCACAACTTTCAGGAGGGGACAACTTCGGTCTGGGGTGCGTCCTTCGATATAAGGATTTTTAGCAGTCAGGTCCCAGCCCAGTGCCAGGGTCCCCGGGGCACATCCTTTGGCCATTTTCCCTGGGAAAGAAAACTCAGCAGTCCAGGTTCCTGATGTCAGTTTGTAGGGCTCCCTTGGTTCTATCAAGGCAGCAGAAATTTGAGGAGCGGACAAGTTTGGTCTGCGATCCATCCTTCGATATAGGGATTCTTTGCAGTCAGGTCCCAGCCGAGTGCCAGGGGCCCCAGGGAACATCCTTTGGCCATTTTCCCTGGGAAAGAAAATTCACCAGTCCAGGTTCCTGATGTCAGTTTGTAGGGCTCCCTTGGGTCTAACAGGGCAGCACAAGTTTTAGGAGGGGACAACTTCGGTCTGGGGTCCATCCTTCGATATAGGGATTATTTACAGTCAGGACCCAGCCAGGGGCCAGGGGCCCCTGGGCACATGCTTTGGCCATTTTCCCTGGGAAAGAAAATTCACCAGTCCAGGTTCCTGATGTCAGTTTGTAGGGCCCCCTTGGGTCTATCAGGTCAGCACAAGTTTGAGTAGGGGACAACTTCAGTCTGGGTTCCATCCTTCGATATAAGGATTATTTGCAATCAGGACCCAGCCCAGTGCCAGGGTCCTCTGGGCACACCCTTTGGCCATTTTCCCTGGAAAAGAAAATTCACCAGTCCAGGTTGCTGATGTCAGTTTGTAGGGCTCCCTTGGATCTATCAGGGCAGCACAAGTATGAGATGGGGACAACTTCAGTCTGGGGTCCATCCTTCGATATAAGGATTTTTAGCAGTCAGGCCCCAGCCCAGGGCCAGGGGCTCCTGGGCACATCCTTTGGCCATTTTCCCTGGGAAAGAAAACTCACCAGTCCAGGTTGCTGATGTTAGTTTGTAGGGCTCCCTTGGGTCTATCTGGGTAGCACAACTTTCAGGAGGGGACAACTTCGGTCTGGGGTGCGTCCTTCGATATAAGGATTTTTAGCAGTCAGGTCCCAGCCCAGTGCCAGGGTCCCCGGGGCACATCCTTTGGCCATTTTCCCTGGGAAAGAAAACTCACCAGTCCAGGTTGCTGATGTCAGTATGTAGGGCTCCCTTGGTTCTATCAAGGCAGCAGAAATTTGAGGAGCGGACAAGTTTGGTCTGCGATCCATCCTTCGATATAGGGATTCTTTGCAATCAGGTCCCAGCCGAGTGCCAGGGGCCCCAGGGAACATCCTTTGGCCATTTTCCCTGGGAAAGAACACTCACCAGTCCAGGTTGCTGATGTCAGTTTGTAGGGCTCCCTTCGGTCTATCAGGGCCGCACAAATTTGAGGTGGGGACAACTTCGGTGTGGGGGCCATCCTTCGATATAAGGATTTTTTGCAGTGAGGACCCTGCCCAGGCCCAAGGGCCCCTGGGCACATCCTTTTTCCATTTTCCCTGGGAAAGAAAACTCAGCAGTCCATGTTGATGATGTCAGTTTGTAGGGCTCCCCTGGGTCTATCAGGACGGCACAAGTTTGAGGTGGGGACAACTTCGGTGTGGGGTCCATCCTTCGATATAAGGATTCTTTGCAGTCAGGGCCAGGGGCCCCTGGGCACATCCTTTGGCCATTTTCCCCGGGAAAGAAAACTCAGCAGTCCAGGTTCCTGATGTCAGTTTGTAGGGCTCCCTTGGGTCTATCAGGGCAGCACAAGTTTGAGGTGGGGACAACTTCGGTGTGGGGTCCATCCTTCGATATAAGGATTTTTTGAAGTCAGGGCCAGGGGCCCCCGGGCACATCCTTTGGCCATTTTCCCTGGGAAAGAAAACTCAGCAGTCCAGGTTGCTGATGTCAGTTTGTAGGGCTCCCTTGGGTCTATCAGGGCAGCACAAATTTGAGGTGGGGACAACTTCGGTGTGGGGTCCATCTTTCGATATAAGGATTTTTTGCATTCAGTTCCCAGCCCAGTGCCAGGGTCCCGAGGGCACATCCTTTGGCCATTTTCCCTGGAAAAGAAAACTCACCAGTCCAGGTTGCTGATGTCAGTTTGTAGAGCTCCCTTGGGTCTATCTGGGCAGCAGAAATTTGAGGAGCAAACAATCTTGGTCTGCGATCCATCCTTCGATATTGGGATTATTTGCAGTCAGGTGTCAGCCGAGTGCCAGGGGCCCCAGGAAACATCCTTTGGCCATTTTCCCTGGGAAAGAAAATTCACCAGTCCAGGTTGCTGATGTCAGTTTGTAGGGCTCTCTTGGGTCTATCAGGGCAGCACAAGTATGAGATGGGGACAACTTCAGTCTGGAGTCCATCCTTCGATATAAGGATTCTTTGAAGTCAAGGCCCAGCCGAGAGCCATGGGCCCCTGGGCACATTCTTTGGCCATTTTCCCTGGGAAAGAACACTCACCAGTCCAGGTTCCTGATGTCAGTTTGTAGGGCTCCCTTGGATCTATCAGGGCAGCACAAGTTTGAGGTGGGGACAACTTCGGTGTGGGGTCCATCCTTCGATATAAGGATTTTTTGCAGTGAGGACCCTGCCCAGGGCCAGGGGCCCCTGGGCACATCCTTTTTCCATTTTCCCTGGGAAAGAAAACTCACCAGTCCAGGTTGCTGATGTCAGTTTGTAGGGCTCCCTTGGGTCTATCAGGGCAGCACAAGTTTGAGGTGGGGACAAATTCGGTGTGGGGTCCCTCCTTCGATATAAGGATTCTTTGCAGTGAGGACCCTTCCCAGGGCCAGGGGCCCCTGGGCACATCCTTTTTCCATTTTCCCTGGGAAAGAAAACACACCAGTCCAGGTTGCTGATGTCAGTTTGTAGGGCTCCCTTGGGTCTATCTGGGCAGCAGAAATTTGAGGAGCGGACAATTTTCGTCTGTTATCCATCCTTCGATATAAGGATTCTTTTCAGTCAGGTCCCAGCCGAGTGCCAGGGGCCCCAGGGAACATCCTTTGGCCATTTTCCCTGGGAAAGAAAACTCACCAGTCCAGGTTCCTGATGTCAGTTTGTAGGGCTCCCTTGGGTCTATCAGGGCAGCACAAGTTTGAGGTGGGGACAATTTCGGTGTGGGGTCCATCCTTCGATATAAGGATTTTTTGCAGTCAGGGCCAGGGTCCCCTGGGCACATCCTTTGGCCATTTTCCCTGGGAAAGAAAACTCAGCAGTCCAGGTTCCTGATGTCAGTTTGTAGGGCTCCCTTGGGTCTATCTGGGCAGCACAAGTTTGAGGTGGGGACAACTTCGGTGTGGGGTCCATCCTTCGATATAAGGATTTTTAGCAGTCAGGTCCCAGCCCAGTGCCAGGGTCCCGAGGGCACATCCTTTGGCCATTTTCCCTGGAAAAGAAAACTCACCAGTCCAGGTTGCTGATGTCAGTTTGTAGGGCTCCCTTGGGTCTATCTGGGCAGCAGAAATTTGAGGAGCGGAAAATTTTGGTCTGTTATCCATCCTTCGATATAAGGATTCTTTTCAGTCAGGTCCCAGCCGAGTGCCAGGGGCCCCAGGGAACATCCTTTGGCCATTTTCCCTGGGAAAGAAAACTCACCAGTCCAGGTTCCTGATGTCAGTTTGTAGGGCTCCCTTGGGTCTATCTGGGCAGCACAAGTTTGAGGTGGGGACAACTTCGGTGTGGTGTCCATCCTTCGATATAAGGATTTTTTGCAGTCAGGGCCAGGGGCCCCCAGGCACATCCTTTGGCCATTTTCCCTGGGAAAGAAAACTCACCAGTCCAGGTTCCTGATGTCAGTTTGTAGGGCTCCCTTGGGTCTATAAGGGCAGCACAAGTTTGAGGTGGGGACAACTTCGGTGTGGGGTCCATCCTTCGATATAAGGATTTTTTGAAGTCAGGGCCAGGGGCCCCCGGGCACATCCTTTGGCCATTTCCCCTGGGAAAGAAAACTCACCAGTCCAGGTTGCTGATGTCAGTTTGTAGGGCTCCCTTGGGTCTATCAGGGCAGCACAAATTTGAGGTGGGGACAACTTCGGTGTGGGGTCCATCTTTCGATATAAGGATTTTTTGCATTCAGGTCCCAGTCCAGTGCCAGGGTCCCGAGGGCACATCCTTTGGCCATTTTCCCTGGAAAAGAAAACTCACCAGTCCAGGTTGCTGATGTCAGTTTGTAGAGCTCCCTTGGGTCTATCTGGGCAGCACAAATTTGAGGAGCAAACAATCTTGGTCTGCGATCCATCCTTCGATATTGGGATTATTTGCAGTCAGGTGTCAGCCGAGTGCCAGGGGCCCCAGGAAACATCCTTTGGCCATTTTCCCTGGGAAAGAACACTCACCAGTCCAGGTTGCTGATGTCAGTTTGTAGGGCTCTCTTGGGTCTATCAGGGCAGCACAAATTTGAGGTGGGGACAACTTCGGTGTGGGGTCCATCTTTCGATATAAGGATTTTTTGCATTCAGGTCCCAGCCCAGTGCCAGGGTCCCGAGGGCACATCCTTTGGCCATTTTCCCTGGAAAAGAAAACTCACCAGTCCAGGTTGCTGATGTCAGTTTGTAGAGCTCCCTTGGGTCTATCTGGGCAGCAGAAATTTGAGGAGCAAACAATCTTGGTCTGCGATCCATCCTTCGATATTGGGATTATTTGCAGTCAGGTGTCAGCCGAGTGCCAGGGGCCCCAGGAAACATCCTTTGGCCATTTTCCCTGGGAAAGAACACTCACCAGTCCAGGTTGCTGATGTCAGTTTGTAGGGCTCTCTTCGGTCTATCAGGGCAGCACAAGTATGAGATGGGGACAACTTCAGTCTGGTGTCCATCCTTCGATATAAGGATTCTTTGAAGTCAAGGCCCAGCCGAGAGCCATGGGCCCCTGGGCACATTCTTTGGCCATTTTCCCTGGGAAAGAACACTCACCAGTCCAGGTTCCTGATGTCAGTTTGTAGGGCTCCCTTGGGTCTATCAGGGCAGCACAAGTTTGAGGTGGGGACAACTTCGGTGTGGGGTCCCTCCTTCGATATAAGGATTCTTTGCAGTGAGGACCCTGCCCAGAGCCAGGGGCCCCTGGGCACATCCTTTTTCCATTTTCCCTGGGAAAGAAAACTCACCAGTCCAGGTTCCTGATGTCAGTTTGTAGGGCTCCCTTGGGTCTATCAGGGCACCACAAGTTTGAGGTGGGGACAACTTCGGTGTGGGGTCCATCCTTCGATATAAGGATTTTTTGCAGTCAGGGCCAGGGTCCCCTGGGCACATCCTTTGGCCATTTTCCCTGGAAAAGAAAACTCACCAGTCCTGGTTGCTGATGTCAGTTTGTAGGGCTCCCTTGGGTCTATCTGGGCAGCACAAATTTGAGGTGGGGACAACTTCGGTGTGGGGTCCCTCCTTCGATATAAGGATTTTTTGCAGTGAGGACCCTGCCCAGGGCCAGGGGCCCCTGGGCACATCCTTTTTCCGTTTTCCCTGGGAAAGAAAGCTCAGCAGTCCATGTTGATGATGTCAGTTTGTAGGGCTCCCTTGGGTCTATCAGGGCAGCACAAGTTTGAGGTGGGGACAACTTCGGTGTGGTGTCCATCCTTCGATATAAGGATTTTTTGCAGTCAGGGCCAGGGGCCCCCAGGCACATCCTTTGGCCATTTTCCCTGGGAAAGAAAACTCACCAGTCCAGGTTCCTGATGTCAGTTTGTAGGGCTCCCTTGGGTCTATAAGGGCAGCACAAGTTTGAGGTGGGGACAACTTCGGTGTGGGGTCCATCCTTCGATATAAGGATTTTTTGCAGTGAGGACCCTGCCCAGGGCCAGGGGCCCCTGGGCACATCCTTTTTCCGTTTTCCCTGGGAAAGAAAGCTCAGCAGTCCATGTTGATGATGTCAGTTTGTAGGGCTCCCTTGGGTCTATCAGGGCAGCACAAGTTTGAGGTGGGGACAACTTCGGTGTGGGGTCCATCCTTCGATATAAGGATTTTTTGCAGTCAGGGCCAGGGGCCCCCAGGCACATCCTTTGGCCATTTTCCCTGGGAAAGAAAACTCACCAGTCCAGGTTCCTGATGTCAGTTTGTAGGGCTCCCTTGGGTCTATAAGGGCAGCACAAGTTTGAGGTGGGGACAACTTCGGTGTGGGGTCCATCCTTCGATATAAGGATTTTTTGAAGTCAGGGCCAGGGGCCCCCGGGCACATCCTTTGGCCATTTTCCCTGGGAAAGAAAACTCAGCAGTCCAGGTTGCTGATGTCAGTTTGTAGGGCTCCCTTGGGTCTATCAGGGCAGCACAAATTTGAGGTGGGGACAACTTCGGTGTGGGGTCCATCTTTCGATATAAGGATTTTTTGCATTCAGGTCCCAGCCCAGTGCCAGGGTCCCGAGGGCACATCCTTTGGCCATTTTCCCTGGAAAAGAAAACTCACCAGTCCAGGTTGCTGATGTCAGTTTGTAGAGCTCCCTTGGGTCTATCTGGGCAGCAGAAATTTGAGGAGCAAACAATCTTGGTCTGCGATCCATCCTTCGATATTGGGATTATTTGCAGTCAGGTGTCAGCCGAGTGCCAGGGGCCCCAGGAAACATCCTTTGGCCATTTTCCCTGGGAAAGAACACTCACCAGTCCAGGTTGCTGATGTCAGTTTGTAGGGCTCTCTTGGGTCTATCAGGGCAGCACAAGTATGAGATGGGGACAACTTCAGTCTGGTGTCCATCCTTCGATATAAGGATTCTTTGAAGTCAAGGCCCAGCCGAGAGCCATGGGCCCCTGGGCACATTCTTTGGCCATTTTCCCTGGGAAAGAACACTCACCAGTCCAGGTTCCTGATGTCAGTTTGTAGGGCTCCCTTGGGTCTATCAGGGCAGCACAAGTTTGAGGTGGGGACAACTTCGGTGTGGGGTCCCTCCTTCGATATAAGGATTCTTTGAAGTGAGGACCCTTCCCAGAGCCAGGGGCCCCTGGGCACATCCTTTTTCCATTTTCCCTGGGAAAGAAAACTCACCAGTCCAGGTTGCTGATGTCAGTTTGTAGGGCTCCCTTGGGTCTATCAGGGCACCACAACTTTGAGGTGGGGACAACTTCGGTGTGGGGTCCATCCTTCGATATAAGGATTTTTTGCAGTCAGGGCCAGGGTCCCCTGGGCACAACCTTTGGCCATTTTCCCTGGAAAAGAAAACTCACCAGTCCAGGTTGCTGATGTCAGTTTGTAGGGCTCCCTTGGGTCTATCTGGGCAGCAGAAATTTGAGGTGGGGACAACTTCGGTGTGGGGTCCCTCCTTCGATATAAGGATTTTTTGCAGTGAGGACCGTGCCCAGGGCCAGGGGCCCCTGGGCACATCCTTTTTCCATTTTCCCTGGGAAAGAAAACTCACCAGTCCAGGTTCCTGATGTCAGTTTGTAGGGCTCCCTTGGGTCTATCAGGGCACCACAAGTTTGAGGTGGGGACAACTTCGGTGTGGGGTCCATCCTTCGATATAAGGATTTTTTGCAGTGAGGACCCTGCCCAGGGCCAGGGGCCCCTGGGCACATCCTTTTTCCGTTTTCCCTGGGAAAGAAAGCTCAGCAGTCCATGTTGATGATGTCAGTTTGTAGGGCTCCCTTGGGTCTATCAGGGCAGCACAAGTTTGAGGTGGGGACAATTTCGGTGTGGGGTCCATCCTTCGATATAAGGATTTTTTGCAGTCAGGGCCAGGGGCCCCCAGGCACATCCTTTGGCCATTTTCCCTGGGAAAGAAAACTCACCAGTCCAGGTTCCTGATGTCAGTTTGTAGGGCTCCCTTGGGTCTATAAGGGCAGCACAAGTTTGAGGTGGGGACAACTTCGGTGTGGGGGCCATCCTTCGATATAAGGATTTTTTGCAGTCAGGGCCAGGGGCCCCCAGGCACACCCTTTGGCCATTTTCCCTGGGAAAGAAAACTCACCAGTCCAGGTTGCTGATGTCAGTTTGTAGGGCTCCCTTGGGTCTATCAGGGCAGCACAACTTTGAGGAGGGGACAACTTCGGTCTGCGATCCATCCTTCGATATAAGGATTTTTTGCAGTCAGGTCCCAGCCCAGTTCCAGGGTCCCCAGGGCACATCCTTTGGCCATTTTCCCTGGGAAAGAAAACTCACCAGTCCAGGTTGCTGATGTCAGTTTGTAGGGCTCCCTTGGGTCTAACAGGGCAGCAGAAGTTTTAGGAGGGGACAACTTTGGTCTGTGATCCATCCTTCGATATAGGGATTCTTTACAGTCAGGTCTGAGCCCAGGGCCTGGGGCCCTTGGGCACATCATTTGGCCATTTCCCCTGGGAAAGAAAACTCACCAGTCCAGGTTGCTGATGCCAGTTTGTAGGGCTCCCTTGGGTCTATCTGGGTAGCACAACTTTCAGGAGGGGACAACTTCGGTCTGGGGTGCGTCCTTCGATATAAGGATTTTTAGCAGTCAGGTCCCAGCCCAGTGCCAGGGTCCCCGGGGCACATCCTTTGGCCATTTTCCCTGGGAAAGAAAACTCACCAGTCCAGGTTGCTGATGTCAGTTTGTAGGGCTCCCTTGGTTCTATCAAGGCAGCAGAAATTTGAGGAGCGGACAAGTTTGGTCTGCGATCCATCCTTCGATATAGGGATTCTTTGCAGTCAGGTCCCAGCCGAGTGCCAGGGCCCCCAGGGAACATCCTTTGGCCATTTTCCCTGGGAAAGAAAATTCACCAGTCCAGGTTCCTGATGTCAGTTTCTAGGGCTCCCTTGGGTTTAACAGGGCAGCACAAGTTTTAGGAGGGGACAACTTCGGTGTGGGGTCCATCCTTCGATATAGGGATTATTTACAGTCAGGACCCAGCCAGGGGCCAGGGGCCCCTGGGCACATGCTTTGGCCATTTTCCCTGGGAAAGAAAATTCACCAGTCCAGGTTCCTGATGTCAGTTTGTAGGGCCCCCTTGGGTCTATCAGGTCAGCACAAGTTTGAGTAGGGGACAACTTCAGTCTGGGTTCCATCCTTCGATATAAGGATTATTTGCAATCAGGACCCAGCCCAGTGCCAGGGTCCTCTGGGCACACCCTTTGGCCATTTTCCCTGGAAAAGAAAATTCACCAGTCCAGGTTGCTGATGTCAGTTTGTAGGGCTCCCTTGGTTCTATCAGGGCAGCACAAGTATGAGATGGGGACAACTTCAGTCTGGGGTCCATCCTTCGATATAAGGATTTTTAGCAGTCAGGCCCCAGCCCAGGGCCAGGGGCTCCTGGGCACATCCTTTGGCCATTTTCCCTGGGAAAGAAAACTCACCAGTCCAGGTTGCTGATGTTAGTTTGTAGGGCTCACTTGGGTCTATCTGGGTAGCACAACTTTCAGGAGGGGACAACTTCGGTCTGGGGTGCGTCCTTCGATATAAGGATTTTTAGCAGTCAGGTCCCAGCCCAGTGCCAGGGTCCCCGGGGCACATCCTTTGGCCATTTTCCCTGGGAAAGAAAACTCACCAGTCCAGGTTGCTGATGTCAGTATGTAGGGCTCCCTTGGTTCTATGAAGGCAGCAGAAATTTGAGGAGCGGACAAGTTTGGTCTGCGATCCATCCTTCGATATAGGGATTCTTTGCAGTCAGGTCCCAGCCGAGTGCCAGGGGCCCCAGGGAACATCCTTTGGCCATTTTCCCTGGGAAAGAACACTCACCAGTCCAGGTTGCTGATGTCAGTTTGTAGGGCTCCCTTAGGTCTATCAGGGCAGCACAAGTTTGAGGTGGGGACAACTTCGGTGTGGGGTCCATCCTTCGATATAAGGATTTTTTGCAGTGAGGACCCTGCCCAGGCCCAAGGGCCCCTGGGCACATCCTTTTTCCATTTTCCCTGGGAAAGAAAACTCAGCAGTCCATGTTGATGATGTCAGTTTGTAGGGCTCCCTTGGGTCTCTCAGGACGGCACAAGTTTGAGGTGGGGACAACTTCGGTGTGGGGTCCATCCTTCGATATAAGGATTCTTTGCAGTCAGGGCCAGGGGCCCCTGGGCACATCCTTTGGCCATTTCCCCCGGGAAAGAAAACTCAGCAGTCCAGGTTCCTGATGTCAGTTTGTAGGGCTCCCTTGGGTCTATCAGGGCAGCACAAGTTTGAGGTGGGGACAACTTCGGTGTGGGGTCCATCCTTCGATATAAGGATTTTTTGAAGTCAGGGCCAGGGGCCCCCGGGCACATCCTTTGGCCATTTTCCCTGGGAAAGAAAACTCAGCAGTCCAGGTTGCTGATGTCAGTTTGTAGGGCTCCCTTGGGTCTATCAGGGCAGCACAAATTTGAGGTGGGAACAACTTCGGTGTGGGGTCCATCTTTCGATATAAGGATTTTTTGCATTCAGGTCCCAGCCCAGTGCCAGGGTCCCGAGGGCACATCCTTTGGCCATTTTCCCTGGAAAAGAAAATTCACCAGTCCAGGTTGCTGATGTCAGTTTGTAGGGCTCTCTTGGGTCTATCAGGGCAGCACAAGTATGAGATGGGGACAACTTCAGTCTGGTGTCCATCCTTCGATATAAGGATTCTTTGAAGTCAAGGCCCAGCCGAGAGCCATGGGCCCCTGGGCACATTCTTTGGCCATTTTCCCTGGGAAAGAACACTCACCAGTCCAGGTTCCTGATGTCAGTTTGTAGGGCTCCCTTGGATCTATCAGGGCAGCACAAGTTTGAGGTGGGGACAACTTCGGTGTGGGGTCCCTCCTTCGATATAAGGATTCTTTGCAGTGAGGACCCTTCCTAGAGCCAGGGGCCCCTGGGCACATCCTTTTTCCATTTTCCCTGGGAAAGAAAACTCACCAGTCCAGGTTGCTGATGTCAGTTTGTAGGGCTCCCTTGGGTCTATCAGGGCAGCACAAGTTTGAGGTGGGGACAACTTCGGTGTGGGGTCCATCCTTCGATATAAGGATTTTTTACAGTCAGGACCCTTCCCAGGGCCAGGGGCCCCTGGGCACATCCTTTTTCCATTTTCCCTGGGAAAGAAAACTCACCAGTCCAGGTTGCTGATGTCAGTATGTAGGGCTCCCTTGGTTCTATGAAGGCAGCAGAAATTTGAGGAGCGGACAAGTTTGGTCTGCGATCCATCCTTCGATATAGGGATTCTTTGCAGTCAGGTCCCAGCCGAGTGCCAGGGGCCCCAGGGAACATCCTTTGGCCATTTTCCCTGGGAAAGAACACTCACCAGTCCAGGTTGCTGATGTCAGTTTGTAGGGCTCCCTTAGGTCTATCAGGGCAGCACAAGTTTGAGGTGGGGACAACTTCGGTGTGGGGTCCATCCTTCGATATAAGGATTTTTTGCAGTGAGGACCCTGCCCAGGCCCAAGGGCCCCTGGGCACATCCTTTTTCCATTTTCCCTGGGAAAGAAAACTCAGCAGTCCATGTTGATGATGTCAGTTTGTAGGGCTCCCTTGGGTCTCTCAGGACGGCACAAGTTTGAGGTGGGGACAACTTCGGTGTGGGGTCCATCCTTCGATATAAGGATTCTTTGCAGTCAGGGCCAGGGGCCCCTGGGCACATCCTTTGGCCATTTCCCCCGGGAAAGAAAACTCAGCAGTCCAGGTTCCTGATGTCAGTTTGTAGGGCTCCCTTGGGTCTATCAGGGCAGCACAAGTTTGAGGTGGGGACAACTTCGGTGTGGGGTCCATCCTTCGATATAAGGATTTTTTGAAGTCAGGGCCAGGGGCCCCCGGGCACATCCTTTGGCCATTTTCCCTGGGAAAGAAAACTCAGCAGTCCAGGTTGCTGATGTCAGTTTGTAGGGCTCCCTTGGGTCTATCAGGGCAGCACAAATTTGAGGTGGGAACAACTTCGGTGTGGGGTCCATCTTTCGATATAAGGATTTTTTGCATTCAGGTCCCAGCCCAGTGCCAGGGTCCCGAGGGCACATCCTTTGGCCATTTTCCCTGGAAAAGAAAATTCACCAGTCCAGGTTGCTGATGTCAGTTTGTAGGGCTCTCTTGGGTCTATCAGGGCAGCACAAGTATGAGATGGGGACAACTTCAGTCTGGTGTCCATCCTTCGATATAAGGATTCTTTGAAGTCAAGGCCCAGCCGAGAGCCATGGGCCCCTGGGCACATTCTTTGGCCATTTTCCCTGGGAAAGAACACTCACCAGTCCAGGTTCCTGATGTCAGTTTGTAGGGCTCCCTTGGATCTATCAGGGCAGCACAAGTTTGAGGTGGGGACAACTTCGGTGTGGGGTCCCTCCTTCGATATAAGGATTCTTTGCAGTGAGGACCCTTCCTAGAGCCAGGGGCCCCTGGGCACATCCTTTTTCCATTTTCCCTGGGAAAGAAAACTCACCAGTCCAGGTTGCTGATGTCAGTTTGTAGGGCTCCCTTGGGTCTATCAGGGCAGCACAAGTTTGAGGTGGGGACAACTTCGGTGTGGGGTCCATCCTTCGATATAAGGATTTTTTACAGTCAGGACCCTTCCCAGGGCCAGGGGCCCCTGGGCACATCCTTTTTCCATTTTCCCTGGGAAAGAAAACTCACCAGTCCAGGTTGCTGATGTCAGTTTGTAGGGCTCCCTTGGGTCTATCTGGGCAGCAGAAATTTGAGGTGGGGACAACTTCGGTGTGGGGTCCCTCCTTCGATATAAGGATTTTTTGCAGTGAGGACCGTGCCCAGGGCCAGGGGCCCCTGGGCACATCCTTTTTCCATTTTCCCTGGGAAAGAAAACTCAGCAGTCCAGGTTCCTGATGTCAGTTTGTAGGGCTCCCTTGGGTCTATCAGGGCACCACAAGTTTGAGGTGGGGACAACTTCGGTGTGGGGTCCATCCTTCGATATAAGGATTCTTTGCAGTGAGGACCCTGCCCAGGGCGAGGGGCCCCTGGGCACATCCTTTTTCCATTTTCCCTGGGAAAGAAAACTCAGCAGTCCAGGTTCCTGATGTCAGTTTGTAGGGCTCCCTTGGGTCTATCAGGGCAGCACAAGTTTGAGGTGGGGACAACTTCGGTGTGGGGTCCATCCTTCGATATAAGGATTTTTTGCAGTGAGGAGCCTGCCCAGGGCCAGGGGCCCCTGGGCACGTCCTTTTTCCGTTTTCCCTGGGAAAGAAAGCTCAGCAGTCCATGTTGATGATGTCAGTTTGTAGGGCTCCCTTGGGTCTATCAGGGCAGCACAAGTTTGAGGTGGGGACAACTTCGGTGTGGGGTCCATCCTTCGATATAAGGATTTTTTGCAGTCAGGGCCAGGGTCCCCTGGGCACATCCTTTGGCCATTTTCCCTGGGAAAGAAAACTCACCAGTCCAGGTTCCTGATGTCAGTTTGTAGGGCTCCCTTGGGTCTATAAGGGCAGCACAAGTTTGAGGTGGGGACAACTTCGGTGTGGGGGCCATCCTTCGATATAAGGATTTTTAGCAGTCAGGCCCCAGCCCAGGGCCAGGGGCTCCTGGGCACATCCTTTGGCCATTTTCCCTGGGAAAGAAAACTCACCAGTCCAGGTTGCTGATGTTAGTTTGTAGGGCTCACTTGGGTCTATCTGGGTAGCACAACTTTCAGGAGGGGACAAATTCGGTCTGGGGTGCGTCCTTCGATATAAGGATTTTTAGCAGTCAGGTCCCAGCCCAGTGCCAGGGTCCCCGGGGCACATCCTTTGGCCATTTTCCCTGGGAAAGAAAACTCACCAGTCCAGGTTGCTGATGTCAGTATGTAGGGCTCCCTTGGTTCTATGAAGGCAGCAGAAATTTGAGGAGCGGACAAGTTTGGTCTGCGATCCATCCTTCGATATAGGGATTCTTTGCAGTCAGGTCCCAGCCGAGTGCCAGGGGCCCCAGGGAACATCCTTTGGCCATTTTCCCTGGGAAAGAACACTCACCAGTCCAGGTTGCTGATGTCAGTTTGTAGGGCTCCCTTAGGTCTATCAGGGCAGCACAAGTTTGAGGTGGGGACAACTTCGGTGTGGGGTCCATCCTTCGATATAAGGATTTTTTGCAGTGAGGACCCTGCCCAGGCCCAAGGGCCCCTGGGCACATCCTTTTTCCATTTTCCCTGGGAAAGAAAACTCAGCAGTCCATGTTGATGATGTCAGTTTGTAGGGCTCCCTTGGGTCTCTCAGGACGGCACAAGTTTGAGGTGGGGACAACTTCGGTGTGGGGTCCATCCTTCGATATAAGGATTCTTTGCAGTCAGGGCCAGGGGCCCCTGGGCACATCCTTTGGCCATTTCCCCCGGGAAAGAAAACTCAGCAGTCCAGGTTGCTGATGTCAGTTTGTAGGGCTCCCTTGGGTCTATCAGGGCAGCACAAGTTTGAGGTGGGGACAACTTCGGTGTGGGGTCCATCCTTCGATATAAGGATTTTTTGAAGTCAGGGCCAGGGGCCCCCGGGCACATCCTTTGGCCATTTTCCCTGGGAAAGAAAACTCAGCAGTCCAGGTTGCTGATGTCAGTTTGTAGGGCTCCCTTGGGTCTATCAGGGCAGCACAAATTTGAGGTGGGAACAACTTCGGTGTGGGGTCCATCTTTCGATATAAGGATTTTTTGCATTCAGGTCCCAGCCCAGTGCCAGGGTCCCGAGGGCACATCCTTTGGCCATTTTCCCTGGAAAAGAAAACTCACCAGTCCAGGTTGCTGATGTCAGTTTGTAGAGCTCCCTTGGGTCTATCTGGGCAGCAGAAATTTGAGGAGCAAACAATCTTGGTCTGCGATCCATCCTTCGATATTGGGATTATTTGCAGTCAGGTGTCAGCCGAGTGCCAGGGGCCCCAGGAAACATCCTTTGGCCATTTTCCCTGGGAAAGAAAATTCACCAGTCCAGGTTGCTGATGTCAGTTTGTAGGGCTCTCTTGGGTCTATCAGGGCAGCACAAGTATGAGATGGGGACAACTTCAGTCTGGTGTCCATCCTTCGATATAAGGATTCTTTGAAGTCAAGGCCCAGCCGAGAGCCATGGGCCCCTGGGCACATTCTTTGGCCATTTTCCCTGGGAAAGAACACTCACCAGTCCAGGTTCCTGATGTCAGTTTGTAGGGCTCCCTTGGATCTATCAGGGCAGCACAAGTTTGAGGTGGGGACAACTTCGGTGTGGGGTCCCTCCTTCGATATATGGATTCTTTGCAGTGAGGACCCTTCCTAGAGCCAGGGGCCCCTGGGCACATCCTTTTTCCATTTTCCCTGGGAAAGAAAACTCACCAGTCCAGGTTGCTGATGTCAGTTTGTAGGGCTCCCTTGGGTCTATCAGGGCAGCACAAGTTTGAGGTGGGGACAACTTCGGTGTGGGGTCCATCCTTCGATATAAGGATTTTTTACAGTCAGGACCCTTCCCAGGGCCAGGGGCCCCTGGGCACATCCTTTTTCCATTTTCCCTGGGAAAGAAAACTCACCAGTCCAGGTTGCTGATGTCAGTTTGTAGGGCTCCCTTGGGTCTATCTGGGCAGCAGAAATTTGAGGTGGGGACAACTTCGGTGTGGGGTCCCTCCTTCGATATAAGGATTTTTTGCAGTGAGGACCGTGCCCAGGGCCAGGGGCCCCTGGGCACATCCTTTTTCCATTTTCCCTGGGAAAGAAAACTCAGCAGTCCAGGTTCCTGATGTCAGTTTGTAGGGCTCCCTTGGGTCTATCAGGGCACCACAAGTTTGAGGTGGGGACAACTTCGGTGTGGGGTCCATCCTTCGATATAAGGATTCTTTGCAGTGAGGACCCTGCCCAGGGCGAGGGGCCCCTGGGCACATCCTTTTTCCATTTTCCCTGGGAAAGAAAACTCAGCAGTCCAGGTTCCTGATGTCAGTTTGTAGGGCTCCCTTGGGTCTATCAGGGCAGCACAATTTTGAGGTGGGGACAACTTCGGTGTGGGGTCCATCCTTCGATATAAGGATTTTTTGCAGTGAGGACCCTGCCCAGGGCCAGGGGCCCCTGGGCACGTCCTTTTTCCGTTTTCCCTGGGAAAGAAAGCTCAGCAGTCCATGTTGATGATGTCAGTTTGTAGGGCTCCCTTGGGTCTATCAGGGCACCACAAGTTTGAGGTGGGGACAACTTCGGTGTGGGGTCCATCCTTCGATATAAGGATTTTTTGCAGTCAGGGCCAGGGTCCCCTGGGCACATCCTTTGGCCATTTTCCCTGGGAAAGAAAACTCACCAGTCCAGGTTCCTGATGTCAGTTTGTAGGGCTCCCTTGGGTCTATAAGGGCAGCACAAGTTTGAGGTGGGGACAACTTCGGTGTGGGGGCCATCCTTCGATATAAGGATTTTTTGCAGTCAGGTCCCAGCCCAGTTCCAGGGTCCCCCAGGGCACATCCTTTGGCCATTTTCCCTGGGAAAGAAAACTCACCAGTCCAGGTTGCTGATGTCAGTTTGTAGGGCTCCCTTGGGTCTAACAGGGCAGCAGAAGTTTTAGGAGGGGACAACTTTGGTCTGTGATCCATCCTTCGATATAGGGATTCTTTACAGTCAGGTGTGAGCCCAGGGCCTGGGGCCCTTGGGCACATCCTTTGGCCATTTTCCCTGGGAAAGAAAACTCACCAGTCCAGGTTGCTGATGCCAGTTTGTAGGGCTCCCTTGGGTCTATCTGGGTAGCACAACTTTCAGGAGGGGACAACTTCGGTCTGGGGTGCGTCCTTCGATATAAGGATTTTTAGCAGTCAGGTCCCAGCCCAGTGCCAGGGTCCCCGGGGCACATCCTTTGGCCATTTTCCCTGGGAAAGAAAACTCACCAGTCCAGGTTGCTGATGTCAGTATGTAGGGCTCCCTTGGTTCTATGAAGGCAGCAGAAATTTGAGGAGCGGACAAGTTTGGTCTGCGATCCATCCTTCGATATAGGGATTCTTTGCAGTCAGGTCCCAGCCGAGTGCCAGGGGCCCCAGGGAACATCCTTTGGCCATTTTCCCTGGGAAAGAACACTCACCAGTCCAGGTTCCTGATGTCAGTTTGTAGGGCTCCCTTAGGTCTATCAGGGCAGCACAAGTTTGAGGTGGGGACAACTTCGGTGTGGGGTCCATCCTTCGATATAAGGATTTTTTGCAGTGAGGACCCTGCCCAGGCCCAAGGGCCCCTGGGCACATCCTTTTTCCATTTTCCCTGGGAAAGAAAACTCAGCAGTCCATGTTGATGATGTCAGTTTGTAGGGCTCCCTTGGGTCTATCAGGACAGCACAAGTTTGAGGTGGGGACAACTTCGGTGTGGGGTCCATCCTTCGATATAAGGATTCTTTGCAGTCAGGGCCAGGGGCCCCTGGGCACATCCTTTGGCCATTTTCCCCGGGAAAGAAAACTCACCAGTCCAGGTTGCTGATGTCAGTTTGTAGGGCTCCCTTGGGTCTATCAGGGCAGCACAAGTTTGAGGTGGGGACAACTTCGGTGTGGGGTCCATCCTTCGATATAAGGATTTTTTGCAGTCAGGGCCAGGGGCCCCCGGGCACATCCTTTGGCCATTTTCCCTGGGAAAGAACACTCACCAGTCCAGGTTCCTGATGTCAGTTTGTAGGGCTCCCTTGGGCCTATCAGGGCAGCACAAATTTGAGGTGGGGACAACTTCGGTGTGGGGTCCATCTTTCGATATAAGGATTTTTTGCATTCAGGTCCCAGCCCAGTGCCAGGGTCCCGAGGGCACATCCTTTGGCCATTTTCCCTGGAAAAGAAAACTCACCAGTCCAGGTTGCTGATGTCAGTTTGTAGAGCTCCCTTGGGTCTATCTGGGCAGCAGAAATTTGAGGAGCAAACAATCTTGGTCTGTGATCCATCCTTCGATATTTGGATTATTTGCAGTCAGGTGTCAGCCGAGTGCCAGGGGCCCCAGGGAACATCCTTTGGCCATTTTCCCTGGGAAAGAAAATTCACCAGTCCAGGTTGCTGATGTCAGTTTGTAGGGCTCCCTTAGGTCTATCAGGGCAGCACAAGTTTGAGGTGGGGACAACTTCGGTGTGGGGTGCATCCTTCGATATAAGGATTTTTTGCAGTGAGGACCGTGCCCAGGGCCAGGGGCCCCTGGGCACATCCTTTTTCCATTTTCCCTGGGAAAGAAAACTCAGCAGTCCAGGTTGCTGATGTCAGTTTGTAGGGCTCCCTTGGGTCTATCAGGGCACCACAAGTTTGAGGTGGGGACAACTTCGGTGTGGGGTCCCTCCTTCGATATAAGGATTCTTTGCAGTGAGGACCCTGCCCAGGGCCAGGGGCCCCTGGGCACATCCTTTTTCCATTTTCCCTGGGAAAGAAAACTCACCAGTCCAGGTTGCTGATGTCAGTTTGTAGGGCTCCCTTGGGTCTATCAGGGCACCACAAGTTTGAGGTGGGGACAACTTCGGTGTGGGGTCCATCCTTCGATATAAGGATTTTTTGCAGTCAGGGCCAGGGTCCCCTGGGCACATCCTTTGGCCATTTTCCCTGGGAAAGAAAACTCAGCAGTCCAGGTTCCTGATGTCAGTTTGTAGGGCTCCCTTGGGTCTATCAGGGCAGCACAAGTTTGAGGTGGGGACAACTTCGGTGTGGGGTCCATCGTTCGATATAAGGATTTTTTGAAGTCAGGGCCAGGGGCCCCCGGGCACATCCTTTGGCCATTTTCCCTGGGAAAGAAAACTCACCAGTCCAGGTTCCTGATGTCAGTTTGTAGGGCTCCCTTGGGTCTATCTGGGCAGCACAAGTTTGAGGTGGGGACAACTTCGGTGTGGGGTCCATCCTTCGATATAAGGATTTTTAGCAGTCAGGTCCCAGCCCAGTTCCAGGGTCCCGAGGGCACATCCTTTGGCCATTTTCCCTGGAAAAGAAAACTCACCAGTCCAGGTTGCTGATGTCAGTTTGTAGGGCTCCCTTGGGTCTATCTGGGCAGCAGAAATTTCAGGAGCGGACAATTTTGGTCTGTTATCCATCCTTCGATATAAGGATTCTTTTCAGTCAGGTCCCAGCCGAGTGCCAGGGGCCCCAGGGAACATTCTTTGGCCATTTTCCCTGGGAAAGAAAACTCACCAGTCCAGGTTCCTGATGTCAGTTTGTAGGGCTCCCTTGGGTCTATCAGGGCAGCACAAGTTTGAGGTGGGGACAACTTCGGTGTGGGGTCCATCCTTCGATATAAGGATTTTTTGCAGTGAGGACCCTGCCCAGGGCCAGGGGCCCCTGGGCACATCCTTTTCCCGTTTTCCCTGGGAAAGAAAGCTCAGCAGTCCATGTTGATGATGTCAGTTTGTAGGGCTCCCTTGGGTCTATCTGGGCAGCAGAAGTTTGAGGTGGGGACAACTTCGGTGTGGGGTCCATCCTTCGATATAAGGATTTTTTGCAGTCAGGGCCAGGGGCCCCCAGGCACATCCTTTGGCCATTTTCCCTGGGAAAGAAAACTCACCAGTCCAGGTTCCTGATGTCAGTTTGTAGGGCTCCCTTGGGTCTATAAGGGCAGCACAAGTTTGAGGTGGGGACAACTTCGGTGTGGGGTCCATCCTTCGATATAGGGATTCTTTACAGTCAGGTCTGAGCCCAGGGCCAGTGTCCCCGGGGCACATCCTTTGGCCATTTTCCCTGGGAAAGAAAACTCACCAGTCCAGGTTCCTGATGTCAGTTTGTAGGGCTCCCTTTTTTCTATCAAGGCAGCAGAAATTTGAGGAGCGGACAAGTTTGGTCTGCGATCCATCCTTCGATATAGGGATTATTTGCAGTCAGGTCCCAGCCGAGTGCCAGGGGCCCCAGGGAACATCCTTTGGCCATTTTCCCTGGGAAAGAAAATTCACCAGTCCAGGTTCCTGATGTCAGTTTGTAGGGCTCCCTTGGGTCTAACAAGGCAGCACAAGTTTTAGGAGGGGACAACTTCGGTCTGGGGTCCATCCTTCGATATATGGATTATTTACAGTCAGGACCCAGCCAGGGGCCAGGGGCCCCTGGGCACATGCTTTGGCCATTTTCCCTGGGAAAGAAAATTCACCAGTCCAGGTTCCTGATGTCAGTTTGTAGGGCCCCCTTGGGTCTATCAGGTCAGCACAAGTTTGAGTAGGGGACAACTTCAGTCTGGGTTCCATCCTTCGATATAAGGATTATTTGCAATCAGGACCCAGCCCAGTGCCAGGGTCCTCTGGGCACACCCTTTGGCCATTTTCCCTGGAAAAGAAAATTCACCAGTCCAGGTTGCTGATGTCAGTTTGTAGGGCTCCCTTGGTTCTATCAGGGCAGCACAAGTATGAGATGGGGACAACTTCAGTCTGGGGTCCATCCTTCGATATAAGGATTTTTTGCAGTGAGGACCCTGCCCAGGCCCAAGGGCCCCTGGGCACATCCTTTTTCCATTTTCCCTGGGAAAGAAAACTCAGCAGTCCATGTTGATGATGTCAGTTTGTAGGGCTCCCTTGGGTCTATCAGGACAGCACAAGTTTGAGGTGGGGACAACTTCGGTGTGGGGTCCATCCTTCGATATAAGGATTCTTTGCAGTCAGGGCCAGGGGCCCCTGGGCACATCCTTTGGCCATTTTCCCCGGGAAAGAAAACTCAGCAGTCCAGGTTCCTGATGTCAGTTTGTAGGGCTCCCTTGGGTCTATCAGGGCAGCACAAGTTTGAGGTGGGGACAACTTCGGTGTGGGGTCCATCCTTCGATATAAGGATTTTTTGAAGTCAGGGCCAGGGGCCCCCGGGCACATCCTTTGGCCATTTTCCCTGGGAAAGAAAACTCACCAGTCCAGGTTCCTGATGTCAGTTTGTAGGGCTCCCTTGGGTCTATCAGGGCAGCACAAATTTGAGGTGGGGACAACTTCGGTGTGGGGTCCATCCTTCGATATAAGGATTTTTTGCATTCACGTCCCAGCCCAGTGCCAGGGTCCCGAGGGCACATCCTTTGGCCATTTTCCCTGGGAAAGAAAACTCACCAGTCCAGGTTGCTGATGTCAGTTTGTAGAGCTCCCTTGGGTCTATCTGGACAGCAGAAATTTGAGGAGCAGACAATCTTGGTCTGCGATCCATCCTTCGATATAGGGATTCTTTGCAGTCAGGTCCCAGCCGAGTGCCAGGGGCCCCAGGGAACATCCTTTGGCCATTTTCCCTGGGAAAGAAAATTCACCAGTCCAGGTTCCTGATGTCAGTTTGTAGGGCTCCCTTGGGTCTAACAAGGCAGCACAAGTTTTAGGAGGGGACAACTTCGGTCTGGGGTCCATCCTTCGATATAGGGATTATTTACAGTCAGGACCCAGCCAGGGGCCAGGGGCCCCTGGGCACATGCTTTGGCCATTTTCCCTGGGAAAGAAAATTCACCAGTCCAGGTTCCTGATGTCAGTTTGTAGGGCCCCCTTGGGTCTATCAGGTCAGCACAAGTTTGAGTAGGGGACAACTTCAGTCTGGGTTCCATCCTTCGATATAAGGATTATTTGCAATCAGGACCCAGCCCAGTGCCAGGGTCCTCTGGGCACACCCTTTGGCCATTTTCCCTGGAAAAGAAAATTCACCAGTCCAGGTTGCTGATGTCAGTTTGTAGGGCTCCCTTGGTTCTATCAGGGCAGCACAAGTATGAGATGGGGACAACTTCAGTCTGGGGTCCATCCTTCGATATAAGGATTTTTTGCAGTGAGGACCCTGCCCAGGCCCAAGGGCCCCTGGGCACATCCTTTTTCCATTTTCCCTGGGAAAGAAAACTCAGCAGTCCATGTTGATGATGTCAGTTTGTAGGGCTCCCTTGGGTCTATCAGGACAGCACAAGTTTGAGGTGGGGACAACTTCGGTGTGGGGTCCATCCTTCGATATAAGGATTCTTTGCAGTCAGGGCCAGGGGCCCCTGGGCACATCCTTTGGCCATTTTCCCCGGGAAAGAAAACTCAGCAGTCCAGGTTCCTGATGTCAGTTTGTAGGGCTCCCTTGGGTCTATCAGGGCAGCACAAGTTTGAGGTGGGGACAACTTCGGTGTGGGGTCCATCCTTCGATATAAGGATTTTTTGAAGTCAGGGCCAGGGGCCCCCGGGCACATCCTTTGGCCATTTTCCCTGGGAAAGAAAACTCACCAGTCCAGGTTCCTGATGTCAGTTTGTAGGGCTCCCTTGGGTCTATCAGGGCAGCACAAATTTGAGGTGGGGACAACTTCGGTGTGGGGTCCATCCTTCGATATAAGGATTTTTTGCATTCACGTCCCAGCCCAGTGCCAGGGTCCCGAGGGCACATCCTTTGGCCATTTTCCCTGGGAAAGAAAACTCACCAGTCCAGGTTGCTGATGTCAGTTTGTAGAGCTCCCTTGGGTCTATCTGGACAGCAGAAATTTGAGGAGCAAACAATCTTGGTCTGCGATCCATCCTTCGATATAGGGATTCTTTGCAGTCAGGTCCCAGCCGAGTGCCAGGGGCCCCAGGGAACATCCTTTGGCCATTTTCCCTGGGAAAGAAAATTCACCAGTCCAGGTTCCTGATGTCAGTTTGTAGGGCTCCCTTGGGTCTAACAAGGCAGCACAAGTTTTAGGAGGGGACAACTTCGGTCTGGGGTCCATCCTTCGATATAGGGATTATTTACAGTCAGGACCCAGCCAGGGGCCAGGGGCCCCTGGGCACATGCTTTGGCCATTTTCCCTGGGAAAGAAAATTCACCAGTCCAGGTTCCTGATGTCAGTTTGTAGGGCCCCCTTGGGTCTATCAGGTCAGCACAAGTTTGAGTAGGGGACAACTTCAGTCTGGGTTCCATCCTTCGATATAAGGATTATTTGCAATCAGGACCCAGCCCAGTGCCAGGGTCCTCTGGGCACACCCTTTGGCCATTTTCCCTGGAAAAGAAAATTCACCAGTCCAGGTTGCTGATGTCAGTTTGTAGGGCTCCCTTGGTTCTATCAGGGCAGCACAAGTATGAGATGGGGACAACTTCAGTCTGGGGTCCATCCTTCGATATAAGGATTTTTTGCAGTGAGGACCCTGCCCAGGCCCAAGGGCCCCTGGGCACATCCTTTTTCCATTTTCCCTGGGAAAGAAAACTCAGCAGTCCATGTTGATGATGTCAGTTTGTAGGGCTCCCTTGGGTCTATCAGGACAGCACAAGTTTGAGGTGGGGACAACTTCGGTGTGGGGTCCATCCTTCGATATAAGGATTCTTTGCAGTCAGGGCCAGGGGCCCCTGGGCACATCCTTTGGCCATTTTCCCCGGGAAAGAAAACTCAGCAGTCCAGGTTCCTGATGTCAGTTTGTAGGGCTCCCTTGGGTCTATCAGGGCACCACAAGTTTGAGGTGGGGACAACTTCGGTGTGGGGTCCATCCTTCGATATAAGGATTTTTTGAAGTCAGGGCCAGGGGCCCCCGGGCACATCCTTTGGCCATTTTCCCTGGGAAAGAAAACTCAGCAGTCCAGGTTGCTGATGTCAGTTTGTAGGGCTCCCTTGGGTCTATCAGGGCAGCACAAATTTGAGGTGGGGACAACTTCGGTGTGGGGTCCATCCTTCGATATAAGGATTTTTTGCATTCACGTCCCAGCCCAGTGCCAGGGTCCCGAGGGCACATCCTTTGGCCATTTTCCCTGGAAAAGAAAACTCACCAGTCCAGGTTGCTGATGTCAGTTTGTAGAGCTCCCTTGGGTCTATCTGGGCAGCAGAAATTTGAGGAGCAAACAATCTTGGTCTGCGATCCATCCTTCGATATTGGGATTATTTGCAGTCAGGTGTCAGCCGAGTGCCAGGGGCCCCAGGAAACATCCTTTGGCCATTTTCCCTGGGAAAGAACACTCACCAGTCCAGGTTGCTGATGTCAGTTTGTAGGGCTCTCTTGGGTCTATCAGGGCAGCACAAGTATGAGATGGGGACAACTTCAGTCTGGTGTCCATCCTTCGATATAAGGATTCTTTGAAGTCAAGGCCCAGCCGCGAGCCATGGGCCCCTGGGAACATTCTTTGGCCATTTTCCCTGGGAAAGAACACTCACCAGTCCAGGTTCCTGATGTCAGTTTGTAGGGCTCCCTTGGGTCTATCAGGGCAGCACAAGTTTGAGGTGGGGACAACTTCGGTGTGGGGTCCATCCTTCGATATAAGGATTTTTTGCAGTGAGGACCCTGCCCAGGGCCAGGGGCCCCTGGGCACATCCTTTTTCCGTTTTCCCTGGGAAAGAAAGCTCAGCAGTCCATGTTGATGATGTCAGTTTGTAGGGCTCCCTTGGGTCTATCAGGGCAGCACAAGTTTGAGGTGGGGACAATGTTGCCTTCAGGGGAAGGCAAGGCTACCTGGTTTCAAGGAACAGCACGGCAGCCCAGTCTCCCCTGGGCCACTCGGGCCAACGACACACGCAGGCACCAGTGTGGTGGACGGTCGAAAAGCCTTTATTATCTTATCTCATGGGTTTAAATAGTCTTGGGGGACTCTGCTACGTCAGGGGGGGTTGGTAGGGTCTCTAGGGTTAGTCAGGAGTGGAAAACTACTGGGTTAGGTGTGGTTACATTCTTTGGGGTAAATGGATAACATGTTGCAGGGTGAGAGGGGGAAGGGGTCTTTCTTTCCGTCACATCCCGAAATCTTCCGTTCGCCTGTCCCTATCTACTACATCTCCCCCCTCCTTTTCATAAGTAACATGAGGTAGTCGTAGATATAGGCACTGGAGTGAGGTACAAACTTGTAACTTGGTAAGGAAAAAAGGGTTTTTGGTAAACCTGAGTAAATCTCGCAAGGTGAGTTTTGAAGGCTTTTGCAGCTGATTGTATTCGCAGTTTTTAGTTCACAGCATTTGTTGCTGGCCCACGAACAGAATGTTCGCCCGTTCTAGACGGGCCTGAACAAATGAGACTAACTTGTTCAGCAGGCATGGTCTTATGGTAACAGCTAAAAGCAGTATTGCCAGTGGACCTACCAGGGCAGAAATTAAAGTGGTGAGCCAAGGTGATTGATTGAACCAGGATTCGAACCAGCTCTGCTGGGTTTCCTTGTCTCTCTTTCTTTGAGCCAGTCTATCTCGGAGTTCTGCCATGGAGTCTTTAACGACTCCTGTATGATCTGCATAAAAGCAGCATTCCTCTTTCAAAGCTGCACACAGTCCTCCTTGTTGCATGAACAAGAGGTTCAGTCCTCGCCTATTCTGTAAAACTACTTCTGAAAGCGAAGAGACTGATTTCTCTAGATAGGAGATGGATTTCTCGATCCTCTGCAGGTTTTCATCGATGGTCATTTGCAGCTGAGAGAGTCCGTGCTGTTGGGTTGCAATGGCTGAGACACCTGTGGCTGTACCAGCTGCTCCCAGGCCGAGCAGCATTGCGATAGTTATACCTGTGATTATTTCTCTTTTGTGCAGTCTGTCAGGTTCTTCGAAAAGGTGGTACACTTCTTCATCTGAGTGGTATAGGACCCTAGGAACAATCAGAACTTGGACACAGAAGTCAATAGAGTCATTAAATTTGGCAAGGAACACACAAGGATTCACTCCGGATCGCTGGCAAACCCACATCCCAGATGCGGATGGGACCACCCACTTACCGATCTTTTTGTTGGGCTTGACAACTTTAGTGCAGAAGTTGCCTTTCTGCTTTGCTAAAGTTGCATTACCAAAACATTTGCCTTGTCCTGTGATTTGACTCAGGGTGATTCCTCTGCGGGGAGTGTCCCATCTGCACTGGTGGGGGGCACTGGCTGTGGAGTAACTGAAGGGGGTGTCTAAAGCAATGCCTTCGTAGAAAGGGGGTTTAACATCATAACAAAGCCAACAGGAGTTAGTCAGGTTCGGTTTGGTTTCGTTTAGGGTTAGAAAGGTAGCTTCTAGCATACGAAAAATTGGGTTTGGATCGGACTCGGCTGTGCGGCTTATCTGGAATACATCTGCATGGCCAGCCGGGGTGTCGGTGACTTTTGGGGGCAAGGTTTTGGGGTGGGTTGTGTTTTTCCCTTTTATTTCTCCCCAGTCGGTAAACTGGGCTGGTTTGTATTGTGGCTGCTTTTCGGTGCGGCTTAAAGCTTTAGTTGGTTTTGTTTTAAATTGCATTGGCTCTATTCTCTTCGTCTCAGAGTTCCAGCCGGCTGCCGACAGTTCTTCCGAGCTGCCGGAGCTGCTGCCGGACTCCGAGTCGGAAGCCGAATGCCAGCGCACTTCCGGGGCTCGGTGCCGTTTTGCGCGGCTCCGACCCCGCTCCTCCCCCCGGGGGTGGCGCCGCTGCCGCCCCCCGGGCTCGCCCTGCCTCCTGCAGGGGGGGGTTTCTCCCTTATATGGTGGCAGCGTCAGGCGCGGCTGCCGATCGGCTCCGAGCCCTCTGCCGCTCTCCTCCTCTTTCTCCTGCACACGCGCATTAGCGAAACTCCGCGCCTCTGGGCTCTTCGCGCCGAGACTGCCCGCGCCCCGCCCCTCCCCTTGGCTGCCGGCACCATTTTCAAAGGCGTATGGAGGCGGCGTGGGCAGGATCTCCCCCCGAGCCGCGGCTCCCGCGGCTCTGGCTTCCCCCGCCAGTCCCTGCCAAAAGAACTCTGCGCGCTGCTGCACTTCTGGTAGCGGGTCACCGACCGGCGGTGGCGGGGCGGGTGGGGAAGCTGCGGATTTTTGGGAGGTTTCCGCGGGGGGCCCCGGGCCCCGGCCCGGGGAGGGGGGCGACGTGCCGGGCCCCCCCGGATCCCCGCTCCCGGGCGGGTCACCCTCAGGGGCGGTTTGCGTTGCCGCTCCTACCCCTAGCTTGGGTGTAACCAATAAACACGTACGCGCTGCGCTCCATGTCTCTTGCTCTTCTATTGCTCTGCGCAGGGCTTTCTCTACTTTTCCCCACGCCTTAAGGCATTTGCCGCTGCTTGAGGATTTCGTGTCCTCGGCCAGCGCGGCTGTGCATTTTTCCCATACCTCCGGATGCAAAACATCCACAGGGCGTTCAATTGCCCCAAGCTCAAGCAGCCTTGCTATAGCAAGATAAAAGTCTTTGAGCTTACACTCAATTCCCCATTGCTTATGAACCTCACTTACGACCCTGGCGATGGCATCCATGATGATCGCGGGTCCTGGGACGTCTCCCTCGCCGAGAACACGGTCTTACCGGTCTGGCCGCTGCTCTTGTCCAGGCGACACCCGCTGCCCGAGCGAATTATTCCCGGGTTTCGGCACCAGTTATGTTGCCTTCAGGGGAAGGCAAGGCGACCTGGTTTCAAGGAACAGCACGGCAGCCCAGTCTCCCCTGGGCCACTCGGGCCAACGACACACGCAGGCACCAGTGTGGTGGACGGTCGAAAAGCCTTTATTATCTTATCTCATGGGTTTAAATAGTCTTGGGGGACTCTGCTACGTCAGGGGGGGTTGGTAGGGTCTCTAGGGTTAGTCAGGAGTGGAAAACTACTGGGTTAGGTGTGGTTACATTCTTTGGGGTAAATGGATAACATGTTGCAGGGTGAGAGGGGGAAGAGGTCTTTCTTTCCGTCACATCCCGAAATCTTCCGTTCGCCTGTCCCTATCTACTACAGGACAACTTCGGTGTGGGGTCCATCCTTCGATATAAGGATTTTTTGCAGTCAGGGCCAGGGGCCCCCAGGCACATCCTTTGGCCATTTTCCCTGGAAAAGAAAACTCACCAGTCCAGGTTCCTGATGTCAGTTTGTAGGGCTCCCTTGGGTCTATAAGGGCAGCACAAGTTTGAGGTGGGGACAACTTCGGTGTGGGGTCCATCCTTCGATATAAGGATTTTTTGCAGTCAGGGCCAGGGGCCCCCAGGCACACCCTTTGGCCATTTTCCCTGGGAAAGAAAACTCACCAGTCCAGGTTGCTGATGTCAGTTTGTAGGGCTCCCTTGGGTCTATCAGGGCAGCACAACTTTGAGGAGGGGACAACTTCGGTCTGCGATCCATCCTTCGATATAAGGATTTTTTGCAGTCAGGTCCCAGCCCAGTTCCAGGGTCCCCAGGGCACATCCTTTGGCCATTTTCCCTGGGAAAGAAAACTCACCAGTCCAGGTTGCTGATGTCAGTTTGTAGGGCTCCCTTGGGTCTATCAGGGCAGCAGAAGTTTTAGGAGGGGACAACTTTGGTCTGTGATCCATCCCTCGATATAGGGATTCTTTACAGTCAGGTCTGAGCCCAGGGCCAGGGTCCCCGGGGCACATCCTTTGGCCATTTTCCCTGGGAAAGAAAACTCACCAGTCCAGGTTCCTGATGTCAGTTTGTAGGGCTCCCTTGGTTCTATCAAGGCAGCAGAAATTTGAGGAGCGGACAAGTTTGGTCTGCGATCCATCCTTCGATATAGGGATTCTTTGCAGTCAGGTCCCAGCCGAGTGCCAGGGGCCCCAGGGAACATCCTTTGGCCATTTTCCCTGGGAAAGAAAATTCACCAGTCCAGGTTCCTGATGTCAGTTTGTAGGGCTCCCTTGGGTCTAACAGGGCAGCACAAGTTTTAGGAGGGGACAACTTCGGTCTGGGTTCCATCCTTCGATATAAGGATTATTTGCAATCAGGACCCAGCCCAGTGCCAGGGTCCTCTGGGCACACCCTTTGGCCATTTTCCCTGGGAAAGAAAATTCACCAGTCCAGGTTGCTGATGTCAGTTTGTAGGGCTCCCTTGGTTCTATCAGGGCAGCACAAGTATGAGATGGGGACAACTTCAGTCTGGGGTCCATCCTTCGATATAAGGATTTTTTGCAGTGAGGACCCTGCCCAGGCCCAAGGGCCCCTGGGCACATCCTTTTTCCATTTTCCCTGGGAAAGAAAACTCAGCAGTCCATGTTGATGATGTCAGTTTGTAGGGCTCCCTTGGGTCTATCAGGGCAGCACAAGTTTGAGGTGGGGACAATGTTGCCTTCAGGGGAAGGCAAGGCGACCTGGTTTCAAGGAACAGCACGGCAGCCCAGTCTCCCCTGGGCCACTCGGGCCAACGACACACGCAGGCACCAGTGTGGTGGACGGTCGAAAAGCCTTTATTATCTTATCTCATGGGTTTAAATAGTCTTGGGGGACTCTGCTACGTCAGGGGGGGTTGGTAGGGTCTCTAGGGTTAGTCAGGAGTGGAAAACTACTGGGTTAGGTGTGGTTACATTCTTTGGGGTAAATGGATAACATGTTGCAGGGTGAGAGGGGGAAGAGGTCTTTCTTTCCGTCACATCCCGAAATCTTCCGTTCGCCTGTCCCTATCTACTACAGGACAACTTCGGTGTGGGGTCCATCCTTCGATATAAGGATTTTTTGCAGTCAGGGCCAGGGGCCCCCAGGCACATCCTTTGGCCATTTTCCCTGGAAAAGAAAACTCACCAGTCCAGGTTCCTGATGTCAGTTTGTAGGGCTCCCTTGGGTCTATAAGGGCAGCACAAGTTTGAGGTGGGGACAACTTCGGTGTGGGGTCCATCCTTCGATATAAGGATTTTTTGCAGTCAGGGCCAGGGGCCCCCAGGCACACCCTTTGGCCATTTTCCCTGGGAAAGAAAACTCACCAGTCCAGGTTGCTGATGTCAGTTTGTAGGGCTCCCTTGGGTCTATCAGGGCAGCACAACTTTGAGGAGGGGACAACTTCGGTCTGCGATCCATCCTTCGATATAAGGATTTTTTGCAGTCAGGTCCCAGCCCAGTTCCAGGGTCCCCAGGGCACATCCTTTGGCCATTTTCCCTGGGAAAGAAAACTCACCAGTCCAGGTTGCTGATGTCAGTTTGTAGGGCTCCCTTGGGTCTATCAGGGCAGCAGAAGTTTTAGGAGGGGACAACTTTGGTCTGTGATCCATCCCTCGATATAGGGATTCTTTACAGTCAGGTCTGAGCCCAGGGCCAGGGTCCCCGGGGCACATCCTTTGGCCATTTTCCCTGGGAAAGAAAACTCACCAGTCCAGGTTCCTGATGTCAGTTTGTAGGGCTCCCTTGGTTCTATCAAGGCAGCAGAAATTTGAGGAGCGGACAAGTTTGGTCTGCGATCCATCCTTCGATATAGGGATTCTTTGCAGTCAGGTCCCAGCCGAGTGCCAGGGGCCCCAGGGAACATCCTTTGGCCATTTTCCCTGGGAAAGAAAATTCACCAGTCCAGGTTCCTGATGTCAGTTTGTAGGGCTCCCTTGGGTCTAACAGGGCAGCACAAGTTTTAGGAGGGGACAACTTCGATCTGGGTTCCATCCTTCGATATAAGGATTATTTGCAATCAGGACCCAGCCCAGTGCCAGGGTCCTCTGGGCACACCCTTTGGCCATTTTCCCTGGGAAAGAAAATTCACCAGTCCAGGTTGCTGATGTCAGTTTGTAGGGCTCCCTTGGTTCTATCAGGGCAGCACAAGTATGAGATGGGGACAACTTCAGTCTGGGGTCCATCCTTCGATATAAGGATTTTTTGCAGTGAGGACCCTGCCCAGGCCCAAGGGCCCCTGGGCACATCCTTTTTCCATTTTCCCTGGGAAAGAAAACTCAGCAGTCCATGTTGATGATGTCAGTTTGTAGGGCTCCCTTGGGTCTATCAGGACAGCACAAGTTTGAGGTGGGGACAACTTCGGTGTGGGGTCCATCCTTCGATATAAGGATTCTTTGCAGTCAGGGCCAGGGGCCCCTGGGCACATCCTTTGGCCATTTTCCCCGGGAAAGAAAACTCAGCAGTCCAGGTTCCTGATGTCAGTTTGTAGGGCTCCCTTGGGTCTATCAGGGCAGCACAAGTTTGAGGTGGGGACAACTTCGGTGTGGGGTCCATCCTTCGATATAAGGATTTTTTGAAGTCAGGGCCAGGGGCCCCCGGGCACATCCTTTGGCCATTTTCCCTGGGAAAGAAAACTCACCAGTCCAGGTTCCTGATGTCAGTTTGTAGGGCTCCCTTGGGTCTATCAGGGCAGCACAAATTTGAGGTGGGGACAACTTCGGTGTGGGGTCCATCCTTCGATATAAGGATTTTTTGCATTCACGTCCCAGCCCAGTGCCAGGGTCCCGAGGGCACATCCTTTGGCCATTTTCCCTGGGAAAGAAAACTCACCAGTCCAGGTTGCTGATGTCAGTTTGTAGAGCTCCCTTGGGTCTATCTGGACAGCAGAAATTTGAGGAGCAGACAATCTTGGTCTGCGATCCATCCTTCGATATAGGGATTCTTTGCAGTCAGGTCCCAGCCGAGTGCCAGGGGCCCCAGGGAACATCCTTTGGCCATTTTCCCTGGGAAAGAAAATTCACCAGTCCAGGTTCCTGATGTCAGTTTGTAGGGCTCCCTTGGGTCTAACAAGGCAGCACAAGTTTTAGGAGGGGACAACTTCGGTCTGGGGTCCATCCTTCGATATAGGGATTATTTACAGTCAGGACCCAGCCAGGGGCCAGGGGCCCCTGGGCACATGCTTTGGCCATTTTCCCTGGGAAAGAAAATTCACCAGTCCAGGTTCCTGATGTCAGTTTGTAGGGCCCCCTTGGGTCTATCAGGTCAGCACAAGTTTGAGTAGGGGACAACTTCAGTCTGGGTTCCATCCTTCGATATAAGGATTATTTGCAATCAGGACCCAGCCCAGTGCCAGGGTCCTCTGGGCACACCCTTTGGCCATTTTCCCTGGAAAAGAAAATTCACCAGTCCAGGTTGCTGATGTCAGTTTGTAGGGCTCCCTTGGTTCTATCAGGGCAGCACAAGTATGAGATGGGGACAACTTCAGTCTGGGGTCCATCCTTCGATATAAGGATTTTTTGCAGTGAGGACCCTGCCCAGGCCCAAGGGCCCCTGGGCACATCCTTTTTCCATTTTCCCTGGGAAAGAAAACTCAGCAGTCCATGTTGATGATGTCAGTTTGTAGGGCTCCCTTGGGTCTATCAGGACAGCACAAGTTTGAGGTGGGGACAACTTCGGTGTGGGGTCCATCCTTCGATATAAGGATTCTTTGCAGTCAGGGCCAGGGGCCCCTGGGCACATCCTTTGGCCATTTTCCCCGGGAAAGAAAACTCAGCAGTCCAGGTTCCTGATGTCAGTTTGTAGGGCTCCCTTGGGTCTATCAGGGCACCACAAGTTTGAGGTGGGGACAACTTCGGTGTGGGGTCCATCCTTCGATATAAGGATTTTTTGAAGTCAGGGCCAGGGGCCCCCGGGCACATCCTTTGGCCATTTTCCCTGGGAAAGAAAACTCAGCAGTCCAGGTTGCTGATGTCAGTTTGTAGGGCTCCCTTGGGTCTATCAGGGCAGCACAAATTTGAGGTGGGGACAACTTCGGTGTGGGGTCCATCCTTCGATATAAGGATTTTTTGCATTCACGTCCCAGCCCAGTGCCAGGGTCCCGAGGGCACATCCTTTGGCCATTTTCCCTGGAAAAGAAAACTCACCAGTCCAGGTTGCTGATGTCAGTTTGTAGAGCTCCCTTGGGTCTATCTGGGCAGCAGAAATTTGAGGAGCAAACAATCTTGGTCTGCGATCCATCCTTCGATATTGGGATTATTTGCAGTCAGGTGTCAGCCGAGTGCCAGGGGCCCCAGGAAACATCCTTTGGCCATTTTCCCTGGGAAAGAACACTCACCAGTCCAGGTTGCTGATGTCAGTTTGTAGGGCTCTCTTGGGTCTATCAGGGCAGCACAAGTATGAGATGGGGACAACTTCAGTCTGGTGTCCATCCTTCGATATAAGGATTCTTTGAAGTCAAGGCCCAGCCGCGAGCCATGGGCCCCTGGGAACATTCTTTGGCCATTTTCCCTGGGAAAGAACACTCACCAGTCCAGGTTCCTGATGTCAGTTTGTAGGGCTCCCTTGGGTCTATCAGGGCAGCACAAGTTTGAGGTGGGGACAACTTCGGTGTGGGGTCCATCCTTCGATATAAGGATTTTTTGCAGTGAGGACCCTGCCCAGGGCCAGGGGCCCCTGGGCACATCCTTTTTCCGTTTTCCCTGGGAAAGAAAGCTCAGCAGTCCATGTTGATGATGTCAGTTTGTAGGGCTCCCTTGGGTCTATCAGGGCAGCACAAGTTTGAGGTGGGGACAATGTTGCCTTCAGGGGAAGGCAAGGCGACCTGGTTTCAAGGAACAGCACGGCAGCCCAGTCTCCCCTGGGCCACTCGGGCCAACGACACACGCAGGCACCAGTGTGGTGGACGGTCGAAAAGCCTTTATTATCTTATCTCATGGGTTTAAATAGTCTTGGGGGACTCTGCTACGTCAGGGGGGGTTGGTAGGGTCTCTAGGGTTAGTCAGGAGTGGAAAACTACTGGGTTAGGTGTGGTTACATTCTTTGGGGTAAATGGATAACATGTTGCAGGGTGAGAGGGGGAAGGGGTCTTTCTTTCCGTCACATCCCGAAATCTTCCGTTCGCCTGTCCCTATCTACTACATCTCCCCCCTCCTTTTCATAAGTAACATGAGGTAGTCGTAGATATAGGCACTGGAGTGAGGTACAAACTTGTAACTTGGTAAGGAAAAAAGGGTTTTTGGTAAACCTGAGTAAATCTCGCAAGGTGAGTTTTGAAGGCTTTTGCAGCTGATTGTATTCGCAGTTTTTAGTTCACAGCATTTGTTGCTGGCCCACGAACAGAATGTTCGCCCGTTCTAGACGGGCCTGAACAAATGAGACTAACTTGTTCAGCAGGCATGGTCTTATGGTAACAGCTAAAAGCAGTATTGCCAGTGGACCTACCAGGGCAGAAATTAAAGTGGTGAGCCAAGGTGATTGATTGAACCAGGATTCGAACCAGCTCTGCTGGGTTTCCTTGTCTCTCTTTCTTTGAGCCAGTCTATCTCGGAGTTCTGCCATGGAGTCTTTAACGACTCCTGTATGATCTGCATAAAAGCAGCATTCCTCTTTCAAAGCTGCACACAGTCCTCCTTGTTGCATGAACAAGAGGTTCAGTCCTCGCCTATTCTGTAAAACTACTTCTGAAAGCGAAGAGACTGATTTCTCTAGATAGGAGATGGATTTCTCGATCCTCTGCAGGTTTTCATCGATGGTCATTTGCAGCTGAGAGAGTCCGTGCTGTTGGGTTGCAATGGCTGAGACACCTGTGGCTGTACCAGCTGCTCCCAGGCCGAGCAGCATTGCGATAGTTATACCTGTGATTATTTCTCTTTTGTGCAGTCTGTCAGGTTCTTCGAAAAGGTGGTACACTTCTTCATCTGAGTGGTATAGGACCCTAGGAACAATCAGAACTTGGACACAGAAGTCAATAGAGTCATTAAATTTGGCAAGGAACACACAAGGATTCACTCCGGATCGCTGGCAAACCCACATCCCAGATGCGGATGGGACCACCCACTTACCGATCTTTTTGTTGGGCTTGACAACTTTAGTGCAGAAGTTGCCTTTCTGCTTTGCTAAAGTTGCATTACCAAAACATTTGCCTTGTCCTGTGATTTGACTCAGGGTGATTCCTCTGCGGGGAGTGTCCCATCTGCACTGGTGGGGGGCACTGGCTGTGGAGTAACTGAAGGGGGTGTCTAAAGCAATGCCTTCGTAGAAAGGGGGTTTAACATCATAACAAAGCCAACAGGAGTTAGTCAGGTTCGGTTTGGTTTCGTTTAGGGTTAGAAAGGTAGCTTCTAGCATACGAAAAATTGGGTTTGGATCGGACTCGGCTGTGCGGCTTATCTGGAATACATCTGCATGGCCAGCCGGGGTGTCGGTGACTTTTGGGGGCAAGGTTTTGGGGTGGGTTGTGTTTTTCCCTTTTATTTCTCCCCAGTCGGTAAACTGGGCTGGTTTGTATTGTGGCTGCTTTTCGGTGCGGCTTAAAGCTTTAGTTGGTTTTGTTTTAAATTGCATTGGCTCTATTCTCTTCGTCTCAGAGTTCCAGCCGGCTGCCGACAGTTCTTCCGAGCTGCCGGAGCTGCTGCCGGACTCCGAGTCGGAAGCCGAATGCCAGCGCACTTCCGGGGCTCGGTGCCGTTTTGCGCGGCTCCGACCCCGCTCCTCCCCCCGGGGGTGGCGCCGCTGCCGCCCCCCGGGCTCGCCCTGCCTCCTGCAGGGGGGGGTTTCTCCCTTATATGGTGGCAGCGTCAGGCGCGGCTGCCGATCGGCTCCGAGCCCTCTGCCGCTCTCCTCCTCTTTCTCCTGCACACGCGCATTAGCGAAACTCCGCGCCTCTGGGCTCTTCGCGCCGAGACTGCCCGCGCCCCGCCCCTCCCCTTGGCTGCCGGCACCATTTTCAAAGGCGTATGGAGGCGGCGTGGGCAGGATCTCCCCCCGAGCCGCGGCTCCCGCGGCTCTGGCTTCCCCCGCCAGTCCCTGCCAAAAGAACTCTGCGCGCTGCTGCACTTCTGGTAGCGGGTCACCGACCGGCGGTGGCGGGGCGGGTGGGGAAGCTGCGGATTTTTGGGAGGTTTCCGCGGGGGGCCCCGGGCCCCGGCCCGGGGAGGGGGGCGACGTGCCGGGCCCCCCCGGATCCCCGCTCCCGGGCGGGTCACCCTCAGGGGCGGTTTGCGTTGCCGCTCCTACCCCTAGCTTGGGTGTAACCAATAAACACGTACGCGCTGCGCTCCATGTCTCTTGCTCTTCTATTGCTCTGCGCAGGGCTTTCTCTACTTTTCCCCACGCCTTAAGGCATTTGCCGCTGCTTGAGGATTTCGTGTCCTCGGCCAGCGCGGCTGTGCATTTTTCCCATACCTCCGGATGCAAAACATCCACAGGGCGTTCAATTGCCCCAAGCTCAAGCAGCCTTGCTATAGCAAGATAAAAGTCTTTGAGCTTACACTCAATTCCCCATTGCTTATGAACCTCACTTACGACCCTGGCGATGGCATCCATGATGATCGCGGGTCCTGGGACGTCTCCCTCGCCGAGAACACGGTCTTACCGGTCTGGCCGCTGCTCTTGTCCAGGCGACACCCGCTGCCCGAGCGAATTATTCCCGGGTTTCGGCACCAGTTATGTTGCCTTCAGGGGAAGGCAAGGCGACCTGGTTTCAAGGAACAGCACGGCAGCCCAGTCTCCCCTGGGCCACTCGGGCCAACGACACACGCAGGCACCAGTGTGGTGGACGGTCGAAAAGCCTTTATTATCTTATCTCATGGGTTTAAATAGTCTTGGGGGACTCTGCTACGTCAGGGGGGGTTGGTAGGGTCTCTAGGGTTAGTCAGGAGTGGAAAACTACTGGGTTAGGTGTGGTTACATTCTTTGGGGTAAATGGATAACATGTTGCAGGGTGAGAGGGGGAAGAGGTCTTTCTTTCCGTCACATCCCGAAATCTTCCGTTCGCCTGTCCCTATCTACTACAGGACAACTTCGGTGTGGGGTCCATCCTTCGATATAAGGATTTTTTGCAGTCAGGGCCAGGGGCCCCCAGGCACATCCTTTGGCCATTTTCCCTGGAAAAGAAAACTCACCAGTCCAGGTTCCTGATGTCAGTTTGTAGGGCTCCCTTGGGTCTATAAGGGCAGCACAAGTTTGAGGTGGGGACAACTTCGGTGTGGGGTCCATCCTTCGATATAAGGATTTTTTGCAGTCAGGGCCAGGGGCCCCCAGGCACACCCTTTGGCCATTTTCCCTGGGAAAGAAAACTCACCAGTCCAGGTTGCTGATGTCAGTTTGTAGGGCTCCCTTGGGTCTATCAGGGCAGCACAACTTTGAGGAGGGGACAACTTCGGTCTGCGATCCATCCTTCGATATAAGGATTTTTTGCAGTCAGGTCCCAGCCCAGTGCCAGGGTCCCCAGGGCACATCCTTTGGCCATTTTCCCTGGGAAAGAAGACTCACCAGTCCAGGTTGCTGATGTCAGTTTGTAGGGCTCCCTTGGGTCTATCAGGGCAGCAGAAGTTTTAGGAGGGGACAACTTTGGTCTGTGATCCATCCCTCGATATAGGGATTCTTTACAGTCAGGTCTGAGCCCAGGGCCAGGGTCCCCGGGGCACATCCTTTGGCCATTTTCCCTGGGAAAGAAAACTCACCAGTCCAGGTTCCTGATGTCAGTTTGTAGGGCTCCCTTGGTTCTATCAAGGCAGCAGAAATTTGAGGAGCGGACAAGTTTGGTCTGCGATCCATCCTTCGATATAGGGATTCTTTGCAGTCAGGTCCCAGCCGAGTGCCAGGGGCCCCAGGGAACATCCTTTGGCCATTTTCCCTGGGAAAGAAAATTCACCAGTCCAGGTTCCTGATGTCAGTTTGTAGGGCTCCCTTGGGTCTAACAGGGCAGCACAAGTTTTAGGAGGGGACAACTTCGGTCTGGGTTCCATCCTTCGATATAAGGATTATTTGCAATCAGGACCCAGCCCAGTGCCAGGGTCCTCTGGGCACACCCTTTGGCCATTTTCCCTGGGAAAGAAAATTCACCAGTCCAGGTTGCTGATGTCAGTTTGTAGGGCTCCCTTGGTTCTATCAGGGCAGCACAAGTATGAGATGGGGACAACTTCAGTCTGGGGTCCATCCTTCGATATAAGGATTTTTTGCAGTGAGGACCCTGCCCAGGCCCAAGGGCCCCTGGGCACATCCTTTTTCCATTTTCCCTGGGAAAGAAAACTCAGCAGTCCATGTTGATGATGTCAGTTTGTAGGGCTCCCTTGGGTCTATCAGGACAGCACAAGTTTGAGGTGGGGACAACTTCGGTGTGGGGTCCATCCTTCGATATAAGGATTCTTTGCAGTCAGGGCCAGGGGCCCCTGGGCACATCCTTTGGCCATTTTCCCCGGGAAAGAAAACTCAGCAGTCCAGGTTCCTGATGTCAGTTTGTAGGGCTCCCTTGGGTCTATCAGGGCAGCACAAGTTTGAGGTGGGGACAACTTCGGTGTGGGGTCCATCCTTCGATATAAGGATTTTTTGAAGTCAGGGCCAGGGGCCCCCGGGCACATCCTTTGGCCATTTTCCCTGGGAAAGAAAACTCAGCAGTCCAGGTTGCTGATGTCAGTTTGTAGGGCTCCCTTGGGTCTATCAGGGCAGCACAAATTTGAGGTGGGGACAACTTCGGTGTGGGGTCCATCCTTCGATATAAGGATTTTTTGCATTCACGTCCCAGCCCAGTGCCAGGGTCCCGAGGGCACATCCTTTGGCCATTTTCCCTGGAAAAGAAAACACACCAGTCGAGGTTGCTGATGTCAGTTTGTAGAGCTCCCTTGGGTCTATCTGGGCAGCAGAAATTTGAGGAGCAAACAATCTTGGTCTGCGATCCATCCTTCGATATTGGGATTATTTGCAGTCAGGTGTCAGCCGAGTGCCAGGGGCCCCAGGAAACATCCTTTGGCCATTTTCCCTGGGAAAGAACACTCACCAGTCCAGGTTGCTGATGTCAGTTTGTAGGGCTCCCTTGGGTCTATCAGGGCAGCACAAGTATGAGATGGGGACAACTTCAGTCTGGTGTCCATCCTTCGATATAAGGATTCTTTGAAGTCAAGGCCCAGCCGAGAGCCATGGGCCCCTGGGCACATTCTTTGGCCATTTTCCCTGGGAAAGAACACTCACCAGTCCAGGTTCCTGATGTCAGTTTGTAGGGCTCCCTTGGGTCTATCAGGGCAGCACAAGTTTGAGGTGGGGACAACTTCGGTGTGGGGTGCATCCTTCGATATAAGGATTTTTTGCAGTGAAGACCCAGCCCAGGGCCAGGGGCCCCTGGGCACATCCTTTTTCCATTTTCCCTGGGAAAGAAAACTCAGCAGTCCAGGTTGCTGATGTCAGTTTGTAAGGCTCCCTTGGGTCTATCAGGGCAGCACAAGTTTGAGGTGGGGACAACTTCGGTGTGGGGTCCCTCCTTCGATATAAGGATTCTTTGCAGTGAGGACCCTGCCCAGGGCCAGGGGCCCCTGGGCACATCCTTTTTCCATTTTCCCTGGGAAAGAAAACTCACCAGTCCAGGTTGCTGATGTCAGTTTGTAGGGCTCCCTTGGGTCTATCAGGGCACCACAAGTTTGAGGTGGGGACAACTTCGGTGTGGGGTCCATCCTTCGATATAAGGATTCTTTGCAGTCAGGGCCAGGGGCCCCTGGGCACATCCTTTGGCCATTTTCCCTGGGAAAGAAAACTCAGCAGTCCAGGTTCCTGATGTCAGTTTGTAGGGCTCCCTTGGGTCTATCTGGGCAGCACAAGTTTGAGGTGGGGACAACTTCGGTGTGGGGTCCATCCTTCGATATAAGGATTTTTAGCAGTCAGGTCCCAGCCCAGTGCCAGGGTCCCCAGGGCACATCCTTTGGCCATTTTCCCTGGAAAAGAAAACTCACCAGTCCAGGTTGCTGATGTCAGTTTGTAGGGCTCCCTTGGGTCTATCTGGGCAGCAGAAATTTGAGGAGCGGACAATTTTGGTCTGTTATCCATCCTTCGATATAAGGATTCTTTTCAGTCAGGTCCCAGCCGAGTGCCAGGGGCCCCAGGGAACACCCTTTGGCCATTTTCCCTGGGAAAGAAAATTCACCAGTCCAGGTTCCTGATGTCAGTTTGTAGGGCTCCCTTGGGTCTATCAGGGCAGCACAAGTTTGAGGTGGGGACAACTTCGGTGTGGGGTCCATCCTTCGATATAAGGATTTTTTGCAGTCAGGGCCAGGGTCCCCTGGGCACATCCTTTGGCCATTTTCCCTGGGAAAGAAAACTCACCAGTCCAGGTTCCTGATGTCAGTTTGTAGGGCTCCCTTGGGTCTATCAGGGCAGCACAAGTTTGAGGTGGGGACAACTTCGGTGTGGGGTCCATCCTTCGATATAAGGATTTTTTGAAGTCAGGGCCAGGGGCCCCCGGGCACATCCTTTGGCCATTTTCCCTGGGAAAGAAAACTCAGCAGTCCAGGTTCCTGATGTCAGTTTGTAGGGCTCCCTTGGGTCTATCTGGGCAGCACAAGTTTGAGGTGGGGACAACTTCGGTGTGGGGTCCATCCTTCGATATAAGGATTTTTAGCAGTCAGGTCCCAGCCCAGTTCCAGGGTCCCCAGGGCACATCCTTTGGCCATTTTCCCTGGAAAAGAAAACTCAGCAGTCCAGGTTCCTGATGTCAGTTTGTAGGGCTCCCTTGGGTCTATCTGGGCAGCAGAAATTTGAGGAGTGCACAATTTTGGTCTGTTATCCATCCTTCGATATAAGGATTCTTTTCAGTCACGTCCCAGCCGAGTGCCAGGGGCCCCAGGGAACATCCTTTGGCCATTTTCCCTGGGAAAGAAAACTCAGCAGTCCAGGCTCCTGATGTCAGTTTGTAGGGCTCCCTTGGGTCTATCAGGGCAGCACAAGTCTGAGGTGGGGACAACTTCGGTGTGGGGTCCATCCTTCGATATAAGGATTCTTTGAAGTCAAGGCCCAGCCGAGAGCCATGGGCCCCTGGGCACATTCTGTGGCCATTTTCCCTGGGAAAGAATACTCACCAGTCCAGGTTGCTGATGTCACTTTGTAGGGCTCCCTTGGGTCTATCAGGGCAGCACAAGTTTGAGGTGGGGACAACTTCGGTGTGGGGTCCATCCTTCGATATAAGGATTTTTTGCAGTGAGGACCGTGCCCAGGGCCAGGGGCCCCTGGGCACATCCTTTTTCCATTTTCCCTGGGAAAGAAAACTCAGCAGTCCAGGTTCCTGATGTCAGTTTGTAGGGCTCCCTTGGGTCTATCAGGGCACCACAAGTTTGAGGTGGGGACAACTTCGGTGTGGGGTCCCTCCTTCGATATAAGGATTCTTTGCAGTGAGGACCGTGCCCAGGGCCAGGGGCCCCTGGGCACATCCTTTTTCCATTTTCCCTGGGAAAGAAAACTCAGCAGTCCAGGTTCCTGATGTCAGTTTGTAGGGCTCCCTTGGGTCTATCAGGGCACCACAAGTTTGAGGTTGGGAGAACTTCGGTGTGGGGTGCATCCTTCGATATAAGGATTTTTTTCAGTGAGGACCCTGCCCAGGGCCAGGGGCCCCTGGGCACAACCTTTTTCCATTTTCCCTGGGAAAGAAAACTCAGCAGTCCAGGTTCCTGATGTCAGTTTGTAGGGCTCCCTTGGGTCTATCAGGGCCGCACAAGTTTGAGGTGGGGACAACTTCGGTGTGGGGTCCATCCTTCGATATAAGGATTTTTTGCAGTGAGGACCCTGCCCAGGGCCAGGGGCCCCTGGGCACATCCTTTTTCCGTTTTCCCTGGGAAAGAAAGCTCAGCAGTCCATGTTGATGATGTCAGTTTCTAGGGCTCCCTTGGGTCTATCAGGGCAGCACAAGTTTGAGGTGGGGACAACTTCGGTGTGGGGTCCATCCTTCGATATAAGGATTTTTTGCAGTCAGGGCCAGGGGCCCCCGGGCACATCCTTTGGCCATTTTCCCTGGGAAAGAAAACTAAGCAGTCCAGGTTCCTGATGTCAGTTTGTAGGGCTCCCTTGGGTCTATCTGGGCAGCACAAGTTTGAGGTGGGGAGAACTTCGCTGTGGGGTCCATCCTTCGATATAAGGATTTTTTGCAGTCAGGGCCAGGGGCCCCCGGGCACATCCTTTGGCCATTTTCCCTGGGAAAGAAAACTCAGCAGTCCAGGTTGCTGATGTCAGTTTGTAGGGCTCCCTTGAGTCTATCAGGGCAGCACAAATTTGAGGTGGGGACAACTTCGGTGTGGAGTCCATCCTTCGATATAAGGAATTTTTGCATTCAGGTCCCAGCCCAGTGCCAGGGTCCCGAGGGCACACCCTTTGGCCATTTTCCCTGGAAAAGAAAACTCACCAGTCCAGGTTCCTGATGTCAGTTTGTAGGGCTCCCGTGGGTCTGTCCGGGCAGCAGAAATTTCAGGAGCAAACAATTTTGGTCTGCGATCCATCCTTCGATATTGGGATTCTTTGCAGTCAGGTGTCTGCCGAGTGCCAGGGTCCCAAGGGAACATCCTTTGGCCATTTTCCCTGGGAAAGAAAATTCACCAGTCCAGGTTGCTGATGTCAGTTTGTAGGGCTCTCTTGGGTCTATCAGGGCAGCACAAGTATGAGATGGGGACAACTTCAGTCGGGTGTCCATCCTTCGATATAAGGATTCTTTGCAGTCAGGTCCTAGCACAGTGCCAGGGGCCCCAGGGCAAACCCTTTGGCCATTTTCCCTGGGAAAGAAAACTCAGCAGTCCAGGTTGCTGATGTCGGTTTGTAGGGCTTCCTTGGGTCTATCTGGGCAGCAGAAATTTGAGGAGGGGTCGACTTTGGTCTGTGATCCATGCTTCGATATATGGATTTTTCCAGTCAGGCCCCACCCCAGGGCCAGGGGCCCCTGGGCACATCCTTTGGCCATTTTCCCTGGGAAAGAAAACTCACCAGTCCAGGTTGCTGATGTCAGTTTGTAGGGCTCCCTTGGGTCTATCAGGGCAGCACATATTTTATTTCGGGACAACTTCGGTCTGGGGTCCATCCTTCAATATAAGGAGTCTTTGAAATCAGGGCCCAGCCCAGGGCCAGGGGCCCCTGGGCACATCCTTTGGCCATTTTCCCTGGGAAAGGAAACTCACCAGTCCAGGTTCCTGATGTCAGTTTGTAGGGCTCCCTTGGGTCTATCAGGGTAGCACAAGATTGAGGAGGGGACAATTTTGGTCTGTGATCCATCCTTCGATATTGGGATTCTTTACAGTCAGGACCCACCCCAGGGCCAGGGGCCCCTGGGCACATCCTTTGGCCATTTTCCCTGGGAAAGAAAACTCACCAGTCCAGGTTGCTGATGTCAGTTTGTAGGGCTCCCTTGGGTCTATCAGGGCAGCACAATATGAGGAGGGGATAACTTCAGTTTGGGGTCTAAACGTCGATATAAATATTCTTTGCAGTCAGGTCCCAGATCTGTGCCCGGGGCCCCTGGGCACATCCTTTGGCCATTTTCCCTGGGAACGAAAATTCACCAGTCCAGGTTCCTGATATCAGTTTGTAGGGCTCCCTTGGGTCTATCTGGGCAGCAGAAATTTGAGGAGAGGACAAATTTTGTCTGCGATCCATCCTTCGATGTATGGATATTTTGCAGTAAGGCCCCAGCCCAGGGGACACGGGCTTAGGGCACATCCTTTGGCCATTTTCCCTGGGAAAGAAAACTCACCAGTCCAGGTTCCTGATGTCAGTTTGTAGGGCTCCCTTGGGTCTATCAGGGCAGCACAAGTTTGAGGTGGGGACAACTTCGGTGTGGGGTCCATCGTTCGATATAAGGATTTTTTGAAGTCAGGGCCAGGGGCCCCCGGGCACATCCTTTGGCCATTTTCCCTGGGAAAGAAAACTCACCAGTCCAGGTTCCTGATGTCAGTTTGTAGGGCTCCCTTGGGTCTATCTGGGCAGCAGAAATTTGAGGAGCGGACAATTTCGGTCTGTTATCCATCCTTCGATATAAGGATTCTTTTCAGTCAGGTCCCAGCCGAGTGCCAGGGGCCCCAGGGAACATCCTTTGGCCATTTTCCCTGGGCAAGAAAACTCACCAGTCCAGGTTCCTGATGTCAGTTTGTAGGGCTCCCTTGGGTCTATCAGGGCAGCACAAGTTTGAGGTGGGGACAACTTCGGCGTGGGGTCCATCCTTCGATATAAGGATTCTTTGAAGTCAAGGCCCAGCCGAGAGCCATGGGCCCCTGGGCACATTCTGTGGCCATTTTCCCTGGGAAAGAACACTCACCAGTCCAGGTTGCTGATGTCACTTTGTAGGGCTCCCTTGGGTCTATCAGGGCAGCACAAGTTTGCGGTGGGGACAACTTCGGTGTGGGGTGCATCCTTCGATATAAGGATTTTTTGCAGTGAGGACCGTGCCCAGGGCCAGGGGCCCCTGGGCACATCCTTTTTCCATTTTCCCTGGGAAAGAAAACTCAGCAGTCCAGGTTCCTGATGTCAGTTTGTAGGGCTCCCTTGGGTCTATCAGGGCACCACAAGTTTGAGGTGGGGACAACTTCGGTGTGGGGTCCATCCTTCGATATAAGGATTCTTTGCAGTGAGTACCGTGCACAGGGCCAGGGGCCCCTGGGCACATCCTTTTTCCATTTTCCCTGGGAAAGAAAACTCAGCAGTCCAGGTTCCTGATGTCAGTTTGTAGGGCTCCCTTGGGTCTATCAGGGCACCACAAGTTTGAGGTTGGGACAACTTCGGTGTGGGGTGCATCCTTCGATATAAGGATTTTTTGCAGTGAGGACCCTGCCCAGGGCTAGGGGCCCCTGGGCACAACCTTTTTCCATTTTCCCTGGGAAAGAAAACTCACCAGTCCAGGTTCCTGATGTCAGTTTGTAGGGCTCCCTTGGGTCTATCAGGGCAGCACAATTTTGAGGTGGGGACAACTTCGGTGTGGGGTCCATCCTTCGATATAAGGATTTTTTGCAGTGAGGACCCTGCCCAGGGCCAGGGGTCCCTGGGCACATCCTTTTTCCGTTTTCCCTGGGAAAGAAAGCTCAGCAGTCCATGTTGATGATGTCAGTTTCTAGGGCTCCCTTGGGTCTATCAGGGCACCACAAGTTTGAGGTGGGGACAACTTTGGTGTGGGGTCCATCCTTCGATATAAGGATTTTTTGCAGTCAGGGCCAGGGGCCCCCAGGCACATCCTTTGGCCATTTTCCCTGGGAAAGAAAACTCACCAGTCCAGGTTCCTGATGTCAGTTTGTAGGGCTCCCTTGGGTCTATCAGGGCAGCACAAGTTTGAGGTGGGGACAACTTCGGTGTGGGGTCCATCCTTCGATATAAGGATTTTTTGCAGTCAGGGCCAGGGGCCCCAGGCACACCCTTTGGCCATTTTCCCTGGGAAAGAAAACTCAGCAGTCCAGGTTGCTGATGTCAGTTTGTAGGGCTCCCTTGGGTCTATCAGGGCAGCACAACTTTGAGGAGGGGACAACTTCGGTCTGCGATCCATCCTTCGATATAAGGATTTTTTGCAGTCAAGTCCCAGCCCAGTTCCAGGGTCCCCAGGGCACATCCTTTGGCCATTTTCCCTGGGAAAGAAAACTCACCAGTCCAGGTTGCTGATGCCAGTTTGTAGGGCTCACTTGGGTCTATCTGGGTAGCACAACTTTCAGGAGGGGACAACTTTGGTCTGGGGTGCGTCCTTCGATATAAGGATTTTTAGCATTTAGGTCCCAGCCCAGTGCCAGGGTCCCCGGGGCACATCCTTTGGCCATTTTCCCTGGGAAAGAAAACTCACCAGTCCAGGTTCCTGATGTCAGTTTGTAGGGCTCCCTTGGTTCTATCAAGGCAGCAGAAATTTGAGGAGCGGACAAGTTTGGTCTGCGATCCATCCTTTGATATAGGGATTCTTTGCAGTCAGGTCCCAGCCGAGTGCCAGGGGCCCCAGGGAACATCCTTTGGCCATTTTCCCTGGGAAAGAACACTCACCAGTCCAGGTTGATGATGTCAGTTTGTAGGGCTCCCTTAGGTCTATCAGGGCACCACAAGTTTGAGGTGGGGACAACTTCGGTCTGGGGTCCATCCTTCGATATAAGGATTATTTGCAGTCAGGGCCAGGGGCCCCTGGGCACATCCTTTGGCCATTTTCCCCGGGAAAGAAAACTCAGCAGTCCAGGTTCCTGATGTCAGTTTGTAGGGCTCCCTTGGGTCTATCTGGGCAGCACAAGTTTGAGGTGGGGACAACTTCGGTGTGGGGTCCATCCTTCGATATAAGGATTTTTTGCAGTCAGGTCCCAGCCCAGTTCCAGGGTCCCCAGGGCACATCCTTTGGCCATTTTCCCTGGGAAAGAAAACTCACCAGTCCAGGTTGCTGATGTCAGTTTGTAGGGCTCCCTTGGGTCTATCTGGGTAGCACAACTTTCAGGAGGGGACAACTTCGGTCTGGGGTGCGTCCTTCGATATAAGGATTTTTAGCAGTCAGGTCCCAGCCCAGTGCCAGGGTCCCCGGGGCACATCCTTTGGCCATTTTCCCTGGGAAAGAAAACTCACCAGTCCAGGTTGCTGATGTCAGTATGTAGGGCTCCCTTGGTTCTATCAAGGCAGCAGAAATTTGAGGAGCGGACAAGTTTGGTCTGCGATCCATCCTTTGATATAGGGATTCTATGCAGTCAGGTCCCAGCCGAGTGCCAGGGGCCCCAGGGAACATCCTTTGGCCATTTTCCCTGGGAAAGAACACTCACCAGTCCAGGTTGATGATGTCAGTTTGTAGGGCTCCCTTAGGTCTATCAGGGCCGCACAAGTTTGAGGTGGGGACAACTTCAGTGTGGGGTCCATCCTTCGATATAAGGATTTTTTGCAGTGAGGACCCTGCCCAGGCCCAAGGGCCCCTGGGCACATCCTTTTTCCATTTTCCCTGGGAAAGAAAACTCAGCAGTCCATGTTGATGATGTCAGTTTGTAGGGCTCCCTTGGGTCTATCAGGACAGCACAAGTTTGAGGTGGGGACAACTTCGGTGTGGGGTCCATCCTTCGATATAAGGATTATTTGCAGTCAGGGCCAGGGGCCCCTGGGCACATCCTTTGGCCATTTTCCCCGGGAAAGAAAACTCAGCAGTCCAGGTTCCTGATGTCAGTTTGTAGGGCTCCCTTGGGTCTATCAGGGCAGCACAAGTTTGAGGTGGGGACAACTTCGGTGTGGGGTCCATCCTTCGATATAAGGATTTTTTGCAGTCAGGGCCAGGGGCCCCCGGGCACATCCTTTGGCCATTTTCCCTGGGAAAGAAAACTCACCAGTCCAGGTTGCTGATGTCAGTTTGTAGAGCTCCCTTGGGTCTATCTGGGCAGCAGAAATTTGAGGAGCAAACAATCTTGGTCTGCGATCCATCCTTCGATATTTGGATTATTTGCAGTCAGGTGTCAGCCGAGTGCCAGGGGCCCCAGGGAACATCCTTTGGCCATTTTCCCTGGGAAAGAAAATTCACCAGTCCAGGTTGCTGATGTCAGTTTGTAGGGCTCCCTTGGGTCTATCAGGGCAGCACAAGTATGAGATGGGGACAACTTCAGTCTGGTGTCCATCCTTCGATATAAGGATTCTTTGAAGTCAAGGCCCAGCCGAGAGCCATGGGCCCCTGGGCACATTCTTTGGCCATTTTCCCTGGGAAAGAACACTCACCAGTCCAGGTTCCTGATGTCAGTTTGTAGGGCTCCCTTGGGTCTATCAGGGCACCACAAGTTTGAGGTGGGGACAACTTCGGTGTGGGGTGCATCCTTCGATATAAGGATTTTTTGCAGTGAGGACCCTGCCCAGGGCCAGGGGCCCCTGGGCACATCCTTTTTCCATTTTCCCTGGGAAAGAAAACTCACCAGTCCCGGTTCCTGATGTCAGTTTGTAGGGCTCCCTTAGGTCTATCAGGGCACCACAATTTTGAGGTGGGGACAACTTCGGTGTGGGGTCCATCCTTCGATATAAGGATTTTTTGCAGTGAGGACCCTGCCCAGGGCCAGGGGCCCCTGGGCACATCCTTTTTCCGTTTACCCTGGGAAAGAAAGCTCAGCAGTCCATGTTGCTGATGTCACTTTGTAGGGCTCCCTTGGGTCTATCAGGGCAGCACAATTTTGAGGTGGGGACAACTTCGGTGTGGGGTCCATCCTTCGATATAAGGATTTTTTGCAGTGAGGACCCTGCCCAGGGCCAGGGGCCCCTGGGCACATCCTTTTTCCATTTACCCTGGGAAAGAAAGCTCAGCAGTCCATGTTGATGATGTCACTTTGTAGGGCTCCCTTGGGTCTATCAGGGCAGCACAAGTTTGAGGTGGGGACAACTTCGGTGTGGGGTCCATCCTTCGATATAAGGATTATTTGCAGTCAGGGCCAGGGGCCCGCAGGCACATCCTTTGGCCATTTTCCCCGGGAAAGAAAACTCACCCGTCCAGGTTCCTGATGTCAGTTTGTAGGGCTCCCTTGGGTCTATAAGGGCAGCACAAGTTTGAGGTGGGGACAACTTCGGTGTGGGGTCCATCCTTCGATATAAGGATTTTTTGCAGTCAGGGCCAGGGGCCCCCGGGCACATCCTTTGGCCATTTTCCCTGGGAAAGAAAACTCAGCAGTCCAGGTTGCTGATGTCAGTTTGTAGGGCTCCCTCTCTTCGGTCTGGGGTCCATCCTTCGATATAGGGATTCTTTACAGTCAGGACCCAGCCCAGGTCCAGGGGCCCCTGGGCACATCCTTTGGCCATGTTTCCTAGGAAAGAAAATTCACCAGTCCAGGTTCCTGATGTTAGTTTGTAGGGCTCCCTTGGGTCTATCAGGGCAGCACAAGTATGAGATGGGGACAACTTCGGTGTGGGGTCCATCCTTCGATATAAGAATTTTTTGCAGTCATGTTCCAGCCCAGGGCCATGGACCCCTGGGCACATCCTTTGGCCATTTTCCCTGGGAAAGAAAACTCACCAGTCCAGGTTCCTGATGTCAGTTTGTAGGGCTCTCTTGGGTCTATCTCGGCAGCAGAAATTTCAGGAGCGGACCAGTTTGGTCTGCGATCCATCCTTCGATAGAGGGATTCTTTGCAGTCAGGTCCCAGCCGAGTGCCAGGGGCCCCAGGGAACATCCTTTGGCCATTTTCCCTGGGAAAGAAAACTCACCAGTCCAGGTTCCTGATGCCAGTTTGTAGGGCTCCCTTGGGTCTATCTGGGTAGCACAACTTTCAGGAGCGGACAACTTCGGTCTGGGGTCCATCGTTCGATATAAGGAGTTTTAGCAGTCAGGTCGCAGCTCAGTGCCAGGGTCCCCAGGGCACATCCTTTGGCCATTTTCCCTGGGAAAGAAAACTAAGCAGTCCAGGTTCCTGATGTCAGTTTGTAGGGCTCCCTTGGGTCTATCTGGGCAGCACAAGTTTGAGGTGGGGAGAACTTCGCTGTGGGGTCCATCCTTCGATATAAGGATTTTTTGCAGTCAGGGCCAGGGGCCCCCGGGCACATCCTTTGGCCATTTTCCCTGGGAAAGAAAACTCAGCAGTCCAGGTTGCTGATGTCAGTTTGTAGGGCTCCCTTGAGTCTATCAGGGCAGCACAAATTTGAGGTGGGGACAACTTCGGTGTGGAGTCCATCCTTCGATATAAGGAATTTTTGCATTCAGGTCCCAGCCCAGTGCCAGGGTCCCGAGGGCACACCCTTTGGCCATTTTCCCTGGAAAAGAAAACTCACCAGTCCAGGTTCCTGATGTCAGTTTGTAGGGCTCCCGTGGGTCTATCCGGGCAGCAGAAATTTCAGGAGCAAACAATTTTGGTCTGCGATCCATCCTTCGATATTGGGATTCTTTGCAGTCAGGTGTCTGCCGAGTGCCAGGGTCCCAAGGGAACATCCTTTGGCCATTTTCCCTGGGAAAGAAAATTCACCAGTCCAGGTTGCTGATGTCAGTTTGTAGGGCTCTCTTGGGTCTATCAGGGCAGCACAAGTATGAGATGGGGACAACTTCAGTCGGGTGTCCATCCTTCGATATAAGGATTCTTTGCAGTCAGGTCCTAGCACAGTGCCAGGGGCCCCAGGGCAAACCCTTTGGCCATTTTCCCTGGGAAAGAAAACTCAGCAGTCCAGGTTGCTGATGTCGGTTTGTAGGGCTTCCTTGGGTCTATCTGGGCAGCAGAAATTTGAGGAGGGGTCGACTTTGGTCTGTGATCCATGCTTCGATATATGGATTTTTCCAGTCAGGCCCCACCCCAGGGCCAGGGGCCCCTGGGCACATCCTTTGGCCATTTTCCCTGGGAAAGAAAACTCACCAGTCCAGGTTGCTGATGTCAGTTTGTAGGGCTCCCTTGGGTCTATCAGGGCAGCACATATTTTATTTCGGGACAACTTCGGTCTGGGGTCCATCCTTCAATATAAGGAGTCTTTGAAATCAGGGCCCAGCCCAGGGCCAGGGGCCCCTGGGCACATCCTTTGGCCATTTTCCCTGGGAAAGGAAACTCACCAGTCCAGGTTCCTGATGTCAGTTTGTAGGGCTCCCTTGGGTCTATCAGGGTAGCACAAGATTGAGGAGGGGACAATTTTGGTCTGTGATCCATCCTTCGATATTGGGATTCTTTACAGTCAGGACCCACCCCAGGGCCAGGGGCCCCTGGGCACATCCTTTGGCCATTTTCCCTGGGAAAGAAAACTCACCAGTCCAGGTTGCTGATGTCAGTTTGTAGGGCTCCCTTGGGTCTATCAGGGCAGCACAATATGAGGAGGGGATAACTTCAGTTTGGGGTCTAAACGTCGATATAAATATTCTTTGCAGTCAGGTCCCAGATCTGTGCCCGGGGCCCCTGGGCACATCCTTTGGCCATTTTCCCTGGGAACGAAAATTCACCAGTCCAGGTTCCTGATATCAGTTTGTAGGGCTCCCTTGGGTCTATCTGGGCAGCAGAAATTTGAGGAGAGGACAAATTTTGTCTGCGATCCATCCTTCGATGTATGGATATTTTGCAGTAAGGCCCCAGCCCAGGGGACACGGGCTTAGGGCACATCCTTTGGCCATTTTCCCTGGGAAAGAAAACTCACCAGTCCAGGTTCCTGATGTCAGTTTGTAGGGCTCCCTTGGGTCTATCAGGGCAGCACAAGTTTGAGGTGGGGACAACTTCGGTGTGGGGTCCATCGTTCGATATAAGGATTTTTTGAAGTCAGGGCCAGGGGCCCCCGGGCACATCCTTTGGCCATTTTCCCTGGGAAAGAAAACTCACCAGTCCAGGTTCCTGATGTCAGTTTGTAGGGCTCCCTTGGGTCTATCTGGGCAGCAGAAATTTGAGGAGCGGACAATTTCGGTCTGTTATCCATCCTTCGATATAAGGATTCTTTTCAGTCAGGTCCCAGCCGAGTGCCAGGGGCCCCAGGGAACATCCTTTGGCCATTTTCCCTGGGCAAGAAAACTCACCAGTCCAGGTTCCTGATGTCAGTTTGTAGGGCTCCCTTGGGTCTATCAGGGCAGCACAAGTTTGAGGTGGGGACAACTTCGGCGTGGGGTCCATCCTTCGATATAAGGATTCTTTGAAGTCAAGGCCCAGCCGAGAGCCATGGGCCCCTGGGCACATTCTGTGGCCATTTTCCCTGGGAAAGAACACTCACCAGTCCAGGTTGCTGATGTCACTTTGTAGGGCTCCCTTGGGTCTATCAGGGCAGCACAAGTTTGCGGTGGGGACAACTTCGGTGTGGGGTGCATCCTTCGATATAAGGATTTTTTGCAGTGAGGACCGTGCCCAGGGCCAGGGGCCCCTGGGCACATCCTTTTTCCATTTTCCCTGGGAAAGAAAACTCAGCAGTCCAGGTTCCTGATGTCAGTTTGTAGGGCTCCCTTGGGTCTATCAGGGCACCACAAGTTTGAGGTGGGGACAACTTCGGTGTGGGGTCCATCCTTCGATATAAGGATTCTTTGCAGTGAGTACCGTGCACAGGGCCAGGGGCCCCTGGGCACATCCTTTTTCCATTTTCCCTGGGAAAGAAAACTCAGCAGTCCAGGTTCCTGATGTCAGTTTGTAGGGCTCCCTTGGGTCTATCAGGGCACCACAAGTTTGAGGTTGGGACAACTTCGGTGTGGGGTGCATCCTTCGATATAAGGATTTTTTGCAGTGAGGACCCTGCCCAGGGCTAGGGGCCCCTGGGCACAACCTTTTTCCATTTTCCCTGGGAAAGAAAACTCACCAGTCCAGGTTCCTGATGTCAGTTTGTAGGGCTCCCTTGGGTCTATCAGGGCAGCACAATTTTGAGGTGGGGACAACTTCGGTGTGGGGTCCATCCTTCGATATAAGGATTTTTTGCAGTGAGGACCCTGCCCAGGGCCAGGGGTCCCTGGGCACATCCTTTTTCCGTTTTCCCTGGGAAAGAAAGCTCAGCAGTCCATGTTGATGATGTCAGTTTCTAGGGCTCCCTTGGGTCTATCAGGGCACCACAAGTTTGAGGTGGGGACAACTTTGGTGTGGGGTCCATCCTTCGATATAAGGATTTTTTGCAGTCAGGGCCAGGGGCCCCCAGGCACATCCTTTGGCCATTTTCCCTGGGAAAGAAAACTCACCAGTCCAGGTTCCTGATGTCAGTTTGTAGGGCTCCCTTGGGTCTATCAGGGCAGCACAAGTTTGAGGTGGGGACAACTTCGGTGTGGGGTCCATCCTTCGATATAAGGATTTTTTGCAGTCAGGGCCAGGGGCCCCAGGCACACCCTTTGGCCATTTTCCCTGGGAAAGAAAACTCAGCAGTCCAGGTTGCTGATGTCAGTTTGTAGGGCTCCCTTGGGTCTATCAGGGCAGCACAACTTTGAGGAGGGGACAACTTCGGTCTGCGATCCATCCTTCGATATAAGGATTTTTTGCAGTCAAGTCCCAGCCCAGTTCCAGGGTCCCCAGGGCACATCCTTTGGCCATTTTCCCTGGGAAAGAAAACTCACCAGTCCAGGTTGCTGATGCCAGTTTGTAGGGCTCACTTGGGTCTATCTGGGTAGCACAACTTTCAGGAGGGGACAACTTTGGTCTGGGGTGCGTCCTTCGATATAAGGATTTTTAGCATTTAGGTCCCAGCCCAGTGCCAGGGTCCCCGGGGCACATCCTTTGGCCATTTTCCCTGGGAAAGAAAACTCACCAGTCCAGGTTCCTGATGTCAGTTTGTAGGGCTCCCTTGGTTCTATCAAGGCAGCAGAAATTTGAGGAGCGGACAAGTTTGGTCTGCGATCCATCCTTTGATATAGGGATTCTTTGCAGTCAGGTCCCAGCCGAGTGCCAGGGGCCCCAGGGAACATCCTTTGGCCATTTTCCCTGGGAAAGAACACTCACCAGTCCAGGTTGATGATGTCAGTTTGTAGGGCTCCCTTAGGTCTATCAGGGCACCACAAGTTTGAGGTGGGGACAACTTCGGTCTGGGGTCCATCCTTCGATATAAGGATTATTTGCAGTCAGGGCCAGGGGCCCCTGGGCACATCCTTTGGCCATTTTCCCCGGGAAAGAAAACTCAGCAGTCCAGGTTCCTGATGTCAGTTTGTAGGGCTCCCTTGGGTCTATCTGGGCAGCACAAGTTTGAGGTGGGGACAACTTCGGTGTGGGGTCCATCCTTCGATATAAGGATTTTTTGCAGTCAGGTCCCAGCCCAGTTCCAGGGTCCCCAGGGCACATCCTTTGGCCATTTTCCCTGGGAAAGAAAACTCACCAGTCCAGGTTGCTGATGTCAGTTTGTAGGGCTCCCTTGGGTCTATCTGGGTAGCACAACTTTCAGGAGGGGACAACTTCGGTCTGGGGTGCGTCCTTCGATATAAGGATTTTTAGCAGTCAGGTCCCAGCCCAGTGCCAGGGTCCCCGGGGCACATCCTTTGGCCATTTTCCCTGGGAAAGAAAACTCACCAGTCCAGGTTGCTGATGTCAGTATGTAGGGCTCCCTTGGTTCTATCAAGGCAGCAGAAATTTGAGGAGCGGACAAGTTTGGTCTGCGATCCATCCTTTGATATAGGGATTCTTTGCAGTCAGGTCCCAGCCGAGTGCCAGGGGCCCCAGGGAACATCCTTTGGCCATTTTCCCTGGGAAAGAAAATTCACCAGTCCAGGTTCCTGATGTTAGTTTGTAGGGCTCCCTTGGGTCTATCAGGGCAGCACAAGTTTGAGGTGGGGACAACTTCGGCGTGGGGTCCATCCTTCGATATAAGGATTCTTTGAAGTCAAGGCCCAGCCGAGAGCCATGGGCCCCTGGGCACATTCTGTGGCCATTTTCCCTGGGAAAGAACACTCACCAGTCCAGGTTGCTGATGTCACTTTGTAGGGCTCCCTTGGGTCTATCAGGGCAGCACAAGTTTGCGGTGGGGACAACTTCGGTGTGGGGTGCATCCTTCGATATAAGGATTTTTTGCAGTGAGGACCGTGCCCAGGGCCAGGGGCCCCTGGGCACATCCTTTTTCCATTTTCCCTGGGAAAGAAAACTCAGCAGTCCAGGTTCCTGATGTCAGTTTGTAGGGCTCCCTTGGGTCTATCAGGGCACCACAAGTTTGAGGTGGGGACAACTTCGGTGTGGGGTCCATCCTTCGATATAAGGATTCTTTGCAGTGAGTACCGTGCAAAGGGCCAGGGGCCCCTGGGCACATCCTTTTTCCATTTTCCCTGGGAAAGAAAACTCAGCAGTCCAGGTTCCTGATGTCAGTTTGTAGGGCTCCCTTGGGTCTATCAGGGCACCACAAGTTTGAGGTTGGGACAACTTCGGTGTGGGGTGCATCCTTCGATATAAGGATTTTTTGCAGTGAGGACCCTGCCCAGGGCTAGGGGCCCCTGGGCACAACCTTTTTCCATTTCCCCTGGGAAAGAAAACTCACCAGTCCAGGTTCCTGATGTCAGTTTGTAGGGCTCCCTTGGGTCTATCAGGGCAGCACAATTTTGAGGTGGGGACAACTTCGGTGTGGGGTCCATCCTTCGATATAAGGATTTTTTGCAGTGAGGACCCTGCCCAGGGCCAGGGGTCCCTGGGCACATCCTTTTTCCGTTTTCCCTGGGAAAGAAAGCTCAGCAGTCCATGTTGATGATGTCAGTTTCTAGGGCTCCCTTGGGTCTATCAGGGCACCACAAGTTTGAGGTGGGGACAACTTTGGTGTGGGGTCCATCCTTCGATATAAGGATTTTTTGCAGTCAGGGCCAGGGGCCCCCAGGCACATCCTTTGGCCATTTTCCCTGGGAAAGAAAACTCACCAGTCCAGGTTCCTGATGTCAGTTTGTAGGGCTCCCTTGGGTCTATCAGGGCAGCGCAAGTTTGAGGTGGGGACAACTTCGGTGTGGGGTCCATCCTTCGATATAAGGATTTTTTGCAGTCAGGGCCAGGGGCCCCAGGCACACCCTTTGGCCATTTTCCCTGGGAAAGAAAACTCAGCAGTCCAGGTTGCTGATGTCAGTTTGTAGGGCTCCCTTGGGTCTATCAGGGCAGCACAACTTTGAGGAGGGGACAACTTCGGTCTGCGATCCATCCTTCGATATAAGGATTTTTTGCAGTCAAGTCCCAGCCCAGTTCCAGGGTCCCCAGGGCACATCCTTTGGCCATTTTCCCTGGGAAAGAAAACTCACCAGTCCAGGTTCCTGATGTCAGTTTGTAGGGCTCCCTTGGGTCTAACAGGGCAGCAGAAATTTTAGGAGGGGACAACTTTGGTCTGTGATCCATCCTTCGATATAGGGATTCTTTACAGTCAGGTCCGAGCCCAGGGCCAGGGGCCCTTGGGCACATCCTTTGGCCATTTTCCCTGGGAAAGAAAACTCACCAGTCCAGGTTGCTGATGCCAGTTTGTAGGGCTCACTTGGGTCTATCTGGGTAGCACAACTTTCAGGAGGGGACAACTTTGGTCTGGGGTGCGTCTTTCGATATAAGGATTTTTAGCATTTAGGTCCCAGCCCAGTGCCAGGGTCCCCGGGGCACATCCTTTGGCCATTTTCCCTGGGAAAGAAAACTCACCAGTCCAGGTTCCTGATGTCAGTTTGTAGGGCTCCCTTGGTTCTATCAAGGCAGCAGAAATTTGAGGAGCGGACAAGTTTGGTCTGCGATCCATCCTTTGATATAGGGATTCTTTGCAGTCAGGTCCCAGCCGAGTGCCAGGGGCCCCAGGGAACATCCTTTGGCCATTTTCCCTGGGAAAGAACACTCACCAGTCCAGGTTGATGATGTCAGTTTGTAGGGCTCCCTTAGGTCTATCAGGGCACCACAAGTTTGAGGTGGGGACAACTTCGGTCTGGGGTCCATCCTTCGATATAAGGATTATTTGCAGTCAGGGCCAGGGGCCCCTGGGCACATCCTTTGGCCATTTTCCCCGGGAAAGAAAACTCAGCAGTCCAGGTTCCTGATGTCAGTTTGTAGGGCTCCCTTGGGTCTATCTGGGCAGCACAAGTTTGAGGTGGGGACAACTTCGGTGTGGGGTCCATCCTTCGATATAAGGATTTTTTGCAGTCAGGTCCCAGCCCAGTTCCAGGGTCCCCAGGGCACATCCTTTGGCCATTTTCCCTGGGAAAGAAAACTCACCAGTCCAGGTTGCTGATGTCAGTTTGTAGGGCTCCCTTGGGTCTATCTGGGTAGCACAACTTTCAGGAGGGGACAACTTCGGTCTGGGGTGCGTCCTTCGATATAAGGATTTTTAGCAGTCAGGTCCCAGCCCAGTGCCAGGGTCCCCGGGGCACATCCTTTGGCCATTTTCCCTGGGAAAGAAAACTCACCAGTCCAGGTTGCTGATGTCAGTATGTAGGGCTCCCTTGGTTCTATCAAGGCAGCAGAAATTTGAGGAGCGGACAAGTTTGGTCTGCGATCCATCCTTTGATATAGGGATTCTTTGCAGTCAGGTCCCAGCCGAGTGCCAGGGGCCCCAGGGAACATCCTTTGGCCATTTTCCCTGGGAAAGAAAACTCACCAGTCCAGGTTGATGATGTCAGTTTGTAGGGCTCCCTTAGGTCTATCAGGGCCGCACAAGTTTGAGGTGGGGACAACTTCAGTGTGGGGTCCATCCTTCGATATAAGGATTTTTTGCAGTGAGGACCCTGCCCAGGCCCAAGGGCCCCTGGGCACATCCTTTTTCCATTTTCCCTGGGAAAGAAAACTCAGCAGTCCATGTTGATGATGTCAGTTTGTAGGGCTCCCTTGGGTCTATCAGGACAGCACAAGTTTGAGGTGGGGACAACTTCGGTGTGGGGTCCATCCTTCGATATAAGGATTATTTGCAGTCAGGGCCAGGGGCCCCTGGGCACATCCTTTGGCCATTTTCCCTGGGAAAGAAAACTCAGCAGTCCAGGTTCCTGATGTCAGTTTGTAGGGCTCCCTTGGGTCTATCAGGGCAGCACAAGTTTGAGGTGGGGACAACTTCGGTGTGGGGTCCATCCTTCGATATAAGGATTTTTTGCAGTCAGGGCCAGGGGCCCCCGGGCACATCCTTTGGCCATTTTCCCTGGGAAAGAAAACTCACCAGTCCAGGTTGCTGATGTCAGTTTGTAGAGCTCCCTTGGGTCTATCTGGGCAGCAGAAATTTGAGGAGCAAACAATCTTGGTCTGCGATCCATCCTTCGATATTTGGATTATTTGCAGTCAGGTGTCAGCCGAGTGCCAGGGGCCCCAGGGAACATCCTTTGGCCATTTTCCCTGGGAAAGAAAATTCACCAGTCCAGGTTGCTGATGTCAGTTTGTAGGGCTCCCTTGGGTCTATCAGGGCAGCACAAGTATGAGATGGGGACAACTTCAGTCTGGTGTCCATCCTTCGATATAAGGATTCTTTGAAGTCAAGGCCCAGCCGAGAGCCATGGGCCCCTGGGCACATTCTTTGGCCATTTTCCCTGGGAAAGAACACTCACCAGTCCAGGTTCCTGATGTCAGTTTGTAGGGCTCCCTTGGGTCTATCAGGGCACCACAAGTTTGAGGTGGGGACAACTTCGGTGTGGGGTGCATCCTTCGATATAAGGATTTTTTGCAGTGAGGACCCTGCCCAGGGCCAGGGGCCCCTGGGCACATCCTTTTTCCATTTTCCCTGGGAAAGAAAACTCACCAGTCCAGGTTCCTGATGTCAGTTTGTAGGGCTCCCTTAGGTCTATCAGGGCACCACAATTTTGAGGTGGGGACAACTTCGGTGTGGGGTCCATTCTTCGATATAAGGATTTTTTGCAGTGAGGACCCTGCCCAGGGCCAGGGGCCCCTGGGCACATCCTTTTTCCGTTTACCCTGGGAAAGAAAGCTCAGCAGTCCATGTTGCTGATGTCACTTTGTAGGGCTCCCTTGGGTCTATCAGGGCAGCACAATTTTGAGGTGGGGACAACTTCGGTGTGGGGTCCATCCTTCGATATAAGGATTTTTTGCAGTGAGGACCCTGCCCAGGGCCAGGGGCCCCTGGGCACATCCTTTTTCAATTTACCCTGGGAAAGAAAGCTCAGCAGTCCATGTTGATGATGTCACTTTGTAGGGCTCCCTTGGGTCTATCAGGGCAGCACAAGTTTGAGGTGGGGACAACTTCGGTGTGGGGTCCATCCTTCGATATAAGGATTATTTGCAGTCAGGGCCAGGGGCCCCCAGGCACATCCTTTGGCCATTTTCCCCGGGAAAGAAAACTCACCCGTCCAGGTTCCTGATGTCAGTTTGTAGGGCTCCCTTGGGTCTATAAGGGCAGCACAAGTTTGAGGTGGGGACAACTTCGGTGTGGGGTCCATCCTTCGATATAAGGATTTTTTGCAGTCAGGGCCAGGGGCCCCCGGGCACATCCTTTGGCCATTTTCCCTGGGAAAGAAAACTCAACAGTCCAGGTTGCTGATGTCAGTTTGTAGGGCTCCCTCTCTTCGGTCTGGGGTCCATCCTTCGATATAGGGATTCTTTACAGTCAGGACCCAGCCCAGGTCCAGGGGCCCCTGGGCACATCCTTTGGCCATGTTTCCTAGGAAAGAAAATTCACCAGTCCAGGTTCCTGATGTTAGTTTGTAGGGCTCCCTTGGGTCTATCAGGGCAGCACAAGTATGAGATGGGGACAACTTCGGTGTGGGGTCCATCCTTCGATATAAGAATTTTTTGCAGTCATGTTCCAGCCCAGGGCCATGGACCCCTGGGCACATCCTTTGGCCATTTTCCCTGGGAAAGAAAACTCACCAGTCCAGGTTCCTGATGTCAGTTTGTAGGGCTCTCTTGGGTCTATCTCGGCAGCAGAAATTTCAGGAGCGGACCAGTTTGGTCTGCGATCCATCCTTCGATAGAGGGATTCTTTGCAGTCAGGTCCCAGCCGAGTGCCAGGGGCCCCAGGGAACATCCTTTGGCCATTTTCCCTGGGAAAGAAAACTCACCAGTCCAGGTTCCTGATGCCAGTTTGTAGGGCTCCCTTGGGTCTATCTGGGTAGCACAACTTTCAGGAGCGGACAACTTCGGTCTGGGGTCCATCGTTCGATATAAGGAGTTTTAGCAGTCAGGTCGCAGCTCAGTGCCAGGGTCCCCAGGGCACATCCTTTGGCCATTTTCCCTGGAAAAGAAAACTCACCAGTCCAGGTTCCTGATGTCAGTTTGTAGGGCTCCCTTGGGTCTATCTGGGCAGCAGAAATTTGAGGAGCAAACAATTTTGGTCTGTTATCCATCCTTCAATATAGGGATTCTTTGCAGTCAGGTGTCAGCCGAGTGCCAGGGGCCCCAGGGAACATCCTCTGGCCATTTCCCCTGGGAAAGAAAATTCTCCAGTCCAGGTTCCTGATGTCAGTTAGTAGGGCTCCCTTGGGTCTATCAGGGCAGCACAAGTATGAGATGGGGACAACTTCAGTCTGGTGTCCATCCTTCGATATAAGGATTCTTTGAAGTCAAGGCCCAGCCGAGAGCCATGGGCCCCTGGGCACATTCTTTGGCCATTTTCCCTGGGAAAGAACACTCACCAGTCCAGGTTCCTGATGTCGGTTTGTAGGGCTCCCTTAGGTCTATCAGGGCAGCACAAGTTTGAGGTGGGGACAACTTCGGTGTGGGGTCCATCCTTCGATATAAGGATTCTTTGAAGTCAAGGCCCAGCCGAGAGCCATGGGCCCCTGGGAACATTCTTTGGCCATTTTCCCTGGGAAAGAACACTCACCAGTCCAGGTTCCTGATGTCAGTTTGTAGGGCTCCCTTGGGTCTATCAGGGCACCACAAGTTTGAGGTGGGGACAATTTCCGTGTGGGGTGCATCCTTCGATATAAGGATTTTTTTCAGTGAGGACCCTGCCCAGGGCCAGGAGACCCTGGGCACATCCTTTTTCCATTTTCCCTGGGAAAGAAAACTCACCAGTTCAGGTTCCTGATGTCAGTTTGTAGGGCTCCCTTGGGTCTATCAGGACAGCACAAGTTTGAGGTGGGGACAACTTCGGTGTGGGGTCCATCCTTCGATATAAGGATTTTTTGCAGTCAGGGCCAGGGGCCCCCGGGCACATCCTTTGGCCATTTTCCCTGGGAAAGAAAACTCAGCAGTCCAGGTTCCTGTTGTCAGTTTGTAGGGCTCCCTTGGGTCTATCAGGGCAGCACAAGTTTGAGGTGGGGACAACTTCGGTGTGGGGTCCATCCTTCGATATAAGGATTTTTTGCAGTGAGGACCCTGCCCAGGGCCAGGGGCCCCTGGGCACATCCTTTTTCCATTTTCCCTGGGAAAGAAAACTCACCAGTCCAGGTTCCTGATGTCAGTTTGTAGGGCTCCCTTGGGTCTATCAGGGCAGCACAAGTTTGAGGTGGGGACAACTTCGGTGTTGGGTCCATCCTTCGATATAAGGATTTTTTGCAGTGAGGACCCTGCCCAGGGCCAGGGGCCCCTGGGCACATCCTTTTTCCATTTTCCCTGGGAAAGAAAACTCAGCAGTCCATGTTGATGATGTCAGTTTGTAGGGCTCCCTTGGGTCTATCAGGACAGCACAAGTTTGAGGTGGGGACAACTTCGGTGTGGGGTCCATCCTTCGATATAAGGATTATTTGCAGTCAGGGCCAGGGGTCCCCAGGTACATCCTTTGGCCATTTTCCCCGGGAAAGAAAACTCAGCAGTCCAGGTTCCTGATGTCAGTTTGTAGGGCTCCCTTGGGTCTATCAGGGCAGCACAACTTTGAGGTGGGGACAACTTCGGTGTGGGGTCCATCCTTCGATATAAGGATTTTTTGAAGTCAGGTCCAGGGGCCCCCGGGCACATCCTTTGGCCATTTTCCCTGGGAAAGAAATCTCACCAGTCCAGGTTGCTGATGTCAGTTTGTAGGGCTCCCTTGGGTCTATCAGGGCAGCACAAATTTGAGGTGGGGACAACTTCGGTGTGGGGTCCATCTTTCGATATAAGGATTTTTTGCATTCAGGTCCCAGCCCAGTGCCAGGGTCCCGAGGGCACATCCTTTGGCCATTTTCCCTGGAAAAGAAAACTCACCAGTCCAGGTTGCTGATGTCAGTTTGTAGAGCTCCCTTTGGTCTATCTGGGCAGCAGAAATTTGAGGAGCAAACAATCTTGGTCTGCGATCCATCCTTCGATATAGGGATTCTTTGCAGTCAGGTGTCAGCCCAGTGCCAGGGGCCCCAGGGAACATCCTTTGGCCATTTTCCCTGGAAAAGAAAACTCACCAGTCCAGGTTGCTGATGTCAGTTTGTAGGGCTCCCTTGGGTCTATCTGGGCAGCAGAAATTTGAGGAGCAAACAATTTTGGTCTGTTATCCATCCTTCAATATAGGGATTCTTTGCAGTCAGGGGTCAGCCGAGTGCCAGGGGCCCCAGGGAACATCCTTTGGCCATTTACCCTGGGAAAGAAAATTCACCAGTCCAGGTTCCTGATGTCAGTTTGTAGGGCTCCCTTGGGTCTATCAGGGCAGCACAAGTATGAGATGGGGACAACTTCAGTCTGGTGTCCATCCTTCGATAAAAGGATTCTTTGAAGTCAAGGCCCAGCCGAGAGCCATGGGCCCCTGGGAACATTCTTTGGCCATTTTCCCTGGGAAAGAACACTCACCAGTCCAGGTTCCTGATGTCAGTTTGTAGGGCTCCCTTAGGTCTATCACGGCAGCACAAGTTTGAGGTGGGGACAACTTCGGTGTGGGGTCCATCCTTCGATATAAGGATTTTTTTCAGTGAGGACCCTGCCCAGGGCCAGGGGACCCTGGGCACATCATTTTTCCATTTTCCCTGGGAAAGAAAACTCACCAGTCCAGGTTCCTGATGTCAGTTTGTAGGGCTCCCTTGGGTCTATCAGGGCACCACAAGTTTGAGGTGGTAACAACTTCGGTGTGGGGTCCATCCTTCGATATAAGGATTTTTTGCAGTGAACACCCTGCCCAGGGCCAGGGGCCCCCGGGCACATCCTTTTTCCATTTTCCCTGGGAAAGAAAACTCAGCAGTCCATGTTGATGATGTCAGTTTGTAGGGCTCCCTTGGGTCTATCAGGACAGCACAAGTTTGAGGTGGGGACAACTTTGGTGTGGGGTGCATCCTTCGATATAAGGATTTTTTGCAGTGAGGACTCTGCCCAGGGCAGGGGCCCCTGGGCACAACCTTTTTCCATTTTCCCTGGGAAAGAAAACTCAGCAGTCCAGGTTGCTGATGTCAGATTGTAGGGCTCCCTTGGGTCTATCAGGGCAGCACAAGTTTGAGGTGGGGACAACTTCGGTGTGGGGTGCATCCTTCGATATAAGGATTTTTTGCAGTGAGGACCCTGCCCAGGGCCAGGGGCCCCCGGGCACATCCTTTTTCCATTTTCCCTGGGAAAGAAAACTCAGCAATCCATGTTGATGATGTCAGTTTGTAGGGCTCCCTTGGGTCTATCAGGACAGCACAAGTTTGAGGTGGGGACAACTTTGGTGTGGGGTGCATCCTTCGATATAAGGATTTTTTGCAGTGAGGACTCTGCCCAGGGCCAGGGGCCCCTGGGCACATCCTTTTTCCATTTTCCCTGGGAAAGAAAACTCACCAGTCCAGGTTCCTGATGTCAGTTTGTAGGGCTCCCTTGGGTCTATCAGGGCAGCACAAGTTTGAGGTGGGGACAACTTCGGTGTGGGGTCCCTCCTTCGATATAAGGATTCTTTGCAGTGAGGACCCTGCCCAGGGCCAGGGGCCCCTGGGCACATCCTTTTTCCATTTTCCCTGGGAAAGAAAACTCAGCAGTCCATGTTGATGATGTCAGTTTGTAGGGCTCCCTTGGGTCTATCAGGGCAGCACAAGTTTGAGGTGGGGACAACTTTGGAGTGGGGTGCATCCTTCGATATAAGGATTTTTTGCAGTGAGGACTCTGCCCAGGGCCAGGGGCCCCTGGGCACATCCTTTTTCCATTTTCCCTGGGAAAGAAAACTCAGCAGTCCAGGTTGCTGATGTCAGTTTGTAGGGCTCCCTTGGGTCTATCAGGGCAGCACAAGTTTGAGGTGGGGACAACTTCGGTGTGGGGTCCCTCCTTCGATATAAGGATTCTTTGCAGTGAGGACCCTGCCCAGGGCCAGGGGCCCCTGGGCACATCCTTTTTCCATTTTCCCTGGGAAAGAAAACTCAGCAGTCCAGGTTCCTGATGTCAGTTTGTAGGGCTCCCTTGGGTCTATCAGGGCACCACAAGTTTGAGGTGGGGACAACTTCGGTGTAGGGTGCATCCTTCGATATAAGGATTTTTTTCAGTGAGGACCCTGCCCAGGGCCAGGGGCCCCTGGGCACATCCTTTTTCTATTTTCCCTGGGAAAGAAAACTCACCAGTCCAGGTTCCTGATGTCAGTTTGTAGGGCTCCCTTGGGTCTATCAGGGCAGCACAATTTTGAGGTGGGGACAACTTCGGTATTGGGTCCATCCTTCGATATTGGGATTATTTGCAGTGAGGACCCTGCCCAGGGCCAGGGGCCCCTGGGCACATCCTTTTTCCATTTTCCCTGGGAAAGAAAACTCAGCAGTCCATGTTGATGATGTCAGTTTGTAGGGCTCCCTTGGGTCTATCAGGACAGCACAAGTTTGAGGTGGGGACAACTTTGGTGTGGGGTCCATCCTTCGATATAAGGATTATTTGCAGTCAGGGCCAGGGTCCCCCAGGCACATCCTTTTTCCATTTTCCCCGGGAAAGAAAACTCAGCAGTCCAGGTTCCTGATGTCAGTTTGTAGGGCTCCCTTGGGTCTATCAGGGCCGCACAAGTTTGAGGTGGGGACAACTTCGGTGTGGGGTCCATCCTTCGATATAAGGATTTTTTGCAGTGAGGACCCTGCCCAGGGCCAGGGGCCCCTGGGCACATCCTTTTTCCGTTTTCCCTGGGAAAGAAAGCTCAGCAGTCCATGTTGATGATGTCAGTTTCTAGGGCTCCCTTGGGTCTATCAGGGCAGCACAAGTTTGAGGTGGGGACAACTTCGGTGTGGGGTCCATCCTTCGATATAAGGATTTTTTGCAGTCAGGGCCAGGGGCCCCCGGGCACATCCTTTGGCCATTTTCCCTGGGAAAGAAAACTAAGCAGTCCAGGTTCCTGATGTCAGTTTGTAGGGCTCCCTTGGGTCTATCTGGGCAGCACAAGTTTGAGGTGGGGAGAACTTCGCTGTGGGGTCCATCCTTCGATATAAGGATTTTTTGCAGTCAGGGCCAGGGGCCCCCGGGCACATCCTTTGGCCATTTTCCCTGGGAAAGAAAACTCAGCAGTCCAGGTTGCTGATGTCAGTTTGTAGGGCTCCCTTGAGTCTATCAGGGCAGCACAAATTTGAGGTGGGGACAACTTCGGTGTGGAGTCCATCCTTCGATATAAGGAATTTTTGCATTCAGGTCCCAGCCCAGTGCCAGGGTCCCGAGGGCACACCCTTTGGCCATTTTCCCTGGAAAAGAAAACTCACCAGTCCAGGTTCCTGATGTCAGTTTGTAGGGCTCCCGTGGGTCTGTCCGGGCAGCAGAAATTTCAGGAGCAAACAATTTTGGTCTGCGATCCATCCTTCGATATTGGGATTCTTTGCAGTCAGGTGTCTGCCGAGTGCCAGGGTCCCAAGGGAACATCCTTTGGCCATTTTCCCTGGGAAAGAAAATTCACCAGTCCAGGTTGCTGATGTCAGTTTGTAGGGCTCTCTTGGGTCTATCAGGGCAGCACAAGTATGAGATGGGGACAACTTCAGTCGGGTGTCCATCCTTCGATATAAGGATTCTTTGCAGTCAGGTCCTAGCACAGTGCCAGGGGCCCCAGGGCAAACCCTTTGGCCATTTTCCCTGGGAAAGAAAACTCAGCAGTCCAGGTTGCTGATGTCGGTTTGTAGGGCTTCCTTGGGTCTATCTGGGCAGCAGAAATTTGAGGAGGGGTCGACTTTGGTCTGTGATCCATGCTTCGATATATGGATTTTTCCAGTCAGGCCCCACCCCAGGGCCAGGGGCCCCTGGGCACATCCTTTGGCCATTTTCCCTGGGAAAGAAAACTCACCAGTCCAGGTTGCTGATGTCAGTTTGTAGGGCTCCCTTGGGTCTATCAGGGCAGCACATATTTTATTTCGGGACAACTTCGGTCTGGGGTCCATCCTTCAATATAAGGAGTCTTTGAAATCAGGGCCCAGCCCAGGGCCAGGGGCCCCTGGGCACATCCTTTGGCCATTTTCCCTGGGAAAGGAAACTCACCAGTCCAGGTTCCTGATGTCAGTTTGTAGGGCTCCCTTGGGTCTATCAGGGTAGCACAAGATTGAGGAGGGGACAATTTTGGTCTGTGATCCATCCTTCGATATTGGGATTCTTTACAGTCAGGACCCACCCCAGGGCCAGGGGCCCCTGGGCACATCCTTTGGCCATTTTCCCTGGGAAAGAAAACTCACCAGTCCAGGTTGCTGATGTCAGTTTGTAGGGCTCCCTTGGGTCTATCAGGGCAGCACAATATGAGGAGGGGATAACTTCAGTTTGGGGTCTAAACGTCGATATAAATATTCTTTGCAGTCAGGTCCCAGATCTGTGCCCGGGGCCCCTGGGCACATCCTTTGGCCATTTTCCCTGGGAACGAAAATTCACCAGTCCAGGTTCCTGATATCAGTTTGTAGGGCTCCCTTGGGTCTATCTGGGCAGCAGAAATTTGAGGAGAGGACAAATTTTGTCTGCGATCCATCCTTCGATGTATGGATATTTTGCAGTAAGGCCCCAGCCCAGGGGACACGGGCTTAGGGCACATCCTTTGGCCATTTTCCCTGGGAAAGAAAACTCACCAGTCCAGGTTCCTGATGTCAGTTTGTAGGGCTCCCTTGGGTCTATCAGGGCAGCACAAGTTTGAGGTGGGGACAACTTCGGTGTGGGGTCCATCGTTCGATATAAGGATTTTTTGAAGTCAGGGCCAGGGGCCCCCGGGCACATCCTTTGGCCATTTTCCCTGGGAAAGAAAACTCACCAGTCCAGGTTCCTGATGTCAGTTTGTAGGGCTCCCTTGGGTCTATCTGGGCAGCAGAAATTTGAGGAGCGGACAATTTCGGTCTGTTATCCATCCTTCGATATAAGGATTCTTTTCAGTCAGGTCCCAGCCGAGTGCCAGGGGCCCCAGGGAACATCCTTTGGCCATTTTCCCTGGGCAAGAAAACTCACCAGTCCAGGTTCCTGATGTCAGTTTGTAGGGCTCCCTTGGGTCTATCAGGGCAGCACAAGTTTGAGGTGGGGACAACTTCGGCGTGGGGTCCATCCTTCGATATAAGGATTCTTTGAAGTCAAGGCCCAGCCGAGAGCCATGGGCCCCTGGGCACATTCTGTGGCCATTTTCCCTGGGAAAGAACACTCACCAGTCCAGGTTGCTGATGTCACTTTGTAGGGCTCCCTTGGGTCTATCAGGGCAGCACAAGTTTGCGGTGGGGACAACTTCGGTGTGGGGTGCATCCTTCGATATAAGGATTTTTTGCAGTGAGGACCGTGCCCAGGGCCAGGGGCCCCTGGGCACATCCTTTTTCCATTTTCCCTGGGAAAGAAAACTCAGCAGTCCAGGTTCCTGATGTCAGTTTGTAGGGCTCCCTTGGGTCTATCAGGGCACCACAAGTTTGAGGTGGGGACAACTTCGGTGTGGGGTCCATCCTTCGATATAAGGATTCTTTGCAGTGAGTACCGTGCACAGGGCCAGGGGCCCCTGGGCACATCCTTTTTCCATTTTCCCTGGGAAAGAAAACTCAGCAGTCCAGGTTCCTGATGTCAGTTTGTAGGGCTCCCTTGGGTCTATCAGGGCACCACAAGTTTGAGGTTGGGACAACTTCGGTGTGGGGTGCATCCTTCGATATAAGGATTTTTTGCAGTGAGGACCCTGCCCAGGGCTAGGGGCCCCTGGGCACAACCTTTTTCCATTTTCCCTGGGAAAGAAAACTCACCAGTCCAGGTTCCTGATGTCAGTTTGTAGGGCTCCCTTGGGTCTATCAGGGCAGCACAATTTTGAGGTGGGGACAACTTCGGTGTGGGGTCCATCCTTCGATATAAGGATTTTTTGCAGTGAGGACCCTGCCCAGGGCCAGGGGTCCCTGGGCACATCCTTTTTCCGTTTTCCCTGGGAAAGAAAGCTCAGCAGTCCATGTTGATGATGTCAGTTTCTAGGGCTCCCTTGGGTCTATCAGGGCACCACAAGTTTGAGGTGGGGACAACTTTGGTGTGGGGTCCATCCTTCGATATAAGGATTTTTTGCAGTCAGGGCCAGGGGCCCCCAGGCACATCCTTTGGCCATTTTCCCTGGGAAAGAAAACTCACCAGTCCAGGTTCCTGATGTCAGTTTGTAGGGCTCCCTTGGGTCTATCAGGGCAGCACAAGTTTGAGGTGGGGACAACTTCGGTGTGGGGTCCATCCTTCGATATAAGGATTTTTTGCAGTCAGGGCCAGGGGCCCCAGGCACACCCTTTGGCCATTTTCCCTGGGAAAGAAAACTCAGCAGTCCAGGTTGCTGATGTCAGTTTGTAGGGCTCCCTTGGGTCTATCAGGGCAGCACAACTTTGAGGAGGGGACAACTTCGGTCTGCGATCCATCCTTCGATATAAGGATTTTTTGCAGTCAAGTCCCAGCCCAGTTCCAGGGTCCCCAGGGCACATCCTTTGGCCATTTTCCCTGGGAAAGAAAACTCACCAGTCCAGGTTGCTGATGCCAGTTTGTAGGGCTCACTTGGGTCTATCTGGGTAGCACAACTTTCAGGAGGGGACAACTTTGGTCTGGGGTGCGTCCTTCGATATAAGGATTTTTAGCATTTAGGTCCCAGCCCAGTGCCAGGGTCCCCGGGGCACATCCTTTGGCCATTTTCCCTGGGAAAGAAAACTCACCAGTCCAGGTTCCTGATGTCAGTTTGTAGGGCTCCCTTGGTTCTATCAAGGCAGCAGAAATTTGAGGAGCGGACAAGTTTGGTCTGCGATCCATCCTTTGATATAGGGATTCTTTGCAGTCAGGTCCCAGCCGAGTGCCAGGGGCCCCAGGGAACATCCTTTGGCCATTTTCCCTGGGAAAGAACACTCACCAGTCCAGGTTGATGATGTCAGTTTGTAGGGCTCCCTTAGGTCTATCAGGGCACCACAAGTTTGAGGTGGGGACAACTTCGGTCTGGGGTCCATCCTTCGATATAAGGATTATTTGCAGTCAGGGCCAGGGGCCCCTGGGCACATCCTTTGGCCATTTTCCCCGGGAAAGAAAACTCAGCAGTCCAGGTTCCTGATGTCAGTTTGTAGGGCTCCCTTGGGTCTATCTGGGCAGCACAAGTTTGAGGTGGGGACAACTTCGGTGTGGGGTCCATCCTTCGATATAAGGATTTTTTGCAGTCAGGTCCCAGCCCAGTTCCAGGGTCCCCAGGGCACATCCTTTGGCCATTTTCCCTGGGAAAGAAAACTCACCAGTCCAGGTTGCTGATGTCAGTTTGTAGGGCTCCCTTGGGTCTATCTGGGTAGCACAACTTTCAGGAGGGGACAACTTCGGTCTGGGGTGCGTCCTTCGATATAAGGATTTTTAGCAGTCAGGTCCCAGCCCAGTGCCAGGGTCCCCGGGGCACATCCTTTGGCCATTTTCCCTGGGAAAGAAAACTCACCAGTCCAGGTTGCTGATGTCAGTATGTAGGGCTCCCTTGGTTCTATCAAGGCAGCAGAAATTTGAGGAGCGGACAAGTTTGGTCTGCGATCCATCCTTTGATATAGGGATTCTATGCAGTCAGGTCCCAGCCGAGTGCCAGGGGCCCCAGGGAACATCCTTTGGCCATTTTCCCTGGGAAAGAACACTCACCAGTCCAGGTTGATGATGTCAGTTTGTAGGGCTCCCTTAGGTCTATCAGGGCCGCACAAGTTTGAGGTGGGGACAACTTCAGTGTGGGGTCCATCCTTCGATATAAGGATTTTTTGCAGTGAGGACCCTGCCCAGGCCCAAGGGCCCCTGGGCACATCCTTTTTCCATTTTCCCTGGGAAAGAAAACTCAGCAGTCCATGTTGATGATGTCAGTTTGTAGGGCTCCCTTGGGTCTATCAGGACAGCACAAGTTTGAGGTGGGGACAACTTCGGTGTGGGGTCCATCCTTCGATATAAGGATTATTTGCAGTCAGGGCCAGGGGCCCCTGGGCACATCCTTTGGCCATTTTCCCCGGGAAAGAAAACTCAGCAGTCCAGGTTCCTGATGTCAGTTTGTAGGGCTCCCTTGGGTCTATCAGGGCAGCACAAGTTTGAGGTGGGGACAACTTCGGTGTGGGGTCCATCCTTCGATATAAGGATTTTTTGCAGTCAGGGCCAGGGGCCCCCGGGCACATCCTTTGGCCATTTTCCCTGGGAAAGAAAACTCACCAGTCCAGGTTGCTGATGTCAGTTTGTAGAGCTCCCTTGGGTCTATCTGGGCAGCAGAAATTTGAGGAGCAAACAATCTTGGTCTGCGATCCATCCTTCGATATTTGGATTATTTGCAGTCAGGTGTCAGCCGAGTGCCAGGGGCCCCAGGGAACATCCTTTGGCCATTTTCCCTGGGAAAGAAAATTCACCAGTCCAGGTTGCTGATGTCAGTTTGTAGGGCTCCCTTGGGTCTATCAGGGCAGCACAAGTATGAGATGGGGACAACTTCAGTCTGGTGTCCATCCTTCGATATAAGGATTCTTTGAAGTCAAGGCCCAGCCGAGAGCCATGGGCCCCTGGGCACATTCTTTGGCCATTTTCCCTGGGAAAGAACACTCACCAGTCCAGGTTCCTGATGTCAGTTTGTAGGGCTCCCTTGGGTCTATCAGGGCACCACAAGTTTGAGGTGGGGACAACTTCGGTGTGGGGTGCATCCTTCGATATAAGGATTTTTTGCAGTGAGGACCCTGCCCAGGGCCAGGGGCCCCTGGGCACATCCTTTTTCCATTTTCCCTGGGAAAGAAAACTCACCAGTCCAGGTTCCTGATGTCAGTTTGTAGGGCTCCCTTAGGTCTATCAGGGCACCACAATTTTGAGGTGGGGACAACTTCGGTGTGGGGTCCATCCTTCGATATAAGGATTTTTTGCAGTGAGGACCCTGCCCAGGGCCAGGGGCCCCTGGGCACATCCTTTTTCCGTTTACCCTGGGAAAGAAAGCTCAGCAGTCCATGTTGCTGATGTCACTTTGTAGGGCTCCCTTGGGTCTATCAGGGCAGCACAATTTTGAGGTGGGGACAACTTCGGTGTGGGGTCCATCCTTCGATATAAGGATTTTTTGCAGTGAGGACCCTGCCCAGGGCCAGGGGCCCCTGGGCACATCCTTTTTCCATTTACCCTGGGAAAGAAAGCTCAGCAGTCCATGTTGATGATGTCACTTTGTAGGGCTCCCTTGGGTCTATCAGGGCAGCACAAGTTTGAGGTGGGGACAACTTCGGTGTGGGGTCCATCCTTCGATATAAGGATTATTTGCAGTCAGGGCCAGGGGCCCGCAGGCACATCCTTTGGCCATTTTCCCCGGGAAAGAAAACTCACCCGTCCAGGTTCCTGATGTCAGTTTGTAGGGCTCCCTTGGGTCTATAAGGGCAGCACAAGTTTGAGGTGGGGACAACTTCGGTGTGGGGTCCATCCTTCGATATAAGGATTTTTTGCAGTCAGGGCCAGGGGCCCCCGGGCACATCCTTTGGCCATTTTCCCTGGGAAAGAAAACTCAGCAGTCCAGGTTGCTGATGTCAGTTTGTAGGGCTCCCTCTCTTCGGTCTGGGGTCCATCCTTCGATATAGGGATTCTTTACAGTCAGGACCCAGCCCAGGTCCAGGGGCCCCTGGGCACATCCTTTGGCCATGTTTCCTAGGAAAGAAAATTCACCAGTCCAGGTTCCTGATGTTAGTTTGTAGGGCTCCCTTGGGTCTATCAGGGCAGCACAAGTATGAGATGGGGACAACTTCGGTGTGGGGTCCATCCTTCGATATAAGAATTTTTTGCAGTCATGTTCCAGCCCAGGGCCATGGACCCCTGGGCACATCCTTTGGCCATTTTCCCTGGGAAAGAAAACTCACCAGTCCAGGTTCCTGATGTCAGTTTGTAGGGCTCTCTTGGGTCTATCTCGGCAGCAGAAATTTCAGGAGCGGACCAGTTTGGTCTGCGATCCATCCTTCGATAGAGGGATTCTTTGCAGTCAGGTCCCAGCCGAGTGCCAGGGGCCCCAGGGAACATCCTTTGGCCATTTTCCCTGGGAAAGAAAACTCACCAGTCCAGGTTCCTGATGCCAGTTTGTAGGGCTCCCTTGGGTCTATCTGGGTAGCACAACTTTCAGGAGCGGACAACTTCGGTCTGGGGTCCATCGTTCGATATAAGGAGTTTTAGCAGTCAGGTCGCAGCTCAGTGCCAGGGTCCCCAGGGCACATCCTTTGGCCATTTTCCCTGGGAAAGAAAACTAAGCAGTCCAGGTTCCTGATGTCAGTTTGTAGGGCTCCCTTGGGTCTATCTGGGCAGCACAAGTTTGAGGTGGGGAGAACTTCGCTGTGGGGTCCATCCTTCGATATAAGGATTTTTTGCAGTCAGGGCCAGGGGCCCCCGGGCACATCCTTTGGCCATTTTCCCTGGGAAAGAAAACTCAGCAGTCCAGGTTGCTGATGTCAGTTTGTAGGGCTCCCTTGAGTCTATCAGGGCAGCACAAATTTGAGGTGGGGACAACTTCGGTGTGGAGTCCATCCTTCGATATAAGGAATTTTTGCATTCAGGTCCCAGCCCAGTGCCAGGGTCCCGAGGGCACACCCTTTGGCCATTTTCCCTGGAAAAGAAAACTCACCAGTCCAGGTTCCTGATGTCAGTTTGTAGGGCTCCCGTGGGTCTATCCGGGCAGCAGAAATTTCAGGAGCAAACAATTTTGGTCTGCGATCCATCCTTCGATATTGGGATTCTTTGCAGTCAGGTGTCTGCCGAGTGCCAGGGTCCCAAGGGAACATCCTTTGGCCATTTTCCCTGGGAAAGAAAATTCACCAGTCCAGGTTGCTGATGTCAGTTTGTAGGGCTCTCTTGGGTCTATCAGGGCAGCACAAGTATGAGATGGGGACAACTTCAGTCGGGTGTCCATCCTTCGATATAAGGATTCTTTGCAGTCAGGTCCTAGCACAGTGCCAGGGGCCCCAGGGCAAACCCTTTGGCCATTTTCCCTGGGAAAGAAAACTCAGCAGTCCAGGTTGCTGATGTCGGTTTGTAGGGCTTCCTTGGGTCTATCTGGGCAGCAGAAATTTGAGGAGGGGTCGACTTTGGTCTGTGATCCATGCTTCGATATATGGATTTTTCCAGTCAGGCCCCACCCCAGGGCCAGGGGCCCCTGGGCACATCCTTTGGCCATTTTCCCTGGGAAAGAAAACTCACCAGTCCAGGTTGCTGATGTCAGTTTGTAGGGCTCCCTTGGGTCTATCAGGGCAGCACATATTTTATTTCGGGACAACTTCGGTCTGGGGTCCATCCTTCAATATAAGGAGTCTTTGAAATCAGGGCCCAGCCCAGGGCCAGGGGCCCCTGGGCACATCCTTTGGCCATTTTCCCTGGGAAAGGAAACTCACCAGTCCAGGTTCCTGATGTCAGTTTGTAGGGCTCCCTTGGGTCTATCAGGGTAGCACAAGATTGAGGAGGGGACAATTTTGGTCTGTGATCCATCCTTCGATATTGGGATTCTTTACAGTCAGGACCCACCCCAGGGCCAGGGGCCCCTGGGCACATCCTTTGGCCATTTTCCCTGGGAAAGAAAACTCACCAGTCCAGGTTGCTGATGTCAGTTTGTAGGGCTCCCTTGGGTCTATCAGGGCAGCACAATATGAGGAGGGGATAACTTCAGTTTGGGGTCTAAACGTCGATATAAATATTCTTTGCAGTCAGGTCCCAGATCTGTGCCCGGGGCCCCTGGGCACATCCTTTGGCCATTTTCCCTGGGAACGAAAATTCACCAGTCCAGGTTCCTGATATCAGTTTGTAGGGCTCCCTTGGGTCTATCTGGGCAGCAGAAATTTGAGGAGAGGACAAATTTTGTCTGCGATCCATCCTTCGATGTATGGATATTTTGCAGTAAGGCCCCAGCCCAGGGGACACGGGCTTAGGGCACATCCTTTGGCCATTTTCCCTGGGAAAGAAAACTCACCAGTCCAGGTTCCTGATGTCAGTTTGTAGGGCTCCCTTGGGTCTATCAGGGCAGCACAAGTTTGAGGTGGGGACAACTTCGGTGTGGGGTCCATCGTTCGATATAAGGATTTTTTGAAGTCAGGGCCAGGGGCCCCCGGGCACATCCTTTGGCCATTTTCCCTGGGAAAGAAAACTCACCAGTCCAGGTTCCTGATGTCAGTTTGTAGGGCTCCCTTGGGTCTATCTGGGCAGCAGAAATTTGAGGAGCGGACAATTTCGGTCTGTTATCCATCCTTCGATATAAGGATTCTTTTCAGTCAGGTCCCAGCCGAGTGCCAGGGGCCCCAGGGAACATCCTTTGGCCATTTTCCCTGGGCAAGAAAACTCACCAGTCCAGGTTCCTGATGTCAGTTTGTAGGGCTCCCTTGGGTCTATCAGGGCAGCACAAGTTTGAGGTGGGGACAACTTCGGCGTGGGGTCCATCCTTCGATATAAGGATTCTTTGAAGTCAAGGCCCAGCCGAGAGCCATGGGCCCCTGGGCACATTCTGTGGCCATTTTCCCTGGGAAAGAACACTCACCAGTCCAGGTTGCTGATGTCACTTTGTAGGGCTCCCTTGGGTCTATCAGGGCAGCACAAGTTTGCGGTGGGGACAACTTCGGTGTGGGGTGCATCCTTCGATATAAGGATTTTTTGCAGTGAGGACCGTGCCCAGGGCCAGGGGCCCCTGGGCACATCCTTTTTCCATTTTCCCTGGGAAAGAAAACTCAGCAGTCCAGGTTCCTGATGTCAGTTTGTAGGGCTCCCTTGGGTCTATCAGGGCACCACAAGTTTGAGGTGGGGACAACTTCGGTGTGGGGTCCATCCTTCGATATAAGGATTCTTTGCAGTGAGTACCGTGCACAGGGCCAGGGGCCCCTGGGCACATCCTTTTTCCATTTTCCCTGGGAAAGAAAACTCAGCAGTCCAGGTTCCTGATGTCAGTTTGTAGGGCTCCCTTGGGTCTATCAGGGCACCACAAGTTTGAGGTTGGGACAACTTCGGTGTGGGGTGCATCCTTCGATATAAGGATTTTTTGCAGTGAGGACCCTGCCCAGGGCTAGGGGCCCCTGGGCACAACCTTTTTCCATTTTCCCTGGGAAAGAAAACTCACCAGTCCAGGTTCCTGATGTCAGTTTGTAGGGCTCCCTTGGGTCTATCAGGGCAGCACAATTTTGAGGTGGGGACAACTTCGGTGTGGGGTCCATCCTTCGATATAAGGATTTTTTGCAGTGAGGACCCTGCCCAGGGCCAGGGGTCCCTGGGCACATCCTTTTTCCGTTTTCCCTGGGAAAGAAAGCTCAGCAGTCCATGTTGATGATGTCAGTTTCTAGGGCTCCCTTGGGTCTATCAGGGCACCACAAGTTTGAGGTGGGGACAACTTTGGTGTGGGGTCCATCCTTCGATATAAGGATTTTTTGCAGTCAGGGCCAGGGGCCCCCAGGCACATCCTTTGGCCATTTTCCCTGGGAAAGAAAACTCACCAGTCCAGGTTCCTGATGTCAGTTTGTAGGGCTCCCTTGGGTCTATCAGGGCAGCACAAGTTTGAGGTGGGGACAACTTCGGTGTGGGGTCCATCCTTCGATATAAGGATTTTTTGCAGTCAGGGCCAGGGGCCCCAGGCACACCCTTTGGCCATTTTCCCTGGGAAAGAAAACTCAGCAGTCCAGGTTGCTGATGTCAGTTTGTAGGGCTCCCTTGGGTCTATCAGGGCAGCACAACTTTGAGGAGGGGACAACTTCGGTCTGCGATCCATCCTTCGATATAAGGATTTTTTGCAGTCAAGTCCCAGCCCAGTTCCAGGGTCCCCAGGGCACATCCTTTGGCCATTTTCCCTGGGAAAGAAAACTCACCAGTCCAGGTTGCTGATGCCAGTTTGTAGGGCTCACTTGGGTCTATCTGGGTAGCACAACTTTCAGGAGGGGACAACTTTGGTCTGGGGTGCGTCCTTCGATATAAGGATTTTTAGCATTTAGGTCCCAGCCCAGTGCCAGGGTCCCCGGGGCACATCCTTTGGCCATTTTCCCTGGGAAAGAAAACTCACCAGTCCAGGTTCCTGATGTCAGTTTGTAGGGCTCCCTTGGTTCTATCAAGGCAGCAGAAATTTGAGGAGCGGACAAGTTTGGTCTGCGATCCATCCTTTGATATAGGGATTCTTTGCAGTCAGGTCCCAGCCGAGTGCCAGGGGCCCCAGGGAACATCCTTTGGCCATTTTCCCTGGGAAAGAACACTCACCAGTCCAGGTTGATGATGTCAGTTTGTAGGGCTCCCTTAGGTCTATCAGGGCACCACAAGTTTGAGGTGGGGACAACTTCGGTCTGGGGTCCATCCTTCGATATAAGGATTATTTGCAGTCAGGGCCAGGGGCCCCTGGGCACATCCTTTGGCCATTTTCCCCGGGAAAGAAAACTCAGCAGTCCAGGTTCCTGATGTCAGTTTGTAGGGCTCCCTTGGGTCTATCTGGGCAGCACAAGTTTGAGGTGGGGACAACTTCGGTGTGGGGTCCATCCTTCGATATAAGGATTTTTTGCAGTCAGGTCCCAGCCCAGTTCCAGGGTCCCCAGGGCACATCCTTTGGCCATTTTCCCTGGGAAAGAAAACTCACCAGTCCAGGTTGCTGATGTCAGTTTGTAGGGCTCCCTTGGGTCTATCTGGGTAGCACAACTTTCAGGAGGGGACAACTTCGGTCTGGGGTGCGTCCTTCGATATAAGGATTTTTAGCAGTCAGGTCCCAGCCCAGTGCCAGGGTCCCCGGGGCACATCCTTTGGCCATTTTCCCTGGGAAAGAAAACTCACCAGTCCAGGTTGCTGATGTCAGTATGTAGGGCTCCCTTGGTTCTATCAAGGCAGCAGAAATTTGAGGAGCGGACAAGTTTGGTCTGCGATCCATCCTTTGATATAGGGATTCTTTGCAGTCAGGTCCCAGCCGAGTGCCAGGGGCCCCAGGGAACATCCTTTGGCCATTTTCCCTGGGAAAGAAAATTCACCAGTCCAGGTTCCTGATGTTAGTTTGTAGGGCTCCCTTGGGTCTATCAGGGCAGCACAAGTTTGAGGTGGGGACAACTTCGGCGTGGGGTCCATCCTTCGATATAAGGATTCTTTGAAGTCAAGGCCCAGCCGAGAGCCATGGGCCCCTGGGCACATTCTGTGGCCATTTTCCCTGGGAAAGAACACTCACCAGTCCAGGTTGCTGATGTCACTTTGTAGGGCTCCCTTGGGTCTATCAGGGCAGCACAAGTTTGCGGTGGGGACAACTTCGGTGTGGGGTGCATCCTTCGATATAAGGATTTTTTGCAGTGAGGACCGTGCCCAGGGCCAGGGGCCCCTGGGCACATCCTTTTTCCATTTTCCCTGGGAAAGAAAACTCAGCAGTCCAGGTTCCTGATGTCAGTTTGTAGGGCTCCCTTGGGTCTATCAGGGCACCACAAGTTTGAGGTGGGGACAACTTCGGTGTGGGGTCCATCCTTCGATATAAGGATTCTTTGCAGTGAGTACCGTGCAAAGGGCCAGGGGCCCCTGGGCACATCCTTTTTCCATTTTCCCTGGGAAAGAAAACTCAGCAGTCCAGGTTCCTGATGTCAGTTTGTAGGGCTCCCTTGGGTCTATCAGGGCACCACAAGTTTGAGGTTGGGACAACTTCGGTGTGGGGTGCATCCTTCGATATAAGGATTTTTTGCAGTGAGGACCCTGCCCAGGGCTAGGGGCCCCTGGGCACAACCTTTTTCCATTTCCCCTGGGAAAGAAAACTCACCAGTCCAGGTTCCTGATGTCAGTTTGTAGGGCTCCCTTGGGTCTATCAGGGCAGCACAATTTTGAGGTGGGGACAACTTCGGTGTGGGGTCCATCCTTCGATATAAGGATTTTTTGCAGTGAGGACCCTGCCCAGGGCCAGGGGTCCCTGGGCACATCCTTTTTCCGTTTTCCCTGGGAAAGAAAGCTCAGCAGTCCATGTTGATGATGTCAGTTTCTAGGGCTCCCTTGGGTCTATCAGGGCACCACAAGTTTGAGGTGGGGACAACTTTGGTGTGGGGTCCATCCTTCGATATAAGGATTTTTTGCAGTCAGGGCCAGGGGCCCCCAGGCACATCCTTTGGCCATTTTCCCTGGGAAAGAAAACTCACCAGTCCAGGTTCCTGATGTCAGTTTGTAGGGCTCCCTTGGGTCTATCAGGGCAGCGCAAGTTTGAGGTGGGGACAACTTCGGTGTGGGGTCCATCCTTCGATATAAGGATTTTTTGCAGTCAGGGCCAGGGGCCCCAGGCACACCCTTTGGCCATTTTCCCTGGGAAAGAAAACTCAGCAGTCCAGGTTGCTGATGTCAGTTTGTAGGGCTCCCTTGGGTCTATCAGGGCAGCACAACTTTGAGGAGGGGACAACTTCGGTCTGCGATCCATCCTTCGATATAAGGATTTTTTGCAGTCAAGTCCCAGCCCAGTTCCAGGGTCCCCAGGGCACATCCTTTGGCCATTTTCCCTGGGAAAGAAAACTCACCAGTCCAGGTTCCTGATGTCAGTTTGTAGGGCTCCCTTGGGTCTAACAGGGCAGCAGAAATTTTAGGAGGGGACAACTTTGGTCTGTGATCCATCCTTCGATATAGGGATTCTTTACAGTCAGGTCCGAGCCCAGGGCCAGGGGCCCTTGGGCACATCCTTTGGCCATTTTCCCTGGGAAAGAAAACTCACCAGTCCAGGTTGCTGATGCCAGTTTGTAGGGCTCACTTGGGTCTATCTGGGTAGCACAACTTTCAGGAGGGGACAACTTTGGTCTGGGGTGCGTCTTTCGATATAAGGATTTTTAGCATTTAGGTCCCAGCCCAGTGCCAGGGTCCCCGGGGCACATCCTTTGGCCATTTTCCCTGGGAAAGAAAACTCACCAGTCCAGGTTCCTGATGTCAGTTTGTAGGGCTCCCTTGGTTCTATCAAGGCAGCAGAAATTTGAGGAGCGGACAAGTTTGGTCTGCGATCCATCCTTTGATATAGGGATTCTTTGCAGTCAGGTCCCAGCCGAGTGCCAGGGGCCCCAGGGAACATCCTTTGGCCATTTTCCCTGGGAAAGAACACTCACCAGTCCAGGTTGATGATGTCAGTTTGTAGGGCTCCCTTAGGTCTATCAGGGCACCACAAGTTTGAGGTGGGGACAACTTCGGTCTGGGGTCCATCCTTCGATATAAGGATTATTTGCAGTCAGGGCCAGGGGCCCCTGGGCACATCCTTTGGCCATTTTCCCCGGGAAAGAAAACTCAGCAGTCCAGGTTCCTGATGTCAGTTTGTAGGGCTCCCTTGGGTCTATCTGGGCAGCACAAGTTTGAGGTGGGGACAACTTCGGTGTGGGGTCCATCCTTCGATATAAGGATTTTTTGCAGTCAGGTCCCAGCCCAGTTCCAGGGTCCCCAGGGCACATCCTTTGGCCATTTTCCCTGGGAAAGAAAACTCACCAGTCCAGGTTGCTGATGTCAGTTTGTAGGGCTCCCTTGGGTCTATCTGGGTAGCACAACTTTCAGGAGGGGACAACTTCGGTCTGGGGTGCGTCCTTCGATATAAGGATTTTTAGCAGTCAGGTCCCAGCCCAGTGCCAGGGTCCCCGGGGCACATCCTTTGGCCATTTTCCCTGGGAAAGAAAACTCACCAGTCCAGGTTGCTGATGTCAGTATGTAGGGCTCCCTTGGTTCTATCAAGGCAGCAGAAATTTGAGGAGCGGACAAGTTTGGTCTGCGATCCATCCTTTGATATAGGGATTCTTTGCAGTCAGGTCCCAGCCGAGTGCCAGGGGCCCCAGGGAACATCCTTTGGCCATTTTCCCTGGGAAAGAAAACTCACCAGTCCAGGTTGATGATGTCAGTTTGTAGGGCTCCCTTAGGTCTATCAGGGCCGCACAAGTTTGAGGTGGGGACAACTTCAGTGTGGGGTCCATCCTTCGATATAAGGATTTTTTGCAGTGAGGACCCTGCCCAGGCCCAAGGGCCCCTGGGCACATCCTTTTTCCATTTTCCCTGGGAAAGAAAACTCAGCAGTCCATGTTGATGATGTCAGTTTGTAGGGCTCCCTTGGGTCTATCAGGACAGCACAAGTTTGAGGTGGGGACAACTTCGGTGTGGGGTCCATCCTTCGATATAAGGATTATTTGCAGTCAGGGCCAGGGGCCCCTGGGCACATCCTTTGGCCATTTTCCCTGGGAAAGAAAACTCAGCAGTCCAGGTTCCTGATGTCAGTTTGTAGGGCTCCCTTGGGTCTATCAGGGCAGCACAAGTTTGAGGTGGGGACAACTTCGGTGTGGGGTCCATCCTTCGATATAAGGATTTTTTGCAGTCAGGGCCAGGGGCCCCCGGGCACATCCTTTGGCCATTTTCCCTGGGAAAGAAAACTCACCAGTCCAGGTTGCTGATGTCAGTTTGTAGAGCTCCCTTGGGTCTATCTGGGCAGCAGAAATTTGAGGAGCAAACAATCTTGGTCTGCGATCCATCCTTCGATATTTGGATTATTTGCAGTCAGGTGTCAGCCGAGTGCCAGGGGCCCCAGGGAACATCCTTTGGCCATTTTCCCTGGGAAAGAAAATTCACCAGTCCAGGTTGCTGATGTCAGTTTGTAGGGCTCCCTTGGGTCTATCAGGGCAGCACAAGTATGAGATGGGGACAACTTCAGTCTGGTGTCCATCCTTCGATATAAGGATTCTTTGAAGTCAAGGCCCAGCCGAGAGCCATGGGCCCCTGGGCACATTCTTTGGCCATTTTCCCTGGGAAAGAACACTCACCAGTCCAGGTTCCTGATGTCAGTTTGTAGGGCTCCCTTGGGTCTATCAGGGCACCACAAGTTTGAGGTGGGGACAACTTCGGTGTGGGGTGCATCCTTCGATATAAGGATTTTTTGCAGTGAGGACCCTGCCCAGGGCCAGGGGCCCCTGGGCACATCCTTTTTCCATTTTCCCTGGGAAAGAAAACTCACCAGTCCAGGTTCCTGATGTCAGTTTGTAGGGCTCCCTTAGGTCTATCAGGGCACCACAATTTTGAGGTGGGGACAACTTCGGTGTGGGGTCCATTCTTCGATATAAGGATTTTTTGCAGTGAGGACCCTGCCCAGGGCCAGGGGCCCCTGGGCACATCCTTTTTCCGTTTACCCTGGGAAAGAAAGCTCAGCAGTCCATGTTGCTGATGTCACTTTGTAGGGCTCCCTTGGGTCTATCAGGGCAGCACAATTTTGAGGTGGGGACAACTTCGGTGTGGGGTCCATCCTTCGATATAAGGATTTTTTGCAGTGAGGACCCTGCCCAGGGCCAGGGGCCCCTGGGCACATCCTTTTTCAATTTACCCTGGGAAAGAAAGCTCAGCAGTCCATGTTGATGATGTCACTTTGTAGGGCTCCCTTGGGTCTATCAGGGCAGCACAAGTTTGAGGTGGGGACAACTTCGGTGTGGGGTCCATCCTTCGATATAAGGATTATTTGCAGTCAGGGCCAGGGGCCCCCAGGCACATCCTTTGGCCATTTTCCCCGGGAAAGAAAACTCACCCGTCCAGGTTCCTGATGTCAGTTTGTAGGGCTCCCTTGGGTCTATAAGGGCAGCACAAGTTTGAGGTGGGGACAACTTCGGTGTGGGGTCCATCCTTCGATATAAGGATTTTTTGCAGTCAGGGCCAGGGGCCCCCGGGCACATCCTTTGGCCATTTTCCCTGGGAAAGAAAACTCAACAGTCCAGGTTGCTGATGTCAGTTTGTAGGGCTCCCTCTCTTCGGTCTGGGGTCCATCCTTCGATATAGGGATTCTTTACAGTCAGGACCCAGCCCAGGTCCAGGGGCCCCTGGGCACATCCTTTGGCCATGTTTCCTAGGAAAGAAAATTCACCAGTCCAGGTTCCTGATGTTAGTTTGTAGGGCTCCCTTGGGTCTATCAGGGCAGCACAAGTATGAGATGGGGACAACTTCGGTGTGGGGTCCATCCTTCGATATAAGAATTTTTTGCAGTCATGTTCCAGCCCAGGGCCATGGACCCCTGGGCACATCCTTTGGCCATTTTCCCTGGGAAAGAAAACTCACCAGTCCAGGTTCCTGATGTCAGTTTGTAGGGCTCTCTTGGGTCTATCTCGGCAGCAGAAATTTCAGGAGCGGACCAGTTTGGTCTGCGATCCATCCTTCGATAGAGGGATTCTTTGCAGTCAGGTCCCAGCCGAGTGCCAGGGGCCCCAGGGAACATCCTTTGGCCATTTTCCCTGGGAAAGAAAACTCACCAGTCCAGGTTCCTGATGCCAGTTTGTAGGGCTCCCTTGGGTCTATCTGGGTAGCACAACTTTCAGGAGCGGACAACTTCGGTCTGGGGTCCATCGTTCGATATAAGGAGTTTTAGCAGTCAGGTCGCAGCTCAGTGCCAGGGTCCCCAGGGCACATCCTTTGGCCATTTTCCCTGGAAAAGAAAACTCACCAGTCCAGGTTCCTGATGTCAGTTTGTAGGGCTCCCTTGGGTCTATCTGGGCAGCAGAAATTTGAGGAGCAAACAATTTTGGTCTGTTATCCATCCTTCAATATAGGGATTCTTTGCAGTCAGGTGTCAGCCGAGTGCCAGGGGCCCCAGGGAACATCCTCTGGCCATTTCCCCTGGGAAAGAAAATTCTCCAGTCCAGGTTCCTGATGTCAGTTAGTAGGGCTCCCTTGGGTCTATCAGGGCAGCACAAGTATGAGATGGGGACAACTTCAGTCTGGTGTCCATCCTTCGATATAAGGATTCTTTGAAGTCAAGGCCCAGCCGAGAGCCATGGGCCCCTGGGCACATTCTTTGGCCATTTTCCCTGGGAAAGAACACTCACCAGTCCAGGTTCCTGATGTCGGTTTGTAGGGCTCCCTTAGGTCTATCAGGGCAGCACAAGTTTGAGGTGGGGACAACTTCGGTGTGGGGTCCATCCTTCGATATAAGGATTCTTTGAAGTCAAGGCCCAGCCGAGAGCCATGGGCCCCTGGGAACATTCTTTGGCCATTTTCCCTGGGAAAGAACACTCACCAGTCCAGGTTCCTGATGTCAGTTTGTAGGGCTCCCTTGGGTCTATCAGGGCACCACAAGTTTGAGGTGGGGACAATTTCCGTGTGGGGTGCATCCTTCGATATAAGGATTTTTTTCAGTGAGGACCCTGCCCAGGGCCAGGAGACCCTGGGCACATCCTTTTTCCATTTTCCCTGGGAAAGAAAACTCACCAGTTCAGGTTCCTGATGTCAGTTTGTAGGGCTCCCTTGGGTCTATCAGGACAGCACAAGTTTGAGGTGGGGACAACTTCGGTGTGGGGTCCATCCTTCGATATAAGGATTTTTTGCAGTCAGGGCCAGGGGCCCCCGGGCACATCCTTTGGCCATTTTCCCTGGGAAAGAAAACTCAGCAGTCCAGGTTCCTGTTGTCAGTTTGTAGGGCTCCCTTGGGTCTATCAGGGCAGCACAAGTTTGAGGTGGGGACAACTTCGGTGTGGGGTCCATCCTTCGATATAAGGATTTTTTGCAGTGAGGACCCTGCCCAGGGCCAGGGGCCCCTGGGCACATCCTTTTTCCATTTTCCCTGGGAAAGAAAACTCACCAGTCCAGGTTCCTGATGTCAGTTTGTAGGGCTCCCTTGGGTCTATCAGGGCAGCACAAGTTTGAGGTGGGGACAACTTCGGTGTTGGGTCCATCCTTCGATATAAGGATTTTTTGCAGTGAGGACCCTGCCCAGGGCCAGGGGCCCCTGGGCACATCCTTTTTCCATTTTCCCTGGGAAAGAAAACTCAGCAGTCCATGTTGATGATGTCAGTTTGTAGGGCTCCCTTGGGTCTATCAGGACAGCACAAGTTTGAGGTGGGGACAACTTCGGTGTGGGGTCCATCCTTCGATATAAGGATTATTTGCAGTCAGGGCCAGGGGTCCCCAGGTACATCCTTTGGCCATTTTCCCCGGGAAAGAAAACTCAGCAGTCCAGGTTCCTGATGTCAGTTTGTAGGGCTCCCTTGGGTCTATCAGGGCAGCACAACTTTGAGGTGGGGACAACTTCGGTGTGGGGTCCATCCTTCGATATAAGGATTTTTTGAAGTCAGGTCCAGGGGCCCCCGGGCACATCCTTTGGCCATTTTCCCTGGGAAAGAAATCTCACCAGTCCAGGTTGCTGATGTCAGTTTGTAGGGCTCCCTTGGGTCTATCAGGGCAGCACAAATTTGAGGTGGGGACAACTTCGGTGTGGGGTCCATCTTTCGATATAAGGATTTTTTGCATTCAGGTCCCAGCCCAGTGCCAGGGTCCCGAGGGCACATCCTTTGGCCATTTTCCCTGGAAAAGAAAACTCACCAGTCCAGGTTGCTGATGTCAGTTTGTAGAGCTCCCTTTGGTCTATCTGGGCAGCAGAAATTTGAGGAGCAAACAATCTTGGTCTGCGATCCATCCTTCGATATAGGGATTCTTTGCAGTCAGGTGTCAGCCCAGTGCCAGGGGCCCCAGGGAACATCCTTTGGCCATTTTCCCTGGAAAAGAAAACTCACCAGTCCAGGTTGCTGATGTCAGTTTGTAGGGCTCCCTTGGGTCTATCTGGGCAGCAGAAATTTGAGGAGCAAACAATTTTGGTCTGTTATCCATCCTTCAATATAGGGATTCTTTGCAGTCAGGGGTCAGCCGAGTGCCAGGGGCCCCAGGGAACATCCTTTGGCCATTTACCCTGGGAAAGAAAATTCACCAGTCCAGGTTCCTGATGTCAGTTTGTAGGGCTCCCTTGGGTCTATCAGGGCAGCACAAGTATGAGATGGGGACAACTTCAGTCTGGTGTCCATCCTTCGATAAAAGGATTCTTTGAAGTCAAGGCCCAGCCGAGAGCCATGGGCCCCTGGGAACATTCTTTGGCCATTTTCCCTGGGAAAGAACACTCACCAGTCCAGGTTCCTGATGTCAGTTTGTAGGGCTCCCTTAGGTCTATCACGGCAGCACAAGTTTGAGGTGGGGACAACTTCGGTGTGGGGTCCATCCTTCGATATAAGGATTTTTTTCAGTGAGGACCCTGCCCAGGGCCAGGGGACCCTGGGCACATCATTTTTCCATTTTCCCTGGGAAAGAAAACTCACCAGTCCAGGTTCCTGATGTCAGTTTGTAGGGCTCCCTTGGGTCTATCAGGGCACCACAAGTTTGAGGTGGTAACAACTTCGGTGTGGGGTCCATCCTTCGATATAAGGATTTTTTGCAGTGAACACCCTGCCCAGGGCCAGGGGCCCCCGGGCACATCCTTTTTCCATTTTCCCTGGGAAAGAAAACTCAGCAGTCCATGTTGATGATGTCAGTTTGTAGGGCTCCCTTGGGTCTATCAGGACAGCACAAGTTTGAGGTGGGGACAACTTTGGTGTGGGGTGCATCCTTCGATATAAGGATTTTTTGCAGTGAGGACTCTGCCCAGGGCAGGGGCCCCTGGGCACAACCTTTTTCCATTTTCCCTGGGAAAGAAAACTCAGCAGTCCAGGTTGCTGATGTCAGATTGTAGGGCTCCCTTGGGTCTATCAGGGCAGCACAAGTTTGAGGTGGGGACAACTTCGGTGTGGGGTGCATCCTTCGATATAAGGATTTTTTGCAGTGAGGACCCTGCCCAGGGCCAGGGGCCCCCGGGCACATCCTTTTTCCATTTTCCCTGGGAAAGAAAACTCAGCAATCCATGTTGATGATGTCAGTTTGTAGGGCTCCCTTGGGTCTATCAGGACAGCACAAGTTTGAGGTGGGGACAACTTTGGTGTGGGGTGCATCCTTCGATATAAGGATTTTTTGCAGTGAGGACTCTGCCCAGGGCCAGGGGCCCCTGGGCACATCCTTTTTCCATTTTCCCTGGGAAAGAAAACTCACCAGTCCAGGTTCCTGATGTCAGTTTGTAGGGCTCCCTTGGGTCTATCAGGGCAGCACAAGTTTGAGGTGGGGACAACTTCGGTGTGGGGTCCCTCCTTCGATATAAGGATTCTTTGCAGTGAGGACCCTGCCCAGGGCCAGGGGCCCCTGGGCACATCCTTTTTCCATTTTCCCTGGGAAAGAAAACTCAGCAGTCCATGTTGATGATGTCAGTTTGTAGGGCTCCCTTGGGTCTATCAGGGCAGCACAAGTTTGAGGTGGGGACAACTTTGGAGTGGGGTGCATCCTTCGATATAAGGATTTTTTGCAGTGAGGACTCTGCCCAGGGCCAGGGGCCCCTGGGCACATCCTTTTTCCATTTTCCCTGGGAAAGAAAACTCAGCAGTCCAGGTTGCTGATGTCAGTTTGTAGGGCTCCCTTGGGTCTATCAGGGCAGCACAAGTTTGAGGTGGGGACAACTTCGGTGTGGGGTCCCTCCTTCGATATAAGGATTCTTTGCAGTGAGGACCCTGCCCAGGGCCAGGGGCCCCTGGGCACATCCTTTTTCCATTTTCCCTGGGAAAGAAAACTCAGCAGTCCAGGTTCCTGATGTCAGTTTGTAGGGCTCCCTTGGGTCTATCAGGGCACCACAAGTTTGAGGTGGGGACAACTTCGGTGTAGGGTGCATCCTTCGATATAAGGATTTTTTTCAGTGAGGACCCTGCCCAGGGCCAGGGGCCCCTGGGCACATCCTTTTTCTATTTTCCCTGGGAAAGAAAACTCACCAGTCCAGGTTCCTGATGTCAGTTTGTAGGGCTCCCTTGGGTCTATCAGGGCAGCACAATTTTGAGGTGGGGACAACTTCGGTATTGGGTCCATCCTTCGATATTGGGATTATTTGCAGTGAGGACCCTGCCCAGGGCCAGGGGCCCCTGGGCACATCCTTTTTCCATTTTCCCTGGGAAAGAAAACTCAGCAGTCCATGTTGATGATGTCAGTTTGTAGGGCTCCCTTGGGTCTATCAGGACAGCACAAGTTTGAGGTGGGGACAACTTTGGTGTGGGGTCCATCCTTCGATATAAGGATTATTTGCAGTCAGGGCCAGGGTCCCCCAGGCACATCCTTTTTCCATTTTCCCCGGGAAAGAAAACTCAGCAGTCCAGGTTCCTGATGTCAGTTTGTAGGGCTCCCTTGGGTCTATCAGGGCAGCACAAGTTTGAGGTGGGGACAACTTCGGTGTGGGGTCCATCCTTCGATATAAGGATTTTTTGCAGTCAGGGCCAGGGGCCCCCGGGCACATCCTTTGGCCATTTTCCCTGGGAAAGAAAACTCACCAGTCCAGGTTGTTGATGTCAGTTTGTAGGGCTCCCTTGAGTCTATCAGGGCAGCACAAATTTGAGGTGGGGACAACTTCGGTGTGGGGTCCATCTTTCGATATAAGGATTTTTTGCATTCAGGTCCCAGCCCAGTGCCAGGGTCCCGAGGGCACATCCTTTGGCCATTTTCCCCGGGAAAGAAAACTCACCAGTCCAGGTTGCTGATGTCAGTTTGTAGAGCTCCCTTTGGTCTATCTGGGCAGCAGAAATTTGAGGAGCAAACAATCTTGGTCTGCGATCCATCCTTCGATATAGGGATTCTTTGCAGTCAGGTGTCAGCCGAGTGCCAGGGGCCCCAGGGAACATCCTTTGGCCATTTTCCCTGGGAAAGAAAATTCACCAGACCAGGTTGCTGATGTCAGTTTGTAGGGCTCTCTTGGGTCTATCAGGGCAGCACAAGTATGAGATGGGGACAACTTCAGTCTGGTGTCCATCCTTCGATATAAGGATTCTTTGAAGTCAAGGCCCAGCCGAGAGCCATGGCCCCTGGGCACATCCTTTTTCCATTTTCCCTGGGAAAGAAAACTCAGCAGTCCAGGTTGCTGATATCAGTTTGTAGGGCTCCCTTGGGTCTATCAGGGCAGCACAAGTTTGAGGTGGGGACAACTTCGGTGTGGGGTCCCTCCTTCGATATAAGGATTCTTTGCAGTGAGGACCCTGCCCAGGGCCAGGGACCCCTGGGCACATCCTTTTTCCATTTTCCCTGGGAAAGAACACTCACCAGTCCAGGTTGCTGATGTCAGTTTGTAGGGCTCCCTTGGGTCTATCAGGGCACCACAAGTTTGAGGTGGGGACAACTTCGGTGTGGGGTGCATCCTTCGATATAAGGATTTTTTTCAGTGAGGACCCTACCCAGGGCCAGGGGCCCCTGGGCACATCCTTTGGCCATTTTCCCTTGGAAAGAAAACTCACCAGTCCAGGTTCCTGATGTCAGTTTGTAGGGCTCCCTTGGGTCTATCAGGGCAGCACAAGTTTGACGTGGAGACAACTTCGGTGTGGGGTCCATCCTTCGATATAAGGATTTTTTGCAGTCAGGGCCAGGGTCCCCTGGGCACAACCTTTGGCCATTCTCCCTGGGAAAGAAAACTCAGCAGTCCAGGTTCTTGATGTCAGTTTGTAGGGCTCCCTTGGGTCTATCAGGGCAGCACAAGTTTGAGGTGGGGACAACTTCGGTGTGGGGTCCATCCTTCGATATAAGTACTTTTTGAAGTTAGGGCCAGGGGCCCCTGGGCACATCCTTTGGCCATTTTCCCTGGGAAAGAAAACTCACCAGTCCAGGTTGCTGATGTCAGTTTGTAGGGCTCCCTTGGGTCTATCTGGGCAGCACAAGTTTGAGGTGGGGACAACTTCAGTCTGGGGTCCATCCTTCGATATAAGGATTTTTAGCAGTCAGGTCCCAGCCCAGTGCCAGGGTCCCCAGGGCACATCCTTTGGCCATTTTCCCTGGAAAAGAAAACTCACCAGTCCAGGTTCCTAATGTCAGTTTGTAGGGCTCCCTTGGGTCTATCAGGGCAGCAGAAATTTGAGGAGCGGACAATTTTGGTCTGTTATCCATCCTTCGATATAGGGATTCTTTACAGTCAGGACCCAGCCCAGGTCCAGGGGCCCCTGGGCACATCCTTTGGCCATTTTTCCTAGGAAAGAAAATTCACCAGTCCAGGTTCCTGATGTTAGTTTGTAGGGCTCCCTTGGGTCTATCAGGGCAGCACAAGTATGAGTAGGGACAACTTCGGTCTGGGGTCCATCCTTCGATATAAGGATTTCTTGCAGTCATGTTCCAGCCCAGGGCCAGGGGCCCCTGGGCACATCCTTTGGCCATTTTCCCTGGGAAAGAAAACTCACCAGTCCAGGTTGCTGATGCCAGTTTGTAGGGCTCCCTTGGGTCTATCTGGGTAGCACAACTTTCAGGAGCGGACAACTTCGGTCTGGGGTCCATCGTTCGATATAAGGAGTTTTAGCAGTCAGGTCGCAGCTCAGTGCCAGGGTCCCCAGGGCACAACCTTTGGCCATTTTCCCCGGGAAAGAAAACTCACCAGTCCAGGTTGCTGATGTCAGTTTGTAGAGCTCCCTTTGGTCTTTCTGGGCAGCAGAAATTTGAGGAGCAAACAATCTTGGTCTGCGATCCATCCTTCGATATAGGGATTCTTTGCAGTCAGGTGTCAGCCGAGTGCCAGGGGCCCCAGGGAACATCCTTTGGCCATTTTCCCTGGAAAAGAAAATTCACCAGACCAGGTTGCTGATGTCAGTTTGTAGGGCTCTCTTGGGTCTATCAGGGCAGCACAAGTATGAGATGGGGACAACTTCAGTCTGGTGTCCATCCTTCGATATAAGGATTCTTTGAATCAAGGCCCAGCCGAGAGCCATGGCCCCTGGGCACATCCTTTTTCCATTTTCCCTGGTAAAGAAAACTCAGCAGTCCAGGTTGCTGATATCAGTTTGTAGGGCTCCCTTGGGTCTATCAGGGCAGCACAAGTTTGAGGTGGGGACAACTTCGGTGTGGGGTCCCTCCTTCGATATAAGGATTCTTTGCAGTGAGGACCCTGCCCAGGGCCAGGGACCCCTGGGCACATCCTTTGGCCATTTTCCCTGGGAAAGAAAACTCACCAGTCCAGGTTGCTGATGTCAGTTTGTAGGGCTCCCTTGGGTCTATCAGGGCACCACAAGTTTGAGGTGGGGACAACTTCGGTGTGGGGTGCATCCTTCGATATAAGGATTTTTTTCAGTGAGGACCCTACCCAGGGCCAGGGGCCCCTGGGCACATCCTTTGGCCATTTTCCCTTGGAAAGAAAACTCACCAGTCCAGGTTCCTGATGTCAGTTTGTAGGGCTCCCTTGGGTCTATCAGGGCAGCACAAGTTTGACGTGGAGACAACTTCGGTGTGGGGTCCATCCTTCGATATAAGGATTTTTTGCAGTCAGGGCCAGGGTCCCCTGGGCACAACCTTTGGCCATTCTCCCTGGGAAAGAAAACTCAGCAGTCCAGGTTCTTGATGTCAGTTTGTAGGGCTCCCTTGGGTCTATCAGGGCAGCACAAGTTTGAGGTGGGGACAACTTCGGTGTGGGGTCCATCCTTCGATATAAGTACTTTTTGAAGTTAGGGCCAGGGGCCCCTGGGCACATCCTTTGGCCATTTTCCCTGGGAAAGAAAACTCACCAGTCCAGGTTGCTGATGTCAGTTTGTAGGGCTCCCTTGGGTCTATCTGGGCAGCACAAGTTTGAGGTGGGGACAACTTCAGTCTGGGGTCCATCCTTCGATATAAGGATTTTTAGCAGTCAGGTCCCAGCCCAGTGCCAGGGTCCCCAGGGCACATCCTTTGGCCATTTTCCCTGGAAAAGAAAACTCACCAGTCCAGGTTCCTGATGTCAGTTTGTAGGGCTCCCTTGGGTCTATCAGGGCAGCAGAAATTTGAGGAGCGGACAATTTTGGTCTGTTATCCATCCTTCGATATAGGGATTCTTTACAGTCAGGACCCAGCCCAGGTCCAGGGGCCCCTGGGCACATCCTTTGGCCATTTTTCCTAGGAAAGAAAATTCACCAGTCCAGGTTCCTGATGTTAGTTTGTAGGGCTCCCTTGGGTCTATCAGGGCAGCACAAGTATGAGTAGGGACAACTTCGGTCTGGGGTCCATCCTTCGATATAAGGATTTCTTGCAGTCATGTTCCAGCCCAGGGCCAGGGGCCCCTGGGCACATCCTTTGGCCATTTTCCCTGGGAAAGAAAACTCACCAGTCCAGGTTGCTGATGCCAGTTTGTAGGGCTCCCTTGGGTCTATCTGGGTAGCACAACTTTCAGGAGCGGACAACTTCGGTCTGGGGTCCATCGTTCGATATAAGGATTTTTAGCAGTCAGGTCGCAGCTCAGTGCCAGGGTCCCCAGGGCACAACCTTTGGCCATTTTCCCTGGGAAAGAAAACTCACCAGTCCAGGTTCCGGATGTCACTTTGTGGGGCTCCCTTGCGTCTATCTGGGCAGCACAAGTTTGAGATGGGGACAACTTCAGTCTGGGGTCCATCCTTCGATATAAGGATTTTTAGCAGTCAGGTCCCAGCCCAGTGCAAGGGTCCCCAGGGCACATCCTTTGGCCATTTTCCCTGGAAAAGAAAACTCACCAGTCCAGGTTCCTGATGTCAGTTTGTAGAGCTCCCTTGGGTCTATCTGGGCAGCAGAAATTTGAGGAGCAAAAAATCTTGGTCTGCGATCCATCCTTCGATATTGGGATTATTTGCAGTCAGGTGTCAGCCGAGTGCCAGGGGCCCCAGGGAACATCCTTTGGCCATTTTCCCTGGGAAAGAACACTCACCAGTCCAGGTTCCTGATGTCAGTTTGTAGGGCTCCCTTAGGTCTATCAGGGCACCACAAGTATGAGATGGGGACAACTTCGGTCTGGGGTCCATACTTCGATATAAGGATTTTTTGCAGTGAGGACCCTGCCCAGGGCCAGGGGCCCCTGGGCACATCCTTTGGCCATTTTCCCTGGGAAAGAAAACTCACCAGTCCAGGTTCCTGATGTCAGTTTGTAGGGCTCCCTTGGGTCTATCAGGGCAGCACAAGTTTGAGGTGGGGACAACTTCGGTGTGGGGTCCCTCCTTCGATATAAGGATTCTTTGCAGTGAGGACCGTGCCCAGGGCCAGGGGCCCCTGGGCACATCCTTTTTCCATTTTCCCTGGGAAAGAAAACTCAGCAGTCCAGGTTCCTGATGTCAGTTTGTAGGGCTCCCTTGGGTCTATCAGGGCACCACAAGTTTGAGGTGGGGACAACTTCGGTGTGGGGTCCATCCTTCGATATAAGGATTTTTTGCAGTGAGGACCGTGCCCAGGGCCAGGGGCCCCTGGGCACATCCTTTTTCCATTTTCCCTGGGAAAGAAAACTCAGCAGTCCAGGTTCCTGATGTCAGTTTGTAGGGCTCCCTTGGGTCTATCAGGGCAGCACAAGTTTGAGGTGGGGACAACTTCGGTGTGGGGTCCATCCTTCGATATAAGGATTTTTTGCAGTGAGGACCCTGCCCAGGGCCAGGGGCCCCTGGGCACATCCTTTTTCCATTTTCCTTGGGAAAGAAAACTCAGCAGTCCATGTTGATGATGTCAGTTTGTAGGGCTCCCTTGGGTCTATCAGGACAGCACAAGTTTGAGGTGGGGACAACTTCGGTGTGGGGTCCATCCTTCGATATAAGGATTATTTACAGTCAGGGCCAGGGGCCCCCAGGCACATACTTTGGCCATTTTCCCTGGGAAAGAAAACTCAGCAGTCCAGGTTCCTGATGTCAGTTTGTAGGGCTCCCTTGGGTCTATCAGGGCAGCACAAGTTTGAGGTGGGGACAACTTCGGTGTGGGGTCCATCCTTCGATATAAGGATTTTTTGCAGTCAGGGCCAGGGGCCCCCGGGCACATCCTTTGGCCATTTTCCCTGGGAAAGAAAACTCACCAGTCCAGGTTGCTGATGTCAGTTTGTAGGGCTCCCTTGGGTCTATTAGGGCAGCACAAATTTGAGGTGGGGACAACTTCGGTCTGTGGTCCATCTTTCGATATAAGGATTTTTTGCATTCAGGTCCCAGCCCAGTGCCAGGGTCCCCAGGGCACACCCTTTGGCCATTTTCCCTGGGAAAGAAAACTCACCAGTCCAGGTTGCTGATGTCAGTTTGTAGGGCTCCCTTGGGTCTATCTGGGCAGCAGAAATTTGAGGAGCAAACAATTTTGGTCTGCGATCCATCCTTCGATAGAGGGATTCTTTTCAGTCAGGTGTCAGCCGAGTGCCAGGGGCCCCAGGGAACATCCTTTGGCCATTTTCCCTGGGAAAGAAAATTCACCAGTCCAGGTTGCTGATGTCAGTTTGTAGGGCTCTCTTGGGTCTATCAGGGCAGCACAAGTATGAGATGGGGACAACTTCAGTCTGGTGTCCATCCTTCGATATAAGGATTCTTTGAAGTCAAGGCCCAGCCAAGAGCCATGGGCCCCTGGGCACATTCTTTGGGTATTTTCGCTGGGAAAGAACACTCACCAGTCCAGGTTCCTGATCTCAGTTGGTCGGGCTCCCTTGGGTCTATCAGGGCAGCACAAGTTTGAGGTGGGGACAACTTCGGTGTGGGGTCCATCTTTCGATATAAGGATTTTCTGCATTCAGGTCCCAGCCCAGTGCCAGGGTCCCCAAGCCACATCCTTTGGCCATTTTCCCTGGAAAAGAAAACTCAGCAGTCCAGGTTGCTGATGTCAGTTTGTAGGGCTCCCTTGGGTCTATCTGGGCAGCAGAAATTTCAGGAGCAGACAATTTTGGTCTGTTATCCATCCTTCGATATAGGGATTCTTTTCAGTCAGGTCCCAGCCGAGTGCCAGGGGCCCCAGGGAACATCCTTTGGCCATTTTCCCTGGGAAAGAACACTCACCAGTCCAGGTTCCTGATGTCAGTTTGTCGGGCTCCCTTGTGTCTATCTGGGCAGCAAAACTTTCAGGAGGGGACAATTTTGGTCTGTAATCCATCCTTCGATATAGGGATTCTTTACACTCAGGACCCAGCCAGGGGCCACGGGCCCCTGGGCACAACCTTTGGCCATTTTCCCTGGGAAAGAAAACTCACCAGTCCAGGTTGCTGATGTCAGTTTGTAGGGCTCCCTTGCGTCTATCTGGGCAGCACAAGTATGAGATGGGGACAACTTTGGTCTGGGGTCCATCCTTCGATATATATGGATAATTTGCAATCATGCCCCAGCCCAGGGCCAGGGGCCCCTGGGCACATCCTTTGGCCATTTTCCCTGGGAAAGAAAACTCACCAGTCCAGGTTGCTGATGTCAGTTTGTAGGGCTCCCTTGGGTCTATCTGGGCAGCAGAAATTTGAGGAGCAAATAATTTTGGTCTGCGATCCATCCTTCGATGGAGGGATTCTTTTCAGTCAGGTGTCAGCCGAGTGCCAGGGGCCCCAGGGAACATCCTTTGGCCATTTTCCCTGGGAAAGAAAATTCACCAGTCCAGGTTGCTGATGTCAGTTTGTAGGGCTCTCTTGGGTCTATCAGGGCAGCACAAGTATGAGATGGGGACAACTTCAGTCTGGTGTCCATCCTTCGATATAAGGATTCTTTGAAGTCAAGGCCCAGCCAAGAGCCATGGGCCCCTGGGCACATTCTTTGGGTATTTTCCCTGGGAAAGAACACTCACCAGTCCAGGTTCCTGATGTCAGTTTGTAGGGCTCCCTTAGGTCTATCAGGGCAGCACAAGTATGAGATGGGGACAACTTCGGTCTGGGGTCCATACTTCGATATAAGGATTTTTTGCAGTGAGGACCCTGCCAAGGGCCAGGGGCCCCTGGGCACATCCTTTGGCCATTTTCCCTGGGAAAGAAAACTCAGCAGTCCAGGTTGCTGATGTCAGTTTGTAGGGCTCCCTTGGGTCTATCAGGGCAGCGCAAGTTTGAGGTGGGGACAACTTCGGTGTGGGGTCCATCCTTCGATATAAGGATTTTTTGCAGTGAGGACCGTGCCCAGGGCCAGGGGCCCCTGGGCACATCCTTTTTCCATTTTCCCTGGGAAAGAAAACTCAGCAGTCCAGGTTCCTGATGTCAGTTTGTAGGGCTCCCTTGGGTCTATCAGGGCAGCACAAGTTTGAGGTGGGGACAATTTCGGTGTGGGGTCCATCCTTTGATATAAGGATTTTTTTCAGTGAGGACCCGGCCCAGGGCCAGGGGCCCCTGGGCACATCCTTTTTCCATTTTCCCTGGGAAAGAAAACTCACCAGTCCAGGTTGCTGATGTCAGTTTGTAGGGCTCCCTTGGGTCTATCTGGGCAGCACAAGTTTGAGGTGGAGACAACTTCAGTCTGGGGTCCATCCTTCGATATAAGGATTTTTTGAAGTCAGGGCCAGGGTCCCCTGGGCACACCCTTTGGCCATTTTCCCTGGGAAAGAAAACTCAGCAGTCCAGGTTGCTGATGTCAGTTTGTAGGGCTCTCTTGGGTCTATCAGGGCAGCAAAAATTTGAGGTGGGGACAACTTCGGTGTGGGGTCCATCTTTCGATATAAGGATTTTTTGCATTCAGGTCCCAGCCCAGTGCCAGGGTCCCCAGGGCACATCCTTTGGCCATTTTCCCTGGAAAAGAAAACTCACCAGTCCAGGTTGCTGATGTCAGTTTGTAGGGCTCCCTTGGGTCTATCTGGGCAGTAGAAATCTGAGGAGCAAACAATTTTGGTCTGTAATCCATCCTTCGATATTGGGATTATTTGCAGTCAGGTGTCAGCCGAGTGCCAGGGGCCCCAGGGAACATCCTTTGGCCATTTTCCCTGGGAAAGAACACTCACCAGTCCAGGTTCCTGATGTCAGTTTGTAGGGCTCCCTTAGGTCTATCAGGGCAGCACAAGTTTGAGGTGGGGCCAACTTCGGTGTGGGGTCCATCCTTCGATATAAGGATTTTTTGCAGTGAGGACCCTGCCCAGGGCCAGGGGCCCCTGGGCACATCCTTTTTCCATTTTCCCTGGGAAAGAAAACTCTGCAGTCCAGGTTGCTGATGTCAGTTTGTAGGGCTCCCTTGGGTCTATCAGGGCAGCACAAGTTTGAGGTGGGGACAACTTCGGTGTGGGGTCCCTCCTTCGATATAAAAATTCTTTGCAGTGAGGACCCTGCCCAGGGCGAGGGGCCCCTGGGCACATCCTTTTTCCATTTTCCCTGGGAAAGAAAACTCAGCAGTCCAGGTTCCTGATGTCAGTTTGTAGGGCTCCCTTGGGTCTATCAGGGCACCACAAGTTTGAGGTGGGGACAACTTCGGTGTGGGGTGCATCCTTCGATATAAGGATTTTTTTCAGTGAGGACCCTGCCCAGGGCCAGGGGCCCCTGGGCACATCCTTTTTCCATTTTCCCTGGGAAAGAAAACTCAGCAGTCCAGGTTGCTGATGTCAGTTTGTAGGGCTCCCTTGGGTCTATCAGGGCAGCACAAGTTTGAGGTGGGGACAACTTCGGTGTGGGGTCCATCCTTCGATATAAGGATTTTTTGAAGTCAGGGCCAGGGGCCCCCGGGCACATCCTTTGGCCATTTTCCCTGGGAAAGAAAACTCACCAGTCCAGGTTCCTGATGTCAGTTTGTAGGGCTCCCTTGGGTCTATCTGGGCAGCACAAGTTTGAGGTGGGGACAACCTCGGTGTGGGGTCCATCCTTCGATATAAGGATTTTTAGCAGTCAGGTCCCAGCCCAGTGTCATGGTCCCCAGGGCACATCCTTTGGCCATTTTCCCTGGAAAAGAAAACTCACCAGTCCAGGTTCCTGATGTCAGTTTGTAGGGCTCCCTTGGGTCTATCTGGGCAGCAGAAATTTCAGGAGCGGACAATTTTGGTCTGTTATCCATCCTTCGATATAGGGATTCTTTTCAGTCAGGTCCCAGCCGAGTGCCAGGGGCCCCAGGGAACATCCTTTGGCCATTTTCCCTGGGAAAGAACACTCACCAGTCCAGGTTCCTGATGTCAGTTTGTAGGGCTCCCTTAGGTCTATCAGGGCAGCACAAGTTTGAGGTGGGGACAACTTCGGTGTGGGGTCCATCCTTCGATATAAGGATTCTTTGCAGTGAGGACCCTGCCCAGGGCCAGGGGCCCCTGGGCACATCCTTTGGCCATTTTCCCTGGGAAAGAAAACTCACCAGTCCAGGTTGCTGATGTCAGTTTGTAGGGCTCCCTTGGGTCTATCAGGGCAGCACAAGTTTGAGGTGGGGACAATTTCGGTGTGGGGTCCATCCTTCGATATAAGGATTCTTTGCAGTGAGGACCCTGCCCAGGGCCAGAGGCCCCTGAGCACATCCTTTTTCCATTTTCCCTGGGAAAGAAAACTCACCAGTCCAGGTTGCTGATGTCAGTTTGTAGGGCTCCCTTGGGTCTATCAGGGCACCACAAGTATGAGATGGGGACAACTTCAGTCTGGGGTCCATCCTTCGATATAAGTATTTTTTGCATTCAGGGCCCAGCCCAGGGCCAGGGGCCCCTGGGCACATCCTCTGGCCATTTTCCCTGGGAAAGAAAACTCACCAGTCCAGGTTCCTGATGTCAGTTTGTCGGGCTCCCTTGTGTCTACCTGGGCAGCACAACTTTGAGGAGGGGACAATTTTGGTCTGTAATCCATCCTTCGATATAGGGATTCTTTACAGTCAGGACCCAGCCAGGGGCCAGGGGCCCCTGGGCACAACCTTTGGCCATTTTCTCTGGGAAAGAAAACTCACCAGTCCAGGTTGCTGATGTCAGTTTGTAGGGCTCCCTTGCGTCTATCTGGGCAGCACAAGTATGAGATGGGGACAACTTTGGTCTGGGGTCCATCCTTCGATATATACGGATTTTTTGCAATCATGCCCCAGCCCAGGGCCAGGGGCCCCTGGGCACATCCTTTGGCCATTTTCCCTGAGAAAGAAAACTCACCAGTCCAGGTTGCTGATGTCAGTTTGTAGGGCTCCCTTGGGTCTATCTGGGCAGCAGAAATTTGAGGAGCGGACCAGTTTGGTCTTCGATGCATCCTTCCATAGAGGGACTCTGTGCAGTCAGGTCCCTGCCGAGTGCCAGGGGCCCCAGGGAACATCCTTTGGCCATTTTCCCTGGGAAAGAAAACTCACCAGTCCAGGTTGCTGATGTCAGTTTGTAGGGCTCCCTTGGGTCTATCAGAGCAGCACAAGTTTGAGGTGGGGACAACTTCGGTGTGGGGTCCATCCTTCGATATAAGGATTTTTTGAAGTCAGGGCCAGGGGCCCCCGGGCACATCCTTTGGCCATTTTCCCTGGGAAAGAAAACTCACCAGTCCAGGTTGCTGATGTCAGTTTGTAGGGCTCCCTTGGGTCTATCAGGGCAGCACAAATTTGAGGTGGGGACAACTTCGGTCTGGGGTCCATCTTTCGATATATGGATTTTTTGCATTCAGGTCCCAGCCCAGTGCCAGGGTCCCCAGGGCACATCCTTTGGCCATTTTCCCTGGAAAAGAAAACTCACCAGTCCAGGTTGCTGATGTCAGTTTGTAGGGCTCCCTTGAGTCTATATGGGCAGCAGAAATTTGAGGAGCAAACAATTTTGGTCTGTGATCCATCCTTCGATAGAGGGATTCTTTTCAGTCAGGTGTCATCCGAGTGCCATGGGCCCCAGGGAACATCCTTTGGCCATTTTCCCTGGAAAAGAAAACTCACCAGTCCAGGTTACTGATGTCAGTTTGTAGGGCTCTCTTGGGTCTATCAGGGAAGCACAAGTACGAGATGGGGACAACTTCAGTCTGGTGTCCATCCTTCGATATAAGGATTCTTTGAAGCCAAGGCCCAGCCAAGAGCCATGGGCCCCTGGGCACATTTTTTGGCCATTTTCCCTGGGAAAGAACACTCACCAGTCCAGGTTCCTGATGTCAGTTTGTAGGGCTCCCTTAGGTCTATCAGGGCAGCACAAGTATGAGATGGGGACAACTTCGGTCTGGGGTCCATCCTTCGATATAAGGATTTTTTGCAGTGAGGACCCTGCCCAGGGCCAGGGGCCCCCGGGCACATCCTTTGGCCATTTTCCCTGGGAAAGAACACTCACCAGTCCAGGTTCCTGATGTCAGTTTGTAGGGCTCCCTTGGGTCTATCAGGGCAGCACAAGTTTGAGGTGGGGACAACTTCGGTGTGGGGTCCATCCTTCGATATAAGGATTTTTTTCAGTGAGGACCCTGCCCAGGGCCAGGGGCCCCTGGGTACATCCTTTTTCCATTTTCCCTGGGAAAGAAAACTCAGCAGTCCAGGTTGCTGATGTCAGTTTGTAGGGCTCCCTTGGGTCTATCAGGGCAGCACAAGTTTGAGGTGGGGACAACTTCGGTGTGGGGTCCATCCTTCGATATAAGGATTTTTTGCAGTCAGGGCCAGAGTCCCCTGGGCACATCCTTTTTCCATTTTCCCTGGGAAAGAAAACTCAGCAGTCCAGGTTCCTGATGTCAGTTTGTAGGGCTCCCTTGGGTCTATCAGGGCAGCACAAGTTTGAGGTGGGGACAACTTCGGTGTGGGGTCCATCCTTCGATATAAGGATTTTTTGAAGTCAGGGCCAGGGGCCCCTGGGCACATACTTTGGCCATTTTCCCTGGAAAAGTAAACTCACCAGTCCAGGTTCCTGATGTCAGTTTGTAGGGCTCCCTTGGGTCTACCTGGGCAGCAGAAATTTCAGGAGCGGACAATTTTGGTCTGTTATCCATCCTTCGATATAGGGATTCTTTTCAGTCAGGTCCCAGCCGAGTGCCAGGGGCCCCAAGGAACATCCTTTGGCCATTTTCCCTGGGAAAGAACACTCACCAGTCCAGGTTCCTGATGTCAGTTTGTAGGGCTCCCTTAGGTCTATCAGGGCAGCACAAGTTTGAGGTGGGGACAACTTCGGTGTGGGGTCCATCCTTCGATATAAGGATTTTTTTCAGTGAGGACCCTGCCCAGGGCCAGGGGCCCCTGGGCACATCCTTTGGCCATTTTCCCTGGAAAAGAAAACTCACCAGTCCAGGTTGCTGATGTCAGTTTGTAGGGCTCCCTTGGGTCTATCTGGGCAGCAGAAATTTGAGGAGCAAACAATTTTGGTCTGCGATCCATCCTTCGATATTGGGATTATTTGCAGTCAGGAGTCAGCCGAGTGCCAGGGGCCCCAGGGAACATCCTTTGGCCATTTTCCCTGGGAAAGAAAATTCACCAGTCCAGGTTGCTGATGTCAGTTTGTAGGGCTCTCTTGGGTCTATCAGGGCAGCACAAGTATGAGATGGGGACAACTTCAGTCTGGTGTCCATCCTTCGATATAAGGATTCTTTAAAGTCAAGGGACAGCCGAGAGCCATGGGCCCCTGGGCACATTCTTTGGCCATTTTCCCTGGGAAAGAACACTCACCAGTCCAGGTTCCTGATGTCAGTTTGTAGGGCTCCCTTGGGTCTATCAGGGCAGCACAAGTTTGAGGTGGGGACAACTTCGGTGTTGGGTCCATCCTTCGATATAAGGATTTTTTGCAGCGAGGACCCTGCCCAGGGCCAGGGGACCCTGGGTACATCCTTTTTCCATTTTCCCTGGGAAAGAAAACTCAGCAGTCCAGTTTCCTGATGTCAGTTTGTAGGGCTCCCTTGGGTCTATCAGGGCAGCACAAGTTTGAGGTGGGGACAACTTCGGTGTGGGGTCCATCCTTCGATATAAGGATTTTTTGAAGTCAGGGCCAGGGGCCCCCGGGCACATCCTTTGGCCATTTTCCCTGGAAAAGAAAACTCACCAGTCCAGGTTCCTGATGTCAGTTTGTAGGGCTCCCTTGGGTCTATCTGGGCAGCAGAGATTTCAGGAGCGGACAATTTTGGTCTGTTATCCATCCTTCGATATAAGGATTCTTTTCAGTCAGGTCCCAGCCGAATGCCAGGGGCCCCAAGGAACATCCTTTGGCCATTTTCCCTGGGAAAGAACACTCACCAGTCCAGGTTCCTGATGTCAGTTTGTAGGGCTCCCTTGGGTCTATCTGGGCAGCAGAAATTTGAGGAGCAAACAATTTTGGTCTGTTATCCATCCTTGGATATAGGGATTCTTTGCAGTCAGGTTTCAGCCGAGTGCCAGGGGCCCCTGGGCACATCCTTTGGCCATTTTCCCTGGGAAAGAAATCTCAGCAGTCCAGGTTGCTGATGTCAGTTTGTAGGGCTCCCTTGGGTCTATCTGGGCACCACAAGTTTGAGGTGGGGACAACTTCGGTGTGGGGTCCATCCTTCGATATAAGGATTTTTTTCAGTGAGGACCCTGCCCAGGGCCAGGGGCCCCTGGGCACATCCTTTTTCCATTTTCCCTGGGAAAGAAAACTCAGCAGTCCAGGTTCCTGATGTCAGTTTGTAGGGCTCCCTTGGGTCTATCTGGGCACCACAAGTTTGAGGTGGGGACAACTTCGGTGTGGGGTCCATCCTTCGATATAAGGATTTTTTGCAGTCAGGGCCACGGTCCCCTGGGCACACCCTTTGGCTATTTTCCCTGGGAAAGAAAACTCACCAGTCCAGGTTGCTGATGTCAGTTTGTAGGGCTCCCTTGGGTCTATCAGGGCAGCACAAATTTGAGGAGCAAACAATTTTGATCTCTTATCCATCCTTCGATATAGGGATTCTTTGCAGTCAGGTGTCAGCCCAGTGCCAGGGTCCCCTGGGCACATACTTTGGCCATTTTCCCTGGGAAAGAAAACTCACCAGTCCAGGTTCCTGATGTCAGTTTGTAGGGCTCCCTTGGGTCTATCTGGGCAGCAGAAATTTGAGGAGCAAACAATTTTGGTCTGTTATCCATCCTTGGATATAGGGATTCTTTGCAGTCAGGTTTCAGCCGAGTGCCAGGGGCCCCAGGGAACATCCTTTGGCCATTTTCCCTGGGAAAGAAAATTCACCAGTCCAGGTTCCTGATGTCAGTTTGTAGGGCTCCCTTGGGTCTATCAGGGCATCACCAGTATGAGATGGGGACAACTTCAGTCTGGTGTCCATCCTTCGATATAAGGATTCTTTGAAGTCAAGGCCCAGCCGAGAGCCATGGGGCCCTGGGCACATTCTTTGGCCATTTTCCCTGGGAAAGAACACTCACCAGTCCAGGTTCCTGATGTCAGTTTGTAGGGCTCCCTTAGGTCTATCAGGGCAGCACAAGTTTGAGGTGGGGACAACTTCGGAGTGGGGTCCATCCTTCGATATAAGGATTTTTTGCAGTGAGGACCCTGCCCAGGGCCAGGGGCCCCTGGGCACATCCTTTGGCCATTTTCCCTGGGAAAGAAAACTCAGCAGTCCAGGTTGCTGATGTCAGTTTGTAGGGCTCCCTTGGGTCTATCAGGGCACCACAAGTTTGAGGTGGGGACAACTTCGGTGTGGGGTCCATCCTTCGATATAAGGATTCTTTGCAGTGAGGACCCTGCCCAGGGCCAGGGGCCCCTGGGCACATCCTTTTTCCATTTTCCCTGGGAAAGAAAACTCAGCAGTCCAGGTTCCTGATGTCAGTTTGTAGGGCTCCCTTGGGTCTATCAGGGCACCACAAGTTTGAGGTGGGGACAACTTCGGTGTGGGGTCCATCCTTCGATATAAGGATTTTTTGCAGTCAGGGCCAGGGGCCCCTGGGCACATCCTTTTTCCATTTTCCCTGGGAAAGAAAACTCAGCAGTCCAGGTTGCTGATGTCAGTTTGTAGGGCTCCCTTGGGTCTATCAGGGCAGCACAAGTTTGAGGTGGGGACAACTTCGGTGTGGGGTCCATCCTTCGATATAAGGATTTTTTGAAGTCAGGGCCAGGGGCCCCCGGGCACATCCTTTGGCCATTTTCCCTGGGAAAGAAAACTCACCAGTCCAGGTTCCTGATGTCAGTTTGTAGGGCTCCCTTGGGTCTATCAGGGCAGCACAAATTTGAGGTGGGGACAACTTCGGTCTGGGGTCCATCTTTCGATATAAGGATTTTTTGCATTCAGGTCCCAGCCCAGTGCCAGGGTCCCCAGGGCACATCCTTTGGCCATTTTCCCTGGAAAAGAAAACTCACCAGTCCAGGTTGCTGATGTCAGTTTGTAGGGCTCCCTTGGGTCTATCTGGGCAGCAGAAATTTGAGGAGCAAACAATTTTGGTCTGCAATCCATCCTTCGATATTGGGATTATTTGCAGTCAGGTGTCAGCCGAGTGCCAGGGGCCCCAGGGAACATCCTTTGGCCATTTTCCCTGGGAAAGAAAATTCACCAGTCCAGGTTGCTGATGTCAGTTTGTAGGGCTCTCTTGGGTCTATCAGGGCAGCACAAGTATGAGATGGGGACAACTTCAGGCGGGTGTCCATCCTTCGATATAAGGATTCTTTGAAGTCAAGGCCCAGCCGAGAGCCATGGGCCCCTGGGCACATTCTTTGGCCATTTTCCCTGGGAAAGAACACTCACCAGTCCAGGTTCCTGATGTCAGTTTGTAGGGCTCCCTTGGGTCTATCAGGGCAGCACAAGTTTGAGGTGGGGACAACTTCGGTGTGGGGTCCATCCTTCGATATAAGGATTTTTTGCATTCAGGGCCAGGGTCCCCTGGGCACATCCTTTGGCCATTTTCCCTGGGAAAGAAAACTCAGCAGTCCAGGTTCCTGATGTCAGTTTGTAGGGCTCCCTTGGGTCTATCAGGGCAGCACAAGTTTGAGGTGGGGACAACTTCGGTGTGGGGTCCATCCTTCGATATAAGGATTTTTTTCAGTGAGGACCCTGCCCAGGGCCAGGGGCCCCTGGGCACATCCTTTGGCCATTTTCCCTGGGAAAGAAATCTCAGCAGTCCAGGTTGCTGATGTCAGTTTGTAGGGCTCCCTTGGGTCTATCTGGGCACCACAAGTTTGAGGTGGGGACAACTTCGGTGTGGGGTCCATCCTTCGATATAAGGATTCTTTGCAGTGAGGACCCTGCCCAGGTCCAGGGGCCCCTGGGCACATCCTTTTTCCATTTTACCTGGGAAAGAAAACTCAGCAGTCCAGGTTCCTGATGTCAGTTTGTAGGGCTCCCTTGGGTCTATCTGGGCAGCACAAGTTTGAGGTGGAGACAACTTCGGTGTGGGGTCCATCCTTCGATATAAGGATTTTTTGCAGTCAGGGCCAGGGTCCCCTGGGCACACCCTTTGGCTATTTTCCCTGGGAAAGAAAACTCACCAGTCCAGGTTGCTGATGTCAGTTTGTAGGGCTCCCTTGGGTCTATTAGGGCAGCACAAATTTGAGGAGCAAAGAATTTTGATCTCTTATCCATCCTTCGATATAGGGATTCTTTGCAGACAGGTGTCAGCCGAGTGCCAGGGTCCCCTGGGCACATACTTTGGCCATTTTCCCTGGGAAAGAAAACTCACCAGTCCAGGTTGCTGATGTCAGTTTGTAGGGCTCCCTTGGGTCTATCTGGGCAGCAGAAATTTGAGGAGCAAACAATTTTGGTCTGTTATCCATCCTTCGATATAGGGATTCTTTGCAGTCAGGTGTCAGCCGAGTGCCAGGGGCCCCAGGGAACATCCTTGGGCCATTTTCCCTGGGAAAGAACACTCACCAGTCCAGGTTCCTGATGTCAGTTTGTAGGGCTCCCTTAGGTCTATCAGGGCAGCACAAGTTTGAGGTGGGGACAACTTCGGTGTGGGGTCCATCCTTCGATATAAGGATTTTTTTCAGTGAGGACCCTGCCCAGGGCCAGGGGCCCCTGGGCACATCCTTTGGCCATTTTCCCTGGGAAAGAAATCTCAGCAGTCCAGGTTGCTGATGTCAGTTTGTAGGGCTCCCTTGGGTCTATCAGGGCACCACAAGTTTGAGGTGGGGACAACTTCGGTGTGGGGTCCATCCTTCGATATAAGGATTTTTTTCAGTGAGGACCCTGCCCAGGGCCAGGGGCCCCTGGGCACATCCTTTTTCCATTTTCCCTGGGAAAGAAAACTCACCAGTCCAGGTTCCTGATGTCAGTTTGTAGGGCTCCCTTGGGTCTATCTGGGCACCACAAGTTTGAGGTGGGGACAACTTCGGTGTGGGGTCCATCCTTCGATATAAGGATTCTTTGCAGTGAGGACCCTGCCCAGGGCCAGGGGCCCCTGGGCACATCCTTTTTCCATTTTACCTGGGAAAGAAAACTCAGCAGTCCAGGTTGCTGATGTCAGTTTGTAGGGCTCCATTGGGTCTATCTGGGCAGCACAAGTTTGAGGTGGAGACAACTTCGGTGTGGGGTCCATCCTTCGATATAAGGATTTTTTGCAGTCAGGGCCAGGGTCCCCTGGGCACACCCTTTGGCTATTTTCCCTGGGAAAGAAAACTCACCAGTCCAGGTTGCTGATGTCAGTTTGTAGGGCTCCCTTGGGTCTATCAGGGCAGCACAAATTTGAGGAGCAAACAATTTTGATCTCTTATCCATCCTTCGATATAGGGATTCTTTGCAGTCAGGTGTCAGCCCAGTGCCAGGGTCCCCTGGGCACATACTTTGACCATTTTCCCTGGGAAAGAAAACTCACCAGTCCAGGTTGCTGATGTCAGTTTGTAGGGCTCCCTTGGGTCTATTTGGGCAGCAGAAATTTGAGGAGCAAACAATTTTGGTCTGTTATCCATCCTTGGATATAGGGATTCTTTGCAGTCAGGTTTCAGCCGAGTGCCAGGGGCCCCAGGGAACATCCTTTGGCCATTTTCCCTGGAAAAGAAAATTCACCAGTCCAGGTTCCTGATGTCAGTTTGTAGGGCTCCCTTGGGTCTATCAGGGCATCACCAGTATGGGATGGGGACAACTTCAGTCTGGTGTCCATCCTTCGATATAAGGATTCTTTGAAGTCAAGGCCCGGCCGAGAGCCATGGGGCCCTGGGCACATTCTTTGGCCATTTTCCCTGGGAAAGAACACTCACCAGTCCAGGTTGCTGATGTCAGTTTGTAGGGCTCCCTTAGGTCTATCAGGGCAGCACAAGTTTGAGGTGGGGACAATTTCGGAGTGGGGTCCATCCTTCGATATAAGGATTTTTTGCAGTGAGGACCCTGCCCAGGGCCAGGGGCCCCTGGGCACACCCTTTGGCCATTTTCCCTGGGAAAGAAATCTCAGCAGTCCAGGTTGCTGATGTCAGTTTGTAGGGCTCCCTTGGGTCTATCTGGGCAGCACAAGTTTGAGGTGGGGACAACTTCGGTGTGGGGTCCATCCTTCGATATAAGGATTCTTTGCAGTGAGGACCCTGCCCAGGGCCAGGGGCCCCTGGGCACATCCTTTTTCCATTTTCCCTGGGAAAGAAAACTCAGCAGTCCAGGTTCCTGATGTCAGTTTGTAGGGCTCCCTTGGGTCTATCAGGGCACCACAAGTTTGAGGTGGGGACAACTTCGGTGTGGGGTCCATCCTTCGATATAAGGATTTTTTTCAGTGAGGACCCTGCCCAGGGCCAGGGGCCCCTGGGCACATCCTTTTTCCATTTTCCCTGGGAAAGAAAACTCACCAGTCCAGGTTCCTGATGTCAGTTTGTAGGGCTCCCTTGGGTCTATCAGGGCAGCACAAGTTTGAGGTGGGGACAACTTCGGTGTGGGGTCCATCCTTCGATATAAGGATTTTTTGCAGTCAGGGCCAGGGGCCCCCAGGCACATCCTTTGGCCATTTTCCCTGGGAAAGAAAACTCAGCAGTCCAGGTTCCTGATGTCAGTTTGTAGGGCTCCCTTGGGTCTATCAGGGCAGCACAAGTTTGAGGTGGGGACAACTTCAGTCTGGGGTCCATCCTTCGATATAAGGATTTTTTGCAGTCAGGGCCAGGGGCCCCCGGGCACATCCTTTGGCCATTTTCCCTGGGAAAGAAAACTCACCAGTCCAGGTTGCTGATGTCAGTTTGTAGGGCTCCCTTGGGTCTATCAGGGCAGCACAAATTTGAGGTGGGGACAACTTCGGTCTGGGGTCCATCTTTCGATATAAGGATTTTTTGCATTCAGGTCCCAGCCCAGTGCCAGGGTCCCCAGGGCACATCCTTTGGCCATTTTCCCTGGAAAAGAAAACTCACCAGTCCAGGTTGCTGATGTCAGTTTGTAGGGCTCCCTTGGGTCTATCTGGGCAGCAGAAATTTGAGGAGCAAACAATTTTGGTCTGCGATCCATCCTTCGATATTGGGATTATTTGCAGTCAGGTGTCAGCCGAGTGCCAGGGGCCCCAGGGAACATCCTTTGGCCATTTTCCCTGGGAAAGAAAATTCACCAGTCCAGGTTGCTGATGTCAGTTTGTAGGGCTCTCTTGGGTCTATCAGGGCAGCACAAGTATGAGATGGGGACAACTTCAGTCTGGTGTCCATCCTTCGATATAAGGATTCTTTGAAGTCAAGGCCCAGCTGAGAGCCATGGGCCCCTGGGCACATTCTTTGGCCATTTTCCCTGGGAAAGAACACTCACCAGTCCAGGTTCCTGATGTCAGTTTGTAGGGCTCCCTTGGGTCTATCAGGGCAGCACAAGTTTGAGGTGGGGACAACTTCGGTGTGGGGTCCATCCTTCGATATAAGGATTTTTTGCAGTGAGGACCCTGCCCAGGGCCAGGGGACCCTGGGTACATCCTTTTTCCATTTTCCCTGGGAAAGAAAATTCACCAGTCCAGGTTCCTGATGTCAGTTTGTAGGGCTCCCTTGGGTCTATCTGGGCAGCACAAGTTTGAGGTGGGGACAACTTCGGTGTGGGGTCCATCCTTCGATATAAGGATTCTTTGCAGTGAGGACCCTGCCCAGGGCCAGGGGCCACTGGGCACATCCTTTTTCCATTTTCCCTGGGAAAGAAAACTCACCAGTCCAGGTTCCTGATGTCAGTTTGTAGGGCTCCCTTGGGTCTATCAGGGCACCACAAGTATGAGATGGGGACAACTTCGGTGTGGGGTCCATCCTTCGATATAAGTATTTTTTGCATTCAGGGCCCAGCCCAGGGCCAGGGGCCCCTGGGCACATCCTTTTTCCATTTTCCCTGGGAAAGAAAACTCAGCAGTCCAGGTTCCTGATGTCAGTTTGTCGGGCTCCCTTCTGTCTATCTGGGCAGCACAACTTTGAGGAGGGGACAATTTTGGTCTGTAATCCATCCTTCGATATGGGGATTCTTTACAGTCAGGACCCAGCCAGGGGCCAGGGGCCCCGGGGCACATCCTTTCGCCATTTTCCCTGGGAAAGTAAACTCACCAGTCCAGGTTCCTGATGTCAGTTTGTAGGGCTCCCTTGCGTCTATCTGGGCAGCACAAGTATGAGATGGGGACAACTTTGGTCTGGGGTCCATCCTTCGATATATACGGATTTTTTGCAATCATGCCCCAGCCCAGGGCCAGGGGCCCCTGGGCACATCCTTTGGCCATTTTCCCTGAGAAAGAAAACTCACCAGTCCAGGTTGCTGATGTCAGTTTGTAGGGCTCCCTTGGGTCTATCTGGGCAGCAGAAATTTGAGGAGCGGACCAGTTTGGTCTACGATGCATCCTTCGATATAGGGATTCTGTGCAGTCAGGTCCCTGCCGAGTGCCAGGGGCCCCAGGGAACATCCTTTGGCCATTTACCCTGGGAAAGAAAACTCACCAGTCCAGGTTCCTGATGTCAGTTTGTAGGGCTCCCTTAGGTCTACCTGGGCAGCACAACTTTGAGGAGGGGACAATTTTGGTCTGTAATCCAGCCTTCGATATAGGGATTCTTTACAGTCAGGCCCCAGCCAGGGGCCAGGGGCCCCTGGGCACATCCTTTGGCCATTTTCCCTGGGAAAGAAAACTCACCAGTCCAGCTTGCTGATGCCAGTTTGTAGGGCACACTTGGGTCTATCTGGGTAGCACAACTTTCAGAAGCGGACAACTTCGGTCTGGGGTCCATCCTTCGATATAAGGATTTTTAACAGTCAGGTCCCAGCCCAGTGCCAGGGTCCCCTGGGCACATCCTTTTTCCATTTTCCCTGGGAAAGAAAACTCACCAGTCCAGGTTCCTGATGTCAGTTTGTAGGGCTCCCTTAGGTCTATCAGGGCAGCACAATTTTGAGGTGGGGACAACTTCGGTGTGGGGTCCATCCTTTGATATAAGGATTTTTTTTAGTGAGGACCCTGCCCAGGGCCAGGGGCCCCTGGGCACATCCTTTTTCCATTTTCCCTGGGAAAGAAAACTCACCAGTCCAGGTTCCTGATGTCAGTTTGTAGGGCTCCCTTGGGTCTATCAGGACAGCACAATTTTGAGGTGGGGACAACTTCGGTGTGGGGTCCATCCTTTGATATAAGGAATTTTTGCAGTGAGGATCCTGCCCAGGGCCAGAGGCCCCTGGGCACATCCTTTTTCCATTTTCCCTGGAAAACAAAACTCAGCAGTCCATGTTGATGATGTCAGTTTGTAGGGCTCCCTTGGGTCTATCAGGACAGCACAAGTTTGAGGTGGGGACAACTTCGGTGTGCGGTCCATCCTTCGATATAAGGATTCTTTGCAGTCAGGGCCAGGGGCCCCCAGGCACATCCTTTGGCCATTTTCCCTGGGAAAGAAAACTCAGCAGTCCAGGTTCCTGATGTCAGTTTGTAGGGCTCCCTTGGATCTATCAGGGCAGCAGAAATTTGAGGTGGGGACAACTTCGGTGTGGGGTCCATCCTTTGATATAAGGATTTTTTGCATTCAGGTCCCAGCCCAGTGCCAGGGTCCCGAGGGCACATTCTTTGGCCATTTTCCCTGGAAAAGAAAACTCAGCAGTCCAGGTTCCTGATGTCAGTTTGTAGGGCTCCCTTGGGTCTATCTGGGCAGCAGAAATTTGAGGAGCGGACAATTTTAGTCTGCGATCCATCCTTCGATATTGGGATTCTTTGCAGTCAGGTGTCAGCCGAGTGCCAGGGTCCCCAGGGAACATCCTTTGGCCATTTTCCCTGGGAAAGAAAATTCACCAGTCCAGGTTGCTGATGTCAGTTTGTAGGGCTCCCTTGGGTCTATCAGGGCACCACAAGTATGAGATGGGGACAACTTCAGTCTGGTGTCCATCCTTCGATATAAGGATTCTTTGAAGTCAAGGCCCAGCCGAGAGCCATGGGCCCCTGGGCACATTCTTTGGCCATTTTCCCTGGAAAAGAACACTCACCAGTCCAGGTTCCTGATGTCAGTTTGTAGGGATCCCTTAGGTCTATCAGGGCAGCACAAGTTTGAGGTGGGGACAACTTCGGTGTGGGGTCCATCCTTCGATATAAGGATTTTTAGCAGTCAGGTCCCAGCCCAGTGCAGGGGTCCCCTGGGCACATCCTTTTTCCATTTTCCCTGGGAAAGAAAACTCAGCAGTCCAGGTTCCTGATGTCAGTTTGTAGGGCTCCCTTAGGTCTATCAGGGCAGCACAATTTTGAGGTGGGGACAACTTCGGTGTGGGGTCCATCCTTCGATATAAGGATTTTTTGCAGTGAGGACCCTGCCCAGGGCCAGGGGCCCCTGGGCACATCCTTTTTCCATTTTCCCTGGGAAAGAAAACTCAGCAGTCCAGGTTCCTGATGTCAGTTTGTAGGGCTCCCTTGGGTCTATCAGGGCAGCACAAGTTTGAGGTGGGGACAACTTCGGTGTGGGGTCCATCCTTCGATATAAGGATTTTTTGCAGTCAGGGCCAGGGGCCCCCAGGCACATCCTTTGGCCATTTTCCCTGGGAAAGAAAACTCAGCAGTCCAGGTTCCTGATGTCAGTTTGTAGGGCTCCCTTGGGTCTATCAGGGCAGCACAAGTTTGAGGTGGGGACAACTTCAGTCTGGGGTCCATCCTTCGATATAAGGATTTTTTGCAGTCAGGGCCAGGGGCCCCCGGGCACATCCTTTGGCCATTTTCCCTGGGAAAGAAAACTCACCAGTCCAGGTTGCTGATGTCAGTTTGTAGGGCTCCCTTGGGTCTATCAGGGCAGCACAAATTTGAGGTGGGGACAACTTCGGTCTGGGGTCCATCTTTCGATATAAGGATTTTTTGCATTCAGGTCCCAGCCCAGTGCCAGGGTCCCCAGGGCACATCCTTTGGCCATTTTCCCTGGAAAAGAAAACTCACCAGTCCAGGTTGCTGATGTCAGTTTGTAGGGCTCCCTTGGGTCTATCTGGGCAGCAGAAATTTGAGGAGCAAACAATTTTGGTCTGCGATCCATCCTTCGATATTGGGATTATTTGCAGTCAGGTGTCAGCCGAGTGCCAGGGGCCCCAGGGAACATCCTTTGGCCATTTTCCCTGGGAAAGAAAATTCACCAGTCCAGGTTGCTGATGTCAGTTTGTAGGGCTCTCTTGGGTCTATCAGGGCAGCACAAGTATGAGATGGGGACAACTTCAGTCTGGTGTCCATCCTTCGATATAAGGATTCTTTGAAGTCAAGGCCCAGCTGAGAGCCATGGGCCCCTGGGCACATTCTTTGGCCATTTTCCCTGGGAAAGAACACTCACCAGTCCAGGTTCCTGATGTCAGTTTGTAGGGCTCCCTTGGGTCTATCAGGGCAGCACAAGTTTGAGGTGGGGACAACTTCGGTGTGGGGTCCATCCTTCGATATAAGGATTTTTTGCAGTGAGGACCCTGCCCAGGGCCAGGGGACCCTGGGTACATCCTTTTTCCATTTTCCCTGGGAAAGAAAATTCACCAGTCCAGGTTCCTGATGTCAGTTTGTAGGGCTCCCTTGGGTCTATCTGGGCAGCACAAGTTTGAGGTGGGGACAACTTCGGTGTGGGGTCCATCCTTCGATATAAGGATTCTTTGCAGTGAGGACCCTGCCCAGGGCCAGGGGCCACTGGGCACATCCTTTTTCCATTTTCCCTGGGAAAGAAAACTCACCAGTCCAGGTTCCTGATGTCAGTTTGTAGGGCTCCCTTGGGTCTATCAGGGCACCACAAGTATGAGATGGGGACAACTTCGGTGTGGGGTCCATCCTTCGATATAAGTATTTTTTGCATTCAGGGCCCAGCCCAGGGCCAGGGGCCCCTGGGCACATCCTTTTTCCATTTTCCCTGGGAAAGAAAACTCAGCAGTCCAGGTTCCTGATGTCAGTTTGTCGGGCTCCCTTCTGTCTATCTGGGCAGCACAACTTTGAGGAGGGGACAATTTTGGTCTGTAATCCATCCTTCGATATGGGGATTCTTTACAGTCAGGACCCAGCCAGGGGCCAGGGGCCCCGGGGCACATCCTTTCGCCATTTTCCCTGGGAAAGTAAACTCACCAGTCCAGGTTCCTGATGTCAGTTTGTAGGGCTCCCTTGCGTCTATCTGGGCAGCACAAGTATGAGATGGGGACAACTTTGGTCTGGGGTCCATCCTTCGATATATACGGATTTTTTGCAATCATGCCCCAGCCCAGGGCCAGGGGCCCCTGGGCACATCCTTTGGCCATTTTCCCTGAGAAAGAAAACTCACCAGTCCAGGTTGCTGATGTCAGTTTGTAGGGCTCCCTTGGGTCTATCTGGGCAGCAGAAATTTGAGGAGCGGACCAGTTTGGTCTACGATGCATCCTTCGATATAGGGATTCTGTGCAGTCAGGTCCCTGCCGAGTGCCAGGGGCCCCAGGGAACATCCTTTGGCCATTTACCCTGGGAAAGAAAACTCACCAGTCCAGGTTCCTGATGTCAGTTTGTAGGGCTCCCTTAGGTCTACCTGGGCAGCACAACTTTGAGGAGGGGACAATTTTGGTCTGTAATCCAGCCTTCGATATAGGGATTCTTTACAGTCAGGCCCCAGCCAGGGGCCAGGGGCCCCTGGGCACATCCTTTGGCCATTTTCCCTGGGAAAGAAAACTCACCAGTCCAGCTTGCTGATGCCAGTTTGTAGGGCACACTTGGGTCTATCTGGGTAGCACAACTTTCAGAAGCGGACAACTTCGGTCTGGGGTCCATCCTTCGATATAAGGATTTTTAGCAGTCAGGTCCCAGCCCAGTGCCAGGGTCCCCTGGGCACATCCTTTTTCCATTTTCCCTGGGAAAGAAAACTCACCAGTCCAGGTTCCTGATGTCAGTTTGTAGGGCTCCCTTAGGTCTATCAGGGCAGCACAATTTTGAGGTGGGGACAACTTCGGTGTGGGGTCCATCCTTTGATATAAGGATTTTTTTTAGTGAGGACCCTGCCCAGGGCCAGGGGCCCCTGGGCACATCCTTTTTCCATTTTCCCTGGGAAAGAAAACTCACCAGTCCAGGTTCCTGATGTCAGTTTGTAGGGCTCCCTTGGGTCTATCAGGACAGCACAATTTTGAGGTGGGGACAACTTCGGTGTGGGGTCCATCCTTTGATATAAGGAATTTTTGCAGTGAGGATCCTGCCCAGGGCCAGAGGCCCCTGGGCACATCCTTTTTCCATTTTCCCTGGAAAACAAAACTCAGCAGTCCATGTTGATGATGTCAGTTTGTAGGGCTCCCTTGGGTCTATCAGGACAGCACAAGTTTGAGGTGGGGACAACTTCGGTGTGGGGTGCATCCTTCGATATAAGGATTCTTTGCAGTCAGGGCCAGGGGCCCCCAGGCACATCCTTTGGCCATTTTCCCTGGGAAAGAAAACTCAGCAGTCCAGGTTCCTGATGTCAGTTTGTAGGGCTCCCTTGGATCTATCAGGGCAGCAGAAATTTGAGGTGGGGACAACTTCGGTGTGGGGTCCATCCTTTGATATAAGGATTTTTTGCATTCAGGTCCCAGCCCAGTGCCAGGGTCCCGAGGGCACATCCTTTGGCCATTTTCCCTGGAAAAGAAAACTCAGCAGTCCAGGTTCCTGATGTCAGTTTGTAGGGCTCCCTTGGGTCTATCTGGGCAGCAGAAATTTGAGGAGCGGACAATTTTAGTCTGCGATCCATCCTTCGATATTGGGATTCTTTGCAGTCAGGTGTCAGCCGAGTGCCAGGGTCCCCAGGGAACATCCTTTGGCCATTTTCCCTGGGAAAGAAAATTCACCAGTCCAGGTTGCTGATGTCAGTTTGTAGGGCTCCCTTGGGTCTATCAGGGCACCACAAGTATGAGATGGGGACAACTTCAGTCTGGTGTCCATCCTTCGATATAAGGATTCTTTGAAGTCAAGGCCCAGCCGAGAGCCATGGGCCCCTGGGCACATTCTTTGGCCATTTTCCCTGGAAAAGAACACTCACCAGTCCAGGTTCCTGATGTCAGTTTGTAGGGATCCCTTAGGTCTATCAGGGCAGCACAAGTTTGAGGTGGGGACAACTTCGGTGTGGGGTCCATCCTTCGATATAAGGATTCTTTGCAGTGAGGACCCTGCCCAGGGCCAGGGGCCCCTGGGCACATCCTTTTTCCATTTTCCCTGGGAAAGAAAACTCACCAGTCCAGGTTCCTGATGTCAGTTTGTAGGGCTCCCTTGGGTCTATCAGGGCAGCACAAGTTTGAGGTGGGGACAACTTCGGTGTGGGGTCCATCCTTCGATATAAGGATTTTTTGCAGTCAGGGCCAGGGGCCCCCAGGCACATCCTTTGGCCATTTTCCCTGGGAAAGAAAACTCAGCAGTCCAGGTTCCTGATGTCAGTTTGTAGGGCTCCCTTGGGTCTATCAGGGCAGCACAAGTTTGAGGTGGGGACAACTTCAGTCTGGGGTCCATCCTTCGATATAAGGATTTTTTGCAGTCAGGGCCAGGGGCCCCCGGGCACATCCTTTGGCCATTTTCCCTGGGAAAGAAAACTCACCAGTCCAGGTTGCTGATGTCAGTTTGTAGGGCTCCCTTGGGTCTATCAGGGCAGCACAAATTTGAGGTGGGGACAACTTCGGTCTGGGGTCCATCTTTCGATATAAGGATTTTTTGCATTCAGGTCCCAGCCCAGTGCCAGGGCCCCCAGGCACATCCTTTGGCCATTTTCCCTGGGAAAGAAAACTCACCAGTCCAGGTTGCTGATGTCAGTTTGTAGGGCTCCCTTGGGTCTATCTGGGCAGCAGAAATTTGAGGAGCAAACAATTTTGGTCTGCGATCCATCCTTCGATATTGGGATTATTTGCAGTCAGGTGTCAGCCGAGTGCCAGGGGCCCCAGGGAACATCCTTTGGCCATTTTCCCTGGGAAAGAAAATTCACCAGTCCAGGTTGCTGATGTCAGTTTGTAGGGCTCTCTTGGGTCTATCAGGGCAGCACAAGTATGAGATGGGGACAACTTCAGTCTGGTGTCCATCCTTCGATATAAGGATTCTTTGAAGTCAAGGCCCAGCTGAGAGCCATGGGCCCCTGGGCACATTCTTTGGCCATTTTCCCTGGGAAAGAACACTCACCAGTCCAGGTTCCTGATGTCAGTTTGTAGGGCTCCCTTGGGTCTATCAGGGCAGCACAAGTTTGAGGTGGGGACAACTTCGGTGTGGGGTCCATCCTTCGATATAAGGATTTTTTGCAGTGAGGACCCTGCCCAGGGCCAGGGGACCCTGGGTACATCCTTTTTCCATTTTCCCTGGGAAAGAAAATTCACCAGTCCAGGTTCCTGATGTCAGTTTGTAGGGCTCCCTTGGGTCTATCTGGGCAGCACAAGTTTGAGGTGGGGACAACTTCGGTGTGGGGTCCATCCTTCGATATAAGGATTCTTTGCAGTGAGGACCCTGCCCAGGGCCAGGGGTCACTGGGCACATCCTTTTTCCATTTTCCCTGGGAAAGAAAACTCACCAGTCCAGGTTCCTGATGTCAGTTTGTAGGGCTCCCTTGGGTCTATCAGGGCACCACAAGTATGAGATGGGGACAACTTCGGTGTGGGGTCCATCCTTCGATATAAGTATTTTTTGCATTCAGGGCCCAGCCCAGGGCCAGGGGCCCCTGGGCACATCCTCTGGCCATTTTCCCTGGGAAAGAAAACTCAGCAGTCCAGGTTCCTGATGTCAGTTTGTCGGGCTCCCTTCTGTCTATCTGGGCAGCACAACTTTGAGGAGGGGACAATTTTGGTCTGTAATCCATCCTTCGATATGGGGATTCTTTACAGTCAGGACCCAGCCAGGGGCCAGGGGCCCCTGGGCACATCCTTTGGCCATTTTCCCTGGGAAAGTAAACTCACCAGTCCAGGTTCCTGATGTCAGTTTGTAGGGCTCCCTTGCGTCTATCTGGGCAGCACAAGTATGAGATGGGGACAACTTTGGTCTGGGGTCCATCCTTCGATATATACGGATTTTTTGCAATCATGCCCCAGCCCAGGGCCAGGGGCCCCTGGGCACATCCTTTGGCCATTTTCCCTGAGAAAGAAAACTCACCAGTCCAGGTTGCTGATGTCAGTTTGTAGGGCTCCCTTGGGTCTATCTGGGCAGCAGAAATTTGAGGAGCGGACCAGTTTGGTCTACGATGCATCCTTCGATATAGGGATTCTGTGCAGTCAGGTCCCTGCCGAGTGCCAGGGGCCCCAGGGAACATCCTTTGGCCATTTACCCTGGGAAAGAAAACTCACCAGTCCAGGTTCCTGATGTCAGTTTGTAGGGCTCCCTTAGGTCTACCTGGGCAGCACAACTTTGAGGAGGGGACAATTTTGGTCTGTAATCCAGCCTTCGATATAGGGATTCTTTACAGTCAGGCCCCAGCCAGGGGCCAGGGGCCCCTGGGCACATCCTTTGGCCATTTTCCCTGGGAAAGAAAACTCACCAGTCCAGCTTGCTGATGCCAGTTTGTAGGGCACACTTGGGTCTATCTGGGTAGCACAACTTTCAGGAGCGGACAACTTCGGTCTGGGGTCCATCCTTCGATATAAGGATTTTTAGCAGTCAGGTCCCAGCCCAGTGCCAGGGTCCCCTGGGCACATCCTTTTTCCATTTTCCCTGGGAAAGAAAACTCAGCAGTCCAGGTTCCTGATGTCAGTTTGTAGGGCTCCCTTAGGTCTATCAGGGCAGCACAATTTTGAGGTGGGGACAACTTCGGTGTGGGGTCCATCCTTTGATATAAGGATTTTTTTTAGTGAGGACCCTGCCCAGGGCCAGGGGCCCCTGGGCACACCCTTTTTCCATTTTCCCTGGGAAAGAAAACTCACCAGTCCAGGTTCCTGATGTCAGTTTGTAGGGCTCCCTTGGGTCTATCAGGACAGCACAATTTTGAGGTGGGGACAACTTCGGTGTGGGGTCCATCCTTTGATATAAGGATTTTTTGCAGTGAGGACCCTGCCCAGGGCCAGAGGCCCCTGGGCACATCCTTTTTCCATTTTCCCTGGAAAACAAAACTCAGCAGTCCATGTTGATGATGTCAGTTTGTAGGGCTCCCTTGGGTCTATCAGGACAGCACAAGTTTGAGGTGGGGACAACTTCGGTGTGGGGTGCATCCTTCAATATAAGGATTCTTTGCAGTCAGGGCCAGGGGCCCCCAGGCACATCCTTTGGCCATTTTCCCTGGGAAAGAAAACTCAGCAGTCCAGGTTCCTGATGTCAGTTTGTAGGGCTCCCTTGGATCTATCAGGGCAGCAGAAATTTGAGGTGGGGACAACTTCGGTGTGGGGTCCATCCTTTGATATAAGGATTTTTTGCATTCAGGTCCCAGCCCAGTGCCAGGGTCCCGAGGGCACATCCTTTGGCCATTTTCCCTGGAAAAGAAAACTCAGCAGTCCAGGTTCCTGATGTCAGTTTGTAGGGCTCCCTTGGGTCTATGTGGGCAGCAGAAATTTGAGGAGCGGACAATTTTAGTCTGCGATCCATCCTTCGATATTGGGATTCTTTGCAGTCAGGTGTCAGCCGAGTGCCAGGGTCCCCAGGGAACATCCTTTGGCCATTTTCCCTGGGAAAGAAAATTCACCAGTCCAGGTTGCTGATGTCAGTTTGTAGGGCTCCCTTGGGTCTATCAGGGCACCACAAGTATGAGATTGGGACAACTTCAGTCTGGTGTCCATCCTTCGATATAAGGATTCTTTGAAGTCAAGGCCCAGCCGAGAGCCATGGGCCCCTGGGCACATTCTTTGGCCATTTTCCCTGGAAAAGAACACTCACCAGTCCAGGTTCCTGATGTCAGTTTGTAGGGATCCCTTAGGTCTATCAGGGCAGCACAAGTTTGAGGTGGGGACAACTTCGGTGTGGGGTCCATCCTTCGATATAAGGATTCTTTGCAGTGAGGACCCTGCCCAGGGCCAGGGTCCCCTGGGCACATCCTTTTTCCATTTTCCCTGGGAAAGAAAACTCTGCAGTCCAGGTTGCTGATGTCAGTTTGTAGGGCTCCCTTGGGTCTATCAGGGCAGCACAAGTTTGAGGTGGGGACAACTTCGGTGTGGGGTCCCTCCTTCGATATAAGGATTCTTTGCAGTGAGGACCCTGCCCAGGGCCATGGGCCCCTGGGCATATCCTTTTTCCATTTTCCCTGGGAAAGAAAACTCACCAGTCCAGGTTCCTGATGTCAGTTTGTAGGGCTCCCTTGGGTCTATCAGGGCAGCACAAGTTTGAGGTGGGGACAACTTCGGTGTGGGGTGCATCCTTCGATATAAGGATTTTTTGAAGTCAGGGCCAGGGGCCCCCGGGCACATCCTTTGGCCATTTTCCCTGGGAAAGAAAACTCAGCAGTCCAGGTTCCTGATGTCAGTTTGTAGGGCTCCCTTGGGTCTATCTGGGCAGCACAAGTTTGAGGTGGGGACAAACTCGGTGTGGGGTCCATCCTTCGATATAAGGATTTTTAGCAGTCAGGTCCCAGCCCAGTGCCATGGTCCCCAGGGCACATCCTTTGGCCATTTTCCCTGGAAAAGAAAACTCACCAGTCCAGGTTGCTGATGTCAGTTTGTAGGGCTCCCTTGGGTCTATCTAGGCAGCAGAAATTTGAGGAGCGGACAATTTTGGTCGGTTATCCAACCTTCGATAGAGGGATTCTTTTCAGTCAGGTCCCAGCCGAGTGCCAGGGTCCCCAGGGAACATCCTTTGGCCATTTTCCCTGGGAAAGAAAACTCACCAGTCCAGGTTCCTGATGTCAGTTTGTAGGGCTCCCTTGGGTCTATCAGGGCACCACAAGTATGAGATGCGGACAACTTCGGTGTGGGGTCCATCCTTCGATATAAGTATTTTTTCCATTCATGGCCCAGCCCAGGGCCAGGGGCCCCTGGGCACATCCTCTGGCCATTTTCCCTGGGAAAGAAAACTCACCAGTCCAGGTTCCTGATGTCAGTTTGTAGGGCTCCCTTGCGTCTATCTGGGCAGCACAAGTATGAGATGGGGACAACTTCGGTCTGGGGTCCATCCTTCGATATATACGGATTTTTTGCAATCATGCCCCAGCCCACGGCCAAGGGCCCCTGGGCACATCCTTTGGCCATTTTCCCTGAGAAAGAAAACTCACCAGTCCAGGTTGCTGATGTCAGTTTGTAGGGCTCCCTTGGGTCTATCTGGGCAGCAGAAATTTGAGGAGCGGACCAGTTTGGTCTGCGATGCATTCTTCCATATAGGGATTTTGTGCAGTCAGGTCCCTGCCGAGTGCCAGGGGCCCCAGGGAACATCCTTTGGCCATTTTCCCTGGGAAAGAAAACTCACCAGTCCAGGTTCCTGATGTCAGTTTGTAGGGCTCCCTTAGGTCTACCTGGGCAGCACAACTTTGAGGAGGGGACAATTTTGGTCTGTAATCCAGCCTTCGATATAGGGATTCTTTACAGTCAGGGCCCAGCCAGGGGCCAAGGGGCCCCTGGGCACATCCTTTGGCCATTTTCCCTGGGAAAGAAAACTCACCAGTCCAGCTTGCTGATGCCAGTTTGTAGGGCTCACTTGGGTCTATCTGGGTAGCACAACTTTCAGGAGCGGACAACTTCGGTCTGGGGTCCATCCTTCGATATAAGGATTTTTAGCAGTCAGGTCCCAGCCCAGTGCCAGGGTCCCCTGGGCACATCCTTTTTCCATTTTCCCTGGGAAAGAAAACTCACCAGTCCAGGTTGCTGATGTCAGTTTGTAGGGCTCCCTTAGGTCTATCAGGGCAGCACAATTTTGAGGTGGGGAGAACTTCGGTGTGGGGTCCATCCTTCGATATAAGGATTTTTTTCAGTGAGGACCCTGCCCAGGGCCAGAGGCCCCTGGGCACATCCTTTTTCCATTTTCCCTGGAAAACAAAACTCAGCAGTCAATGTTGATGATGTCAGTTTGTAGGGCTCCCTTGGGTCTATCTGGGCAGCACAAGTTTGAGGTGGGGACAACTTCGGTGTGGGGTCCATCCTTCGATATAAGGATTTTTTGCATTCAGGTCCCAGCCCAGTGCCAGGGTCCCGAGGGCACATCCTTTGGTCATTTTCCCTGGAAAAGGAAACTCACCAGTCCAGGTTCCTGATGTCAGTTTGTAGGGCTCCCTTGGGTCTATCTGGGCAGCAGAAATTTGAGGAGCGGACAATTTTAGTCTGCGATCCATCCTTCGATATTGGGATTCTTTGCAGTCAGGTGTCAGCCGAGTGCCAGGGGCCCCAGGGAACATCCTTTGGCCATTTTCCCTGGGAAAGAAAACTCAGCAGTCCAGGTTGCTGATGTCAGTTTGTAGGGCTCCCTTGGGTCTATCAGGGCAGCACAAGTATGAGATGGGGACAACTTCAGTCTGGTGTCCATCCTTCGATATAAGGATTCTTTGAAGTCAAGGCCCAGCCGAGAGCCATGGGCCCCTGGGCATATTCTTTGGCCATTTTCCCTGGGAAAGAACACTCACCAGTCCAGGTTCCTGATGTCAGTTTGTAGGGCTCCCTTAGGTCTATCAGGGCAGCACAAGTTTGAGGTGGGGACAACTTCGGTGTGGGGTCCATCCTTCGATATAAGGATTTTTTGCAGTGAGGACCCTGCCCAGGGCCAGAGGCCCCTGGGCACATCCTTTTTCCATTTTCCCTGGAAAACAAAACTCAGCAGTCAATGTTGATGATGTCAGTTTGTAGGGCTCCCTTGGGTCTATCAGGGCAGCACAAGTTTGAGGTGGGGACAACTTCGGTGTGCGGTCCATCCTTCGATATAAGGATTCTTTGCAGTCAGGGCCAGGGGCCCCCAGGCACATCCTTTGGCCATTTTCCCTGGGAAAGAAAACTCAGCAGTCCAGGTTCCTGATGTCAGTTTGTAGGGCTCCCTTGGATCTATCAGGGCAGCACAAATTTGAGGTGGGGACAACTTCGGTGTGGGGTCCATCCTTCGATATAAGGATTTTTTGCATTCAGGTCCCAGCCCAGTGCCAGGGTCCCGAGGGCACATCCTTTGGCCATTTTCCCTGGAAAAGAAAACTCACCAGTCCAGGTTCCTGATGTCAGTTTGTAGGGCTCCCTTGGGTCTATCTGGGCAGCAGAAATTTGAGGAGCGGACAATTTTAGTCTGCGATCCATCCTTCGATATTGGGATTCTTTGCAGTCAGGTGTCAGCCGAGTGCCAGGGTCCCCAGGGAACATCCTTTGGCCATTTTCCCTGGGAAAGAAAACTCAGCAGTCCAGGTTGCTGATGTCAGTTTGTAGGGCTCCCTTGGGTCTATCAGGGCACCACAAGTATGAGATGAGGACAACTTCACTCTGGTGTCCATCCTTCGATATAAGGATTCTTTGAAGTCAAGGCCCAGCCGAGAGCCATGGGCCCCTGGGCACATTCTTTGGCCATTTTCCCTGGGAAAGAACACTCACCAGTCCAGGTTCCTGATGTCAGTTTGTAGGGCTCCCTTAGGTCTATCAGGGCAGCACAAGTTTGAGGTGGGGACAACTTCGGTGTGGGGTCCATCCTTCGATATAAGGATTTTTTGCAGTGAGGACCCTGCCCAGAGCCAGGGGCCCCTGGGCACATCCTTTGGCCATTTTCCCTGGGAAAGAAAACTCTGCAGTCCAGGTTGCTGATGTCAGTTTGTAGGGCTCCCTTGGGTCTATCAGGACAGCACAAGTTTGAGGTGGGGACAACTTCGGTGTGGGGTCCATCCTTCGATATAAGGATTCTTTGCAGTGAGGACCCTGCCCAGGTCCAGGGGCCCCTGGGCACATCCTTTGGCCATTTTCCCTGGGAAAGAAAACTCAGCAGTCCAGGTTCCTGATGTCAGTTTGTAGGGCTCCCTTGGGTCTATCAGGGCAGCACAAGTTTGAGGTGGGGACAACTTCGGTGTGGGGTCCATCCTTCGATATAAGGATTTTTTGCAGTGAGGACCCTGCCCAGGCCCAAGGGCCCCTGGGCACATCCTTTTTCCATTTTCCCTGGGAAAGAAAACTCACCAGTCCAGGTTGCTGATGTCACTTTGTAGGGCTCCCTTGGGTCTATCAGGGCACCACAAGTTTGAGGTGGGGACAACTTCGGGGTGGGGTCCATCCTTCGATATAAGGATTTTTTGCAGTCAGGGCCAGGGTCCCCAGGGCACATCCTTTGGCCATTTTCCCTGGAAAAGAAAACTCAGCAGTCCAGGTTGCTGATGTCAGTTTGTAGGGCTCCCTTGGGTCTATCAGGGCAGCACAAGTTTGAGGTGGGGACAACTTCGGTGTGGTGTCCATCCTTCGATATAAGGATTTTTTGAAGTCAGGGCCAGGGGCCCCCGGGCACATCCTTTGGCCATTTTCCCTGGGAAAGAAAACTCACCAGTCCAGGTTGCTGATGTCAGTTTGTAGGGCTCCCTTGGGTCTATCTGGGCAGCACAAGTTTGAGGTGGGGACAACTTCGGTGTGGGGTCCATCCTTCGATATAAGGATTTTTAGCAGTCAGGTCCCAGCCCAGTGCCAGGGTCCCCAGGGCACATCCTTTGGCCATTTTCCCTGGAAAAGAAAACTCAACAGTCCAGGTTCCTGATGTCAGTTTGTAGGGCTCCCTTGGGTCTATCTGGGCAGCAGAAATTTGAGGAGCGGAAAATTTTGGTCTGTTATCCCTCCTTCGATATAAGGATTCTTTGCAGACAGGTCCCAGCCGAGTGCCAGGGGCCCCAGGGAACATCCTTTGGCCATTTCCCCTGGGAAAGAAAACTCACCAGTCCAGGTTCCTGATGTCAGTTTGTAGGGCTCCCTTGGGTCTATCTGGGCAGCACAACTTTGAGGAGGGGACAATTTTGCTCTGTAATCCATCCTTCGATATAGGGATTCTTTACAGTCAGGCCCCAGCCAGGGGCCAGGGGCCCCTGGGCACATCCTTTGGCCATTTTCCCTGGGAAAGAAAACTCACCAGTCCAGGTTGCTGATGTCAGTTTGTAGGGCTCCCTTGGGTCTATCTGGGCAGCACAAGTTTGAGGTGGGGACAACTTCAGTCTGGGGTCCATCCTTCGATATAAGGATTCTTTGAAGTCAAGGCCCAGCCGAGGGCCATGGGCCCCTGGGCACATTCTTTGGCCATTTTCCCTGGGAAAGAAAACTCACCAGTCCAGGTTCCTGATGTCAGTTTGTAGGGCTCCCTTGGGTCTATCTGGGCAGCAGAAATTTGAGGAGCGGACAATTTTGATCTGTTATCCATCCTTCGATATAAGGATTCTTTTCGGTCAGGTCCCAGCCGAGTGCCAGGGGCCCCAGGGAACATCCTTTGGCCATTTTCCCTGGGAAAGAAAACTCACCAGTCCAGGTTCCTGATGTCAGTTTGTAGGGCTCCCTTGGGTCTATCAGGGCAGCAGAAATTTTAGGAGGGGACAACTTCGATCTGGGGTCCATCCTTCGATATAGGGATTCTTTACAGTCAGGACCCAGCCCAGGTCCAGGGGCCCCTGGGCACATCCTTTGGCCATTTTTCCTAGGAAAGAAAATTCACCAGTCCAGGTTCCTGATGTTAGTTTGTAGGGCTCCCTTGGGTCTATCAGGGCAGCACAAGTATGAAATGGGGACAACTTCGGTCTGGGGTCCATCCTTCGATATAAGGATTTTTTGCAGTCATGTTCCAGCCCAGGGCCAGGGGCCCCTGGGCACATCCTTTGGCCATTTTCCCTGGGAAAGAAAACTCACCAGTCCAGGTTCCTGATGTCAGTTTGTAGGGCTCCCTTGGGTCTATCTGGGCAGCAGAAATTTGAGGAGCGGACAAGTTTGGTCTGCGATGCATCCTTCCATAGAGGGATTCTGTGCAGTCAGGTCCCTGCCGAGTGCCAGGGGCCCCAGGGAACATCCTTTGGCCATTTACCCTGGGAAAGAAAACTCACCAGTCCAGGTTCCTGATGTCAGTTTGTAGGGCTCCCTTAGGTCTACCTGGGCAGCACAACTTTGAGGAGGGGACAATTTTGGTCTGTAATCCAGCCTTCGATATAGGGATTCTTTACAGTCAGGCCCCAGCCAGGGGCCAGGGGCCCCTGGGCACATCCTTTGGCCATTTTCCCTGGGAAAGAAAACTCAGCAGTCCAGGTTCCTGATGCCAGTTTGTAGGGCTCACTTGGGTCTATCTGGGTAGCACAACTTTCAGGAGCGGACAACTTCGGTGTGGGGTCCATCCTTCGATATAAGGATTTTTAGCAGTCAGGTCCCAGCCCAGTGCAGGGGTCCCCTGGGCACATCCTTTTTCCATTTTCCCTGGGAAAGAAAACTCAGCAGTCCAGGTTCCTGATGTCAGTTTGTAGGGCTCCCTTAGGTCTATCAGGGCAGCACAATTTTGAGGTGGGGACAACTTCGGTGTGGGGTCCATCCTTCGATATAATGATTTTTTGCAGTGTGGACCCTGCCCAGGGCCAGGGGCCCCTGGGCACATCCTTTTTCCATTTTCCCTGGGAAAGAAAACTCACCAGTCCAGGTTCCTGATGTCAGTTTGTAGGGCTCCCTTGGGTCTATCAGGGCAGCACAAGTTTGAGGTGGGGACAACTTCGGTGTGGGGTCCCTCCTTCGATATAAGGATTTTTTGCAGTGAGGACCCTGCCCAGGGCCAGAGGCCCCTGGGCACATCCTTTTTCCATTTTCCCTGGAAAACAAAACTCAGCAGTCAATGTTGATGATGTCAGTTTGTAGGGCTCCCTTGGGTCTATCAGGGCAGCACAAGTTTGAGGTGGGGACAACTTCGGTGTGCGGTCCATCCTTCGATATAAGGATTCTTTGCAGTCAGGGCCAGGGGCCCCCAGGCACATCCTTTGGCCATTTTCCCTGGGAAAGAAAACTCAGCAGTCCAGGTTCCTGATGTCAGTTTGTAGGGCTCCCTTGGATCTATCAGGGCAGCACAAATTTGAGGTGGGGACAACTTCGGTGTGGGGTCCATCCTTCGATATAAGGATTTTTTGCATTCAGGTCCCAGCCCAGTGCCAGGGTCCCGAGGGCACATCCTTTGGCCATTTTCCCTGGAAAAGAAAACTCACCAGTCCAGGTTCCTGATGTCAGTTTGTAGGGCTCCCTTGGGTCTATCTGGGCAGCAGAAATTTGAGGAGCGGACAATTTTAGTCTGCGATCCATCCTTCGATATTGGGATTCTTTGCAGTCAGGTGTCAGCCGAGTGCCAGGGTCCCCAGGGAACATCCTTTGGCCATTTTCCCTGGGAAAGAAAACTCAGCAGTCCAGGTTGCTGATGTCAGTTTGTAGGGCTCCCTTGGGTCTATCAGGGCACCACAAGTATGAGATGAGGACAACTTCACTCTGGTGTCCATCCTTCGATATAAGGATTCTTTGAAGTCAAGGCCCAGCCGAGAGCCATGGGCCCCTGGGCACATTCTTTGGCCATTTTCCCTGGGAAAGAACACTCACCAGTCCAGGTTCCTGATGTCAGTTTGTAGGGCTCCCTTAGGTCTATCAGGGCAGCACAAGTTTGAGGTGGGGACAACTTCGGTGTGGGGTCCATCCTTCGATATAAGGATTTTTTGCAGTGAGGACCCTGCCCAGAGCCAGGGGCCCCTGGGCACATCCTTTGGCCATTTTCCCTGGGAAAGAAAACTCTGCAGTCCAGGTTGCTGATGTCAGTTTGTAGGGCTCCCTTGGGTCTATCAGGACAGCACAAGTTTGAGGTGGGGACAACTTCGGTGTGGGGTCCATCCTTCGATATAAGGATTCTTTGCAGTGAGGACCCTGCCCAGGTCCAGGGGCCCCTGGGCACATCCTTTGGCCATTTTCCCTGGGAAAGAAAACTCAGCAGTCCAGGTTCCTGATGTCAGTTTGTAGGGCTCCCTTGGGTCTATCAGGGCAGCACAAGTTTGAGGTGGGGACAACTTCGGTGTGGGGTCCATCCTTCGATATAAGGATTTTTTGCAGTGAGGACCCTGCCCAGGCCCAAGGGCCCCTGGGCACATCCTTTTTCCATTTTCCCTGGGAAAGAAAACTCACCAGTCCAGGTTGCTGATGTCACTTTGTAGGGCTCCCTTGGGTCTATCAGGGCACCACAAGTTTGAGGTGGGGACAACTTCGGGGTGGGGTCCATCCCTCGATATAAGGATTTTTTGCAGTCAGGGCCAGGGTCGTCAGGGCACATCCTTTGGCCATTTTCCCTGGAAAAGAAAACTCAGCAGTCCAGGTTGCTGATGTCAGTTTGTAGGGCTCCCTTGGGTCTATCAGGGCAGCACAAGTTTGAGGTGGGGACAACTTCGGTGTGGTATCCATCCTTCGATATAAGGATTTTTTGAAGTCAGGGCCAGGGGCCCCCGGGCACATCCTTTGGCCATTTTCCCTGGGAAAGAAAACTCACCAGTCCAGGTTGCTGATGTCAGTTTGTAGGGCTCCCTTGGGTCTATCTGGGCAGCACAAGTTTGAGGTGGGGACAACTTCGGTGTGGGGTCCATCCTTCGATATAAGGATTTTTAGCAGTCAGGTCCCAGCCCAGTGCCAGGGTCCCCAGGGCACATCCTTTGGCCATTTTCCCTAGAAAAGAAAACTCAACAGTCCAGGTTCCTGATGTCAGTTTGTAGGGCTCCCTTGGGTCTATCTGGGCAGCAGAAATTTGAGGAGCGGAAAATTTTGGTCTGTTATCCCTCCTTCGATATAAGGATTCTTTGCAGACAGGTCCCAGCCGAGTGCCAGGGGCCCCAGGGAACATCCTTTGGCCATTTCCCCTGGGAAAGAAAACTCACCAGTCCAGGTTCCTGATGTCAGTTTGTAGGGCTCCCTTGGGTCTATCTGGGCAGCACAACTTTGAGGAGGGGACAATTTTGCTCTGTAATCCATCCTTCGATATAGGGATTCTTTACAGTCAGGCCCCAGCCAGGGGCCAGGGGCCCCTGGGCACATCCTTTGGCCATTTTCCCTGGGAAAGAAAACTCACCAGTCCAGGTTGCTGATGTCAGTTTGTAGGGCTCCCTTGGGTCTATCTGGGCAGCACAAGTTTGAGGTGGGGACAACTTCAGTCTGGGGTCCATCCTTCGATATAAGGATTCTTTGAAGTCAAGGCCCAGCCGAGGGCCATGGGCCCCTGGGCACATTCTTTGGCCATTTTCCCTGGGAAAGAAAACTCACCAGTCCAGGTTCCTGATGTCAGTTTGTAGGGCTCCCTTGGGTCTATCTGGGCAGCAGAAATTTGAGGAGCGGACAATTTTGATCTGTTATCCATCCTTCGATATAAGGATTCTTTTCGGTCAGGTCCCAGCCGAGTGCCAGGGGCCCCAGGGAACATCCTTTGGCCATTTTCCCTGGGAAAGAAAACTCACCAGTCCAGGTTCCTGATGTCAGTTTGTAGGGCTCCCTTGGGTCTATCAGGGCAGCAGAAATTTTAGGAGGGGACAACTTCGATCTGGGGTCCATCCTTCGATATAGGGATTCTTTACAGTCAGGACCCAGCCCAGGTCCAGGGGCCCCTGGGCACATCCTTTGGCCATTTTTCCTAGGAAAGAAAATTCACCAGTCCAGGTTCCTGATGTTAGTTTGTAGGGCTCCCTTGGGTCTATCAGGGCAGCACAAGTATGAAATGGGGACAACTTCGGTCTGGGGTCCATCCTTCGATATAAGGATTTTTTGCAGTCATGTTCCAGCCCAGGGCCAGGGGCCCCTGGGCACATCCTTTGGCCATTTTCCCTGGGAAAGAAAACTCACCAGTCCAGGTTCCTGATGTCAGTTTGTAGGGCTCCCTTGGGTCTATCTGGGCAGCAGAAATTTGAGGAGCGGACAAGTTTGGTCTGCGATGCATCCTTCCATAGAGGGATTCTGTGCAGTCAGGTTTCAGCCGAGTGCCAGGGGCCCCAGGGAACATCCTTTGGCCATTTACCCTGGGAAAGAAAACTCACCAGTCCAGGTTCCTGATGTCAGTTTGTAGGGCTCCCTTAGGTCTACCTGGGCAGCACAACTTTGAGGAGGGGACAATTTTGGTCTGTAATCCAGCCTTCGATATAGGGATTCTTTACAGTCAGGCCCCAGCCAGGGGCCAGGGGCCCCTGGGCACATCCTTTGGCCATTTTCCCTGGGAAAGAAAACTCACCAGTCCAGCTTGCTGATGCCAGTTTGTAGGGCTCACTTGGGTCTATCTGGGTAGCACAACTTTCAGGAGCGGACAACTTCGGTCTGGGGTCCATCCTTCGATATAAGGATTTTTAGCAGTCAGGTCCCAGCCCAGTGCCAGGGTCCCCTGGGCACATCCTTTTTCCATTTTCCCTGGGAAAGAAAACTCAGCAGTCCAGGTTCCTGATGTCAGTTTGTAGGGCTCCCTTAGGTCTATCAGGGCAGCACAATTTTGAGGTGGGGACAACTTCGGTGTGGGGTCCATCCTTCGATATAAGGATTTTTTGCAGTGAGGACCCTGCCCAGGGCCAGGGGCCCCTGGGCACATCCTTTTTCCATTTTCCCTGGGAAAGAAAACTCACCAGTCCAGGTTCCTGATGTCAGTTTGTAGGGCTCCCTTGGGTCTATCAGGGCAGCACAAGTTTGAGGTGGGGACAACTTCGGTGTGGGGTCCCTCCTTCGATATAAGGATTTTTTGCAGTGAGGACCCTGCCCAGGGCCAGAGGCCCCTGGGCACATCCTTTTTCCATTTTCCCTGGAAAACAAAACTCAGCAGTCAATGTTGATGATGTCAGTTTGTAGGGCTCCCTTGGGTCTATCAGGGCAGCACAAGTTTGAGGTGGGGACAACTTCGGTGTGCGGTCCATCCTTCGATATAAGGATTCTTTGCAGTCAGGGCCAGGGGCCCCCAGGCACATCCTTTGGCCATTTTCCCTGGGAAAGAAAACTCAGCAGTCCAGGTTCCTGATGTCAGTTTGTAGGGCTCCCTTGGATCTATCAGGGCAGCACAAATTTGAGGTGGGGACAACTTCGGTGTGGGGTCCATCCTTCGATATAAGGATTTTTTGCATTCAGGTCCCAGCCCAGTGCCAGGGTCCCGAGGGCACATCCTTTGGCCATTTTCCCTGGAAAAGAAAACTCACCAGTCCAGGTTCCTGATGTCAGTTTGTAGGGCTCCCTTGGGTCTATCTGGGCAGCAGAAATTTGAGGAGCGGACAATTTTAGTCTGCGATCCATCCTTCGATATTGGGATTCTTTGCAGTCAGGTGTCAGCCGAGTGCCAGGGTCCCCAGGGAACATCCTTTGGCCATTTTCCCTGGGAAAGAAAACTCAGCAGTCCAGGTTGCTGATGTCAGTTTGTAGGGCTCCCTTGGGTCTATCAGGGCAGCACAAGTTTGAGGTGGGGACAACTTCGGTGTGGGGTCCATCCTTCGATATAAGGATTTTTTGCAGTCAGGGCCAGAGTCCCCTGGGCACATCCTTTTTCCATTTTCCCTGGGAAAGAAAACTCAGCAGTCCAGGTTCCTGATGTCAGTTTGTAGGGCTCCCTTGGGTCTATCAGGGCAGCACAAGTTTGAGGTGGGGACAACTTCGGTGTGGGGTCCATCCTTCGATATAAGGATTTTTTGAAGTCAGGGCCAGGGGCCCCTGGGCACATACTTTGGCCATTTTCCCTGGAAAAGTAAACTCACCAGTCCAGGTTCCTGATGTCAGTTTGTAGGGCTCCCTTGGGTCTACCTGGGCAGCAGAAATTTCAGGAGCGGACAATTTTGGTCTGTTATCCATCCTTCGATATAGGGATTCTTTTCAGTCAGGTCCCAGCCGAGTGCCAGGGGCCCCAAGGAACATCCTTTGGCCATTTTCCCTGGGAAAGAACACTCACCAGTCCAGGTTCCTGATGTCAGTTTGTAGGGCTCCCTTAGGTCTATCAGGGCAGCACAAGTTTGAGGTGGGGACAACTTCGGTGTGGGGTCCATCCTTCGATATAAGGATTTTTTTCAGTGAGGACCCTGCCCAGGGCCAGGGGCCCCTGGGCACATCCTTTGGCCATTTTCCCTGGAAAAGAAAACTCACCAGTCCAGGTTGCTGATGTCAGTTTGTAGGGCTCCCTTGGGTCTATCTGGGCAGCAGAAATTTGAGGAGCAAACAATTTTGGTCTGCGATCCATCCTTCGATATTGGGATTATTTGCAGTCAGGAGTCAGCCGAGTGCCAGGGGCCCCAGGGAACATCCTTTGGCCATTTTCCCTGGGAAAGAAAATTCACCAGTCCAGGTTGCTGATGTCAGTTTGTAGGGCTCTCTTGGGTCTATCAGGGCAGCACAAGTATGAGATGGGGACAACTTCAGTCTGGTGTCCATCCTTCGATATAAGGATTCTTTAAAGTCAAGGGACAGCCGAGAGCCATGGGCCCCTGGGCACATTCTTTGGCCATTTTCCCTGGGAAAGAACACTCACCAGTCCAGGTTCCTGATGTCAGTTTGTAGGGCTCCCTTGGGTCTATCAGGGCAGCACAAGTTTGAGGTGGGGACAACTTCGGTGTTGGGTCCATCCTTCGATATAAGGATTTTTTGCAGCGAGGACCCTGCCCAGGGCCAGGGGACCCTGGGTACATCCTTTTTCCATTTTCCCTGGGAAAGAAAACTCAGCAGTCCAGTTTCCTGATGTCAGTTTGTAGGGCTCCCTTGGGTCTATCAGGGCAGCACAAGTTTGAGGTGGGGACAACTTCGGTGTGGGGTCCATCCTTCGATATAAGGATTTTTTGAAGTCAGGGCCAGGGGCCCCCGGGCACATCCTTTGGCCATTTTCCCTGGAAAAGAAAACTCACCAGTCCAGGTTCCTGATGTCAGTTTGTAGGGCTCCCTTGGGTCTATCTGGGCAGCAGAGATTTCAGGAGCGGACAATTTTGGTCTGTTATCCATCCTTCGATATAAGGATTCTTTTCAGTCAGGTCCCAGCCGAATGCCAGGGGCCCCAAGGAACATCCTTTGGCCATTTTCCCTGGGAAAGAACACTCACCAGTCCAGGTTCCTGATGTCAGTTTGTAGGGCTCCCTTGGGTCTATCTGGGCAGCAGAAATTTGAGGAGCAAACAATTTTGGTCTGTTATCCATCCTTGGATATAGGGATTCTTTGCAGTCAGGTTTCAGCCGAGTGCCAGGGGCCCCTGGGCACATCCTTTGGCCATTTTCCCTGGGAAAGAAATCTCAGCAGTCCAGGTTGCTGATGTCAGTTTGTAGGGCTCCCTTGGGTCTATCTGGGCACCACAAGTTTGAGGTGGGGACAACTTCGGTGTGGGGTCCATCCTTCGATATAAGGATTTTTTTCAGTGAGGACCCTGCCCAGGGCCAGGGGCCCCTGGGCACATCCTTTTTCCATTTTCCCTGGGAAAGAAAACTCAGCAGTCCAGGTTCCTGATGTCAGTTTGTAGGGCTCCCTTGGGTCTATCTGGGCACCACAAGTTTGAGGTGGGGACAACTTCGGTGTGGGGTCCATCCTTCGATATAAGGATTTTTTGCAGTCAGGGCCACGGTCCCCTGGGCACACCCTTTGGCTATTTTCCCTGGGAAAGAAAACTCACCAGTCCAGGTTGCTGATGTCAGTTTGTAGGGCTCCCTTGGGTCTATCAGGGCAGCACAAATTTGAGGAGCAAACAATTTTGATCTCTTATCCATCCTTCGATATAGGGATTCTTTGCAGTCAGGTGTCAGCCCAGTGCCAGGGTCCCCTGGGCACATACTTTGGCCATTTTCCCTGGGAAAGAAAACTCACCAGTCCAGGTTCCTGATGTCAGTTTGTAGGGCTCCCTTGGGTCTATCTGGGCAGCAGAAATTTGAGGAGCAAACAATTTTGGTCTGTTATCCATCCTTGGATATAGGGATTCTTTGCAGTCAGGTTTCAGCCGAGTGCCAGGGGCCCCAGGGAACATCCTTTGGCCATTTTCCCTGGGAAAGAAAATTCACCAGTCCAGGTTCCTGATGTCAGTTTGTAGGGCTCCCTTGGGTCTATCAGGGCATCACCAGTATGAGATGGGGACAACTTCAGTCTGGTGTCCATCCTTCGATATAAGGATTCTTTGAAGTCAAGGCCCAGCCGAGAGCCATGGGGCCCTGGGCACATTCTTTGGCCATTTTCCCTGGGAAAGAACACTCACCAGTCCAGGTTCCTGATGTCAGTTTGTAGGGCTCCCTTAGGTCTATCAGGGCAGCACAAGTTTGAGGTGGGGACAACTTCGGAGTGGGGTCCATCCTTCGATATAAGGATTTTTTGCAGTGAGGACCCTGCCCAGGGCCAGGGGCCCCTGGGCACATCCTTTGGCCATTTTCCCTGGGAAAGAAAACTCAGCAGTCCAGGTTGCTGATGTCAGTTTGTAGGGCTCCCTTGGGTCTATCAGGGCACCACAAGTTTGAGGTGGGGACAACTTCGGTGTGGGGTCCATCCTTCGATATAAGGATTCTTTGCAGTGAGGACCCTGCCCAGGGCCAGGGGCCCCTGGGCACATCCTTTTTCCATTTTCCCTGGGAAAGAAAACTCAGCAGTCCAGGTTCCTGATGTCAGTTTGTAGGGCTCCCTTGGGTCTATCAGGGCACCACAAGTTTGAGGTGGGGACAACTTCGGTGTGGGGTCCATCCTTCGATATAAGGATTTTTTGCAGTCAGGGCCAGGGGCCCCTGGGCACATCCTTTTTCCATTTTCCCTGGGAAAGAAAACTCAGCAGTCCAGGTTGCTGATGTCAGTTTGTAGGGCTCCCTTGGGTCTATCAGGGCAGCACAAGTTTGAGGTGGGGACAACTTCGGTGTGGGGTCCATCCTTCGATATAAGGATTTTTTGAAGTCAGGGCCAGGGGCCCCCGGGCACATCCTTTGGCCATTTTCCCTGGGAAAGAAAACTCACCAGTCCAGGTTCCTGATGTCAGTTTGTAGGGCTCCCTTGGGTCTATCAGGGCAGCACAAATTTGAGGTGGGGACAACTTCGGTCTGGGGTCCATCTTTCGATATAAGGATTTTTTGCATTCAGGTCCCAGCCCAGTGCCAGGGTCCCCAGGGCACATCCTTTGGCCATTTTCCCTGGAAAAGAAAACTCACCAGTCCAGGTTGCTGATGTCAGTTTGTAGGGCTCCCTTGGGTCTATCTGGGCAGCAGAAATTTGAGGAGCAAACAATTTTGGTCTGCAATCCATCCTTCGATATTGGGATTATTTGCAGTCAGGTGTCAGCCGAGTGCCAGGGGCCCCAGGGAACATCCTTTGGCCATTTTCCCTGGGAAAGAAAATTCACCAGTCCAGGTTGCTGATGTCAGTTTGTAGGGCTCTCTTGGGTCTATCAGGGCAGCACAAGTATGAGATGGGGACAACTTCAGGCGGGTGTCCATCCTTCGATATAAGGATTCTTTGAAGTCAAGGCCCAGCCGAGAGCCATGGGCCCCTGGGCACATTCTTTGGCCATTTTCCCTGGGAAAGAACACTCACCAGTCCAGGTTCCTGATGTCAGTTTGTAGGGCTCCCTTGGGTCTATCAGGGCAGCACAAGTTTGAGGTGGGGACAACTTCGGTGTGGGGTCCATCCTTCGATATAAGGATTTTTTGCATTCAGGGCCAGGGTCCCCTGGGCACATCCTTTGGCCATTTTCCCTGGGAAAGAAAACTCAGCAGTCCAGGTTCCTGATGTCAGTTTGTAGGGCTCCCTTGGGTCTATCAGGGCAGCACAAGTTTGAGGTGGGGACAACTTCGGTGTGGGGTCCATCCTTCGATATAAGGATTTTTTTCAGTGAGGACCCTGCCCAGGGCCAGGGGCCCCTGGGCACATCCTTTGGCCATTTTCCCTGGGAAAGAAATCTCAGCAGTCCAGGTTGCTGATGTCAGTTTGTAGGGCTCCCTTGGGTCTATCTGGGCACCACAAGTTTGAGGTGGGGACAACTTCGGTGTGGGGTCCATCCTTCGATATAAGGATTCTTTGCAGTGAGGACCCTGCCCAGGTCCAGGGGCCCCTGGGCACATCCTTTTTCCATTTTACCTGGGAAAGAAAACTCAGCAGTCCAGGTTCCTGATGTCAGTTTGTAGGGCTCCCTTGGGTCTATCTGGGCAGCACAAGTTTGAGGTGGAGACAACTTCGGTGTGGGGTCCATCCTTCGATATAAGGATTTTTTGCAGTCAGGGCCAGGGTCCCCTGGGCACACCCTTTGGCTATTTTCCCTGGGAAAGAAAACTCACCAGTCCAGGTTGCTGATGTCAGTTTGTAGGGCTCCCTTGGGTCTATTAGGGCAGCACAAATTTGAGGAGCAAAGAATTTTGATCTCTTATCCATCCTTCGATATAGGGATTCTTTGCAGACAGGTGTCAGCCGAGTGCCAGGGTCCCCTGGGCACATACTTTGGCCATTTTCCCTGGGAAAGAAAACTCACCAGTCCAGGTTGCTGATGTCAGTTTGTAGGGCTCCCTTGGGTCTATCTGGGCAGCAGAAATTTGAGGAGCAAACAATTTTGGTCTGTTATCCATCCTTCGATATAGGGATTCTTTGCAGTCAGGTGTCAGCCGAGTGCCAGGGGCCCCAGGGAACATCCTTGGGCCATTTTCCCTGGGAAAGAACACTCACCAGTCCAGGTTCCTGATGTCAGTTTGTAGGGCTCCCTTAGGTCTATCAGGGCAGCACAAGTTTGAGGTGGGGACAACTTCGGTGTGGGGTCCATCCTTCGATATAAGGATTTTTTTCAGTGAGGACCCTGCCCAGGGCCAGGGGCCCCTGGGCACATCCTTTGGCCATTTTCCCTGGGAAAGAAATCTCAGCAGTCCAGGTTGCTGATGTCAGTTTGTAGGGCTCCCTTGGGTCTATCAGGGCACCACAAGTTTGAGGTGGGGACAACTTCGGTGTGGGGTCCATCCTTCGATATAAGGATTTTTTTCAGTGAGGACCCTGCCCAGGGCCAGGGGCCCCTGGGCACATCCTTTTTCCATTTTCCCTGGGAAAGAAAACTCACCAGTCCAGGTTCCTGATGTCAGTTTGTAGGGCTCCCTTGGGTCTATCTGGGCACCACAAGTTTGAGGTGGGGACAACTTCGGTGTGGGGTCCATCCTTCGATATAAGGATTCTTTGCAGTGAGGACCCTGCCCAGGGCCAGGGGCCCCTGGGCACATCCTTTTTCCATTTTACCTGGGAAAGAAAACTCAGCAGTCCAGGTTGCTGATGTCAGTTTGTAGGGCTCCATTGGGTCTATCTGGGCAGCACAAGTTTGAGGTGGAGACAACTTCGGTGTGGGGTCCATCCTTCGATATAAGGATTTTTTGCAGTCAGGGCCAGGGTCCCCTGGGCACACCCTTTGGCTATTTTCCCTGGGAAAGAAAACTCACCAGTCCAGGTTGCTGATGTCAGTTTGTAGGGCTCCCTTGGGTCTATCAGGGCAGCACAAATTTGAGGAGCAAACAATTTTGATCTCTTATCCATCCTTCGATATAGGGATTCTTTGCAGTCAGGTGTCAGCCCAGTGCCAGGGTCCCCTGGGCACATACTTTGACCATTTTCCCTGGGAAAGAAAACTCACCAGTCCAGGTTGCTGATGTCAGTTTGTAGGGCTCCCTTGGGTCTATTTGGGCAGCAGAAATTTGAGGAGCAAACAATTTTGGTCTGTTATCCATCCTTGGATATAGGGATTCTTTGCAGTCAGGTTTCAGCCGAGTGCCAGGGGCCCCAGGGAACATCCTTTGGCCATTTTCCCTGGAAAAGAAAATTCACCAGTCCAGGTTCCTGATGTCAGTTTGTAGGGCTCCCTTGGGTCTATCAGGGCATCACCAGTATGGGATGGGGACAACTTCAGTCTGGTGTCCATCCTTCGATATAAGGATTCTTTGAAGTCAAGGCCCGGCCGAGAGCCATGGGGCCCTGGGCACATTCTTTGGCCATTTTCCCTGGGAAAGAACACTCACCAGTCCAGGTTGCTGATGTCAGTTTGTAGGGCTCCCTTAGGTCTATCAGGGCAGCACAAGTTTGAGGTGGGGACAATTTCGGAGTGGGGTCCATCCTTCGATATAAGGATTTTTTGCAGTGAGGACCCTGCCCAGGGCCAGGGGCCCCTGGGCACACCCTTTGGCCATTTTCCCTGGGAAAGAAATCTCAGCAGTCCAGGTTGCTGATGTCAGTTTGTAGGGCTCCCTTGGGTCTATCTGGGCAGCACAAGTTTGAGGTGGGGACAACTTCGGTGTGGGGTCCATCCTTCGATATAAGGATTCTTTGCAGTGAGGACCCTGCCCAGGGCCAGGGGCCCCTGGGCACATCCTTTTTCCATTTTCCCTGGGAAAGAAAACTCAGCAGTCCAGGTTCCTGATGTCAGTTTGTAGGGCTCCCTTGGGTCTATCAGGGCACCACAAGTTTGAGGTGGGGACAACTTCGGTGTGGGGTCCATCCTTCGATATAAGGATTTTTTTCAGTGAGGACCCTGCCCAGGGCCAGGGGCCCCTGGGCACATCCTTTTTCCATTTTCCCTGGGAAAGAAAACTCACCAGTCCAGGTTCCTGATGTCAGTTTGTAGGGCTCCCTTGGGTCTATCAGGGCAGCACAAGTTTGAGGTGGGGACAACTTCGGTGTGGGGTCCATCCTTCGATATAAGGATTTTTTGCAGTCAGGGCCAGGGGCCCCCAGGCACATCCTTTGGCCATTTTCCCTGGGAAAGAAAACTCAGCAGTCCAGGTTCCTGATGTCAGTTTGTAGGGCTCCCTTGGGTCTATCAGGGCAGCACAAGTTTGAGGTGGGGACAACTTCAGTCTGGGGTCCATCCTTCGATATAAGGATTTTTTGCAGTCAGGGCCAGGGGCCCCCGGGCACATCCTTTGGCCATTTTCCCTGGGAAAGAAAACTCACCAGTCCAGGTTGCTGATGTCAGTTTGTAGGGCTCCCTTGGGTCTATCAGGGCAGCACAAATTTGAGGTGGGGACAACTTCGGTCTGGGGTCCATCTTTCGATATAAGGATTTTTTGCATTCAGGTCCCAGCCCAGTGCCAGGGTCCCCAGGGCACATCCTTTGGCCATTTTCCCTGGAAAAGAAAACTCACCAGTCCAGGTTGCTGATGTCAGTTTGTAGGGCTCCCTTGGGTCTATCTGGGCAGCAGAAATTTGAGGAGCAAACAATTTTGGTCTGCGATCCATCCTTCGATATTGGGATTATTTGCAGTCAGGTGTCAGCCGAGTGCCAGGGGCCCCAGGGAACATCCTTTGGCCATTTTCCCTGGGAAAGAAAATTCACCAGTCCAGGTTGCTGATGTCAGTTTGTAGGGCTCTCTTGGGTCTATCAGGGCAGCACAAGTATGAGATGGGGACAACTTCAGTCTGGTGTCCATCCTTCGATATAAGGATTCTTTGAAGTCAAGGCCCAGCTGAGAGCCATGGGCCCCTGGGCACATTCTTTGGCCATTTTCCCTGGGAAAGAACACTCACCAGTCCAGGTTCCTGATGTCAGTTTGTAGGGCTCCCTTGGGTCTATCAGGGCAGCACAAGTTTGAGGTGGGGACAACTTCGGTGTGGGGTCCATCCTTCGATATAAGGATTTTTTGCAGTGAGGACCCTGCCCAGGGCCAGGGGACCCTGGGTACATCCTTTTTCCATTTTCCCTGGGAAAGAAAATTCACCAGTCCAGGTTCCTGATGTCAGTTTGTAGGGCTCCCTTGGGTCTATCTGGGCAGCACAAGTTTGAGGTGGGGACAACTTCGGTGTGGGGTCCATCCTTCGATATAAGGATTCTTTGCAGTGAGGACCCTGCCCAGGGCCAGGGGCCACTGGGCACATCCTTTTTCCATTTTCCCTGGGAAAGAAAACTCACCAGTCCAGGTTCCTGATGTCAGTTTGTAGGGCTCCCTTGGGTCTATCAGGGCACCACAAGTATGAGATGGGGACAACTTCGGTGTGGGGTCCATCCTTCGATATAAGTATTTTTTGCATTCAGGGCCCAGCCCAGGGCCAGGGGCCCCTGGGCACATCCTTTTTCCATTTTCCCTGGGAAAGAAAACTCAGCAGTCCAGGTTCCTGATGTCAGTTTGTCGGGCTCCCTTCTGTCTATCTGGGCAGCACAACTTTGAGGAGGGGACAATTTTGGTCTGTAATCCATCCTTCGATATGGGGATTCTTTACAGTCAGGACCCAGCCAGGGGCCAGGGGCCCCGGGGCACATCCTTTGGCCATTTTCCCTGGGAAAGTAAACTCACCAGTCCAGGTTCCTGATGTCAGTTTGTAGGGCTCCCTTGCGTCTATCTGGGCAGCACAAGTATGAGATGGGGACAACTTTGGTCTGGGGTCCATCCTTCGATATATACGGATTTTTTGCAATCATGCCCCAGCCCAGGGCCAGGGGCCCCTGGGCACATCCTTTGGCCATTTTCCCTGAGAAAGAAAACTCACCAGTCCAGGTTGCTGATGTCAGTTTGTAGGGCTCCCTTGGGTCTATCTGGGCAGCAGAAATTTGAGGAGCGGACCAGTTTGGTCTACGATGCATCCTTCGATATAGGGATTCTGTGCAGTCAGGTCCCTGCCGAGTGCCAGGGGCCCCAGGGAACATCCTTTGGCCATTTACCCTGGGAAAGAAAACTCACCAGTCCAGGTTCCTGATGTCAGTTTGTAGGGCTCCCTTAGGTCTACCTGGGCAGCACAACTTTGAGGAGGGGACAATTTTGGTCTGTAATCCAGCCTTCGATATAGGGATTCTTTACAGTCAGGCCCCAGCCAGGGGCCAGGGGCCCCTGGGCACATCCTTTGGCCATTTTCCCTGGGAAAGAAAACTCACCAGTCCAGCTTGCTGATGCCAGTTTGTAGGGCACACTTGGGTCTATCTGGGTAGCACAACTTTCAGAAGCGGACAACTTCGGTCTGGGGTCCATCCTTCGATATAAGGATTTTTAGCAGTCAGGTCCCAGCCCAGTGCCAGGGTCCCCTGGGCACATCCTTTTTCCATTTTCCCTGGGAAAGAAAACTCACCAGTCCAGGTTCCTGATGTCAGTTTGTAGGGCTCCCTTAGGTCTATCAGGGCAGCACAATTTTGAGGTGGGGACAACTTCGGTGTGGGGTCCATCCTTTGATATAAGGATTTTTTTTAGTGAGGACCCTGCCCAGGGCCAGGGGCCCCTGGGCACATCCTTTTTCCATTTTCCCTGGGAAAGAAAACTCACCAGTCCAGGTTCCTGATGTCAGTTTGTAGGGCTCCCTTGGGTCTATCAGGACAGCACAATTTTGAGGTGGGGACAACTTCGGTGTGGGGTCCATCCTTTGATATAAGGAATTTTTGCAGTGAGGATCCTGCCCAGGGCCAGAGGCCCCTGGGCACATCCTTTTTCCATTTTCCCTGGAAAACAAAACTCAGCAGTCCATGTTGATGATGTCAGTTTGTAGGGCTCCCTTGGGTCTATCAGGACAGCACAAGTTTGAGGTGGGGACAACTTCGGTGTGGGGTGCATCCTTCGATATAAGGATTCTTTGCAGTCAGGGCCAGGGGCCCCCAGGCACATCCTTTGGCCATTTTCCCTGGGAAAGAAAACTCAGCAGTCCAGGTTCCTGATGTCAGTTTGTAGGGCTCCCTTGGATCTATCAGGGCAGCAGAAATTTGAGGTGGGGACAACTTCGGTGTGGGGTCCATCCTTTGATATAAGGATTTTTTGCATTCAGGTCCCAGCCCAGTGCCAGGGTCCCGAGGGCACATTCTTTGGCCATTTTCCCTGGAAAAGAAAACTCAGCAGTCCAGGTTCCTGATGTCAGTTTGTAGGGCTCCCTTGGGTCTATCTGGGCAGCAGAAATTTGAGGAGCGGACAATTTTAGTCTGCGATCCATCCTTCGATATTGGGATTCTTTGCAGTCAGGTGTCAGCCGAGTGCCAGGGTCCCCAGGGAACATCCTTTGGCCATTTTCCCTGGGAAAGAAAATTCACCAGTCCAGGTTGCTGATGTCAGTTTGTAGGGCTCCCTTGGGTCTATCAGGGCACCACAAGTATGAGATGGGGACAACTTCAGTCTGGTGTCCATCCTTCGATATAAGGATTCTTTGAAGTCAAGGCCCAGCCGAGAGCCATGGGCCCCTGGGCACATTCTTTGGCCATTTTCCCTGGAAAAGAACACTCACCAGTCCAGGTTCCTGATGTCAGTTTGTAGGGATCCCTTAGGTCTATCAGGGCAGCACAAGTTTGAGGTGGGGACAACTTCGGTGTGGGGTCCATCCTTCGATATAAGGATTTTTAGCAGTCAGGTCCCAGCCCAGTGCAGGGGTCCCCTGGGCACATCCTTTTTCCATTTTCCCTGGGAAAGAAAACTCAGCAGTCCAGGTTCCTGATGTCAGTTTGTAGGGCTCCCTTAGGTCTATCAGGGCAGCACAATTTTGAGGTGGGGACAACTTCGGTGTGGGGTCCATCCTTCGATATAAGGATTTTTTGCAGTGAGGACCCTGCCCAGGGCCAGGGGCCCCTGGGCACATCCTTTTTCCATTTTCCCTGGGAAAGAAAACTCAGCAGTCCAGGTTCCTGATGTCAGTTTGTAGGGCTCCCTTGGGTCTATCAGGGCAGCACAAGTTTGAGGTGGGGACAACTTCGGTGTGGGGTCCATCCTTCGATATAAGGATTTTTTGCAGTCAGGGCCAGGGGCCCCCAGGCACATCCTTTGGCCATTTTCCCTGGGAAAGAAAACTCAGCAGTCCAGGTTCCTGATGTCAGTTTGTAGGGCTCCCTTGGGTCTATCAGGGCAGCACAAGTTTGAGGTGGGGACAACTTCAGTCTGGGGTCCATCCTTCGATATAAGGATTTTTTGCAGTCAGGGCCAGGGGCCCCCGGGCACATCCTTTGGCCATTTTCCCTGGGAAAGAAAACTCACCAGTCCAGGTTGCTGATGTCAGTTTGTAGGGCTCCCTTGGGTCTATCAGGGCAGCACAAATTTGAGGTGGGGACAACTTCGGTCTGGGGTCCATCTTTCGATATAAGGATTTTTTGCATTCAGGTCCCAGCCCAGTGCCAGGGTCCCCAGGGCACATCCTTTGGCCATTTTCCCTGGAAAAGAAAACTCACCAGTCCAGGTTGCTGATGTCAGTTTGTAGGGCTCCCTTGGGTCTATCTGGGCAGCAGAAATTTGAGGAGCAAACAATTTTGGTCTGCGATCCATCCTTCGATATTGGGATTATTTGCAGTCAGGTGTCAGCCGAGTGCCAGGGGCCCCAGGGAACATCCTTTGGCCATTTTCCCTGGGAAAGAAAATTCACCAGTCCAGGTTGCTGATGTCAGTTTGTAGGGCTCTCTTGGGTCTATCAGGGCAGCACAAGTATGAGATGGGGACAACTTCAGTCTGGTGTCCATCCTTCGATATAAGGATTCTTTGAAGTCAAGGCCCAGCTGAGAGCCATGGGCCCCTGGGCACATTCTTTGGCCATTTTCCCTGGGAAAGAACACTCACCAGTCCAGGTTCCTGATGTCAGTTTGTAGGGCTCCCTTGGGTCTATCAGGGCAGCACAAGTTTGAGGTGGGGACAACTTCGGTGTGGGGTCCATCCTTCGATATAAGGATTTTTTGCAGTGAGGACCCTGCCCAGGGCCAGGGGACCCTGGGTACATCCTTTTTCCATTTTCCCTGGGAAAGAAAATTCACCAGTCCAGGTTCCTGATGTCAGTTTGTAGGGCTCCCTTGGGTCTATCTGGGCAGCACAAGTTTGAGGTGGGGACAACTTCGGTGTGGGGTCCATCCTTCGATATAAGGATTCTTTGCAGTGAGGACCCTGCCCAGGGCCAGGGGCCACTGGGCACATCCTTTTTCCATTTTCCCTGGGAAAGAAAACTCACCAGTCCAGGTTCCTGATGTCAGTTTGTAGGGCTCCCTTGGGTCTATCAGGGCACCACAAGTATGAGATGGGGACAACTTCGGTGTGGGGTCCATCCTTCGATATAAGTATTTTTTGCATTCAGGGCCCAGCCCAGGGCCAGGGGCCCCTGGGCACATCCTTTTTCCATTTTCCCTGGGAAAGAAAACTCAGCAGTCCAGGTTCCTGATGTCAGTTTGTCGGGCTCCCTTCTGTCTATCTGGGCAGCACAACTTTGAGGAGGGGACAATTTTGGTCTGTAATCCATCCTTCGATATGGGGATTCTTTACAGTCAGGACCCAGCCAGGGGCCAGGGGCCCCGGGGCACATCCTTTCGCCATTTTCCCTGGGAAAGTAAACTCACCAGTCCAGGTTCCTGATGTCAGTTTGTAGGGCTCCCTTGCGTCTATCTGGGCAGCACAAGTATGAGATGGGGACAACTTTGGTCTGGGGTCCATCCTTCGATATATACGGATTTTTTGCAATCATGCCCCAGCCCAGGGCCAGGGGCCCCTGGGCACATCCTTTGGCCATTTTCCCTGAGAAAGAAAACTCACCAGTCCAGGTTGCTGATGTCAGTTTGTAGGGCTCCCTTGGGTCTATCTGGGCAGCAGAAATTTGAGGAGCGGACCAGTTTGGTCTACGATGCATCCTTCGATATAGGGATTCTGTGCAGTCAGGTCCCTGCCGAGTGCCAGGGGCCCCAGGGAACATCCTTTGGCCATTTACCCTGGGAAAGAAAACTCACCAGTCCAGGTTCCTGATGTCAGTTTGTAGGGCTCCCTTAGGTCTACCTGGGCAGCACAACTTTGAGGAGGGGACAATTTTGGTCTGTAATCCAGCCTTCGATATAGGGATTCTTTACAGTCAGGCCCCAGCCAGGGGCCAGGGGCCCCTGGGCACATCCTTTGGCCATTTTCCCTGGGAAAGAAAACTCACCAGTCCAGCTTGCTGATGCCAGTTTGTAGGGCACACTTGGGTCTATCTGGGTAGCACAACTTTCAGAAGCGGACAACTTCGGTCTGGGGTCCATCCTTCGATATAAGGATTTTTAGCAGTCAGGTCCCAGCCCAGTGCCAGGGTCCCCTGGGCACATCCTTTTTCCATTTTCCCTGGGAAAGAAAACTCACCAGTCCAGGTTCCTGATGTCAGTTTGTAGGGCTCCCTTAGGTCTATCAGGGCAGCACAATTTTGAGGTGGGGACAACTTCGGTGTGGGGTCCATCCTTTGATATAAGGATTTTTTTTAGTGAGGACCCTGCCCAGGGCCAGGGGCCCCTGGGCACATCCTTTTTCCATTTTCCCTGGGAAAGAAAACTCACCAGTCCAGGTTCCTGATGTCAGTTTGTAGGGCTCCCTTGGGTCTATCAGGACAGCACAATTTTGAGGTGGGGACAACTTCGGTGTGGGGTCCATCCTTTGATATAAGGAATTTTTGCAGTGAGGATCCTGCCCAGGGCCAGAGGCCCCTGGGCACATCCTTTTTCCATTTTCCCTGGAAAACAAAACTCAGCAGTCCATGTTGATGATGTCAGTTTGTAGGGCTCCCTTGGGTCTATCAGGACAGCACAAGTTTGAGGTGGGGACAACTTCGGTGTGGGGTGCATCCTTCGATATAAGGATTCTTTGCAGTCAGGGCCAGGGGCCCCCAGGCACATCCTTTGGCCATTTTCCCTGGGAAAGAAAACTCAGCAGTCCAGGTTCCTGATGTCAGTTTGTAGGGCTCCCTTGGATCTATCAGGGCAGCAGAAATTTGAGGTGGGGACAACTTCGGTGTGGGGTCCATCCTTTGATATAAGGATTTTTTGCATTCAGGTCCCAGCCCAGTGCCAGGGTCCCGAGGGCACATCCTTTGGCCATTTTCCCTGGAAAAGAAAACTCAGCAGTCCAGGTTCCTGATGTCAGTTTGTAGGGCTCCCTTGGGTCTATCTGGGCAGCAGAAATTTGAGGAGCGGACAATTTTAGTCTGCGATCCATCCTTCGATATTGGGATTCTTTGCAGTCAGGTGTCAGCCGAGTGCCAGGGTCCCCAGGGAACATCCTTTGGCCATTTTCCCTGGGAAAGAAAATTCACCAGTCCAGGTTGCTGATGTCAGTTTGTAGGGCTCCCTTGGGTCTATCAGGGCACCACAAGTATGAGATGGGGACAACTTCAGTCTGGTGTCCATCCTTCGATATAAGGATTCTTTGAAGTCAAGGCCCAGCCGAGAGCCATGGGCCCCTGGGCACATTCTTTGGCCATTTTCCCTGGAAAAGAACACTCACCAGTCCAGGTTCCTGATGTCAGTTTGTAGGGATCCCTTAGGTCTATCAGGGCAGCACAAGTTTGAGGTGGGGACAACTTCGGTGTGGGGTCCATCCTTCGATATAAGGATTCTTTGCAGTGAGGACCCTGCCCAGGGCCAGGGGCCCCTGGGCACATCCTTTTTCCATTTTCCCTGGGAAAGAAAACTCACCAGTCCAGGTTCCTGATGTCAGTTTGTAGGGCTCCCTTGGGTCTATCAGGGCAGCACAAGTTTGAGGTGGGGACAACTTCGGTGTGGGGTCCATCCTTCGATATAAGGATTTTTTGCAGTCAGGGCCAGGGGCCCCCAGGCACATCCTTTGGCCATTTTCCCTGGGAAAGAAAACTCAGCAGTCCAGGTTCCTGATGTCAGTTTGTAGGGCTCCCTTGGGTCTATCAGGGCAGCACAAGTTTGAGGTGGGGACAACTTCAGTCTGGGGTCCATCCTTCGATATAAGGATTTTTTGCAGTCAGGGCCAGGGGCCCCCGGGCACATCCTTTGGCCATTTTCCCTGGGAAAGAAAACTCACCAGTCCAGGTTGCTGATGTCAGTTTGTAGGGCTCCCTTGGGTCTATCAGGGCAGCACAAATTTGAGGTGGGGACAACTTCGGTCTGGGGTCCATCTTTCGATATAAGGATTTTTTGCATTCAGGTCCCAGCCCAGTGCCAGGGCCCCCAGGCACATCCTTTGGCCATTTTCCCTGGGAAAGAAAACTCACCAGTCCAGGTTGCTGATGTCAGTTTGTAGGGCTCCCTTGGGTCTATCTGGGCAGCAGAAATTTGAGGAGCAAACAATTTTGGTCTGCGATCCATCCTTCGATATTGGGATTATTTGCAGTCAGGTGTCAGCCGAGTGCCAGGGGCCCCAGGGAACATCCTTTGGCCATTTTCCCTGGGAAAGAAAATTCACCAGTCCAGGTTGCTGATGTCAGTTTGTAGGGCTCTCTTGGGTCTATCAGGGCAGCACAAGTATGAGATGGGGACAACTTCAGTCTGGTGTCCATCCTTCGATATAAGGATTCTTTGAAGTCAAGGCCCAGCTGAGAGCCATGGGCCCCTGGGCACATTCTTTGGCCATTTTCCCTGGGAAAGAACACTCACCAGTCCAGGTTCCTGATGTCAGTTTGTAGGGCTCCCTTGGGTCTATCAGGGCAGCACAAGTTTGAGGTGGGGACAACTTCGGTGTGGGGTCCATCCTTCGATATAAGGATTTTTTGCAGTGAGGACCCTGCCCAGGGCCAGGGGACCCTGGGTACATCCTTTTTCCATTTTCCCTGGGAAAGAAAATTCACCAGTCCAGGTTCCTGATGTCAGTTTGTAGGGCTCCCTTGGGTCTATCTGGGCAGCACAAGTTTGAGGTGGGGACAACTTCGGTGTGGGGTCCATCCTTCGATATAAGGATTCTTTGCAGTGAGGACCCTGCCCAGGGCCAGGGGTCACTGGGCACATCCTTTTTCCATTTTCCCTGGGAAAGAAAACTCACCAGTCCAGGTTCCTGATGTCAGTTTGTAGGGCTCCCTTGGGTCTATCAGGGCACCACAAGTATGAGATGGGGACAACTTCGGTGTGGGGTCCATCCTTCGATATAAGTATTTTTTGCATTCAGGGCCCAGCCCAGGGCCAGGGGCCCCTGGGCACATCCTCTGGCCATTTTCCCTGGGAAAGAAAACTCAGCAGTCCAGGTTCCTGATGTCAGTTTGTCGGGCTCCCTTCTGTCTATCTGGGCAGCACAACTTTGAGGAGGGGACAATTTTGGTCTGTAATCCATCCTTCGATATGGGGATTCTTTACAGTCAGGACCCAGCCAGGGGCCAGGGGCCCCTGGGCACATCCTTTGGCCATTTTCCCTGGGAAAGTAAACTCACCAGTCCAGGTTCCTGATGTCAGTTTGTAGGGCTCCCTTGCGTCTATCTGGGCAGCACAAGTATGAGATGGGGACAACTTTGGTCTGGGGTCCATCCTTCGATATATACGGATTTTTTGCAATCATGCCCCAGCCCAGGGCCAGGGGCCCCTGGGCACATCCTTTGGCCATTTTCCCTGAGAAAGAAAACTCACCAGTCCAGGTTGCTGATGTCAGTTTGTAGGGCTCCCTTGGGTCTATCTGGGCAGCAGAAATTTGAGGAGCGGACCAGTTTGGTCTACGATGCATCCTTCGATATAGGGATTCTGTGCAGTCAGGTCCCTGCCGAGTGCCAGGGGCCCCAGGGAACATCCTTTGGCCATTTACCCTGGGAAAGAAAACTCACCAGTCCAGGTTCCTGATGTCAGTTTGTAGGGCTCCCTTAGGTCTACCTGGGCAGCACAACTTTGAGGAGGGGACAATTTTGGTCTGTAATCCAGCCTTCGATATAGGGATTCTTTACAGTCAGGCCCCAGCCAGGGGCCAGGGGCCCCTGGGCACATCCTTTGGCCATTTTCCCTGGGAAAGAAAACTCACCAGTCCAGCTTGCTGATGCCAGTTTGTAGGGCACACTTGGGTCTATCTGGGTAGCACAACTTTCAGGAGCGGACAACTTCGGTCTGGGGTCCATCCTTCGATATAAGGATTTTTAGCAGTCAGGTCCCAGCCCAGTGCCAGGGTCCCCTGGGCACATCCTTTTTCCATTTTCCCTGGGAAAGAAAACTCAGCAGTCCAGGTTCCTGATGTCAGTTTGTAGGGCTCCCTTAGGTCTATCAGGGCAGCACAATTTTGAGGTGGGGACAACTTCGGTGTGGGGTCCATCCTTTGATATAAGGATTTTTTTTAGTGAGGACCCTGCCCAGGGCCAGGGGCCCCTGGGCACACCCTTTTTCCATTTTCCCTGGGAAAGAAAACTCACCAGTCCAGGTTCCTGATGTCAGTTTGTAGGGCTCCCTTGGGTCTATCAGGACAGCACAATTTTGAGGTGGGGACAACTTCGGTGTGGGGTCCATCCTTTGATATAAGGATTTTTTGCAGTGAGGACCCTGCCCAGGGCCAGAGGCCCCTGGGCACATCCTTTTTCCATTTTCCCTGGAAAACAAAACTCAGCAGTCCATGTTGATGATGTCAGTTTGTAGGGCTCCCTTGGGTCTATCAGGACAGCACAAGTTTGAGGTGGGGACAACTTCGGTGTGGGGTGCATCCTTCAATATAAGGATTCTTTGCAGTCAGGGCCAGGGGCCCCCAGGCACATCCTTTGGCCATTTTCCCTGGGAAAGAAAACTCAGCAGTCCAGGTTCCTGATGTCAGTTTGTAGGGCTCCCTTGGATCTATCAGGGCAGCAGAAATTTGAGGTGGGGACAACTTCGGTGTGGGGTCCATCCTTTGATATAAGGATTTTTTGCATTCAGGTCCCAGCCCAGTGCCAGGGTCCCGAGGGCACATCCTTTGGCCATTTTCCCTGGAAAAGAAAACTCAGCAGTCCAGGTTCCTGATGTCAGTTTGTAGGGCTCCCTTGGGTCTATGTGGGCAGCAGAAATTTGAGGAGCGGACAATTTTAGTCTGCGATCCATCCTTCGATATTGGGATTCTTTGCAGTCAGGTGTCAGCCGAGTGCCAGGGTCCCCAGGGAACATCCTTTGGCCATTTTCCCTGGGAAAGAAAATTCACCAGTCCAGGTTGCTGATGTCAGTTTGTAGGGCTCCCTTGGGTCTATCAGGGCACCACAAGTATGAGATGGGGACAACTTCAGTCTGGTGTCCATCCTTCGATATAAGGATTCTTTGAAGTCAAGGCCCAGCCGAGAGCCATGGGCCCCTGGGCACATTCTTTGGCCATTTTCCCTGGAAAAGAACACTCACCAGTCCAGGTTCCTGATGTCAGTTTGTAGGGATCCCTTAGGTCTATCAGGGCAGCACAAGTTTGAGGTGGGGACAACTTCGGTGTGGGGTCCATCCTTCGATATAAGGATTCTTTGCAGTGAGGACCCTGCCCAGGGCCAGGGTCCCCTGGGCACATCCTTTTTCCATTTTCCCTGGGAAAGAAAACTCTGCAGTCCAGGTTGCTGATGTCAGTTTGTAGGGCTCCCTTGGGTCTATCAGGGCAGCACAAGTTTGAGGTGGGGACAACTTCGGTGTGGGGTCCCTCCTTCGATATAAGGATTCTTTGCAGTGAGGACCCTGCCCAGGGCCATGGGCCCCTGGGCATATCCTTTTTCCATTTTCCCTGGGAAAGAAAACTCACCAGTCCAGGTTCCTGATGTCAGTTTGTAGGGCTCCCTTGGGTCTATCAGGGCAGCACAAGTTTGAGGTGGGGACAACTTCGGTGTGGGGTGCATCCTTCGATATAAGGATTTTTTGAAGTCAGGGCCAGGGGCCCCCGGGCACATCCTTTGGCCATTTTCCCTGGGAAAGAAAACTCAGCAGTCCAGGTTCCTGATGTCAGTTTGTAGGGCTCCCTTGGGTCTATCTGGGCAGCACAAGTTTGAGGTGGGGACAAACTCGGTGTGGGGTCCATCCTTCGATATAAGGATTTTTAGCAGTCAGGTCCCAGCCCAGTGCCATGGTCCCCAGGGCACATCCTTTGGCCATTTTCCCTGGAAAAGAAAACTCACCAGTCCAGGTTGCTGATGTCAGTTTGTAGGGCTCCCTTGGGTCTATCTAGGCAGCAGAAATTTGAGGAGCGGACAATTTTGGTCGGTTATCCAACCTTCGATAGAGGGATTCTTTTCAGTCAGGTCCCAGCCGAGTGCCAGGGTCCCCAGGGAACATCCTTTGGCCATTTTCCCTGGGAAAGAAAACTCACCAGTCCAGGTTCCTGATGTCAGTTTGTAGGGCTCCCTTGGGTCTATCAGGGCACCACAAGTATGAGATGCGGACAACTTCGGTGTGGGGTCCATCCTTCGATATAAGTATTTTTTCCATTCATGGCCCAGCCCAGGGCCAGGGGCCCCTGGGCACATCCTCTGGCCATTTTCCCTGGGAAAGAAAACTCACCAGTCCAGGTTCCTGATGTCAGTTTGTAGGGCTCCCTTGCGTCTATCTGGGCAGCACAAGTATGAGATGGGGACAACTTCGGTCTGGGGTCCATCCTTCGATATATACGGATTTTTTGCAATCATGCCCCAGCCCACGGCCAAGGGCCCCTGGGCACATCCTTTGGCCATTTTCCCTGAGAAAGAAAACTCACCAGTCCAGGTTGCTGATGTCAGTTTGTAGGGCTCCCTTGGGTCTATCTGGGCAGCAGAAATTTGAGGAGCGGACCAGTTTGGTCTGCGATGCATTCTTCCATATAGGGATTTTGTGCAGTCAGGTCCCTGCCGAGTGCCAGGGGCCCCAGGGAACATCCTTTGGCCATTTTCCCTGGGAAAGAAAACTCACCAGTCCAGGTTCCTGATGTCAGTTTGTAGGGCTCCCTTAGGTCTACCTGGGCAGCACAACTTTGAGGAGGGGACAATTTTGGTCTGTAATCCAGCCTTCGATATAGGGATTCTTTACAGTCAGGGCCCAGCCAGGGGCCAAGGGGCCCCTGGGCACATCCTTTGGCCATTTTCCCTGGGAAAGAAAACTCACCAGTCCAGCTTGCTGATGCCAGTTTGTAGGGCTCACTTGGGTCTATCTGGGTAGCACAACTTTCAGGAGCGGACAACTTCGGTCTGGGGTCCATCCTTCGATATAAGGATTTTTAGCAGTCAGGTCCCAGCCCAGTGCCAGGGTCCCCTGGGCACATCCTTTTTCCATTTTCCCTGGGAAAGAAAACTCACCAGTCCAGGTTGCTGATGTCAGTTTGTAGGGCTCCCTTAGGTCTATCAGGGCAGCACAATTTTGAGGTGGGGAGAACTTCGGTGTGGGGTCCATCCTTCGATATAAGGATTTTTTTCAGTGAGGACCCTGCCCAGGGCCAGAGGCCCCTGGGCACATCCTTTTTCCATTTTCCCTAGAAAACAAAACTCAGCAGTCAATGTTGATGATGTCAGTTTGTAGGGCTCCCTTGGGTCTATCTGGGCAGCACAAGTTTGAGGTGGGGACAACTTCGGTGTGGGGTCCATCCTTCGATATAAGGATTTTTTGCATTCAGGTCCCAGCCCAGTGCCAGGGTCCCGAGGGCACATCCTTTGGTCATTTTCCCTGGAAAAGGAAACTCACCAGTCCAGGTTCCTGATGTCAGTTTGTAGGGCTCCCTTGGGTCTATCTGGGCAGCAGAAATTTGAGGAGCGGACAATTTTAGTCTGCGATCCATCCTTCGATATTGGGATTCTTTGCAGTCAGGTGTCAGCCGAGTGCCAGGGTCCCCAGGGAACATCCTTTGGCCATTTTCCCTGGGAAAGAAAACTCAGCAGTCCAGGTTGCTGATGTCAGTTTGTAGGGCTCCCTTGGGTCTATCAGGGCAGCACAAGTATGAGATGGGGACAACTTCAGTCTGGTGTCCATCCTTCGATATAAGGATTCTTTGAAGTCAAGGCCCAGCCGAGAGCCATGGGCCCCTGGGCATATTCTTTGGCCATTTTCCCTGGGAAAGAACACTCACCAGTCCAGGTTCCTGATGTCAGTTTGTAGGGCTCCCTTAGGTCTATCAGGGCAGCACAAGTTTGAGGTGGGGACAACTTCGGTGTGGGGTCCATCCTTCGATATAAGGATTTTTTGCAGTGAGGACCCTGCCCAGGGCCAGAGGCCCCTGGGCACATCCTTTTTCCATTTTCCCTGGAAAACAAAACTCAGCAGTCAATGTTGATGATGTCAGTTTGTAGGGCTCCCTTGGGTCTATCAGGGCAGCACAAGTTTGAGGTGGGGACAACTTCGGTGTGCGGTCCATCCTTCGATATAAGGATTCTTTGCAGTCAGGGCCAGGGGCCCCCAGGCACATCCTTTGGCCATTTTCCCTGGGAAAGAAAACTCAGCAGTCCAGGTTCCTGATGTCAGTTTGTAGGGCTCCCTTGGATCTATCAGGGCAGCACAAATTTGAGGTGGGGACAACTTCGGTGTGGGGTCCATCCTTCGATATAAGGATTTTTTGCATTCAGGTCCCAGCCCAGTGCCAGGGTCCCGAGGGCACATCCTTTGGCCATTTTCCCTGGAAAAGAAAACTCACCAGTCCAGGTTCCTGATGTCAGTTTGTAGGGCTCCCTTGGGTCTATCTGGGCAGCAGAAATTTGAGGAGCGGACAATTTTAGTCTGCGATCCATCCTTCGATATTGGGATTCTTTGCAGTCAGGTGTCAGCCGAGTGCCAGGGTCCCCAGGGAACATCCTTTGGCCATTTTCCCTGGGAAAGAAAACTCAGCAGTCCAGGTTGCTGATGTCAGTTTGTAGGGCTCCCTTGGGTCTATCAGGGCACCACAAGTATGAGATGAGGACAACTTCACTCTGGTGTCCATCCTTCGATATAAGGATTCTTTGAAGTCAAGGCCCAGCCGAGAGCCATGGGCCCCTGGGCACATTCTTTGGCCATTTTCCCTGGGAAAGAACACTCACCAGTCCAGGTTCCTGATGTCAGTTTGTAGGGCTCCCTTAGGTCTATCAGGGCAGCACAAGTTTGAGGTGGGGACAACTTCGGTGTGGGGTCCATCCTTCGATATAAGGATTTTTTGCAGTGAGGACCCTGCCCAGAGCCAGGGGCCCCTGGGCACATCCTTTGGCCATTTTCCCTGGGAAAGAAAACTCTGCAGTCCAGGTTGCTGATGTCAGTTTGTAGGGCTCCCTTGGGTCTATCAGGACAGCACAAGTTTGAGGTGGGGACAACTTCGGTGTGGGGTCCATCCTTCGATATAAGGATTCTTTGCAGTGAGGACCCTGCCCAGGTCCAGGGGCCCCTGGGCACATCCTTTGGCCATTTTCCCTGGGAAAGAAAACTCAGCAGTCCAGGTTCCTGATGTCAGTTTGTAGGGCTCCCTTGGGTCTATCAGGGCAGCACAAGTTTGAGGTGGGGACAACTTCGGTGTGGGGTCCATCCTTCGATATAAGGATTTTTTGCAGTGAGGACCCTGCCCAGGCCCAAGGGCCCCTGGGCACATCCTTTTTCCATTTTCCCTGGGAAAGAAAACTCACCAGTCCAGGTTGCTGATGTCACTTTGTAGGGCTCCCTTGGGTCTATCAGGGCACCACAAGTTTGAGGTGGGGACAACTTCGGGGTGGGGTCCATCCTTCGATATAAGGATTTTTTGCAGTCAGGGCCAGGGTCCCCAGGGCACATCCTTTGGCCATTTTCCCTGGAAAAGAAAACTCAGCAGTCCAGGTTGCTGATGTCAGTTTGTAGGGCTCCCTTGGGTCTATCAGGGCAGCACAAGTTTGAGGTGGGGACAACTTCGGTGTGGTGTCCATCCTTCGATATAAGGATTTTTTGAAGTCAGGGCCAGGGGCCCCCGGGCACATCCTTTGGCCATTTTCCCTGGGAAAGAAAACTCACCAGTCCAGGTTGCTGATGTCAGTTTGTAGGGCTCCCTTGGGTCTATCTGGGCAGCACAAGTTTGAGGTGGGGACAACTTCGGTGTGGGGTCCATCCTTCGATATAAGGATTTTTAGCAGTCAGGTCCCAGCCCAGTGCCAGGGTCCCCAGGGCACATCCTTTGGCCATTTTCCCTGGAAAAGAAAACTCAACAGTCCAGGTTCCTGATGTCAGTTTGTAGGGCTCCCTTGGGTCTATCTGGGCAGCAGAAATTTGAGGAGCGGAAAATTTTGGTCTGTTATCCCTCCTTCGATATAAGGATTCTTTGCAGACAGGTCCCAGCCGAGTGCCAGGGGCCCCAGGGAACATCCTTTGGCCATTTCCCCTGGGAAAGAAAACTCACCAGTCCAGGTTCCTGATGTCAGTTTGTAGGGCTCCCTTGGGTCTATCTGGGCAGCACAACTTTGAGGAGGGGACAATTTTGCTCTGTAATCCATCCTTCGATATAGGGATTCTTTACAGTCAGGCCCCAGCCAGGGGCCAGGGGCCCCTGGGCACATCCTTTGGCCATTTTCCCTGGGAAAGAAAACTCACCAGTCCAGGTTGCTGATGTCAGTTTGTAGGGCTCCCTTGGGTCTATCTGGGCAGCACAAGTTTGAGGTGGGGACAACTTCAGTCTGGGGTCCATCCTTCGATATAAGGATTCTTTGAAGTCAAGGCCCAGCCGAGGGCCATGGGCCCCTGGGCACATTCTTTGGCCATTTTCCCTGGGAAAGAAAACTCACCAGTCCAGGTTCCTGATGTCAGTTTGTAGGGCTCCCTTGGGTCTATCTGGGCAGCAGAAATTTGAGGAGCGGACAATTTTGATCTGTTATCCATCCTTCGATATAAGGATTCTTTTCGGTCAGGTCCCAGCCGAGTGCCAGGGGCCCCAGGGAACATCCTTTGGCCATTTTCCCTGGGAAAGAAAACTCACCAGTCCAGGTTCCTGATGTCAGTTTGTAGGGCTCCCTTGGGTCTATCAGGGCAGCAGAAATTTTAGGAGGGGACAACTTCGATCTGGGGTCCATCTTTCGATATAGGGATTCTTTACAGTCAGGACCCAGCCCAGGTCCAGGGGCCCCTGGGCACATCCTTTGGCCATTTTTCCTAGGAAAGAAAATTCACCAGTCCAGGTTCCTGATGTTAGTTTGTAGGGCTCCCTTGGGTCTATCAGGGCAGCACAAGTATGAAATGGGGACAACTTCGGTCTGGGGTCCATCCTTCGATATAAGGATTTTTTGCAGTCATGTTCCAGCCCAGGGCCAGGGGCCCCTGGGCACATCCTTTGGCCATTTTCCCTGGGAAAGAAAACTCACCAGTCCAGGTTCCTGATGTCAGTTTGTAGGGCTCCCTTGGGTCTATCTGGGCAGCAGAAATTTGAGGAGCGGACAAGTTTGGTCTGCGATGCATCCTTCCATAGAGGGATTCTGTGCAGTCAGGTCCCTGCCGAGTGCCAGGGGCCCCAGGGAACATCCTTTGGCCATTTACCCTGGGAAAGAAAACTCACCAGTCCAGGTTCCTGATGTCAGTTTGTAGGGCTCCCTTAGGTCTACCTGGGCAGCACAACTTTGAGGAGGGGACAATTTTGGTCTGTAATCCAGCCTTCGATATAGGGATTCTTTACAGTCAGGCCCCAGCCAGGGGCCAGGGGCCCCTGGGCACATCCTTTGGCCATTTTCCCTGGGAAAGAAAACTCAGCAGTCCAGGTTCCTGATGCCAGTTTGTAGGGCTCACTTGGGTCTATCTGGGTAGCACAACTTTCAGGAGCGGACAACTTCGGTGTGGGGTCCATCCTTCGATATAAGGATTTTTAGCAGTCAGGTCCCAGCCCAGTGCAGGGGTCCCCTGGGCACATCCTTTTTCCATTTTCCCTGGGAAAGAAAACTCAGCAGTCCAGGTTCCTGATGTCAGTTTGTAGGGCTCCCTTAGGTCTATCAGGGCAGCACAATTTTGAGGTGGGGACAACTTCGGTGTGGGGTCCATCCTTCGATATAAGGATTTTTTGCAGTGAGGACCCTGCCCAGGGCCAGGGGCCCCTGGGCACATCCTTTTTCCATTTTCCCTGGGAAAGAAAACTCACCAGTCCAGGTTCCTGATGTCAGTTTGTAGGGCTCCCTTGGGTCTATCAGGGCAGCACAAGTTTGAGGTGGGGACAACTTCGGTGTGGGGTCCCTCCTTCGATATAAGGATTTTTTGCAGTGAGGACCCTGCCCAGGGCCAGAGGCCCCTGGGCACATCCTTTTTCCATTTTCCCTGGAAAACAAAACTCAGCAGTCAATGTTGATGATGTCAGTTTGTAGGGCTCCCTTGGGTCTATCAGGGCAGCACAAGTTTGAGGTGGGGACAACTTCGGTGTGCGGTCCATCCTTCGATATAAGGATTCTTTGCAGTCAGGGCCAGGGGCCCCCAGGCACATCCTTTGGCCATTTTCCCTGGGAAAGAAAACTCAGCAGTCCAGGTTCCTGATGTCAGTTTGTAGGGCTCCCTTGGATCTATCAGGGCAGCACAAATTTGAGGTGGGGACAACTTCGGTGTGGGGTCCATCCTTCGATATAAGGATTTTTTGCATTCAGGTCCCAGCCCAGTGCCAGGGTCCCGAGGGCACATCCTTTGGCCATTTTCCCTGGAAAAGAAAACTCACCAGTCCAGGTTCCTGATGTCAGTTTGTAGGGCTCCCTTGGGTCTATCTGGGCAGCAGAAATTTGAGGAGCGGACAATTTTAGTCTGCGATCCATCCTTCGATATTGGGATTCTTTGCAGTCAGGTGTCAGCCGAGTGCCAGGGTCCCCAGGGAACATCCTTTGGCCATTTTCCCTGGGAAAGAAAACTCAGCAGTCCAGGTTGCTGATGTCAGTTTGTAGGGCTCCCTTGGGTCTATCAGGGCACCACAAGTATGAGATGAGGACAACTTCACTCTGGTGTCCATCCTTCGATATAAGGATTCTTTGAAGTCAAGGCCCAGCCGAGAGCCATGGGCCCCTGGGCACATTCTTTGGCCATTTTCCCTGGGAAAGAACACTCACCAGTCCAGGTTCCTGATGTCAGTTTGTAGGGCTCCCTTAGGTCTATCAGGGCAGCACAAGTTTGAGGTGGGGACAACTTCGGTGTGGGGTCCATCCTTCGATATAAGGATTTTTTGCAGTGAGGACCCTGCCCAGAGCCAGGGGCCCCTGGGCACATCCTTTGGCCATTTTCCCTGGGAAAGAAAACTCTGCAGTCCAGGTTGCTGATGTCAGTTTGTAGGGCTCCCTTGGGTCTATCAGGACAGCACAAGTTTGAGGTGGGGACAACTTCGGTGTGGGGTCCATCCTTCGATATAAGGATTCTTTGCAGTGAGGACCCTGCCCAGGTCCAGGGGCCCCTGGGCACATCCTTTGGCCATTTTCCCTGGGAAAGAAAACTCAGCAGTCCAGGTTCCTGATGTCAGTTTGTAGGGCTCCCTTGGGTCTATCAGGGCAGCACAAGTTTGAGGTGGGGACAACTTCGGTGTGGGGTCCATCCTTCGATATAAGGATTTTTTGCAGTGAGGACCCTGCCCAGGCCCAAGGGCCCCTGGGCACATCCTTTTTCCATTTTCCCTGGGAAAGAAAACTCACCAGTCCAGGTTGCTGATGTCACTTTGTAGGGCTCCCTTGGGTCTATCAGGGCACCACAAGTTTGAGGTGGGGACAACTTCGGGGTGGGGTCCATCCCTCGATATAAGGATTTTTTGCAGTCAGGGCCAGGGTCCCCAGGGCACATCCTTTGGCCATTTTCCCTGGAAAAGAAAACTCAGCAGTCCAGGTTGCTGATGTCAGTTTGTAGGGCTCCCTTGGGTCTATCAGGGCAGCACAAGTTTGAGGTGGGGACAACTTCGGTGTGGTATCCATCCTTCGATATAAGGATTTTTTGAAGTCAGGGCCAGGGGCCCCCGGGCACATCCTTTGGCCATTTTCCCTGGGAAAGAAAACTCACCAGTCCAGGTTGCTGATGTCAGTTTGTAGGGCTCCCTTGGGTCTATCTGGGCAGCACAAGTTTGAGGTGGGGACAACTTCGGTGTGGGGTCCATCCTTCGATATAAGGATTTTTAGCAGTCAGGTCCCAGCCCAGTGCCAGGGTCCCCAGGGCACATCCTTTGGCCATTTTCCCTGGAAAAGAAAACTCAACAGTCCAGGTTCCTGATGTCAGTTTGTAGGGCTCCCTTGGGTCTATCTGGGCAGCAGAAATTTGAGGAGCGGAAAATTTTGGTCTGTTATCCCTCCTTCGATATAAGGATTCTTTGCAGACAGGTCCCAGCCGAGTGCCAGGGGCCCCAGGGAACATCCTTTGGCCATTTCCCCTGGGAAAGAAAACTCACCAGTCCAGGTTCCTGATGTCAGTTTGTAGGGCTCCCTTGGGTCTATCTGGGCAGCACAACTTTGAGGAGGGGACAATTTTGCTCTGTAATCCATCCTTCGATATAGGGATTCTTTACAGTCAGGCCCCAGCCAGGGGCCAGGGGCCCCTGGGCACATCCTTTGGCCATTTTCCCTGGGAAAGAAAACTCACCAGTCCAGGTTGCTGATGTCAGTTTGTAGGGCTCCCTTGGGTCTATCTGGGCAGCACAAGTTTGAGGTGGGGACAACTTCAGTCTGGGGTCCATCCTTCGATATAAGGATTCTTTGAAGTCAAGGCCCAGCCGAGGGCCATGGGCCCCTGGGCACATTCTTTGGCCATTTTCCCTGGGAAAGAAAACTCACCAGTCCAGGTTCCTGATGTCAGTTTGTAGGGCTCCCTTGGGTCTATCTGGGCAGCAGAAATTTGAGGAGCGGACAATTTTGATCTGTTATCCATCCTTCGATATAAGGATTCTTTTCGGTCAGGTCCCAGCCGAGTGCCAGGGGCCCCAGGGAACATCCTTTGGCCATTTTCCCTGGGAAAGAAAACTCACCAGTCCAGGTTCCTGATGTCAGTTTGTAGGGCTCCCTTGGGTCTATCAGGGCAGCAGAAATTTTAGGAGGGGACAACTTCGATCTGGGGTCCATCCTTCGATATAGGGATTCTTTACAGTCAGGACCCAGCCCAGGTCCAGGGGCCCCTGGGCACATCCTTTGGCCATTTTTCCTAGGAAAGAAAATTCACCAGTCCAGGTTCCTGATGTTAGTTTGTAGGGCTCCCTTGGGTCTATCAGGGCAGCACAAGTATGAAATGGGGACAACTTCGGTCTGGGGTCCATCCTTCGATATAAGGATTTTTTGCAGTCATGTTCCAGCCCAGGGCCAGGGGCCCCTGGGCACATCCTTTGGCCATTTTCCCTGGGAAAGAAAACTCACCAGTCCAGGTTCCTGATGTCAGTTTGTAGGGCTCCCTTGGGTCTATCTGGGCAGCAGAAATTTGAGGAGCGGACAAGTTTGGTCTGCGATGCATCCTTCCATAGAGGGATTCTGTGCAGTCAGGTCCCTGCCGAGTGCCAGGGGCCCCAGGGAACATCCTTTGGCCATTTACCCTGGGAAAGAAAACTCACCAGTCCAGGTTCCTGATGTCAGTTTGTAGGGCTCCCTTAGGTCTACCTGGGCAGCACAACTTTGAGGAGGGGACAATTTTGGTCTGTAATCCAGCCTTCGATATAGGGATTCTTTACAGTCAGGCCCCAGCCAGGGGCCAGGGGCCCCTGGGCACATCCTTTGGCCATTTTCCCTGGGAAAGAAAACTCACCAGTCCAGCTTGCTGATGCCAGTTTGTAGGGCTCACTTGGGTCTATCTGGGTAGCACAACTTTCAGGAGCGGACAACTTCGGTCTGGGGTCCATCCTTCGATATAAGGATTTTTAGCAGTCAGGTCCCAGCCCAGTGCCAGGGTCCCCTGGGCACATCCTTTTTCCATTTTCCCTGGGAAAGAAAACTCAGCAGTCCAGGTTCCTGATGTCAGTTTGTAGGGCTCCCTTAGGTCTATCAGGGCAGCACAATTTTGAGGTGGGGACAACTTCGGTGTGGGGTCCATCCTTCGATATAAGGATTTTTTGCAGTGAGGACCCTGCCCAGGGCCAGGGGCCCCTGGGCACATCCTTTTTCCATTTTCCCTGGGAAAGAAAACTCACCAGTCCAGGTTCCTGATGTCAGTTTGTAGGGCTCCCTTGGGTCTATCAGGGCAGCACAAGTTTGAGGTGGGGACAACTTCGGTGTGGGGTCCCTCCTTCGATATAAGGATTTTTTGCAGTGAGGACCCTGCCCAGGGCCAGAGGCCCCTGGGCACATCCTTTTTCCATTTTCCCTGGAAAACAAAACTCAGCAGTCAATGTTGATGATGTCAGTTTGTAGGGCTCCCTTGGGTCTATCAGGGCAGCACAAGTTTGAGGTGGGGACAACTTCGGTGTGCGGTCCATCCTTCGATATAAGGATTCTTTGCAGTCAGGGCCAGGGGCCCCCAGGCACATCCTTTGGCCATTTTCCCTGGGAAAGAAAACTCAGCAGTCCAGGTTCCTGATGTCAGTTTGTAGGGCTCCCTTGGATCTATCAGGGCAGCACAAATTTGAGGTGGGGACAACTTCGGTGTGGGGTCCATCCTTCGATATAAGGATTTTTTGCATTCAGGTCCCAGCCCAGTGCCAGGGTCCCGAGGGCACATCCTTTGGCCATTTTCCCTGGAAAAGAAAACTCACCAGTCCAGGTTCCTGATGTCAGTTTGTAGGGCTCCCTTGGGTCTATCTGGGCAGCAGAAATTTGAGGAGCGGACAATTTTAGTCTGCGATCCATCCTTCGATATTGGGATTCTTTGCAGTCAGGTGTCAGCCGAGTGCCAGGGTCCCCAGGGAACATCCTTTGGCCATTTTCCCTGGGAAAGAAAATTCACCAGTCCAGGTTGCTGATGTCAGTTTGTAGGGCTCCCTTGGGTCTATCAGGGCACCACAAGTATGAGATGGGGACAACTTCAGTCTGGTGTCCATCCTTCGATATAAGGATTCTTTGAAGTCAAGGCCCAGCCGAGAGCCATGGGCCCCTGGGCACATTCTTTGGCCATTTTCCCTGGGAAAGAACACTCACCAGTCCAGGTTGCTGATGTCAGTTTGTAGGGCTCCCTTGGGTCTATCAGGGCAGCACAAGTTTGAGGTGGGGACAATTTCGGAGTGGGGTCCATCCTTCGATATAAGGATTTTTTGCAGTGAGGACCCTGCCCAGGGCCAGGGGCCCCTGGGCACATCCTTTGGCCATTTTCCCTGGGAAAGAAAACTCACCAGTCCAGGTTGCTGATGTCAGTTTGTAGGGCTCCCTTGGGTCTATCAGGGCAGCACAAGTTTGAGGTGGGGACAATTTCAGTGTGGGGTCCATCCTTCGATATAAGGATTCTTTGCAGTGAGGACCCTGCCCTGGGCCAGGGGCCCCTGGGCACATCCTTTTTCCATTTTACCTGGAAAAGAATACTCAGCAGTCCAGGTTGCTGATGTCAGTTTGTAGGGCTCCCTTGGGTCTATCAGGGCAGCACAAGTTTGAGGTGGGGACAACTTCGGTGTGGGGTGCATCTTTCGATATAAGGATTTTTTTCAGTGAGGACCCTGCCCAGGGCCAGGGGCCCCTGGGCACATCCTTTTTCCATTTTCCCTGGGAAAGAAAACTCACCAGTCCAGGTTGCTGATGTCAGTTTGTAGGGCTCCCTTGGGTCTATCAGGGCAGCACAAGTTTGAGGTGGGGACAACTTCGGTGTTGGGTCCATGCTTCGATATAAGGATTTTTTGCAGTCAGGGCCAGGGTCCCCAGGGCACAACCTTTGGCCATTTTCCCTGGAAAAGAAAACTCAGCAGTCCAGGTTGCTGATGTCAGTTTGTAGGGCTCCCTTGGGTCTATCAGGGCAGCACAAGTTTGAGGTGGGGACAACTTCGGTGTGGGGTCCATCCTTCGATATAAGGATGTTTTGAAGTCAGGGCCAGGGGCCCCCGGGCACATCCTTTGGCCATTTTCCCTGGGAAAGAAAACTCACCAGTCCAGGTTGCTGATGTCAGTTTGTAGGGCTCCCTTGGGTCTATCTGGGCAGCAAAAGTTTGAGGTGGGGACAACTTCAGTGTGGGGTCCATCCTTCGATATAAGGATTTTTTTCAGTGAGGACCCTGCCCAGTGCCATGGTCCCCAGGGCACATCCTTTGGCCATTTTCCCTGGAAAAGAAAACTCAACAGTCCAGGTTCCTGATGTCAGTTTGTAGGGCTCCCTTGGGTCTATCTGGGCAGCAGAAATTTGAGGAGCGGACAATTTTGGTCTGTTATCCATCCTTCGATATAAGGATTCTTTTCAGTCAGGTCCCAGCCGAGTGCCAGGGGCCCCAGGGAACATCCTTTGGCCATTTTCCCTGGGAAAGAAAATTCACCAGTCCAGGTTGCTGATGTCAGTTTGTAGGGCTCCCTTGGGTCTATCAGGGCAGCAGAAATTTTAGGAGGGGACAACTTCGGTCTGGGGTCCATCCTTCGATATAGGGATTCTTTACAGTCAGGACCCAGCCCAGGTCCAGGGGCCCCTGGGCACATCCTTTGGCCATTTTTCCTAGGAAAGAAAATTCACCAGTCCAGGTTCCTGATGTTAGTTTGTAGGGCTCCCTTGGGTCTATCAGGGCAGAACAAGTATGAGGTGGGGACAACTTCGGTGTGGGGTCCATCCTTCGATATAAGGATTTTTTGCAGTCATGTTCCAGCCCAGGGCCAGGGGCCCCTGGGCACATCCTTTGGCCATTTTCCCTGGGAAAGAAAACTTACCAGTCCAGGTTCCTGATGTCCGTTTGTAGGGCTCCCTTGGGTCTACCTGGGCAGCACAACTTTGAGGAGGGGACAATTTTGGCCTGTAATCCAGCCTTCGATATAGGGATTCTTTACAGTCAGGGCCCAGCCAGGGGCCAGGGGCCCCTGGGCACATCCTTTGGCCATTTTCCCTGGGAAAGAAAACTCACCAGTCCAGGTTGCTGATGCCAGTTTGTAGGGCTCCCTTGGGTCTATCTGGGTAGCACAACTTTCAGGAGCGGACAACTTCGGTCTGAGGTCCATCGTTCGATATAAGGATTTTTAGCAGTCAGGTCCCAGCCCAGTGCCAGGGTCCCCTGGGCACATCCTTTTTCCATTTTCCCTGGGAAAGAAAACTCAGCAGTCCAGGTTCCTGATGTCAGTTTGTAGGGCTCCCTTAGGTCTATCAGGGCAGCACAATTTTGAGGTGGGGACAACTTCGGTGTGGGGTCCATCCTTCGATATAAGGATTTTTTGCAGTGAGGACCCTGCCCAGGGCCAGGGGCCCCTGGGCACATCCTTTTTCCATTTTCCCTGGGAAAGAAAACTCACCAGTCCAGGTTCCTGATGTCAGTTTGTAGGGCTCCCTTGGGTCTATCAGGGCAGCACAAGTTTGAGGTGGGGACAACTTCGGTGTGGGGTCCCTCCTTCGATATAAGGATTTTTTGCAGTGAGGACCCTGCCCAGGGCCAGAGGCCCCTGGGCACATCCTTTTTCCATTTTCCCTGGAAAACAAAACTCAGCAGTCAATGTTGATGATGTCAGTTTGTAGGGCTCCCTTGGGTCTATCAGGGCAGCACAAGTTTGAGGTGGGGACAACTTCGGTGTGCGGTCCATCCTTCGATATAAGGATTCTTTGCAGTCAGGGCCAGGGGCCCCCAGGCACATCCTTTGGCCATTTTCCCTGGGAAAGAAAACTCAGCAGTCCAGGTTCCTGATGTCAGTTTGTAGGGCTCCCTTGGATCTATCAGGGCAGCACAAATTTGAGGTGGGGACAACTTCGGTGTGGGGTCCATCCTTCGATATAAGGATTTTTTGCATTCAGGTCCCAGCCCAGTGCCAGGGTCCCGAGGGCACATCCTTTGGCCATTTTCCCTGGAAAAGAAAACTCACCAGTCCAGGTTCCTGATGTCAGTTTGTAGGGCTCCCTTGGGTCTATCTGGGCAGCAGAAATTTGAGGAGCGGACAATTTTAGTCTGCGATCCATCCTTCGATATTGGGATTCTTTGCAGTCAGGTGTCAGCCGAGTGCCAGGGTCCCCAGGGAACATCCTTTGGCCATTTTCCCTGGGAAAGAAAATTCACCAGTCCAGGTTGCTGATGTCAGTTTGTAGGGCTCCCTTGGGTCTATCAGGGCACCACAAGTATGAGATGGGGACAACTTCAGTCTGGTGTCCATCCTTCGATATAAGGATTCTTTGAAGTCAAGGCCCAGCCGAGAGCCATGGGCCCCTGGGCACATTCTTTGGCCATTTTCCCTGGGAAAGAACACTCACCAGTCCAGGTTGCTGATGTCAGTTTGTAGGGCTCCCTTGGGTCTATCAGGGCAGCACAAGTTTGAGGTGGGGACAATTTCGGAGTGGGGTCCATCCTTCGATATAAGGATTTTTTGCAGTGAGGACCCTGCCCAGGGCCAGGGGCCCCTGGGCACATCCTTTGGCCATTTTCCCTGGGAAAGAAAACTCACCAGTCCAGGTTGCTGATGTCAGTTTGTAGGGCTCCCTTGGGTCTATCAGGGCAGCACAAGTTTGAGGTGGGGACAATTTCAGTGTGGGGTCCATCCTTCGATATAAGGATTCTTTGCAGTGAGGACCCTGCCCAGGGCCAGGGGCCCCTGGGCACATCCTTTTTCCATTTTACCTGGAAAAGAATACTCAGCAGTCCAGGTTGCTGATGTCAGTTTGTAGGGCTCCCTTGGGTCTATCAGGGCAGCACAAGTTTGAGGTGGGGACAACTTCGGTGTGGGGTGCATCTTTCGATATAAGGATTTTTTTCAGTGAGGACCCTGCCCAGGGCCAGGGGCCCCTGGGCACATCCTTTTTCCATTTTCCCTGGGAAAGAAAACTCACCAGTCCAGGTTGCTGATGTCAGTTTGTAGGGCTCCCTTGGGTCTATCAGGGCAGCACAAGTTTGAGGTGGGGACAACTTCGGTGTTGGGTCCATGCTTCGATATAAGGATTTTTTGCAGTCAGGGCCAGGGTCCCCAGGGCACAACCTTTGGCCATTTTCCCTGGAAAAGAAAACTCAGCAGTCCAGGTTGCTGATGTCAGTTTGTAGGGCTCCCTTGGGTCTATCAGGGCAGCACAAGTTTGAGGTGGGGACAACTTCGGTGTGGGGTCCATCCTTCGATATAAGGATGTTTTGAAGTCAGGGCCAGGGGCCCCCGGGCACATCCTTTGGCCATTTTCCCTGGGAAAGAAAACTCACCAGTCCAGGTTGCTGATGTCAGTTTGTAGGGCTCCCTTGGGTCTATCTGGGCAGCAAAAGTTTGAGGTGGGGACAACTTCAGTGTGGGGTCCATCCTTCGATATAAGGATTTTTTTCAGTGAGGACCCTGCCCAGTGCCATGGTCCCCAGGGCACATCCTTTGGCCATTTTCCCTGGAAAAGAAAACTCAACAGTCCAGGTTCCTGATGTCAGTTTGTAGGGCTCCCTTGGGTCTATCTGGGCAGCAGAAATTTGAGGAGCGGACAATTTTGGTCTGTTATCCATCCTTCGATATAAGGATTCTTTTCAGTCAGGTCCCAGCCGAGTGCCAGGGGCCCCAGGGAACATCCTTTGGCCATTTTCCCTGGGAAAGAAAATTCACCAGTCCAGGTTGCTGATGTCAGTTTGTAGGGCTCCCTTGGGTCTATCAGGGCAGCAGAAATTTTAGGAGGGGACAACTTCGGTCTGGGGTCCATCCTTCGATATAGGGATTCTTTACAGTCAGGACCCAGCCCAGGTCCAGGGGCCCCTGGGCACATCCTTTGGCCATTTTTCCTAGGAAAGAAAATTCACCAGTCCAGGTTCCTGATGTTAGTTTGTAGGGCTCCCTTGGGTCTATCAGGGCAGAACAAGTATGAGGTGGGGACAACTTCGGTGTGGGGTCCATCCTTCGATATAAGGATTTTTTGCAGTCATGTTCCAGCCCAGGGCCAGGGGCCCCTGGGCACATCCTTTGGCCATTTTCCCTGGGAAAGAAAACTTACCAGTCCAGGTTCCTGATGTCCGTTTGTAGGGCTCCCTTGGGTCTACCTGGGCAGCACAACTTTGAGGAGGGGACAATTTTGGCCTGTAATCCAGCCTTCGATATAGGGATTCTTTACAGTCAGGGCCCAGCCAGGGGCCAGGGGCCCCTGGGCACATCCTTTGGCCATTTTCCCTGGGAAAGAAAACTCACCAGTCCAGGTTGCTGATGCCAGTTTGTAGGGCTCCCTTGGGTCTATCTGGGTAGCACAACTTTCAGGAGCGGACAACTTCGGTCTGAGGTCCATCGTTCGATATAAGGATTTTTTTCAGTGAGGACCCTGCCCAGGGCCAGGGGCCCCTGGGCACATCCTTTTTCCATTTTCCCTGGGAAAGAAAACTCAGCAGTCCATGTTGATGATGTCAGTTTGTAGGGCTCCCTTGGGTCTATCAGGACAGCACAATTTTGAGGTGGGGACAACTTCGGTGTGGGGTCCATCCTTCGATATAAGGATTTTTTGCAGTGAGGACCCTGCCCAGGGCCAGGGGCCCCTGGGCACATCCTTTTTCCATTTTCCCTGGGAAAGAAAACTCACCAGTCCAGGTTCCTGATGTCAGTTTGTAGGGCTCCCTTGGGTCTATCAGGGCAGCACAAGTTTGAGGTGGGGACAACTTCGGTGTGGGGTCCCTCCTTCGATATAAGGATTTTTTGCAGTGAGGACCCTGCCCAGGGCCAGAGGCCCCTGGGCACATCCTTTTTCCATTTTCCCTGGAAAACAAAACTCAGCAGTCAATGTTGATGATGTCAGTTTGTAGGGCTCCCTTGGGTCTATCAGGGCAGCACAAGTTTGAGGTGGGGACAACTTCGGTGTGCGGTCCATCCTTCGATATAAGGATTCTTTGCAGTCAGGGCCAGGGGCCCCCAGGCACATCCTTTGGCCATTTTCCCTGGGAAAGAAAACTCAGCAGTCCAGGTTCCTGATGTCAGTTTGTAGGGCTCCCTTGGATCTATCAGGGCAGCACAAATTTGAGGTGGGGACAACTTCGGTGTGGGGTCCATCCTTCGATATAAGGATTTTTTGCATTCAGGTCCCAGCCCAGTGCCAGGGTCCCGAGGGCACATCCTTTGGCCATTTTCCCTGGAAAAGAAAACTCACCAGTCCAGGTTCCTGATGTCAGTTTGTAGGGCTCCCTTGGGTCTATCTGGGCAGCAGAAATTTGAGGAGCGGACAATTTTAGTCTGCGATCCATCCTTCGATATTGGGATTCTTTGCAGTCAGGTGTCAGCCGAGTGCCAGGGTCCCCAGGGAACATCCTTTGGCCATTTTCCCTGGGAAAGAAAATTCACCAGTCCAGGTTGCTGATGTCAGTTTGTAGGGCTCCCTTGGGTCTATCAGGGCACCACAAGTATGAGATGGGGACAACTTCAGTCTGGTGTCCATCCTTCGATATAAGGATTCTTTGAAGTCAAGGCCCAGCCGAGAGCCATGGGCCCCTGGGCACATTCTTTGGCCATTTTCCCTGGGAAAGAACACTCACCAGTCCAGGTTGCTGATGTCAGTTTGTAGGGCTCCCTTGGGTCTATCAGGGCAGCACAAGTTTGAGGTGGGGACAATTTCGGAGTGGGGTCCATCCTTCGATATAAGGATTTTTTGCAGTGAGGACCCTGCCCAGGGCCAGGGGCCCCTGGGCACATCCTTTGGCCATTTTCCCTGGGAAAGAAAACTCACCAGTCCAGGTTGCTGATGTCAGTTTGTAGGGCTCCCTTGGGTCTATCAGGGCAGCACAAGTTTGAGGTGGGGACAATTTCAGTGTGGGGTCCATCCTTCGATATAAGGATTCTTTGCAGTGAGGACCCTGCCCAGGGCCAGGGGCCCCTGGGCACATCCTTTTTCCATTTTACCTGGAAAAGAATACTCAGCAGTCCAGGTTGCTGATGTCAGTTTGTAGGGCTCCCTTGGGTCTATCAGGGCAGCACAAGTTTGAGGTGGGGACAACTTCGGTGTGGGGTGCATCTTTCGATATAAGGATTTTTTTCAGTGAGGACCCTGCCCAGGGCCAGGGGCCCCTGGGCACATCCTTTTTCCATTTTCCCTGGGAAAGAAAACTCACCAGTCCAGGTTGCTGATGTCAGTTTGTAGGGCTCCCTTGGGTCTATCAGGGCAGCACAAGTTTGAGGTGGGGACAACTTCGGTGTTGGGTCCATGCTTCGATATAAGGATTTTTTGCAGTCAGGGCCAGGGTCCCCAGGGCACAACCTTTGGCCATTTTCCCTGGAAAAGAAAACTCAGCAGTCCAGGTTGCTGATGTCAGTTTGTAGGGCTCCCTTGGGTCTATCAGGGCAGCACAAGTTTGAGGTGGGGACAACTTCGGTGTGGGGTCCATCCTTCGATATAAGGATGTTTTGAAGTCAGGGCCAGGGGCCCCCGGGCACATCCTTTGGCCATTTTCCCTGGGAAAGAAAACTCACCAGTCCAGGTTGCTGATGTCAGTTTGTAGGGCTCCCTTGGGTCTATCTGGGCAGCAAAAGTTTGAGGTGGGGACAACTTCAGTGTGGGGTCCATCCTTCGATATAAGGATTTTTTTCAGTGAGGACCCTGCCCAGTGCCATGGTCCCCAGGGCACATCCTTTGGCCATTTTCCCTGGAAAAGAAAACTCAACAGTCCAGGTTCCTGATGTCAGTTTGTAGGGCTCCCTTGGGTCTATCTGGGCAGCAGAAATTTGAGGAGCGGACAATTTTGGTCTGTTATCCATCCTTCGATATAAGGATTCTTTTCAGTCAGGTCCCAGCCGAGTGCCAGGGGCCCCAGGGAACATCCTTTGGCCATTTTCCCTGGGAAAGAAAATTCACCAGTCCAGGTTGCTGATGTCAGTTTGTAGGGCTCCCTTGGGTCTATCAGGGCAGCAGAAATTTTAGGAGGGGACAACTTCGGTCTGGGGTCCATCCTTCGATATAGGGATTCTTTACAGTCAGGACCCAGCCCAGGTCCAGGGGCCCCTGGGCACATCCTTTGGCCATTTTTCCTAGGAAAGAAAATTCACCAGTCCAGGTTCCTGATGTTAGTTTGTAGGGCTCCCTTGGGTCTATCAGGGCAGAACAAGTATGAGGTGGGGACAACTTCGGTGTGGGGTCCATCCTTCGATATAAGGATTTTTTGCAGTCATGTTCCAGCCCAGGGCCAGGGGCCCCTGGGCACATCCTTTGGCCATTTTCCCTGGGAAAGAAAACTTACCAGTCCAGGTTCCTGATGTCCGTTTGTAGGGCTCCCTTGGGTCTACCTGGGCAGCACAACTTTGAGGAGGGGACAATTTTGGCCTGTAATCCAGCCTTCGATATAGGGATTCTTTACAGTCAGGGCCCAGCCAGGGGCCAGGGGCCCCTGGGCACATCCTTTGGCCATTTTCCCTGGGAAAGAAAACTCACCAGTCCAGGTTGCTGATGCCAGTTTGTAGGGCTCCCTTGGGTCTATCTGGGTAGCACAACTTTCAGGAGCGGACAACTTCGGTCTGAGGTCCATCGTTCGATATAAGGATTTTTAGCAGTCAGGTCCCAGCCCAGTGCCAGGGTCCCCTGGGCACATCCTTTTTCCATTTTCCCTGGGAAAGAAAACTCAGCAGTCCAGGTTCCTGATGTCAGTTTGTAGGGCTCCCTTAGGTCTATCAGGGCAGCACAATTTTGAGGTGGGGACAACTTCGGTGTGGGGTCCATCCTTCGATATAAGGATTTTTTGCAGTGAGGACCCTGCCCAGGGCCAGGGGCCCCTGGGCACATCCTTTTTCCATTTTCCCTGGGAAAGAAAACTCACCAGTCCAGGTTCCTGATGTCAGTTTGTAGGGCTCCCTTGGGTCTATCAGGGCAGCACAAGTTTGAGGTGGGGACAACTTCGGTGTGGGGTCCCTCCTTCGATATAAGGATTTTTTGCAGTGAGGACCCTGCCCAGGGCCAGAGGCCCCTGGGCACATCCTTTTTCCATTTTCCCTGGAAAACAAAACTCAGCAGTCAATGTTGATGATGTCAGTTTGTAGGGCTCCCTTGGGTCTATCAGGGCAGCACAAGTTTGAGGTGGGGACAACTTCGGTGTGCGGTCCATCCTTCGATATAAGGATTCTTTGCAGTCAGGGCCAGGGGCCCCCAGGCACATCCTTTGGCCATTTTCCCTGGGAAAGAAAACTCAGCAGTCCAGGTTCCTGATGTCAGTTTGTAGGGCTCCCTTGGATCTATCAGGGCAGCACAAATTTGAGGTGGGGACAACTTCGGTGTGGGGTCCATCCTTCGATATAAGGATTTTTTGCATTCAGGTCCCAGCCCAGTGCCAGGGTCCCGAGGGCACATCCTTTGGCCATTTTCCCTGGAAAAGAAAACTCACCAGTCCAGGTTCCTGATGTCAGTTTGTAGGGCTCCCTTGGGTCTATCTGGGCAGCAGAAATTTGAGGAGCGGACAATTTTAGTCTGCGATCCATCCTTCGATATTGGGATTCTTTGCAGTCAGGTGTCAGCCGAGTGCCAGGGTCCCCAGGGAACATCCTTTGGCCATTTTCCCTGGGAAAGAAAATTCACCAGTCCAGGTTGCTGATGTCAGTTTGTAGGGCTCCCTTGGGTCTATCAGGGCACCACAAGTATGAGATGGGGACAACTTCAGTCTGGTGTCCATCCTTCGATATAAGGATTCTTTGAAGTCAAGGCCCAGCCGAGAGCCATGGGCCCCTGGGCACATTCTTTGGCCATTTTCCCTGGGAAAGAACACTCACCAGTCCAGGTTGCTGATGTCAGTTTGTAGGGCTCCCTTGGGTCTATCAGGGCAGCACAAGTTTGAGGTGGGGACAATTTCGGAGTGGGGTCCATCCTTCGATATAAGGATTTTTTGCAGTGAGGACCCTGCCCAGGGCCAGGGGCCCCTGGGCACATCCTTTGGCCATTTTCCCTGGGAAAGAAAACTCACCAGTCCAGGTTGCTGATGTCAGTTTGTAGGGCTCCCTTGGGTCTATCAGGGCAGCACAAGTTTGAGGTGGGGACAATTTCAGTGTGGGGTCCATCCTTCGATATAAGGATTCTTTGCAGTGAGGACCCTGCCCAGGGCCAGGGGCCCCTGGGCACATCCTTTTTCCATTTTACCTGGAAAAGAATACTCAGCAGTCCAGGTTGCTGATGTCAGTTTGTAGGGCTCCCTTGGGTCTATCAGGGCAGCACAAGTTTGAGGTGGGGACAACTTCGGTGTGGGGTGCATCTTTCGATATAAGGATTTTTTTCAGTGAGGACCCTGCCCAGGGCCAGGGGCCCCTGGGCACATCCTTTTTCCATTTTCCCTGGGAAAGAAAACTCACCAGTCCAGGTTGCTGATGTCAGTTTGTAGGGCTCCCTTGGGTCTATCAGGGCAGCACAAGTTTGAGGTGGGGACAACTTCGGTGTTGGGTCCATGCTTCGATATAAGGATTTTTTGCAGTCAGGGCCAGGGTCCCCAGGGCACAACCTTTGGCCATTTTCCCTGGAAAAGAAAACTCAGCAGTCCAGGTTGCTGATGTCAGTTTGTAGGGCTCCCTTGGGTCTATCAGGGCAGCACAAGTTTGAGGTGGGGACAACTTCGGTGTGGGGTCCATCCTTCGATATAAGGATGTTTTGAAGTCAGGGCCAGGGGCCCCCGGGCACATCCTTTGGCCATTTTCCCTGGGAAAGAAAACTCACCAGTCCAGGTTGCTGATGTCAGTTTGTAGGGCTCCCTTGGGTCTATCTGGGCAGCAAAAGTTTGAGGTGGGGACAACTTCAGTGTGGGGTCCATCCTTCGATATAAGGATTTTTTTCAGTGAGGACCCTGCCCAGTGCCATGGTCCCCAGGGCACATCCTTTGGCCATTTTCCCTGGAAAAGAAAACTCAACAGTCCAGGTTCCTGATGTCAGTTTGTAGGGCTCCCTTGGGTCTATCTGGGCAGCAGAAATTTGAGGAGCGGACAATTTTGGTCTGTTATCCATCCTTCGATATAAGGATTCTTTTCAGTCAGGTCCCAGCCGAGTGCCAGGGGCCCCAGGGAACATCCTTTGGCCATTTTCCCTGGGAAAGAAAATTCACCAGTCCAGGTTGCTGATGTCAGTTTGTAGGGCTCCCTTGGGTCTATCAGGGCAGCAGAAATTTTAGGAGGGGACAACTTCGGTCTGGGGTCCATCCTTCGATATAGGGATTCTTTACAGTCAGGACCCAGCCCAGGTCCAGGGGCCCCTGGGCACATCCTTTGGCCATTTTTCCTAGGAAAGAAAATTCACCAGTCCAGGTTCCTGATGTTAGTTTGTAGGGCTCCCTTGGGTCTATCAGGGCAGAACAAGTATGAGGTGGGGACAACTTCGGTGTGGGGTCCATCCTTCGATATAAGGATTTTTTGCAGTCATGTTCCAGCCCAGGGCCAGGGGCCCCTGGGCACATCCTTTGGCCATTTTCCCTGGGAAAGAAAACTTACCAGTCCAGGTTCCTGATGTCCGTTTGTAGGGCTCCCTTGGGTCTACCTGGGCAGCACAACTTTGAGGAGGGGACAATTTTGGCCTGTAATCCAGCCTTCGATATAGGGATTCTTTACAGTCAGGGCCCAGCCAGGGGCCAGGGGCCCCTGGGCACATCCTTTGGCCATTTTCCCTGGGAAAGAAAACTCACCAGTCCAGGTTGCTGATGCCAGTTTGTAGGGCTCCCTTGGGTCTATCTGGGTAGCACAACTTTCAGGAGCGGACAACTTCGGTCTGAGGTCCATCGTTCGATATAAGGATTTTTAGCAGTCAGGTCGCAGCTCAGTGCCAGGGTCCCCAGGGCACAACCTTTGGCTATTTTCCCTGGGAAAGAAAACTCACCAGTCCAGGTTCCGGATGTCACTTTGTAGGGCTCCCTTGGGTCTATCAGGGCAGCACAAGTTTGAGATGGGGACAACTTCGGTGTGGGGTCCATCCTTCGATGTAAGGATTTTTAGCAGTCAGGTCCCAGCCCAGTGCAAGGGTCCCCAGGGCACATCCTTTGGCCATTTTCCCTGGAAAAGAAAACTCACCAGTCCAGGTTCCTGATGTCAGTTTGTAGGGCTCCCTTGGGTCTATCTGGGCAGCAGAAATTTGAGGAGCGGAAAATTTTGCTCTGTTATCCATCCTTCGATAGAGGGATTCTTTTCAGTCAGGTCCCAGCCGAGTGCCAGGGGCCCCAGGGAACATCCTTTGGCCATTTTCCCTGGGAAAGAAAATTCACCAGTCCAGGTTGCTGATGTCAGTTTGTAGGGCTCCCTTGGGTCTATCAGGGCAGCACAAGTATGAGATGGGGACAACTTCAGTCTGGTGTCCATCCTTCGATATAAGGATTCTTTGAAGTCAAGGCCCAGCCGAGAGTCATGGGCCCCTGAGCACATTCTTTGCCATTTTCCCTGGGAAAGAACACTCACCAGTCCAGGTTCCTGATGTCAGTTTGTAGGGCTCCCTTGGGTCTATCAGGGCAGCACAAGTTTGAGGTGGGGACAACTTCGGTGTGGGGTGCATCCTTCGATATAAGGATTCTTTGCAGTGAGGACCCTGCCCAGGGCCAGGGGCCCCTGGGGACATTCTTTGGCCATTTTCCCTGGGAAAGAACACTCACCAGTCCAGGTTCCTGATGTCAGTTTGTAGGGCTCCCTTAGGTCTATCAGGGTAGCACAAGTTTGAGGTGGGGACAACTTCGGTGTGGGGTCCATCCTTCGATATAAGGATTTTTTGCAATGAGGACCCTGCCCAGGGCCAGGGGCCCCTGGGCACATCCTTTTTCCATTTTCCCTGGGAAAGAAACTCAGCAGTCCAGGTTGCTGATGTCAGTTTGTAGGGCTCCCTTGGGTCTATCAGGGCACCACAAGTTTGAGGTGGGGACAACTTCGGTGTGCGGTCCATCCTTCGATATAAGGATTCTTTGCAGTGAGGACCCTGCCCAGGGCCAGGGGCCCCTGGGCACATCATTTTCCATTTTACCTGGAAAAGAAAACTCAGCAGTCCAGGATCCTGATGTCAGTTTGTAGGGCTCCCTTGGGTCTATCAGGGCAGCACAAATTTGAGGTGGGGACAACTTCGGTGTGGGGTCCATCCTTCGATATAAGGATTATTTGCAGTCAGGGCCAGGGGCCCCCAGGTACATCCTTTGGCCATTTTCCCTGGGAAAGAAAACTCACCAGTCCAGGTTCCTGATGTCAGTTTGTAGGGCTCCCTTGGGTCTATCAGGGCAGCACAAGTTTGAGGTGGGGACAACTTCGGTGTGGGATGCATCCTTCGATATAAGGATTTTTTGCAGTCAGGGCCAGGGGCCCCCGGGCACACCCTTTGGCCATTTTCCCTGGGAAAGAAAACTCACCAGTCCAGGTTGCTGATGTCAGTTTGTAGGGCTCCCTTGGGTCTATCAGGGCAGCACAAATTTGAGGTGGGGACAACTTCGGTGTGGGGTCCATCCTTCGATATAAGGATTTTTTGCATTCAGGTCCCAGCCCAGTGCCAGGGTCCCCAGGGCACAACCTTTGGCCATTTTCCCTGGAAAAGAAAACTCACCAGTCCAGGTTGCTGATATCAGTTTGTAGAGCTCCCTTGGGTCTATCTGGGCAGCAGAAATTTGAGGAGCAAACAATCTTGGTCTGCGATCCATCCTTCGATATTGGGATTATTTGCAGTCAGGTGTCAGCCGAGTGCCAGGGGCCCCAGGGAACATCCTTTGGCCATTTTCCCTGGGAAAGAAAATTCACCAGTCCAGGTTGCTGATGTCAGTTTGTAGGGCTCTCTTGGGTCTATCAGGGCAGCACAAGTATGAGATGGGGACAACTTCAGTCTGGTGTCCATCCTTCGATATAAGGATTCTTTGAAGTCAAGGCCCAGCCAAGAGCCATGGGCCCCTGGGCACATTCTTTGGCCATTTTCCCTGGGAAAGAACACTCACCAGTCCAGGTTCCTGATGTCACTTTGTAGGGCTCCCTTGGGTCTATCAGGGCAGCACAAGTTTGAGGTGGGGACAACTTCGGTGTGGGGTCCATCCTTCGATATAAGGATTTTTTGCAGTGAGGACCCTGCCCAGGGCCAGGGGCCCCTGGGCACATCCTTTTTCCATTTTCCCTGGGAAAGAAAACTCAGCAGTCCAGGTTCCTGATGTCAGTTTGTAGGGCTCCCTTGGGTCTATCAGGGCAGCACAAGTATGAGGTGGGGACAACTTCGGTGTGGGGTCCCTCCTTCGATATAAGGATTCTTTGCAGTGAGGACCCTGCCCAGGGCCAGGGGCCCCTGGGCACATCCTTTTTCCATTTTCCCTGGGAAAGAAAACTCACCAGTCCAGGTTGCTGATGTCAGTTTGTAGGGCTCCCTTGGGTCTATCAGGGCACCACAAGTTTGAGGTGGGGACAACTTCGGTGTGGGGTGCATCCTTCGATATAAGGATTTTTTTCAGTGAGGACCCTGCCCAGGGCCAGGGGCCCCTGGGCACATCCTTTTTCCATTTTCCCTGGGAAAGAAAACTCACCAGTCCAGGTTCCTGATGTCAGTTTGTAGGGCTCCCTTGGGTCTATCAGGGCAGCACAAGTTTGAGGTGGGGACAACTTCGGTGTTGGGTCCATCCTTCGATATAAGGATTTTTTTCAGTGAGGACCCTGCCCAGGGCCAGGGGCCCCTGGGCACATCCTTTTTCCATTTTCCCTGGGAAAGAAAACTCAGCAGTCCATGTTGATGATGTCAGTTTGTAGGGCTCCCTTGGGTCTATCAGGACAGCACAAGTTTGAGGTGGGGACAACTTCGGTGTGGGGTCCATCCTTCGATATAAGGATTATTTGAAGTCAGGGCCAGGGGCCCCCAGGCACACCCTTTGGCCATTTTCCCCGGGAAAGAAAACTCAGCAGTCCAGGTTCCTGATGTCAGTTTGTAGGGCTCCCTTGGGTCTATCAGGGCAGCACAAGTTTGAGGTGGGGACAACTTCGGTGTGGGGTCCATCCTTCGATATAAGGATTTTTTGCAGTCAGGGCCAGGGGCCCCCGGGCACATCCTTTGGCCATTTTCCCTGGGAAAGAAAACTCACCAGTCCAGGTTGCTGATGTCAGTTTGTAGGGCTCCCTTGGGTCTATCAGGGCAGCACAAATTTGAGGTGGGGACAACTTCGGTGTGGGGTCCATCTTTCGATATAAGGATTTTTAGCAGTCAGGCCCCAGCCCAGGGCCAGGGGCTCCTGGGCACATCCTTTGGCCATTTTCCCTGGAAAAGAAAACTCAACAGTCCAGGTTCCTGATGTCAGTTTGTAGAGCTCCCTTGGGTCTATCTGGGCAGCAGAAATTTGAGGAGCAAACAATCTTGGTCTGCGATCCATCCTTCGATATTGGGATTATTTGCAGTCAGGTGTCAGCCGAGTGCCAGGGGCCCCAGGGAACATCCTTTGGCCATTTTCCCTGGGAAAGAAAATTCACCAGTCCAGGTTGCTGATGTCAGTTTGTAGGGCTCTCTTGGGTCTATCAGGGCAGCACAAGTATGAGATGGGGACAATTTCAGTCTGGTGTCCATCCTTCGATATAAGGATTCTTTGAAGTCAAGGCCCAGCCAAGAGCCATGGGCCCCTGGGCACATTCTTTGGCCATTTTCCCTGGGAAAGAAAACTCACCAGTCCAGGTTCCTGATGTCAGTTTGTAGGGCTCCCTTGGGTCTATCAGGGCAGCAGAAATTTTAGGAGGGGACAACTTCGGTCTGGGGTCCATCCTTCGATATAGGGATTCTTTACAGTCAGGACCCAGCCCAGGTCCAGGGGCCCCTGGGCACATCCTTTGGTTATGTTTCCTAGGAAAGAAAATTCACCAGTCCAGGTTCCTGATGTTAGTTTGTAGGGCTCCCTTGGGCCTATCAGGGCAGCACAATTATGAGATGGGGACAACTTCGGTCTGGGGTCCATCCTTCGATATAAGAATTTTTTGCAGTCATGTTCCAGCCCAGGGCCATGGACCCCTGGGCACATCCTTTGGCCATTTTCCCTGGGAAAGAAAACTCACCAGTCCAGGTTCCTGATGCCAGTTTGTAGGGCTCACTTGGGTCTATCTGGGTAGCACAACTTTCAGGAGCGGACAACTTCGGTCTGGGGTCCATCGTTCGATATAAGGAGTTTTAGCAGTCAGGTCGCAGCTCAGTGCCAGGGTCCCCAGGGCACAACCTTTGGCCATTTTCTCTGTGAATGAAAACTCACCAGTCCAGGTTGCTGATGTCACTTTGTAGGGCTCCCTTGGGTCTATCTGGGCAGCAGAAATTTGAGGAGCAAACAATCTTGGTCTGCGATCCATCCTTCGATATTGGGATTATTTGCAGTCAGGTGTCAGCCGAGTGCCAGGGTCCCCAGGGAACATCCTTTGGCCATTTTCCCTGGGAAAGAAAATTCACCAGTCCAGGTTGCTGATGTCAGTTTGTAGGGCTCTCTAGGGTCTATCAGGGCAGCACAAGCATGAGATGGGGACAACTTCAGTCTGGTGTCCATCCTTCGATATAAGGATTCTTTGAAGTCAAGGCCCAGCCGAGAGCCATGGGCCCCTGGGCACATTCTTTGGCCATTTTCCCTGGGAAAGAACACTCACCAGTCCAGGTTGCTGATGTCAGTTTGTAGGGCTCCCTTAGGTCTATCAGGGCAGCACAAGTTTGAGGTGGGGACAACTTCGGTGTGGGGTCCATCTTTCGATATAAGGATTTTTTGCAGTCAGGGCCAGGGGCCCCCGGGCACATCCTTTGGCCATTTGCCCTGGGAAAGAAAACTCACCAGTCCAGGTTGCTGATGTCAGTTTGTAGGGCTCCCTTGGGTCTATCAGGGCAGCACAAATTTGAGGTGGGGACAACTTCGGTGTGGGGTCCATCTTTCGATATAAGGATTTTTAGCAGTCAGGCCCCAGCCCAGGGCCAGGGGCTCCTGGGCACATCCTTTGGCCATTTTCCTTGGAAAAGAAAACTCAACAGTCCAGGTTGCTGATGTCAGTTTGTAGAGCTCCCTTGGGTCTATCTGGGCAGCAGAAATTTGAGGAGCAAACAATCTTGGTATGCGATCCATCCTTCGATATTGGGATTATTTGCAGTCAGGTGTCAGCCGAGTGCCAGGGGCCCCAGGGAACACCCTTTGGCCATTTTCCCTGGGAAAGAAAATTCACCAGTCCAGGTTGCTGATGTCAGTTTGTAGGGCTCTCTTGGGTCTATCAGGGCAGCACAAGTATGAGATGGGGACACCTTCAGTCTGGTGTCCATCCTTCGATATAAGGATTCTTTGAAGTCAAGGCCCAGCCAAGAGCCATGGGCCCCTGGGCACATTCTTTGGCCATTTTCCCTGGGAAAGAAAACTCACCAGTCCAGGTTCCTGATGTCAGTTTGTAGGGCTCCCTTGGGTCTATCAGGGCAGCAGAAATTTTAGGAGGGGACAACTTCGGTCTGGGGTCCATCCTTCGATATAGGGATTCTTTACAGTCAGGACCCAGCCCAGGTCCAGGGGCCCCTGGGCACATCCTTTGGTTATGTTTCCTAGGAAAGAAAATTCACCAGTCCAGGTTCCTGATGTTAGTTTGTAGGGCTCCCTTGGGCCTATCAGGGCAGCACAATTATGAGATGGGGACAACTTCGGTCTGGGGTCCATCCTTCGATATAAGAATTTTTTGCAGTCATGTTCCAGCCCAGGGCCATGGACCCCTGGGCACATCCTTTGGCCATTTTCCCTGGGAAAGAAAACTCACCAGTCCAGGTTCCTGATGCCAGTTTGTAGGGCTCACTTGGGTCTATCTGGGTAGCACAACTTTCAGGAGCGGACAACTTCGGTCTGGGGTCCATCGTTCGATATAAGGAGTTTTAGCAGTCAGGTCGCAGCTCAGTGCCAGGGTCCCCAGGGCACAACCTTTGGCCATTTTCTCTGTGAATGAAAACTCACCAGTCCAGGTTGCTGATGTCACTTTGTAGGGCTCCCTTGGGTCTATCTGGGCAGCAGAAATTTGAGGAGCAAACAATCTTGGTCTGCGATCCATCCTTCGATATTGGGATTATTTGCAGTCAGGTGTCAGCCGAGTGCCAGGGTCCCCAGGGAACATCCTTTGGCCATTTTCCCTGGGAAAGAAAATTCACCAGTCCAGGTTGCTGATGTCAGTTTGTAGGGCTCTCTAGGGTCTATCAGGGCAGCACAAGCATGAGATGGGGACAACTTCAGTCTGGTGTCCATCCTTCGATATAAGGATTCTTTGAAGTCAAGGCCCAGCCGAGAGCCATGGGCCCCTGGGCACATTCTTTGGCCATTTTCCCTGGGAAAGAACACTCACCAGTCCAGGTTGCTGATGTCAGTTTGTAGGGCTCCCTTAGGTCTATCAGGGCAGCACAAGTTTGAGGTGGGGACAACTTCGGTGTGGGGTCCATCTTTCGATATAAGGATTTTTTGCAGTCAGGGCCAGGGGCCCCCGGGCACATCCTTTGGCCATTTGCCCTGGGAAAGAAAACTCACCAGTCCAGGTTGCTGATGTCAGTTTGTAGGGCTCCCTTGGGTCTATCAGGGCAGCACAAATTTGAGGTGGGGACAACTTCGGTGTGGGGTCCATCTTTCGATATAAGGATTTTTAGCAGTCAGGCCCCAGCCCAGGGCCAGGGGCTCCTGGGCACATCCTTTGGCCATTTTCCCTGGAAAAGAAAACTCAACAGTCCAGGTTGCTGATGTCAGTTTGTAGAGCTCCCTTGGGTCTATCTGGGCAGCAGAAATTTGAGGAGCAAACAATCTTGGTATGCGATCCATCCTTCGATATTGGGATTATTTGCAGTCAGGTGTCAGCCGAGTGCCAGGGGCCCCAGGGAACACCCTTTGGCCATTTTCCCTGGGAAAGAAAATTCACCAGTCCAGGTTGCTGATGTCAGTTTGTAGGGCTCTCTTGGGTCTATCAGGGCAGCACAAGTATGAGATGGGGACACCTTCAGTCTGGTGTCCATCCTTCGATATAAGGATTCTTTGAAGTCAAGGCCCAGCCAAGAGCCATGGGCCCCTGGGCACATTCTTTGGCCATTTTCCCTGGGAAAGAAAACTCACCAGTCCAGGTTCCTGATGTCAGTTTGTAGGGCTCCCTTGGGTCTATCTGGGCAGCAGAAATTTTAGGAGGGGACAACTTCGGTCTGGGGTCCATCCTTCGATATAGGGATTCTTTACAGTCAGGACCCAGCCCAGGTCCAGGGGCCCCTGGGCACATCCTTTGGCCATGTTTCCTAGGAAAGAAAATTCACCAGTCCAGGTTCCTGATGTTAGTTTGTAGAGCTCCCTTGGGTCTATCAGGGCAGCACAAGTATGAGATGGGGACAACTTCGGTCTGGGGTCCATCCTTCGATATAAGAATTTTTTGCAGTCATGTTCCAGCCCAGGGCCATGGACCCCTGGGCACATCCTTTGGCCATTTTCCCTGGGAAAGAAAACTCACCAGTCCAGGTTCCTGATGTCAGTTTGTAGGGCTCTCTTGGGTTTATCTGGGCAGTAGAAATTTGAGGAGCGGACCAGTTTGGTCTGCGATCCATCCTTCGATATAAGGATTTTTAGCAGTCATGTCCCAGCCCAGTGCCAGGGTCCCCAGGGCACATCCTTTGGCTATTTTCCCTGGAAAAGAAAACTCACCAGTCCAGGTTCCTGATGTCAGTTTGTAGGGCTCCCTTAGGTCTATCAGGGCAGCACAAGTTTGAGGTGGGGACAACTTCGGTGTGGGGTCCATCCTTCGATATAAGGATTTTTTGCAGTGAGGACCCTGCCCAGGGCCAGGGGCCCCTGGGCACATCCTTTTTCCATTTTCCCTGGGAAAGAAAACTCAGCAGTCCAGGTTCCTGATGTCAGTTTGTAGGGCTCCCTTGGGTCTATCAGGGCAGCACAAGTATGAGGTGGGGACAACTTCGGTGTGGGGTCCCTCCTTCGATATAAGGATTCTTTGCCGTGAGGACCCTGCCCAGGGCCAGGGGCCCCTGGGCACATCCTTTTTCCATTTTCCCTGGGAAAGAAAACTCACCAGTCCAGGTTGCTGATGTCAGTTTGTAGGGCTCCCTTGGGTCTATCAGGGCACCACAAGTTTGAGGTGGGGACAACTTCGGTGTGGGGTGCATCCTTCGATATAAGGATTTTTTTCAGTGAGGACCCTGCCCAGGGCCAGGGGCCCCTGGGCACATCCTTTTTCCATTTTCCCTGGGAAAGAAAACTCACCAGTCCAGGTTCCTGATGTCAGTTTGTAGGGCTCCCTTGGGTCTATCAGGGCAGCACAAGTTTGAGGTGGGGACAACTTCGGTGTTGGGTCCATCCTTCGATATAAGGATTTTTTTCACTGAGGACCCTGCCCAGGGCCAGGGGCCCCTGGGCACATCCTTTTTCCATTTTCCCTGGGAAAGAAAACTCAGCAGTCCATGTTGATGATGTCAGTTTGTAGGGCTCCCTTGGGTCTATCAGGGCAGCACAAATTTGAGGTGGGGACAACTTCGGTGTGGGGTCCATCTTTCGATATAAGGATTTTTAGCAGTCAGGCCCCAGCCCAGGGCCAGGGGCTCCTGGGCACATCCTTTGGCCATTTTCCCTGGAAAAGAAAACTCAACAGTCCAGGTTCCTGATGTCAGTTTGTAGAGCTCCCTTGGGTCTATCTGGGCAGCAGAAATTTGAGGAGCAAACAATCTTGGTCTGCGATCCATCCTTCGATATTGGGATTATTTGCAGTCAGGTGTCAGCCGAGTGCCAGGGGCCCCAGGGAACATCCTTTGGCCATTTTCCCTGGGAAAGAAAATTCACCAGTCCAGGTTGCTGATGTCAGTTTGTAGGGCTCTCTTGGGTCTATCAGGGCAGCACAAGTATGAGATGGGGACAATTTCAGTCTGGTGTCCATCCTTCGATATAAGGATTCTTTGAAGTCAAGGCCCAGCCAAGAGCCATGGGCCCCTGGGCACATTCTTTGGCCATTTTCCCTGGGAAAGAAAACTCACCAGTCCAGGTTGCTGATGTCAGTTTGTAGGGCTCCCTTGGGTCTATCAGGGCAGCACAAATTTGAGGTGGGGACAACTTCGGTGTGGGGTCCATCTTTCGATATAAGGATTTTTAGCAGTCAGGCCCCAGCCCAGGGCCAGGGGCTCCTGGGCACATCCTTTGGCCATTTTCCCTGGAAAAGAAAACTCAACAGTCCAGGTTCCTGATGTCAGTTTGTAGAGCTCCCTTGGGTCTATCTGGGCAGCAGAAATTTGAGGAGCAAACAATCTTGGTCTGCGATCCATCCTTCGATATTGGGATTATTTGCAGTCAGGTGTCAGCCGAGTGCCAGGGGCCCCAGGGAACATCCTTTGGCCATTTTCCCTGGGAAAGAAAATTCACCAGTCCAGGTTGCTGATGTCAGTTTGTAGGGATCCCTTGGGTCTATCAGGGCAGCACAAGTATGAGATGGGGACAATTTCAGTCTGGTGTCCATCCTTCGATATAAGGATTCTTTGAAGTCAAGGCACAGCCAAGAGCCATGGGCCCCTGGGCACATTCTTTGGCCATTTTCCCTGGGAAAGAAAACTCACCAGTCCAGGTTCCTGATGTCAGTTTGTAGGGCTCCCTTGGGTCTATCAGGGCAGCAGAAATTTTAGGAGGGGACAACTTCGGTCTGGGGTCCATCCTTCGATATAGGGATTCTTTACAGTCAGGACCCAGCCCAGGTCCAGGGGCCCCTGGGCACATCCTTTGGTTATGTTTCCTAGGAAAGAAAATTCACCAGTCCAGGTTCCTGATGTCAGTTTGTAGGGCTCTCTTGGGTTTATCTGGGCAGCAGAAATTTGAGGAGCGGACCAGTTTGGTCTGCGATCCATCCTTCGATATAAGGATTTTTAGCAGTCATGTCCCAGCCCAGTGCCAGGGTCCCCAGGGCACATCCTTTGGCTATTTTCCCTGGAAAAGAAAACTCACCAGTCCAGGTTCCTGATGTCAGTTTGTAGGGCTCCCTTAGGTCTATCAGGGCAGCACAAGTTTGAGGTGGGGACAACTTCGGTGTGGGGTCCATCCTTCGATATAAGGATTTTTTTCAGTGAGGACCCTGCCCAGGGCCAGGGGCCCCTGGGCACATCCTTTTTCCATTTTCCCTGGGAAAGAAAACTCAGCAGTCCAGGTTCCTGATGTCAGTTTGTAGGGCTCCCTTGGGTCTATCAGGGCAGCACAAGTATGAGGTGGGGACAACTTCGGTGTGGGGTCCCTCCTTCGATATAAGGATTCTTTGCAGTGAGGACCCTGCCCAGGGCCAGGGGCCCCTGGGCACATCCTTTTTCCATTTTCCCTGGGAAAGAAAACTCACCAGTCCAGGTTGCTGGTGTCAGTTTGTAGGGCTCCCTTGGGTCTATCAGGGCACCACAAGTTTGAGGTGGGGACAACTTCGGTGTGGGGTGCATCCTTCGATATAAGGATTTTTTTCAGTGAGGACCCTGCCCAGGGCCAGGGGACCCTGGGCACATCCTTTTTCCATTTTCCCTGGGAAAGAAAACTCACCAGTCCAGGTTCCTGATGTCAGTTTGTAGGGCTCCCTTGGGTCTATCAGGGCAGCACAAGTTTGAGGTGGGGACAACTTCGGTGTTGGGTCCATCCTTCGATATAAGGATTTTTTTCAGTGAGGACCCTGCCCAGGGCCATGGGCCCCTGGGCACAACCTTTTTCCATTTTCCCTGGGAAAGAAAACTCAGCAGTCCATGTTGATGATGTCAGTTTGTAGGGCTCCCTTGGGTCTATCAGGGCAGCACAAATTTGAGGTGGGGACAACTTCGGTGTGGGGTCCATCTTTCGATATAAGGATTTTTAGCAGTCAGGCCCCAGCCCAGGGCCAGGGGCTCCTGGGCACATCCTTTGGCCATTTTCCCTGGAAAAGAAAACTCAACAGTCCAGGTTCCTGATGTCAGTTTGTAGAGCTCCCTTGGGTCTATCTGGGCAGCAGAAATTTGAGCAGCAAACAATCTTGGTCTGCGATCCATCCTTCGATATTGGGATTCTTTGCAGTCAGGTGTCAGCCGAGTGCCAGGGGCCCCAGGGAACATCCTTTGGCCATTTTCCCTGGGAAAGAAAATTCACCAGTCCAGGTTGCTGATGTCAGTTTGTAGGGCTCTCTTGGGTCTATCAGGGCAGCACAAGTATGAGATGGGGACAATTTCAGTCTGGTGTCCATCCTTCGATATAAGGATTCTTTGAAGTCAAGGCCCAGCCAAGAGCCATGGGCCCCTGGGCACATTCTTTGGCCATTTTCCCTGGGAAAGAAAACTCACCAGTCCAGGTTGCTGATGTCAGTTTGTAGGGCTCCCTTGGGTCTATCAGGGCAGCACAAATTTGTGGTGGGGACAACTTCGGTGTGGGGTCCATCTTTCGATATAAGGATTTTTAGCAGTCAGGCCCCAGCCCAGGGCCAGGGGCTCCTGGGCACATCCTTTGGCCATTTTCCCTGGAAAAGAAAACTCAACAGTCCAGGTTCCTGATGTCAGTTTGTAGAGCTCCCTTGGGTCTATCTGGGCAGCAGAAATTTGAGGAGCAAACAATCTTGGTCTGCGATCCATCCTTCAATATTGGGATTATTTGCAGTCAGGTGTCAGCCGAGTGCCAGGGGCCCCAGGGAACATCCTTTGGCCATTTTCCCTGGGAAAGAAAATTCACCAGTCCAGGTTCCTGATGTTAGTTTGTAGGGCTCCCTTGGGTCTATCAGGGCAGCACAAGTATGAGATGGGGACAACTTCGGTCTGGGGTCCATCCTTCGATATAAGAATTTTTTGCAGTCATGTTCCAGCCCAGGGCCATGGACCCCTGGGCACATCCTTTGGCCATTTTCCCTGGGAAAGAAAACTCACCAGTCCAGGTTCCTGATGTCAGTTTGTAGGGCTCTCTTGGGTTTATCTGGGCAGCAGAAATTTGAGGAGCGGACCAGTTTGGTCTGCGATCCATCCTTCGATATAAGGATTTTTAGCAGTCATGTCCCAGCCCAGTGCCAGGGTCCCCAGGGCACATCCTTTGGCTATTTTCCCTGGAAAAGAAAACTCACCAGTCCAGGTTCCTGATGCCAGTTTGTAGGGCTCACTTGGGTCTATCTGGGTAGCACAACTTTCAGGAGCGGACAACTTCGGTCTGGGGTCCATCGTTCGATATAAGGAGTTTTAGCAGTCAGGTCGCAGCTCAGTGCCAGGGTCCCCAGGGCACATCCTTTGGCCATTTTCTCTGTGAATGAAAACTCACCAGTCCAGGTTGCTGATGTCACTTTGTAGGGCTCCCTTGGGTCTATCTGGGCAGCAGAAATTTGAGGAGCAAACAATCTTGGTCTGCGATCCATCCTTCGATATTGGGATTATTTGCAGTCAGGTGTCAGCCGAGTGCCAGGGGCCACAGGGAACATCCTTTGGCCATTTTCCCTGGGAAAGAAAATTCACCAGTCCAGGTTGCTGATGTCAGTTTGTAGGGCTCTCTAGGGTCTATCAGGGCAGCACAAGCATGAGATGGGGACAACTTCAGTCTGGTGTCCATCCTTCGATATAAGGATTCTTTGAAGTCAAGGCCCAGCCGAGAGCCATGGGCCCCTGGGCACATTCTTTGGCCATTTTCCCTGGGAAAGAACACTCACCAGTCCAGGTTGCTGATGTCAGTTTGTAGGGCTCCCTTAGGTCTATCAGGGCAGCACAAGTTTGAGGTGGGGACAACTTCGGTGTGGGGTCCATCTTTCGATATAAGGATTTTTTGCAGTCAGGGCCAGGGGCCCCCGGGCACATCCTTTGGCCATTTGCCCTGGGAAAGAAAACTCACCAGTCCAGGTTGCTGATGTCAGTTTGTAGGGCTCCCTTGGGTCTATCAGGGCAGCACAAATTTGAGGTGGGGACAACTTCGGTGTGGGGTCCATCTTTCGATATAAGGATTTTTAGCAGTCAGGCCCCAGCCCAGGGCCAGGGGCTCCTGGGCACATCCTTTGGCCATTTTCCCTGGAAAAGAAAACTCAACAGTCCAGGTTGCTGATGTCAGTTTGTAGAGCTCCCTTGGGTCTATCTGGGCAGCAGAAATTTGAGGAGCAAACAATCTTGGTATGCGATCCATCCTTCGATATTGGGATTATTTGCAGTCAGGTGTCAGCCGAGTGCCAGGGGCCCCAGGGAACATCCTTTGGCCATTTTCCCTGGGAAAGAAAATTCACCAGTCCAGATTGCTGATGTCAGTTTGTAGGGCTCTCTTGGGTCTATCAGGGCAGCACAAGTATGAGATGGGGACAACTTCAGTCTGGTGTCCATCCTTCGATATAAGGATTCTTTGAAGTCAAGGCCCAGCCAAGAGCCATGGGCCCCTGGGCACATTCTTTGGCCATTTTCCCTGGGAAAGAAAACTCACCAGTCCAGGTTCCTGATGTCAGTTTGTAGGGCTCCCTTGGGTCTATCAGGGCAGCAGAAATTTTAGGAGGGGACAACTTCGGTCTGGGGTCCATCCTTCGATATAGGGATTCTTTACAGTCAGGACCCAGCCCAGGTCCAGGGGCCCCTGGGCACATCCTTTGGCCATGTTTCCTAGGAAAGAAAAATCACCAGTCCAGGTTCCTGATGTTAGTTTGTAGAGCTCCCTTGGGTCTATCAGGGCAGCACAAGTATGAGATGGGGACAACTTCGGTCTGGGGTCCATCCTTCGATATAAGAATTTTTTGCAGTCATGTTCCAGCCCAGGGCCATGGACCCCTGGGCACATCCTTTGGCCTTTTTTTCCTGGGAAAGAAAACTCACCAGTCCAGGTTGCTGATGTCAGTTTGTAGGGCTCTCTTGGGTTTATCTGGGCAGCAGAAATTTGAGGAGCGGACCAGTTTGGTCTGCGATCCATCCTTCGATATAAGGATTTTTAGCAGTCATGTCCCAGCCCAGTGCCAGGGTCCCCAGGGCACATCCTTTGGCTATTTTCCCTGGAAAAGAAAACTCACCAGTCCAGGTTCCTGATGTCAGTTTGTAGGGCTCCCTTAGGTCTATCAGGGCAGCACAAGTTTGAGGTGGGGACAACTTCGGTGTGGGGTGCATCCTTCGATATAAGGATTTTTTGCAGTGAGGACCCTGCCCAGGGCCAGGGGCCCCTGGGCACATCCTTTTTCCATTTTCCCTGGGAAAGAAAACTCAGCAGTCCAGGTTCCTGATGTCAGTTTGTAGGGCTCCCTTGGGTCTATCAGGGCAGCACAAGTATGAGGTGGGGACAACTTCGGTGTGGGGTCCCTCCTTCGATATAAGGATTCTTTGCAGTGAGGACCCTGCCCAGGGCCAGGGGCCCCTGGGCACATCCTTTTTCCATTTTCCCTGGGAAAGAAAACTCACCAGTCCAGGTTCCTGATGTCAGTTTGTAGGGCTCCCTTGGGTCTATCAGGGCAGCAAAAGTTTGAGGTGGGGACAACTTCGGTGTGGGGTGCATCCTTCGATATAAGGATTTTTTTCAGTGAGGACCCTGCCCAGGGCCAGGGGCCCCTGGGCACATCCTTTTTCCATTTTCCCTGGGAAAGAAAACTCACCAGTCCAGGTTGCTGATGTCAGTTTGTAGGGCTCCCTTGGGTCTATCAGGGCAGCACAAGTTTGAGGTGGGGACAACTTCGGTGTTGGGTCCATCCTTCGATATAAGGATTTTTTTCAGTGAGGACCCTGCCCAGGGCCAGGGGCCCCTGGGCACATCCTTTTTCCATTTTCCCTGGGAAAGAAAACTCAGCAGTCCAGGTTCCTGATGTCAGTTTGTAGGGCTCCCTTGGGTCTATCAGGACAGCACAAGTTTGAGGTGGGGACAACTTCGGTGTGGGGTCCATCCTTCGATATAAGGATTATTTGAAGTCAGGGCCAGGGGTCCCCAGGCACACACTTTGGCCATTTTCCCCGGGAAAGAAAACTCAGCAGTCCAGGTTCCTGATGTCAGTTTGTAGGGCTCCCTTGGGTCTATCAGGGCAGCACAAGTTTGAGGTGGGGACAACTTCGGTGTGGGGTCCATCCTTCGATATAAGGATTTTTAGCAGTCAGGCCCCAGCCCAGGGCCAGGGGCTCCTGGGCACATCCTTTGGCCATTTTCCCTGGAAAAGGAAACTCAACAGTCCAGGTTCCTGATGTCAGTTTGTAGAGCTCCCTTGGGTCTATCTGGGCAGCAGAAATTTGAGGAGCAAACAATCTTGGTCTGCGATCCATCCTTCGATATTGGGATTATTTGCAGTCAGGTGTCAGCCGAGTGCCAGGGGCCCCAGGGAACATCCTTTGGCCATTTTCCCTGGGAAAGAAAATTCACCAGTCCAGGTTGCTGATGTCAGTTTGTAGGGCTCTCTTGGGTCTATCAGGGCAGCACAAGTATGAGATGGGGACAACTTCAGTCTGGTGTCCATCCTTCGATATAAGGATTCTTTGATGTCAAGGCCCAGCCAAGAGCCATGGGCCCCTGGGCACATTCTTTGGCCATTTTCCCTGGGAAAGAATACTCACCAGTCCAGGTTCCTGATGTCAGTTTGTAGGGCTCCCTTGGGTCTATCAGGGCAGCAGAAATTTTAGGAGGGGACAACTTCGGTCTGGGGTCCATCCTTCGATATAGGGATTCTTTACAGTCAGGACCCAGCCCAGGTCCAGGGGCCCCCGGGCACATCCTTTGGTGATTTTCCCTTGGAAAGAAAACTCACCAGTCCAGGTTCCTGATGTTAGTTTGTAGAGCTCCCTTGGGTCTATCAGGGCAGCACAAGTATGAGATGGGGACAACTTCGGTCTGGGGTCCATCCTTCGATATAAGAATTTTTTGCAGTCATGTTCCAGCCCAGGGCCATGGACCCCTGGGCACATCCTTTGGCCATTTTCCCTGGGAAAGAAAACTCACCAGTCCAGGTTCCTGATGTCAGTTTGTAGGGCTCTCTTGGGTTTATCTGGGCAGCAGAAATTTGAGGAGCGGACCAGTTTGGTCTGCGATCCATCCTTCGATATAAGGATTTTTAGCAGTCATGTCCCAGCCCAGTGCCAGGGTCCCCAGGGCACATCCTTTGGCTATTTTCCCAGGAAAAGAAAACTCACCAGTCCAGGTTCCTGATGCCAGTTTGTAGGGCTCCCTTGGGTCTATCAGGGCAGCACAAGTTTGAGGTGGGGACAACTTCGGTGTTGGGTCCATCCTTCGATATAAGGATTTTTTGCAGTCAGGGCCAGGGGCCCCCGGGCACATCCTTTGGCCATTTTCCCTGGGAAAGAAAATTCACCAGTCCAGGTTGCTGATGTCAGTTTGTAGGGCTCTCTTGGGTCTATCAGGGCAGCACAAGTATGAGATGGGGACAATTTCAGTCTGGTGTCCATCCTTCGATATAAGGATTCTTTGAAGTCAAGGCCCAGCCAAGAGCCATGGGCCCCTGGGCACATTCTTTGGCCATTTTCCCTGGGAAAGAAAACTCACCAGTCCAGGTTCCTGATGTCAGTTTGTAGGGCTCCCTTGGGTCTATCAGGGCAGCAGAAATTTTAGGAGGGGACAACTTCGGTCTGGGGTCCATCCTTCGATATAGGGATTCTTTACAGTCAGGACCCAGCCCAGGTCCAGGGGCCCCTGGGCACATCCTTTGGTTATGTTTCGTAGGAAAGAAAATTCACCAGTCCAGGTTCCTGATGTCAGTTTGTAGGGCTCTCTTGGGTTTATCTGGGCAGCACAAGTTTGAGGAGCAGACCAGTTTGGTCTGCGATCCATCCTTCGATATAAGGATTTTTAGCAGTCATGTCCCAGCCCAGTGCCAGGGTCCCCAGGGCACATCCTTTGGCTATTTTCCCTGGAAAAGAAAACTCACCAGTCCAGGTTCCTGATGCCAGTTTGTAGGGCTCACTTGGGTCTATCTGGGTAGCACAACTTTCAGGAGCGGACAACTTCGGTCTGGGGTCCATCGTTCGATATAAGGAGTTTTAGCAGTCAGGTCGCAACTCAGTGCCAGGGTCCCCAGGGCACAACCTTTGGCCATTTTCTCTGTGAATGAAAACTCACCAGTCCAGGTTGCTGATGTCACTTTGTAGGGCTCCCTTGGGTCTATCAGGGCAGCACAAATTTGAGGTGGGGACAACTTCGGTGTGGGGTCCATCTTTCGATATAAGGATTTTTTGCAGTCAGTCCCCAGCCCAGGGCCAGGGGCTCCTGGGCACATCCTTTGGCCATTTTCCCTGGAAAAGAAAACTCAACAGTCCAGGTTGCTGATGTCAGTTTGTAGAGCTCCCTTGGGTCTATCTGGGCAGCAGAAATTTGAGGAGCAAACAATCTTGGTATGCGATCCATCCTTCGATATTGGGATTATTTGCAGTCAGGTGTCAGCCGAGTGCCAGGGGCCCCAGGGAACATCCTTTGGCCATTTTCCCTGGGAAAGAAAATTCACCAGTCCAGGTTGCTGATGTCAGTTTGTAGGGCTCTCTTGGGTCTATCAGGGCAGCACAAGTATGAGATGGGGACAACTTCGGTCTGGGGTCCATCCTTCGATATAAGGATTCTTTGAAGTCAAGGCCCAGCCAAGAGCCATGGGCCCCTGGGCACATTCTTTGGCCATTTTCCCTGGGAAAGAAAACTCACCAGTCCAGGTTCCTGATGTCAGTTTGTAGGGCTCCCTTGGGTCTATCAGGGCAGCAGAAATTTTAGGAGGGGACAACTTCAGTCTGGGGTCCATCCTTCGATATAGGGATTCTTTACAGTCAGGACCCAGCCCAGGTCCAGGGGCCCCCGGGCACATCCTTTGGTCATTTTCCCTTGGAAAGAAAACTCACCAGTCCAGGTTCCTGATGTTAGTTTGTAGGGCTCCCTTGGGTCTATCAGGGCAGCACAAGTATGAGATGGGGACAACTTCGGTCTGGGGTCCATCCTTCGATATAAGAATTTTTTGCAGTCATGTTCCAGCCCAGGGCCATGGACCCCTGGGCACATCCTTTGGCCATTTTCCCTGGGAAAGAAAACTCACCAGTCCAGGTTCCTGATGTCAGTTTGTAGGGCTCTCTTGGGTTTATCTGGGCAGCAGAAATTTGAGGAGCGGACCAGTTTGGTCTGCGATCCATCCTTCGATATAAGGATTTTTAGCAGTCATGTCCCAGCCCAGTGCCAGGGTCCCCAGGGCACATCCTTTGGCTATTTTCCCTGGAAAAGAAAACTCACCAGTCCAGGTTCCTGATGCCAGTTTGTAGGGCTCACTTGGGTCTATCTGGGTAGCACAACTTTCAGGAGCGGACAACTTCGGTCTGGGGTCCATCGTTCGATATAAGGAGTTTTAGCAGTCAGGTCGCAGCTCAGTGCCAGGGTCCCCAGGGCACAACCTTTGGCCATTTTCTCTGTGAATGAAAACTCACCAGTCCAGGTTGCTGATGTCACTTTGTAGGGCTCCCTTGGGTCTATCTGGGCAGCAGAAATTTGAGGAGCAAACAATCTTGGTCTGCGATCCATCCTTCGATATTGGGATTATTTGCAGTCAGGTGTCAGCCGAGTGCCAGGGTCCCCAGGGAACATCCTTTGGCCATTTTCCCTGGGAAAGAAAATTCACCAGTCCAGGTTGCTGATGTCAGTTTGTAGGGCTCTCTAGGGTCTATCAGGGCAGCACAAGCATGAGATGGGGACAACTTCAGTCTGGTGTCCATCCTTCGATATAAGGATTCTTTGAAGTCAAGGCCCAGCCGAGAGCCATGGGCCCCTGGGCACATTCTTTGGCCATTTTCCCTGGGAAAGAACACTCAGCAGTCCAGGTTGCTGATGTCAGTTTGTAGGGCTCCCTTAGGTCTATCAGGGCAGCACAAGTTTGAGGTGGGGACAACTTCGGTGTGCGGTCCATCTTTCGATATAAGGATTTTTTGCAGTCAGGGCCAGGGGCCCCCGGGCACATCCTTTGGCCATTTGCCCTGGGAAAGAAAACTCACCAGTCCAGGTTGCTGATGTCAGTTTGTAGGGCTCCCTTGGGTCTATCAGGGCAGCACAAATTTGAGGTGGGGACAACTTCGGTGTGGGGTCCATCTTTCGATATAAGGATTTTTAGCAGTCAGGCCCCAGCCCAGGGCCAGGGGCTCCTGGGCACATCCTTTGGCCATTTTCCCTGGAAAAGAAAACTCAACAGTCCAGGTTGCTGATGTCAGTTTGTAGAGCTCCCTTGGGTCTATCTGGGCAGCAGAAATTTGAGGAGCAAACAATCTTGGTATGCGATCCATCCTTCGATATTGGGATTATTTGCAGTCAGGTGTCAGCCGAGTGCCAGGGGCCCCAGGGAACATCCTTTGGCCATTTTCCCTGGGAAAGAAAATTCACCAGTCCAGGTTGCTGATGTCAGTTTGTAGGGCTCTCTTGGGTCTATCAGGGCAGCACAAGTATGAGATGGGGACAACTTCAGGCTGGTGTCCATCCTTCGATATAAGGATTCTTTGAAGTCAAGGCCCAGCCAAGAGCCATGGGCCCCTGGGCACATTCTTTGGCCATTTTCCCTGGGAAAGAAAACTCACCAGTCCAGGTTCCTGATGTCAGTTTGTAGGGCTCCCTTGGGTCTATCAGGGCAGCAGAAATTTTAGGAGGGGACAACTTCGGTCTGGGGTCCATCCTTCGATATAGGGATTCTTTACAGTCAGGACCCAGCCCAGGTCCAGGGGCCCCTGGGCACATCCTTTGGCCATGTTTCCTAGGAAAGAAAATTCACCAGTCCAGGTTCCTGATGTTAGTTTGTAGAGCTCCCTTGGGTCTATCAGGGCAGCACAAGTATGAGATGGGGACAACTTCGGTCTGGGGTCCATCCTTCGATATAAGAATTTTTTGCAGTCATGTCCCAGCCCAGTGCCAGGGTCCCCAGGGCACATCCTTTGGCTATTTTCCCTGGAAAAGAAAACTCACCAGTCCAGGTTCCTGATGCCAGTTTGTAGGGCTCCCTTGGGTCTATCAGGGCAGCACAAGTATGAGATGGGGACAACTTCGGTCTGGGGTCCATCCTTCGATATAAGGATTTCTTGCAGTCATGTGCCAGCCCAGGGCCAGGGGCCCCTGGGCACAACCTTTGGCCATTTTCCCTGGGAAAGAAAACTCACCAGTCCAGGTTCCTGATGTCAGTTTGTAGGGCTCCCTTGGGTCTATCAGGGCAGCACAAATTTGAGGTGGGGACAACTTCGGTGTGGGGTCCATCTTTCGATATAAGGATTTTTAGCAGTCAGGCCCCAGCCCAGTGCCAGGGTCCCGAGGGCACATCCTTTGGCCATTTTCCCTGGAAAAGAAAACTCACCAGTCCAGGTTGCTGATGTCAGTTTGTAGAGCTCCCTTGGGTCTATCTGGGCAGCAGAAATTTGAGGAGCAAACAATCTTGGTCTGCGATCCATCCTTCGATATTGGGATTATTTGCAGTCAGGTGTCAGCCGAGTGCCAGGGGCCCCAGGGAACATCCATTGGCCATTTTCCCTGGGAAAGAAAATTCACCAGTCCAGGTTGCTGATGTCAGTTTGTAGGGCTCTCTTGGGTCTATCAGGGCAGCACAAGTATGGGATGGGGACAACTTCAGTCTGGTGTCCACCCTTCGATATAAGGATTCTTTGAAGTCAAGGCCCAGCCGAGAGCCATGGGCCCCCAGGCACATCCTTTTTCCATTTTCCCTGGGAAAGAAAACTCAGCAGTCCAGGTTGCTGATGTCAGTTTGTAGGGCTCCCTTGGGTCTATCAGGGCAGCACAAGTTTGAGGTGGGGACAACTTCGGTGTGGGGTCCCTCCTTCGATATAAGGATTCTTTGCAGTGAGGACCCTGCCCAGGGCCAGGGGCCCCTGGGCACATCCTTTTTCCATTTTCCCTGGGAAAGAAAACTCACCAGTCCAGGTTGCTGATGTCAGTTTGTAGGGCTCCCTTGGGTCTATCAGGGCACCACAAGTTTGAGGTGGGGACAACTTCAGTGTGGGGTCCATCCTTCGATATAAGGATTTTTTGCAGTCAGGGCCAGGGTCCCCTGGGCACATCCTTTGGCCATTTTCCCTGGGAAAGAAAACTCAGCAGTCCAGGTTCCTGATGTCAGTTTGTAGGGCTCCCTTGGGTCTATAAGGGCAGCACAAGTTTGAGGTGGGGACAACTTCGGTGTGGGGTCCATCGTTCGATATAAGGATTTTTTGAAGTCAGGGCCAGGGGCCCCCGGGCACATCCTTTGGTCATTTTCCCTTGGAAAGAAAACTCACCAGTCCAGGTTGCTGATGTCAGTTTGTAGTGCTCCCTTGGGTCTATCTGGGCAGCACAAATTTGAGGTGGGGACAACTTCGGTGTGGGGTCCATCCTTCGATATAAGGATTCTTCGAAGTCAAGGCCCAGACGAGAGCCATGGGCCCCTGGGCACATTCTGTGGCCATTTTCCCTGGGAAAGAACACTCACCAGTCCAGGTTCCTGATGTCAGTTTGTAGGGCTCCCTTGGGTCTATCAGGGCAGCACAAGTTTGAGGTGGGGACAACTTCGGTGTGGGGTCCATCCTTCGAAATAAGGATTTTTTTCAGTGAGGACCGTGCCCAGGGCCAGGGGCCCCTGGGCACATCCTTTTTCCATTTTCCCTGGGAAAGAAAACTCAGCAGTCCAGGTTCCTGATGTCAGTTTGTAGGGCTCCCTTGGGTCTATCAGGGCAGCACAAGTTTGAGGTGGGGACAACTTCGGTGTGGGGTCCATCCTTCGATATAAGGATTCTTTGCAGTGAGGACCCTGCCCAGGGCGAGGGGCCCCTGGGCACATCCTTTTTCCATTTTCCCTGGGAAAGAAAACTCAGCAGTCCAGGTTCCTGATGTCAGTTTGTAGGGCTCCCTTGGGTCTATCAGGGCACCACAAGTTTGAGGTTGGGACAACTTCGGTGTGGGGTCCATCCTTCGATATAAGGATTTTTTTCAGTGAGGACCCTGCCCAGGGCCAGGGGCCCCTGGGCACAACCTTCTTCCATTTTCCCTGGGAAAGAAAACTCACCAGTCCAGGTTCCTGATGTCACTTTGTAGGGCTCCCTTGGGTCTATCAGGGCAGCACAATTTTGAGGTGGGGACAACTTCGGTGTTCGGTCCATCCTTCGATATAAGGATTTTTTGCAGTGAGGACCCTGCCCAGGGCCAGGGGCCCCTGGGCACATCCTTTTTCCGTTTTCCCTGGGAAAGAAAGCTCAGCAGTCCATGTTGATGATGTCAGTTTGTAGGGCTCCCTTGGGTCTATCAGGGCAGCACAAGTTTGAGGTGGGGACAACTTCGGTGTGGGGTCCATCCTTCGATATAAGGATTTTTTGCAGTCAGGTCCAGGGGCCCCCGGGCACATCCTTTGGCCATTTTCCCTGGGAAAGAAAACTCAGCAGTCCAGGTTGCTGATGTCAGTTTGTAGGGCTCCCTTGGGTCTATCAGGGCAGCACAAATTTGAGGTGGGGACAACTTCGGTGTGGAGTCCATCCTTCGATATAAGGAATTTTTGCATTCAGGTCCCAGCCCAGTGCCAGGGTCCCGAGGGCACATCCTTTGGCCATTTTCCCTGGAAAAGAAAACTCACCAGTCCAGGTTCCTGATGTCAGTTTGTAGGGCTCCCTTGGGTCTATCTGGGCAGCAGAAATTTGAGGAGCAAACAATTTTGGTCTGCGATCCATCCTTCGATATTGGGATTCTTTGCAGTCAGGTGTCAGCCGAGTGCCAGGGTCCCAAGGGAACATCCTTTGGCCATTTTCCCTGGGAAAGAAAATTCACCAGTCCAGGTTGCTGATGTCAATTTGTAGGGCTCCCTTGGGTCTATCAGGGCAGCACAAGTATGAGATGGGGACAACTTCAGTCTGGTGTCCATCCTTCGATATAAGGATTCTTTGCAGTCAGGTCCTAGCACAGTGCCAGGGGCCCCAGGGCAAACCCTTTGGCAATTTTCCCTGGGAAAGAAAACTCAGCAGTCCAGGTTGCTGATGTCGGTTTGTAGGGCTTCCTTGGGTCTATCTGGGCAGCAGAAATTTGAGGAGGGGTCGACTTTGGTCTGTGATCCATCCTTCGACATATGGATTTTTTGCAGTCAGGCCCCAGCCCAGGGCCAGGGGCCCCTGGGCACATCCTTTGGCCATTTTCCCTTGGAAAGAAAACTCACCAGTCCAGGTTCCTGATGTCAGTTTGTAGGGCTCCCTTGGGTCTATCAGGGCAGCACATATTTTATTTCGGGACAACTTCGGTCTGGGGTCCATCCTTCAATATAAGGAGTCTTTGAAATCAGGGCCCAGCCCAGGGCCAGGGGCCCCTGGGCACATCCTTTGGCCATTTTCCCTGGGAAAGGAAACTCACCAGTCCAGGTTCCTGATGTCAGTTTGTAGGGCTCCCTTGGGTCTATCAGGGTAGCACAAGATTCAGGAGGGGACAATTTTGGTCTGTGATCCATCCTTCGATATTGGGATTCTTTACAGTCAGGACCGACCCCAGGGCCAGGGGCCCCTGGGCACATCCTTTGGCCATTTTCCCTGGGAAAGAAAACTCACCAGTCCAGGTTCCTGATGTCAGTTTGTAGGGCTCCCTTGGGTCTATCAGGGCAGCACAAGTTTGAGGTGGGGACAACTTCGGTGTGGGGTCCATCCTTCGATATAAGGATTCTTTGCAGTGAGGACCCTGCCCAGGGCGAGGGGCCCCTGGGCACATCCTTTTTCCATTTTCCCTGGGAAAGAAAACTCAGCAGTCCAGGTTCCTGATGTCAGTTTGTAGGGCTCCCTTGGGTCTATCAGGGCAGCAGAAATTTTAGGAGGGGACAACTTCGATCTGGGGTCCATCCTTCGATATAGGGATTCTTTACAGTCAGGACCCAGCCCAGGTCCAGGGGCCCCTGGGCACATCCTCTCGCCATTTTTCCTAGGAAAGAAAATTCACCAGTCCAGGTTCCTGATGTTAGTTTGTAGGGCTCCCTTGGGTCTATCAGGGCAGCACAAGTATGAAATGGGGACAACTTCGGTCTGGGGTCCATCCTTCGATATAAGGATTTTTTGCAGTCATGTTCCAGCCCAGGGCCAGGGGCCCCTGGGCACATCCTTTGGCCATTTTCCCTGGGAAAGAAAACTCACCAGTCCAGGTTCCTGATGTCAGTTTGTAGGGCTCCCTTGGGTCTACCTGGGCAGCAGAAATTTGAGGAGCGGACAAGTTTGGTCTGCGATGCATCCTTCCATAGAGGGATTCTGTGCAGTCAGGTCCCTGCCGAGTGCCAGCGGCCCCAGGGAACATCCTTTGGCCATTTACCCTGGGAAAGAAAACTCACCAGTCCAGGTTCCTGATGTCAGTTTGTAGGGCTCCCTTAGGTCTACCTGGGCAGCACAACTTTGAGGAGGGGACAATTTTGGTCTGTAATCCAGCCTTCGATATAGGGATTCTTTACAGTCAGGCCCCAGCCAGGGGCCAGGGGCCCCTGGGCACATCCTTTGGCCATTTTCCCTGGGAAAGAAAACTCACCAGTCCAGCTTGCTGATGCCAGTTTGTAGGGCTCACTTGGGTCTATCTGGGTAGCACAACTTTCAGGAGCGGACAACTTCGGTCTGGGGTCCATCCTTCGATATAAGGATTTTTAGCAGTCAGGTCCCAGCCCAGTGCCAGGGTCCCCTGGGCACATCCTTTTTCCATTTTCCCTGGGAAAGAAAACTCAGCAGTCCAGGTTCCTGATGTCAGTTTGTAGGGCTCCCTTAGGTCTATCAGGGCAGCACAAGTTTGAGGTGGGGACAACTTCGGTGTGGGGTCCATCCTTCGATATAAGGATTTTTTGCAGTGAGGACCCTGCCCAGGGCCAGGGGCCCCTGGGCACATCCTTTTTCCATTTTCCCTGGGAAAGAAAACTCACCAGTCCAGGTTCCTGATGTCAGTTTGTAGGGCTCCCTTGGGTCTATCAGGGCAGCACAAGTTTGAGGTGGGGACAACTTCGGTGTGGGGTCCCTCCTTCGATATAAGGATTTTTTGCAGTGAGGACCCTGCCCAGGGCCAGAGGCCCCTGGGCACATCCTTTTTCCATTTTCCCTGGAAAACAAAACTCAGCAGTCAATGTTGATGATGTCAGTTTGTAGGGCTCCCTTGGGTCTATCAGGGCAGCACAAGTTTGAGGTGGGGACAACTTCGGTGTGCAGTCCATCCTTCGATATAAGGATTCGTTGCAGTCAGGGCCAGGGGCCCCCAGGCACATCTATTGGCCATTTTCCCTGGGAAAGAAAACTCAGCAGTCCAGGTTCCTGATGTCAGTTTGTAGGGCTCCCTTGGATCTATCAGGGCAGCACAAATTTGAGGTGGGGACAACTTCGGTGTGGGGTCCATCCTTAGATATAAGGATTTTTAGCAGTCAGGCCCCAGCCCAGTGCCAGGGTCCCGAGGGCACATCCTTTGGCCATTTTCCCTGGAAAAGAAAACTCACCAGTCCAGGTTGCTGATGTCAGTTTGTAGAGCTCCCTTGGGTCTATCTGGGCAGCAGAAATTTGAGGAGCAAACAATCTTGGTCTGCGATCCATCCTTCGATATTGGGATTATTTGCAGTCAGGTGTCAGCCGAGTGCCAGGGGCCCCAGGGAACATCCATTGGCCATTTTCCCTGGGAAAGAAAATTCACCAGTCCAGGTTGCTGATGTCAGTTTGTAGGGCTCTCTTGGGTCTATCAGGGCAGCACAAGTATGGGATGGGGACAACTTCAGTCTGGTGTCCACCCTTCGATATAAGGATTCTTTGAAGTCAAGGCCCAGCCGAGAGCCATGGGCCCCCAGGCACATCCTTTTTCCATTTTCCCTGGGAAAGAAAACTCAGCAGTCCAGGTTGCTGATGTCAGTTTGTAGGGCTCCCTTGGGTCTATCAGGGCAGCACAAGTTTGAGGTGGGGACAACTTCGGTGTGGGGTCCCTCCTTCGATATAAGGATTCTTTGCAGTGAGGACCCTGCCCAGGGCCAGGGGCCCCTGGGCACATCCTTTTTCCATTTTCCCTGGGAAAGAAAACTCACCAGTCCAGGTTGCTGATGTCAGTTTGTAGGGCTCCCTTGGGTCTATCAGGGCACCACAAGTTTGAGGTGGGGACAACTTCAGTGTGGGGTCCATCCTTCGATATAAGGATTTTTTGCAGTCAGGGCCAGGGTCCCCTGGGCACATCCTTTGGCCATTTTCCCTGGGAAAGAAAACTCAGCAGTCCAGGTTCCTGATGTCAGTTTGTAGGGCTCCCTTGGGTCTATAAGGGCAGCACAAGTTTGAGGTGGGGACAACTTCGGTGTGGGGTCCATCGTTCGATATAAGGATTTTTTGAAGTCAGGGCCAGGGGCCCCCGGGCACATCCTTTGGTCATTTTCCCTTGGAAAGAAAACTCACCAGTCCAGGTTGCTGATGTCAGTTTGTAGTGCTCCCTTGGGTCTATCTGGGCAGCACAAATTTGAGGTGGGGACAACTTCGGTGTGGGGTCCATCCTTCGATATAAGGATTCTTCGAAGTCAAGGCCCAGACGAGAGCCATGGGCCCCTGGGCACATTCTGTGGCCATTTTCCCTGGGAAAGAACACTCACCAGTCCAGGTTCCTGATGTCAGTTTGTAGGGCTCCCTTGGGTCTATCAGGGCAGCACAAGTTTGAGGTGGGGACAACTTCGGTGTGGGGTCCATCCTTCGAAATAAGGATTTTTTTCAGTGAGGACCGTGCCCAGGGCCAGGGGCCCCTGGGCACATCCTTTTTCCATTTTCCCTGGGAAAGAAAACTCAGCAGTCCAGGTTCCTGATGTCAGTTTGTAGGGCTCCCTTGGGTCTATCAGGGCAGCACAAGTTTGAGGTGGGGACAACTTCGGTGTGGGGTCCATCCTTCGATATAAGGATTCTTTGCAGTGAGGACCCTGCCCAGGGCGAGGGGCCCCTGGGCACATCCTTTTTCCATTTTCCCTGGGAAAGAAAACTCAGCAGTCCAGGTTCCTGATGTCAGTTTGTAGGGCTCCCTTGGGTCTATCAGGGCACCACAAGTTTGAGGTTGGGACAACTTCGGTGTGGGGTCCATCCTTCGATATAAGGATTTTTTTCAGTGAGGACCCTGCCCAGGGCCAGGGGCCCCTGGGCACAACCTTCTTCCATTTTCCCTGGGAAAGAAAACTCACCAGTCCAGGTTCCTGATGTCACTTTGTAGGGCTCCCTTGGGTCTATCAGGGCAGCACAATTTTGAGGTGGGGACAACTTCGGTGTTCGGTCCATCCTTCGATATAAGGATTTTTTGCAGTGAGGACCCTGCCCAGGGCCAGGGGCCCCTGGGCACATCCTTTTTCCGTTTTCCCTGGGAAAGAAAGCTCAGCAGTCCATGTTGATGATGTCAGTTTGTAGGGCTCCCTTGGGTCTATCAGGGCAGCACAAGTTTGAGGTGGGGACAACTTCGGTGTGGGGTCCATCCTTCGATATAAGGATTTTTTGCAGTCAGGTCCAGGGGCCCCCGGGCACATCCTTTGGCCATTTTCCCTGGGAAAGAAAACTCAGCAGTCCAGGTTGCTGATGTCAGTTTGTAGGGCTCCCTTGGGTCTATCAGGGCAGCACAAATTTGAGGTGGGGACAACTTCGGTGTGGAGTCCATCCTTCGATATAAGGAATTTTTGCATTCAGGTCCCAGCCCAGTGCCAGGGTCCCGAGGGCACATCCTTTGGCCATTTTCCCTGGAAAAGAAAACTCACCAGTCCAGGTTCCTGATGTCAGTTTGTAGGGCTCCCTTGGGTCTATCTGGGCAGCAGAAATTTGAGGAGCAAACAATTTTGGTCTGCGATCCATCCTTCGATATTGGGATTCTTTGCAGTCAGGTGTCAGCCGAGTGCCAGGGTCCCAAGGGAACATCCTTTGGCCATTTTCCCTGGGAAAGAAAATTCACCAGTCCAGGTTGCTGATGTCAATTTGTAGGGCTCCCTTGGGTCTATCAGGGCAGCACAAGTATGAGATGGGGACAACTTCAGTCTGGTGTCCATCCTTCGATATAAGGATTCTTTGCAGTCAGGTCCTAGCACAGTGCCAGGGGCCCCAGGGCAAACCCTTTGGCAATTTTCCCTGGGAAAGAAAACTCAGCAGTCCAGGTTGCTGATGTCGGTTTGTAGGGCTTCCTTGGGTCTATCTGGGCAGCAGAAATTTGAGGAGGGGTCGACTTTGGTCTGTGATCCATCCTTCGACATATGGATTTTTTGCAGTCAGGCCCCAGCCCAGGGCCAGGGGCCCCTGGGCACATCCTTTGGCCATTTTCCCTTGGAAAGAAAACTCACCAGTCCAGGTTCCTGATGTCAGTTTGTAGGGCTCCCTTGGGTCTATCAGGGCAGCACATATTTTATTTCGGGACAACTTCGGTCTGGGGTCCATCCTTCAATATAAGGAGTCTTTGAAATCAGGGCCCAGCCCAGGGCCAGGGGCCCCTGGGCACATCCTTTGGCCATTTTCCCTGGGAAAGGAAACTCACCAGTCCAGGTTCCTGATGTCAGTTTGTAGGGCTCCCTTGGGTCTATCAGGGTAGCACAAGATTCAGGAGGGGACAATTTTGGTCTGTGATCCATCCTTCGATATTGGGATTCTTTACAGTCAGGACCGACCCCAGGGCCAGGGGCCCCTGGGCACATCCTTTGGCCATTTTCCCTGGGAAAGAAAACTCACCAGTCCAGGTTCCTGATGTCAGTTTGTAGGGCTCCCTTGGGTCTATCAGGGCAGCACAAGTTTGAGGTGGGGACAACTTCGGTGTGGGGTCCATCCTTCGATATAAGGATTCTTTGCAGTGAGGACCCTGCCCAGGGCGAGGGGCCCCTGGGCACATCCTTTTTCCATTTTCCCTGGGAAAGAAAACTCAGCAGTCCAGGTTCCTGATGTCAGTTTGTAGGGCTCCCTTGGGTCTATCAGGGCAGCAGAAATTTTAGGAGGGGACAACTTCGATCTGGGGTCCATCCTTCGATATAGGGATTCTTTACAGTCAGGACCCAGCCCAGGTCCAGGGGCCCCTGGGCACATCCTCTCGCCATTTTTCCTAGGAAAGAAAATTCACCAGTCCAGGTTCCTGATGTTAGTTTGTAGGGCTCCCTTGGGTCTATCAGGGCAGCACAAGTATGAAATGGGGACAACTTCGGTCTGGGGTCCATCCTTCGATATAAGGATTTTTTGCAGTCATGTTCCAGCCCAGGGCCAGGGGCCCCTGGGCACATCCTTTGGCCATTTTCCCTGGGAAAGAAAACTCACCAGTCCAGGTTCCTGATGTCAGTTTGTAGGGCTCCCTTGGGTCTACCTGGGCAGCAGAAATTTGAGGAGCGGACAAGTTTGGTCTGCGATGCATCCTTCCATAGAGGGATTCTGTGCAGTCAGGTCCCTGCCGAGTGCCAGCGGCCCCAGGGAACATCCTTTGGCCATTTACCCTGGGAAAGAAAACTCACCAGTCCAGGTTCCTGATGTCAGTTTGTAGGGCTCCCTTAGGTCTACCTGGGCAGCACAACTTTGAGGAGGGGACAATTTTGGTCTGTAATCCAGCCTTCGATATAGGGATTCTTTACAGTCAGGCCCCAGCCAGGGGCCAGGGGCCCCTGGGCACATCCTTTGGCCATTTTCCCTGGGAAAGAAAACTCACCAGTCCAGCTTGCTGATGCCAGTTTGTAGGGCTCACTTGGGTCTATCTGGGTAGCACAACTTTCAGGAGCGGACAACTTCGGTCTGGGGTCCATCCTTCGATATAAGGATTTTTAGCAGTCAGGTCCCAGCCCAGTGCCAGGGTCCCCTGGGCACATCCTTTTTCCATTTTCCCTGGGAAAGAAAACTCAGCAGTCCAGGTTCCTGATGTCAGTTTGTAGGGCTCCCTTAGGTCTATCAGGGCAGCACAAGTTTGAGGTGGGGACAACTTCGGTGTGGGGTCCATCCTTCGATATAAGGATTTTTTGCAGTGAGGACCCTGCCCAGGGCCAGGGGCCCCTGGGCACATCCTTTTTCCATTTTCCCTGGGAAAGAAAACTCACCAGTCCAGGTTCCTGATGTCAGTTTGTAGGGCTCCCTTGGGTCTATCAGGGCAGCACAAGTTTGAGGTGGGGACAACTTCGGTGTGGGGTCCCTCCTTCGATATAAGGATTTTTTGCAGTGAGGACCCTGCCCAGGGCCAGAGGCCCCTGGGCACATCCTTTTTCCATTTTCCCTGGAAAACAAAACTCAGCAGTCAATGTTGATGATGTCAGTTTGTAGGGCTCCCTTGGGTCTATCAGGGCAGCACAAGTTTGAGGTGGGGACAACTTCGGTGTGCAGTCCATCCTTCGATATAAGGATTCGTTGCAGTCAGGGCCAGGGGCCCCCAGGCACATCCTTTGGCCATTTTCCCTGGGAAAGAAAACTCAGCAGTCCAGGTTCCTGATGTCAGTTTGTAGGGCTCCCTTGGATCTATCAGGGCAGCACAAATTTGAGGTGGGGACAACTTCGGTGTGGGGTCCATCCTTAGATATAAGGATTTTTTGCATTCAGGTCCCAGCCCAGTGCCAGGGTCCCGAGGGCACATCCTTTGGCCATTTTCCCTGGAAAAGAAAACTCACCAGTCCAGGTTCCTGATGTCAGTTTGTAGGGCTCCCTTGGGTCTATCTGGGCAGCAGAAATTTGAGGAGCGGACAATTTTAGTCTGCGATCCATCCTTCGATATTGGGATTCTTTGCAGTCAGGTGTCAGCCGAGTGCCAGGGTCCCCAGGGAACATCCTTTGGCCATTTTCCCTGGGAAAGAAAATTCACCAGTCCAGGTTGCTGATGTCAGTTTGTAGGGCTCCCTTGGGTCTATCAGGGCACCACAAGTATGAGATGGGGACAACTTCAGTCTGGTGTCCATCCTTCGATATAAGGATTCTTTGAAGTCAAGGCCCAGCCGACAGCCATGGGCCCCTGGGCACATTCTTTGGCCATTTTCCCTGGGAAAGAACACTCACCAGTCCAGGTTGCTGATGTCAGTTTGTAGGGCTCCCTTGGGTCTATCAGGGCAGCACAAGTTTGAGGTGGGGACAACTTCGGTGTGGGGTCCATCCTTCGATATAAGGATTTTTTGCAGTGAGGACCCTGCCCAGGGCCAGGGGCCCCTGGGCACATCCTTTGGCCATTTTCCCTGGGAAAGAAAACTCACCAGTCCAGGTTGCTGATGTCAGTTTGTAGGGCTCCCTTGGGTCTATCAGGGCAGCACAAGTTTGAGGTGGGGACAATTTCAGTGTGGGGTCCATCCTTCGATATAAGGATTCTTTGCAGTGAGGACCCTGCCCAGGGCCAGGGGCCCCTGGGCACATCCTTTTTCCATTTTACCTGGAAAAGAAAACTCAGCAGTCCAGGTTGCTGATGTCAGTTTGTAGGGCTCCCTTGGGTCTATCAGGGCAGCACAAGTTTGAGGTGGGGACAACTTCGGTGTGGGGTGCATCTTTCGATATAAGGATTTTTTGCAGTGAGGACCCTGCCCAGGGCCAGGGGCCCCTGGGCACATCCTTTTTCCATTTTCCCTGGGAAAGAAAACTCACCAGTCCAGGTTGCTGATGTCACTTTGTAGGGCTCCCTTGGGTCTATCAGGGCAGCACAAGTTTGAGGTGGGGACAACTTCGGGGTGGGGTCCATCCTTCGATATAAGGATTTTTTGCAGTCAGGGCCAGGGTCCCCAGGGCACAACCTTTGGCCATTTTCCCTGAAAAAGAAAACTCAGCAGTCCAGGTTGCTGATGTCAGTTTGTAGGGCTCCCTTGGGTCTATCAGGGCAGCACAAGTTTGAGGTGGGGACAACTTCGGTGTGGGGTCCATCCTTCGATATACGGATGTTTTGAAGTCAGGGCCAGGGTCCCCCGGGCACATCCTTTGGCCATTTTCCCTGGGAAAGAAAACTCACCAGTCCAGGTTGCTGATGTCAGTTTGTAGGGCTCCCTTGGGTCTATCTGGGCAGCAAAAGTTTGAGGTGGGGACAACTTCAGTGTGGGGTCCATCCTTCGATATAAGGATTTTTTTCAGTGAGGACCCTGCCCAGTGCCATGGTCCCCAGGGCACATCCTTTGGCCATTTTCCCTGGAAAAGAAAACTCAACAGTCCAGGTTGCTGATGTCAGTTTGTAGAGCTCCCTTGGGTCTATCTGGGCAGCAGAAATTTGAGGAGCAAACAATCTTGGTATGCGATCCATCCTTCGATATTGGGATTATTTGCAGTCAGGTGTCAGCCGAGTGCCAGGGGCCCCAGGGAACATCCTTTGGCCATTTTCCCTGGGAAAGAAAATTCACCAGTCCAGGTTGCTGATGTCAGTTTGTAGGGCTCTCTTGGGTCTATCAGGGCAGCACAAGTATGAGATGGGGACAACTTCAGGCTGGTGTCCATCCTTCGATATAAGGATTCTTTGAAGTCAAGGCCCAGCCAAGAGCCATGGGCCCCTGGGCACATTCTTTGGCCATTTTCCCTGGGAAAGAAAACTCACCAGTCCAGGTTCCTGATGTCAGTTTGTAGGGCTCCCTTGGGTCTATCAGGGCAGCAGAAATTTTAGGAGGGGACAACTTCGGTCTGGGGTCCATCCTTCGATATAGGGATTCTTTACAGTCAGGACCCAGCCCAGGTCCAGGGGCCCCTGGGCACATCCTTTGGCCATGTTTCCTAGGAAAGAAAATTCACCAGTCCAGGTTCCTGATGTTAGTTTGTAGAGCTCCCTTGGGTCTATCAGGGCAGCACAAGTATGAGATGGGGACAACTTCGGTCTGGGGTCCATCCTTCGATATAAGAATTTTTTGCAGTCATGTCCCAGCCCAGTGCCAGGGTCCCCAGGGCACATCCTTTGGCTATTTTCCCTGGAAAAGAAAACTCACCAGTCCAGGTTCCTGATGCCAGTTTGTAGGGCTCCCTTGGGTCTATCAGGGCAGCACAAGTATGAGATGGGGACAACTTCGGTCTGGGGTCCATCCTTCGATATAAGGATTTCTTGCAGTCATGTGCCAGCCCAGGGCCAGGGGCCCCTGGGCACAACCTTTGGCCATTTTCCCTGGGAAAGAAAACTCACCAGTCCAGGTTCCTGATGTCAGTTTGTAGGGCTCCCTTGGGTCTATCAGGGCAGCACAAATTTGAGGTGGGGACAACTTCGGTGTGGGGTCCATCTTTCGATATAAGGATTTTTAGCAGTCAGGCCCCAGCCCAGTGCCAGGGTCCCGAGGGCACATCCTTTGGCCATTTTCCCTGGAAAAGAAAACTCACCAGTCCAGGTTGCTGATGTCAGTTTGTAGAGCTCCCTTGGGTCTATCTGGGCAGCAGAAATTTGAGGAGCAAACAATCTTGGTCTGCGATCCATCCTTCGATATTGGGATTATTTGCAGTCAGGTGTCAGCCGAGTGCCAGGGGCCCCAGGGAACATCCATTGGCCATTTTCCCTGGGAAAGAAAATTCACCAGTCCAGGTTGCTGATGTCAGTTTGTAGGGCTCTCTTGGGTCTATCAGGGCAGCACAAGTATGGGATGGGGACAACTTCAGTCTGGTGTCCACCCTTCGATATAAGGATTCTTTGAAGTCAAGGCCCAGCCGAGAGCCATGGGCCCCCAGGCACATCCTTTTTCCATTTTCCCTGGGAAAGAAAACTCAGCAGTCCAGGTTGCTGATGTCAGTTTGTAGGGCTCCCTTGGGTCTATCAGGGCAGCACAAGTTTGAGGTGGGGACAACTTCGGTGTGGGGTCCCTCCTTCGATATAAGGATTCTTTGCAGTGAGGACCCTGCCCAGGGCCAGGGGCCCCTGGGCACATCCTTTTTCCATTTTCCCTGGGAAAGAAAACTCACCAGTCCAGGTTGCTGATGTCAGTTTGTAGGGCTCCCTTGGGTCTATCAGGGCACCACAAGTTTGAGGTGGGGACAACTTCAGTGTGGGGTCCATCCTTCGATATAAGGATTTTTTGCAGTCAGGGCCAGGGTCCCCTGGGCACATCCTTTGGCCATTTTCCCTGGGAAAGAAAACTCAGCAGTCCAGGTTCCTGATGTCAGTTTGTAGGGCTCCCTTGGGTCTATAAGGGCAGCACAAGTTTGAGGTGGGGACAACTTCGGTGTGGGGTCCATCGTTCGATATAAGGATTTTTTGAAGTCAGGGCCAGGGGCCCCCGGGCACATCCTTTGGTCATTTTCCCTTGGAAAGAAAACTCACCAGTCCAGGTTGCTGATGTCAGTTTGTAGTGCTCCCTTGGGTCTATCTGGGCAGCACAAATTTGAGGTGGGGACAACTTCGGTGTGGGGTCCATCCTTCGATATAAGGATTCTTCGAAGTCAAGGCCCAGACGAGAGCCATGGGCCCCTGGGCACATTCTGTGGCCATTTTCCCTGGGAAAGAACACTCACCAGTCCAGGTTCCTGATGTCAGTTTGTAGGGCTCCCTTGGGTCTATCAGGGCAGCACAAGTTTGAGGTGGGGACAACTTCGGTGTGGGGTCCATCCTTCGAAATAAGGATTTTTTTCAGTGAGGACCGTGCCCAGGGCCAGGGGCCCCTGGGCACATCCTTTTTCCATTTTCCCTGGGAAAGAAAACTCAGCAGTCCAGGTTCCTGATGTCAGTTTGTAGGGCTCCCTTGGGTCTATCAGGGCAGCACAAGTTTGAGGTGGGGACAACTTCGGTGTGGGGTCCATCCTTCGATATAAGGATTCTTTGCAGTGAGGACCCTGCCCAGGGCGAGGGGCCCCTGGGCACATCCTTTTTCCATTTTCCCTGGGAAAGAAAACTCAGCAGTCCAGGTTCCTGATGTCAGTTTGTAGGGCTCCCTTGGGTCTATCAGGGCACCACAAGTTTGAGGTTGGGACAACTTCGGTGTGGGGTCCATCCTTCGATATAAGGATTTTTTTCAGTGAGGACCCTGCCCAGGGCCAGGGGCCCCTGGGCACAACCTTCTTCCATTTTCCCTGGGAAAGAAAACTCACCAGTCCAGGTTCCTGATGTCACTTTGTAGGGCTCCCTTGGGTCTATCAGGGCAGCACAATTTTGAGGTGGGGACAACTTCGGTGTTCGGTCCATCCTTCGATATAAGGATTTTTTGCAGTGAGGACCCTGCCCAGGGCCAGGGGCCCCTGGGCACATCCTTTTTCCGTTTTCCCTGGGAAAGAAAGCTCAGCAGTCCATGTTGATGATGTCAGTTTGTAGGGCTCCCTTGGGTCTATCAGGGCAGCACAAGTTTGAGGTGGGGACAACTTCGGTGTGGGGTCCATCCTTCGATATAAGGATTTTTTGCAGTCAGGTCCAGGGGCCCCCGGGCACATCCTTTGGCCATTTTCCCTGGGAAAGAAAACTCAGCAGTCCAGGTTGCTGATGTCAGTTTGTAGGGCTCCCTTGGGTCTATCAGGGCAGCACAAATTTGAGGTGGGGACAACTTCGGTGTGGAGTCCATCCTTCGATATAAGGAATTTTTGCATTCAGGTCCCAGCCCAGTGCCAGGGTCCCGAGGGCACATCCTTTGGCCATTTTCCCTGGAAAAGAAAACTCACCAGTCCAGGTTCCTGATGTCAGTTTGTAGGGCTCCCTTGGGTCTATCTGGGCAGCAGAAATTTGAGGAGCAAACAATTTTGGTCTGCGATCCATCCTTCGATATTGGGATTCTTTGCAGTCAGGTGTCAGCCGAGTGCCAGGGTCCCAAGGGAACATCCTTTGGCCATTTTCCCTGGGAAAGAAAATTCACCAGTCCAGGTTGCTGATGTCAATTTGTAGGGCTCCCTTGGGTCTATCAGGGCAGCACAAGTATGAGATGGGGACAACTTCAGTCTGGTGTCCATCCTTCGATATAAGGATTCTTTGCAGTCAGGTCCTAGCACAGTGCCAGGGGCCCCAGGGCAAACCCTTTGGCAATTTTCCCTGGGAAAGAAAACTCAGCAGTCCAGGTTGCTGATGTCGGTTTGTAGGGCTTCCTTGGGTCTATCTGGGCAGCAGAAATTTGAGGAGGGGTCGACTTTGGTCTGTGATCCATCCTTCGACATATGGATTTTTTGCAGTCAGGCCCCAGCCCAGGGCCAGGGGCCCCTGGGCACATCCTTTGGCCATTTTCCCTTGGAAAGAAAACTCACCAGTCCAGGTTCCTGATGTCAGTTTGTAGGGCTCCCTTGGGTCTATCAGGGCAGCACATATTTTATTTCGGGACAACTTCGGTCTGGGGTCCATCCTTCAATATAAGGAGTCTTTGAAATCAGGGCCCAGCCCAGGGCCAGGGGCCCCTGGGCACATCCTTTGGCCATTTTCCCTGGGAAAGGAAACTCACCAGTCCAGGTTCCTGATGTCAGTTTGTAGGGCTCCCTTGGGTCTATCAGGGTAGCACAAGATTCAGGAGGGGACAATTTTGGTCTGTGATCCATCCTTCGATATTGGGATTCTTTACAGTCAGGACCGACCCCAGGGCCAGGGGCCCCTGGGCACATCCTTTGGCCATTTTCCCTGGGAAAGAAAACTCACCAGTCCAGGTTCCTGATGTCAGTTTGTAGGGCTCCCTTGGGTCTATCAGGGCAGCACAAGTTTGAGGTGGGGACAACTTCGGTGTGGGGTCCATCCTTCGATATAAGGATTCTTTGCAGTGAGGACCCTGCCCAGGGCGAGGGGCCCCTGGGCACATCCTTTTTCCATTTTCCCTGGGAAAGAAAACTCAGCAGTCCAGGTTCCTGATGTCAGTTTGTAGGGCTCCCTTGGGTCTATCAGGGCAGCAGAAATTTTAGGAGGGGACAACTTCGATCTGGGGTCCATCCTTCGATATAGGGATTCTTTACAGTCAGGACCCAGCCCAGGTCCAGGGGCCCCTGGGCACATCCTCTCGCCATTTTTCCTAGGAAAGAAAATTCACCAGTCCAGGTTCCTGATGTTAGTTTGTAGGGCTCCCTTGGGTCTATCAGGGCAGCACAAGTATGAAATGGGGACAACTTCGGTCTGGGGTCCATCCTTCGATATAAGGATTTTTTGCAGTCATGTTCCAGCCCAGGGCCAGGGGCTCCTGGGCACATCCTTTGGCCATTTTCCCTGGGAAAGAAAACTCACCAGTCCAGGTTCCTGATGTCAGTTTGTAGGGCTCCCTTGGGTCTACCTGGGCAGCAGAAATTTGAGGAGCGGACAAGTTTGGTCTGCGATGCATCCTTCCATAGAGGGATTCTGTGCAGTCAGGTCCCTGCCGAGTGCCAGCGGCCCCAGGGAACATCCTTTGGCCATTTACCCTGGGAAAGAAAACTCACCAGTCCAGGTTCCTGATGTCAGTTTGTAGGGCTCCCTTAGGTCTACCTGGGCAGCACAACTTTGAGGAGGGGACAATTTTGGTCTGTAATCCAGCCTTCGATATAGGGATTCTTTACAGTCAGGCCCCAGCCAGGGGCCAGGGGCCCCTGGGCACATCCTTTGGCCATTTTCCCTGGGAAAGAAAACTCACCAGTCCAGCTTGCTGATGCCAGTTTGTAGGGCTCACTTGGGTCTATCTGGGTAGCACAACTTTCAGGAGCGGACAACTTCGGTCTGGGGTCCATCCTTCGATATAAGGATTTTTAGCAGTCAGGTCCCAGCCCAGTGCCAGGGTCCCCTGGGCACATCCTTTTTCCATTTTCCCTGGGAAAGAAAACTCAGCAGTCCAGGTTCCTGATGTCAGTTTGTAGGGCTCCCTTAGGTCTATCAGGGCAGCACAAGTTTGAGGTGGGGACAACTTCGGTGTGGGGTCCATCCTTCGATATAAGGATTTTTTGCAGTGAGGACCCTGCCCAGGGCCAGGGGCCCCTGGGCACATCCTTTTTCCATTTTCCCTGGGAAAGAAAACTCACCAGTCCAGGTTCCTGATGTCAGTTTGTAGGGCTCCCTTGGGTCTATCAGGGCAGCACAAGTTTGAGGTGGGGACAACTTCGGTGTGGGGTCCCTCCTTCGATATAAGGATTTTTTGCAGTGAGGACCCTGCCCAGGGCCAGAGGCCCCTGGGCACATCCTTTTTCCATTTTCCCTGGAAAACAAAACTCAGCAGTCAATGTTGATGATGTCAGTTTGTAGGGCTCCCTTGGGTCTATCAGGGCAGCACAAGTTTGAGGTGGGGACAACTTCGGTGTGCAGTCCATCCTTCGATATAAGGATTCGTTGCAGTCAGGGCCAGGGGCCCCCAGGCACATCCTTTGGCCATTTTCCCTGGGAAAGAAAACTCAGCAGTCCAGGTTCCTGATGTCAGTTTGTAGGGCTCCCTTGGATCTATCAGGGCAGCACAAATTTGAGGTGGGGACAACTTCGGTGTGGGGTCCATCCTTAGATATAAGGATTTTTTGCATTCAGGTCCCAGCCCAGTGCCAGGGTCCCGAGGGCACATCCTTTGGCCATTTTCCCTGGAAAAGAAAACTCACCAGTCCAGGTTCCTGATGTCAGTTTGTAGGGCTCCCTTGGGTCTATCTGGGCAGCAGAAATTTGAGGAGCGGACAATTTTAGTCTGCGATCCATCCTTCGATATTGGGATTCTTTGCAGTCAGGTGTCAGCCGAGTGCCAGGGTCCCCAGGGAACATCCTTTGGCCATTTTCCCTGGGAAAGAAAATTCACCAGTCCAGGTTGCTGATGTCAGTTTGTAGGGCTCCCTTGGGTCTATCAGGGCACCACAAGTATGAGATGGGGACAACTTCAGTCTGGTGTCCATCCTTCGATATAAGGATTCTTTGAAGTCAAGGCCCAGCCGACAGCCATGGGCCCCTGGGCACATTCTTTGGCCATTTTCCCTGGGAAAGAACACTCACCAGTCCAGGTTGCTGATGTCAGTTTGTAGGGCTCCCTTGGGTCTATCAGGGCAGCACAAGTTTGAGGTGGGGACAACTTCGGTGTGGGGTCCATCCTTCGATATAAGGATTTTTTGCAGTGAGGACCCTGCCCAGGGCCAGGGGCCCCTGGGCACATCCTTTGGCCATTTTCCCTGGGAAAGAAAACTCACCAGTCCAGGTTGCTGATGTCAGTTTGTAGGGCTCCCTTGGGTCTATCAGGGCAGCACAAGTTTGAGGTGGGGACAATTTCAGTGTGGGGTCCATCCTTCGATATAAGGATTCTTTGCAGTGAGGACCCTGCCCAGGGCCAGGGGCCCCTGGGCACATCCTTTTTCCATTTTACCTGGAAAAGAAAACTCAGCAGTCCAGGTTGCTGATGTCAGTTTGTAGGGCTCCCTTGGGTCTATCAGGGCAGCACAAGTTTGAGGTGGGGACAACTTCGGTGTGGGGTGCATCTTTCGATATAAGGATTTTTTTCAGTGAGGACCCTGCCCAGGGCCAGGGGCCCCTGGGCACATCCTTTTTCCATTTTCCCTGGGAAAGAAAACTCACCAGTCCAGGTTGCTGATGTCACTTTGTAGGGCTCCCTTGGGTCTATCAGGGCAGCACAAGTTTGAGGTGGGGACAACTTCGGGGTGGGGTCCATCCTTCGATATAAGGATTTTTTGCAGTCAGGGCCAGGGTCCCCAGGGCACAACCTTTGGCCATTTTCCCTGAAAAAGAAAACTCAGCAGTCCAGGTTGCTGATGTCAGTTTGTAGGGCTCCCTTGGGTCTATCAGGGCAGCACAAGTTTGAGGTGGGGACAACTTCGGTGTGGGGTCCATCCTTCGATATACGGATGTTTTGAAGTCAGGGCCAGGGTCCCCCGGGCACATCCTTTGGCCATTTTCCCTGGGAAAGAAAACTCACCAGTCCAGGTTGCTGATGTCAGTTTGTAGGGCTCCCTTGGGTCTATCTGGGCAGCAAAAGTTTGAGGTGGGGACAACTTCAGTGTGGGGTCCATCCTTCGATATAAGGATTTTTTTCAGTGAGGACCCTGCCCAGTGCCATGGTCCCCAGGGCACATCCTTTGGCCATTTTCCCTGGAAAAGAAAACTCAACAGTCCAGGTTCCTGATGTCAGTTTGTAGGGCTCCCTTGGGTCTATCAGGGCAGCAGAAATTTTAGGAGGGGACAACTTCGGTCTGGGGTCCATCCTTCGATATAGGGATTCTTTACAGTCAGGACCCAGCCCAGGTCCAGGGGCCCCTGGGCACATCCTTTGGCCATTTTTCCTAGGAAAGAAAATTCACCAGTCCAGGTTCCTGATGTTAGTTTGTAGGGCTCCCTTGGGTCTATCAGGGCAGCACAAGTATGAGGTGGGGACAACTTCGGTGTGGGGTCCATGCTTCGATATAAGGATTTTTTGCAGTCATGTTCCAGCCCAGGGCCAGGGGCCCATGGGCACATCCTTTGGCCATTTTCCCTGGGAAAGAAAACTTACCAGTCCAGGTTCCTGATGTCCGTTTGTAGGGCTCCCTTGGGTCTACCTGGGCAGCACAACTTTGAGGAGGGGACAATTTTGGCCTGTAATCCAGCCTTCGATATAGGGATTCTTTACAGTCAGGGCCCAGCCAGGGGCCAGGGGCCCCTGGGCACATCCTTTGGCCATTTTCCCTGGGAAAGAAAACTCACCAGTCCAGGTTGCTGATGCCAGTTTGTAGGGCTCCCTTGGGTCTATCTGGGTAGCACAACTTTCAGGAGCGGACAACTTCGGTCTGAGGTCCATCGTTCGATATAAGGATTTTTAGCAGTCAGGTCGCAGCTCAGTGCCAGGGTCCCCAGGGCACAACCTTTGGCTATTTTCCCTGTGAAAGAAAACTCACCAGTCCAGGTTCCGGATGTCAGTTTGTAGGGCTCCCTTGGGTCTATCAGGGCAGCACAAGTTTGAGATGGGGACAACTTCGGTGTGGGGTCCATCCTTCGATGTAAGGATTTTTAGCAGTCAGGTCCCAGCCCAGTGCAAGGGTCCCCAGGGCACATCCTTTGGCCATTTTCCCTGGAAAAGAAAACTCACCAGTCCAGGTTCCTGATGTCAGTTTGTAGGGCTCCCTTGGGTCTATCTGGGCAGCAGAAATTTGAGGAGCGGAAAATTTTGGTCTGTTATCCATCCTTCGATAGAGGGATTCTTTTCAGTCAGGTCCCAGCCGAGTGCCAGGGGCCCCAGGGAACATCCTTTGGCCATTTTCCCTGGGAAAGAAAATTCACCAGTCCAGGTTGCTGATGTCAGTTTGTAGGGCTCCCTTGGGTCTATCAGGGCAGCACAAGTATGAGATGGGGACAACTTCAGTCTGGTGTCCATCCTTCGATATAAGGATTCTTTGAAGTCAAGGCCCAGCCGAGAGTCATGGGCCCCTGAGCACATTCTTTGCCATTTTCCCTGGGAAAGAACACTCACCAGTCCAGGTTCCTGATGTCAGTTTGTAGGGCTCCCTTGGGTCTATCAGGGCACCACAAGTTTGAGGTGGGGACAACTTCGGTGTGGGGTGCATCCTTCGATATAAGGATTCTTTGCAGTGAGGACCCTGCCCAGGGCCAGGGGCCCCTGGGGACATTCTTTGGCCATTTTCCCTGGGAAAGAACACTCACCAGTCCAGGTTCCTGATGTCAGTTTGTAGGGCTCCCTTAGGTCTATCAGGGTAGCACAAGTTTGAGGTGGGGACAACTTCGGTGTGGGGTCCATCCTTCGATATAAGGATTTTTTGCAATGAGGACCCTGCCCAGGGCCAGGGGCCCCTGGGCACATCCTTTTTCCATTTTCCCTGGGAAAGAAACTCAGCAGTCCAGGTTGCTGATGTCAGTTTGTAGGGCTCCCTTGGGTCTATCAGGGCAGCACAAGTTTGAGGTGGGGACAACTTCGGTGTGCGGTCCATCCTTCGATATAAGGATTCTTTGCAGTGAGGACCCTGCCCAGGGCCAGGGGCCCCTGGGCACATCATTTTCCATTTTACCTGGGAAAGAAAACTCAGCAGTCCAGGATCCTGATGTCAGTTTGTAGGGCTCCCTTGGGTCTATCAGGGCAGCACAAATTTGAGGTGGGGACAACTTCGGTGTGGGGTCCATCCTTCGATATAAGGATTATTTGCAGTCAGGGCCAGGGGCCCCCAGGTACATCCTTTGGCCATTTTCCCTGGGAAAGAAAACTCACCAGTCCAGGTTCCTGATGTCAGTTTGTAGGGCTCCCTTGGGTCTATCAGGGCAGCACAAGTTTGAGGTGGGGACAACTTCGGTGTGGGATGCATCCTTCGATATAAGGATTTTTTGCAGTCAGGGCCATGGGCCCCCGGGCACACCCTTTGGCCATTTTCCCTGGGAAAGAAAACTCACCAGTCCAGGTTGCTGATGTCAGTTTGTAGGGCTCCCTTGGGTCTATCAGGGCAGCACAAATTTGAGGTGGGGACAACTTCGGTGTGGGGTCCATCTTTCGATATAAGGATTTTTTGCATTCAGGTCCCAGCCCAGTGCCAGGGTCCCGAGGGCACAACCTTTGGCCATTTTCCCTGGAAAAGAAAACTCACCAGTCCAGGTTCCTGATGTCAGTTTGTAGGGCTCCCTTAGGTCTATCAGGGCAGCACAAGTTTGAGGTGGGGACAACTTCGGTGTGGGGTCCATCCTTCGATATAAGGATTCTTTGAAGTCAAGGCCCAGCCAAGAGCCATGGGCCCCTGGGCACATTCTTTGGCCATTTTCCCTGGGAAAGAAAACTCACCAGTCCAGGTTCCTGATGTCAGTTTGTAGGGCTCCCTTGGGTCTATCAGGGCAGCAGAAATTTTAGGAGGGGACAACTTCGGTCTGGGGTCCATCCTTCGATATAGGGATTCTTTACAGTCAGGACCCAGCCCAGGTCCAGGGGCCCCTGGGCACATCCTTTGGTTATGTTTCCTAGGAAAGAAAATTCACCAGTCCAGGTTCCTGATGTTAGTTTGTAGGGCTCCCTTGGGCCTATCAGGGCAGCACAAGTATGAGATGGGGACAACTTCGGTCTGGGGTCCATCCTTCGATATAAGAATTTTTTGCAGTCATGTTCCAGCCCAGGGCCATGGACCCCTGGGCACATCCTTTGGCCATTTTCCCTGGGAAAGAAAACTCACCAGTCCAGGTTCCTGATGCCAGTTTGTAGGGCTCACTTGGGTCTATCTGGGTAGCACAACTTTCAGGAGCGGACAACTTCGGTCTGGGGTCCATCGTTCGATATAAGGAGTTTTAGCAGTCAGGTCGCAGCTCAGTGCCAGGGTCCCCAGGGCACAACCTTTGGCCATTTTCTCTGTGAATGAAAACTCACCAGTCCAGGTTGCTGATGTCACTTTGTAGGGCTCCCTTGGGTCTATCTGGGCAGCAGAAATTTGAGGAGCAAACAATCTTGGTCTGCGATCCATCCTTCGATATTGGGATTATTTGCAGTCAGGTGTCAGCCGAGTGCCAGGGTCCCCAGGGAACATCCTTTGGCCATTTTCCCTGGGAAAGAAAATTCACCAGTCCAGGTTGCTGATGTCAGTTTGTAGGGCTCTCTAGGGTCTATCAGGGCAGCACAAGCATGAGATGGGGACAACTTCAGTCTGGTGTCCATCCTTCGATATAAGGATTCTTTGAAGTCAAGGCCCAGCCGAGAGCCATGGGCCCCTGGGCACATTCTTTGGCCATTTTCCCTGGGAAAGAACACTCAGCAGTCCAGGTTGCTGATGTCAGTTTGTAGGGCTCCCTTAGGTCTATCAGGGCAGCACAAGTTTGAGGTGGGGACAACTTCGGTGTGGGGTCCATCTTTCGATATAAGGATTTTTTGCAGTCAGGGCCAGGGGCCCCCGGGCACATCCTTTGGCCATTTGCCCTGGGAAAGAAAACTCACCAGTCCAGGTTGCTGATGTCAGTTTGTAGGGCTCCCTTGGGTCTATCAGGGCAGCACAAATTTGAGGTGGGGACAACTTCGGTGTGGGGTCCATCTTTCGATATAAGGATTTTTAGCAGTCAGGCCCCAGCCCAGGGCCAGGGGCTCCTGGGCACATCCTTTGGCCATTTTCCCTGGAAAAGAAAACTCAACAGTCCAGGTTGCTGATGTCAGTTTGTAGAGCTCCCTTGGGTCTATCTGGGCAGCAGAAATTTGAGGAGCAAACAATCTTGGTATGCGATCCATCCTTCGATATTGGGATTATTTGCAGTCAGGTGTCAGCCGAGTGCCAGGGGCCCCAGGGAACACCCTTTGGCCATTTTCCCTGGGAAAGAAAATTCACCAGTCCAGGTTGCTGATGTCAGTTTGTAGGGCTCCCTTGGGTCTATCAGGGCAGCAGAAATTTTAGGAGGGGACAACTTCGGTCTGGGGTCCATCCTTCGATATAGGGATTCTTTACAGTCAGGACCCAGCCCAGGTCCAGGGGCCCCTGGGCACATCCTTTGGCCATGTTTCCTAGGAAAGAAAATTCACCAGTCCAGGTTCCTGATGTTAGTTTGTAGAGCTCCCTTGGATCTATCAGGGCAGCACAAGTATGAGATGGGGACAACTTCGGTCTGGGGTCCATCCTTCGATATAAGAATTTTTTGCAGTCATGTTCCAGCCAAGGGCCATGGACCCCTGGGCACATCCTTTGGCCATTTTCCCTGGGAAAGAAAACTCACCAGTCCAGGTTCCTGATGTCAGTTTGTAGGGCTCTCTTGGGTTTATCTGGGCAGTAGAAATTTGAGGAGCGGACCAGTTTGGTCTGCGATCCATCCTTCGATATAAGGATTTTTAGCAGTCATGTCCCAGCCCAGTGCCAGGGTCCCCAGGGCACATCCTTTGGCTATTTTCCCTGGAAAAGAAAACTCACCAGTCCAGGTTCCTGATGTCAGTTTGTAGGGCTCCCTTAGGTCTATCAGGGCAGCACAAGTTTGAGGTGGGGACAACTTCGGTGTGGGGTCCATCCTTCGATATAAGGATTTTTTGCAGTGAGGACCCTGCCCAGGGCCAGGGGCCCCTGGGCACATCCTTTTTCCATTTTCCCTGGGAAAGAAAACTCAGCAGTCCAGGTTCCTGATGTCAGTTTGTAGGGCTCCCTTGGGTCTATCAGGGCAGCACAAGTATGAGGTGGGGACAACTTCGGTGTGGGGTCCCTCCTTCGATATAAGGATTCTTTGCAGTGAGGACCCTGCCCAGGGCGAGGGGCCCCTGGGCACATCCTTTTTCCATTTTCCCTGGGAAAGAAAACTCACCAGTCCAGGTTGCTGATGTCAGTTTGTAGGGCTCCCTTGGGTCTATCAGGGCACCACAAGTTTGAGGTGGGGACAACTTCGGTGTGGGGTCCCTCCTTCGATATAAGGATTTTTTTCAGTGAGGATCCTGCCCAGGGCCAGGGGCCCCTGGGCACATCCTTTTTCCATTTTCCCTGGGAAAGAAAACTCACCAGTCCAGGTTCCTGATGTCAGTTTGTAGGGCTCCCTTGGGTCTATCAGGGCAGCACAAGTTTGAGGTGGGGACAACTTCGGTGTTGGGTCCATCCTTCGATATAAGGATTTTTTTCACTGAGGACCCTGCCCAGGGCCAGGGGCCCCTGGGCACATCCTTTTTCCATTTTCCCTGGGAAAGAAAACTCAGCAGTCCATGTTGATGATGTCAGTTTGTAGGGCTCCCTTGGGTCTATCAGGGCAGCACAAATTTGAGGTGGGGACAACTTCGGTGTGGGGTCCATCTTTCGATATAAGGATTTTTAGCAGTCAGGCCCCAGCCCAGGGCCAGGGGCTCCTGGGCACATCCTTTGGCCATTTTCCCTGGAAAAGAAAACTCAACAGTCCAGGTTCCTGATGTCAGTTTGTAGAGCTCCCTTGGGTCTATCAGGGCAGCAGAAATTTGAGCAGCAAACAATCTTGGTCTGCGATCCATCCTTCGATATTGGGATTATTTGCAGTCAGGTGTCAGCCGAGTGCCAGGGGCCCCAGGGAACATCCTTTGGCCATTTTCCCTGGGAAAGAAAATTCACCAGTCCAGGTTGCTGATGTCAGTTTGTAGGGCTCTCTTGGGTCTATCAGGGCAGCACAAGTATGAGATGGGGACAATTTCAGTCTGGTGTCCATCCTTCGATATAAGGATTCTTTGAAGTCAAGGCCCAGCCAAGAGCCATGGGCCCCTGGGCACATTCTTTGGCGATTTTCCCTGGGAAAGAAAACTCACCAGTCCAGGTTGCTGATGTCAGTTTGTAGGGCTCCCTTGGGTCTATCAGGGCAGCACAAATTTGAGGTGGGGACAACTTCGGTGTGGGGTCCATCTTTCGATATAAGGATTTTTAGCAGTCAGGCCCCAGCCCAGGGCCAGGGGCTCCTGGGCACATCCTTTGGCCATTTTCCCTGGAAAAGAAAACTCAACAGTCCAGGTTGCTGATGTCAGTTTGTAGGGCTCCCTTGGGTCTATCAGGGCACCACAAGTTTGAGGTGGGGACAACTTCGGTGTGGGGTGCATCCTTCGATATAAGGATTTTTTTCAGTGAGGACCCTGCCCAGGGCCAGGGGCCCCTGGGCACATCCTTTTTCCATTTTCCCTGGGAAAGGAAACTCACCAGTCCAGGTTCCTGATGTCAGTTTGTAGGGCTCCCTTGGGTCTATCAGGGCAGCACAAGTTTGAGGTGGGGACAACTTCGGTGTTGGGTCCATGCTTCGATATAAGGATTTTTTTCAGTGAGGACCCTGCCCAGGGCCAGGGGCCCCTGGGCACATCCTTTTTCCATTTTCCCTGGGAAAGAAAACTCAGCAGTCCATGTTGATGATGTCAGTTTGTAGGGCTCCCTTGGGTCTATCAGGACAGCACAAGTTTGAGGTGGGGACAACTTCGGTGTGGGGTCCATCCTTCGATTTAAGGATTATTTGAAGTCAGGGCCAGGGGCCCCCAGGCACACCCTTTGGCCATTTTCCCCGGGAAAGAAAACTCAGCAGTCCAGGTTCCTGATGTCAGTTTGTAGGGCTCCCTTGGGTCTATCAGGGCAGCACAAGTTTGAGGTGGGGACAACTTCGGTGTGGGGTCCATCCTTCGATATAAGGATTTTTTGAAGTCAGGGCCAGGGGCCCCCGGGCACATCCTTTGGCCATTTTCCCTGGGAAAGAAAACTCACCAGTCCAGGTTGCTGATGTCAGTTTGTAGGGCTCCCTTGGGTCTATCAGGGCAGCACAAATTTGAGGTGGGGACAACTTCGGTGTGGGGTCCATCTTTCGATATAAGGATTTTTAGCAGTCAGGCCCCAGCCCAGGGCCAGGGGCTCCTGGGCACATCCTTTGGCCATTTTCCCTGGAAAAGAAAACTCAACAGTCCAGGTTCCTGATGTCAGTTTGTAGAGCTCCCTTGGGTCTATCTGGGCAGCAGAAATTTGAGGAGCAAACAATCTTGGTCTGCGATCCATCCTTCGATATTGGGATTATTTGCAGTCAGGTGTCAGCCGAGTGCCAGGGGCCCCAGGGAACATCCTTTGGCCATTTTCCCTGGGAAAGAAAATTCACCAGTCCAGGTTGCTGATGTCAGTTTGTAGGGCTCTCTTGGGTCTATCAGGGCAGCACAAGTATGAGATGGGGACAATTTCAGTCTGGTGTCCATCCTTCGATATAAGGATTCTTTGAAGTCAAGGCCCAGCCAAGAGCCATGGGCCCCTGGGCACATTCTTTGGCCATTTTCCCTGGGAAAGAAAACTCACCAGTCCAGGTTCCTGATTTCAGTTTGTAGAGCTCCCTTGGGTCTATCAGGGCAGCAGAAATTTTAGGAGGGGACAACTTCGGTCTGGGGTCCATCCTTCGATATAGGGATTCTTTACAGTCAGGACCCAGCCCAGGTCCAGGGGCCCCTGGGCACATCCTTTGGTTATGTTTCCTAGGAAAGAAAATTCACCAGTCCAGGTTCCTGATGTTAGTTTGTAGGGCTCCCTTGGGCCTATCAGGGCAGCACAAGTATGAGATGGGGACAACTTCGGTCTGGGGTCCATCCTTCGATATAAGAATTTTTTGCAGTCATGTTCCAGCCCAGGGCCATGGACCCCTGGGCACATCCTTTGGCCATTTTCCCTGGGAAAGAAAACTCACCAGTCCAGGTTCCTGATGCCAGTTTGTAGGGCTCACTTGGGTCTATCTGGGTAGCACAACTTTCAGGAGCGGACAACTTCGGTCTGGGGTCCATCGTTCGATATAAGGAGTTTTAGCAGTCAGGTCGCAGCTCAGTGCCAGGGTCCCCAGGGCACAACCTTTGGCCATTTTCTCTGTGAATGAAAACTCACCAGTCCAGGTTGCTGATGTCACTTTGTAGGGCTCCCTTGGGTCTATCTGGGCAGCAGAAATTTGAGGAGCAAACAATCTTGGTCTGCGATCCATCCTTCGATATTGGGATTATTTGCAGTCAGGTGTCAGCCGAGTGCCAGGGTCCCCAGGGAACATCCTTTGGCCATTTTCCCTGGGAAAGAAAATTCACCAGTCCAGGTTGCTGATGTCAGTTTGTAGGGCTCTCTAGGGTCTATCAGGGCAGCACAAGCATGAGATGGGGACAACTTCAGTCTGGTGTCCATCCTTCGATATAAGGATTCTTTGAAGTCAAGGCCCAGCCGAGAGCCATGGGCCCCTGGGCACATTCTTTGGCCATTTTCCCTGGGAAAGAACACTCACCAGTCCAGGTTGCTGATGTCAGTTTGTAGGGCTCCCTTAGGTCTATCAGGGCAGCACAAGTTTGAGGTGGGGACAACTTCGGTGTGGGGTCCATCTTTCGATATAAGGATTTTTTGCAGTCAGGGCCAGGGGCCCCCGGGCACATCCTTTGGCCATTTGCCCTGGGAAAGAAAACTCACCAGTCCAGGTTGCTGATGTCAGTTTGTAGAGCTCCCTTGGGTCTATCTGGGCAGCAGAAATTTGAGGAGCAAACAATCTTGGTATGCGATCCATCCTTCGATATTGGGATTATTTGCAGTCAGGTGTCAGCCGAGTGCCAGGGGCCCCAGGGAACACCCTTTGGCCATTTTCCCTGGGAAAGAAAATTCACCAGTCCAGGTTGCTGATGTCAGTTTGTAGGGCTCTCTTGGGTCTATCAGGGCAGCACAAGTATGAGATGGGGACACCTTCAGTCTGGTGTCCATCCTTCGATATAAGGATTCTTTGAAGTCAAGGCCCAGCCAAGAGCCATGGGCCCCTGGGCACATTCTTTGGCCATTTTCCCTGGGAAAGAAAACTCACCAGTCCAGGTTCCTGATGTCAGTTTGTAGGGCTCCCTTGGGTCTATCAGGGCAGCAGAAATTTTAGGAGGGGACAACTTCGGTCTGGGGTCCATCCTTCGATATAGGGATTCTTTACAGTCAGGACCCAGCCCAGGTCCAGGGGCCCCTGGGCACATCCTTTGGCCATGTTTCCTAGGAAAGAAAATTCACCAGTCCAGGTTCCTGATGTTAGTTTGTAGAGCTCCCTTGGGTCTATCAGGGCAGCACAAGTATGAGATGGGGACAACTTCGGTCTGGGGTCCATCCTTCGATATAAGAATTTTTTGCAGTCATGTTCCAGCCAAGGGCCATGGACCCCTGGGCACATCCTTTGGCCATTTTCCCTGGGAAAGAAAACTCACCAGTCCAGGTTCCTGATGTCAGTTTGTAGGGCTCTCTTGGGTTTATCTGGGCAGTAGAAATTTGAGGAGCGGACCAGTTTGGTCTGCGATCCATCCTTCGATATAAGGATTTTTTGCAGTCATGTCCCAGCCCAGTGCCAGGGTCCCCAGGGCACATCCTTTGGCTATTTTCCCTGGAAAAGAAAACTCACCAGTCCAGGTTCCTGATGTCAGTTTGTAGGGCTCCCTTGGGTCTATCAGGGCAGCACAAGTATGAGGTGGGGACAACTTCGGTGTGGGGTCCCTCCTTCGATATAAGGATTCTTTGCAGTGAGGACCCTGCCCAGGGCCAGGGGCCCCTGGGCACATCCTTTTTCCATTTTCCCTGGGAAAGAAAACTCACCAGTCCAGGTTGCTGATGTCAGTTTGTAGGGCTCCCTTGGGTCTATCAGGGCACCACAAGTTTGAGGTGGGGACAACTTCGGTGTGGGGTGCATCCTTCGATATAAGGATTTTTTTCAGTGAGGACCCTGCCCAGGGCCAGGGGCCCCTGGGCACATCCTTTTTCCATTTTCCCTGGGAAAGAAAACTCACCAGTCCAGGTTCCTGATGTCAGTTTGTAGGGCTCCCTTGGGTCTATCAGGGCAGCACAAGTTTGAGGTGGGGACAACTTCGGTGTTGGGTCCATCCTTCGATATAAGGATTTTTTTCACTGAGGACCCTGCCCAGGGCCAGGGGCCCCTGGGCACATCCTTTTTCCATTTTCCCTGGGAAAGAAAACTCAGCAGTCCATGTTGATGATGTCAGTTTGTAGGGCTCCCTTGGGTCTATCAGGGCAGCACAAATTTGAGGTGGGGACAACTTCGGTGTGGGGTCCATCTTTCGATATAAGGATTTTTAGCAGTCAGGCCCCAGCCCAGGGCCAGGGGCTCCTGGGCACATCCTTTGGCCATTTTCCCTGGAAAAGAAAACTCAACAGTCCAGGTTCCTGATGTCAGTTTGTAGAGCTCCCTTGGGTCTATCAGGGCAGCAGAAATTTGAGCAGCAAACAATCTTGGTCTGCGATCCATCCTTCGATATTGGGATTATTTGCAGTCAGGTGTCAGCCGAGTGCCAGGGGCCCCAGGGAACATCCTTTGGCCATTTTCCCTGGGAAAGAAAATTCACCAGTCCAGGTTGCTGATGTCAGTTTGTAGGGCTCTCTTGGGTCTATCAGGGCAGCACAAGTATGAGATGGGGACAATTTCAGTCTGGTGTCCATCCTTCGATATAAGGATTCTTTGAAGTCAAGGCCCAGCCAAGAGCCATGGGCCCCTGGGCACATTCTTTGGCCATTTTCCCTGGGAAAGAAAACTCACCAGTCCAGGTTGCTGATGTCAGTTTGTAGGGCTCCCTTGGGTCTATCAGGGCAGCACAAATTTGAGGTGGGGACAACTTCGGTGTGGGGTCCATCTTTCGATATAAGGATGTTTAGCAGTCAGGCCCCAGCCCAGGGCCAGGGGCTCCTGGGCACATCCTTTGGCCATTTTCCCTGGAAAAGAAAACTCAACAGTCCAGGTTCCTGATGTCAGTTTGTAGAGCTCCCTTGGGTCTATCAGGGCAGCAGAAATTTGAGGAGCAAACAATCTTGGTCTGCGATCCATCCTTCGATATTGGGATTATTTGCAGTCAGGTGTCAGCCGAGTGCCAGGGGCCCCAGGGAACATCCTTTGGCCATTTTCCCTGGGAAAGAAAATTCACCAGTCCAGGTTGCTGATGTCAGTTTGTAGGGATCCCTTGGGTCTATCAGGGCAGCACAAGTATGAGATGGGGACAATTTCAGTCTGGTGTCCATCCTTCGATATAAGGATTCTTTGAAGTCAAGGCCCAGCCAAGAGCCATGGGCCCCTGGGCACATTCTTTGGCCATTTTCCCTGGGAAAGAAAACTCACCAGTCCAGGTTCCTGATGTCAGTTTGTAGGGCTCCCTTGGGTCTATCAGGGCAGCAGAAATTTTAGGAGGGGACAACTTCGGTCTGGGGTCCATCCTTCGATATAGGGATTCTTTACAGTCAGGACCCAGCCCAGGTCCAGGGGCCCCTGGGCACATCCTTTGGTTATGTTTCCTAGGAAAGAAAATTCACCAGTCCAGGTTCCTGATGTCAGTTTGTAGGGCTCTCTTGGGTTTATCTGGGCAGCAGAAATTTGAGGAGCGGACCAGTTTGGTCTGCGATCCATCCTTCGATATAAGGATTTTTAGCAGTCATGTCCCAGCCCAGTGCCAGGGTCCCCAGGGCACATCCTTTGGCTATTTTCCCTGGAAAAGAAAACTCACCAGTCCAGGTTCCTGATGTCAGTTTGTAGGGCTCCCTTAGGTCTATCAGGGCAGCACAAGTTTGAGGTGGGGACAACTTCGGTGTGGGGTCCATCCTTCGATATAAGGATTTTTTGCAGTGAGGACCCTGCCCAGGGCCAGGGGCCCCTGGGCACATCCTTTTTCCATTTTCCCTGGGAAAGAAAACTCAGCAGTCCAGGTTCCTGATGTCAGTTTGTAGGGCTCCCTTGGGTCTATCAGGGCAGCACAAGTATGAGGTGGGGACAACTTCGGTGTGGGGTCCCTCCTTCGATGTAAGGATTCTTTGCAGTGAGGACCCTGCCCAGGGCCAGGGGCCCCTGGGCACATCCTTTTTCCATTTTCCCTGGGAAAGAAAACTCACCAGTCCAGGTTGCTGATGTCAGTTTGTAGGGCTCCCTTGGGTCTATCAGGGCACCACAAGTTTGAGGTGGGGACAACTTCGGTGTGGGGTGCATCCTTCGATATAAGGATTTTTTTCAGTGAGGACCCTGCCCAAGGCCAGGGGACCCTGGGCACATCCTTTTTCCATTTTCCCTGGGAAAGAAAACTCACCAGTCCAGGTTCCTGATGTCAGTTTGTAGGGCTCCCTTGGGTCTATCAGGGCAGCACAAGTTTGAGGTGGGGACAACTTCGGTGTTGGGTCCATCCTTCGATATAAGGATTTTTTTCAGTGAGGACCCTGCCCAGGGCCAGGGGCCCCTGGGCACATCCTTTTTCCATTTTCCCTGGGAAAGAAAACTCAGCAGTCCATGTTGATGATGTCAGTTTGTAGGGCTCCCTTGGGTCTATCAGGGCAGCACAAATTTGAGGTGGGGACAACTTCGGTGTGGGGTCCATCTTTCGATATAAGGATTTTTAGCAGTCAGGCCCCAGCCCAGGGCCAGGGGCTCCTGGGCACATCCTTTGGCCATTTTCCCTGGAAAAGAAAACTCAACAGTCCAGGTTCCTGATGTCAGTTTGTAGAGCTCCCTTGGGTCTATCTGGGCAGCAGAAATTTGAGCAGCAAACAATCTTGGTCTGCGATCCATCCTTCGATATTGGGATTCTTTGCAGTCAGGTGTCAGCCGAGTGCCAGGGGCCCCAGGGAACATCCTTTGGCCATTTTCCCTGGGAAAGAAAATTCACCAGTCCAGGTTCCTGATGTCAGTTTGTAGGGCTCTCTTGGGTCTATCAGGGCAGCACAAGTATGAGATGGGGACAATTTCAGTCTGGTGTCCATCCTTCGATATAAGGATTCTTTGAAGTCAAGGCCCAGCCAAGAGCCATGGGCCCCTGGGCACATTCTTTGGCCATTTTCCCTGGGAAAGAAAACTCACCAGTCCAGGTTGCTGATGTCAGTTTGTAGGGCTCCCTTGGGTCTATCAGGGCAGCACAAATTTGAGGTGGGGACAACTTCGGTGTGGGGTCCATCTTTCGATATAAGGATTTTTAGCAGTCAGGCCCCAGCCCAGGGCCAGGGGCTCCTGGGCACATCCTTTGGCCATTTTCCCTGGAAAAGAAAACTCAACAGTCCAGGTTCCTGATGTCAGTTTGTAGAGCTCCCTTGGGTCTATCTGGGCAGCAGAAATTTGAGGAGCAAACAATCTTGGTCTGCGATCCATCCTTCGATATTGGGATTATTTGCAGTCAGGTGTCAGCCGAGTGCCAGGGGCCCCAGGGAACATCCTTTGGCCATTTTCCCTGGGAAAGAAAATTCACCAGTCCAGGTTGCTGATGTCAGTTTGTAGGGCTCTCTTGGGTCTATCAGGGCAGCACAAGTATGAGATGGGGACAATTTCAGTCTGGTGTCCATCCTTCGATATAAGGATTCTTTGAAGTCAAGGCCCAGCCAAGAGCCATGGGCCCCTGGGCATATTCTTTGGCCATTTTCCCTGGGAAAGAAAACTCACCAGTCCAGGTTCCTGATGTCAGTTTGTAGGGCTCCCTTGGGTCTATCAGGGCAGCAGAAATTTTAGGAGGGGACAACTTCGGTCTGGGGTCCATCCTTCGATATAGGGATTCTTTACAGTCAGGACCCAGCCCAGGTCCAGGGGCCCCTGGTCACATCCTTTGGTTATGTTTCCTAGGAAAGAAAATTCACCAGTCCAGGTTCCTGATGTTAGTTTGTAGGGCTCCCTTGGGTCTATCAGGGCAGCACAAGTATGAGATGGGGACAACTTCGGTCTGGGGTCCATCCTTCGATATAAGAATTTTTTGCAGTCATGTTCCAGCCCAGGGCCATGGACCCCTGGGCACATCCTTTGGCCATTTTCCCTGGGAAAGAAAACTCACCAGTCCAGGTTCCTGATGTCAGTTTGTAGGGCTCTCTTGGGTTTATCTGGGCAGCAGAAATTTGAGGAGCGGACCAGTTTGGTCTGCGATCCATCCTTCGATATAAGGATTTTTAGCAGTCATGTCCCAGCCCAGTGCCAGGGTCCCCAGGGCACATCCTTTGGCTATTTTCCCTGGAAAAGAAAACTCACCAGTCCAGGTTCCTGATGCCAGTTTGTAGGGCTCACTTGGGTCTATCTGGGTAGCACAACTTTCAGGAGCGGACAACTTCGGTCTGGGGTCCATCGTTCGATATAAGGAGTTTTAGCAGTCAGGTCGCAGCTCAGTGCCAGGGTCCCCAGGGCACAACCTTTGGCCATTTTCTCTGTGAATGAAAACTCACCAGTCCAGGTTGCTGATGTCACTTTGTAGGGCTCCCTTGGGTCTATCTGGGCAGCAGAAATTTGAGGAGCAAACAATCTTGGTCTGCGATCCATCCTTCGATATTGGGATTATTTGCAGTCAGGTGTCAGCCGAGTGCCAGGGGCCACAGGGAACATCCTTTGGCCATTTTCCCTGGGAAAGAAAATTCACCAGTCCAGGTTGCTGATGTCAGTTTGTAGGGCTCTCTAGGGTCTATCAGGGCAGCACAAGCATGAGATGGGGACAACTTCAGTCTGGTGTCCATCCTTCGATATAAGGATTCTTTGAAGTCAAGGCCCAGCCGAGAGCCATGGGCCCCTGGGCACATTCTTTGGCCATTTTCCCTGGGAAAGAACACTCACCAGTCCAGGTTGCTGATGTCAGTTTGTAGGGCTCCCTTAGGTCTATCAGGGCAGCACAAGTTTGAGGTGGGGACAACTTCGGTGTGGGGTCCATCTTTCGATATAAGGATTTTTTGCAGTCAGGGCCAGGGGCCCCCGGGCACATCCTTTGGCCATTTGCCCTGGGAAAGAAAACTCACCAGTCCAGGTTGCTGATGTCAGTTTGTAGGGCTCCCTTGGGTCTATCAGGGCAGCACAAATTTGAGGTGGGGACAACTTCGGTGTGGGGTCCATCTTTCGATATAAGGATTTTTAGCAGTCAGGCCCCAGCCCAGGGCCAGGGGCTCCTGGGCACATCCTTTGGCCATTTTCCCTGGAAAAGAAAACTCAACAGTCCAGGTTGCTGATGTCAGTTTGTAGAGCTCCCTTGGGTCTATCTGGGCAGCAGAAATTTGAGGAGCAAACAATCTTGGTATGCGATCCATCCTTCGATATTGGGATTATTTGCAGTCAGGTGTCAGCCGAGTGCCAGGGGCCCCAGGGAACATCCTTTGGCCATTTTCCCTGGGAAAGAAAATTCACCAGTCCAGGTTGCTGATGTCAGTTTGTAGGGCTCTCTTGGGTCTATCAGGGCAGCACAAGTATGAGATGGGGACAACTTCAGTCTGGTGTCCATCCTTCGATATAAGGATTCTTTGAAGTCAAGGCCCAGCCAAGAGCCATGGGCCCCTGGGCACATTCTTTGGCCATTTTCCCTGGGAAAGAAAACTCACCAGTGCAGGTTCCTGATGTCAGTTTGTAGGGCTCCCTTGGGTCTATCAGGGCAGCAGAAATTTTAGGAGGGGACAACTTCGGTCTGGGGTCCATCCTTCGATATAGGGATTCTTTACAGTCAGGACCCAGCCCAGGTCCAGGGGCCCCTGGGCACATCCTTTGGCCATGTTTCCTAGGAAAGAAAATTCACCAGTCCAGGTTCCTGATGTTAGTTTGTAGAGCTCCCTTGGGTCTATCAGGGCAGCACAAGTATGAGATGGGGACAACTTCGGTCTGGGGTCCATCCTTCGATATAAGAATTTTTTGCAGTCATGTTCCAGCCCAGGGCCATGGACCCCTGGGCACATCCTTTGGCCATTTTCCCTGGGAAAGAAAACTCACCAGTGCAGGTTCCTGATGTCAGTTTGTAGGGCTCTCTTGGGTTTATCTGGGCAGCAGAAATTTGAGGAGCGGACCAGTTTGGTCTGCGATCCATCCTTCGATATAAGGATTTTTAGCAGTCATGTCCCAGCCCAGTGCCAGGGTCCCCAGGGCACATCCTTTGGCTATTTTCCCTGGAAAAGAAAACTCACCAGTCCAGGTTCCTGATGTCAGTTTGTAGGGCTCCCTTAGGTCTATCAGGGCAGCACAAGTTTGAGGTGGGGACAACTTCGGTGTGGGGTCCATCCTTCGATATAAGGATTTTTTGCAGTGAGGACCCTGCCCAGGGCCATGGGCCCCTGGGCACATCCTTTTTCCATTTTCCCTGGGAAAGAAAACTCAGCAGTCCAGGTTCCTGATGTCAGTTTGTAGGGCTCCCTTGGGTCTATCAGGGCAGCACAAGTATGAGGTGGGGACAACTTCGGTGTGGGGTCCCTCCTTCGATATAAGGATTCTTTGCAGTGAGGACCCTGCCCAGGGCCAGGGGCCCCTGGGCACATCCTTTTTCCATTTTCCCTGGGAAAGAAAACTCACCAGTCCAGGTTCCTGATGTCAGTTTGTAGGGCTCCCTTGGGTCTATCAGGGCACCACAAGTTTGAGGTGGGGACAACTTCGGTGTGGGGTGCATCCTTCGATATAAGGATTTTTTTCAGTGAGGACCCTGCCCAGGGCCAGGGGCCCCTGGGCACATCCTTTTTCCATTTTCCCTGGGAAAGAAAACTCACCAGTCCAGGTTGCTGATGTCAGTTTGTAGGGCTCCCTTGGGTCTATCAGGGCACCACAAGTTTGAGGTGGGGACAACTTCGGTGTTGGGTCCATCCTTCGATATAAGGATTTTTTTCACTGAGGACCCTGCCCAGGGCCAGGGGCCCCTGGGCACATCCTTTTTCCATTTTCCCTGGGAAAGAAAACTCAGCAGTCCAGGTTCCTGATGTCAGTTTGTAGGGCTCCCTTGGGTCTATCAGGACAGCACAAGTTTGAGGTGGGGACAACTTCGGTGTGGGGTCCATCCTTCGATATAAGGATTATTTGAAGTCAGGGCCAGGGGCCCCCAGGCACACACTTTGGCCATTTTCCCCGGGAAAGAAAACTCAGCAGTCCAGGTTGCTGATGTCAGTTTGTAGGGCTCCCTTAGGTCTATCAGGGCAGCACAAGTTTGAGGTGGGGACAACTTCGGTGTGGGGTCCATCCTTCGATATAAGGATTTTTTGCAGTCAGGGCCAGGGGCCCCCGGGCACATCCTTTGGCCATTTTCCCTGGGAAAGAAAACTCACCAGTCCAGGTTGCTGATGTCAGTTTGTAGGGCTCCCTTGGGTCTATCAGGGCAGCACAAATTTGAGGTGGGGACAACTTCGGTGTGGGGTCCATCTTTCGATATAAGGATTTTTAGCAGTCAGGCCCCAGCCCAGGGCCAGGGGCTCCTGGGCACATCCTTTGGCCATTTTCCCTGGAAAAGGAAACTCAACAGTCCAGGTTCCTGATGTCAGTTTGTAGAGCTCCCTTGGGTCTATCTGGGCAGCAGAAATTTGAGGAGCAAACAATCTTGGTCTGCGATCCATCCTTCGATATTGGGATTATTTGCAGTCAGGTGTCAGCCGAGTGCCAGGGGCCCCAGGGAACATCCTTTGGCCATTTTCCCTGGGAAAGAAAATTCACCAGTCCAGGTTGCTGATGTCAGTTTGTAGGGCTCTCTTGGGTCTATCAGGGCAGCACAAGTATGAGATGGGGACAACTTCAGTCTGGTGTCCATCCTTCGATATAAGGATTCTTTGAAGTCAAGGCCCAGCCAAGAGCCATGGGCCCCTGGGCACATTCTTTGGCCATTTTCCCTGGGAAAGAATACTCACCAGTCCAGGTTCCTGATGTCAGTTTGTAGGGCTCCCTTGGGTCTATCAGGGCAGCAGAAATTTTAGGAGGGGACAACTTCGGTCTGGGGTCCATCCTTCGATATAGGGATTCTTTACAGTCAGGACCCAGCCCAGGTCCAGGGGCCCCCGGGCACATCCTTTGGTCATTTTCCCTTGGAAAGAAAACTCACCAGTCCAGGTTCCTGATGTTAGTTTGTAGGGCTCCCTTGGGTCTATCAGGGCAGCACAAGTATGAGATGGGGACAACTTCGGTCTGGGGTCCATCCTTCGATATAAGAATTTTTTGCAGTCATGTTCCAGCCCAGGGCCATGGACCCCTGGGCACATCCTTTGGCCATTTTCCCTGGGAAAGAAAACTCACCAGTCCAGGTTCCTGATGTCAGTTTGTAGGGCTCTCTTGGGTTTATCTGGGCAGCAGAAATTTGAGGAGCGGACCAGTTTGGTCTGCGATCCATCCTTCGATATAAGGATTTTTAGCAGTCATGTCCCAGCCCAGTGCCAGGGTCCCCAGGGCACATCCTTTGGCTATTTTCCCAGGAAAAGAAAACTCACCAGTCCAGGTTCCTGATGCCAGTTTGTAGGGCTCCCTTGGGTCTATCAGGGCAGCACAAGTTTGAGGTGGGGACAACTTCGGTGTTGGGTCCATCCTTCGATATAAGGATTTTTTGCAGTCAGGGCCAGGGGCCCCCGGGCACATCCTTTGGCCATTTTCCCTGGGAAAGAAAATTCACCAGTCCAGGTTGCTGATGTCAGTTTGTAGGGCTCTCTTGGGTCTATCCGGGCAGCACAAGTATGAGATGGGGACAATTTCAGTCTGGTGTCCATCCTTCGATATAAGGATTCTTTGAAGTCAAGGCCCAGCCAAGAGCCATGGGCCCCTGGGCACATTCTTTGGCCATTTTCCCTGGGAAAGAAAACTCACCAGTCCAGGTTCCTGATGTCAGTTTGTGGGGCTCCCTTGGGTCTATCAGGGCAGCAGAAATTTTAGGAGGGGACAACTTCGGTCTGGGGTCCATCCTTCGATATAGGGATTCTTTACAGTCAGGACCCAGCCCAGGTCCAGGGGCCCCTGGGCACATCCTTTGGTTATGTTTCGTAGGAAAGAAAATTCACCAGTCCAGGTTCCTGATGTCAGTTTGTAGGGCTCTCTTGGGTTTATCTGGGCAGCACAAGTTTGAGGAGCGGACCAGTTTGGTCTGCGATCCATCCTTCGATATAAGGATTTTTAGCAGTCATGTCCCAGCCCAGTGCCAGGGTCCCCAGGGCACATCCTTTGGCTATTTTCCCTGGAAAAGAAAACTCACCAGTCCAGGTTCCTGATGCCAGTTTGTAGGGCTCACTTGGGTCTATCTGGGTAGCACAACTTTCAGGAGCGGACAACTTCGGTCTGGGGTCCATCGTTCGATATAAGGAGTTTTAGCAGTCAGGTCGCAGCTCAGTGCCAGGGTCCCCAGGGCACAACCTTTGGCCATTTTCTCTGTGAATGAAAACTCACCAGTCCAGGTTGCTGATGTCACTTTGTAGGGCTCCCTTGGGTCTATCTGGGCAGCAGAAATTTGAGGAGCAAACAATCTTGGTCTGCGATCCATCCTTCGATATTGGGATTATTTGCAGTCAGGTGTCAGCCGAGTGCCAGGGTCCCCAGGGAACATCCTTTGGCCATTTTCCCTGGGAAAGAAAATTCACCAGTCCAGGTTGCTGATGTCAGTTTGTAGGGCTCTCTAGGGTCTATCAGGGCAGCACAAGCATGAGATGGGGACAACTTCAGGCTGGTGTCCATCCTTCGATATAAGGATTCTTTGAAGTCAAGGCCCAGCCGAGAGCCATGGGCCCCTGGGCACATTCTTTGGCCATTTTCCCTGGGAAAGAACACTCAGCAGTCCAGGTTGCTGATGTCAGTTTGTAGGGCTCCCTTAGGTCTATCAGGGCAGCACAAGTTTGAGGTGGGGACAACTTCGGTGTGCGGTCCATCTTTCGATATAAGGATTTTTTGCAGTCAGGGCCAGGGGCCCCCGGGCACATCCTTTGGCCATTTGCCCTGGGAAAGAAAACTCACCAGTCCAGGTTGCTGATGTCAGTTTGTAGGGCTCCCTTGGGTCTATCAGGGCAGCACAAATTTGAGGTGGGGACAACTTCGGTGTGGGGTCCATCTTTCGATATAAGGATTTTTAGCAGTCAGGCCCCAGCCCAGGGCCAGGGGCTCCTGGGCACATCCTTTGGCCATTTTCCCTGGAAAAGAAAACTCAACAGTCCAGGTTGCTGATGTCAGTTTGTAGAGCTCCCTTGGGTCTATCTGGGCAGCAGAAATTTGAGGAGCAAACAATCTTGGTATGCGATCCATCCTTCGATATTGGGATTATTTGCAGTCAGGTGTCAGCCGAGTGCCAGGGGCCCCAGGGAACATCCTTTGGCCATTTTCCCTGGGAAAGAAAATTCACCAGTCCAGGTTGCTGATGTCAGTTTGTAGGGCTCTCTTGGGTCTATCAGGGCAGCACAAGTATGAGATGGGGACAACTTCAGTCTGGTGTCCATCCTTCGATATAAGGATTCTTTGAAGTCAAGGCCCAGCCAAGAGCCATGGGCCCCTGGGCACATTCTTTGGCCATTTTCCCTGGGAAAGAAAACTCACCAGTCCAGGTTCCTGATGTCAGTTTGTAGGGCTCCCTTGGGTCTATCAGGGCAGCAGAAATTTTAGGAGGGGACAACTTCGGTCTGGGGTCCATCCTTCGATATAGGGATTCTTTACAGTCAGGACCCAGCCCAGGTCCAGGGGCCCCCGGGCACATCCTTTGGTCATTTTCCCTTGGAAAGAAAACTCACCAGTCCAGGTTCCTGATGTTAGTTTGTAGGGCTCCCTTGGGTCTATCAGGGCAGCACAAGTATGAGATGGGGACAACTTCGGTCTGGGGTCCATCCTTCGATATAAGAATTTTTTGCAGTCATGTTCCAGCCCAGGGCCATGGACCCCTGGGCACATCCTTTGGCCATTTTCCCTGGGAAAGAAAACTCACCAGTCCAGGTTCCTGATGTCAGTTTGTAGGGCTCTCTTGGGTTTATCTGGGCAGCAGAAATTTGAGGAGCGGACCAGTTTGGTCTGCGATCCATCCTTCGATATAAGGATTTTTAGCAGTCATGTCCCAGCCCAGTGCCAGGGTCCCCAGGGCACATCCTTTGGCTATTTTCCCTGGAAAAGAAAACTCACCAGTCCAGGTTCCTGATGCCAGTTTGTAGGGCTCACTTGGGTCTATCTGGGTAGCACAACTTTCAGGAGCGGACAACTTCGGTCTGGGGTCCATCGTTCGATATAAGGAGTTTTAGCAGTCAGGTCGCAGCTCAGTGCCAGGGTCCCCAGGGCACAACCTTTGGCCATTTTCTCTGTGAATGAAAACTCACCAGTCCAGGTTGCTGATGTCACTTTGTAGGGCTCCCTTGGGTCTATCTGGGCAGCAGAAATTTGAGGAGCAAACAATCTTGGTCTGCGATCCATCCTTCGATATTGGGATTATTTGCAGTCAGGTGTCAGCCGAGTGCCAGGGTCCCCAGGGAACATCCTTTGGCCATTTTCCCTGGGAAAGAAAATTCACCAGTCCAGGTTGCTGATGTCAGTTTGTAGGGCTCCCTTGGTTCTATCAGGGCAGCACAAGCATGAGATGGGGACAACTTCAGTCTGGTGTCCATCCTTCGATATAAGGATTCTTCGAAGTCAAGGCCCAGCCGAGAGCCATGGGCCCCTGGGCACATTCTTTGGCCATTTTCCCTGGGAAAGAACACTCAGCAGTCCAGGTTGCTGATGTCAGTTTGTAGGGCTCCCTTAGGTCTATCAGGGCAGCACAAGTTTGAGGTGGGGACAACTTCGGTGTGCGGTCCATCTTTCGATATAAGGATTTTTTGCAGTCAGGGCCAGGGGCCCCCGGGCACATCCTTTGGCCATTTGCCCTGGGAAAGAAAACTCACCAGTCCAGGTTGCTGATGTCAGTTTGTAGGGCTCCCTTGGGTCTATCAGGGCAGCACAAATTTGAGGTGGGGACAACTTCGGTGTGGGGTCCATCTTTCGATATAAGGATTTTTAGCAGTCAGGCCCCAGCCCAGGGCCAGGGGCTCCTGGGCACATCCTTTGGCCATTTTCCCTGGAAAAGAAAACTCAACAGTCCAGGTTGCTGATGTCAGTTTGTAGAGCTCCCTTGGGTCTATCTGGGCAGCAGAAATTTGAGGAGCAAACAATCTTGGTATGCGATCCATCCTTCGATATTGGGATTATTTGCAGTCAGGTGTCAGCCGAGTGCCAGGGGCCCCAGGGAACATCCTTTGGCCATTTTCCCTGGGAAAGAAAATTCACCAGTCCAGGTTGCTGATGTCAGTTTGTAGGGCTCTCTTGGGTCTATCAGGGCAGCACAAGTATGAGATGGGGACAACTTCAGGCTGGTGTCCATCCTTCGATATAAGGATTCTTTGAAGTCAAGGCCCAGCCAAGAGCCATGGGCCCCTGGGCACATTCTTTGGCCATTTTCCCTGGGAAAGAAAACTCACCAGTCCAGGTTCCTGATGTCAGTTTGTAGGGCTCCCTTGGGTCTATCAGGGCAGCAGAAATTTTAGGAGGGGACAACTTCGGTCTGGGGTCCATCCTTCGATATAGGGATTCTTTACAGTCAGGACCCAGCCCAGGTCCAGGGGCCCCTGGGCACATCCTTTGGCCATGTTTCCTAGGAAAGAAAATTCACCAGTCCAGGTTCCTGATGTTAGTTTGTAGAGCTCCCTTGGGTCTATCAGGGCAGCACAAGTATGAGATGGGGACAACTTCGGTCTGGGGTCCATCCTTCGATATAAGAATTTTTTGCAGTCATGTCCCAGCCCAGTGCCAGGGTCCCCAGGGCACATCCTTTGGCTATTTTCCCTGGAAAAGAAAACTCACCAGTCCAGGTTCCTGATGCCAGTTTGTAGGGCTCACTTGGGTCTATCTGGGTAGCACAACTTTCAGGAGCGGACAACTTCGGTCTGGGGTCCATCGTTCGATATAAGGAATTTTAGCAGTCAGGTCGCAGCTCAGTGCCAGGGTCCCCAGGGCACAACCTTTGGCCATTTTCTCTGTGAATGAAAACTCACCAGTCCAGGTTGCTGATGTCACTTTGTAGGGCTCCCTTGGGTCTATCTGGGCAGCAGAAATTTGAGGAGCAAACAATCTTGGTCTGCGATCCATCCTTCGATATTGGGATTATTTGCAGTCAGGTGTCAGCCGAGTGCCAGGGGCCACAGGGAACATCCTTTGGCCATTTTCCCTGGGAAAGAAAATTCACCAGTCCAGGTTGCTGATGTCAGTTTGTAGGGCTCTCTTGGGTCTATCAGGGCAGCACAAGTATGAGATGGGGACAACTTCAGTCTGGTGTCCATCCTTCGATATAAGGATTCTTTGAAGTCAAGGCCCAGCCGAGAGCCATGGGCCCCTGGGCACATTCTTTGGCCATTTTCCCTGGGAAAGAACACTCACCAGTCCAGGTTCCTGATGTCAGTTTGTAGGGCTCCCTTAGGTCTATCAGGGCAGCACAAGTTTGAGGTGGGGACAACTTCGGTGTGGGGTCCATCCTTCGATATAAGGATTTTTTGCAGTGAGGACCGTGCCCAGGGCCAGGGGCCCCTGGGCACATCCTTTTTCCATTTTCCCTGGGAAAGAAAACTCAGCAGTCCAGGTTGCTGATGTCAGTTTGTAGGGCTCCCTTGGGTCTATCAGGGCAGCACAAGTTTGAGGTGGGGACAACTTCGGTGTGGGGTCCATCCTTCGATATAAGGATTCTTTGCAGTGAGGACCGTGCCCAGGGCCAGGGGCCCCTGGGCACATCCTTTTTCCATTTTCCCTGGGAAAGAAAACTCACCAGTCCAGGTTGCTGATGTCAGTTTGTAGGGCTCCCTTGGGTCTATCAGGGCACCACAAGTTTGAGGTGGGGACAACTTCGGTGTGGGGTGCATCCTTCGATATAAGGATTTTTTCAGTGAGGACCCTGCCCAGGGCCAGGGGCCCCTGGGCACATCCTTTTTCCATTTTCCCTGGGAAAGAAAACTCAGCAGTCCAGGTTCCTGATGTCAGTTTGTAGGGCTCCCTTGGGTCTATCAGGGCAGCACAAGTTTGAGGTGGGTACAACTTCGGTGTTGGGTCCATCCTTCGATATAAAGATTTTTTGCAGTGAGGACCCTGCCCAGGGCCAGGGGCCCCTGGGCATATCCTTTTTCCATATTCCCTGGGAAAGAAAACTCAGCAGTCCATGTTGATGATGTCAGTTTGTAGGGCTCCCTTGGGTCTATCAGGACAGCACAAGTTTGAGGTGGGGACAACTTCGGTGTGGGGTCCATCCTTCGATATAAGGATTTTTTGCAGTCAGGGCCAGGGTCCCCTGGGCACATCCTTTGGCCATTTTCCCTGGGAAAGAAAACTCACCAGTCCAGGTTCCTGATATCAGTTTGTAGGGCTCCCTTGGGTCTATCAGGGCAGCACAAGTTTGAGGTGGGGACAACTTCGGTGTGGGGTGCATCCTTCGATATAAGGATTTTTTGCAGTCAGGGCCAGGGTCCCCTGGGCACATCCTTTGGCCATTTTCCCTGGGAAAGAAAACTCACCAGTCCAGGTTCCTGATGTCAGTTTGTAGGGCTCCCTTGGGTCTATCTGGGCAGCACAAGTTTGAGGTGGGGACAACTTCGGTGTGGGGTCCATCCTTCGATATAGGGATTCTTTACAGTCCGGCCCCAGCCAGTGGCCAGGGGCCCCTGGGCACACCCTTTGGCCATTTTTCCTACGAAAGAAAATTCACCAGTCCAGGTTCCTGATGTTAGTTTGTAGGGCTCCCTTGGGTCTATCAGGGCAGCACAAGTATGAGATGGGGACAACTTCGGTCTGGGGTCCATCCTTCGATATAAGGATTTCTTGCAGTCATGTGCCACCCCAGGGCCAGGGGCCCCTGGGCACAACCTTTGGCCATTTTCCCTGGGAAAGAAAACTCACCAGTCCAGGTTCCTGATGTCAGTTTGTAGGGCTCCCTTGGGTCTATCAGGGCAGCACAAATTTGAGGTGGGGACAACTTCGGTGTGGGGTCCATCTTTCGATATAAGGATTTTTTGCATTCAGGTCCCAGCCCAGTGCCAGGGTCCCGAGGGCACATCCTTTGGCCATTTTCCCTGGAAAAGAAAACTCACCAGTCCAGGTTGCTGATGTCAGTTTGTAGAGCTCCCTTGGGTCTATCTGGGCAGCAGAAATTTGAGGAGCAAACAATCTTGGTCTGCGATCCATCCTTCGATATTGGGATTATTTGCAGTCAGGTGTCAGCCGAGTGCCAGGGGCCCCAGGGAACATCCTTTGGCCATTTTCCCTGGGAAAGAAAATTCACCAGTCCAGGTTGCTGATGTCAGTTTGTAGGGCTCTCTTGGGTCTATCAGGGCAGCACAAGTATGGGATGGGGACAACTTCAGTCTGGTGTCCACCCTTCGATATAAGGATTCTTTGAAGTCAAGGCCCAGCCGAGAGCCATGGGCCCCCAGGCACATCCTTTTTCCATTTTCCCTGGGAAAGAAAACTCAGCAGTCCAGGTTGCTGATGTCAGTTTGTAGGGCTCCCTTGGGTCTATCAGGGCAGCACAAGTTTGAGGTGGGGACAACTTCGGTGTGGGGTCCCTCCTTCGATATAAGGATTCTTTGCAGTGAGGACCCTGCCCAGGGCCAGGGGCCCCTGGGCACATCCTTTTTCCATTTCCCCTGGGAAAGAAAACTCACCAGTCCAGGTTGCTGATGTCAGTTTGTAGGGCTCCCTTGGGTCTATCAGGGCACCACAAGTTTGAGGTGGGGACAACTTCAGTGTGGGGTCCATCCTTCGATATAAGGATTTTTTGCAGTCAGGGCCAGGGTCCCCTGGGCACATGCTTTGGCCATTTTCCCTGGGAAAGAAAACTCAGCAGTCCAGGTTCCTGATGTCAGTTTGTAGGGCTCCCTTGGGTCTATAAGGGCAGCACAAGTTTGAGGTGGGGACAACTTCGGTGTGGGGTCCATCGTTCAATATAAGGATTTTTTGAAGTCAGGGCCAGGGGCCCCCGGGCACATCCTTTGGTCATTTTCCCTTGGAAAGAAAACTCACCAGTCCAGGTTGCTGATGTCAGTTTGTAGGGCTCCCTTGGGTCTATCTGGGCAGCACAAATTTGAGGTGGGGACAACTTCGGTGTGGGGTCCATCCTTCGATATAAGGATTTTTAGCAGTCAGGTCCCAGCCCAGTGCCAGGGTCCCCAGGGCACATCCTTTGGCCATTTTCCCTGGAAAAGAAAACTCACCAGTCCAGGTTCCTGATGTCAGTTTTTAGGGGTCCCTTGGGTCTATCTGGGCAGCACAAATTTGAGGAGCGGACAATTTTGGTCTGTTATCCATCCTTCGATATAAGGATTCTTTTCAGTCAGGTCCCAGCCGAGTGCCAGGGGCCCCAGGGAACATCCTTTGGCCATTTTCCCTGGGAAAGAAAACTCACAAGTCCAGGTTGCTGATGTCAGTTTGTAGGGCTCCCTTGGGTCTATCAGGGCAGCACAAGTTTGAGGTGGGGACAACTTCGGTGTGGGGTCCATCCTTCGATATAAGGATTCTTCGAAGTCAAGGCCCAGACGAGAGCCATGGGCCCCTGGGCACATTCTGTGGACATTTTCCCTGGGAAAGAACACTCACCAGTCCAGGTTCCTGATGTCAGTTTGTAGGGCTCGCTTGGGTCTATCAGGGCAGCACAAGTTTGAGGTGGGGACAACTTCGGTGTGGGGTCCATCCTTCGAAATAAGGATTTTTTTCAGTGAGGACCGTGCCCAGGGCCAGGGGCCCCTGGGCACATCCTTTTTCCATTTTCCCTGGGAAAGAAAACTCAGCAGTCCAGGTTCCTGATGTCAGTTTGTAGGGCTCCCTTGGGTCTATCAGGGCAGCACAAGTTTGAGGTGGGGACAACTTCGGTGTGGGGTCCATCCTTCGATATAAGGATTCTTTGCAGTGAGGACCCTGCCCAGGGCCAGGGGCCCCTGGGCACATCCTTTTTCCATTTTCCCTGGGAAAGAAAACTCAGCAGTCCAGGTTCCTGATGTCAGTTTGTAGGGCTCCCTTGGGTCTATCAGGGCACCACAAGTTTGAGGTTGGGACAACTTCGGTGTGGGGTGCATCCTTCGATATAAGGATTTTTTGCAGTGAGGACCCTGCCCAGGGCCAGGGGCCCCTGGGCACAACCTTCTTCCATTTTCCCTGGGAAAGAAAACTCACCAGTCCAGGTTCCTGATGTCACTTTGTAGGGCTCCCTTGGGTCTATCAGGGCAGCACAATTTTGAGGTGGGGACAACTTCGGTGTTCGGTCCATCCTTCGATATAAGGATTTTTTGCAGTGAGGACCCTGCCCAGGGCCAGGGGCCCCTGGGCACATCCTTTGGCCATTTTCCCTGGGAAAGAAAGCTCAGCAGTCCATGTTGATGATGTCAGTTTGTAGGGCTCCCTTGGGTCTATCAGGGCAGCACAAGTTTGAGGTGGGGACAACTTCGGTGTGGGGTCCATCCTTCGATATAAGGATTTTTTGCAGTCAGGGCCAGGGGCCCCCAGGCACATCCTTTGGCCATTTTCCCTGGGAAAGAAAACTCACCTGTCCAGGTTCCTGATGTCAGTTTGTAGGGCTCCCTTGGGTCTATAAGGGCAGCACAAGTTTGAGGTGGGGACAACTTCGGTGTGGGGTCCATCCTTCGATATAAGGATTTTTTGCAGTCAGGTCCAGGGGCCCCCGGGCACATCCTTTGGCCATTTTCCCTGGAAAAGAAAACTCAGCAGTCCAGGTTGCTGATGTCAGTTTGTAGGGCTCCCTTGGGTCTATCAGGGCAGCACAAATTTGAGGTGGGGACAACTTCGGTGTGGAGTCCATCCTTCGATATAAGGAATTTTTGCATTCAGGTCCCAGCCCAGTGCCAGGGTCCCGAGGGCACATCCTTTGGCCATTTTCCCTGGAAAAGAAAACTCACCAGTCCAGGTTCCTGATGTCAGTTTGTAGGGCTCCCTTGGGTCTATCTGGGCAGCAGAAATTTGAGGAGCAAACAATTTTGGTCTGCGATCCATCCTTCGATATTGGGATTCTTTGCAGTCAGGTGTCAGCCGAGTGCCAGGGTCCCAAGGGAACATCCTTTGGCCATTTTCCCTGGGAAAGAAAATTCACCAGTCCAGGTTGCTGATGTCAATTTGTAGGGCTCCCTTGGGTCTATCAGGGCAGCACAAGTATGAGATGGGGACAACTTCAGTCTGGTGTCCATCCTTCGATATAAGGATTCTTTGCAGTCAGGTCCTAGCACAGTGCCAGGGGCCCCAGGGCAAACCCTTTGGCAATTTTCCCTGGGAAAGAAAACTCAGCAGTCCAGGTTCCTGATGTCGGTTTGTAGGGCTTCCTTGGGTCTATCTGGGCAGCAGAAATTTGAGGAGGGGTCGACTTTGGTCTGTGATCCATCCTTCGATATATGGATTTTTTGCAGTCAGGCCCCAGCCCAGGGCCAGGGGCCCCTGGGCACATCCTTTGGCCATTTTCCCTGGGAAAGAAAACTCACCAGTCCAGGTTGCTGATGTCAGTTTGTAGGGCTCCCTTGGGTCTATCAGGGCAGCACATATTTTATTTCGGGACAACTTCGGTCTGGGGTCCATCCTTCAATATAAGGAGTCTTTGAAATCAGGGCCCAGCCCAGGGCCAGGGGCCCCTGGGCACATCCTTTGGCCATTTTCCCTGGGAAAGGAAACTCACCAGTCCAGGTTCCTGATGTCAGTTTGTAGGGCTCCCTTGGGTCTATCAGGGTAGCACAAGATTCAGGAGGGGACAATTTTGATCTGTGATCCATCCTTCGATATTGGGATTCTTTACAGTCAGGACCCACCCCAGGGCCAGGGGCCCCTGGGCACATCCTTTGGCCATTTTCCCTGGGAAAGAAAACTCACCAGTCCAGGTTCCTGATGTCAGTTTGTAGGGCTCCCTTGGGTCTATCAGGGCAGCACAAGTTTGAGGTGGGGACAACTTCGGTGTGGGGTCCATCCTTCGATATAAGGATTCTTTGCAGTGAGGACCCTGCCCAGGGCGAGGGGCCCCTGGGCACATCCTTTTTCCATTTTCCCTGGGAAAGAAAACTCAGCAGTCCAGGTTCCTGATGTCAGTTTGTAGGGCTCCCTTGGGTCTATCAGGGCACCACAAGTTTGAGGTTGGGACAACTTCGGTGTGGGGGGCATCCTTCGATATAAGGATTTTTTTCAGTGAGGACCCTGCCCAGGGCCAGGGGCCCCTGGGCACAACCTTTTTCCATTTTCCCTGGGAAAGAAAACTCACCAGTCCAGGTTCCTGATGTCAGTTTGTAGGGCTCCCTTGGGTCTATCAGGGCAGCACAAGTTTGAGGTGGGGACAACTTCGGTGTGGGGTGCATCCTTCGATATAAGGATTTTTTGCAGTGAGGACCCTGCCCAGGGCCAGGGGCCCCTGGGCACATCCTTTTTCCATTTTCCCTGGGAAAGAAAACTCAGCAGTCCAGGTTCCTGATGTCAGTTTGTAGGGCTCCCTTGGGTCTATAAGGGCAGCACAAGTTTGAGGTGGGGACAACTTCGGTGTGGGGTCCATCGTTCGATATAAGGATTTTTTGAAGTCAGGGCCAGGGGCCCCCGGGCACATCCTTTGGTCATTTTCCCTTGGAAAGAAAACTCACCAGTCCAGGTTGCTGATGTCAGTTTGTAGGGCTCCCTTGGGTCTATCTGGGCAGCACAAATTTGAGGTGGGGACAACTTCGGTGTGGGGTCCATCCTTCGATATAAGGATTTTTAGCAGTCAGGTCCCAGCCCAGTGCCAGGGTCCCCAGGGCACATCCTTTGGCCATTTTCCCTGGAAAAGAAAACTCACCAGTCCAGGTTCCTGATGTCAGTTTGTAGGGCTCCCTTGGGTCTATCTGGGCAGCACAAATTTGAGGAGCGGACAATTTTGGTCTGTTATCCATCCTTCGATATAAGGATTCTTTTCAGTCAGGTCCCAGCCGAGTGCCAGGGGCCCCAGGGAACATCCTTTGGCCATTTTCCCTGGGAAAGAAAACTCACAAGTCCAGGTTGCTGATGTCAGTTTGTAGGGCTCCCTTGGGTCTATCAGGGCAGCACAAGTTTGAGGTGGGGACAACTTCGGTGTGGGGTCCATCCTTCGATATAAGGATTCTTCGAAGTCAAGGCCCAGACGAGAGCCATGGGCCCCTGGGCACATTCTGTGGCCATTTTCCCTGGGAAAGAACACTCACCAGTCCAGGTTCCTGATGTCAGTTTGTAGGGCTCCCTTGGGTCTATCTGGGCAGCAGAAATTTGAGGAGCGGACAATTTTGGTCTGTTATCCATCCTTCGATATAAGGATTCTTTTCAGTGAGGTCCCAGCCGAGTGCCAGGGGCCCCAGGGAACATCCTTTGGCCATTTTCCCTGGGAAAGAAAACTCACCAGTCCAGGTTCCTGATGTCAGTTTGTAGGGCTCCCTTGGGTCTATCAGGGCAGCACAAGTTTGAGGTGGGGACAACTTCGGTGTGGGGTCCATCCTTCGATAGAAGGATTCTTTGAAGTCAAGGCCCAGCCGAGAGCCATGGGCCCCTGGGCACATTCTGTGGCCATTTTCCCTGGGAAAGAACACTCACCACTCCAGGTTGCTGATGTCACTTTGTAGGGCTCCCTTGGGTCTATCAGGGCAGCACAAGTTTGAGGTGGGGACAACTTCGGTGTGGGGTCCATCCTTCGATATAAGGATTCTTTGCAGTGAGGACCCTGCCCAGGGCGAGGGGCCCCTGGGCACATCCTTTTTCCATTTTCCCTGGGAAAGAAAATTCACCAGTCCAGGTTCCTGATGTCAGTTTGTAGGGCTCCCTTGGGTCTATCAGGGCACCACAAGTTTGAGGTTGGGACAACTTCGGTGTGGGTTGCATCCTTCGATATAAGGATTTTTTTCAGTGAGGACCCTGCCCAGGGCCAGGGGCCCCTGGGCACAACCTTTTTCCATTTTCCCTGGGAAAGAAAACTCAGCAGTCCAGGTTCCTGATGTCAGTTTGTAGGGCTCCCTTGGGTCTATCAGGGCAGCACAATTTTGAGGTGGGGACAACTTCGGTGTGGGGTCCATCCTTCGATATAAGGATTTTTTTCAGTGAGGACCCTGCCCAGGGCCAGGGGCCCCTGGGCACAACCTTTTTCCGTTTTCCCTGGGAAACAAAGCTCAGCAGTCCATGTTGATGATGTCAGTTTGTAGGGCTCCCTTGGGTCTATCAGGGCAGCACAAGTTTGAGGTGGGGACAACTTCGGTGTGGGGTCCATCCTTCGATATAAGGATTTTTTGCAGTCAGGGCCAGGGGCCCCCAGGCACATCCTTTGGCCATTTTCCCTGGGAAAGAAAACTCACCAGTCCAGGTTCCTGATGTCAGTTTGTAGGGCTCCCTTGGGTCTATCAGGGCAGCACAAGTTTGAGGTGGGGACAACTTCGGTGTGGGGTGCATCCTTCGATATAAGGATTTTTTGCAGTGAGGACCCTGCCCAGGGCCAGGGGCCCCTGGGCACATCCTTTTTCCATTTTCCCTGGGAAAGAAAACTCAGCAGTCCAGGTTCCTGATGTCAGTTTGTAGGGCTCCCTTGGGTCTATAAGGGCAGCACAAGTTTGAGGTGGGGACAACTTCGGTGTGGGGTCCATCGTTCGATATAAGGATTTTTTGAAGTCAGGGCCAGGGGCCCCCGGGCACATCCTTTGGTCATTTTCCCTTGGAAAGAAAACTCACCAGTCCAGGTTGCTGATGTCAGTTTGTAGGGCTCCCTTGGGTCTATCTGGGCAGCACAAATTTGAGGTGGGGACAACTTCGGTGTGGGGTCCATCCTTCGATATAAGGATTTTTAGCAGTCAGGTCCCAGCCCAGTGCCAGGGTCCCCAGGGCACATCCTTTGGCCATTTTCCCTGGAAAAGAAAACTCACCAGTCCAGGTTCCTGATGTCAGTTTGTAGGGCTCCCTTGGGTCTATCTGGGCAGCACAAATTTGAGGAGCGGACAATTTTGGTCTGTTATCCATCCTTCGATATAAGGATTCTTTTCAGTCAGGTCCCAGCCGAGTGCCAGGGGCCCCAGGGAACATCCTTTGGCCATTTTCCCTGGGAAAGAAAACTCACAAGTCCAGGTTGCTGATGTCAGTTTGTAGGGCTCCCTTGGGTCTATCAGGGCAGCACAAGTTTGAGGTGGGGACAACTTCGGTCTGGGGTCCATCCTTCGATATAAGAATTTTTTGCAGTCATGTTCCAGCCCAGGGCCATGGGCCCCTGGGCACATTCTGTGGCCATTTTCCCTGGGAAAGAACACTCACCAGTCCAGGTTCCTGATGTCAGTTTGTAGGGCTCCCTTGGGTCTATCTGGGCAGCAGAAATTTGAGGAGCGGACAATTTTGGTCTGTTATCCATCCTTCGATATAAGGATTCTTTTCAGTGAGGTCCCAGCCGAGTGCCAGGGGCCCCAGAGAACATCCTTTGGCCATTTTCCCTGGGAAAGAAAACTCACCAGTCCAGGTTCCTGATGTCAGTTTGTAGGGCTCCCTTGGGTCTATCAGGGCAGCACAAGTTTGAGGTGGGGACAACTTCGGTGTGGGGTCCATCGTTCGATATAAGGATTTTTTGAAGTCAGGGCCAGGGGCCCCCGGGCACATCCTTTGGCCATTTTCCCTGGGAAAGAAAACTCAGCAGTCCAGGTTCCTGATGTCAGTTTGTAGGGCTCCCTTGGGTCTATCAGGGCAGCACAAGTTTGAGGTGGGGACAACTTCGGTGTGGGGTCCATCCTTCGATATAAGGATTTTTTGCAATGAGGACCGTGCCCAGGGCCAGGGGCCCCTGGGCACATCCTTTTTCCATTTTCCCTGGGAAAGAAAACTCAGCAGTCCAGGTTCCTGATGTCAGTTTGTAGGGCTCCCTTGGGTCTATAAGGGCAGCACAAGTTTGAGGTGGGGACAACTTCGGTGTGGGGTCCATCCTTCGATATAAGGATTCTTTGCAGTGAGGACCCTGCCCAGGGCGAGGGGCCCCTGGGCACATCCTTTTTCCATTTTCCCTGGGAAAGAAAACTCAGCAGTCCAGGTTCCTGATGTCAGTTTGTAGGGCTCCCTTGGGTCTATCAGGGCAGCACAAGTTTGAGGTGGGGACAACTTCGGTGTGGGGTCCATCCTTCGATATAAGGATTTTTTTCAGTGAGGACCCTGCCCAGGGCCAGGGGCCCCTGGGCACAACCTTTTTCCATTTTCCCTGGGAAAGAAAACTCAGCAGTCCAGGTTCCTGATGTCAGTTTGTAGGGCTCCCTTGGGTCTATCAGGGCAGCACAAGTTTGAGGTGGGGACAACTTCGGTGTGGGGTCCATCCTTCGATATAAGGATTTTTTGCAGTGAGGACCCTGCCCAGGGCCAGGGGCCCCTGGGCACATCCTTTTTCCATTTTCCCTGGGAAAGAAAGCTCAGCAGTCCATGTTCATGATGTCAGTTTGTTGGGCTCCCTTGGGTCTATCAGGGCAGCACAAGTTTGAGGTGGGGACAACTTCGGTGTGGGGTCCATCCTTCGATATAAGGATTTTTTGCAGTCAGGGCCAGGGGCCCCCAGGCACATCCTTTGGCCATTTTCCCTGGGAAAGAAAACTCACCAGTCCAGGTTCCTGATGTCAGTTTGTAGGGCTCCCTTGGGTCTATCAGGGCAGCACAAGTTTGAGGTGGGGACAACTTCGGTGTGGGGTCCATCCTTCGATATAAGGATTTTTTGCTGTCAGGGCCAGGGGCCCCCAGGCACACCCTTTGGCCATTTTCCCTGGGAAAGAAAACTCACCAGTCCAGGTTCCGGATGTCACTTTGTAGGGCTCCCTTGGGTCTATCAGGGCAGCACAACTTTGAGGAGGGGACAACTTCGGTCTGCGATCCATCCTTCGATATAAGGATTTTTTGCAGTCAGGTCCCAGCCCAGTTCCAGGGTCCCCAGGGCACATCCTTTGGCCATTTTCCCTGGGAAAGAAAACTCACCAGTCCAGGTTGCTGATGTCAGTTTGTAGGGCTCCCTTGGGTCTAACAGGGCAGCAGAAATTTTAGGAGGGGACAACTTTGGTCTGTGATCCATCCTTCGATATAGGGATTCTTTACAGTCAGGTCCGAGCCCAGGGCCAGGGGCCCTTGGGCACATCCTTTGGCCATTTTCCCTGGGAAAGAAAACTCACCAGTCCAGGTTGCTGATGCCAGTTTGTAGGGCTCACTTGGGTCTATCTGGGCAGCACAAATTTGTGGTGGGGACAACTTCGGTGTGGAGTCCATCCTTCGATATAAGGAATTTTTGCATTCAGGTCCCAGCCCAGTGCCAGGGTCCCGAGGGCACATCCTTTGGCCATTTACCCTGGAAAAGAAAACTCACCAGTCCAGGTTCCTGATGTCAGTTTGTAGGGCTCCCTTGGTTCTATCAAGGCAGCAGAAATTTGAGGAGCGGACAAGTTTGGTCTGCGATCCATCCTTTGATATAAGGATTCTTTGCAGTCAGGTCCCAGCCGAGTGCCAGGGGCCCCAGGGAACATCCTTTGGCCATTTTCCCTGGGAAAGAACACTCACCAGTCCAGGTTGCTGATGTCAGTTTGTAGGGCTCCCTTAGGTCTATCAGGGCCGCACAAGTTTGAGGTGGGGACAACTTCGGTGTGGGGTCCATCCTTCGATATAAGGATTTTTTGCAGTGAGGACCCTGCCCAGGCCCAAGACCCCCTGGGCACATCCTTTTTCCATTTTCCCTGGGAAAGAAAACTCAGCAGTCCATGTTGATGATGTCAGTTTGTAGGGCTCCCTTGGGTCTATCAGGACAGCACAAGTTTGAGGTGGGGACAACTTCGGTGTGGGGTCCATCCTTCGATATAAGGATTATTTGCATTCAGGGCAGGGGCCCCTGGGCACATCCTTTGGCCATTTTCCCCGGGAAAGAAAACTCAGCAGTCCAGGTTCCTGATGTCAGTTTGTAGGGCTCCCTTGGGTCTATCAGGGCAGCACAAATTTGAGGTGGGGACAACTTCGGTGTGGGGTCCATCTTTCGATATAAGGATTTTTTGCATTCAGGTCCCAGCCCAGTGCCAGGGTCCCGAGGGCACATCCTTTGGCCATTTTCCCTGGAAAAGAAAACTCACCAGTCCAGGTTGCTGATGTCAGTTTGTAGAGCTCCCTTGGGTCTATCTGGGCAGCAGAAATTTGAGGAGCAAACAATCTTGGTCTGCGATCCATCCTTCGATATTGGGATTATTTGCAGTCAGGTGTCAGCCGAGTGCCAGGGGCCCCAGGAAACATCCTTTGGCCATTTTCCCTGGGAAAGAACACTCACCAGTCCAGGTTGCTGATGTCAGTTTGTAGGGCTCTCTTGGGTCTATCAGGGCAGCACAAGTATGAGATGGGGACAACTTCAGTCTGGTGTCCATCCTTCGATATAAGGATTCTTTGAAGTCAAGGCCCAGCCGAGAGCCATGGGCCCCTGGGCACATTCTTTGGCCATTTTCCCTGGGAAAGAAAACTCACCAGTCCAGGTTCCTGATGTCAGTTTGTAGGGCTCCCTTGGGTCTATCAGGGCAGCACAAGTTTGAGGTGGGGACAACTTCGGTGTGGGGTGCATCCTTCGATATAAGGATTTTTTGCAGTGATGACCCAGCCCAGGGCCAGGGGCCCCTGGGCACATCCTTTTTCCATTTTCCCTGGGAAAGAAAACTCAGCAGTCCAGGTTGCTGATGTCAGTTTGTAGGGCTCCCTTGGGTCTATCAGGGCAGCACAAGTTTGAGGTGGGGACAACTTCGGTGTGGGGTCCATCCTTCGATATAAGGATTTTTTGAAGTCAGGGCCAGGGGCCCCCGGGCACATCCTTTGGCCATTTTCCCTGGGAAAGAAAACTCACCAGTCCAGGTTCCTGATGTCAGTTTGTAGGGCTCCCTTGGGTCTATCAGGGCAGCACAAGTTTGAGGTGGGGACAACTTCGGTGTGGGGTCCATCCTTCGATATAAGGATTTTTTGCAGTCAGGTCCCAGCCTAGTGCCAGGGTCCCCAGGGCACATCCTTTGGCCATTTTCCCTGGGAAAGAAAACTCACCAGTCCAGGTTCCTGATGTCAGTTTGTAGGGCTCCCTTGGGTCTATCTGGGCAGCACAAGTTTGAGGTGGGGACAACTTCGGTGTGGGGTCCATCCTTCGATATAAGGATTTTTAGCAGTCAGGTCCCAGCCCAGTGCCAGGGTCCCCTGGGCACATCTTTTGTCCATTTTCCCTGGAAAAGAAAACTCACCAGTCCAGGTTCCTGATGTCAGTTTGTAGGGCTCCCTTGGGTCTATCTGGGCAGCAGAAATTTGAGGAGCGGACAATTTTGGTCTGTTATACATCCTTCGATATAAGGATTCTTTTCAGTGAGGTCCCAGCCGAGTGCCAGGGGCCCCAGGGAACATCCTTTGGCCATTTTCCCTGGGAAAGAAAACTCACCAGTCCAGGTTCCTGATGTCAGTTTGTAGGGCTCCCTTGGGTCTATCAGGGCAGCACAAGTTTGAGGTGGGGACAACTTCGGTGTGGGGTCCATCCTTCGATATAAGGATTCTTTGAAGTCAAGGCCCAGCCGAGAGCCATGGGCCCCTGGGCACATTCTGTGGCCATTTTCCCTGGGAAAGAACACTCACCAGTCCAGGTTGCTGATGTCACTTTGTAGGGCTCCCTTGGGTCTATCAGGGCAGCACAAGTTTGAGGTGGGGACAACTTCGGTGTGGGGTCCATCCTTCGATATAAGGATTCTTTGCAGTGAGGACCCTGCCCAGGGCGAGGGGCCCCTGGGCACATCCTTTTTCCATTTTCCCTGGGAAAGAAAACTCAGCAGTCCAGGTTCCTGATGTCAGTTTGTAGGGCTCCCTTGGGTCTATCAGGGCAGCACAAGTTTGAGGTGGGGACAACTTCGGTGTGGGTTGCATCCTTCGATATAAGGATTTTTTTCAGTGAGGACCCTGCCCAGGGCCAGGGGCCCCTGGGCACAACCTTTTTCCATTTTCCCTGGGAAAGAAAACTCAGCAGTCCAGGTTCCTGATGTCAGTTTGTAGGGCTCCCTTGGGTCTATCAGGGCAGCACAATTTTGAGGTGGGGACAACTTCGGTGTGGGGTCCATCCTTCGATATAAGGATTTTTTGCAGTGAGGACCCTGCCCAGGGCCAGGGGCCCCTGGGCACAACCTTTTTCCGTTTTCCCTGGGAAAGAAAGCTCAGCAGTCCATGTTGATGATGTCAGTTTGTAGGGCTCCCTTGGGTCTATCAGGGCAGCACAAGTTTGAGGTGGGGACAACTTCGGTGTGGGGGGCATCCTTCGATATAAGGATTTTTTGCACTCAGGGCCAGGGGCCCCCAGGCACATCCTTTGGCCATTTTCCCTGGGAAAGAAAACTCACCAGTCCAGGTTCCTGATGTCAGTTTGTAGGGCTCCCTTGGGTCTATCAGGGCAGCACAAGTTTGAGGTGGGGACAACTTCGGTGTGGGGTCCATCCTTCGATATAAGGATTTTTTGCAGTCAGGGCCAGGGGCCCCTGGGCACACACTTTGGCCATTTTCCCTGGGAAAGAAAACTCAGCAGTCCAGGTTGCTGATGTCAGTTTGTAGGGCTCCCTTGGGTCTATCAGGGCAGCACAAATTTGTGGTGGGGACAACTTCGGTGTGGAGTCCATCCTTCGATATAAGGAATTTTTGCATTCAGGTCCCAGCCCAGTGCCAGGGTCCCGAGGGCACATCCTTTGGCCATTTACCCTGGAAAAGAAAACTCACCAGTCCAGGTTCCTGATGTCAGTTTGTAGGGCTCCCGTGGGTCTATCTGGGCAGCAGAAATTTGAGGAGCAAACAATTTTGGTCTGCGATCCATCCTTCGATATTGGGATTCTTTGCAGTCAGGTGTCTGCCGAGTGCCAGGGTCCCAAGGGAACATCCTTTGGCCATTTTCCCTGGGAAAGAAAATTCACCAGTCCAGGTTGCTGATGTCAATTTGTAGGGCTCCCTTGGGTCTATCAGGGCAGCACAAGTATGAGATGGGGACAACTTCAGTCTGGTGTCCATCCTTCGATATAAGGATTCTTTGCAGTCAGGTCCTAGCACAGTGCCAGGGGCCCCAGGGCAAACCCTTTGGCAATTTTCCCTGGGAAAGAAAACTCAGCAGTCCAGGTTGCTGATGTCGGTTTGTAGGGCTTCCTTGGGTCTATCTGGGCAGCAGAAATTTGAGGAGGGGTCGACTTTGGTCTGTGATCCATGCTTCGATATATGGATTTTTTGCAGTCAGGCCCCAGCCCAGGGCCAGGGGCCCCTGGGCACATCCTTTGGCCATTTTCCCTGGGAAAGAAAACTCACCAGTCCAGGTTGCTGATGTCAGTTTGTAGGGCTCACTTGGGTCTATCAGGGCAGCACATATTTTATTTCGGGACAACTTCGGTCTGGGGTCCATCCTTCAATATAAGGAGTCTTTGAAATCAGGGCCCAGCCCAGGGCCAGGGGCCCCTGGGCACATCCTTTGGCCATTTTCCCTGGGAAAGGAAACTCACCAGTCCAGGTTCCTGATGTCAGTTTGTAGGGCTCCCTTGGGTCTATCAGGGTAGCACAAGATTCAGGAGGGGACAATTTTGGTCTGTGATCCATCCTTCGATATTGGGATTCTTTAGAGTCAGGACCCACCCCAGGGCCAGGGGCCCCTGGGCACATCCTTTGGCCATTTTCCCTGGGAAAGAAAACTCACCAGTCCAGGTTGCTGATGTCAGTTTGTAGGGCTCCCTTGGGTCTATCTGGGCACCACAATATGAGGAGGGGATAACTTCAGTTTGGGGTCCAAACGTCGATATAAATACTCTTTGCAGTCAGGTCCCAGATCTGTGCCCGGGGCCCCTGGGCACATCCTTTGGCCATTTTCCCTGGGAACGAAAATTCACCAGTCCAGGTTCCTGATATCAGTTTGTAGGGCTCCCTTGGGTCTATCTGGGCAGCAGAAATTTGAGGAGAGGACAAATTTTGTCTGCGATCCATCCTTCGATGTAAGGATATTTTGCAGTCAGGCCCCAGCCCAGGGGACACGGGCTTAGGGCACATCCTTTGGCCATTTTCCCTGGGAAAGAAAACTCACCAGTCCAGGTTCCTGATGTCAGTTTGTAGGGCTCCCTTGGGTCTATCAGGGCAGCACAAGTTTGAGGTGGGGACAACTTCGGTGTGGGGTCCATCGTTCGATATAAGGATTTTTTGAAGTCAGGGCCAGGGGCCCCCGGGCACATCCTTTGGCCATTTTCCCTGGGAAAGAAAACTCACCAGTCCAGGTTCCTGATGTCAGTTTGTAGGGCTCCCTTGGGTCTATCAGGGCAGCACAAGTTTGAGGTGGGGACAACTTCGGTGTGGGGTCCATCCTTCGATATAAGGATTTTTTGCAATGAGGACCGTGCCCAGGGCCAGGGGCCCCTGGGCACATCCTTTTTCCATTTTCCCTGGGAAAGAAAACTCAGCAGTCCAGGTTCCTGATGTCAGTTTGTAGGGCTCCCTTGGGTCTATCAGGGCAGCACAAGTTTGAGGTGGGGACAACTTCGGTGTGGGGTCCATCCTTCGATATAAGGATTCTTTGCAGTGAGGACCCTGCCCAGGGCGAGGGGCCCCTGGGCACATCCTTTTTCCATTTTCCCTGGGAAAGAAAACTCAGCAGTCCAGGTTCCTGATGTCAGTTTGTAGGGCTCCCTTGGGTCTATCAGGGCAGCACAAGTTTGAGGTTGGGACAACTTCGGTGTGGCGGGCATCCTTCGATATAAGGATTTTTTTCAGTGAGGCCCCTGCCCAGGGCCAGGGGCCCCTGGGCACAACCTTTTTCCATTTTCCCTGGGAAAGAAAACTCACCAGTCCAGGTTCCTGATGTCAGTTTGTAGGGCTCCCTTGGGTCTATCAGGGCAGCACAAGTTTGAGGTGGGGACAACTTCGGTGTGGGGTCCATCCTTCGATATAAGGATTTTTTGCAGTGAGGACCCTGCCCAGGGCCAGGGGCCCCTGGGCACATCCTTTTTCCGTTTTCCCTGGGAAAGAAACCTCAGCAGTCCATGTTCATGATGTCAGTTTGTTGGGCTCCCTTGGGTCTATCAGGGCAGCACAAGTTTGAGGTGGGGACAACTTCGGTGTGGGGTCCATCCTTCGATATAAGGATTTTTTGCAGTCAGGGCCAGGGGCCCCCAGGCACATCCTTTGGCCATTTTCCCTGGGAAAGAAAACTCACCAGTCCAGGTTCCTGATGTCAGTTTGTAGGGCTCCCTTGGGTCTATCAGGGCAGCACAAGTTTGAGGTGGGGACAACTTCGGTGTGGGGTCCATCGTTCGATATAAGGATTTTTTGAAGTCAGGGCCAGGGGCCCCCGGGCACATCCTTTGGCCATTTTCCCTGGGAAAGAAAACTCACCAGTCCAGGTTCCTGATGTCAGTTTGTAGGGCTCCCTTGGGTCTATCAGGGCAGCACAAGTTTGAGGTGGGGACAACTTCGGTGTGGGGTCCATCCTTCGATATAAGGATTTTTTGCAATGAGGAGCGTGCCCAGGGCCAGGGGCCCCTGGGCACATCCTTTTTCCATTTTCCCTGGGAAAGAAAACTCAGCAGTCCAGGTTCCTGATGTCAGTTTGTAGGGCTCCCTTGGGTCTATCAGGGCACCACAAGTTTGAGGTGGGGACAACTTCGGTGTGGGGTCCATCCTTCGATATAAGGATTCTTTGCAGTGAGGACCCTGCCCAGGGCGAGGGGCCCCTGGGCACATCCTTTTTCCATTTTCCCTGGGAAAGAAAACTCAGCAGTCCAGGTTCCTGATGTCAGTTTGTAGGGCTCCCTTGGGTCTATCAGGGCACCACAAGTTTGAGGTTGGGACAACTTCGGTGTTTGGGGCATCCTTCGATATAAGGATTTTTTTCATTGAGGACCCTGCCCAGGGCCAGGGGCCCCTGGGCACAACCTTTTTCCATTTCCCCTGGGAAAGAAAACTCACCAGTCCAGGTTCCTGATGTCAGTTTGTAGGGCTCCCTTGGGTCTATCAGGGCAGCACAAGTTTGAGGTGGGGACAACTTCGGTGTGGGGTGCATCCTTCGATATAAGGATTTTTTGCAGTGAGGACCCTGCCCAGGGCCAGGGGCCCCTGGGCACATCCTTTTTCCGTTTTCCCTGGGAAAGAAAGCTCAGCAGTCCATGTTCCTGATGTCAGTTTGTAGGGCTCCCTTGGGTCTATCAGGGCAGCACAAGTTTGAGGTGGGGACAACTTCGGTGTGGGGTCCATCCTTCGATATAAGGATTTTTTGCAGTCAGGGCCAGGGGCCCCCAGGCACATCCTTTGGCCATTTTCCCTGGGAAAGAAAACTCACCAGTCCAGGTTCCTGATGTCAGTTTGTAGGGCTCCCTTGGGTCTAACAGGGCAGCACAAGTTTGAGGTGGGGACAACTTCGGTGTGGGGTCCATCCTTCGATATAAGGATTTTTTGCTGTCAGGGCCAGGGGCCCCCAGGCACACCCTTTGGCCATTTTCCCTGGGAAAGAAAACTCACCAGTCCAGGTTCCGGATGTCACTTTGTAGGGCTCCCTTGGGTCTATCAGGGCAGCACAACTTTGAGGAGGGGACAACTTCGGTCTGCGATCCATCCTTCGATATAAGGATTTTTTGCAGTCAGGTCCCAGCCCAGTTCCAGGGTCCCCAGGGCACATCCTTTGGCCATTTTCCCTGGGAAAGAAAACTCACCAGTCCAGGTTGCTGATGTCAGTTTGTAGGGCTCCCTTGGGTCTAACAGGGCAGCAGAAATTTTAGGAGGGGACAACTTTGGTCTGTGATCCATCCTTCGATATAGGGATTCTTTACAGTCAGGTCCGAGCCCAGGGCCAGGGGCCCTTGGGCACATCCTTTGGCCATTTTCCCTGGGAAAGAAAACTCACCAGTCCAGGTTGCTGATGCCAGTTTGTAGGGCTCACTTGGGTCTATCTGGGCAGCACAAATTTGTGGTGGGGACAACTTCGGTGTGGAGTCCATCCTTCGATATAAGGAATTTTTGCATTCAGGTCCCAGCCCAGTGCCAGGGTCCCGAGGGCACATCCTTTGGCCATTTACCCTGGAAAAGAAAACTCACCAGTCCAGGTTCCTGATGTCAGTTTGTAGGGCTCCCGTGGGTCTATCTGGGCAGCAGAAATTTGAGGAGCAAACAATCTTGGTCTGCGATCCATCCTTCGATATTGGGATTCTTTGCAGTCAGGTGTCTGCCGAGTGCCAGGGTCCCAAGGGAACATCCTTTGGCCATTTTCCCTGGGAAAGAAAATTCACCAGTCCAGGTTGCTGATGTCAATTTGTAGGGCTCCCTTGGGTCTATCAGGGCAGCACAAGTATGAGATGGGGACAACTTCAGTCTGGTGTCCATCCTTCGATATACGGATTCTTTGCAGTCAGGTCCTAGCACAGTGCCAGGGGCCCCAGGGCAAACCCTTTGGCAATTTTCCCTGGGAAAGAAAACTCAGCAGTCCAGGTTGCTGATGTCGGTTTGTAGGGCTTCCTTGGGTCTATCTGGGCAGCAGAAATTTGAGGAGGGGTCGACTTTGGTCTGTGATCCATGCTTCGATATATGGATTTTTTGCAGTCAGGCCCCAGCCCAGGGCCAGGGGCCCCTGGGCACATCCTTTGGCCATTTTCCCTGGGAAAGAAAACTCACCAGTCCAGGTTGCTGATGTCAGTTTGTAGGGCTCCCTTGGGTCTATCAGGGCAGCACATATTTTATTTCGGGACAACTTCGGTCTGGGGTCCATCCTTCAATATAAGGAGTCTTTGAAATCAGGGCCCAGCCCAGGGCCAGGGGCCCCTGGGCACATCCTTTGGCCATTTTCCCTGGGAAAGGAAACTCACCAGTCCAGGTTCCTGATGTCAGTTTGTAGGGCTCCCTTGGGTCTATCAGGGTAGCACAAGATTCAGGAGGGGACAATTTTGGTCTGTGATCCATCCTTCGATATTGGGATTCTTTAGAGTCAGGACCCACCCCAGGGCCAGGGGCCCCTGGGCACATCCTTTGGCCATTTTCCCTGGGAAAGAAAACTCACCAGTCCAGGTTGCTGATGTCAGTTTGTAGGGCTCCCTTAGGTCTATCAGGGCCGCACAAGTTTGAGGTGGGGACAACTTCGGTGTGGGGTCCATCCTTCGATATAAGGATTTTTTGCAGTGAGGACCCTGCCCAGGCCCAAGACCCCCTGGGCACATCCTTTTTCCATTTTCCCTGGGAAAGAAAACTCAGCAGTCCATGTTGATGATGTCAGTTTGTAGGGCTCCCTTGGGTCTATCAGGACAGCACAAGTTTGAGGTGGGGACAACTTCGGTGTGGGGTCCATCCTTCGATATAAGGATTTTTTGCAGTCAGGGCAGGGGCCCCTGGGCACATCCTTTGGCCATTTTCCCCGGGAAAGAAAACTCAGCAGTCCAGGTTCCTGATGTCAGTTTGTAGGGCTCCCTTGGGTCTATCAGGGCAGCACAAGTTTGAGGTGGGGACAACTTCGGTGTGGGGTCCATCCTTCGATATAAGGATTTTTTGCAGTCAGGGCCAGGGGCCCCCGGGCACATCCTTTGGCCATTTTCCCTGGAAAAGAAAACTCACCAGTCCAGGTTCCTGATGTCAGTTTGTAGGGCTCTCTTGGGTCTATCAGGGCAGCACAAATTTGAGGTGGGGACAACTTCGGTGTGGGGTCCATCTTTCGATATAAGGATTTTTTGCATTGAGGTCCCAGCCCAGTGCCAGGGTCCCGAGGGCACATCCTTTGGCCATTTTCCCTGGAAAAGAAAACTCACCAGTCCAGGTTGCTGATGTCAGTTTGTAGAGCTCCCTTGGGTCTATCTGGGCAGCAGAAATTTGAGGAGCAAACAATCTTGGTCTGCGATCCATCCTTCGATATTGGGATTATTTGCAGTCAGGTGTCAGCCGAGTGCCAGGGGCCCCAGGGAACACCCTTTGGCCATTTTCCCTGGGAAAGAACACTCACCAGTCCAGGTTCCTGATGTCAGTTTGTAGGGCTCCCTTGGGTCTATCAGGGCACCACAAGTTTGAGGTGGGGACAACTTCGGTGTGGGGTGCATCCTTCGATATAAGGATTTTTAGCAGTGAGGACCCTGCCCAGGGCCAGGGGCCCCTGGGCACATCCTTTTTCCATTTTCCCTGGGAAAGAAAACTCACCAGTCCAGGTTGCTGATGTCAGTTTGTAGGGCTCCCTTGGGTCTATCAGGGCAGCACAAGTTTGAGGTGGGGACAACTTCGGTGTGGGGTCCATCCTTCGATATAAGGATTTTTTGCAGTCAGGGCCAGGGTCCCCTGGGCACATCCTTTGGCCATTTTCCCTGGGAAAGAAAACTCACCACTCCAGGATCCTGATGTCAGCTTGTAGGGCTCCCTTGGGTCTATCAGGGCAGCACAAGTTTGAGGTGGGGACAACTTCGGTGTGCGGTCCATCGTTCGATATAAGGATTTTTTGAAGTCAGGGCCAGGGGCCCCCGGGCACATCCTTTGGCCATTTTCCCTGGGAAAGAAAACTCACCAGTCCAGGTTCCTGATGTCAGTTTGTAGGGCTCCCTTGGGTCTATCTGGGCAGCACAAGTTTGAGGTGGGGACAACTTCGGTGTGGGGTCCATCCTTCGATATAAGGATTTTTAGCAGTCAGGTCCCAGCCCAGTGCCAGGGTCCCCAGGGCACATCCTTTGACCATTTTCCCTGGAAAAGAAAACTCACCAGTCCAGGTTCCTGATGTCAGTTTGTAGGGCTCCCTTGGGTCTATCTGGGCAGCAGACATTTGAGGAGCGGACAATTTTGGTCTGTTATCCATCCTTCAATATAGGGATTCTTTTCAGTCAGGTCCCAGCCGAGTGCCAGGGGCCCCAGGGAACACCCTTTGGCCATTTTCCCTGGGAAAGAAAACTCACCAGTCCAGGTTCCTGATGTCAGTTTGTAGGGCTCCCTTGGGTCTATCAGGGCAGCACAAGTTTGAGGTGGGGACAACTTCGGTGTGGGGTCCATCCTTCGATATAAGGATTCTTCGAAGTCAAGGCCCAGACGAGAGCCATGGGCCCCTGGGCACATTCTGTGGCCATTTTCCCTGGGAAAGAAAACTCACCAGTCCAGGTTCCTGATGTCAGTTTGTAGGGCTCCCTTGGGTCTATCTGGGCAGCACAATATGAGGAGGGGATAACTTCAGTTTGGGGTCCAAACGTCGATATAAATATTCTTTGCAGTCAGGTCCCAGATCTGTGCCCGGGGCCCCTGGGCACATCCTTTGGCCATTTTCCCTGGGAAAGAAAATTCACCAGTCCAGGTTCCTGATGTCAGTTTGTAGGGCTCCCTTGGGTCTACCTGGGCAGCACAACTTTGAGGAGGGGAGAACTTCTGTTTGGGGTCCAAACTTTGATATAAGGATTCTTTGCAGTCAGGTCCCAGCCCAGTGCCAGGGGCCCCAGGGCAAATCCTTTCGCAATTTTCCCTGGGAAAGAAAACTCAGCAGTCCAGGTTGCTGATGTCAATTTTTAGGGCTCCATTGGGTCTAACAGGGCAGCAGAAATTTGAGGAGGGGACGACTTTGCTCTTTGATCCATCCTTCGATATATGGATTCTTTACGGTCAGGCCCCAGCCCAGAGCCAGGGGCCTCTTGGCCAATACTTGGCCATTTCCCCTGGGAAGGAAAAATCACCAGTCCAGGTTCCTGATATCATTTTGAAGTGCTCCCATAAAACTGGCTGGGCGGCTCAAGTTTGAGCTTTCTCCCTGCGAGACACACTGGCAAAGCTTTTCACTATGATACAGTCTAGTGCAGAGGCACACTACGGCTCTCCGGAGCTGTCCGAAGCCAAGCGCCGGTGGCCGGCGTCTTTCGGCTGAAGCTGCGCTTCGGAGCGTACGGCTGCCGCTCCGCTGTTGTGTGCGCGAAGCAGCCGCTTCTCCTGCTCCGGGAGCCGGACAGAGCGGTAGCTTGTACGAGGGCGAAGAACGAAGCCGCAGAGCACCGGGCTTTTGCGGGCACCCTAAGGACTGCTAGTGGACCGTGGTGGCCGCTCGCCTGCCTCTTCAATTCCATTCTAGCATACTTATGGAAGGTGTTCCAGGACAATTTTCCTGAGTTTTGAATTCCGCCTGATGCAGCCCTTCCTGGGAAAATCCTGCTCCTCCTCTGAGGCTCCGACAGGCAGAGACCTCGATAGCAACTGCAGAAATGAAGGGCTGCGTTGAGTTGTCGAGAAGCAAGAACATAGCCAGCGCCTTGTGTTTGGGAGTCAGCAGCTGCTGGACTTTTGCCATTGCTTTCACTGTGCACTGAATGCTAGGAAGGCATGTGCACGTTAAAACAACGAGCTGGGCAAGAGCAGGAAGGGAGCACGGGCATCAGAGAGCATCTGGCATCTTGCCCTGGAAAGGGCAGTGTTTTTGGAGTGTGCAGTAAAATCGTGTTTCTGGACAAGGGAGGCATAAGTGCGCTGCGCTGCTACGCTTTCTCCCTGCGAGACACACTGCCAAAGCTTTTCGCTATGTTGCAGTCTAGTGCAGACGCACACTACGGCTCTCCGGAGCTGTCCGAAGCCAAGCGCCGGTCGCCGGCGTCTTTCGGCTGAAGCTGCGCTTCGGAGCGTACGGCTGCCGCTGCGCTCTTGTGTGCGCGAGGCAGCCGCTTCTCCTGCTCCGGGAGCCGGACAGAGCGGTAGCTTGTACGAGGGCGAAGAACGTTGCCGCAGGGAGACGACATTGAGTGCACAGCCTTGGCACTGCTAGAGGACGGTGGCTAACGCTCCCTGCCTCTTCAATGCACTGCTGGCATGCTTTATTGAAGGTGTTCCGAGACAACTTTCCTGGGTTTTGACTTCGTCCTGATGAAGCCCCTCTTGGGAAATTGGTGCTCGTCCCCGAAGGCTCGAGATGCAGAGAACTCGATGGCAGCTGCCGAAATGAAGGACTCCGTTGAAATGTGGAGAAGCAAGAACGTAGACAAGCGCCTTGTGTTTGGGAGTCAGCAGCTGCTGGACTTTTGCCATTGCTTTCACTGTGCACTGAATGCCCGGACGGCATGTGCACGCTACAACAACGAGCTAGGCAGGAGTGGGCAGAAGAAAAAAGGCTTCAGACAGCAGCTTACATATTACCATGGAAAGGGCAGTGTTTTTGTAGTGTGCAGTAAAATCGTGTTTCTGGACAAGGGAGGCATAAGTGCGCTGCGCTCCTAAGCTATCTCCCTGCGAGACACACTGCCAAAGCTTTTCGCTATGTTGCAGTCTAGTGCAGACGCACACTACGGCTCTCCGGAGCTGTCCGAAGCCAAGCGCCGGTGGCCGGCGTCTTTCGGCTGAAGCAGCGCTTCGGAGCGTACGGCTGCCGCTCCGCTGTTGTGTGCGCGAGGCAGCCGCTTCTTCTGCTCCGGGAGCCGGACAGAGCGGTAGCTTGTACGAGGACGAAGAACGAAGCCGCAGAGCACCGGGCTTTTGCGCGCACCCTAAGGACTGCTAGTGGACCGTGGTGGCCGCTCGCCTGCCTCTTCAATTCCATTCTAGCATACTTATGGAAGGTGTTGCAGGACAATTTTCCTGAGTTTTGAATTCCTCTTGATGCAGCCCCTCCTAGGAAACTCGTGCTCGTCCTCTGAGTTTCCGAGTGCAGAGACCTCGATGGCAGCTGCAGAAATGAAGGGCTGCGTTGAGTTGTCGAGAAGCAAGAACATAGCCAGCGCCTTGTGTTTGGGAGTCAGCAGCTGCTGGACTTTTGCGATTGCTTTCACTGTGCACTGAATGCCAGGACGGCATGTGCACGTTAAAACAACGAGCTGGGCAAGAGCAGGAAGGGAGCACGGCCATCAGAGAGCATCTGGCATCTTGCCCTGGAAAGGGCAGTGTTTTTGGAGTGTGCAGTAAAATCGTGTTTCTGGACAAGGGAGGCATAAGTGCGCTGCGCTCCTAAGCTATCTCCCTGCGAGACACACTGCCAAAGCTTTTCGTTATCATGCAGTCTAGTGCAGACGCACACTACGGCTCTCCGGAGCTGTCCGAAGCCAAGCGCCGGTGGCCGGCGTCTTTCGGCTGAAGCTGCGCTTCGGAGCGTACGGCTGTTGTGTGCGCGAAGCAGCCGCTTCTCCTGCTCCGGGAGCCGGACAGAGCGGTAGCTTGTACGAGGACGAAGAACGAAGCCGCAGAGCACCGGGCTTCTGCGCGCACCCTAAGGACTGCTAGTGGACCGTAGTGGCCGCTCGCCTGCCTCTTCAATTCCCTTCTTGCATGCTTTATTGAAGGTGTTCCAGGACAATTTTCCTGAGTTTTGAATTCCTCCTGATGCAGCCCCTCCTAGGAAACTCGTGCTCGTCCTCTGAGGCTCCGACATGCAGAGACCTCGATGGCAGCTACAGAAATGAAGGGCTGCGTTGAGTTGTCGAGAAGCAAGAACCTAGCCAGCGCCTTGTGTTTGGGAGTCAGCAGCTGCTGGACTTTTGCGATTGCTTTCACTGTGCACTGAATGCCAGGACGGCATGTGCACGTTAAAACAACGAGCTGGGCAAGAGCAGGAAGGGAGCACGGCCATCAGAGAGCATCTGGCATCTTGCCCTGGAAAGGGCAGTGTTTTTGGAGTGTGCAGTAAAATCGTGTTTCTGGACAAGGGAGGCATAAGTGCGCTGCGCTCCTAAGCTATCTCCCTGCGAGACACACTGCCAAAGCTTTTCGTTATCATGCAGTCTGGTGGAGAGGCACACTACGGCTCTCCGGAGCTGTCCGAAGCCAAGCGCCGGTGGCCGGCGTCTTTCGGCTGAAGCTGCGCTTCGGAGCGTACGGCTGTTGTGTGCGCGAAGCAGCCGCTTCTCCTGCTCCGGGAGCCGGACAGAGCGGTAGCTTGTACGAGGGCGAAGAACGTTGCCGCAGGGAGACGACATTGAGTGCACAGCCTTGGCACTGCTAGAGGACGGTGGCTAACGCTCCCTGCCTCTTCAATGCACTGCTGGCATGCTTTATTGAAGGTGTTCCGAGACAACTTTCCTGGGTTTTGACTTCGTCCTGATGAAGCCCCTCTTGGGAAATTGGTGCTCGTCCCCGAAGGCTCGAGATGCAGAGAACTCGATGGCAGCTGCCGAAATGAAGGACTCCGTTGAAATGTGGAGAAGCAAGAACGTAGACAAGCGCCTTGTGTTTGGGAGTCAGCAGCTGCTGGACTTTTGCGATTGCTTTCACTGTGCACTGAATGCCTGGACGGCATGTGCACGCTACAACAACGAGCTAGGCAGGAGTGGGCAGAAGAAAAAAGGCTTCAGACAGCAGCTTACATATTACCATGGAAAGGGCAGTGTTTTTGGAGTGTGCAGTAAAATCGTGTTTCTGGACAAGGGAGGCATAAGTGCGCTGCGCTCCTAAGCTATCTCCCTGCGAGACACACTGCCAAAGCTTTTCGTTATCATGCAGTCTGGTGCAGAGGCACACTACGGCTCTCCGGAGCTGTCCGAAGCCAAGCGCCGGTGGCCGGCGTCTTTCGGCTGAAGCAGCGCTTCGGAGCGTACGGCTGTTGTGTGCGCGAAGCAGCCGCTTCTCCTGCTCCGGGAGCCGGACAGAGCGGTAGCTTGTACGAGGACGAAGAACGAAGCCGCAGAGCACCGGGCTTTTGCGCGCACCCTAAGGACTGCTAGTGGACCGTGGTGGCCGCTCGCCTGCCTCTTCAATTCCATTCTAGCATACTTATGGAAGGTGTTCCAGGACAATTTTCCTGAGTTTTGAATTCCTCTTGATGCAGCCCCTCCTAGGAAACTCGTGCTCCTCCTCTGAGTTTCCGAGTGCAGAGACCTCGATGGCAGCTGCAGAAATGAAGGGCTGCGTTGAGTTGTCGAGAAGCAAGAACATAGCCAGCGCCTTGTGTTTGGGAGTCAGCAGCTGCTGGACGTTTCCGATTGCTTTCACTGTGCACTGAATGCCAGGACGGCATGTGCACGTTAAAACAACGAGCTGGGCAAGAGCAGGAAGGGAGCACGGGCATCAGAGAGCATCTGGCATCTTGCCCTGGAAAGGGCAGTGTTTTTGGAGTGTGCAGTAAAATCGTGTTTCTGGACAAGGGAGGCATAAGTGCGCTGCGCTCCTAAGCTATCTCCCTGCGAGACACACTGCCAAAGCTTTTCGTTATCATGCAGTCTAGTGCAGACGCACACTACGGCTCTCCGGAGCTGTCCGAAGCCAAGCGCCGGTGGCCGGCGTCTTTCGGCTGAAGCAGCGCTTCGGAGCGTACGGCTGCCGCTGCGCTGTTGTGTGCGCGAAGCAGCCGCTTCTCCTGCTCCGGGAGCCGGACAGAGCGGTAGCTTGTACGAGGACGAAGAACGAAGCCGCAGAGCACCGGGCTTTTGCGCGCACCCTAAGGGCTGCTAGTGGACCGTGGTGGCCGCTCGCCTGCCTCTTCAATTCCATTCTGGCATACTTATGGAAGGTGTTCCAGGACAATTTTCCTGAGTTTTGAATTCCTCTTGATGCAGCCCCTCCTAGGAAACTCGTGCTCCTCCTCTGAGTTTCCGAGTGCAGAGACCTCGATGGCAGCTGCAGAAATGAAGGGCTGCGTTGAGTTGTCGAGAAGCAAGAACATAGCCAGCGCCTTGTGTTTGGGAGTCAGCAGCTGCTGGACGTTTCCGATTGCTTTCACTGTGCACTGAATGCCAGGACGGCATGTGCACGTTAAAACAACGAGCTGGGCAAGAGCAGGAAGGGAGCACGGGCATCAGAGAGCATCTGGCATCTTGCCCTGGAAAGGGCAGTGTTTTTGGAGTGTGCAGTAAAATCGTGTTTCTGGACAAGGGAGGCATAAGTGCGCTGCGCTCCTAAGCTATCTCCCTGCGAGACACACTGCCAAAGCTTTTCGTTATCATGCAGTCTAGTGCAGACGCACACTACGGCTCTCCGGAGCTGTCCGAAGCCAAGCGCCGGTGGCCGGCGTCTTTCGGCTGAAGCAGCGCTTCGGAGCGTACGGCTGCCGCTGCGCTCTTGTGTGCGCGAAGCAGCCGCTTCTCCTGCTCCGGGAGCCGGACAGAGCGGTAGCTTGTACGAGGGCGAAGAACGTTGCCGCAGGGAGACGACATTGAGTGCACAGCCTTGGCACTGCTAGAGGACGGTGGCTAACGCTCCCTGCCTCTTCAATGCACTGCTGGCATGCTTTATTGAAGGTGTTCCGAGACAACTTTCCTGGGTTTTGACTTCGTCCTGATGAAGCCCCTCTTGGGAAATTGGTGCTCGTCCCCGAAGGCTCGAGATGCAGAGAACTCGATGGCAGCTGCCGAAATGAAGGACTCCGTTGAAATGTGGAGAAGCAAGAACGTAGACAAGCGCCTTGTGTTTGGGAGTCAGCAGCTGCTGGACTTTTGCGATTGCTTTCACTGTGCACTGAATGCCTGGACGGCATGTGCACGCTACAACAACGAGCTAGGCAGGAGTGGGCAGAAGAAAAAAGGCTTCAGACAGCAGCTTACATATTACCATGGAAAGGGCAGTGTTTTTGGAGTGTGCAGTAAAATCGTGTTTCTGGACAAGGGAGGCATAAGTGCGCTGCGCTCCTAAGCTATCTCCCTGCGAGACACACTGCCAAAGCTTTTCGTTATCATGCAGTCTAGTGCAGACGCACACTACGGCTCTCCGGAGCTGTCCGAAGCCAAGCGCCGGTGGCCGGCGTCTTTCGGCTGAAGCTGCGCTTCGGAGCGTACGGCTGTTGTGTGCGCGAAGCAGCCGCTTCTCCTGCTCCGGGAGCCGGACAGAGCGGTAGCTTGTACGAGGGCGAAGAACGAAGCCGCAGAGCACCGGGCTTTTGCGCGCACCCTAAGGACTGCTAGTGGACCGTGGTGGCCGCTCGCCTGCCTCTTCAATTCCATTCTAGCATACTTATGGAAGGTGTTGCAGGACAATTTTCCTGAGTTTTGAATTCCTCTTGATGCAGCCCCTCCTAGGAAACTCGTGCTCGTCCTCTGAGTTTCCGAGTGCAGAGACCTCGATGGCAGCTGCAGAAATGAAGGGCTGCGTTGAGTTGTCGAGAAGCAAGAACATAGCCAGCGCCTTGTGTTTGGGAGTCAGCAGCTGCTGGACTTTTGCCATTGCTTTCACTGTGCACTGAATGCCAGGACGGCATGTGCACGTTAAAACAACGAGCTGGGCAAGAGCAGGAAGGGAGCACGGCCATCAGAGAGCATCTGGCATCTTGCCCTGGAAAGGGCAGTGTTTTTGGAGTGTGCAGTAAAATCGTGTTTCTGGACAAGGGAGGCATAAGTGCGCTGCGCTCCTAAGCTATCTCCCTGCGAGACACACTGCCAAAGCTTTTCGTTATCATGCAGTCTAGTGCAGACGCACACTACGGCTCTCCGGAGCTGTCCGAAGCCAAGCGCCGGTGGCCGGCGTCTTTCGGCTGAAGCTGCGCTTCGGAGCGTAGGGCTGTTGTGTGCGCGAAGCAGCCGCTTCTCCTGCTCCGGGAGCCGGACAGAGCGGTAGCTTGTACGAGGGCGAAGAACGTTGCCGCAGGGAGACGACATTGAGTGCACAGCCTTGGCACTGCTAGAGGACGGTGGCTAACGCTCCCTGCCTCTTCAATGCACTGCTGGCATGCTTTATTGAAGGTGTTCCGAGACAACTTTCCTGGGTTTTGACTTCGTCCTGATGAAGCCCCTCTTGGGAAATTGGTGCTCGTCCCCGAAGGCTCGAGATGCAGAGAACTCGATGGCAGCTGCCGAAATGAAGGACTCCGTTGAAATGTGGAGAAGCAAGAACGTAGACAAGCGCCTTGTGTTTGGGAGTCAGCAGCTGCTGGACTTTTGCGATTGCTTTCACTGTGCACTGAATGCCTGGACGGCATGTGCACGCTACAACAACGAGCTAGGCAGGAGTGGGCAGAAGAAAAAAGGCTTCAGACAGCAGCTTACATATTACCATGGAAAGGGCAGTGTTTTTGGAGTGTGCAGTAAAATCGTGTTTCTGGACAAGGGAGGCATAAGTGCGCTGCGCTCCTAAGCTATCTCCCTGCGAGACACACTGCCAAAGCTTTTCGTTATCATGCAGTCTGGTGCAGAGGCACACTACGGCTCTCCGGAGCTGTCCGAAGCCAAGCGCCGGTGGCCGGCGTCTTTCGGCTGAAGCAGCGCTTCGGAGCGTACGGCTGTTGTGTGCGCGAAGCAGCCGCTTCTCCTGCTCCGGGAGCCGGACAGAGCGGTAGCTTGTACGAGGACGAAGAACGAAGCCGCAGAGCACCGGGCTTTTGCGCGCACCCTAAGGACTGCTAGTGGACCGTGGTGGCCGCTCGCCTGCCTCTTCAATTCCATTCTAGCATACTTATGGAAGGTGTTCCAGGACAATTTTCCTGAGTTTTGAATTCCTCTTGATGCAGCCCCTCCTAGGAAACTCGTGCTCGTCCTCTGAGTTTCCGAGTGCAGAGACCTCGATGGCAGCTGCAGAAATGAAGGGCTGCGTTGAGTTGTCGAGAAGCAAGAACATAGCCAGCGCCTTGTGTTTGGGAGTCAGCAGCTGCTGGACTTTTGCGATTGCTTTCACTGTGCACTGAATGCCAGGACGGCATGTGCACGTTAAAACAACGAGCTGGGCAAGAGCAGGAAGGGAGCACGGCCATCAGAGAGCATCTGGCATCTTGCCCTGGAAAGGGCAGTGTTTTTGGAGTGTGCAGTAAAATCGTGTTTCTGGACAAGGGAGGCATAAGTGCGCTGCGCTCCTAAGCTATCTCCCTGCGAGACACACTGCCAAAGCTTTTCGTTATCATGCAGTCTAGTGCAGACGCACACTACGGCTCTCCGGAGCTGTCCGAAGCCAAGCGCCGGTGGCCGGCGTCTTTCGGCTGAAGCAGCGCTTCGGAGCGTACGGCTGCCGCTCCGCTGTTGTGTGCGCGAGGCAGCCGCTTCTCCTGCTCCGGGAGCCGGACAGAGCGGTAGCTTGTACGAGGACGAAGAACGAAGCCGCAGAGCACCGGGCTTTTGCGCGCACCCTAAGGGCTGCTAGTGGACCGTGGTGGCCGCTCGCCTGCCTCTTCAATTCCATTCTGGCATACTTATGGAAGGTGTTCCAGGACAATTTTCCTGAGTTTTGAATTCCTCTTGATGCAGCCCCTCCTAGGAAACTCGTGCTCGTCCTCTGAGTTTCCGAGTGCAGAGACCTCGATGGCAGCTGCAGAAATGAAGGGCTGCGTTGAGTTGTCGAGAAGCAAGAACATAGCCAGCGCCTTGTGTTTGGGAGTCAGCAGCTGCTGGACTTTTGCGATTGCTTTCACTGTGCACTGAATGCCAGGACGGCATGTGCACGTTAAAACAACGAGCTGGGCAAGAGCAGGAAGGGAGCACGGCCATCAGAGAGCATCTGGCATCTTGCCCTGGAAAGGGCAGTGTTTTTGGAGTGTGCAGTAAAATCGTGTTTCTGGACAAGGGAGGCATAAGTGCGCTGCGCTCCTAAGCTATCTCCCTGCGAGACACACTGCCAAAGCTTTTCGTTATCATGCAGTCTAGTGCAGACGCACACTACGGCTCTCCGGAGCTGTCCGAAGCCAAGCGCCGGTGGCCGGCGTCTTTCGGCTGAAGCTGCGCTTCGGAGCGTACGGCTGTTGTGTGCGCGAAGCAGCCGCTTCTCCTGCTCCGGGAGCCGGACAGAGCGGTAGCTTGTACGAGGGCGAAGAACGTTGCCGCAGGGAGACGACATTGAGTGCACAGCCTTGGCACTGCTAGAGGACGGTGGCTAACGCTCCCTGCCTCTTCAATGCACTGCTGGCATGCTTTATTGAAGGTGTTCCGAGACAACTTTCCTGGGTTTTGACTTCGTCCTGATGAAGCCCCTCTTGGGAAATTGGTGCTCGTCCCCGAAGGCTCGAGATGCAGAGAACTCGATGGCAGCTGCCGAAATGAAGGACTCCGTTGAAATGTGGAGAAGCAAGAACGTAGACAAGCGCCTTGTGTTTGGGAGTCAGCAGCTGCTGGACTTTTGCGATTGCTTTCACTGTGCACTGAATGCCTGGACGGCATGTGCACGCTACAACAACGAGCTAGGCAGGAGTGGGCAGAAGAAAAAAGGCTTCAGACAGCAGCTTACATATTACCATGGAAAGGGCAGTGTTTTTGGAGTGTGCAGTAAAATCGTGTTTCTGGACAAGGGAGGCATAAGTGCGCTGCGCTCCTAAGCTATCTCCCTGCGAGACACACTGCCAAAGCTTTTCGTTATCATGCAGTCTGGTGCAGACGCACACTACGGCTCTCCGGAGCTGTCCGAAGCCAAGCGCCGGTGGCCGGCGTCTTTCGGCTGAAGCAGCGCTTCGGAGCGTACGGCTGTTGTGTGCGCGAAGCAGCCGCTTCTCCTGCTCCGGGAGCCGGACACAGCGGTAGCTTGTACGAGGGCGAAGAACGAAGCCGCAGAGCACCGGGCTTTTGCGCGCACCCTAAGGACTGCTAGTGGACCGTGGTGGCCGCTCGCCTGCCTCTTCAATTCCATTCTAGCATACTTATGGAAGGTGTTCCAGGACAATTTTCCTGAGTTTTGAATTCCTCTTGATGCAGCCCCTCCTAGGAAACTCGTGCTCGTCCTCTGAGTTTCCGAGTGCAGAGACCTCGATGGCAGCTGCAGAAATGAAGGGCTGCGTTGAGTTGTCGAGAAGCAAGAACATAGCCAGCGCCTTGTGTTTGGGAGTCAGCAGCTGCTGGACGTTTCCGATTGCTTTCACTGTGCACTGAATGCCAGGACGGCATGTGCACGTTATAACAACGAGCTGGGCAAAGAGTAACCGAAAGATCACGGCCGTCAGAAAGAAGCTTAATATTGCCCTGGAAAGGGCAGTGTTTTTGGAGTGTGCAGTAAAATCGTGTTTCTGGACAAGGGAGGCATAAGTGCGCTGCGCTCCTAAGCTATCTCCCTGCGAGACACACTGCCAAAGCCTTTCGTTATCATGCAGTCTAGTGCGGACGCACACTACGGCTCTCCGGAGCTGTCCGAAGCCAAGCGCCGGTGGCCGGCGTCTTTCGGCTGAAGCTGCGCTTCGGAGCGTACGGCTGCCGCTCCGCTGTTGTGTGCGCGAAGCAGCCGATTCTCCTGCTCCGGGAGCCGGACAGAGCGGTAGATTGTACGAGGACGAAGAACGAAGCCGCAGAGCACCGGGCTTCTGCGCGCACCCTAAGGACTGCTAGTGGACCGTGGTAGCCGCTCGCCTGCCTCTTCAATTCCCTTCTTGCATGCTTTATTGAAGGTGTTCCAGGACAATTTTCCTAAGTTTTGAATTCGTCCTGCTGCAGCCCTTCCTGGGAAACTCCTTCTCCTCCTTTGAGGCTCCACTATGCAGAGACCTCGATGGCAGCTGCAGAAATGAAGGGCTGCGTTGAGTTGTCGAGAAGCAAGAACATAGCCAGCGCCTTGTGTTTGGGAGTCAGCAGCTGCTGGACTTTTGCGATTGCTTTCACTGTGCACTGAATGCCAGGACGGCATGTGCACGTTAAAACAACGAGCTGGGCAAGAGCAGGAAGGGAGCACGGCCATCAGAGAGCATCTGGCATCTTGCCCTGGAAAGGGCAGTGTTTTTGGAGTGTGCAGTAAAATCGTGTTTCTGGTCAAGGGAGGCATAAGTGCGCTGCGCTCCTAAGCTATCTCCCTGCGAGACACACTGCCAAAGCCTTTCGTTATCATGCAGTCTGGTGCAGACGCACACTACGGCTCTCCGGAGCTGTCCGAAGCCAAGCGCCGGTGGCCGGCGTCTTTCGGCTGAAGCTGCGCTTCGGAGCGTACGGCTGTTGTGTGCGCGAAGCAGCCGCTTCTCCTGCTCCGGGAGCCGGACAGAGCGGTTAGCTTGTACGATAGCGAAGAACGAAGCCGCAGAGCACCGGGCTTTTGCGCGCACCCTAAGGACTGCTAGTGGACCGTGGTGGCCGCTCGCCTGCCTCTTCAATTCCATTCTAGCATACTTATGGAAGGTGTTCCAGGACAATTTTCCTGAGTTTTGAATTCCTCTTGATGCAGCCCCTCCTAGGAAACTCGTGCTCGTCCTCTGAGTTTCCGAGTGCAGAGACCTCGATGGCAGCTGCAGAAATGAAGGGCTGCGTTGAGTTGTCGAGAAGCAAGAACATAGCCAGCGCCTTGTGTTTGGGAGTCAGCAGCTGCTGGACGTTTCCGATTGCTTTCACTGTGCACTGAATGCCAGGACGGCATGTGCACGTTATAACAACGAGCTGGGCAAAGAGTAACCGAAAGATCACGGCCGTCAGAAAGAAGCTTAATATTGCCCTGGAAAGGGCAGTGTTTTTGGAGTGTGCAGTAAAATCGTGTTTCTGGACAAGGGAGGCATAAGTGCGCTGCGCTCCTAAGCTATCTCCCTGCGAGACACACTGCCAAAGCCTTTCGTTATCATGCAGTCTAGTGCGGACGCACACTACGGCTCTCCGGAGCTGTCCGAAGCCAAGCGCCGGTGGCCGGCGTCTTTCGGCTGAAGCTGCGCTTCGGAGCGTACGGCTGCCGCTCCGCTGTTGTGTGCGCGAAGCAGCCGATTCTCCTGCTCCGGGAGCCGGACAGAGCGGTAGATTGTACGAGGACGTAGAACGAAGCCGCTGAGCACCGGGCTTCTACGCGCACCCTAAGGACTGCTAGTGGACCGTGGTAGCCGCTCGCCTGCCTCTTCAATTCCCTTCTTGCATGCTTTATTGAAGGTGTTCCAGGACAATTTTCCTAAGTTTTGAATTCGTCCTGCTGCAGCCCTTCCTGGGAAACTCCTTCTCCTCCTTTGAGGCTCCACTATGCAGAGACCTCGATGGCAGCTGCAGAAATGAAGGGCTGCGTTGAGTTGTCGAGAAGCAAGAACATAGCCAGCGCCTTGTGTTTGGGAGTCAGCAGCTGCTGGACTTTTGCGATTGCTTTCACTGTGCACTGAATGCCAGGACGGCATGTGCACGTTAAAACAACGAGCTGGGCAAGAGCAGGAAGGGAGCACGGCCATCAGAGAGCATCTGGCATCTTGCCCTGGAAAGGGCAGTGTTTTTGGAGTGTGCAGTAAAATCGTGTTTCTGGTCAAGGGAGGCATAAGTGCGCTGCGCTCCTAAGCTATCTCCCTGCGAGACACACTGCCAAAGCCTTTCGTTATCATGCAGTCTGGTGCAGACGCACACTACGGCTCTCCGGAGCTGTCCGAAGCCAAGCGCCGGTGGCCGGCGTCTTTCGGCTGAAGCTGCGCTTCGGAGCGTACGGCTGTTGTGTGCGCGAAGCAGCCGCTTCTCCTGCTCCGGGAGCCGGACAGAGCGGTTAGCTTGTACGATAGCGAAGAACGAAGCCGCAGAGCACCGGGCTTTTGCGCGCACCCTAAGGACTGCTAGTGGACCGTGGTGGCCGCTCGCCTGCCTCTTCAATTCCATTCTAGCATACTTATGGAAGGTGTTCCAGGACAATTTTCCTGAGTTTTGAATTCCGCCTGATGCAGCCCTTCCTGGGAAAATCCTGCTCCTCCTCTGAGGCTCCGACAGGCAGAGACCTCGATGGCAGCTGCAGAAATGAAGGGCTGCGTTGAGTTGTCGAGAAGCAAGAACATAGCCAGCGCCTTGTGTTTGGGAGTCAGCAGCTGCTGGACTTTTGCCATTGCTTTCACTGTGCACTGAATGCTAGGAAGGCATGTGCACGTTAAAACAACGAGCTGGGCAAGAGCAGGAAGGGAGCACGGGCATCAGAGAGCATCTGGCATCTTGCCCTGGAAAGGGCAGTGTTTTTGGAGTGTGCAGTAAAATCGTGTTTCTGGACAAGGGAGGCATAAGTGCGCTGCGCTGCTACGCTTTCTCCCTGCGAGACACACTGCCAAAGCTTTTCGCTATGTTGCAGTCTAGTGCAGACGCACACTACGGCTCTCCGGAGCTGTCCGAAGCCAAGCGCCGGTGGCCGGCGTCTTTCGGCTGAAGCAGCGCTTCGGAGCGTACGGCTGCCGCTGCGCTCTTGTGTGCGCGAAGCAGCCGCTTCTCCTGCTCCGGGAGCCGGACAGAGCGGTAGCTTGTACGAGGGCGAAGAACGTTGCCGCAGGGAGACGACATTGAGTGCACAGCCTTGGCACTGCTAGAGGACGGTGGCTAACGCTCCCTGCCGCTTCAATGCACTGCTGGCATGCTTTATTGAAGGTGTTCCGAGACAACTTTCCTGGGTTTTGACTTCGTCCTGATGAAGCCCCTCTTGGGAAATTGGTGCTCGTCCCCGAAGGCTCGAGATGCAGAGAACTCGATGGCAGCTGCCGAAATGAAGGACTCCGTTGAAATGTGGAGAAGCAAGAACGTAGACAAGCGCCTTGTGTTTGGGAGTCAGCAGCTGCTGGACTTTTGCCATTGCTTTCACTGTGCACTGAATGCCCGGACGGCATGTGCACGCTACAACAACGAGCTAGGCAGGAGTGGGCAGAAGAAAAAAGGCTTCAGACAGCAGCTTACATATTACCATGGAAAGGGCAGTGTTTTTGGAGTGTGCAGTAAAATCGTGTTTCTGGACAAGGGAGGCATAAGTGCGCTGCGCTCCTAAGCTATCTCCCTGCGAGACACACTGCCAAAGCTTTTCGCTATGTTGCAGTCTAGTGCAGACGCACACTACGGCTCTCCGGAGCTGTCCGAAGCCAAGCGCCGGTGGCCGGCGTCTTTCGGCTGAAGCAGCGCTTCGGAGCGTACGGCTGCCGCTCCGCTGTTGTGTGCGCGAGGCAGCCGCTTCTTCTGCTCCGGGAGCCGGACAGAGCGGTAGCTTGTACGAGGACGAAGAACGAAGCCGCAGAGCACCGGGCTTTTGCGCGCACCCTAAGGACTGCTAGTGGACCGTGGTGGCCGCTCGCCTGCCTCTTCAATTCCATTCTAGCATACTTATGGAAGGTGTTGCAGGACAATTTTCCTGAGTTTTGAATTCCTCTTGATGCAGCCCCTCCTAGGAAACTCGTGCTCGTCCTCTGAGTTTCCGAGTGCAGAGACCTCGATGGCAGCTGCAGAAATGAAGGGCTGCGTTGAGTTGTCGAGAAGCAAGAACATAGCCAGCGCCTTGTGTTTGGGAGTCAGCAGCTGCTGGACTTTTGCGATTGCTTTCACTGTGCACTGAATGCCAGGACGGCACGTGCACGTTAAAACAACGAGCTGGGCAAGAGCAGGAAGGGAGCACGGCCATCAGAGAGCATCTGGCATCTTGCCCTGGAAAGGGCAGTGTTTTTGGAGTGTGCAGTAAAATCGTGTTTCTGGACAAGGGAGGCATAAGTGCGCTGCGCTCCTAAGCTATCTCCCTGCGAGACACACTGCCAAAGCCTTTCGTTATCATGCAGTCTAGTGCAGACGCACACTACGGCTCTCCGGAGCTGTCCGAAGCCAAGCGCCGGTGGCCGGCGTCTTTCGGCTGAAGCTGCGCTTCGGAGCGTACGGCTGTTGTGTGCGCGAAGCAGCCGCTTCTCCTGCTCCGGGAGCCGGACAGAGCGGTAGCTTGTACGAGGACGAAGAACGAAGCCGCAGAGCACCGGGCTTCTGCGCGCACCCTAAGGACTGCTAGTGGACCGTGGTGGCCGCTCGCCTGCCTCTTCAATTCCCTTCTTGCATGCTTTATTGAAGGTGTTCCAGGACAATTTTCCTGAGTTTTGAATTCCTCCTGATGCAGCCCCTCCTAGGAAACTCGTGCTCGTCCTCTGAGGCTCCGACATGCAGAGACCTCGATGGCAGCTACAGAAATGAAGGGCTGCGTTGAGTTGTCGAGAAGCAAGAACCTAGCCAGCGCCTTGTGTTTGGGAGTCAGCAGCTGCTGGACTTTTGCGATTGCTTTCACTGTGCACTGAATGCCAGGACGGCATGTGCACGTTAAAACAACGAGCTGGGCAAGAGCAGGAAGGGAGCACGGCCATCAGAGAGCATCTGGCATCTTGCCCTGGAAAGGGCAGTGTTTTTGGAGTGTGCAGTAAAATCGTGTTTCTGGACAAGGGAGGCATAAGTGCGCTGCGCTCCTAAGCTATCTCCCTGCGAGACACACTGCCAAAGCTTTTCGCTATGTTGCAGTCTAGTGCAGACGCACACTACGGCTCTCCGGAGCTGTCCGAAGCCAAGCGCCGGTGGCCGGCGTCTTTCGGCTGAAGCAGCGCTTCGGAGCGTACGGCTGCCGCTCCGCTGTTGTGTGCGCGAGGCAGCCGCTTCTCCTGCTCCGGGAGCCGGACAGAGCGGTAGCTTGTACGAGGACGAAGAACGAAGCCGCAGAGCACCGGGCTTCTTGCCGCACCCTAAGGACTGCTAGTGGACCGTAGTGGCCGCTCGCCTGCCTCTTCAATTCCCTTCTTGCATGCTTTATTGAAGGTGTTCCAGGACAATTTTCCTGAGTTTTGAATTCCTCCTGATGCAGCCCCTCCTAGGAAACTCGTGCTCGTCCTCTGAGGCTCCGACATGCAGAGAACTCGATGGCAGCTGCAGAAATGAAGGACTCCGTTGAAATGTGGAGAAGCAAGAACGTAGACAAGCGCCTTGTGTTTGGGAGTCAGCAGCTGCTGGACTTTTGCCATTGCTTTCACTGTGCACTGAATGCCCGGACGGCATGTGCACGCTACAACAACGAGCTAGGCAGGAGTGGGCAGAAGAAAAAAGGCTTCAGACAGCAGCTTACATATTACCATGGAAAGGGCAGTGTTTTTGGAGTGTGCAGTAAAATCGTGTTTCTGGACAAGGGAGGCATAAGTGCGCTGCGCTCCTAAGCTATCTCCCTGCGAGACACACTGCCAAAGCTTTTCGCTATGTTGCAGTCTAGTGCAGACGCACACTACGGCTCTCCGGAGCTGTCCGAAGCCAAGCGCCGGTGGCCGGCGTCTTTCGGCTGAAGCAGCGCTTCGGAGCGTACGGCTGCCGCTCCGCTGTTGTGTGCGCGAGGCAGCCGCTTCTCCTGCTCCGGGAGCCGGACAGAGCGGTAGCTTGTACGAGGACGAAGAACGAAGCCGCAGAGCACCGGGCTTTTGCGCGCACCCTAAGGACTGCTAGTGGACCGTGGTGGCCGCTCGCCTGCCTCTTCAATTCCATTCTAGCATACTTATGGAAGGTGTTGCAGGACAATTTTCCTGAGTTTTGAATTCCTCTTGATGCAGCCCCTCCTAGGAAACTCGTGCTCGTCCTCTGAGTTTCCGAGTGCAGAGACCTCGATGGCAGCTGCAGAAATGAAGGGCTTCGTTGAGTTGTCGAGAAGCAAGAACATAGCCAGCGCCTTGTGTTTGGGAGTCAGCAGCTGCTGGACTTTTGCCATTGCTTTCACTGTGCACTGAATGCCAGGACGGCATGTGCACGTTAAAACAACGAGCTGGGCAAGAGCAGGAAGGGAGCACGGCCATCAGAGAGCATCTGGCATCTTGCCCTGGAAAGGGCAGTGTTTTTGGAGTGTGCAGTAAAATCGTGTTTCTGGACAAGGGAGGCATAAGTGCGCTGCGCTCCTAAGCTATCTCCCTGCGAGACACACTGCCAAAGCCTTTCGTTATCATGCAGTCTAGTGCAGACGCACACTACGGCTCTCCGGAGCTGTCCGAAGCCAAGCGCCGGTGGCCGGCGTCATTCGGCTGAAGCTGCGCTTCGGAGCGTACGGCTGTTGTGTGCGCGAAGCAGCCGCTTCTCCTGCTCCGGGAGCCGGACAGAGCGGTAGCTTGTACGAGGACGAAGAACGAAGCCGCAGAGCACCGGGCTTCTGCGCGCACCCTAAGGACTGCTAGTGGACCGTAGTGGCCGCTCGCCTGCCTCTTCAATTCCCTTCTTGCATGCTTTATTGAAGGTGTTCCAGGACAATTTTCCTGAGTTTTGAATTCCTCCTGATGCAGCCCCTCCTAGGAAACTCGTGCTCGTCCTCTGAGGCTCCGACATGCAGAGACCTCGATGGCAGCTACAGAAATGAAGGGCTGCGTTGAGTTGTCGAGAAGCAAGAACCTAGCCAGCGCCTTGTGTTTGGGAGTCAGCAGCTGCTGGACTTTTGCGATTGCTTTCACTGTGCACTGAATGCCAGGACGGCATGTGCACGTTAAAACAACGAGCTGGGCAAGAGCAGGAAGGGAGCACGGCCATCAGAGAGCATCTGGCATCTTGCCCTGGAAAGGGCAGTGTTTTTGGAGTGTGCAGTAAAATCGTGTTTCTGGACAAGGGAGGCATAAGTGCGCTGCGCTCCTAAGCTATCTCCCTGCGAGACACACTGCCAAAGCTTTTCGCTATGTTGCAGTCTAGTGCAGACGCACACTACGGCTCTCCGGAGCTGTCCGAAGCCAAGCGCCGGTGGCCGGCGTCTTTCGGCTGAAGCAGCGCTTCGGAGCGTACGGCTGCCGCTCCGCTGTTGTGTGCGCGAGGCAGCCGCTTCTCCTGCTCCGGGAGCCGGACAGAGCGGTAGCTTGTACGAGGACGAAGAACGAAGCCGCAGAGCACCGGGCTTCTTGCCGCACCCTAAGGACTGCTAGTGGACCGTAGTGGCCGCTCGCCTGCCTCTTCAATTCCCTTCTTGCATGCTTTATTGAAGGTGTTCCAGGACAATTTTCCTGAGTTTTGAATTCCTCCTGATGCAGCCCCTCCTAGGAAACTCGTGCTCGTCCTCTGAGGCTCCGACATGCAGAGAACTCGATGGCAGCTGCAGAAATGAAGGACTCCGTTGAAATGTGGAGAAGCAAGAACGTAGACAAGCGCCTTGTGTTTGGGAGTCAGCAGCTGCTGGACTTTTGCCATTGCTTTCACTGTGCACTGAATGCCCGGACGGCATGTGCACGCTACAACAACGAGCTAGGCAGGAGTGGGCAGAAGAAAAAAGGCTTCAGACAGCAGCTTACATATTACCATGGAAAGGGCAGTGTTTTTGGAGTGTGCAGTAAAATCGTGTTTCTGGACAAGGGAGGCATAAGTGCGCTGCGCTCCTAAGCTATCTCCCTGCGAGACACACTGCCAAAGCTTTTCGTTATCATGCAGTCTAGTGCAGACGCACACTACGGCTCTCCGGAGCTGTCCGAAGCCAAGCGCCGGTGGCCGGCGTCATTCGGCTGAAGCTGCGCTTCGGAGCGTACGGCTGTTGTGTGCGCGAAGCAGCCGCTTCTCCTGCTCCGGGAGCCGGACAGAGCGGTAGCTTGTACGAGGACGAAGAACGAAGCCGCAGAGCACCGGGCTTCTGCGCGCACCCTAAGGACTGCTAGTGGACCGTAGTGGCCGCTCGCCTGCCTCTTCAATTCCCTTCTTGCATGCTTTATTGAAGGTGTTCCAGGACAATTTTCCTGAGTTTTGAATTCCTCCTGATGCAGCCCCTCCTAGGAAACTCGTGCTCGTCCTCTGAGGCTCCGACATGCAGAGACCTCGATGGCAGCTACAGAAATGAAGGGCTGCGTTGAGTTGTCGAGAAGCAAGAACCTAGCCAGCGCCTTGTGTTTGGGAGTCAGCAGCTGCTGGACTTTTGCGATTGCTTTCACTGTGCACTGAATGCCAGGACGGCATGTGCACGTTAAAACAACGAGCTGGGCAAGAGCAGGAAGGGAGCACGGCCATCAGAGAGCATCTGGCATCTTGCCCTGGAAAGGGCAGTGTTTTTGGAGTGTGCAGTAAAATCGTGTTTCTGGACAAGGGAGGCATAAGTGCGCTGCGCTCCTAAGCTATCTCCCTGCGAGACACACTGCCAAAGCTTTTCGCTATGTTGCAGTCTAGTGCAGACGCACACTACGGCTCTCCGGAGCTGTCCGAAGCCAAGCGCCGGTGGCCGGCGTCTTTCGGCTGAAGCAGCGCTTCGGAGCGTACGGCTGCCGCTCCACTGTTGTGTGCGCGAGGCAGCCGCTTCTCCTGCTCCGGGAGCCGGACAGAGCGGTAGCTTGTACGAGGACGAAGAACGAAGCCGCAGAGCACCGGGCTTCTGCGCGCACCCTAAGGACTGCTAGTGGACCGTAGTGGCCGCTCGCCTGCCTCTTCAATTCCCTTCTTGCATGCTTTATTGAAGGTGTTCCAGGACAATTTTCCTGAGTTTTGAATTCCTCCTGATGCAGCCCCTCCTAGGAAACTCGTGCTCGTCCTCTGAGGCTCCGACATGCAGAGAACTCGATGGCAGCTGCAGAAATGAAGGACTCCGTTGAAATGTGGAGAAGCAAGAACGTAGACAAGCGCCTTGTGTTTGGGAGTCAGCAGCTGCTGGACTTTTGCCATTGCTTTCACTGTGCACTGAATGCCCGGACGGCATGTGCACGCTACAACAACGAGCTAGGCAGGAGTGGGCAGAAGAAAAAAGGCTTCAGACAGCAGCTTACATATTACCATGGAAAGGGCAGTGTTTTTGGAGTGTGCAGTAAAATCGTGTTTCTGGACAAGGGAGGCATAAGTGCGCTGCGCTCCTAAGCTATCTCCCTGCGAGACACACTGCCAAAGCTTTTCGCTATGTTGCAGTCTAGTGCAGACGCACACTACGGCTCTCCGGAGCTGTCCGAAGCCAAGCGCCGGTGGCCGGCGTCTTTCGGCTGAAGCAGCGCTTCGGAGCGTACGGCTGCCGCTCCGCTGTTGTGTGCGCGAGGCAGCCGCTTCTCCTGCTCCGGGAGCCGGACAGAGCGGTAGCTTGTACGAGGACGAAGAACGAAGCCGCAGAGCACCGGGCTTTTGCGCGCACCCTAAGGACTGCTAGTGGACCGTGGTGGCCGCTCGCCTGCCTCTTCAATTCCATTCTAGCATACTTATGGAAGGTGTTGCAGGACAATTTTCCTGAGTTTTGAATTCCTCTTGATGCAGCCCCTCCTAGGAAACTCGTGCTCGTCCTCTGAGTTTCCGAGTGCAGAGACCTCGATGGCAGCTGCAGAAATGAAGGGCTGCGTTGAGTTGTCGAGAAGCAAGAACATAGCCAGCGCCTTGTGTTTGGGAGTCAGCAGCTGCTGGACTTTTGCGATTGCTTTCACTGTGCACTGAATGCCAGGACGGCACGTGCACGTTAAAACAACGAGCTGGGCAAGAGCAGGAAGGGAGCACGGCCATCAGAGAGCATCTGGCATCTTGCCCTGGAAAGGGCAGTGTTTTTGGAGTGTGCAGTAAAATCGTGTTTCTGGACAAGGGAGGCATAAGTGCGCTGCGCTCCTAAGCTATCTCCCTGCGAGACACACTGCCAAAGCCTTTCGTTATCATGCAGTCTAGTGCAGACGCACACTACGGCTCTCCGGAGCTGTCCGAAGCCAAGCGCCGGTGGCCGGCGTCTTTCGGCTGAAGCAGCGCTTCGGAGCGTACGGCTGTTGTGTGCGCGAAGCAGCCGCTTCTCCTGCTCCGGGAGCCGGACAGAGCGGTAGCTTGTACGAGGACGAAGAACGAAGCCGCAGAGCACCGGGCTTTTGCGCGCACCCTAAGGACTGCTAGTGGACCGTAGTGGCCGCTCGCCTGCCTCTTCAATTCCATTTTAGCATACTTATGGAAGGTGTTCCAGGACAATTTTCCTGAGTTTTGAATTCCTCTTGATGCAGCCCCTCCTAGGAAACTCGTGCTCGTCCTCTGAGTTTCCGAGTGCAGAGACCTCGATGGCAGCTGCAGAAATGAAGGGCTGCGTTGAGTTGTCGAGAAGCAAGAACATAGCCAGCGCCTTGTGTTTGGGAGTCAGCAGCTGCTGGACTTTTGCGATTGCTTTCACTGTGCACTGAATGCCAGGACGGCATGTGCTAGTTATAACAACGAGCTGGGCAAGAGCAGGAAGGGAGCACGGGCATCAGAGAGCATCTGGCATCTTGCCCTGGAAAGGGCAGTGTTTTTGGAGTGTGCAGTAAAATCGTGTTTCTGGACAAGGGAGGCATAAGTGCGCTGCGCTCCTAAGCTATCTCCCTGCGAGACACACTGCCAAAGCTTTTCGTTATCATGCAGTCTGGTGGAGAGGCACACTACGGCTCTCCGGAGCTGTCCGAAGCCAAGCGCCGGTGGCCGGCGTCTTTCGGCTGAAGCAGCGCTTCGGAGCGTACGGCTGTTGTGTGCGCGAAGCAGCCGCTTCTCCTGCTCCGGGAGCCGGACAGAGCGGTAGCTTGTACGAGGGCGAAGAACGAAGCCGCAGAGCACCGGGCTTTTGCGCGCACCCTGAGGGCTGCTAGTGGACCGTGGTGGCCGCTCGCCTGCCTCTTCAATTCCATTCTGGCATACTTATGGAAGGTGTTCCAGGACAATTTTCCTGAGTTTTGAATTCCTCTTGATGCAGCCCCTCCTAGGAAACTCGTGCTCGTCCTCTGAGTTTCCGAGTGCAGAGACCTCGATGGCAGCTGCAGAAATGAAGGGCTGCGTTGAGTTGTCGAGAAGCAAGAACATAGCCAGCGCCTTGTGTTTGGGAGTCAGCAGCTGCTGGACTTTTGCGATTGCTTTCACTGTGCACTGAATGCCAGGACGGCACGTGCACGTTACAACAACGAGCTAGGCAGGAGTGGGCAGAAGAAAAAAGGCTTCAGACAGCAGCTTACATATTACCATGGAAAGGGCAGTGTTTTTGGAGTGTGCAGTAAAATCGTGTTTCTGGACAAGGGAGGCATAAGTGCGCTGCGCTCCTAAGCTATCTCCCTGCGAGACACACTGCCAAAGCTTTTCGCTATGTTGCAGTCTAGTGCAGACGCACACTACGGCTCTCCGGAGCTGTCCGAAGCCAAGCGCCGGTGGCCGGCGTCTTTCGGCTGAAGCTGCGCTTCGGAGCGTACGGCTGCCGCTCCGCTGTTGTGTGCGCGAGGCAGCCGCTTCTCCTGCTCCGGGAGCCGGACAGAGCGGTAGCTTGTACGAGGACGAAGAACGAAGCCGCAGAGCACCGGGCTTCTGCGCGCACCCTAAGGACTGCTAGTGGACCGTAGTGGCCGCTCGCCTGCCTCTTCAATTCCCTTCTTGCATGCTTTATTGAAGGTGTTCCAGGACAATTTTCCTGAGTTTTGAATTCCTCCTGATGCAGCCCTTCCTAGGAAACTCGTGCTCGTCCTCTGAGGCTCCGACATGCAGAGAACTCGATGGCAGCTGCAGAAATGAAGGACTCCGTTGAAATGTGGAGAAGCAAGAACGTAGACAAGCGCCTTGTGTTTGGGAGTCAGCAGCTGCTGGACTTTTGCCATTGCTTTCACTGTGCACTGAATGCCCGGACGGCATGTGCACGTTAAAACAACGAGCTGGGCAAGAGCAGGAAGGGAGCACGGCCATCAGAGAGCATCTGGCATCTTGCCCTGGAAAGGGCAGTGTTTTTGGAGTGTGCAGTAAAATCGTGTTTCTGGACAAGGGAGGCATAAGTGCGCTGCGCTCCTAAGCTATCTCCCTGCGAGACACACTGCCAAAGCTTTTCGCTATGTTGCAGTCTAGTGCAGACGCACACTACGGCTCTCCGGAGCTGTCCGAAGCCAAGCGCCGGTGGCCGGCGTCTTTCGGCTGAAGCAGCGCTTCGGAGCGTACGGCTGCCGCTCCGCTGTTGTGTGCGCGAGGCAGCCGCTTCTCCTGCTCCGGGAGCCGGACAGAGCGGTAGCTTGTACGAGGACGAAGAACGAAGCCGCAGAGCACCGGGCTTTTGCGCGCACCCTAAGGACTGCTAGTGGACCGTGGTGGCCGCTCGCCTGCCTCTTCAATTCCATTCTAGCATACTTATGGAAGGTGTTGCAGGACAATTTTCCTGAGTTTTGAATTCCTCTTGATGCAGCCCCTCCTAGGAAACTCGTGCTCGTCCTCTGAGTTTCCGAGTGCAGAGACCTCGATGGCAGCTGCAGAAATGAAGGGCTGCGTTGAGTTGTCGAGAAGCAAGAACATAGCCAGCGCCTTGTGTTTGGGAGTCAGCAGCTGCTGGACTTTTGCGATTGCTTTCACTGTGCACTGAATGCCAGGACGGCACGTGCACGTTAAAACAACGAGCTGGGCAAGAGCAGGAAGGGAGCACGGCCATCAGAGAGCATCTGGCATCTTGCCCTGGAAAGGGCAGTGTTTTTGGAGTGTGCAGTAAAATCGTGTTTCTGGACAAGGGAGGCATAAGTGCGCTGCGCTCCTAAGCTATCTCCCTGCGAGACACACTGCCAAAGCTTTTCGTTATCATGCAGTCTAGTGCAGACGCACACTCCGGCTCTCCGGAGCTGTCCGAAGCCAAGCGCCGGTGGCCGGCGTCTTTCGGCTGAAGCTGCGCTTCGGAGCGTACGGCTGTTGTGTGCGCGAAGCAGCCGCTTCTCCTGCTCCGGGAGCCGGACAGAGCGGTAGCTTGTACGAGGACGAAGAACGAAGCCGCAGAGCACCGGGCTTCTGCGCGCACCCTAAGGACTGCTAGTGGACCGTAGTGGCCGCTCGCCTGCCTCTTCAATTCCCTTCTTGCATGCTTTATTGAAGGTGTTCCAGGACAATTTTCCTGAGTTTTGAATTCCTCCTGATGCAAACCCTCCTAGGAAACTCGTGCTCGTCCTCTGAGGCTCCGACATGCAGAGACCTCGATGGCAGCTACAGAAATGAAGGGCTGCGTTGAGTTGTCGAGAAGCAAGAACCTAGCCAGCGCCTTGTGTTTGGGAGTCAGCAGCTGCTGGACTTTTGCGATTGCTTTCACTGTGCACTGAATGCCAGGACGGCATGTGCACGTTAAAACAACGAGCTGGGCAAGAGCAGGAAGGGAGCACGGCCATCAGAGAGCATCTGGCATCTTGCCCTGGAAAGGGCAGTGTTTTTGGAGTGTGCAGTAAAATCGTGTTTCTGGACAAGGGAGGCATAAGTGCGCTGCGCTCCTAAGCTATCTCCCTGCGAGACACACTGCCAAAGCTTTTCGCTATGTTGCAGTCTAGTGCAGACGCACACTACGGCTCTCCGGAGCTGTCCGAAGCCAAGCGCCTGTGGCCGGCGTCTTTCGGCTGAAGCAGCGCTTCGGAGCGTACGGCTGCCGCTCCGCTGTTGTGTGCGCGAGGCAGCCGCTTCTCCTGCTCCGGGAGCCGGACAGAGCGGTAGCTTGTACGAGGACGAAGAACGAAGCCGCAGAGCACCGGGCTTCTGCGCGCACCCTAAGGACTGCTAGTGGACCGTAGTGGCCGCTCGCCTGCCTCTTCAATTCCCTTCTTGCATGCTTTATTGAAGGTGTTCCAGGACAATTTTCCTGAGTTTTGAATTCCTCCTGATGCAGCCCCTCCTAGGAAACTCGTGCTCGTCCTCTGAGGCTCCGACATGCAGAGAACTCGATGGCAGCTGCAGAAATGAAGGACTCCGTTGAAATGTGGAGAAGCAAGAACGTAGACAAGCGCCTTGTGTTTGGGAGTCAGCAGCTGCTGGACTTTTGCCATTGCTTTCACTGTGCACTGAATGCCCGGACGGCATGTGCACGCTACAACAACGAGCTAGGCAGGAGTGGGCAGAAGAAAAAAGGCTTCAGACAGCAGCTTACATATTACCATGGAAAGGGCAGTGTTTTTGGAGTGTGCAGTAAAATCGTGTTTCTGGACAAGGGAGGCATAAGTGCGCTGCGCTCCTAAGCTATCTCCCTGCGAGACACACTGCCAAAGCTTTTCGCTATGTTGCAGTCTAGTGCAGACGCACACTACGGCTCTCCGGAGCTGTCCGAAGCCAAGCGCCGGTGGCCGGCGTCTTTCGGCTGAAGCAGCGCTTCGGAGCGTACGGCTGCCGCTCCGCTGTTGTGTGCGCGAGGCAGCCGCTTCTCCTGCTCCGGGAGCCGGACAGAGCGGTAGCTTGTACGAGGACGAAGAACGAAGCCGCAGAGCACCGGGCTTCTGCGCGCACCCTAAGGACTGCTAGTGGACCGTAGTGGCCGCTCGCCTGCCTCTTCAATTCCCTTCTTGCATGCTTTATTGAAGGTGTTCCAGGACAATTTTCCTGAGTTTTGAATTCCTCCTGATGCAGCCCCTCCTAGGAAACTCGTGCTCGTCCTCTGAGGCTCCGACATGCAGAGAACTGGATGGCAGCTGCAGAAATGAAGGACTCCGTTGAAATGTGGAGAAGCAAGAACGTAGACAAGCGCCTTGTGTTTGGGAGTCAGCAGCTGCTGGACTTTTGCCATTGCTTTCACTGTGCACTGAATGCCCGGACGGCATGTGCACGTTAAAACAACGAGCTGGGCAAGAGCAGGAAGGGAGCACGGCCATCAGAGAGCATCTGGCATCTTGCCCTGGAAAGGGCAGTGTTTTTGGAGTGTGCAGTAAAATCGTGTTTCTGGACAAGGGAGGCATAAGTGCGCTGCGCTCCTAAGCTATCTCCCTGCGAGACACACTGCCAAAGCTTTTCGCTATGTTGCAGTCTAGTGCAGACGCACACTACGGCTCTCCGGAGCTGTCCGAAGCCAAGCGCCGGTGGCCGGCGTCTTTCGGCTGAAGCAGCGCTTCGGAGCGTACGGCTGCCGCTCCGCTGTTGTGTGCGCGAGGCAGCCGCTTCTCCTGCTCCGGGAGCCGGACAGAGCGGTAGCTTGTACGAGGACGAAGAACGAAGCCGCAGAGCACCGGGCTTTTGCGCGCACCCTAAGGACTGCTAGTGGACCGTGGTGGCCGCTCGCCTGCCTCTTCAATTCCATTCTAGCATACTTATGGAAGGTGTTGCAGGACAATTTTCCTGAGTTTTGAATTCCTCTTGATGCAGCCCCTCCTAGGAAACTCGTGCTCGTCCTCTGAGTTTCCGAGTGCAGAGACCTCGATGGCAGCTGCAGAAATGAAGGGCTGCGTTGAGTTGTCGAGAAGCAAGAACATAGCCAGCGCCTTGTGTTTGGGAGTCAGCAGCTGCTGGACTTTTGCGATTGCTTTCACTGTGCACTGAATGCCAGGACGGCACGTGCACGTTAAAACAACGAGCTGGGCAAGAGCAGGAAGGGAGCACGGGCATCAGAGAGCATCTGGCATCTTGCCCTGGAAAGGGCAGTGTTTTTGGAGTGTGCAGTAAAATCGTGTTTCTGGACAAGGGAGGCATAAGTGCGCTGCGCTCCTAAGCTATCTCCCTGCGAGACACACTGCCAAAGCTTTTCGTTATCATGCAGTCTAGTGCAGACGCACACTACGGCTCTCCGGAGCTGTCCGAAGCCAAGCGCCGGTGGCCGGCGTCTTTCGGCTGAAGCTGCGCTTCGGATCGTACGGCTGTTGTGTGCGCGAAGCAGCCGCTTCTCCTGCTCCGGGAGCCGGACAGAGCGGTAGCTTGTACGAGGACGAAGAACGAAGCCGCAGAGCACCGGGCTTCTGCGCGCACCCTAAGGACTGCTAGTGGACCGTAGTGGCCGCTCGCCTGCCTCTTCAATTCCCTTCTTGCATGCTTTATTGAAGGTGTTCCAGGACAATTTTCCTGAGTTTTGAATTCCTCCTGATGCAAACCCTCCTAGGAAACTCGTGCTCGTCCTCTGAGGCTCCGACATGCAGAGACCTCGATGGCAGCTACAGAAATGAAGGGCTGCGTTGAGTTGTCGAGAAGCAAGAACCTAGCCAGCGCCTTGTGTTTGGGAGTCAGCAGCTGCTGGACTTTTGCGATTGCTTTCACTGTGCACTGAATGCCAGGACGGCATGTGCACGTTAAAACAACGAGCTGGGCAAGAGCAGGAAGGGAGCACGGCCATCAGAGAGCATCTGGCATCTTGCCCTGGAAAGGGCAGTGTTTTTGGAGTGTGCAGTAAAATCGTGTTTCTGGACAAGGGAGGCATAAGTGCGCTGCGCTCCTAAGCTATCTCCCTGCGAGACACACTGCCAAAGCTTTTCGCTATGTTGCAGTCTAGTGCAGACGCACACTACGGCTCTCCGGAGCTGTCCGAAGCCAAGCGCCGGTGGCCGGCGTCTTTCGGCTGAAGCAGCGCTTCGGAGCGTACGGCTGCCGCTCCGCTGTTGTGTGCGCGAGGCAGCCGCTTCTCCTGCTCCGGGAGCCGGACAGAGCGGTAGCTTGTACGAGGACGAAGAACGAAGCCGCAGAGCACCGGGCTTTTGCGCGCACCCTAAGGACTGCTAGTGGACCGTGGTGGCCGCTCGCCTGCCTCTTCAATTCCATTCTAGCATACTTATGGAAGGTGTTGCAGGACAATTTTCCTGAGTTTTGAATTCCTCTTGATGCAGCCCCTCCTAGGAAACTCGTGCTCGTCCTCTGAGTTTCCGAGTGCAGAGACCTCGATGGCAGCTGCAGAAATGAAGGGCTGCGTTGAGTTGTCGAGAAGCAAGAACATAGCCAGCGCCTTGTGTTTGGGAGTCAGCAGCTGCTGGACTTTTGCGATTGCTTTCACTGTGCACTGAATGCCAGGACGGCACGTGCACGTTAAAACAACGAGCTGGGCAAGAGCAGGAAGGGAGCACGGGCATCAGAGAGCATCTGGCATCTTGCCCTGGAAAGGGCAGTGTTTTTGGAGTGTGCAGTAAAATCGTGTTTCTGGACAAGGGAGGCATAAGTGCGCTGCGCTCCTAAGCTATCTCCCTGCGAGACACACTGCCAAAGCTTTTCGTTATCATGCAGTCTAGTGCAGACGCACACTACGGCTCTCCGGAGCTGTCCGAAGCCAAGCGCCGGTGGCCGGCGTCTTTCGGCTGAAGCTGCGCTTCGGAGCGTACGGCTGTTGTGTGCGCGAAGCAGCCGCTTCTCCTGCTCCGGGAGCCGGACAGAGCGGTAGCTTGTACGAGGACGAAGAACGAAGCCGCAGAGCACCGGGCTTCTGCGCGCACCCTAAGGACTGCTAGTGGACCGTAGTGGCCGCTCGCCTGCCTCTTCAATTCCCTTCTTGCATGCTTTATTGAAGGTGTTCCAGGACAATTTTCCTGAGTTTTGAATTCCTCCTGATGCAAACCCTCCTAGGAAACTCGTGCTCGTCCTCTGAGGCTCCGACATGCAGAGACCTCGATGGCAGCTACAGAAATGAAGGGCTGCGTTGAGTTGTCGAGAAGCAAGAACCTAGCCAGCGCCTTGTGTTTGGGAGTCAGCAGCTGCTGGACTTTTGCGATTGCTTTCACTGTGCACTGAATGCCAGGACGGCATGTGCACGTTAAAACAACGAGCTGGGCAAGAGCAGGAAGGGAGCACGGCCATCAGAGAGCATCTGGCATCTTGCCCTGGAAAGGGCAGTGTTTTTGGAGTGTGCAGTAAAATCGTGTTTCTGGACAAGGGAGGCATAAGTGCGCTGCGCTCCTAAGCTATCTCCCTGCGAGACACACTGCCAAAGCCTTTCGTTATCATGCAGTCTAGTGCAGACGCACACTACGGCTCTCCGGAGCTGTCCGAAGCCAAGCGCCGGTGGCCGGCGTCTTTCGGCTGAAGCAGCGCTTCGGAGCGTACGGCTGCCGCTCCGCTGTTGTGTGCGCGAGGCAGCCGCTTCTCCTGCTCCGGGAGCCGGACAGAGCGGTAGCTTGTACGAGGACGAAGAACGAAGCCGCAGAGCACCGGGCTTCTGCGCGCACCCTAAGGACTGCTAGTGGACCGTAGTGGCCGCTCGCCTGCCTCTTCAATTCCCTTCTTGCATGCTTTATTGAAGGTGTTCCAGGACAATTTTCCTGAGTTTTGAATTCCTCCTGATGCAGCCCCTCCTAGGAAACTCGTGCTCGTCCTCTGAGGCTCCGACATGCAGAGAACTCGATGGCAGCTGCAGAAATGAAGGACTCCGTTGAAATGTGGAGAAGCAAGAACGTAGACAAGCGCCTTGTGTTTGGGAGTCAGCAGCTGCTGGACTTTTGCCATTGCTTTCACTGTGCACTGAATGCCCGGACGGCATGTGCACGCTACAACAACGAGCTAGGCAGGAGTGGGCAGAAGAAAAAAGGCTTCAGACAGCAGCTTACATATTACCATGGAAAGGGCAGTGTTTTTGGAGTGTGCAGTAAAATCGTGTTTCTGGACAAGGGAGGCATAAGTGCGCTGCGCTCCTAAGCTATCTCCCTGCGAGACACACTGCCAAAGCTTTTCGCTATGTTGCAGTCTAGTGCAGACGCACACTACGGCTCTCCGGAGCTGTCCGAAGCCAAGCGCCGGTGGCCGGCGTCTTTCGGCTGAAGCAGCGCTTCGGAGCGTACGGCTGCCGCTCCGCTGTTGTGTGCGCGAGGCAGCCGCTTCTCCTGCTCCGGGAGCCGGACAGAGCGGTAGCTTGTACGAGGACGAAGAACGAAGCCGCAGAGCACCGGGCTTTTGCGCGCACCCTAAGGACTGCTAGTGGACCGTGGTGGCCGCTCGCCTGCCTCTTCAATTCCATTCTAGCATACTTATGGAAGGTGTTGCAGGACAATTTTCCTGAGTTTTGAATTCCTCTTGATGCAGCCCCTCCTAGGAAACTCGTGCTCGTCCTCTGAGTTTCCGAGTGCAGAGACCTCGATGGCAGCTGCAGAAATGAAGGGCTGCGTTGAGTTGTCGAGAAGCAAGAACATAGCCAGCGCCTTGTGTTTGGGAGTCAGCAGCTGCTGGACTTTTGCGATTGCTTTCACTGTGCACTGAATGCCAGGACGGCACGTGCACGTTAAAACAACGAGCTGGGCAAGAGCAGGAAGGGAGCACGGCCATCAGAGAGCATCTGGCATCTTGCCCTGGAAAGGGCAGTGTTTTTGGAGTGTGCAGTAAAATCGTGTTTCTGGACAAGGGAGGCATAAGTGCGCTGCGCTCCTAAGCTATCTCCCTGCGAGACACACTGCCAAAGCTTTTCGTTATCATGCAGTCTTGTGCAGACGCACACTACGGCTCTCCGGAGCTGTCCGAAGCCAAGCGCCGGTCGCCGGCGTCTTTCGGCTGAAGCAGCGCTTCCGAGCGTACGGCTGTTGTGTGCGCGAAGCAGCCGCTTCTCCTGCTCCGGGAGCCGGACAGAGCGGTAGCTTGTACGAGGACGAAGAACGAAGCCGCAGAGCACCGGGCTTCTGCGCGCACCCTAAGGACTGCTAGTGGACCGTAGTGGCCGCTCGCCTGCCTCTTCAATTCCCTTCTTGCATGCTTTATTGAAGGTGTTCCAGGACAATTTTCCTGAGTTTTGAATTCCTCCTGATGCAGCCCCTCCTAGGAAACTCGTGCTCGTCCTCTGAGGCTCCGACATGCAGAGACCTCGATGGCAGCTACAGAAATGAAGGGCTGCGTTGAGTTGTCGAGAAGCAAGAACCTAGCCAGCGCCTTGTGTTTGGGAGTCAGCAGCTGCTGGACTTTTGCGATTGCTTTCACTGTGCACTGAATGCCAGGACGGCACGTGCACGTTAAAACAACGAGCTGGGCAAGAGCAGGAAGGGAGCACGGCCATCAGAGAGCATCTGGCATCTTGCCCTGGAAAGGGCAGTGTTTTTGGAGTGTGCAGTAAAATCGTGTTTCTGGACAAGGGAGGCATAAGTGCGCTGCGCTCCTAAGCTATCTCCCTGCGAGACACACTGCCAAAGCTTTTCGCTATGTTGCAGTCTAGTGCAGACGCACACTACGGCTCTCCGGAGCTGTCCGAAGCCAAGCGCCGGTGGCCGGCGTCTTTCGGCTGAAGCAGCGCTTCGGAGCGTACGGCTGCCGCTCCGCTGTTGTGTGCGCGAGGCAGCCGCTTCTCCTGCTCCGGGAGCCGGACAGAGCGGTAGCTTGTACGAGGACGAAGAACGAAGCCGCAGAGCACCGGGCTTTTGCGCGCACCCTAAGGACTGCTAGTGGACCGTGGTGGCCGCTCGCCTGCCTCTTCAATTCCATTCTAGCATACTTATGGAAGGTGTTGCAGGACAATTTTCCTGAGTTTTGAATTCCTCTTGATGCAGCCCCTCCTAGGAAACTCGTGCTCGTCCTCTGAGTTTCCGAGTGCAGAGACCTCGATGGCAGCTGCAGAAATGAAGGGCTGCGTTGAGTTGTCGAGAAGCAAGAACATAGCCAGCGCCTTGTGTTTGGGAGTCAGCAGCTGCTGGACTTTTGCGATTGCTTTCACTGTGCACTGAATGCCAGGACGGCACGTGCACGTTAAAACAACGAGCTGGGCAAGAGCAGGAAGGGAGCACGGCCATCAGAGAGCATCTGGCATCTTGCCCTGGAAAGGGCAGTGTTTTTGGAGTGTGCAGTAAAATCGTGTTTCTGGACAAGGGAGGCATAAGTGCGCTGCGCTCCTAAGCTATCTCCCTGCGAGACACACTGCCAAAGCTTTTCGTTATCATGCAGTCTGGTGGAGAGGCACACTACGGCTCTCCGGAGCTGTCCGAAGCCAAGCGCCGGTGGCCGGCGTCTTTCGGCTGAAGCAGCGCTTCGGAGCGTACGGCTGTTGTGTGCGCGAAGCAGCCGCTTCTCCTGCTCCGGGAGCCGGACAGAGCGGTAGCTTGTACGAGGGCGAAGAACGAAGCCGCAGAGCACCGGGCTTTTGCGCGCACCCTAAGGGCTGCTAGTGGACCGTGGTGGCCGCTCGCCTGCCTCTTCAATTCCATTCTGGCATACTTATGGAAGGTGTTGCAGGACAATTTTCCTGAGTTTTGAATTCCTCTTGATGCAGCCCCTCCTAGGAAACTCGTGCTCGTCCTCTGAGTTTCCGAGTGCAGAGACCTCGATGGCAGCTGCAGAAATGAAGGGCTGCGTTGAGTTGTCGAGAAGCAAGAACATAGCCAGCGCCTTGTGTTTGGGAGTCAGCAGCTGCTGGACTTTTGCGATTGCTTTCACTGTGCACTGAATGCCAGGACGGCATGTGCACGTTAAAACAACGAGCTGGGCAAGAGCAGGAAGGGAGCACGGCCATCAGAGAGCATCTGGCATCTTGCCCTGGAAAGGGCAGTGTTTTTGGAGTGTGCAGTAAAATCGTGTTTCTGGACAAGGGGGGCATAAGTGCGCTGCGCTCCTAAGCTATCTCCCTGCGAGACACACTGCCAAAGCTTTTCGTTATCATGCAGTCTAGTGCAGACGCACACTACGGCTCTCCGGAGCTGTCCGAAGCCAAGCGCCGGTGGCCGGCGTCTTTCGGCTGAAGCTGCGCTTCGGAGCGTACGGCTGTTGTGTGCGCGAAGCAGCCGCTTCTCCTGCTCCGGGAGCCGGACAGAGCGGTAGCTTGTACGAGGGCGAAGAACGTTGCCGCAGGGAGACGACATTGAGTGCACAGCCTTGGCACTGCTAGAGGACGGCGGCTAACGCTCCCTGCCTCTTCAATGCACTGCTGGCATGCTTTATTGAAGGTGTTCCGAGACAACTTTCCTGGGTTTTGACTTCGTCCTGATGAAGCCCCTCTTGGGAAATTGGTGCTCGTCCCCGAAGGCTCGAGATGCAGAGAACTCGATGGCAGCTGCCGAAATGAAGGACTCCGTTGAAATGTGGAGAAGCAAGAACGTAGACAAGCGCCTTGTGTTTGGGAGTCAGCAGCTGCTGGACTTTTGCGATTGCTTTCACTGTGCACTGAATGCCTGGACGGCATGTGCACGCTACAACAACGAGCTAGGCAGGAGTGGGCAGAAGAAAAAAGGCTTCAGACAGCAGCTTACATATTACCATGGAAAGGGCAGTGTTTTTGGAGTGTGCAGTAAAATCGTGTTTCTGGACAAGGGAGGCATAAGTGCGCTGCGCTCCTAAGCTATCTCCCTGCGAGACACACTGCCAAAGCTTTTCGTTATCATGCAGTCTGGTGCAGAGGCACACTACGGCTCTCCGGAGCTGTCCGAAGCCAAGCGCCGGTGGCCGGCGTCTTTCGGCTGAAGCAGCTCTTCGGAGCGTACGGCTGTTGTGTGCGCGAAGCAGCCGCTTCTCCTGCTCCGGGAGACGGACAGAGCGGTAGCTTGTACGAGGACGAAGAACGAAGCCGCAGAGCACCGGGCTTTTGCGCGCACCCTAAGGACTGCTAGTGGACCGTGGTGGCCGCTCGCCTGCCTCTTCAATTCCATTCTAGCATACTTATGGAAGGTGTTCCAGGACAATTTTCCTGAGTTTTGAATTCCTCTTGATGCAGCCCCTCCTAGGAAACTCGTGCTCGTCCTCTGAGTTTCCGAGTGCAGAGACCTCGATGGCAGCTGCAGAAATGAAGGGCTGCGTTGAGTTGTCGAGAAGCAAGAACATAGCCAGCGCCTTGTGTTTGGGAGTCAGCAGCTGCTGGACTTTTGCGATTGCTTTCACTGTGCACTGAATGCCAGGACGGCATGTGCACGTTAAAACAACGAGCTGGGCAAGAGCAGGAAGGGAGCACGGGCATCAGAGAGCATCTGGCATCTTGCCCTGGAAAGGGCAGTGTTTTTGGAGTGTGCAGTAAAATCGTGTTTCTGGACAAGGGAGGCATAAGTGCGCTGCGCTCCTAAGCTATCTCCCTGCGAGACACACTGCCAAAGCTTTTCGTTATCATGCAGTCTAGTGCAGACGCACACTACGGCTCTCCGGAGCTGTCCGAAGCCAAGCGCCGGTGGCCGGCGTCTTTCGGCTGAAGCAGCGCTTCGGAGCGTACGGCTGCCGCTCCGCTGTTGTGTGCGCGAGGCAGCCGCTTCTCCTGCTCCGGGAGCCGGACAGAGCGGTAGCTTGTACGAGGACGAAGAACGAAGCCGCAGAGCACCGGGCTTTTGCGCGCACCCTAAGGGCTGCTAGTGGACCGTGGTGGCCGCTCGCCTGCCTCTTCAATTCCATTCTGGCATACTTATGGAAGGTGTTCCAGGACAATTTTCCTGAGTTTTGAATTCCTCTTGATGCAGCCCCTCCTAGGAAACTCGTGCTCGTCCTCTGAGTTTCCGAGTGCAGAGACCTCGATGGCAGCTGCAGAAATGAAGGGCTGCGTTGAGTTGTCGAGAAGCAAGAACATAGCCAGCGCCTTGTGTTTGGGAGTCAGCAGCTGCTGGACTTTTGCGATTGCTTTCACTGTGCACTGAATGCCAGGACGGCATGTGCACGTTAAAACAACGAGCTGGGCAAGAGCAGGAAGGGAGCACGGCCATCAGAGAGCATCTGGCATCTTGCCCTGGAAAGGGCAGTGTTTTTGGAGTGTGCAGTAAAATCGTGTTTCTGGACAAGGGAGGCATAAGTGCGCTGCGCTCCTAAGCTATCTCCCTGCGAGACACACTGCCAAAGCTTTTCGTTATCATGCAGTCTAGTGCAGACGCACACTACGGCTCTCCGGAGCTGTCCGAAGCCAAGCGCCGGTGGCCGGCGTCTTTCGGCTGAAGCAGCGCTTCGGAGCGTACGGCTGCCGCTCCGCTGTTGTGTGCGCGAGGCAGCCGCTTCTCCTGCTCCGGGAGCCGGACAGAGCGGTAGCTTGTACGAGGACGAAGAACGAAGCCGCAGAGCACCGGGCTTTTGCGCGCACCCTAAGGGCTGCTAGTGGACCGTGGTGGCCGCTCGCCTGCCTCTTCAATTCCATTCTAGCATACTTATGGAAGGTGTTCCAGGACAATTTTCCCGAGTTTTGAATTCCTCTTGATGCAGCCCCTCCTAGGAAACTCGTGCTCGTCCTCTGAGTTTCCGAGTGCAGAGACCTCGATGGCAGCTGCAGAAATGAAGGGCTGCGTTGAGTTGTCGAGAAGCAAGAACATAGCCAGCGCCTTGTGTTTGGGAGTCAGCAGCTGCTGGACGTTTCCGATTGCTTTCACTGTGCACTGAATGCCAGGACGGCATGTGCACGTTATAACAACGAGCTGGGCAAAGAGTAACCGAAAGATCACGGCCGTCAGAAAGAAGCTTAATATTGCCCTGGAAAGGGCAGTGTTTTTGGAGTGTGCAGTAAAATCGTGTTTCTGGACAAGGGAGGCATAAGTGCGCTGCGCTCCTAAGCTATCTCCCTGCGAGACACACTGCCAAAGCTTTTCGCTATGTTGCAGTCTAGTGCAGACGCACACTACGGCTCTCCGGAGCTGTCCGAAGCCAAGCGCCGGTGGCCGGCGTCTTTCGGCTGAAGCTGCGCTTCGGAGCGTACGGCTGCCGCTCCGCTCTTGTGTGCGCGAAGCAGCCGCTTCTCCTGCTCCGGGAGCCGGACAGAGCGGTAGATTGTACGAGGACGAAGAACGAAGCCGCAGAGCACCGGGCTTCTGCGCGCACCCTAAGGACTGCTAGTGGACCGTAGTGGCCGCTCGCCTGCCTCTTCAATTCCCTTCTTGCATGCTTTATTGAAGGTGTTCCAGGACAATTTTCCTAAGTTTTGAATTCGTCCTGCTGCAGCCCTTCCTGGGAAACTCCTTCTCCTCCTTTGAGGCTCCACTATGCAGAGACCTCGATGGCAGCTGCAGAAATGAAGGGCTGCGTTGAGTTGTCGAGAAGCAAGAACATAGCCAGCGCCTTGTGTTTGGGAGTCAGCAGCTGCTGGACTTTTGCGATTGCTTTCACTGTGCACTGAATGCCAGGACGGCATGTGCACGTTAAAACAACGAGCTGGGCAAGAGCAGGAAGGGAGCACGGCCATCAGAGAGCATCTGGCATCTTGCCCTGGAAAGGGCAGTGTTTTTGGAGTGTGCAGTAAAATCGTGTTTCTGGACAAGGGAGGCATAAGTGCGCTGCGCTCCTAAGCTATCTCCCTGCGAGACACACTGCCAAAGCCTTTCGTTATCATGCAGTCTAGTGCAGACGCACACTACGGCTCTCCGGAGCTGTCCGAAGCCAAGCGCCGGTGGCCGGCGTCTTTCGGCTGAAGCTGCGCTTCGGAGCGTACGGCTGTTGTGTGCGCGAAGCAGCCGCTTCTCCTGCTCCGGGAGCCGGACAGAGCGGTTAGCTTGTACGAGGGCGAAGAACGAAGCCGCAGAGCACCGGGCTTTTGCGCGCACCCTAAGGACTGCTAGTGGACCGTGGTGGCCGCTCGCCTGCCTCTTCAATTCCATTCTAGCATACTTATGGAAGGTGTTCCAGGACAATTTTCCTGAGTTTTGAATTCGTCCTGATGCAGCCCTTCCTGGGAAACTCCTTCTCCTCCTTTGAGGCTCCACTATGCAGAGACTTCGATGGCAACTGCAGAAATGAAGGGCTGCGTTGAGTTGTCGAGAAGCAAGAGCATAGCCAGCGCCTTGTCAGCAGCTGCTGGACTTTTGCGATTGCTTTCACTGTGCACTGAATGCCAGGACGGCACGTACACGCTACAACAACGAGCTGGGCAACAGGAGCCGAAAGATCACGGCCGTCAGACAGCAGCTTAATATTGCCCTGGAAAGGGCAGTGTTTTTGGAGTGTGCAGTAAAATCGTGTTTCTGGACAAGGGAGGCATAAGTGCGCTGCGCTCCTAAGCTATCTCCCTGCGAGACACACTGACAAAGCCTTTCGTTATCATGCAGTCTAGTGCAGACGCACACTACGGCTCTCCGGAGCTGTCCGAAGCCAAGCGCCGGTGGCCGGCGTCTTTCGGCTGAAGCTGCGCTTCGGAGCGTACGGCTGCCGCTCCGCTCTTGTGTGCGCGAAGCAGCCGCTTCTCCTGCTCCGGGAGCCGGACAGAGCGGTAGCTTGTACGAGGGCGAAGAACGTTGCCGCAGGGAGGCGACATTGTCAGCACAGCCTTGGCACTGCGAAAGGACGGTGGCTAAAGCTCCCTGCCTTTTCAATGCACTGCTGGCATGCTTTATTGAAGGTGTTCCGAGAAACTTTCCTGGGTTTGACTTCGTCCTGATGCAGGAGGTGGAATCAGATGGTGTTTGGGATACTTCCTTCGATGTTTGGATATCTTAAGGTCGGCCATCAGCTGAAGGACAGGGGCCTCTAGACACATACTCTGTCCATTTTCCCTGACATTTAAAACACACCAGTCCAGGTTCCTGATGTCAGTGTGTAGGGCTCACTTGGGTCTATCTGGGCAGTACAAGTATGAGATGGGGACAACTTCAGTCTGGGGTCCATCCTTCAATATAAGGATTTTTTGCATTCTGGCCCCAGCCCAGGGCCAGGGGCCCCAGGGCACATCCTTTGGCCATTTTCCCTGGGAAAGAATACTCAGCAGTCCAGGTTGCTGATGTCAGTTTGTAGGGCTCCCTTGGGTCTATCTGGGCAGCACAACTTTGAGGAGGGGACAACTTAGGTCTGCGATCCATCCTTCGACATAAGGATTCTTTGCAGTTAGGTCCCAGCCGAGTGCCAGCGGCCCTTGGGCACATCCTTTGGCCATTTTCCCTGGGAAAGAAAGCTCACCAGTCCAGGTTCCTGATGTCAGTTTGTAGGGCTCCCTTGGGTCTAACAGGGCAGCAGAAGATTTAGGAGGGGACAACTTTGGTCTGTGATCCATCCTTCGATATAGGGATTCTTTACAGACAAGTCCGAGCCCAGGGCCAGGGGCCCTTGGGCACATCCTTTGGCCATTTTCCCTGGGAAAGAAAACTCACCAGTCCAGGTTGCTGATGCCAGTTTGTAGGGCTCACTTGGGTCTATCTGGGTAGCACAACTTTCAGGAGGGGACAACTTCGGTCTGGGGTGCGTCCTTCGATATAAGGATTTTTAGCAGTCAGGTCCCAGCCCAGTGCCAGGGTCCCCGGGGCACATCCTTTGGCCATTTTCCCTGGGAAAGAAAACTCACCAGTCCAGGTTCCTGATGTCACTTTGTAGGGCTCCCTTGGTTCTATCAAGGCAGCAGAAATTTGAGGAGCGGACAAGTTTGGTCTGCGATCCACCCTTCGATATAGGGATTCTTTGCAGTCAGGTCCCAGCCGAGTGCCAGGGGCCCCAGGGAACATCCTTTGGCCATTTTCCCTGGGAAAGAAAATTCACCAGTCCAGGTTGCTGATGTCAGTTTGTAGGGCTCCCTTGGGTCTAACAGGGCAGCACAAGTTTTAGGAGGGGACAACTTCGGTCTGGGGTCCATCCTTCGATATAGGGATTATTTACAGTCAGGACCCAGCCAGGGGCCAGGGGCCCCTGGGCACATGCTTTGGCCATTTTCCCTGGGAAAGAAAATTCACCAGTCCAGGTTCCTGATGTCAGTTTGTAGGGCCCCCTTGGGTCTATCAGGGCAGCACAAGTTTGAGTAGGGGACAACTTCAGTCTGGGTTCCATCCTTCGATATAAGGATTATTTGCAATCAGGACCCAGCCCAGTGCCAGGGTCCTCTGGGCACATCCTTTGGCCATTTTCCCTGGAAAAGAAAATTCACCAGTCCAGGTTGCTGATGTCAGTTTGTAGGGCTCCCTTGGTTCTATCAGGGCAGCACAAGTATGAGATCGGGACAACTTCAGTCTGGGGTGCGTCCTTCGATATAAGGATTTTTAGCAGTCAGGCCCCAGCCAAGGGCCAGGGGCTCCTGGGCACATCCTTTGGCCATTTTCCCTGGGAAAGAAAACTCACCAGTCCAGGTTGCTGATGTTAGTTTGTAGGGCTCCCTTGGGTCTAACAGGGCAGCAGAAGTTTTAGGAGGGGACAACTTCGGTGTGGGGTCCATCCTTCGATATAAGGATTTTTAGCAGTCAGGTCCCAGCCCAGTGCCAGGGTCCCCGGGGCACATCCTTTGGCCATTTTCCCTGGGAAAGAAAACTCACCAGTCCAGGTTCCTGATGTCAGTTTGTAGGGCTCCCTTAGGTCTATCAGGGCCGCACAAATTTGAGGTGGGGACAACTTCGGTGTGGGGTCCATCCTTCGATATAAGGATTTTTTGCAGTGAGGACCCTGCCCAGGCCCAAGGGCCCCTGGGCACAACCTTTTTCCATTTTCCCTGGGAAAGAAAACTCAGCAGTCCATGTTGATGATGTCAGTTTGTAGGGCTCCCTTGGGTCTATCAGGACAGCACAAGTTTGAGGTGGGGACAACTTCGGTGTGGGGTCCATCCTTCGATATAAGGATTCTTTGCAGTCAGGGCCAGGGGCCCCTGGGCACATCCTTTGGCCATTTTCCCCGGGATAGAAAACTCAGCAGTCCAGGTTCCTGATGTCAGTTTGTAGGGCTCCCTTGGGTCTATCAGGGCAGCACAAGTTTGAGGTGGGGACAACTTCGGTGTGGGGTCCATCCTTCGATAAAAGGATTTTTTGAAGTCAGGGCCAGGGGCCCCCGGGCACATCCTTTTGCCATTTTCCCTGGGAAAGAAAACTCACCAGTCCAGGTTGCTGATGTCAGTTTGTAGGGCTCCCTTGGGTCTATCAGGGCAGCACAAATTTGAGGTGGGGACAACTTCGGTGTGGGGTCCATCTTTCGATATAAGGATTTTTTGCATTCAGGTCCCAGCCCAGTGCCAGGGTCCCGAGGGCACATCCTTTGGCCATTTTCCGTGGAAAAGAAAACTCACCAGTCCAGGTTGCTGATGTCAGTTTGTAGAGCTCCCTTGGGTCTATCTGGGCAGCAGAAATTTGAGGAGCAAACAATCTTGGTCTGCGATCCATCCTTCGATATTGGGATTATTTGCAGTCAGGTGTCAGCCGAGTGCCAGGGGCCCCAGGAAACATCCTTTGGCCATTTTCCCTGGGAAAGAACACTCACCAGTCCAGGTTCCTGATGTCAGTTTGTAGGGCTCTCTTGGGTCTATCAGGGCAGCACAAGTATGAGATGGGGACAACTTCAGTCTGGTATCCATCCTTCGATATAAGGATTCTTTGAAGTCAAGGCCCAGCCGAGAGCCATGGGCCCCTGGGCACATTCTTTGGCCATTTTCCCTGGGAAAGAACACTCACCAGTCCAGGTTCCTGATGTCAGTTTGTAGGGCTCCCTTGGGTCTATCAGGGCAGCACAAGTTTGTTGTGGGGACAACTTCGGTGTGGGGTCCATCCTTCGATATAAGGATTCTTTGCAGTGAGGACCCTGCCCAGGGCCAGGGGCCCCTGGGCACATCCTTTTTCCATTTTCCCTGGGAAAGAAAACTCACCAGTCCAGGTTGCTGATGTCAGTTTGTAGGGCTCCCTTGGGTCTATCAGGGCAGCACAAGTTTGAGGTGGGGACAACTTCGGTGTGGGGTCCATCCTTCGATATAAGGAGGTTTTGCAGTCAGGGCCAGGGTCCCCTGGGCACATCCTTTGGCCATTTTCCCTGGGAAAGAAAACTCACCAGTCCAGGTTCCTGATGTCAGTTTGTAGGGCTCCCTTGGGTCTATCAGGGCAGCACAAGTTTGAGGTGGGGACAACTTCGGTGTGCGGTCCATCGTTCGATATAAGGATTTTTTGAAGTCAGGGCCAGGTGCCCCCGGGCACATCCTTTGGCCATTTTCCCTGGGAAAGAAAACTCACCAGTCCAGGTTCCTGATGTCAGTTTGTAGGGCTCCCTTGGGTCTATCTGGGCAGCACAAGTTTGAGGTGGGGACAACTTCGGTGTGGGGTCCATCCTTCGATATAAGGATTTTTAGCAGTGAGGACCCAGCCCAGTGCCAGGGTCCCCAGGGCACATCCTTTGGCCATTTTCCCTGGAAAAGAAAACTCACCAGTCCAGGTTCCTGATGTCAGTTTGTAGGGCTCCCTTGGGTCTATCTGGGCAGCAGAAATTTGAGGAGCGGACAACTTTGGTCTGTTATCCATCCTTCGATATAAGGATTCTTTTCAGTCAGGTCCCAGCCGAGTGCCAGGGGCCCCAGGGAACATCCTTTGGCCATTTTCCCTGGGAAAGAAAACTCACCAGTCCAGGTTCCTGATGTCAGTTTGTAGGGCTCCCTTGGGTCTATCAGGGCAGCACAAGTTTGAGGTGGGGACAACTTCGGTGTGGGGTCCATCCTTCGATATAAGGATTCTTTGAAGTCAAGGCCCAGCCGAGAGCCATGGGCCCCTGGGCACATTCTGTGGCCATTTTCCCTGGGAAAGAACACTCACCAGTCCAGGTTCCTGATGTCACTTTGTAGGGCTCCCTTGGGTCTATCAGGGCAGCACAAGTTTGAGGTGGGGACAATTTCGGTGTGGGGTCCATCCTTCGATATAAGGATTTTTTGCAGTGAGGACCGTGCCCAGGGCCAGGGGCCCCTGGGCACATCCTTTTTCCTTTTTCCCTGGGAAAGAAAACTCAGCAGTCCAGGTTCCTGATGTCAGTTTGTAGGGCTCCCTTGGGTCTATCAGGGCAGCACAAGTTTGAGGTTGGGACAACTTCGGTGTGGGGTGCATCCTTCGATATAAGGATTTTTTTCAGTGAGAACCCTGCCCAGGGCCAGGGGCCCCTGGGCACAACCTTTTTCCATTTTCCCTGGGAAAGAAAACTCACCAGTCCAGGTTGCTGATGTCAGTTTGTAGGGCTCCCTTGGGTCTATCAGGGCAGCACAATTTTGAGGTGGGGACAACTTCGGTGTGGGGTCCATCCTTCGATATAAGGATTTTTTGCAGTGAGGACCCTGCCCGGGGCCAGGGGCCCCTGGGCACATCCTTTTTCCGTTTTCCCTGGGAAAGAAAGCTCAGCAGTCCATGATGATGATGTCAGTTTGTAGGGCTCCCTTGGGTCTATCAGGGCAGCACAAGTTTGAGGTGGGGACAACTTCGGTGTGGGGTCCATCCTTCGATATAAGGATTTTTTGCAGTCAGGGCCAGGGGCCCCCAGGCACATCCTTTGGCCATTTTTCCTGGGAAAGAAAACTCACCAGTCCAGGTTCCTGATGTCAGTTTGTAGGGCTCCCTTGGGTCTATAAGGGCAGCACAAGTTTGAGGTGGGGACAACTTCGGTGTGGGGTCCATCCTTCGATATAAGGATTTTTTGCAGTCAGGGCCAGGGGCCCCCGGGCACACCCTTTGGCCATTTTCCCTGGGAAAGAAAATTCACCAGTCCAGGTTGCTGATGTCAGTTTGTAGGGCTCCCTTGGGTCTATCAGGGCAGCACAAATTTGAGGTGGGGACAACTTCGGTGTGGAGTCCATCCTTCGATATAAGGAATTTTTGCATTCAGGTCCCAGCCCAGTGCCAGGGTCCCGAGGGCACATCCTTTGGCCATTTTCCCTGGAAAAGAAAACTCACCAGTCCAGGTTCCTGATGTCAGTTTGTAGGGCTCCCGTGGGTCTATCGGGGCAGCAGTAATTTGAGGAGGAAACAATTTTGGTCTGCGATCCATCCTTCGATATTGGGATTCTTTGCAGTCAGGTGTCTGCCGAGTGCCAGGGTCCCCAGGGAACATCCTTTGGCCATTTTCCCTGGGAAAGAAAATTCACCAGTCCAGGTTGCTGATGTCAGTTTGTAGGGCACCCTTGGGTCTATCAGGGCAGCACAAGTATGAGATGGGGACAACTTCAGTCTGGTGTCCATCCTTCGATATAAGGATTCTTTGCAGTCAGGTGTCTGCCGAGTGCCAGGGGCCCCAGGGCAAAGTCTATGGCAATTTTCCCTGGGAAAGAAAACTCAGCAGTCCAGGTTGCTGATGTCGGTTTGTAGGGCTTCCTTGGGTCTATCTGGGCAGCAGAAATTTGAGGAGGGGTCGACTTTGGTCTGTGATCCATGCTTCGATATATGGATTTTTTGCAGTCAGGCCCCAGCCCAGGGCCAGGGGCCCCTGGGCACATCCTTTGGCCATTTTCCCTGGGAAAGAAAACTCACCAGTCCAGGTTGCTGATGTGAGTTTGTAGGGCTCCCTTGGGTCTCTCAGGGCAGCACATATTTTATTTCGGGACAACTTCGGTCTGGGGTCCATCCTTCAATATAAGGAGTCTTTGAAATCAGGGCCCAGCCCAGGGCCAGGGGCCCCTGGGCACATCCTTTGGCCATTTTCCCTGGGAAAGGAAACTCACCAGTCCAGGTTCCTGATGTCAGTTTGTAGGGCTCCCTTGGGTCTATCAGGGTAGCACAAGATTCAGGAGGGGACAATTTTGGTCTGTGATCCATCCTTCGATATTGGGATTCTTTACAGTCAGGACCCACCCCAGGGCCAGGGGCCCCTGGGCACATCCTTTGGCCATTTTCCCTGGAAAAGAAAACTCACCAGTCCAGGTTGCTGATGTCAGTTTGTAGGGCTCCCTTGGGTCTATCTGGGCAGCACAATATGAGGAGGGGATAACTTCAGTTTGGGGTCCAAACGTCGATATAAATATTCTTTGCAGTCAGGTCCCAGACCTGTGCCCGGGGCCCCTGGGCACATCCTTTGGCGATTTTCCCTGGGAACGAAAATTCACCAGTCCAGGTTCCTGATATCATTTTGTAGGGCTCCCTTGGGTCTATCTGGGCAGCAGAAATTTGAGGAGAGGACAAATTATGTCTGCGATCCATCCTTCGATGTAAGGATATTTTGCAGTCAGGCCCCAGCCCAGGGGCCACGGGCTTAGGGCACATCCTTTGGCCATTTTCCCTGGGAAAGAAAACTCACCAGTCCAGGTTCCTGATGTCAGTTTGTAGGGCTCCCTTGGGTCTATCAGGGCAGCACAAGTTTGAGGTGGGGACAACTTCGGTGTGGGGTCCATCGTTCGATATAAGGATTTTTTGAAGTCAGGGCCAGGGGCCCCCGGGCACATTCTGTGGCAATTTTCCCTGGGAAAGAAAACTCAGCAGTCCAGGTTCCTGATGTCAGTTTGTAGGGCTCCCTTGGGTCTATCTGGGCAGCACAAGTTTGAGGTGGGGACAACTTCGGTGTGGGGTCCATCCTTCGATATACGGATTTTTAGCAGTCAGGTCCCAGCCCAGTGCCAGGGTCCCCAGGGCACATCCTTTGGCCATTTTCCCTGGAAAAGAAAACTCACCAGTCCAGGTTCCTGATGTCAGTTTGTAGGGCTCCCTTGGGTCTATCTGGGCAGCAGAAATTTGAGGAGCGGACAATTTTGGTCTGTTATCCATCCTTCGATATAAGGATTCTTTTCAGTCAGGTCCCAGCCGAGTGCCAGGGGCCCCAGGGAACATCCTTTGGCCATTTTCCCTGGGAAAGAAAACTCAGCAGTCCAGGTTCCTGATGTCAGTTTGTAGGGCTCCCTTGGGTCTATCAGGGCAGCACAAGTTTGAGTTGGGAACAACTTCGGTGTGGGGTCCATCCTTCGATATAAGGATTCTTTGAAGTCAAGGCCCAGCCGAGAGCCATGGGCCCCTGGGCACATTCTGTGGCCATTTTCCCTGGGAAAGAACACTCACCAGTCCAGGTTCCTGATGTCACTTTGTAGGGCTCCCTTGGGTCTATCAGGGCAGCACAAGTTTGAGGTGGGGACAACTTCGGTGTGGGGTCCATCCTTCGATATAAGGATTTTTTGCAGTCAGGTCCCAGCCCAGTTCCAGGGTCCCCAGGGCACATCCTTTGGCCATTTTCCCTGGGAAAGAAAACTCACCAGTCCAGGTTGCTGATGTCAGTTTGTAGGGCTCCCTTGGGTCTAACAGGGCAGCAGAAGTTTTAGGAGGGGACAACTTTGGTCTGTGATCCATCCTTCGATATAGGGATTGTTTACAGTCAGGTCCGAGCCCAGGGCCAGGGGCCCTTGGGCACATCCTTTGGCCATTTTCCCTGGGAAAGAAAACTCACCAGTCCAGGTTGCTGATGCCAGTTTGTAGGGCTCACTTGGGTCTATCTGGGTAGCACAACTTTCAGGACGGGACAACTTCGGTCTGGGGTGCGTCCTTCGATATAAGGATTTTTAGCAGTCAGGTCCCAGCCCAGTGCCAGGGTCCCCGGGGCACATCCTTTGGCCATTTTCCCTGGGAAAGAAAACTCACCAGTCCAGGTTCCTGATGTCACTTTGTAGGGCTCCCTTGGTTCTATCAAGGCAGCAGAAATTTGAGGAGCGGACAAGTTTGGTCTGCGATCCACCCTTCGATATAGGGATTCTTTGCAGTCAGGTCCCAGCCGAGTGCCAGGGGCCCCAGGGAACATCCTTTGGCCATTTTCCCTGGGAAAGAAAATTCACCAGTCCAGGTTGCTGATGTCAGTTTGTAGGGCTCCCTTGGGTCTAACAGGGCAGCACAAGTTTTAGGAGGGGACAACTTCGGTCTGGGGTCCATCCTTCGATATAGGGATTATTTACAGTCAGGACCCAGCCAGGGGCCAGGGGCCCCTGGGCACATGCTTTGGCCATTTTCCCTGGGAAAGAAAATTCACCAGTCCAGGTTCCTGATGTCAGTTTGTAGGGCCCCCTTGGGTCTATCAGGGCAGCACAAGTTTGAGTAGGGGACAACTTCAGTCTGGGTTCCATCCTTCGATATAAGGATTATTTGCAATCAGGACCCAGCCCAGTGCCAGGGTCCTCTGGGCACATCCTTTGGCCATTTTCCCTGGAAAAGAAAATTCACCAGTCCAGGTTGCTGATGTCAGTTTGTAGGGCTCCCTTGGTTCTATCAGGGCAGCACAAGTATGAGATCGGGACAACTTCAGTCTGGGGTGCGTCCTTCGATATAAGGATTTTTAGCAGTCAGGCCCCAGCCAAGGGCCAGGGGCTCCTGGGCACATCCTTTGGCCATTTTCCCTGGGAAAGAAAACTCACCAGTCCAGGTTGCTGATGTTAGTTTGTAGGGCTCCCTTGGGTCTAACAGGGCAGCAGAAGTTTTAGGAGGGGACAACTTCGGTGTGGGGTCCATCCTTCGATATAAGGATTTTTAGCAGTCAGGTCCCAGCCCAGTGCCAGGGTCCCCGGGGCACACCCTTTGGCCATTTTCCCTGGGAAAGAAAACTCACCAGTCCAGGTTCCTGATGTCACTTTGTAGGGCTCCCTTGGTTCTATCAAGGCAGCAGAAATTTGAGGAGCGGACAAGTTTGGTCTGCGATCCACCCTTCGATATAGGGATTCTTTGCAGTCAGGTCCCAGCCGAGTGCCAGGGGCCCCAGGGAACATCCTTTGGCCATTTTCCCTGGGAAAGAAAATTCACCAGTCCAGGTTGCTGATGTCAGTTTGTAGGGCTCCCTTGGGTCTAACAGGGCAGCACAAGTTTTAGGAGGGGACAACTTCGGTCTGGGGTCCATCCTTCGATATAGGGATTATTTACAGTCAGGACCCAGCCAGGGGCCAGGGGCCCCTGGGCACATGCTTTGGCCATTTTCCCTGGGAAAGAAAATTCACCAGTCCAGGTTCCTGATGTCAGTTTGTAGGGCCCCCTTGGGTCTATCAGGGCAGCACAAGTTTGAGTAGGGGACAACTTCAGTCTGGGTTCCATCCTTCGATATAAGGATTATTTGCAATCAGGACCCAGCCCAGTGCCAGGGTCCTCTGGGCACATCCTTTGGCCATTTTCCCTGGGAAAGAAAATTCACCAGTCCAGGTTGCTGATGTCAGTTTGTAGGGCTCCCTTGGTTCTATCAGGGCAGCACAAGTATGAGATCGGGACAACTTCAGTCTGGGGTGCGTCCTTCGATATAAGGATTTTTAGCAGTCAGGCCCCAGCCAAGGGCCAGGGGCTCCTGGGCACATCCTTTGGCCATTTTCCCTGGGAAAGAAAACTCACCAGTCCAGGTTGCTGATGTTAGTTTGTAGGGCTCCCTTGGGTCTAACAGGGCAGCAGAAGTTTTAGGAGGGGACAACTTCGGTGTGGGGTCCATCCTTCGATATAAGGATTTTTAGCAGTCAGGTCCCAGCCCAGTGCCAGGGTCCCCGGGGCACACCCTTTGGCCATTTTCCCTGGGAAAGAAAACTCACCAGTCCAGGTTCCTGATGTCACTTTGTAGGGCTCCCTTAGGTCTATCAGGGCCGCACAAATTTGAGGTGGGGACAACTTCGGTGTGGGGTCCATCCTTCGATATAAGGATTTTTTGCAGTGAGGACCCTGCCCAGGCCCAAGGGCCCCTGGGCACAACCTTTTTCCATTTTCCCTGGGAAAGAAAACTCAGCAGTCCATGTTGATGATGTCAGTTTGTAGGGCTCCCTTGGGTCTATCAGGACAGCACAAGTTTGAGGTGGGGACAACTTCGGTGTGGGGTCCATCCTTCGATATAAGGATTCTTTGCAGTCAGGGCCAGGGGCCCCTGGGCACATCCTTTGTCCATTTTCCCCGGGATAGAAAACTCAGCAGTCCAGGTTCCTGATGTCAGTTTGTAGGGCTCCCTTGGGTCTATCAGGGCAGCACAAGTTTGAGGTGGGGACAACTTCGGTGTGGGGTCCATCCTTCGATAAAAGGATTTTTTGAAGTCAGGGCCAGGGGCCCCCGGGCACATCCTTTTGCCATTTTCCCTGGGAAAGAAAACTCACCAGTCCAGGTTGCTGATGTCAGTTTGTAGGGCTCCCTTGGGTCTATCAGGGCAGCACAAATTTGAGGTGGGGACAACTTCGGTGTGGGGTCCATCTTTCGATATAAGGATTTTTTGCATTCAGGTCCCAGCCCAGTGCCAGGGTCCCGAGGGCACATCCTTTGGCCATTTTCCGTGGAAAAGAAAACTCACCAGTCCAGGTTGCTGATGTCAGTTTGTAGAGCTCCCTTGGGTCTATCTGGGCAGCAGAAATTTGAGGAGCAAACAATCTTGGTCTGCGATCCATCCTTCGATATTGGGATTATTTGCAGTCAGGTGTCAGCCGAGTGCCAGGGGCCCCAGGAAACATCCTTTGGCCATTTTCCCTGGGAAAGAACACTCACCAGTCCAGGTTGCTGATGTCAGTTTGTAGGGCTCCCTTGGGTCTATCAGGGCAGCACAAGTTTGAGTTGGGAACAACTTCGGTGTGGGGTCCATCCTTCGATATAAGGATTCTTTGAAGTCAAGGCCCAGCCGAGAGCCATGGGCCCCTGGGCACATTCTGTGGCCATTTTCCCTGGGAAAGAACACTCACCAGTCCAGGTTCCTGATGTCACTTTGTAGGGCTCCCTTGGGTCTATCAGGGCAGCACAAGTTTGAGGTGGGGACAACTTCGGTGTGGGGTCCATCCTTCGATATAAGGATTTTTTGCAGTCAGGTCCCAGCCCAGTTCCAGGGTCCCCAGGGCACATCCTTTGGCCATTTTCCCTGGGAAAGAAAACTCACCAGTCCAGGTTGCTGATGTCAGTTTGTAGGGCTCCCTTGGGTCTAACAGGGCAGCAGAAGTTTTAGGAGGGGACAACTTTGGTCTGTGATCCATCCTTCGATATAGGGATTGTTTACAGTCAGGTCCGAGCCCAGGGCCAGGGGCCCTTGGGCACATCCTTTGGCCATTTTCCCTGGGAAAGAAAACTCACCAGTCCAGGTTGCTGATGCCAGTTTGTAGGGCTCACTTGGGTCTATCTGGGTAGCACAACTTTCAGGAGGGGACAACTTCGGTCTGGGGTGCGTCCTTCGATATAAGGATTTTTAGCAGTCAGGACCCAGCCCAGTGCCAGGGTCCCCGGGGCACATCCTTTGGCCATTTTCCCTGGGAAAGAAAACTCACCAGTCCAGGTTCCTGATGTCAGTATGTAGGGCTCCCTTGGTTCTATCAAGGCAGCAGAAATTTGAGGAGCGGACAAGTTTGGTCTGCGATCCACCCTTCGATATAGGGATTCTTTGCAGTCAGGTCCCAGCCGAGTGCCAGGGGCCCCAGGGAACATCCTTTGGCCATTTTCCCTGGGAAAGAAAATTCACCAGTCCAGGTTGCTGATGTCAGTTTGTAGGGCTCCCTTGGGTCTAACAGGGCAGCACAAGTTTTAGGAGGGGACAACTTCGGTCTGGGGTCCATCCTTCGATATAGGGATTATTTACAGTCAGGACCCAGCCAGGGGCCAGGGGCCCCTGGGCACATGCTTTGGCCATTTTCCCTGGGAAAGAAAATTCACCAGTCCAGGTTCCTGATGTCAGTTTGTAGGGCCCCCTTGGGTCTATCAGGGCAGCACAAGTTTGAGTAGGGGACAACTTCAGTCTGGGTTCCATCCTTCGATATAAGGATTATTTGCAATCAGGACCCAGCCCAGTGCCAGGGTCCTCTGGGCACATCCTTTGGCCATTTTCCCTGGAAAAGAAAATTCACCAGTCCAGGTTGCTGATGTCAGTTTGTAGGGCTCCCTTGGTTCTATCAGGGCAGCACAAGTATGAGATCGGGACAACTTCAGTCTGGGGTGCGTCCTTCGATATAAGGATTTTTAGCAGTCAGGCCCCAGCCAAGGGCCAGGGGCTCCTGGGCACATCCTTTGGCCATTTTCCCTGGGAAAGAAAACTCACCAGTCCAGGTTGCTGATGTTAGTTTGTAGGGCTCCCTTGGGTCTAACAGGGCAGCAGAAGTTTTAGGAGGGGACAACTTCGGTGTGGGGTCCATCCTTCGATATAAGGATTTTTAGCAGTCAGGTCCCAGCCCAGTGCCAGGGTCCCCGGGGCACACCCTTTGGCCATTTTCCCTGGGAAAGAAAACTCACCAGTCCAGGTTCCTGATGTCACTTTGTAGGGCTCCCTTGGTTCTATCAAGGCAGCAGAAATTTGAGGAGCGGACAAGTTTGGTCTGCGATCCACCCTTCGATATAGGGATTCTTTGCAGTCAGGTCCCAGCCGAGTGCCAGGGGCCCCAGGGAACATCCTTTGGCCATTTTCCCTGGGAAAGAAAATTCACCAGTCCAGGTTGCTGATGTCAGTTTGTAGGGCTCCCTTGGGTCTAACAGGGCAGCACAAGTTTTAGGAGGGGACAACTTCGGTCTGGGGTCCATCCTTCGATATAGGGATTATTTACAGTCAGGACCCAGCCAGGGGCCAGGGGCCCCTGGGCACATGCTTTGGCCATTTTCCCTGGGAAAGAAAATTCACCAGTCCAGGTTCCTGATGTCAGTTTGTAGGGCCCCCTTGGGTCTATCAGGGCAGCACAAGTTTGAGTAGGGGACAACTTCAGTCTGGGTTCCATCCTTCGATATAAGGATTATTTGCAATCAGGACCCAGCCCAGTGCCAGGGTCCTCTGGGCACATCCTTTGGCCATTTTCCCTGGAAAAGAAAATTCACCAGTCCAGGTTGCTGATGTCAGTTTGTAGGGCTCCCTTGGTTCTATCAGGGCAGCACAAGTATGAGATCGGGACAACTTCAGTCTGGGGTGCGTCCTTCGATATAAGGATTTTTAGCAGTCAGGCCCCAGCCAAGGGCCAGGGGCTCCTGGGCACATCCTTTGGCCATTTTCCCTGGGAAAGAAAACTCACCAGTCCAGGTTGCTGATGTTAGTTTGTAGGGCTCCCTTGGGTCTAACAGGGCAGCAGAAGTTTTAGGAGGGGACAACTTCGGTGTGGGGTCCATCCTTCGATATAAGGATTTTTAGCAGTCAGGTCCCAGCCCAGTGCCAGGGTCCCCGGGGCACACCCTTTGGCCATTTTCCCTGGGAAAGAAAACCCACCAGTCCAGGTTCCTGATGTCAGTTTGTAGGGCTCCCTTAGGTCTATCAGGGCCGCACAAATTTGAGGTGGGGACAACTTCGGTGTGGGGTCCATCCTTCGATATAAGGATTTTTTGCAGTGAGGACCCTGCCCAGGCCCAAGGGCCCCTGGGCACAACCTTTTTCCATTTTCCCTGGGAAAGAAAACTCAGCAGTCCATGTTGATGATGTCAGTTTGTAGGGCTCCCTTGGGTCTATCAGGACAGCACAAGTTTGAGGTGGGGACAACTTCGGTGTGGGGTCCATCCTTCGATATAAGGATTCTTTGCAGTCAGGGCCAGGGGCCCCTGGGCACATCCTTTGGCCATTTTCCCCGGGATAGAAAACTCAGCAGTCCAGGTTCCTGATGTCAGTTTGTAGGGCTCCCTTGGGTCTATCAGGGCAGCACAAGTTTGAGGTGGGGACAACTTCGGTGTGGGGTCCATCCTTCGATAAAAGGATTTTTTGAAGTCAGGGCCAGGGGCCCCCGGGCACATCCTTTTGCCATTTTCCCTGGGAAAGAAAACTCACCAGTCCAGGTTGCTGATGTCAGTTTGTAGGGCTCCCTTGGGTCTATCAGGGCAGCACAAATTTGAGGTGGGGACAACTTCGGTGTGGGGTCCATCTTTCGATATAAGGATTTTTTGCATTCAGGTCCCAGCCCAGTGCCAGGGTCCCGAGGGCACATCCTTTGGCCATTTTCCGTGGAAAAGAAAACTCACCAGTCCAGGTTGCTGATGTCAGTTTGTAGAGCTCCCTTGGGTCTATCTGGGCAGCAGAAATTTGAGGAGCAAACAATCTTGGTCTGCGATCCATCCTTCGATATTGGGATTATTTGCAGTCAGGTGTCAGCCGAGTGCCAGGGGCCCCAGGAAACATCCTTTGGCCATTTTCCCTGGGAAAGAACACTCACCAGTCCAGGTTCCTGATGTCAGTTTGTAGGGCTCTCTTGGGTCTATCAGGGCAGCACAAGTATGAGATGGGGACAACTTCAGTCTGGTATCCATCCTTCGATATAAGGATTCTTTGAAGTCAAGGCCCAGCCGAGAGCCATGGGCCCCTGGGCACATTCTTTGGCCATTTTCCCTGGGAAAGAACACTCACCAGTCCAGGTTCCTGATGTCAGTTTGTAGGGCTCCCTTGGGTCTATCAGGGCAGCACAAGTTTGAGGTGGGGACAACTTCGGTGTGGGGTCCATCCTTCAATATAAGGATTCTTTGCAGTGAGGACCCTGCCCAGGGCCAGGGGCCCCTGGGCACATCCTTTTTCCATTTTCCCTGGGAAAGAAAACTCACCAGTCCAGGTTGCTGATGTCAGTTTGTAGGGCTCCCTTGGGTCTATCAGGGCAGCACAAGTTTGAGGTGGGGACAACTTCGGTGTGGGGTCCATCCTTCGATATAAGGAGGTTTTGCAGTCAGGGCCAGGGTCCCCTGGGCACATCCTTTGGCCATTTTCCCTGGGAAAGAAAACTCACCAGTCCAGGTTCCTGATGTCAGTTTGTAGGGCTCCCTTGGGTCTATCAGGGCAGCACAAGTTTGAGGTGGGGACAACTTCGGTGTGCGGTCCATCGTTCGATATAAGGATTTTTTGAAGTCAGGGCCAGGTGCCCCCGGGCACATCCTTTGGCCATTTTCCCTGGGAAAGAAAACTCACCAGTCCAGGTTCCTGATGTCAGTTTGTAGGGCTCCCTTGGGTCTATCTGGGCAGCACAAGTTTGAGGTGGGGACAACTTCGGTGTGGGGTCCATCCTTCGATATAAGGATTTTTAGCAGTGAGGACCCAGCCCAGTGCCAGGGTCCCCAGGGCACATCCTTTGGCCATTTTCCCTGGAAAAGAAAACTCACCAGTCCAGGTTCCTGATGTCAGTTTGTAGGGCTCCCTTGGGTCTATCTGGGCAGCAGAAATTTGAGGAGCGGACAACTTTGGTCTGTTATCCATCCTTCGATATAAGGATTCTTTTCACTCAGGTCCCAGCCGAGTGCCAGGGGCCCCAGGGAACATCCTTTGGCCATTTTCCCTGGGAAAGAAAACTCACCAGTCCAGGTTCCTGATGTCAGTTTGTAGGGCTCCCTTGGGTCTATCAGGGCAGCACAAGTTTGAGGTGGGGACAACTTCGGTGTGGGGTCCATCCTTCGATATAAGGATTCTTTGAAGTCAAGGCCCAGCCGAGAGCCATGGGCCCCTGGGCACATTCTGTGGCCATTTTCCCTGGGAAAGAACACTCACCAGTCCAGGTTCCTGATGTCACTTTGTAGGGCTCCCTTGGGTCTATCAGGGCAGCACAAGTTTGAGGTGGGGACAATTTCGGTGTGGGGTCCATCCTTCGATATAAGGATTTTTTGCAGTGAGGACCGTGCCCAGTGCCAGGGGCCCCTGGGCACATCCTTTTTCCATTTTCCCTGGGAAAGAAAACTCAGCAGTCCAGGTTCCTGATGTCAGTTTGTAGGGCTCCCTTGGGTCTATCAGGGCACCACAAGTTTGAGGTGGGGACAACTTCGGTGTGGGGTCCATCCTTCGATATAAGGATTCTTTGCAGTGAGGACCCTGGCCAGGGCGAGGGGCCCCTGGGCACATCCTTTTTCCATTTTCCCTGGGAAAGAAAACTCAGCAGTCCAGGTTCCTGATGTCAGTTTGTAGGGCTCCCTTGGGTCTATCAGGGCACCACAAATTTGAGGTTGGGACAACTTCGGTGTGGGGTGCATCCTTCGATATAAGGATTTTTTTCAGTGAGGACCCTGCCCAGGGCCAGGGGCCCCTGGGCACAACCTTTTTCCATTTTCCCTGGGAAAGAAAACTCACCAGTCCAGGTTGCTGATGTCAGTTTGTAGGGCTCCCTTGGGTCTATCAGGGCAGCACAATTTTGAGGTGGGGACAACTTCGGTGTGGGGTCCATCCTTCGATATAAGGATTTTTTGCAGTGAGGACCCTGCCCAGGGCCAGGGGCCCCTGGGCACATCCTTTTTCCGTTTTCCCTGGGAAAGAAAGCTCAGCAGTCCATGCTGATGATGTCAGTTTGTAGGGCTCCCTTGGGTCTATCAGGGCAGCACAAGTTTGAGGTGGGGACAACTTCGGTGTGGGGTCCATCCTTCGATATAAGGATTTTTTGCAGTCAGGGCCAGGGGCCCCCGGGCACACCCTTTGGCCATTTTCCCTGGGAAAGAAAATTCACCAGTCCAGGTTGCTGATGTCAGTTTGTAGGGCTCCCTTGGGTCTATCAGGGCAGCACAAATTTGAGGTGGGGACAACTTCGGTGTGGAGTCCATCCTTCGATATAAGGAATTTTTGCATTCAGGTCCCAGCCCAGTGCCAGGGTCCCGAGGGCACATCCTTTGGCCATTTTCCCTGGAAAAGAAAACTCACCAGTCCAGGTTCCTGATGTCAGTTTGTAGGGCTCCCGTGGGTCTATCGGGGCAGCAGTAATTTGAGGAGGAAACAATTTTGGTCTGGTGTCCATCCTTCGATATAAGGATTCTTTGCAGTCAGGTGTCTGCCGAGTGCCAGGGGCCCCAGGGCAAAGTCTTTGGCAATTTTCCCTGGGAAAGAAAACTCAGCAGTCCAGGTTGCTGATGTGAGTTTGTAGGGCTCCCTTGGGTCTATCAGGGCAGCACATATTTTATTTCGGGACAACTTCGGTCTGGGGTCCATCCTTCAATATAAGGAGTCTTTGAAATCAGGGCCCAGCCCAGGGCCAGGGGCCCCTGGGCACATCCTTTGGCCATTTTCCCTGGGAAAGGAAACTCACCAGTCCAGGTTCCTGATGTCAGTTTGTAGGGCTCCCTTGGGTCTATCAGGGTAGCACAAGATTGAGGAGGGGACAATTTTGGTCTGTGATCCATCCTTCGATATTGGGATTCTTTACAGTCAGGACCCACCCCAGGGCCAGGGGCTCCTGGGCACATCCTTTGGCCATTTTCCCTGGGAAAGAAAACTCACCAGTCCAGGTTGCTGATGTCAGTTTGTAGGGCTCCCTTGGGTCTATCTGGGCAGCACAATATGAGGAGGGGATAACTTCAGTTTGGGGTCCAAACGTCGATATAAATATTCTTTGCAGTCAGGTCCCAGACCTGTGCCCGGGGCCCCTGGGCACATCCTTTGGCGATTTTCCCTGGGAACGAAAATTCACCAGTCCAGGTTCCTGATATCATTTTGTAGGGCTCCCTTGGGTCTATCTGGGCAGCAGAAATTTGAGGAGAGGACAAATTATGTCTGCGATCCATCCTTCGATGTAAGGATATTTTGCAGTCAGGCCCCAGCCCAGGGGCCACGGGCTTAGGGCACATCCTTTGGCCATTTTCCCTGGGAAAGAAAACTCACCAGTCCAGGTTCCTGATGTCAGTTTGTAGGGCTCCCTTGGGTCTATCAGGGCAGCACAAGTTTGAGGTGGGGACAACTTCGGTGTGGGGTCCATCGTTCGATATAAGGATTTTTTGAAGTCAGGGCCAGGGGCCCCCGGGCACATTCTGTGGCAATTTTCCCTGGGAAAGAAAACTCAGCAGTCCAGGTTCCTGATGTCAGTTTGTAGGGCTCCCTTGGGTCTATCTGGGCAGCACAAGTTTGAGGTGGGGACAACTTCGGTGTGGGGTCCATCCTTCGATATAAGGATTTTTAGCAGTCAGGTCCCAGCCCAGTGCCAGGGTCCCCAGGGCACATCCTTTGGCCATTTTCCCTGGAAAAGAAAACTCACCAGTCCAGGTTCCTGATGTCAGTTTGTAGGGCTCCCTTGGGTCTATCTGGGCAGCAGAAATTTGAGGAGCGGACAATTTTGGTCTGTTATCCATCCTTCGATATAAGGATTCTTTTCAGTCAGGTCCCAGCCGAGTGCCAGGGGCCCCAGGGAACATCCTTTGGCCATTTTCCCTGGGAAAGAAAACTCAGCAGTCCAGGTTCCTGATGTCAGTTTGTAGGGCTCCCTTGGGTCTATCAGGGCAGCACAAGTTTGAGTTGGGAACAACTTCGGTGTGGGGTCCATCCTTCGATATAAGGATTCTTTGAAGTCAAGGCCCAGCCGAGAGCCATGGGCCCCTGGGCACATTCTGTGGCCATTTTCCCTGGGAAAGAACACTCACCAGTCCAGGTTCCTGATGTCACTTTGTAGGGCTCCCTTGGGTCTATCAGGGCAGCACAAGTTTGAGGTGGGGACAACTTCGGTGTGGGGTCCATCCTTCGATATAAGGATTTTTTGCAGTCAGGTCCCAGCCCAGTTCCAGGGTCCCCAGGGCACATCCTTTGGCCATTTTCCCTGGGAAAGAAAACTCACCAGTCCAGGTTGCTGATGTCAGTTTGTAGGGCTCCCTTGGGTCTAACAGGGCAGCAGAAGTTTTAGGAGGGGACAACTTTGGTCTGTGATCCATCCTTCGATATAGGGATTGTTTACAGTCAGGTCCGAGCCCAGGGCCAGGGGCCCTTGGGCACATCCTTTGGCCATTTTCCCTGGGAAAGAAAACTCACCAGTCCAGGTTGCTGATGCCAGTTTGTAGGGCTCACTTGGGTCTATCTGGGTAGCACAACTTTCAGGAGGGGACAACTTCGGTCTGGGGTGCGTCCTTCGATATAAGGATTTTTAGCAGTCAGGACCCAGCCCAGTGCCAGGGTCCCCGGGGCACATCCTTTGGCCATTTTCCCTGGGAAAGAAAACTCACCAGTCCAGGTTCCTGATGTCAGTATGTAGGGCTCCCTTGGTTCTATCAAGGCAGCAGAAATTTGAGGAGCGGACAAGTTTGGTCTGCGATCCATCCTTTGATATAGGGATTCTTTGCAGTCAGGTCCCAGCCGAGTGCCAGGGGCCCCAGGGAACATCCTTTGGCCATTTTCCCTGGGAAAGAAAACTCACCAGTCCAGGTTCCTGATGTCAGTTTGTAGGGCTCCCTTAGGTCTATCAGGGCCGCACAAGTTTGAGGTGGGGACAACTTCGGTGTGGGGTCCATCCTTCGATATAAGGATTTTTTGCAGTGAGGACCCTGCCCAGGCCCAAGGGCCCCTGGGCACATCCTTTTTCCATTTTCCCTGGGAAAGAAAACTCAGCAGTCCATGTTGATGATATCAGTTTGTAGGGCTCCCTCTGGGTCTATCAGGACAGCACAAGTTTGAGGTGGGGACAACTTCGGTGTGGGGTCCATCCTTCGATATAAGGATTATTTGCAGTCAGGGCCAGGGGCCCCCGGGCACATTCTGTGGCCATTTTCCCCGGGAAAGAAAACTCAGCAGTCCAGGTTCCTGATGTCAGTTTGTAGGGCTCCCTTGGGTCTATCAGGGCAGCACAAGTTTGAGGTGGGGACAACTTCGGTGTGGGGTCCATCCTTCGATATAAGGATTTTTTGCAGTCAGGGCCAGGGGCCCCCGGGCACATCCTTTGGCCATTTTCCCCGGGAAAGAAAACTCAGAAGTCCAGGTTGCTGATGTCAGTTTGTAGGGCTCCCTTGGGTCTATCAGGGCAGCACAAATTTGAGGTGGGGACAACTTCGGTGTGGGGTCCATCTTTCGATATAAGGATTTTTTGCATTCAGGTCCCAGCCCAGTGCCAGGGTCCCGAGGGCACATCCTTTGGCCATTTTCCCTGGAAAAGAAAACTCACCAGTCCAGGTTGCTGATGTCAGTTTGTAGAGCTCCCTTGGGTCTATCTGGGCAGCAGAAATTTGAGGAGCAAACAATCTTGGTCTGCGATCCATCCTTCGATATTTGGATTATTTGCAGTCAGGTGTCAGCCGAGTGCCCGGGGCCCCAGGGAACATCCTTTGGCCATTTTCCCTGGGAAAGAAAATTCACCAGTCCAGGCTGCTGATGTCAGTTTGTAGGGCTCCCTTGGGTCTATCAGGGCAGCACAAGTATGAGATGGGGACAACTTCAGACTGGTGTCCATCCTTCGATATAAGGATTCTTTGCAGTGAGGACCCTGCCCAGGGCCAGGGGCCCCTGGGCACATCCTTTTTCCATTTTCCCTGGGAAAGAAAACTCACCAGTCCAGGTTGCTGATGTCAGTTTGTAGGGCTCCCTTGGGTCTATCAGGGCAGCACAAGTTTGAGGTGGGGACAACTTCGGTGTGGGGTCCATCCTTCGATATAAGGATTTTTTGCAGTCAGGGCCAGGGTCCCCTGGGCACATCCTTTGGCCATTTTCCCTGGGAAAGAAAACTCACCAGTCCAGGTTGCTGATGTCAGTTTGTAGGGCTCCCGTGGGTCTATCAGGGCAGCACATATTTTATTTCGGGACAACTTCGGTCTGGGGTCCATCCTTCAATATAAGGAGTCTTTGAAATCAGGGCCCAGCCCAGGGCCAGGGGCCCCTGGGCACATCCTTTGGCCATTTTCCCTGGGAAAGGAAACTCACCAGTCCAGGTTCCTGATGTCAGTTTGTAGGGCTCCCTTGGGTCTATCAGGGTAGCACAAGATTCAGGAGGGGACAATTTTGGTCTGTGATCCATCCTTCGATATTGGGATTCTTTACAGTCAGGACCCACCCCAGGGCCAGGGGCCCCTGGGCACATCCTTTGGCCATTTTCCCTGGAAAAGAAAACTCACCCGTCCAGGTTGCTGATGTCAGTTTGTAGGGCTCCCTTGGGTCTATCTGGGCAGCACAATATGAGGAGGGGATAACTTCAGTTTGGGGTCCAAACGTCGATATAAATATTCTTTGCAGTCAGGTCCCAGATCTGTGCCCGGGGCCCCTGGGCACATCCTTTGGCCATTTTCCCTGGGAAAGAAAATTCACCAGTCCAGGTTCCTGATATCAGTTTGTAGGGCTCCCTTGGGTCTATCTGGGCAGCAGAAATTTGAGGAGAGGACAAATTTTGTCTGTGATCCATCCTTCGATGTAAGGATATTTTGCAGTCAGGCCCCAGCCCAGGGGCCACGGGCTTAGGGCACATCCTTTGGCCATTTTCCCTGGGAAAGAAAACTCACCAGTCCAGGTTCCTGATGTCAGTTTGTAGGGCTCCCTTGGGTCTATCAGGGCAGCACAAGTTTGAGGTGGGGACAACTTCGGTGTGGGGTCCATCGTTCGATATAAGGATTTTTTGAAGTCAGGGCCAGGGGCCCCCGGGCACATCCTTTTTCCATTTTCCCTGGGAAAGAAAACTCACCAGTCCAGGTTGCTGATGTCAGTTTGTAGGGCTCCCTTGGGTCTATCTGGGCAGCACAAGTTTGAGGTGGGGACAACTTCGGTGTGGGGTCCATCCTTCGATATAAGGATTTTTAGCAGTCAGGTCCCAGCCCAGTGCCAGGGTCCCCAGGGCACATCCTTTGGCCTTTTTCTCTGGAAAAGAAAACTCACCAGTCCAGGTTGCTGATGTCAGTTTGTAGGGCTCCCTTGGGTCTATCTGGGCAGCAGAAATTTGAGGAGCGGACAATTTTGGTCTGTTATCCATCCTTTGATATAGGGATTGTTTTCAGTCAGGTCCCAGCCGAGTGTCAGGGGCACCAGGGAACATCCTTTGGCCATTTTCCCTGGGAAAGAAAACTCACCAGTCCAGGTTCCTGATGTCAGTTTGTAGGGCTCCCTTGGGTCTATCAGGGCAGCACAAGTATGAGGTGGGGACAACTTCGGTGTGGGGTCCATCCTTCGATATAAGGATTCTTTGAAGTCAAGGCCCAGCCGAGAGCCATGGGCCCCTGGGCACATTCTGTGGCCATTTTCCCTGGGAAAGAACACTCACCAGTCCAGGTTCCTGATGTCAGTTTGTAGTGCTCCCTTGGGTCTATCAGGGCAGCACAAGTTTGAGGTGGGGACAACTTCGGTGTGGGGTCCATCCTTCGATATAAGGATTTTTTGCAGTGAGGACCGTGCCCAGGGCCAGGGGCCCCTGGGCACATCCTTTTTCCATTTTCCCTGGGAAAGAAAACTCACCAGTCCAGGTTCCTGATGTCAGTTTGTAGGGCTCCCTTGGGTCTATCAGGGCACCACAAGTTTGAGGTGGGGACAATTTCGGTGTGGGGTCCATCCTTCGATATAAGGATTTTTTGCAGTGAGGACCCTGCCCAGGGCCAGGGGCCCCTGGGCACATCCTTTTTCCGTTTTCCCTGGGAAAGAAAGCTCAGCAGTCCATGTTGATGATGTCAGTTTGTAGGGCTCCCTTGGGTCTATCAGGGCAGCACAAGTTTGAGGTGGGGACAACTTCGGTGTGGGGTCCATCCTTCGATATAAGGATTTTTTGCAGTCAGGGCCAGGGGCCCCCAGGCACATCCTTTGGCCATTTTCCCTGGGAAAGAAAACTCACCAGTCCAGGTTCCTGATGTCAGTTTGTAGGGCTCCCTTGGGTCTATCAGGGCAGCACAAGTTTGAGGTGGGGACAACTTCGGTGTGGGGTGCATCCTTCGATATAAGGATTTTTTGCAGTCAGGTCCCAGCCCAGTTCCAGGGTCCCCAGGGCACATCCTTTGGCCATTTTCCCTGGGAAAGAAAACTCACCAGTCCAGGTTGCTGATGTCAGTTTGTAGGGCTCCCTTGGGTCTAACAGGGCAGCAGAAGTTTTAGGAGGGGACAACTTTGGTCTGTGATCCATCCTTCGATATAGGGATTGTTTACAGTCAGGTCCGAGCCCAGGGCCAGGGGCCCTTGGGCACATCCTTTGGCCATTTTCCCTGGGAAAGAAAACTCACCAGTCCAGGTTGCTGATGCCAGTTTGTAGGGCTCACTTGGGTCTATCTGGGTAGCACAACTTTCAGGAGGGGACAACTTCGGTCTGGGGTGCGTCCTTCGATATAAGGATTTTTAGCAGTCAGGACCCAGCCCAGTGCCAGGGTCCCCGGGGCACATCCTTTGGCCATTTTCCCTGGGAAAGAAAACTCACCAGTCCAGGTTCCTGATGTCAGTATGTAGGGCTCCCTTGGTTCTATCAAGGCAGCAGAAATTTGAGGAGCGGACAAGTTTGGTCTGCGATCCATCCTTCGATATAGGGATTCTTTGCAGTCAGGTCCCAGCCGAGTGCCAGGGGCCCCAGGGAACATCCTTTGGCCATTTTCCCTGGGAAAGAACACTCACCAGTCCAGGTTCCTGATGTCAGTTTGTAGGGCTCCCTTGGGTCTATCAGGGCCGCACAAGTTTGAGGTGGGGACAACTTCGGTGTGGGGTCCATCCTTCGATATAAGGATTATTTGCAGTCAGGGCCAGGGGCCCCTGGGCACATCCTTTGGCCATTTTCCCCGGGAAAGAAAACTCAGCAGTCCAGGTTCCTGATGTCAGTTTGTAGGGCTCCCTTGGGTCTATCAGGGCAGCACAAGTTTGAGGTGGGGACAACTTCGGTGTGGGGTCCATCCTTCGATATAAGGATTTTTTGCAGTCAGGGCCAGGGGCCCCCGGGCACATCCTTTGGCCATTTTCCCTGGGAAAGAAAACTCAGCAGTCCAGGTTGCTGATGTCAGTTTGTAGGGCTCCCTTGGGTCTATCAGGGCAGCACAAATTTGAGGTGGGGACAACTTCGGTGTGGGGTCCATCTTTCGATATAAGGATTTTTTGCATTCAGGTCCCAGCCCAGTGCCAGGGTCCCGAGGGCACATCCTTTGGCCATTTTCCCTGGAAAAGAAAACTCACCAGTCCAGGTTGCTGATGTCAGTTTGTAGAGCTCCCTTGGGTCTATCTGGGTAGCAGAAATTTGAGGAGCAAACAATCTTGGTCTGCGATCCATCCTTCGATATTGGGATTATTTGCAGTCAGGTGTCAGCCGAGTGCCAGGGGCCCCAGGGAACATCCTTTGGCCATTTTCCCTGGGAAAGAAAATTCACCAGTCCAGGTTGCTGATGTCAGTTTGTAGGGCTCCCTTGGGTCTATCAGGGCAGCACAAGTATGAGATGGGGACAACTTCAGACTGGTGTCCATCCTTCGATATAAGGATTCTTTGCAGTGAGGACCCTGCCCAGGGCCAGGGGCCCCTGGGCACATCCTTTTTCCATTTTCCCTGGGAAAGAAAACTCACCAGTCCAGGTTGCTGATGTCAGTTTTTAGGGCTCCCTTGGGTCTATCAGGGCAGCACAAGTTTGAGGTGGGGACAACTTCGGTGTGGGGTCCATCCTTCGATATAAGGATTTTTTGCAGTCAGGGCCAGGGTCCCCTGGGCACATCCTTTGGCCATTTTCCCTGGGAAAGAAAACTCAGCAGTCCAGGTTCCTGATGTCAGTTTGTAGGGCTCCCTTGGGTCTATCAGGGCAGCACAAGTTTGAGGTGGGGACAACTTCGGTGTGCGGTCCATCGTTCGATATAAGGATTTTTTGAAGTCAGGGCCAGGGGCCCCCGGGCACATCCTTTGGCCATTTTCCCTGGGAAAGAAAACTCACCAGTCCAGGTTCCTGATGTCAGTTTGTAGGGCTCCCTTGGGTCTATCTGGGCAGCACAAGTTTGAGGTGGGGACAACTTCGGTGTGCGGTCCATCTTTCGATATAAGGATTTTTAGCAGTCAGGTCCCAGCCCAGTGCCAGGGTCCCCAGGGCACATCCTTTGGCCATTTTCCCTGGGAAAGAAAACTCACCAGTCCAGGTTGCTGATGTCTGTATGTAGGGCTCCCTTGGTTCTATCAAGGCAGCAGAAATTTGAGGAGCGGACAAGTTTGGTCTGCGATCCATCCTTCGATATAAGGATTCTTTTCAGTCAGGTCCCAGCCAAGTGCCAGGGGCCCCAGGGAACATCCTTTGGCCATTTTCCCTGGGAAAGAAAACTCACCAGTCCAGGTTCCTGATGTCACTTTGTAGGGCTCCCTTGGGTCTATCAGGGCAGCACAAGTTTGAGGTGGGGACAACTTCGGTGTGGGGTCCATCCTTCGATATAAGGATTCTTTGCAGTGAGGACCCTGCCCAGGGCGAGGGGCCCCTGGGCACATCCTTTTTCCATTTTCCCTGGGAAAGAAAACTCAGCAGTCCAGGTTCCTGATGTCAGTTTGTAGGGCTCCCTTGGGTCTATCAGGGCACCACAAGTTTGAGGTTGGGACAACTTCGGTGTGGGGTGCATCCTTCGATATAAGGATTTTTTTCAGTGAGGACCCTGCCCAGGGCCAGGGGTCCCTGGGCACAACCTTTTTCCATTTTCCCTGGGAAAGAAAACTCACCAGTCCAGGTTCCTGATGTCAGTTTGTAGGGCTCCCTTGGGTCTATCAGGGCAGCACAATTTTGAGGTGGGGACAACTTCGGTGTGGGGTCCATCCTTCGATATAAGGATTTTTTGCACTGAGACCCTGCCCAGGGCCAGGGGCCCCTGGGCACATCCTTTTTCCGTTTTCCCTGGGAAAGAAAGCTCAGCAGTCCATGTTGATGATGTCAGTTTGTAGGGCTCCCTTGGGTCTATCAGGGCAGCACAAGTTTGAGGTGGGGACAACTTCGGTGTGGGGTCCATCCTTTGATATAAGGATTTTTTGCAGTCAGGGCCAGGGGCCCCCAGGCACATCCTTTGGCCATTTTCCCTGGGAAAGAAAACTCACCAGTCCAGGTTCCTGATGTCAGTTTGTAGGGCTCCCTTGGGTCTATCAGGGCAGCACAAGTTTGAGGTGGGGACAACTTCGGTGTGGGGTCCATCCTTCGATATAAGGATTTTTTGCAGTGAGGACCCTGCCCAGGGCCAGGGGCCCCTGGGCACATCCTTTTTCCGTTTTCCCTGGGAAAGAAAGCTCAGCAGTCCATGTTGATGATGTCAGTTTGTAGGGCTCCCTTGGGTCTATCAGGGCAGCACAAGTTTGAGGTGGGGACAACTTCGGTGTGGGGTCCATCCTTCGATATAAGGATTTTTTGCAGTCAGGGCCAGGGGCCCCCAGGCACATCCTTTGGCCATTTTCCCTGGGAAAGAAAACTCACCAGTCCAGGTTGCTGATGTCAGTTTGTAGGGCTCCCGTGGGTCTATCAGGGCAGCAGAAATTTGAGGAGCAAACAATCTTGGTCTGCGATCCATCCTTCGATATTGGGATTCTTTGCAGTCAGGTGCCAGCCGAGTGCTAGGGTCCCCAGGGAACATCCTTTGGCCATTTTCCCTGGGAAAGAAAATTCACCAGTCCAGGTTGCTGATGTCAGTTTGTAGGGCTCCCTTGGGTCTATCAGGGCAGCACAAGTATGAGATGGGGACAACTTCAGTCTGGTGTCCATCCTTCGATATAAGGATTCTTTGCTGTCAGGTCCTAGCACAGTGCCAGGGGCCCCAGGGCAAACCCTTTGGCAATTTTCCCTGGGAAAGAAAACTCAGCAGTCCAGGTTGCTGATGTCGGTTTGTAGGGCTTCCTTGGGTCTATCTGGGCAGCAGAAATTTGAGGAGGGGTCGACTTTGGTCTGTGATCCATGCTTCGATATATGGATTTTTTGCAGTCAGGCCCCAGCCCAGGGCCAGGGGCCCCTGGGCACATCCTTTGGCCATTTTCCCTGGGAAAGAAAACTCAGCAGTCCAGGTTGCTGATGTCAGTTTGTAGGGCTCCCGTGGGTCTATCAGGGCAGCACATATTTTATTTCGGGACAACTTCGGTCTGGGGTCCATCCTTCAATATAAGGAGTCTTTGAAATCAGGGCCCAGCCCAGGGCCAGGGGCCCCTGGGCACATCCTTTGGCCATTTTCCCTGGGAAAGGAAACTCACCAGTCCAGGTTCCTGATGTCAGTTTGTAGGGCTCCCTTGGGTCTATCAGGGTAGCACAAGATTCAGGAGGGGACAATTTTGGTCTGTGATCCATCCTTCGATATTGGGATTCTTTACAGTCAGGACCCACCCCAGGGCCAGGGGCCCCTGGGCACATCCTTTGGCCATTTTCCCTGGAAAAGAAAACTCACCAGTCCAGGTTGCTGATGTCAGTTTGTAGGGCTCCCTTGGGTCTATCTGGGCAGCACAATATGAGGAGGGGATAACTTCAGTTTGGGGTCCAAACGTCGATATAAATATTCTTTGCAGTCAGGTCCCAGATCTGTGCCCGGGGCCCCTGGGCACATCCTTTGGCCATTTTCCCTGGGAAAGAAAATTCACCAGTCCAGGTTCCTGATATCAGTTTGTAGGGCTCCCTTGGGTCTATCTGGGCAGCAGAAATTTGAGGAGAGGACAAATTTTGTCTGCGATCCATCCTTCGATGTAAGGATATTTTGCAGTCAGGCCCCAGCCCAGGGGCCACGGACTTAGGGCACATCCTTTGGCCATTTTCCCTGGGAAAGAAAACTCACCAGTCCAGGTTCCTGATGTCAGTTTGTAGGGCTCCCTTGGGTCTATCAGGGCAGCACAAGTTTGAGGTGGGGACAACTTCGGTGTGGGGTCCATCCTTCGATATAAGGATTTTTTGAAGTCAGGGCCAGGGGCCCCCGGGCACATCCTTTTTCCATTTTCCCTGGGAAAGAAAACTCACCAGTCCAGGTTCCTGATGTCACTTTGTAGGGCTCCCTTGGGTCTATCTGGGCAGCACAAGTTTGAGGTGGGGACAACTTCGGTGTGGGGTCCATCCTTCGATATAAGGATTTTTTGCAGTCAGGGCCAGGGTCCCCTGGGCACATCCTTTGGCCATTTTCCCTGGGAAAGAAAATTCACCAGTCCAGGTTCCTGATGTCAGTTTGTAGGGCTCCCTTGGGTCTATCAGGGCAGCACAAGTTTGAGGTGTGCACAACTTCGGTGTGCGGTCCATCGTTCGATATAAGGATTTTTTGCAGTCGGGGCCAGGGGCCCGCGGGCACATCCTTTGGCCATTTTCCCTGGGAAAGAAAACTCACCAGTCCAGGTTGCTGATGTCAGTTTGTAGGGCTCCCTTGGGTCTATCTGGGCAGCACAAGTTTGAGGTGGGGACAACTTCGGTGTGGGGTCCATCTTTCGATATAAGGATTTTTAGCAGTCAGGTCCCAGCCCAGTGCCAGGGTCCCCAGGGCACATCCTTTGGCCATTTTCCCTGGAAAAGAAAACTCACCAGTCCAGGTTCCTGATGTCAGTTTGTAGGGCTCCCTTGGGTCTATCAGGGCAGCACAAGTTTGAGGTGGGGACAACTTCGGTGTGGGGTCCATCCTTCGATATAAGGATTTTTTGCAGTCAGGGCCAGGGGCCCCCAGGCACATCCTTTGGCCATTTTCCCTGGGAAAGAAAACTCACCAGTCCAGGTTGCTGATGTCAGTTTGTAGGGCTCCCGTGGGTCTATCAGGGCAGCAGAAATTTGAGGAGCAAACAATCTTGGTCTGCGATCCATCCTTCGATATTGGGATTCTTTGCAGTCAGGTGTCAGCCGAGTGCTAGGGTCCCCAGGGAACATCCTTTGGCCATTTTCCCTGGGAAAGAAAATTCACCAGTCCAGGTTGCTGATGTCAGTTTGTAGGGCTCCCTTGGGTCTATCAGGGCAGCACAAGTATGAGATGGGGACAACTTCAGTCTGGTGTCCATCCTTCGATATAAGGATTCTTTGCTGTCAGGTCCTAGCACAGTGCCAGGGGCCCCAGGGCAAACCCTTTGGCAATTTTCCCTGGGAAAGAAAACTCAGCAGTCCAGGTTGCTGATGTCGGTTTGTAGGGCTTCCTTGGGTCTATCTGGGCAGCAGAAATTTGAGGAGGGGTCGACTTTGGTCTGTGATCCATGCTTCGATATATGGATTTTTTGCAGTCAGGCCCCAGCCCAGGGCCAGGGGCCCCTGGGCACATCCTTTGGCCATTTTCCCTGGGAAAGAAAACTCAGCAGTCCAGGTTGCTGATGTCAGTTTGTAGGGCTCCCGTGGGTCTATCAGGGCAGCACATATTTTATTTCGGGACAACTTCGGTCTGGGGTCCATCCTTCAATATAAAGAGTCTTTGAAATCAGGGCCCAGCCCAGGGCCAGGGGCCCCTGGGCACATCCTTTGGCCATTTTCCCTGGGAAAGGAAACTCACCAGTCCAGGTTCCTGATGTCAGTTTGTAGGGCTCCCTTGGGTCTATCAGGGTAGCACAAGATTCAGGAGGGGACAATTTTGGTCTGTGATCCATCCTTCGATATTGGGATTCTTTACAGTCAGGACCCACCCCAGGGCCAGGGGCCCCTGGGCACATCCTTTGGCCATTTTCCCTGGAAAAGAAAACTCACCAGTCCAGGTTGCTGATGTCAGTTTGTAGGGCTCCCTTGGGTCTATCTGGGCAGCACAATATGAGGAGGGGATAACTTCAGTTTGGGGTCCAAACGTCGATATAAATATTCTTTGCAGTCAGGTCCCAGATCTGTGCCCGGGGCCCCTGGGCACATCCTTTGGCCATTTTCCCTGGGAAAGAAAATTCACCAGTCCAGGTTCCTGATATCAGTTTGTAGGGCTCCCTTGGGTCTATCTGGGCAGCAGAAATTTGAGGAGAGGACAAATTTTGTCTGCGATCCATCCTTCGATGTAAGGATATTTTGCAGTCAGGCCCCAGCCCAGGGGCCACGGACTTAGGGCACATCCTTTGGCCATTTTCCCTGGGAAAGAAAACTCACCAGTCCAGGTTCCTGATGTCAGTTTGTAGGGCTCCCTTGGGTCTATCAGGGCAGCACAAGTTTGAGGTGGGGACAACTTCGGTGTGGGGTCCATCCTTCGATATAAGGATTTTTTGCAGTGAGGACCCTGCCCAGGGCCAGGGGCCCCTGGGCACATCCTTTTTCCGTTTTCCCTGGGAAAGAAAGCTCAGCAGTCCATGTTGATGATGTCAGTTTGTAGGGCTCCCTTGGGTCTATCAGGGCAGCACAAGTTTGAGGTGGGGACAACTTCGGTGTGGGGTCCATCCTTCGATATAAGGATTTTTTGCAGTCAGGGCCAGGGGCCCCCAGGCACATCCTTTGGCCATTTTCCCTGGGAAAGAAAACTCACCAGTCCAGGTTCCTGATGTCAGTTTGTAGGGCTCCCTTGGGTCTATCAGGGCAGCACATGTTTGAGGTGGGGACAACTTCGGTGTGGGGTCCATCCTTCGATATAAGGATATTTTGCAGTGAGGACCCTGCCCAGGGCCAGGGGCCCCTGGGCACATCCTTTTTCCGTTTTCCCTGGGAAAGAAAGCTCAGCAGTCCATGTTGATGATGTCAGTTTGTAGGGCTCCCTTGGGTCTATCAGGGCAGCACAAGTTTGAGGTGGGGACAACTTCGGTGTGGGGTCCATCCTTTGATATAAGGATTTTTTGCAGTCAGGGCCAGGGGCCCCCAGGCACATCCTTTGGCCATTTTCCCTGGGAAAGAAAACACACCAGTCCAGGTTGCTGATGTCAGTTTGTAGGGCTCCCTTGGGTCTATCAGGGCAGCACAAGTTTGAGGTGGGGACAACTTCGGTGTGGGGTCCATCCTTCGATATAAGGATTTTTTGCAGTGAGGACCCTGCCCAGGGCCAGGGGCCCCTGGGCACATCCTTTTTCCGTTTTCCCTGGGAAAGAAAGCTCAGCAGTCCATGTTGATGATGTCAGTTTGTAGGGCTCCCTTGGGTCTATCAGGGCAGCACAAGTTTGAGGTGGGGACAACTTCGGTGTGGGGTCCATCCTTCGATATAAGGATTTTTTGCAGTCAGGGCCAGGGGCCCCCAGGCACATCCTTTGGCCATTTTCCCTGGGAAAGAAAACTCACCAGTCCAGGTTGCTGATGTCAGTTTGTAGGGCTCCCGTGGGTCTATCTGGGCAGCAGAAATTTGAGGAGCAAACAATCTTGGTCTGCGATCCATCCTTCGATATTGGGATTCTTTGCAGTCAGGTGTCAGCCGAGTGCTAGGGTCCCCAGGGAACATCCTTTGGCCATTTTCCCTGGGAAAGAAAATTCACCAGTCCAGGTTGCTGATGTCAGTTTGTAGGGCTCCCTTGGGTCTATCAGGGCAGCACAAGTATGAGATGGGGACAACTTCAGTCTGGTGTCCATCCTTCGATATAAGGATTCTTTGCTGTCAGGTCCTAGCACAGTGCCAGGGGCCCCAGGGCAAACCCTTTGGCAATTTTCCCTGGGAAAGAAAACTCAGCAGTCCAGGTTGCTGATGTCGGTTTGTAGGGCTTCCTTGGGTCTATCTGGGCAGCAGAAATTTGAGGAGGGGTCGACTTTGGTCTGTGATCCATGCTTCGATATATGGATTTTTTGCAGTCAGGCCCCAGCCCAGGGCCAGGGGCCCCTGGGCACATCCTTTGGCTATTTTCCCTGGGAAAGAAAACTCAGCAGTCCAGGTTGCTGATGTCAGTTTGTAGGGCTCCCGTGGGTCTATCAGGGCAGCACATATTTTATTTCGGGACAACTTCGGTCTGGGGTCCATCCTTCAATATAAGGAGTCTTTGAAATCAGGGCCCAGCCCAGGGCCAGGGGCCCCTGGGCACATCCTTTGGCCATTTTCCCTGGGAAAGGAAACTCACCAGTCCAGGTTCCTGATGTCAGTTTGTAGGGCTCCCTTGGGTCTATCAGGGTAGCACAAGATTCAGGAGGGGACAATTTTGGTCTGTGATCCATCCTTCGATATTGGGATTCTTTACAGTCAGGACCCACCCCAGGGCCAGGGGCCCCTGGGCACATCCTTTGGCCATTTTCCCTGGAAAAGAAAACTCACCAGTCCAGGTTGCTGATGTCAGTTTGTAGGGCTCCCTTGGGTCTATCTGGGCAGCACAATATGAGGAGGGGATAACTTCAGTTTGGGGTCCAAACGTCGATATAAATATTCTTTGCAGTCAGGTCCCAGATCTGTGCCCGGGGCCCCTGGGCACATCCTTTGGCCATTTTCCCTGGGAAAGAAAATTCACCAGTCCAGGTTCCTGATATCAGTTTGTAGGGCTCCCTTGGGTCTATCTGGGCAGCAGAAATTTGAGGAGAGGACAAATTTTGTCTGCGATCCATCCTTCGATGTAAGGATATTTTGCAGTCAGGCCCCAGCCCAGGGGCCACGGGCTTAGGGCACACCCTTTGGCCATTTTCCCTGGGAAAGAAAACTCACCAGTCCAGGTTGCTGATGTCAGTTTGTAGGGCTCCCTTGGGTCTATCAGGGCAGCACAAGTTTGAGGTGGGGACAACTTCGGTGTGGGGTCCATCCTTCGATATAAGGATTTTTTGAAGTCAGGGCCAGGGGCCCCCGGGCACATCCTTTGGCCATTTTCCCTGGGAAAGAAAACTCACCAGTCCAGGTTCCTGATGTCAGTTTGTAGGGCTCCCTTGGGTCTATCTGGGCAGCACAAGTTTGAGGTGGGGACAACTTCGGTGTGGGGTCCATCCTTCGATATAAGGATTTTTTGCAGTCAGGGCCAGGGTCCCCTGGGCACATCCTTTGGCCATTTTCCCTGGGAAAGAAAACTCAGCAGTCCAGGTTCCTGATGTCAGTTTGTAGGGCTCCCTTGGGTCTATCAGGGCAGCACAAGTTTGAGGTGGGGACAATTTCGGTGTGCGGTCCATCGTTCGATATAAGGATTTTTTGAAGTCAGGGCCAGGGGCCCCCGGGCACATCCTTTGGCCATTTTCCCTGGGAAAGAAAACTCACCAGTCCAGGTTCCTGATGTCAGTTTGTAGGGCTCCCTTGGGTCTATCTGGGCAGCACAAGTTTGAGGTGGGGACAACTTCGGTGTGGGGTCCATCGTTCGATATAAGGATTTTTTGAAGTCAGGGCCAGGGGCCCCCGGGCACATCCTTTTTCCATTTTCCCTGGGAAAGAAAACTCACCAGTCCAGGTTCCTGATGTCACTTTGTAGGGCTCCCTTGGGTCTATCTGGGCAGCACAAGTTTGAGGTGGGGACAACTTCGGTGTGGGGTCCATCCTTCGATATAAGGATTTTTTGCAGTCAGGGCCAGGGTCCCCTGGGCACATCCTTTGGCCATTTTCCCTGGGAAAGAAAACTCAGCAGTCCAGGTTCCTGATGTCAGTTTGTAGGGCTCCCTTGGGTCTATCAGGGCAGCACAAGTTTGAGGTGGGGACAACTTCGGTGTGCGGTCCATCGTTCGATATAAGGATTTTTTGAAGTCAGGGCCAGGGGCCCCCGGGCACATCCTTTGGCCATTTTCCCTGGGAAAGAAAACTCACCAGTCCAGGTTCCTGATGTCAGTTTGTAGGGCTCCCTTGGGTCTATCTGGGCAGCACAAGTTTGAGGTGGGGACAACTTCGGTGTGGGGTCCATCTTTCGATATAAGGATTTTTAGCAGTCAGGTCCCAGCCCAGTGCCAGGGTCCCCAGGGCACATCCTTTGGCCATTTTCCCTTGAAAAGAAAACTCACCAGTCCAGGTTCCTGATGTCAGTTTGTAGGGCTCCATTGGGTCTATCTGGGCAGCAGACATTTGAGGAGCGGACAATTTTGGTCTGTTATCCATCCTTCGATATAAGGATTCTTTTCAGTCAGGTCCAAGCCGAGTGCCAGGGGCCCCAGGGAACATCCTTTGGCCATTTTCCTTGGGAAAGAAAACTCACCAGTCCAGGTTCCTGATGTCAGTTTGTAGGGCTCCCTTGGGTCTATCTGGGCAGCACAAGTTTGAGGTGGGGACAACTTCGGTGTGGGGTCCATCCTTCGATATAAGGATTCTTTGAAGTCAAGGCCCAGCCGAGAGCCATGGGCCCCTGGGCACATTCTTTGGCCATTTTCCCTGGGAAAGAAAACTCACTAGTCCAGGTTCCTGATGTCACTTTGTAGGGCTCCCTTGGGTCTATCAGGGCAGCACAAGTTTGAGGTGGGGACAACTTCGGTGTGGGGTCCATCCTTCGATATAAGGATTTTTTGAAGTCAGGGCCAGGGGCCCCCGGGCACATCCTTTGGCCATTTTCCCTGGGAAAGAAAACTCAGCAGTCCAGGTTCCTGATGTCAGTTTGTAGGGCTCCCTTGGGTCTATCAGGGCAGCACAAGTTTGAGGTGGGGACAACTTCGGTGTGGGGTCCATCCTTCGATATAAGGATTTTTTGAAGTCAGGGCCAGGGGCCCCCGGGCACATCCTTTTTCCATTTTCCCTGGGAAAGAAAACTCACCAGTCCAGGTTCCTGATGTCACTTTGTAGGGCTCCCTTGGGTCTATCTGGGCAGCACAAGTTTGAGGTGGGGACAACTTCGGTGTGGGGTCCATCCTTCGATATAAGGATTTTTTGCAATCAGGGCCAGGGTCCCCTGGGCACATCCTTTGGCCATTTTCCCTGGGAAAGAAAACTCAGCAGTCCAGGTTCCTGATGTCAGTTTGTAGGGCTCCCTTGGGTCTATCAGGGCAGCACAAGTTTGAGGTGGGGACAACTTCGGTGTGCGGTCCATCGTTCGATATAAGGATTTTTTGAAGTCAGGGCCAGGGGCCCCCGGGCACACCCTTTGGCCATTTTCCCTGGGAAAGAAAACTCACCAGTCCAGGTTCCTGATGTCAGTTTGTAGGGCTCCCTTGGGTCTATCAGGGCAGCACAAGTTTGAGGTGGGGACAACTTCGGTGTGGGGTCCATCGTTCGATATAAGGATTTTTTGAAGTCAGGGCCAGGGGCCCCCGGGCACATCCTTTTTCCATTTTCCCTGGGAAAGAAAACTCACCAGTCCAGGTTCCTGATGTCACTTTGTAGGGCTCCCTTGGGTCTATCTGGGCAGCACAAGTTTGAGGTGGGGACAACTTCGGTGTGGGGTCCATCCTTCGATATAAGGATTTTTTGCAGTCAGGGCCAGGTTCCCCTGGGCACATCCTTTGGCCATTTTCCCTGGGAAAGAAAACTCAGCAGTCCAGGTTCCTGATGTCAGTTTGTAGGGCTCCCTTGGGTCTATCAGGGCAGCACAAGTTTGAGGTGGGGACAACTTCGGTGTGCGGTCCATCGTTCGATATAAGGATTTTTTGAAGTCAGGGCCAGGGGCCCCCGGGCACATCCTTTGGCCATTTTCCCTGGGAAAGAAAACTCACCAGTCCAGGTTCCTGATGTCAGTTTGTAGGGCTCCCTTGGGTCTATCAGGGCAGCACAAGTTTGAGGTGGGGACAACTTCGGTGTGGGGTCCATCTTTCGATATAAGGATTTTTAGCAGTCAGGTCCCAGCCCAGTGCCAGTGTCCCCAGGGCACATCCTTTGGCCATTTTCCCTGGAAAAGAAAACTCACCAGTCCAGGTTCCTGATGTCACTTTGTAGGGCTCCTTTGGTCTATCTGGGCAGCAGACATTTGAGGAGCGGACAATTTTGGTCTGTTATCCATCCTTCGATATAAGGATTCTTTTCAGTCAGGTCCAAGCCGAGTGCCAGGGGCCCCAGGGAACATCCTTTGGCCATTTTCCTTGGGAAAGAAAACTCACCAGTCCAGGTTCCTGATGTCAGTTCGTAGGGCTCCCTTGGGTCTATCTGGGCAGCACAAGTTTGAGGTGGGGACAACTTCGGTGTGGGGTCCATCCTTCGATATAAGGATTCTTTGAAGTCAAGGCCCAGACGAGAGCCATGGGCCCCTGGGCACATTCTGTGGCCATTTTCCCTGGGAAAGAACACTCACCAGTCCAGGTTCCTGATGTCAGTTTGTAGGGCTCCCTTGGGTCTATCAGGGCAGCACAAGTTTGAGGTGGGGACAATTTCGGTCTGCGATCCATCCTTCGATATAAGGATTCTTTGCAGTGAGGACCCTGCCCAGGGCGAGGGGCCCCTGGGCACATCCTTTTTCCATTTTCCCTGGGAAAGAAAACTCAGCAGTCCAGGTTCCTGATGTCAGTTTGTAGGGCTCCCTTGGGTCTATCAGGGCACCACAAGTTTGAGGTTGGGACAACTTCGGTGTGGGGTGCATCCTTCGATATAAGGATTTTTTTCAGTGAGGACCCTGCCCAGGGCCAGGGGTCCCTGGGCACAACCTTTTTCCATTTTCCCTGGGAAAGAAAACTCACCAGTCCAGGTTCCTGATGTCAGTTTGTAGGGCTCCCTTGGGTCTATCAGGGCACCACAAGTTTGAGGTGGGGACAACTTCGGTGTGGGGTCCATCCTTCGATATAAGGATTTTTTGCAGTGAGGACCCTGCCCAGGGCCAGGGGCCCCTGGGCACATCCTTTTTCCGTTTTCCCTGGGAAAGAAAGCTCAGCAGTCCATGTTGATGATGTCAGTTTGTAGGGCTCCCTTGGGTCTATCAGGGCAGCACAAGTTTGAGGTGGGGACAACTTCGGTGTGGGGTCCATCCTTTGATATAAGGATTTTTTGCAGTCAGGGCCAGGGGCCCCCAGGCACATCCTTTGGCCATTTTCCCTGGGAAAGAAAACTCACCAGTCCAGGTTCCTGATGTCAGTTTGTAGGGCTCCCTTGGGTCTATCTGGGCAGCACAAGTTTGAGGTGGGGACAACTTCGGTGTGGGGTCCATCCTTCGATATAAGGATTTTTTGCAGTGAGGACCCTGCCCAGGGCCAGGGGCCCCTGGGCACATCCTTTTTCCGTTTTCCCTGGGAAAGAAAGCTCAGCAGTCCATGTTGATGATGTCAGTTTGTAGGGCTCCCTTGGGTCTATCAGGGCAGCACAAGTTTGAGGTGGGGACAACTTCGGTGTGGGGTCCATCCTTTGATATAAGGATTTTTTGCAGTCAGGGCCAGGGGCCCCCAGGCACATCCTTTGGCCATTTTCCCTGGGAAAGAAAACTCACCAGTCCAGGTTGCTGATGTCAGTTTGTAGGGCTCCCTTGGGTCTATCAGGGCAGCACAAGTTTGAGGTGGGGACAACTTCGGTGTGGGGTCCATCCTTCGATATAAGGATTTTTTGCAGTGAGGACCCTGCCCAGGGCCAGGGGCCCCTGGGCACATCCTTTTTCCGTTTTCCCTGGGAAAGAAAGCTCAGCAGTCCATGTTGATGATGTCAGTTTGTAGGGCTCCCTTGGGTCTATCAGGGCAGCACAAGTTTGAGGTGGGGACAACTTCGGTGTGGGGTCCATCCTTCGATATAAGGATTTTTTGCAGTCAGGGCCAGGGGCCCCCAGGCACATCCTTTGGCCATTTTCCCTGGAAAAGAAAACTCACCAGTCCAGGTTGCTGCTGTCAGTTTGTAGGGCTCCCGTGGGTCTATCTGGGCAGCAGAAATTTGAGGAGCAAACAATCTTGGTCTGCGATCCATCCTTCGATATTGGGATTCTTTGCAGTCAGGTGTCAGCCGAGTGCCAGGGTCCCCAGGGAACATCCTTTGGCCATTTTCCCTGGGAAAGAAAATTCACCAGTCCAGGTTGCTGATGTCAGTTTGTAGGGCTCCCTTGGGTCTATCAGGGCAGCACAAGTATGAGATGGGGACAACTTCAGTCTGGTGTCCATCCTTCGATATAAGGATTCTTTGCTGTCAGGTCCTAGCACAGTGCCAGGGGCCCCAGGGCAAACCCTTTGGCAATTTTCCCTGGGAAAGAAAACTCAGCAGTCCAGGTTGCTGATGTCGGTTTGTAGGGCTTCCTTGGGTCTATCTGGGCAGCAGAAATTTGAGGAGGGGTCGACTTTGGTCTGTTATCCATCCTTCGATATAAGGATTCTTTTCAGTCAGGTCCAAGCCGAGTGCCAGGGGCCCCAGGGAACATCCTTTGGCCATTTTCCTTGGGAAAGAAAACTCACCAGTCCAGGTTCCTGATGTCAGTTTGTAGGGCTCCCTTGGGTCTATCTGGGCAGCACAAGTTTGAGGTGGGGACAACTTCGGTGTGGGGTCCATCCTTCGATATAAGGATTCTTTGATGTCAAGGCCCAGCCGAGAGCCATGGGCCCCTGGGCACATTCTGTGGCCATTTTCCCTGGGAAAGAACACTCACCAGTCCAGGTTCCTGATGTCAGTTTGTAGGGCTCCCTTGGGTCTATCAGGGCAGCACAAGTTTGAGGTGGGGACAACTTCGGTGTGGGGTCCATCCTTCGATATAAGGATTCTTTGCAGTGAGGACCCTGCCCAGGGCGAGGGGCCCCTGGGCACATCCTTTTTCCATTTTCCCTGGGAAAGAAAACTCAGCAGTCCAGGTTCCTGATGTCAGTTTGTAGGGCTCCCTTGGGTCTATCAGGGCACCACAAGTTTGAGATTGGGACAACTTCGGTGTGGGGTGCATCCTTCGATATAAGGATTTTTTTCAGTGAGGACCCTGCCCAGGGCCAGGGGTCCCTGGGCACAACCTTTTTCCATTTTCCCTGGGAAAGAAAACTCACCAGTCCAGGTTCCTGATGTCAGTTTGTAGGGCTCCCTTGGGTCTATCAGGGCAGCACAAGTTTGAGGTGGGGACAACTTCGGTGTGGGGTCCATCCTTCGATATAAGGATTTTTTGCAGTGAGGACCCTGCCCAGGGCCAGGGGCCCCTGGGCACATCCTTTTTCCGTTTTCCCTGGGAAAGAAAGCTCAGCAGTCCATGTTGATGATGTCAGTTTGTAGGGCTCCCTTGGGTCTATCAGGGCAGCACAAGTTTGAGGTGGGGACAACTTCGGTGTGGGGTCCATCCTTCGATATAAGGATTTTTTGCAGTCAGGGCCAGGGGCCCCCAGGCACATCCTTTGGCCATTTTCCCTGGGAAAGAAAACTCACCAGTCCAGGTTCCTGATGTCAGTTTGTAGGGCTCCCTTGGGTCTATCAGGGCAGCACAAGTTTGAGGTGGGGACAACTTCGGTGTGGGGTCCATCCTTCGATATAAGGATTTTTTGCAGTGAGGACCCTGCCCAGGGCCAGGGGCCCCTGGGCACATCCTTTTTCCATTTTCCCTGGGAAAGAAAGCTCAGCAGTCCATGTTGATGATGTCAGTTTGTAGGGCTCCCTTGGGTCTATCAGGGCAGCACAAGTTTGAGGTGGGGACAACTTCGGTGTGGGGTCCATCATTTGATATAAGGATTTTTTGCAGTCAGGGCCAGGGGCCCCCAGGCACATCCTTTGGCCATTTTCCCTGGGAAAGAAAACTCACCAGTCCAGGTTGCTGATGTCAGTTTGTAGGGCTCCCTTGGGTCTATCAGGGCAGCACAAGTTTGAGGTGGGGACAACTTCGGTGTGGGGTCCATCCTTCGATATAAGGATTTTTTGCAGTGAGGACCCTGCCCAGGGCCAGGGGCCCCTGGGCACATCCTTTTTCCGTTTTCCCTGGGAAAGAAAGCTCAGCAGTCCATGTTGATGATGTCAGTTTGTAGGGCTCCCTTGGGTCTATCAGGGCAGCACAAGTTTGAGGTGGGGACAACTTCGGTGTGGGGTCCATCCTTCGATATAAGGATTTTTTGCAGTCAGGGCCAGGGGCCCCCAGGCACATCCTTTGGCCATTTTCCCTGGGAAAGAAAACTCACCAGTCCAGGTTGCTGATGTCAGTTTGTAGGGCTCCCGTGGGTCTATCTGGGCAGCAGAATTTTGAGGAGCAAACAATCTTGGTCTGCGATCCATCCTTCGATATTGGGATTCTTTGCAGTCAGGTGTCAGCCGAGTGCTAGGGTCCCCAGGGAACATCCTTTGGCCATTTTCCCTGGGAAAGAAAATTCACCAGTCCAGGTTGCTGATGTCAGTTTGTAGGGCTCCCTTGGGTCTATCAGGGCAGCACAAGTATGAGATGGGGACAACTTCAGTCTGGTGTCCATCCTTCGATATAAGGATTCTTTGCTGTCAGGTCCTAGCACAGTGCCAGGGGCCCCAGGGCAAACCCTTTGGCAATTTTCCCTGGGAAAGAAAACTCAGCAGTCCAGGTTGCTGATGTCGGTTTGTAGGGCTTCCTTGGGTCTATCTGGGCAGCAGAAATTTGAGGAGGGGTCGACTTTGGTCTGTGATCCATGCTTCGATATATGGATTTTTTGCAGTCAGGCCCCAGCCCAGGGCCAGGGGCCCCTGGGCACATCCTTTGGCTATTTTCCCTGGGAAAGAAAACTCAGCAGTCCAGGTTGCTGATGTCAGTTTGTAGGGCTCCCGTGGGTCTATCAGGGCAGCACATATTTTATTTCGGGACAACTTCGGTCTGGGGTCCATCCTTCAATATAAGGAGTCTTTGAAATCAGGGCCCAGCCCAGGGCCAGGGGCCCCTGGGCACATCCTTTGGCCATTTTCCCTGGGAAAGGAAACTCACCAGTCCAGGTTCCTGATGTCAGTTTGTAGGGCTCCCTTGGGTCTATCAGGGTAGCACAAGATTCAGGAGGGGACAATTTTGGTCTGTGATCCATCCTTCGATATTGGGATTCTTTACAGTCAGGACCCACCCCAGGGCCAGGGGCCCCTGGGCACATCCTTTGGCCATTTTCCCTGGAAAAGAAAACTCACCAGTCCAGGTTGCTGATGTCAGTTTGTAGGGCTCCCTTGGGTCTATCTGGGCAGCACAATATGAGGAGGGGATAACTTCAGTTTGGGGTCCAAACGTCGATATAAATATTCTTTGCAGTCAGGTCCCAGATCTGTGCCCGGGGCCCCTGGGCACATCCTTTGGCCATTTTCCCTGGGAAAGAAAATTCACCAGTCCAGGTTCCTGATATCAGTTTGTAGGGCTCCCTTGGGTCTATCTGGGCAGCAGAAATTTGAGGAGAGGACAAATTTTGTCTGCGATCCATCCTTCGATGTAAGGATATTTTGCAGTCAGGCCCCAGCCCAGGGGCCACGGGCTTAGGGCACATCCTTTGGCCATTTTCCCTGGGAAAGAAAACTCACCAGTCCAGGTTCCTGATGTCAGTTTGTAGGGCTCCCTTGGGTTTATCAGGGCAGCACAAGTTTGAGGTGGGGACAACTTCGGTGTGGGGTCCATCGTTCGATATAAGGATTTTTTGAAGTCAGGGCCAGGGGCCCCCGGGCACATCCTTTGGCCATTTTCCCTGGGAAAGAAAACTCACCAGTCCAGGTTCCTGATGTCAGTTTGTAGGGCTCCCTTGGGTCTATCAGGGCAGCACAAGTTTGAGGTGGGGACAACTTCGGTGTGGGGTCCATCCTTCGATATAAGGATTTTTTGCAGTCAGGGCCAGGGTCCCCTGGGCACATCCTTTGGCCATTTTCCCTGGGAAAGAAAACTCAGCAGTCCAGGTTCCTGATGTCAGTTTGTAGGGCTCCCTTGGGTCTATCAGGGCAGCACAAGTTTGAGGTGGGTACAATTTCGGTGTGCGGTCCATCGTTCGATATAAGGATTTTTTGAAGTCTGGGCCAGGGGCCCCCGGGCACATCCTTTGGCCATTTTCCCTGGGAAAGAAAACTCACCAGTCCAGGTTCCTGATGTCAGTTTGTAGGGCTCCCTTGGGTCTATCAGGGCAGCACAAGTTTGAGGTGGGGACAACTTCGGTGTGGGGTCAATCGTTCGATATAAGGATTTTTTGAAGTCAGGGCCAGGGGCCCCCGGGCACATCCTTTTTCCATTTTCCCTGGGAAAGAAAACTCACCAGTCCAGGTTCCTGATGTCACTTTGTAGGGCTCCCTTGGGTCTATCAGGGCAGCACAAGTTTGAGGTGGGGACAACTTCGGTGTGGGGTCCATCCTTCGATATAAGGATTTTTTGCAGTCAGGGCCAGGGTCCCCTGGGCACATCCTTTGGCCATTTTCCCTGGGAAAGAAAACTCACCAGTCCAGGTTCCTGATGTCAGTTTGTAGGGCTCCCTTGGGTCTATCAGGGCAGCACAAGTTTGAGGTGGGGACAACTTCGGTGTGCGGTCCATCGTTCGATATAAGGATTTTTTGAAGTCAGGGCCAGGGGCCCCCGGGCACATCCTTTGGCCATTTTCCCTGGGAAAGAAAACTCACCAGTCCAGGTTCCTGATGTCAGTTTGTAGGGCTCCCTTGGGTCTATCTGGGCAGCACAAGTTTGAGGTGGGGACAACTTCGGTGTGGGGTCCATCTTTCGATATAAGGATTTTTAGCAGTCAGGTCCCAGCCCAGTGCCAGGGTCCCCAGGGCACATCCTTTGGCCATTTTCCCTGGAAAAGAAAACTCACCAGTCCAGGTTCCTGATGTCAGTTTGTAGGGCTCCCTTGGGTCTATCTGGGCAGCAGACATTTGAGGAGCGGACAATTTTGGTCTGTTATCCATCCTTCGATATAAGGATTCTTTTCAGTCAGGTCCAAGCCGAGTGCCAGGGGCCCCAGGGAACATCCTTTGGCCATTTTCCTTGGGAAAGAAAACTCACCAGTCCAGGTTCCTGATGTCAGTTTGTAGGGCTCCCTTGGGTCTATCTGGGCAGCACAAGTTTGAGGTGGGGACAACTTCGGTGTGGGGTCCATCCTTCGATATAAGGATTCTTTGAAGTCAAGGCCCAGCCGAGAGCCATGGGCCCCTGGGCACATTCTGTGGCCATTTTCCCTGGGAAAGAAAACTCACCAGTCCAGGTTCCTGATGTCACTTTGTAGGGCTCCCTTGGGTCTATCAGGGCAGCACAAGTTTGAGGTGGGGACAACTTCGGTGTGGGGTCCATCGTTCGATATAAGGATTTTTTGAAGTCAGGGCCAGGGGCCCCCGGGCACATCCTTTTTCCATTTTCCCTGGGAAAGAAAACTCACCAGTCCAGGTTGCTGATGTCAGTTTGTAGGGCTCCCTTGGGTCTATCAGGGCAGCACAAGTTTGAGGTGGGGACAACTTCGGTGTGGGGTCCATCCTTCGATATAAGGATTTTTTGCAATCAGGGCCAGGGTCCCCTGGGCACATCCTTTGGCCATTTTCCCTGGGAAAGAAAACTCAGCAGTCCAGGTTCCTGATGTCAGTTTGTAGGGCTCCCTTGGGTCTATCAGGGCAGCACAAGTTTGAGGTGGGGACAACTTCGGTGTGCGGTCCATCGTTCGATATAAGGATTTTTTGAAGTCAGGGCCAGGGGCCCCCGGGCACATCCTTTGGCCATTTTCCCTGGAAAAGAAAACTCACCAGTCCAGGTTCCTGATGTCAGTTTGTAGGGCTCCCTTGGGTCTATCAGGGCAGCACAAGTTTGAGGTGGGGACAACTTCGGTGTGGGGTCCATCGTTCGATATAAGGATTTTTTGAAGTCAGGGCCAGGGGCCCCCGGGCACATCCTTTTTCCATTTTCCCTGGGAAAGAAAACTCACCAGTCCAGGTTCCTGATGTCACTTTGTAGGGCTCCCTTGGGTCTATCTGGGCAGCACAAGTTTGAGGTGGGGACAACTTCGGTGTGGGGTCCATCCTTCGATATAAGGATTTTTTGCAGTCAGGGCCAGGTTCCCCTGGGCACATCCTTTGGCCATTTTCCCTGGGAAAGAAAACTCAGCAGTCCAGGTTCCTGATGTCAGTTTGTAGGGCTCCCTTGGGTCTATCAGGGCAGCACAAGTTTGAGGTGGGGACAACTTCGGTGTGCGGTCCATCGTTCGATATAAGGATTTTTTGAACTCAGGGCCAGGGGCCCCCGGGCACATCCTTTGGCCATTTTCCCTGGGAAAGAAAACTCACCAGTCCAGGTTCCTGATGTCAGTTTGTAGGGCTCCCTTGGGTCTATCTGGGCAGCACAAGTTTGAGGTGGGGACAACTTCGGTGTGGGGTCCATCTTTCGATATAAGGATTTTTAGCAGTCAGGTCCCAGCCCAGTGCCAGGGTCCCCAGGGCACATCCTTTGGCCATTTTCCCTGGAAAAGAAAACTCACCAGTCCAGGTTCCTGATGTCAGTTTGTAGGGCTCCTTTGGTCTATCTGGGCAGCAGACATTTGAGGAGCGGACAATTTTGGTCTGTTATCCATCCTTCGATATAAGGATTCTTTTCAGTCAGGTCCAAGCCGAGTGCCAGGGGCCCCAGGGAACATCCTTTGGCCATTTTCCTTGGGAAAGAAAACTCACCAGTCCAGGTTCCTGATGTCAGTTTGTAGGGCTCCCTTGGGTCTATCTGGGCAGCACAAGTTTGAGGTGGGGACAACTTCGGTGTGGGGTCCATCCTTCGATATAAGGATTCTTTGAAGTCAAGGCCCAGCCGAGAGCCATGGGCCCCTGGGCACATTCTGTGGCCATTTTCCCTGGGAAAGAACACTCACCAGTCCAGGTTCCTGATGTCACTTTGTAGGGCTCCCTTGGGTCTATCAGGGCAGCACAAGTTTGAGGTGGGGACAACTTCGGTGTGGGGTCCATCCTTCGATATAAGGATTCTTTGCAGTGAGGACCCTGCCCAGGGCGAGGGGCCCCTGGGCACATCCTTTTTCCATTTTCCCTGGGAAAGAAAACTCAGCAGTCCAGGTTCCTGATGTCAGTTTGTAGGGCTCCCTTGGGTCTATCAGGGCACCACAAGTTTGAGGTTGGGACAACTTCGGTGTGGGGTGCATCCTTCGATATAAGGATTTTTTTCAGTGAGGACCCTGCCCAGGGCCAGGGGTCCCTGGGCACAACCTTTTTCCATTTTCCCTGGGAAAGAAAACTCAGCAGTCCAGGTTCCTGATGTCAGTTTGTAGGGCTCCCTTGGGTCTATCAGGGCACCACAAGTTTGAGGTGGGGACAACTTCGGTGTGGGGTCCATCCTTCGATATAAGGATTTTTTGCAGTGAGGACCCTGCCCAGGGCCAGGGGCCCCTGGGCACATCCTTTTTCCGTTTTCCCTGGGAAAGAAAGCTCAGCAGTCAATGTTGATGATGTCAGTTTGTAGGGCTCCCTTGGGTCTATCAGGGCAGCACAAGTTTGAGGTGGGGACAACTTCGGTGTGGGGTCCATCCTTCGATATAAGGATTTTTTGCAGTCAGGGCCAGGGGCCCCCAGGCACATCCTTTGGCCATTTTCCCTGGGAAAGAAAACTCACCAGTCCAGGTTCCTGATGTCAGTTTGTAGGGCTCCCTTGGGTCTATCAGGGCAGCACAAGTTTGAGGTGGGGACAACTTCGGTGTGGGGTCCATCCTTCGATATAAGGATTTTTTGCAGTGAGGACCCTGCCCAGGGCCAGGGGCCCCTGGGCACATCCTTTTTCCGTTTTCCCTGGGAAAGAAAGCTCAGCAGTCCATGTTGATGATGTCAGTTTGTAGGGCTCCCTTGGGTCTATCAGGGCAGCACAAGTTTGAGGTGGGGACAACTTCGGTGTGGGGTCCATCCTTTGATATAAGGATTTTTTGCAGTCAGGGCCAGGGGCCCCCAGGCACATCCTTTGGCCATTTTCCCTGGGAAAGAAAACTCACCAGTCCAGGTTGCTGATGTCACTTTGTAGGGCTCCCTTGGGTCTATCAGGGCAGCACAAGTTTGAGGTGGGGACAACTTCGGTTGGGGTCCATCGTTCGATATAAGGATTTTTTGCAGTCAGGGCCAGGGGCCCCCAGGCACATCCTTTGGCCATTTTCCCTGGGAAAGAAAACTCACCAGTCCAGGTTGCTGATGTCAGTTTGTAGGGCTCCCGTGGGTCTATCTGGGCAGCAGAAATTTGAGGAGCAAACAATCTTGGTCTGCGATCCATCCTTCGATATTGGGATTCTTTGCAGTCAGGTGTCAGCCGAGTGCTAGGGTCCCCAGGGAACATCCTTTGGCCATTTTCCCTGGGAAAGAAAATTCACCAGTCCAGGTTGCTGATGTCAGTTTGTAGGGCTCCCTTGGGTCTATCAGGGCAGCACAAGTATGAGATGGGGACAACTTCAGTCTGGTGTCCATCCTTCGATATAAGGATTCTTTGCTGTCAGGTCCTAGCACAGTGCCAGGGGCCCCAGGGCAAACCCTTTGGCAATTTTCCCTGGGAAAGAAAACTCAGCAGTCCAGGTTGCTGATGTCGGTTTGTAGGGCTTCCTTGGGTCTATCTGGGCAGCAGAAATTTGAGGAGGGGTCGACTTTGGTCTGTGATCCATGCTTCGATATATGGATTTTTTGCAGTCAGGCCCCAGCCCAGGGCCAGGGGCCCCTGGGCACATCCTTTGGCCATTTTCCCTGGGAAAGAAAACTCAGCAGTCCAGGTTGCTGATGTCAGTTTGTAGGGCTCCCGTGGGTCTATCAGGGCAGCACATATTTTATTTCGGGACAACTTCGGTGTGGGGTCCATCCTTCAATATAAGGAGTCTTTGAAATCAGGGCCCAGCCCAGGGCCAGGGGCCCCTGGGCACATCCTTTGGCCATTTTCCCTGGGAAAGGAAACTCACCAGTCCAGGTTCCTGATGTCAGTTTGTAGGGCTCCCTTGGGTCTATCAGGGTAGCACAAGATTCAGGAGGGGACAATTTTGGTCTGTGATCCATCCTTCGATATTGGGATTCTTTACAGTCAGGACCCACCCCAGGGCCAGGGGCCCCTGGGCACATCCTTTGGCCATTTTCCCTGGAAAAGAAAACTCACCAGTCCAGGTTGCTGATGTCAGTTTGTAGGGCTCCCTTGGGTCTATCTGGGCAGCACAATATGAGGAGGGGATAACTTCAGTTTGGGGTCCAAACGTCGATATAAATATTCTTTGCAGTCAGGTCCCAGATCTGTGCCCGGGGCCCCTGGGCACATCCTTTGGCCATTTTCCCTGGGAAAGAAAATTCACCAGTCCAGGTTCCTGATATCAGTTTGTAGGGCTCCCTTGGGTCTATCTGGGCAGCAGAAATTTGAGGAGAGGACAAATTTTGTCTGCGATCCATCCTTCGATGTAAGGATATTTTGCAGTCAGGCCCCAGCCCAGGGGCCACGGACTTAGGGCACATCCTTTGGCCATTTTCCCTGGGAAAGAAAACTCACCAGTCCAGGTTCCTGATGTCAGTTTGTAGGGCTCCCTTGGGTCTATCTGGGCAGCACAAGTTTGAGGTGGGGACAACTTCGGTGTGGGGTCCATCCTTCGATATAAGGATTTTTTGCAGTCAGGGCCAGGGTCCCCTGGGCACATCCTTTGGCCATTTTCCCTGGGAAAGAAAACTCAGCAGTCCAGGTTCCTGATGTCAGTTTGTAGGGCTCCCTTGGGTCTATCAGGGCAGCACAAGTTTGAGGTGGGGACAACTTCGGTGTGCGGTCCATCGTTCGATATAAGGATTTTTTGAAGTCAGGGCCAGGGGCCCCCGGGCACATCCTTTGGCCATTTTCCCTGGGAAAGAAAACTCACCAGTCCAGGTTGCTGATGTCAGTTTGTAGGGCTCCCTTGGGTCTATCAGGGCAGCACAAGTTTGAGGTGGGGACAACTTCGGTGTGGGGTCCATCCTTCGATATAAGGATTTTTTGCAGTGAGGACCCTGCCCAGGGCCAGGGGCCCCTGGGCACATCCTTTTTCCGTTTTCCCTGGGAAAGAAAGCTCAGCAGTCCATGTTGATGATGTCAGTTTGTAGGGCTCCCTTGGGTCTATCAGGGCAGCACAAGTTTGAGGTGGGGACAACTTCGGTGTGGGGTCCATCCTTCGATATAAGGATTTTTTGCAGTCAGGGCCAGGGGCCCCCAGGCACATCCTTTGGCCATTTTCCCTGGGAAAGAAAACTCACCAGTCCAGGTTGCTGATGTCAGTTTGTAGGGCTCCCGTGGGTCTATCTGGGCAGCAGAAATTTGAGGAGCAAACAATCTTGGTCTGCGATCCATCCTTCGATATTGGGATTCTTTGCAGTCAGGTGTCAGCCGAGTGCTAGGGTCCCCAGGGAACATCCTTTGGCCATTTTCCCTGGGAAAGAAAATTCACCAGTCCAGGTTGCTGATGTCAGTTTGTAGGGCTCCCTTGGGTCTATCTGGGCAGCAGAAATTTGAGGAGGGGTCGACTTTGGTCTGTTATCCATCCTTCGATATAAGGATTCTTTTCAGTCAGGTCCAAGCCGAGTGCCAGGGGCCCCAGGGAACATCCTTTGGCCATTTTCCTTGGGAAAGAAAACTCACCAGTCCAGGTTCCTGATGTCAGTTTGTAGGGCTCCCTTGGGTCTATCTGGGCAGCACAAGTTTGAGGTGGGGACAACTTCGGTGTGGGGTCCATCCTTCGATATAAGGATTCTTTGATGTCAAGGCCCAGCCGAGAGCCATGGGCCCCTGGGCACATTCTGTGGCCATTTTCCCTGGGAAAGAACACTCACCAGTCCAGGTTCCTGATGTCAGTTTGTAGGGCTCCCTTGGGTCTATCAGGGCAGCACAAGTTTGAGGTGGGGACAACTTCGGTGTGGGGTCCATCCTTCGATATAAGGATTCTTTGCAGTGAGGACCCTGCCCAGGGCGAGGGGCCCCTGGGCACATCCTTTTTCCATTTTCCCTGGGAAAGAAAACTCAGCAGTCCAGGTTCCTGATGTCAGTTTGTAGGGCTCCCTTGGGTCTATCAGGGCACCACAAGTTTGAGATTGGGACAACTTCGGTGTGGGGTCCATCCTTCGATATAAGGATTTTTTTCAGTGAGGACCCTGCCCAGGGCCAGGGGTCCCTGGGCACAACCTTTTTCCATTTTCCCTGGGAAAGAAAACTCACCAGTCCAGGTTCCTGATGTCAGTATGTAGGGCTCCCTTGGGTCTATCAGGGCAGCACAAGTTTGAGGTGGGGACAACTTCGGTGTGGGGTCCATCCTTCGATATAAGGATTTTTTGCAGTGAGGACCCTGCCCAGGGCCAGGGGCCCCTGGGCACATCCTTTTTCCGTTTTCCCTGGGAAAGAAAGCTCAGCAGTCCATGTTGATGATGTCAGTTTGTAGGGCTCCCTTGGGTCTATCAGGGCAGCACAAGTTTGAGGTGGGGACAACTTCGGTGTGGGGTCCATCCTTCGATATAAGGATTTTTTGCAGTCAGGGCCAGGGTCCCCCAGGCACATCCTTTGGCCATTTTCCCTGGGAAAGAAAACTCACCAGTCCAGGTTCCTGATGTCAGTTTGTAGGGCTCCCTTGGGTCTATCAGGGCAGCACAAGTTTGAGGTGGGGACAACTTCGGTGTGGGGTCCATCCTTCGATATAAGGATTTTTTGCAGTGAGGACCCTGCCCAGGGCCAGGGGCCCCTGGGCACATCCTTTTTCCGTTTTCCCTGGGAAAGAAAGCTCAGCAGTCCATGTTGATGATGTCAGTTTGTAGGGCTCCCTTGGGTCTATCTGGGCAGCACAAGTTTGAGGTGGGGACAACTTCGGTGTGGGGTCCATCCTTCGATATAAGGATTCTTTGATGTCAAGGCCCAGCCGAGAGCCATGGGCCCCTGGGCACATTCTGTGGCCATTTTCCCTGGGAAAGAACACTCACCAGTCCAGGTTCCTGATGTCAGTTTGTAGGGCTCCCTTGGGTCTATCAGGGCAGCACAAGTTTGAGGTGGGGACAACTTCGGTGTGGGGTCCATCCTTCGATATAAGGATTCTTTGCAGTGAGGACCCTGCCCAGGGCGAGGGGCCCCTGGGCACATCCTTTTTCCATTTTCCCTGGGAAAGAAAACTCAGCAGTCCAGGTTCCTGATGTCAGTTTGTAGGGCTCCCTTGGGTCTATCAGGGCACCACAAGTTTGAGATTGGGACAACTTCGGTGTGGGGTGCATCCTTCGATATAAGGATTTTTTTCAGTGAGGACCCTGCCCAGGGCCAGGGGTCCCTGGGCACAAACTTTTTCCATTTTCCCTGGGAAAGAAAACTCACCAGTCCAGGTTCCTGATGTCAGTTTGTAGGGCTCCCTTGGGTCTATCAGGGCAGCACAAGTTTGAGGTGGGGACAACTTCGGTGTGGGGTCCATCCTTCGATATAAGGATTTTTTGCAGTGAGGACCCTGCCCAGGGCCAGGGGCCCCTGGGCACATCCTTTTTCCGTTTTCCCTGGGAAAGAAAGCTCAGCAGTCCATGTTGATGATGTCAGTTTGTAGGGCTCCCTTGGGTCTATCAGGGCAGCACAAGTTTGAGGTGGGGACAACTTCGGTGTGGGGTCCATCCTTCGATATAAGGATTTTTTGCAGTCAGGGCCAGGGTCCCCCAGGCACATCCTTTGGCCATTTTCCCTGGGAAAGAAAACTCACCAGTCCAGGTTCCTGATGTCAGTTTGTAGGGCTCCCTTGGGTCTATCAGGGCAGCACAAGTTTGAGGTGGGGACAACTTCGGTGTGGGGTCCATCCTTCGATATAAGGATTTTTTGCAGTGAGGACCCTGCCCAGGGCCAGGGGCCCCTGGGCACATCCTTTTTCCGTTTTCCCTGGGAAAGAAAGCTCAGCAGTCCATGTTGATGATGTCAGTTTGTAGGGCTCCCTTGGGTCTATCAGGGCAGCACAAGTTTGAGGTGGGGACAACTTCGGTGTGGGGTCCATCCTTTGATATAAGGATTTTTTGCAGTCAGGGCCAGGGGCCCCCAGGCACATCCTTTGGCCATTTTCCCTGGGAAAGAAAACTCACCAGTCCAGGTTGCTGATGTCAGTTTGTAGGGCTCCCTTGGGTCTATCAGGGCAGCACAAGTTTGAGGTGGGGACAACTTCGGTGTGGGGTCCATCCTTCGATATAAGGATTTTTTGCAGTGAGGACCCTGCCCAGGGCCAGGGGCCCCTGGGCACATCCTTTTTCCGTTTTCCCTGGGAAAGAAAGCTCAGCAGTCCATGTTGATGATGTCAGTTTGTAGGGCTCCCTTGGGTCTATCAGGGCAGCACAAGTTTGAGGTGGGGACAACTTCGGTGTGGGGTCCATCCTTCGATATAAGGATTTTTTGCAGTCAGGGCCAGGGGCCCCCAGGCACATCCTTTGGCCATTTTCCCTGGGAAAGAAAACTCACCAGTCCAGGTTGCTGATGTCAGTTTGTAGGGCTCCCTTGGGTCTATCTGGGCAGCAGAAATTTGAGGAGCAAACAATCTTGGTCTGCGATCCATCCTTCGATATTGGGATTCTTTGCAGTCAGGTGTCAGCCGAGTGCTAGGGTCCCCAGGGAACATCCTTTGGCCATTTTCCCTGGGAAAGAAAATTCACCAGTCCAGGTTGCTGATGTCAGTTTGTAGGGCTCCCTTGGGTCTATCAGGGCAGCACAAGTATGAGATGGGGACAACTTCAGTCTGGTGTCCATCCTTCGATATAAGGATTCTTTGCTGTCAGGTCCTAGCACAGTGCCAGGGGCCCCAGGGCAAACCCTTTGGCAATTTTCCCTGGGAAAGAAAACTCAGCAGTCCAGGTTGCTGATGTCGGTTTGTAGGGCTTCCTTGGGTCTATCTGGGCAGCAGAAATTTGAGGAGGGGTCGACTTTGGTCTGTGATCCATGCTTCGATATATGGATTTTTTGCAGTCAGGCCCCAGCCCAGGGCCAGGGGCCCCTGGGCACATCCTTTGGCTATTTTCCCTGGGAAAGAAAACTCAGCAGTCCAGGTTGCTGATGTCAGTTTGTAGGGCTCCCGTGGGTCTATCAGGGCAGCACATATTTTATTTCGGGACAACTTCGGTCTGGGGTCCATCCTTCAATATAAGGAGTCTTTGAAATCAGGGCCCAGCCCAGGGCCAGGGGCCCCTGGGCACATCCTTTGGCCATTTTCCCTGGGAAAGGAAACTCACCAGTCCAGGTTCCTGATGTCAGTTTGTAGGGCTCCCTTGGGTCTATCAGGGTAGCACAAGATTCAGGAGGGGACAATTTTGGTCTGTGATCCATCCTTCGATATTGGGATTCTTTACAGTCAGGATCCACCCCAGGGCCAGGGGCCCCTGGGCACATCCTTTGGCCATTTTCCCTGGAAAAGAAAACTCACCAGTCCAGGTTGCTGATGTCAGTTTGTAGGGCTCCCTTGGGTCTATCTGGGCAGCACAATATGAGGAGGGGATAACTTCAGTTTGGGGTCCAAACGTCGATATAAATATTCTTTTCAGTCAGGTCCCAGATCTGTGCCCGTGGCCCCTGGGCACATCCTTTGGCCATTTTCCCTGGGAAAGAAAATTCACCAGTCCAGGTTCCTGATATCAGTTTGTAGGGCTCCCTTGGGTCTATCTGGGCAGCAGAAATTTGAGGAGAGGACAAATTTTGTCTGCGATCCATCCTTCGATGTAAGGATATTTTGCAGTCAGGCCCCAGCCCAGGGGCCACGGGCTTAGGGCACATCCTTTGGCCATTTTCCCTGGGAAAGAAAACTCACCAGTCCAGGTTCCTGATGTCAGTTTGTAGGGCTCCCTTGGGTTTATCAGGGCAGCACAAGTTTGAGGTGGGGACAACTTCGGTGTGGGGTCCATCCTTCGATATAAGGAGTTTTTGAAGTCAGGGCCAGGGGCCCCCGGGCACATCCTTTGGCCATTTTCCCTGGGAAAGAAAACTCACCAGTCCAGGTTCCTGATGTCAGTTTGTAGGGCTCCCTTGGGTCTATCTGGGCAGCACAAGTTTGAGGTGGGGACAACTTCGGTGTGGGGTCCATCCTTCGATATAAGGATTTTTTGAAGTCAGGGACAGGGTCCCCTGGGCACATCCTTTGGCCATTTTCCCTGGGAAAGAAAACTCAGCAGTCCAGGTTCCTGATGTCAGTTTGTAGGGCTCCCTTGGGTCTATCAGGGCAGCACAAGTTTGAGGTGGGTACAATTTCGGTGTGCGGTCCATCGTTCGATATAAGGATTTTTTGAAGTCAGGGCCAGGGGCCCCCGGGCACATCCTTTGGCCATTTTCCCTGGGAAAGAAAACTCACCAGTCCAGGTTCCTGATGTCAGTTTGTAGGGCTCCCTTGGGTCTATCAGGGCAGCACAAGTTTGAGGTGGGGACAACTTCGGTGTGGGGTCCATCGTTCGATATAAGGATTTTTTGAAGTCAGGGCCAGGGGCCCCCGGGCACATCCTTTTTCCATTTTCCCTGGGAAAGAAAACTCACCAGTCCAGGTTCCTGATGTCACTTTGTAGGGCTCCCTTGGGTCTATCTGGGCAGCACAAGTTTGAGGTGGGGACAACTTCGGTGTGGGGTCCATCCTTCGATATAAGGATTTTTTGCAGTCAGGGCCAGGGGCCCCTGGGCACATCCTTTGGCCATTTTCCCTGGGAAAGAAAACTCAGCAGTCCAGGTTCCTGATGTCAGTTTGTAGGGCTCCCTTGGGTCTATCAGGGCAGCACAAGTTTGAGGTGGGGACAACTTCGGTGTGCGGTCCATCGTTCGATATAAGGATTTTTTGAAGTCAGGGCCAGGGGCCCCCGGGCACATCCTTTGGCCATTTTCCCTGGGAAAGAAAACTCACCAGTCCAGGTTCCTGATGTCAGTTTGTAGGGCTCCCTTGGGTCTATCAGGGCAGCACAAGTTTGAGGTGGGGACAACTTCGGTGTGGGGTCCATCTTTCGATATAAGGATTTTTAGCAGTCAGGTCCCAGCCCAGTGCCAGGGTCCCCAGGGCACATCCTTTGGCCATTTTCCCTGGAAAAGAAAACTCACCAGTCCAGGTTCCTGATGTCAGTTTGTAGGGCTCCCTTGGGTCTATCTGGGCAGCAGACATTTGAGGAGCGGACAATTTTGGTCTGTTATCCATCCTTCGATATAAGGATTCTTTTCAGTCAGGTCCAAGCCGAGTGCCAGGGGCCCCAGGGAACATCCTTTGGCCATTTTCCTTGGGAAAGAAAACTCACCAGTCCAGGTTCCTGATGTCAGTTTGTAGGGCTCCCTTGGGTCTATCTGGGCAGCACAAGTTTGAGGTGGGGACAACTTCGGTGTGGGGTCCATCCTTCGATATAAGGATTCTTTGAAGTCAAGGCCCAGCCGAGAGCCATGGGCCCCTGGGCACATTCTGTGGCCATTTTCCCTGGGAAAGAAAACTCACCAGTCCAGGTTCCTGATGTCAGTTTGTAGGGCTCCCTTGGGTCTATCAGGGCAGCACAAGTTTGAGGTGGGGACAACTTCGGTGTGGGGTCCATCGTTCGATATAAGGATTTTTTGAAGTCAGGGCCAGGGGCCCCCGGGCACATCCTTTTTCCATTTTCCCTGGGAAAGAAAACTCACCAGTCCAGGTTCCTGATGTCACTTTGTAGGGCTCCCTTGGGTCTATCTGGGCAGCACAAGTTTGAGGTGGGGACAACTTCGGTGTGGGGTCCATCCTTCGATATAAGGATTTTTTGCAATCAGGGCCAGGGTCCCCTGGGCACATCCTTTGGCCATTTTCCCTGGGAAAGAAAACTCAGCAGTCCAGGTTCCTGATGTCAGTTTGTAGGGCTCCCTTGGGTCTATCAGGGCAGCACAAGTTTGAGGTGGGGACAACTTCGGTGTGCGGTCCATCGTTCGATATAAGGATTTTTTGAAGTCAGGGCCAGGGGCCCCCGGGCACATCCTTTGGCCATTTTCCCTGGGAAAGAAAACTCACCAGTCCAGGTTCCTGATGTCAGTTTGTAGGGCTCCCTTGGGTCTATCAGGGCAGCACAAGTTTGAGGTGGGGACAACTTCGGTGTGGGGTCCATCGTTCGATATAAGGATTTTTTGAAGTCAGGGCCAGGGGCCCCCGGGCACATCCTTTTTCCATTTTCCCTGGGAAAGAAAACTCACCAGTCCAGGTTCCTGATGTCACTTTGTAGGGCTCCCTTGGGTCTATCTGGGCAGCACAAGTTTGAGGTGGGGACAACTTCGGTGTGGGGTCCATCCTTCGATATAAGGATTTTTTGCAGTCAGGGCCAGGTTCCCCTGGGCACATCCTTTGGCCATTTTCCCTGGGAAAGAAAACTCAGCAGTCCAGGTTCCTGATGTCAGTTTGTAGGGCTCCCTTGGGTCTATCAGGGCAGCACAAGTTTGAGGTGGGGACAACTTCGGTGTGCGGTCCATCGTTCGATATAAGGATTTTTTGAAGTCAGGGCCAGGGGCCCCCGGGCACATCCTTTGGCCATTTTCCCTGGGAAAGAAAACTCACCAGTCCAGGTTCCTGATGTCAGTTTGTAGGGCTCCCTTGGGTCTATCTGGGCAGCACAAGTTTGAGGTGGGGACAACTTCGGTGTGGGGTCCATCTTTCGATATAAGGATTTTTAGCAGTCAGGTCCCAGCCCAGTGCCAGGGTCCCCAGGGCACATCCTTTGGCCATTTTCCCTGGAAAAGAAAACTCACCAGTCCAGGTTCCTGATGTCAGTTTGTAGGGCTCCTTTGGTCTATCTGGGCAGCAGACATTTGAGGAGCGGACAATTTTGGTCTGTTATCCATCCTTTGATATAAGGATTCTTTTCAGTCAGGTCCAAGCCGAGTGCCAGGGGCCCCAGGGAACATCCTTTGGCCATTTTCCGTGGGAAAGAAAACTCACCAGTCCAGGTTCCTGATGTCAGTTCGTAGGGCTCCCTTGGGTCTATCTGGGCAGCACAAGTTTGAGGTGGGGACAACTTCGGTGTGGGGTCCATCCTTCGATATAAGGATTCTTTGAAGTCAAGGCCCAGCCGAGAGCCATGGGCCCCTGGGCACATTCTGTGGCCATTTTCCCTGGGAAAGAACACTCACCAGTCCAGGTTCCTGATGTCACTTTGTAGGGCTCCCTTGGGTCTATCAGGGCAGCACAAGTTTGAGGTGGGGACAACTTCGGTGTGGGGTCCATCCTTCGATATAAGGATTCTTTGCAGTGAGGACCCTGCCCAGGGCGAGGGGCCCCTGGGCACATCCTTTTTCCATTTTCCCTGGGAAAGAAAACTCAGCAGTCCAGGTTCCTGATGTCAGTTTGTAGGGCTCCCTTGGGTCTATCAGGGCACCACAAGTTTGAGGTTGGGACAACTTCGGTGTGGGGTGCATCCTTCGATATAAGGATTTTTTGCAGTGAGGACCCTGCCCAGGGCCAGGGGTCCCTGGGCACAACCTTTTTCCATTTTCCCTGGGAAAGAAAACTCACCAGTCCAGGTTCCTGATGTCAGTTTGTAGGGCTCCCTTGGGTCTATCAGGGCACCACAAGTTTGAGGTGGGGACAACTTCGGTGTGGGGTCCATCCTTCGATATAAGGATTTTTTGCAGTGAGGACCCTGCCCAGGGCCAGGGGCCCCTGGGCACATCCTTTTTCCGTTTTCCCTGGGAAAGAAAGCTCAGCAGTCCATGTTGATGATGTCAGTTTGTAGGGCTCCCTTGGGTCTATCAGGGCAGCACAAGTTTGAGGTGGGGACAACTTCGGTGTGGGGTCCATCCTTCGATATAAGGATTTTTTGCAGTCAGGGCCAGGGGCCCCCAGGCACATCCTTTGGCCATTTTCCCTGGGAAAGAAAACTCACCAGTCCAGGTTCCTGATGTCAGTTTGTAGGGCTCCCTTGGGTCTATCAGGGCAGCACAAGTTTGAGGTGGGGACAACTTCGGTGTGGGGTCCATCCTTCGATATAAGGATTTTTTGCAGTGAGGACCCTGCCCAGGGCCAGGGGCCCCTGGGCACATCCTTTTTCCGTTTTCCCTGGGAAAGAAAGCTCAGCAGTCCATGTTGATGATGTCAGTTTGTAGGGCTCCCTTGGGTCTATCAGGGCAGCACAAGTTTGAGGTGGGGACAACTTCGGTGTGGGGTCCATCCTTTGATATAAGGATTTTTTGCAGTCAGGGCCAGGGGCCCCCAGGCACATCCTTTGGCCATTTTCCCTGGGAAAGAAAACTCACCAGTCCAGGTTCCTGATGTCAGTTTGTAGGGCTCCCTTGGGTCTATCAGGGCAGCACAAGTTTGAGGTGGGGACAACTTCGGTGTGGGGTCCATCCTTCGATATAAGGATTTTTTGCAGTGAGGACCCTGCCCAGGGCCAGGGGCCCCTGGGCACATCCTTTTTCCGTTTTCCCTGGGAAAGAAAGCTCAGCAGTCCATGTTGATGATGTCAGTTTGTAGGGCTCCCTTGGGTCTATCAGGGCAGCACAAGTTTGAGGTGGGGAGAACTTCGGTGTGGGGTTCATCCTTTGATATAAGGATTTTTTGCAGTCAGGGCCAGGGGCCCCCAGGCACATCCTTTGGCCATTTTCCCTGGGAAAGAAAACTCACCAGTCCAGGTTGCTGATGTCAGTTTGTAGGGCTCCCTTGGGTCTATCAGGGCAGCACAAGTTTGAGGTGGGGACAACTTCGGTTGGGGTCCATCCTTCGATATAAGGATTTTTTGCAGTCAGGGCCAGGGGCCCCCAGGCACATCCTTTGGCCATTTTCCCTGGGAAAGAAAACTCACCAGTCCAGGTTGCTGATGTCAGTTTGTAGGGCTCCCGTGGGTCTATCTGGGCAGCAGAAATTTGAGGAGCAAACAATCTTGGTCTGCGATCCATCCTTCGATATTGGGATTCTTTGCAGTCAGGTGTCAGCCGAGTGCTAGGGTCCCCAGGGAACATCCTTTGGCCATTTTCCCTGGGAAAGAAAATTCACCAGTCCAGGTTGCTGATGTCAGTTTGTAGGGCTCCCTTGGGTCTATCAGGGCAGCACAAGTATGAGATGGGGACAACTTCAGTCTGGTGTCCATCCTTCGATATAAGGATTCTTTGCTGTCAGGTCCTAGCACAGTGCCAGGGGCCCCAGGGCAAACCCTTTGGCAATTTTCCCTGGGAAAGAAAACTCAGCAGTCCAGGTTGCTGATGTCGGTTTGTAGGGCTTCCTTGGGTCTATCTAGGCAGCAGAAATTTGAGGAGGGGTCGACTTTGGTCTGTGATCCATGCTTCGATATATGGATTTTTTGCAGTCAGGCCCCAGCCCAGGGCCAGGGGCCCCTGGGCACATCCTTTGGCCATTTTCCCTGGGAAAGAAAACTCAGCAGTCCAGGTTGCTGATGTCAGTTTGTAGGGCTCCCGTGGGTCTATCAGGGCAGCACATATTTTATTTCGGGACAACTTCGGTCTGGGGTCCATCCTTCAATATAAGGAGTCTTTGAAATCAGGGCCCAGCCCAGGGCCAGGGGCCCCTGGGCACATCCTTTGGCCATTTTCCCTGGGAAAGGAAACTCACCAGTCCAGGTTCCTGATGTCAGTTTGTAGGGCTCCCTTGGGTCTATCAGGGTAGCACAAGATTCAGGAGGGGACAATTTTGGTCTGTGATCCATCCTTCGATATTGGGATTCTTTACAGTCAGGACCCACCCCAGGGCCAGGGGCCCCTGGGCACATCCTTTGGCCATTTTCCCTGGAAAAGAAAACTCACCAGTCCAGGTTGCTGATGTCAGTTTGTAGGGCTCCCTTGGGTCTATCTGGGCAGCACAATATGAGGAGGGGATAACTTCAGTTTGGGGTCCAAACGTCGATATAAATATTCTTTGCAGTCAGGTCCCAGATCTGTGCCCGGGGCCCCTGGGCACATCCTTTGGCCATTTTCCCTGGGAAAGAAAATTCACCAGTCCAGGTTCCTGATATCAGTTTGTAGGGCTCCCTTGGGTCTATCTGGGCAGCAGAAATTTGAGGAGAGGACAAATTTTGTCTGCGATCCATCCTTCGATGTAAGGATATTTTGCAGTCAGGCCCCAGCCCAGGGGCCACGGACTTAGGGCACATCCTTTGGCCATTTTCCCTGGGAAAGAAAACTCACCAGTCCAGGTTCCTGATGTCACTTTGTAGGGCTCCCTTGGGTCTATCTGGGCAGCACAAGTTTGAGGTGGGGACAACTTCGGTGTGGGGTCCATCCTTCGATATAAGGATTTTTTGCAGTCAGGGCCAGGGTCCCCTGGGCACATCCTTTGGCCATTTTCCCTGGGAAAGAAAACTCAGCAGTCCAGGTTCCTGATGTCAGTTTGTAGGGCTCCCTTGGGTCTATCAGGGCAGCACAAGTTTGAGGTGGGGACAACTTCGGTGTGCGGTCCATCGTTCGATATAAGGATTTTTTGAAGTCAGGGCCAGGGGCCCCCGGGCACATCCTTTGGCCATTTTCCCTGGGAAAGAAAACTCACCAGTCCAGGTTCCTGATGTCAGTTTGTAGGGCTCCCTTGGGTCTATCTGGGCAGCACAAGTTTGAGGTGGGGACAACTTCGGTGTGGGGTCCATCTTTCGATATAAGGATTTTTAGCAGTCAGGTCCCAGCCCAGTGCCAGGGTCCCCAGGGCACATCCTTTGGCCATTTTCCCTGGAAAAGAAAACTCACCAGTCCAGGTTCCTGATGTCAGTTTGTAGGGCTCCCTTGGGTCTATCTGGGCAGCAGACATTTGAGGAGCGGACAATTTTGGTCTGTTATCCATCCTTCGATATAAGGATTCTTTTCAGTCAGGTCCAAGCCGCGTGCCAGGGGCCCCAGGGAACATCCTTTGGCCATTTTCCTTGGGAAAGAAAACTCACCAGTCCAGGTTCCTGATGTCAGTTTGTAGGGCTCCCTTGGGTCTATCTGGGCAGCACAAGTTTGAGGTGGGGACAACTTCGGTGTGGGGTCCATCCTTCGATATAAGGATTCTTTGAAGTCAAGGCCCAGCCGAGAGCCATGGGCCCCTGGGCACATTCTGTGGCCATTTTCCCTGGGAAAGAAAACTCAGCAGTCCAGGTTCCTGATGTCAGTTTGTAGGGCTCCCTTGGGTCTATCAGGGCAGCACAAGTTTGAGGTTGGGACAACTTCGGTGTGGGGTGCATCCTTCGATATAAGGATTTTTTTCAGTGAGGACCCTGCCCAGGGCCAGGGGTCCCTGGGCACAACCTTTTTCCATTTTCCCTGGGAAAGAAAACTCACCAGTCCAGGTTCCTGATGTCAGTTTGTAGGGCTCCCTTGGGTCTATCAGGGCACCACAAGTTTGAGGTGGGGACAACTTCGGTGTGGGGTCCATCCTTCGATATAAGGATTTTTTGCAGTGAGGACCCTGCCCAGGGCCAGGGGCCCCTGGGCACATCCTTTTTCCGTTTTCCCTGGGAAAGAAAGCTCAGCAGTCCATGTTGATGATGTCAGTTTGTAGGGCTCCCTTGGGTCTATCAGGGCAGCACAAGTTTGAGGTGGGGACAACTTCGGTGTGGGGTCCATCCTTCGATATAAGGATTTTTTGCAGTCAGGGCCAGGGGCCCCCAGGCACATCCTTTGGCCATTTTCCCTGGGAAAGAAAACTCACCAGTCCAGGTTGCTGATGTCAGTTTGTAGGGCTCCCGTGGGTCTATCTGGGCAGCAGAAATTTGAGGAGCAAACAATTTTGGTCTGCGATCCATCCTTCGATATTGGGATTCTGTGCAGTCAGGTGTCAGCCGAGTGCCAGGGTCCCCAGGGAACATCCTTTGGCCATTTTCCCTGGGAAAGAAAATTCACCAGTCCAGGTTGCTGATGTCAGTTTGTAGGGCTCCCTTGGGTCTATCAGGGCAGCACAAGTATGAGATGGGGACAACTTCAGTCTGGTGTCCATCCTTCGATATAAGGATTCTTTGCTGTCAGGTCCTAGCACAGTGCCAGGGGCCCCAGGGCAAACCCTTTGGCAATTTTCCCTGGGAAAGAAAACTCAGCAGTCCAGGTTGCTGATGTCGGTTTGTAGGGCTTCCTTGGGTCTATCTGGGCAGCAGAAATTTGAGGAGGGGTCGACTTTGGTCTGTGATCCATGCTTCGATATATGGATTTTTTGCAGTCAGGCCCCAGCCCAGGGCCAGGGGCCCCTGGGCACATCCTTTGGCCATTTTCCCTGGGAAAGAAAACTCAGCAGTCCAGGTTGCTGATGTCAGTTTGTAGGGCTCCCGTGGGTCTATCAGGGCAGCACATATTTTATTTCGGGACAACTTCGGTCTGGGGTCCATCCTTCAATATAAGGAGTCTTTGAAATCAGGGCCCAGCCCAGGGCCAGGGGCCCCTGGGCACATCCTTTGGCCATTTTCCCTGGGAAAGGAAACTCACCAGTCCAGGTTCCTGATGTCAGTTTGTAGGGCTCCCTTGGGTCTATCAGGGTAGCACAAGATTCAGGAGGGGACAATTTTGGTCTGTGATCCATCCTTTGATATTGGGATTCTTTAGAGCCAGGACCCACCCCAGGGCCAGGGGCCCCTGGGCACATCCTTTGGCCATTTTCCCTGGAAAAGAAAACTCACCAGTCCAGGTTGCTGATGTCAGTTTGTAGGGCTCCCTTGGGTCTATCTGGGCAGCACAATATGAGGAGGGGATAACTTCAGTTTGGGGTCCAAACGTCGATATAAATATTCTTTGCAGTCAGGTCCCAGATCTGTGCCCGGGGCCCCTGGGCACATCCTTTGGCCATTTTCCCTGGGAAAGAAAATTCACCAGTCCAGGTTCCTGATATCAGTTTGTAGGGCTCCCTTGGGTCTATCTGGGCAGCAGAAATTTGAGGAGAGGACAAATTTTGTCTGCGATCCATCCTTCGATGTAAGGATATTTTGCAGTCAGGCCCCAGCCCAGGGGCCACGGACTTAGGGCACATCCTTTGGCCATTTTCCCTGGGAAAGAAAACTCACCAGTCCAGGTTCCTGATGTCACTTTGTAGGGCTCCCTTGGGTCTATCTGGGCAGCACAAGTTTGAGGTGGGGACAACTTCGGTGTGGGGTCCATCCTTCGATATAAGGATTTTTTGCAGTCAGGGCCAGGGTCCCCTGGGCACATCCTTTGGCCATTTTCCCTGGGAAAGAAAACTCAGCAGTCCAGGTTCCTGATGTCAGTTTGTAGGGCTCCCTTGGGTCTATCAGGGCAGCACAAGTTTGAGGTGGGGACAACTTCGGTGTGCGGTCCATCGTTCGATATAAGGATTTTTTGAAGTCAGGGCCAGGGGCCCCCGGGCACATCCTTTGGCCATTTTCCCTGGGAAAGAAAACTCACCAGTCCAGGTTCCTGATGTCAGTTTGTAGGGCTCCCTTGGGTCTATCTGGGCAGCACAAGTTTGAGGTGGGGACAACTTCGGTGTGGGGTCCATCTTTCGATATAAGGATTTTTAGCAGTCAGGTCCCAGCCCAGTGCCAGGGTCCCCAGGGCACATCCTTTGGCCATTTTCCCTGGAAAAGAAAACTCACCAGTCCAGGTTCCTGATGTCAGTTTGTAGGGCTCCCTTGGGTCTATCTGGGCAGCAGACATTTGAGGAGCGGACAATTTTGGTCTGTTATCCATCCTTCGATATAAGGATTCTTTTCAGTCAGGTCCAAGCCGCGTGCCAGGGGCCCCAGGGAACATCCTTTGGCCATTTTCCTTGGGAAAGAAAACTCACCAGTCCAGGTTCCTGATGTCAGTTTGTAGGGCTCCCTTGGGTCTATCTGGGCAGCACAAGTTTGAGGTGGGGACAACTTCGGTGTGGGGTCCATCCTTCGATATAAGGATTCTTTGAAGTCAAGGCCCAGCCGAGAGCCATGGGCCCCTGGGCATATTCTGTGGCCATTTTCCCTGGGAAAGAACACTCACCAGTCCAGGTTCCTGATGTCACTTTGTAGGGCTCCCTTGGGTCTATCAGGGCAGCACAAGTTTGAGGTGGGGACAACTTCGGTGTGGGGTCCATCCTTCGATATAAGGATTTTTTGCAGTGAGGACCCTGCCCAGGGCGAGGGGCCCCTGGGCACATCCTTTTTCCATTTTCCCTGGGAAAGAAAACTCAGCAGTCCAGGTTCCTGATGTCAGTTTGTAGGGCTCCCTTGGGTCTATCAGGGCACCACAAGTTTGAGGTGGGGACAACTTCGGTGTGGGGTCCATCCTTCGATATAAGGATTTTTTGCAGTGAGGACCCTGCCCAGGGCCAGGGGCCCCTGGGCACATCCTTTTTCCGTTTTCCCTGGGAAAGAAAGCTCAGCAGTCCATGTTGATGATGTCAGTTTGTAGGGCTCCCTTGGGTCTATCAGGGCAGCACAAGTTTGAGGTGGGGACAACTTCGGTGTGGGGTCCATCCTTCGATATAAGGATTTTTTGCAGTCAGGGCCAGGGGCCCCCAGGCACATCCTTTGGCCATTTTCCCTGGGAAAGAAAACTCACCAGTCCAGGTTGCTGATGTCAGTTTGTAGGGCTCCCGTGGGTCTATCTGGGCAGCAGAAATTTGAGGAGCAAACAATTTTGGTCTGCGATCCATCCTTCGATATTGGGATTCTGTGCAGTCAGGTGTCAGCCGAGTGCCAGGGTCCCCAGGGAACATCCTTTGGCCATTTTCCCTGGGAAAGAAAATTCACCAGTCCAGGTTGCTGATGTCAGTTTGTAGGGCTCCCTTGGGTCTATCAGGGCAGCACAAGTATGAGATGGGGACAACTTCAGTCTGGTGTCCATCCTTCGATATAAGGATTCTTTGCTGTCAGGTCCTAGCACAGTGCCAGGGGCCCCAGGGCAAACCCTTTGGCAATTTTCCCTGGGAAAGAAAACTCAGCAGTCCAGGTTGCTGATGTCGGTTTGTAGGGCTTCCTTGGGTCTATCTGGGCAGCAGAAATTTGAGGAGGGGTCGACTTTGGTCTGTGATCCATGCTTCGATATATGGATTTTTTGCAGTCAGGCCCCAGCCCAGGGCCAGGGGCCCCTGGGCACATCCTTTGGCCATTTTCCCTGGGAAAGAAAACTCAGCAGTCCAGGTTGCTGATGTCAGTTTGTAGGGCTCCCGTGGGTCTATCAGGGCAGCACATATTTTATTTCGGGACAACTTCGGTCTGGGGTCCATCCTTCAATATAAGGAGTCTTTGAAATCAGGGCCCAGCCCAGGGCCAGGGGCCCCTGGGCACATCCTTTGGCCATTTTCCCTGGGAAAGGAAACTCACCAGTCCAGGTTCCTGATGTCAGTTTGTAGGGCTCCCTTGGGTCTATCAGGGTAGCACAAGATTCAGGAGGGGACAATTTTGGTCTGTGATCCATCCTTCGATATTGGGATTCTTTAGAGCCAGGACCCACCCCAGGGCCAGGGGCCCCTGGGCACATCCTTTGGCCATTTTCCCTGGAAAAGAAAACTCACCAGTCCAGGTTGCTGATGTCAGTTTGTAGGGCTCCCTTGGGTCTATCTGGGCAGCACAATATGAGGAGGGGATAACTTCAGTTTGGGGTCCAAACGTCGATATAAATATTCTTTGCAGTCAGGTCCCAGATCTGTGCCCGGGGCCCCTGGGCACATCCTTTGGCCATTTTCCCTGGGAAAGAAAATTCACCAGTCCAGGTTCCTGATATCAGTTTGTAGGGCTCCCTTGGGTCTATCTGGGCAGCAGAAATTTGAGGAGAGGACAAATTTTGTCTGCGATCCATCCTTCGATGTAAGGATATTTTGCAGTCAGGCCCCAGCCCAGGGGCCACGGGCTTAGGGCACATCCTTTGGCCATTTTCCCTGGGAAAGAAAACTCACCAGTCCAGGTTCCTGATGTCAGTTTGTAGGGCTCCCTTGGGTCTATCAGGGCAGCACAATTTTGAGGTGGGGACAACTTCGGTGTGGGGTCCATCGTTCGATATAAGGATTTTTTGAAGTCAGGGCCAGGGGCCCCCGGGCACATCCTTTGGCCATTTTCCCTGGGAAAGAAAACTCACCAGTCCAGGTTCCTGATGTCACTTTGTAGGGCTCCCTTGGGTCTATCTGGGCAGCACAAGTTTGAGGTGGGGACAACTTCGGTGTGGGGTCCATCCTTCGATATAAGGATTTTTTGCAGTCAGGGCCATGGTCCCCTGGGCACATCCTTTGGCCATTTTCCCTGGGAAAGAAAACTCAGCAGTCCAGGTTCCTGATGTCAGTTTGTAGGGCTCCCTTGGGTCTATCAGGGCAGCACAAGTTTGAGGTGGGGACAACTTCGGTGTGCGGTCCATCGTTCGATATAAGGATTTTTTGAAGTCAGGGCCAGGGGCCCCCGGGCACATCCTTTGGCCATTTTCCCTGGGAAAGAAAACTCACCAGTCCAGGTTCCTGATGTCAGTTTGTAGGGCTCCCTTGGGTCTATCAGGGCAGCACAAGTTTGAGGTGGGGACAACTTCGGTGTGGGGTCCATCGTTCGATATAAGGATTTTTTGAAGTCAGGGCCAGGGTCCCGAGGGCACATCCTTTTTCCATTTTCCCTGGGAAAGAAAACTCACCAGTCCAGGTTCCTGATGTCACTTTGTAGGGCTCCCTTGGGTCTATCTGGGCAGCACAAGTTTGAGGTGGGGACAACTTCGGTGTGGGGTCCATCCTTCGATATAAGGATTTTTTGCAGTCAGGGCCAGGGGCCCCCGGGCACATCCTTTGGCCATTTTCCCTGGGAAAGAAAACTCAGCAGTCCAGGTTCCTGATGTCAGTTTGTAGGGCTCCCTTGGGTCTATCTGGGCAGCACAAGTTTGAGGTGGGGACAACTTCGGTGTGGGGTCCATCTTTCGATATAAGGATTTTTAGCAGTCAGGTCCCAGCCCAGTGCCAGGGTCCCCAGGGCACATCCTTTGGCCATTTTCCCTGGAAAAGAAAACTCACCAGTCCAGGTTCCTGATGTCAGTTTGTAGGGCTCCCTTGGGTCTATCTGGGCAGCAGACATTTGAGGAGCGGACAATTTTGGTCTGTTATCCATCCTTCGATATAAGGATTCTTTTCAGTCAGGTCCAAGCCGAGTGCCAGGGTCCCCAGGGAACATCCTTTGGCCATTTTCCTTGGGAAAGAAAACTCACCAGTCCAGGTTCCTGATGTCAGTTTGTAGGGCTCCCTTGGGTCTATCTGGGCAGCACAAGTTTGAGGTGGGGACAACTTCGGTGTGGGGTCCATCCTTCGATATAAGGATTCTTTGAAGTCAAGGCCCAGCCGAGAGCCATGGGCCCCTGGGCACATTTTGTGGCCATTTTCCCTGGGAAAGAAAACTCACCAGTCCAGGTTCCTGATGTCACTTTGTAGGGCTCCCTTGGGTCTATCAGGGCAGCACAAGTTTGAGGTGGGGACAACTTCGGTGTGGGGTCCATCCTTCGATATAAGGATTTTTTGAAGTCAGGGCCAGGGGCCCCCGGGCACATCCTTTTTCCATTTTCCCTGGGAAAGAAAACTCACCAGTCCAGGTTCCTGATGTCACTTTGTAGGGCTCCCTTGGGTCTATCTGGGCAGCACAAGTTTGAGGTGGGGACAACTTCGGTGTGGGGTCCATCCTTCGATATAAGGATTTTTTGCAATCAGGGCCAGGGTCCCCTGGGCACATCCTTTGGCCATTTTCCCTGGGAAAGAAAACTCACCAGTCCAGGTTCCTGATGTCACTTTGTAGGGCTCCCTTGGGTCTATCAGGGCAGCACAAGTTTGAGGTGGGGACAACTTCGGTGTGGGGTCCATCCTTCGATATAAGGATTTTTTGCAGTCAGGGCCAGGGTCCCCTGGGCACATCCTTTGGCCATTTTCCCTGGGAAAGAAAACTCAGCAGTCCAGGTTCCTGATGTCAGTTTGTAGGGCTCCCTTGGGTCTATCAGGGCAGCACAAGTTTGAGGTGGGGACAACTTCGGTGTGCGGTCCATCGTTCGATATAAGGATTTTTTGAAGTCAGGGCCAGGGGCCCCCGGGCACATCCTTTGGCCATTTTCCCTGGGAAAGAAAACTCACCAGTCCAGGTTCCTGATGTCAGTTTGTAGGGCTCCCTTGGGTCTATCTGGGCAGCACAAGTTTGAGGTGGGGACAACTTCGGTGTGGGGTCCATCTTTCGATATAAGGATTTTTAGCAGTCAGGTCCCAGCCCAGTGCCAGGGTCCCCAGGGCACATCCTTTGGCCATTTTCCCTGGAAAAGAAAACTCACCAGTCCAGGTTCCTGATGTCAGTTTGTAGGGCTCCCTTGGGTCTATCTGGGCAGCAGACATTTGAGGAGCGGACAATTTTGGTCTGTTATCCATCCTTCGATATAAGGATTCTTTTCAGTCAGGTCCAAGCCGAGTGCCAGGGGCCCCTGGGCACATCCTTTGGCCATTTTCCCTGGGAAAGAAAACTCAGCAGTCCAGGTTGCTGATGTCAGTTTGTAGGGCTCCCGTGGGTCTATCAGGGCAGCACATATTTTATTTCGGGACAACTTCGGTCTGGGGTCCATCCTTCAATATAAGGAGTCTTTGAAATCAGGTCCCAGCCCAGTGCCAGGGTCCCCAGGGCACATCCTTTGGCCATTTTCCCTGGAAAAGAAAACTCACCAGTCCAGGTTCCTGATGTCAGTTTGTAGGGCTCCCTTGGGTCTATCTGGGCAGCAGACATTTGAGGAGCGGACAATTTTGGTCTGTTATCCATCCTTCGATATAAGGATTCTTTTCAGTCAGGTCCAAGCCGAGTGCCAGGGGCCCCAGGGAACATCCTTTGGCCATTTTCCTTGGGAAAGAAAACTCACCAGTCCAGGTTCCTGATGTCAGTTTGTAGGGCTCCCTTGGGTCTATCTGGGCAGCACAAGTTTGAGGTGGGGACAACTTCGGTGTGGGGTCCATCCTTCGATATAAGGATTCTTTGAAGTCAAGGCCCAGCCGAGAGCCATGGGCCCCTGGGCACATTTTGTGGCCATTTTCCCTGGGAAAGAAAACTCACCAGTCCAGGTTCCTGATGTCACTTTGTAGGGCTCCCTTGGGTCTATCAGGGCAGCACAAGTTTGAGGTGGGGACAACTTCGGTGTGGGGTCCATCCTTCGATATAAGGATTTTTTGAAGTCAGGGCCAGGGGCCCCCGGGCACATCCTTTTTCCATTTTCCCTGGGAAAGAAAACTCACCAGTCCAGGTTCCTGATGTCACTTTGTAGGGCTCCCTTGGGTCTATCTGGGCAGCACAAGTTTGAGGTGGGGACAACTTCGGTGTGGGGTCCATCCTTCGATATAAGGATTTTTTGCAATCAGGGCCAGGGTCCCCTGGGCACATCCTTTGGCCATTTTCCCTGGGAAAGAAAACTCAGCAGTCCAGGTTCCTGATGTCAGTTTGTAGGGCTCCCTTGGGTCTATCAGGGCAGCACAAGTTTGAGGTGGGGACAACTTCGGTGTGGGGTCCATCCTTCGATATAAGGATTTTTTGCAGTCAGGGCCAGGGTCCCCTGGGCACATCCTTTGGCCATTTTCCCTGGGAAAGAAAACTCAGCAGTCCAGGTTCCTGATGTCAGTTTGTAGGGCTCCCTTGGGTCTATCAGGGCAGCACAAGTTTGAGGTGGGGACAACTTCGGTGTGCGGTCCATCGTTCGATATAAGGATTTTTTGAAGTCAGGGCCAGGGGCCCCCGGGCACATCCTTTGGCCATTTTCCCTGGGAAAGAAAACTCACCAGTCCAGGTTCCTGATGTCAGTTTGTAGGGCTCCCTTGGGTCTATCTGGGCAGCACAAGTTTGAGGTGGGGACAACTTCGGTGTGGGGTCCATCTTTCGATATAAGGATTTTTAGCAGTCAGGTCCCAGCCCAGTGCCAGGGTCCCCAGGGCACATCCTTTGGCCATTTTCCCTGGAAAAGAAAACTCACCAGTCCAGGTTCCTGATGTCAGTTTGTAGGGCTCCCTTGGGTCTATCTGGGCAGCAGACATTTGAGGAGCGGACAATTTTGGTCTGTTATCCATCCTTCGATATAAGGATTCTTTTCAGTCAGGTCCAAGCCGAGTGCCAGGGGCCCCAGGGAACATCCTTTGGCCATTTTCCTTGGGAAAGAAAACTCACCAGTCCAGGTTCCTGATGTCAGTTTGTAGGGCTCCCTTGGGTCTATCTGGGCAGCACAAGTTTGAGGTGGGGACAACTTCGGTGTGGGGTCCATCCTTCGATATAAGGATTCTTTGAAGTCAAGGCCCAGCCGAGAGCCATGGGCCCCTGGGCACATTCTGTGGCCATTTTCCCTGGGAAAGAACACTCACCAGTCCAGGTTCCTGATGTCACTTTGTAGGGCTCCCTTGGGTCTATCAGGGCAGCACAAGTTTGAGGTGGGGACAACTTCGGTGTGGGGTCCATCCTTCGATATAAGGATTCTTTGCAGTGAGGACCCTGCCCAGGGCGAGGGGCCCCTGGGCACATCCTTTTTCCATTTTCCCTGGGAAAGAAAACTCAGCAGTCCAGGTTCCTGATGTCAGTTTGTAGGGCTCCCTTGGGTCTATCAGGGCACCACAAGTTTGAGGTTGGGACAACTTCGGTGTGGGGTGCATCCTTCGATATAAGGATTTTTTTCAGTGAGGACCCTGCCCAGGGCCAGGGGTCCCTGGGCACAACCTTTTTCCATTTTCCCTGGGAAAGAAAACTCACCAGTCCAGGTTCCTGATGTCAGTTTGTAGGGCTCCCTTGGGTCTATCAGGGCACCACAAGTTTGAGGTGGGGACAACTTCGGTGTGGGGTCCATCCTTCGATATAAGGATTTTTTGCAGTGAGGACCCTGCCCAGGGCCAGGGGCCCCTGGGCACATCCTTTTTCCGTTTTCCCTGGGAAAGAAAGCTCAGCAGTCCATGTTGATGATGTCAGTTTGTAGGGCTCCCTTGGGTCTATCAGGGCAGCACAAGTTTGAGGTGGGGACAACTTCGGTGTGGGGTCCATCCTTCGATATAAGGATTTTTTGCAGTCAGGGCCAGGGGCCCCCAGGCACATCCTTTGGCCATTTTCCCTGGGAAAGAAAACTCACCAGTCCAGGTTCCTGATGTCAGTTTGTAGGGCTCCCTTGGGTCTATCAGGGCAGCACAAGTTTGAGGTGGGGACAACTTCGGTGTGGGGTCCATCCTTCGATATAAGGATTTTTTGCAGTGAGGACCCTGCCCAGGGCCAGGGGCCCCTGGGCACATTCTTTTTCCGTTTTCCCTGGGAAAGAAAGCTCAGCAGTCCATGTTGATGATGTCAGTTTGTAGGGCTCCCTTGGGTCTATCAGGGCAGCACAAGTTTGAGGTGGGGACAACTTCGGTGTGGGGTCCATCCTTTGATATAAGGATTTTTTGCAGTCAGGGCCAGGGGCCCCCAGGCACATCCTTTGGCCATTTTCCCTGGGAAAGAAAACTCACCAGTCCAGGTTGCTGATGTCAGTTTGTAGGGCTCCCTTGGGTCTATCAGGGCAGCACAAGTTTGAGGTGGGGACAACTTCGGTTGGGGTCCATCCTTCGATATAAGGATTTTTTGCAGTCAGGGCCAGGGGCCCCCAGGCACATCCTTTGGCCATTTTCCCTGGGAAAGAAAACTCACCAGTCCAGGTTGCTGATGTCAGTTTGTAGGGCTCCCGTGGGTCTATCTGGGCAGCAGAAATTTGAGGAGCAAACAATCTTGGTCTGCGATCCATCCTTCGATATTGGGATTCTTTGCAGTCAGGTGTCAGCCGAGTGCTAGGGTCCCCAGGGAACATCCTTTGGCCATTTTCCCTGGGAAAGAAAATTCACCAGTCCAGGTTGCTGATGTCAGTTTGTAGGGCTCCCTTGGGTCTATCAGGGCAGCACAAGTATGAGATGGGGACAACTTCAGTCTGGTGTCCATCCTTCGATATAAGGATTCTTTGCTGTCAGGTCCTAGCACAGTGCCAGGGGCCCCAGGGCAAACCCTTTGGCAATTTTCCCTGGGAAAGAAAACTCAGCAGTCCAGGTTGCTGATGTCGGTTTGTAGGGCTTCCTTGGGTCTATCTGGGCAGCAGAAATTTGAGGAGGGGTCGACTTTGGTCTGTGATCCATGCTTCGATATATGGATTTTTTGCAGTCAGGCCCCAGCCCAGGGCCAGGGGCCCCTGGGCACATCCTTTGGCCATTTTCCCTGGGAAAGAAAACTCAGCAGTCCAGGTTGCTGATGTCAGTTTGTAGGGCTCCCGTGGGTCTATCAGGGCAGCACATATTTTATTTCGGGACAACTTCGGTCTGGGGTCCATCCTTCAATATAAGGAGTCTTTGAAATCAGGGCCCAGCCCAGGGCCAGGGGCCCCTGGGCACATCCTTTGGCCATTTTCCCTGGGAAAGGAAACTCACCAGTCCAGGTTCCTGATGTCAGTTTGTAGGGCTCCCTTGGGTCTATCAGGGTAGCACAAGATTCAGGAGGGGACAATTTTGGTCTGTGATCCATCCTTCGATATTGGGATTCTTTACAGTCAGGACCCACCCCAGGGCCAGGGGCCCCTGGGCACATCCTTTGGCCATTTTCCCTGGAAAAGAAAACTCACCAGTCCAGGTTGCTGATGTCAGTTTGTAGGGCTCCCTTGGGTCTATCTGGGCAGCACAATATGAGGAGGGGATAACTTCAGTTTGGGGTCCAAACGTCGATATAAATATTCTTTGCAGTCAGGTCCCAGATCTGTGCCCGGGGCCCCTGGGCACATCCTTTGGCCATTTTCCCTGGGAAAGAAAATTCACCAGTCCAGGTTCCTGATATCAGTTTGTAGGGCTCCCTTGGGTCTATCTGGGCAGCAGAAATTTGAGGAGAGGACAAATTTTGTCTGCGATCCATCCTTCGATGTAAGGATATTTTGCAGTCAGGCCCCAGCCCAGGGGCCACGGACTTAGGGCACATCCTTTGGCCATTTTCCCTGGGAAAGAAAACTCACCAGTCCAGGTTCCTGATGTCACTTTGTAGGGCTCCCTTGGGTCTATCTGGGCAGCACAAGTTTGAGGTGGGGACAACTTCGGTGTGGGGTCCATCCTTCGATATAAGGATTTTTTGCAGTCAGGGCCAGGGTCCCCTGGGCACATCCTTTGGCCATTTTCCCTGGGAAAGAAAACTCAGCAGTCCAGGTTCCTGATGTCAGTTTGTAGGGCTCCCTTGGGTCTATCAGGGCAGCACAAGTTTGAGGTGGGGACAACTTCGGTGTGCGGTCCATCGTTCGATATAAGGATTTTTTGAAGTCAGGGCCAGGGGCCCCCGGGCACATCCTTTGGCCATTTTCCCTGGGAAAGAAAACTCACCAGTCCAGGTTCCTGATGTCAGTTTGTAGGGCTCCCTTGGGTCTATCTGGGCAGCACAAGTTTGAGGTGGGGACAACTTCGGTGTGGGGTCCATCTTTCGATATAAGGATTTTTAGCAGTCAGGTCCCAGCCCAGTGCCAGGGTCCCCAGGGCACATCCTTTGGCCATTTTCCCTGGAAAAGAAAACTCACCAGTCCAGGTTCCTGATGTCAGTTTGTAGGGCTCCCTTGGGTCTATCTGGGCAGCAGACATTTGAGGAGCGGACAATTTTGGTCTGTTATCCATCCTTCGATATAAGGATTCTTTTCAGTCAGGTCCAAGCCGCGTGCCAGGGGCCCCAGGGAACATCCTTTGGCCATTTTCCTTGGGAAAGAAAACTCACCAGTCCAGGTTCCTGATGTCAGTTTGTAGGGCTCCCTTGGGTCTATCTGGGCAGCAGACATTTGAGGAGCGGACAATTTTGGTCTGTTATCCATCCTTCGATATAAGGATTCTTTTCAGTCAGGTCCAAGCCGCGTGCCAGGGGCCCCAGGGAACATCCTTTGGCCATTTTCCTTGGGAAAGAAAACTCACCAGTCCAGGTTCCTGATGTCAGTTTGTAGGGCTCCCTTGGGTCTATCTGGGCAGCACAAGTTTGAGGTGGGGACAACTTCGGTGTGGGGTCCATCCTTCGATATAAGGATTCTTTGAAGTCAAGGCCCAGCCGAGAGCCATGGGCCCCTGGGCACATTCTTTGGCCATTTTCCCTGGGAAAGAAAATTCACCAGTCCAGGTTGCTGATGTCAGTTTGTAGGGCTCCCTTGGGTCTATCAGGGCAGCACAAGTATGAGATGGGGACAACTTCGGTCTGGTGTCCATCCTTCGATATAAGGATTCTTTGCTGTCAGGTCCTAGCACAGTGCCAGGGGCCCCAGGGCAAACCCTTTGGCAATTTTCCCTGGGAAAGAAAACTCAGCAGTCCAGGTTGCTGATGTCGGTTTGTAGGGCTTCCTTGGGTCTATCTGGGCAGCAGAAATTTGAGGAGGGGTCGACTTTGGTCTGTGATCCATGCTTCGATATATGGATTTTTTGCAGTCAGGCCCCAGCCCAGGGCCATGGGCCCCTGGGCACATCCTTTGGCCATTTTCCCTGGGAAAGAAAACTCAGCAGTCCAGGTTGCTGATGTCAGTTTGTAGGGCTCCCGTGGGTCTATCAGGGCAGCACATATTTTATTTCGGGACAACTTCGGTCTGGGGTCCATCCTTCAATATAAGGAGTCTTTGAAATCAGGGCCCAGCCCAGGGCCAGGGGCCCCTGGGCACATCCTTTGGCCATTTTCCCTGGGAAAGGAAACTCACCAGTCCAGGTTCCTGATGTCAGTTTGTAGGGCTCCCTTGGGTCTATCAGGGTAGCACAAGATTCAGGAGGGGACAATTTTGGTCTGTGATCCATCCTTCGATATTGGGATTCTTTAGAGCCAGGACCCACCCCAGGGCCAGGGGCCCCTGGGCACATCCTTTGGCCATTTTCCCTGGAAAAGAAAACTCACCAGTCCAGGTTGCTGATGTCAGTTTGTAGGGCTCCCTTGGGTCTATCTGGGCAGCACAATATGAGGAGGGGATAACTTCAGTTTGGGGTCCAAACGTCGATATAAATATTCTTTGCAGTCAGGTCCCAGATCTGTGCCCGGGGCCCCTGGGCACATCCTTTGGCCATTTTCCCTGGGAAAGAAAATTCACCAGTCCAGGTTCCTGATATCAGTTTGTAGGGCTCCCTTGGGTCTATCTGGGCAGCAGAAATTTGAGGAGAGGACAAATTTTGTCTGCGATCCATCCTTCGATGTAAGGATATTTTGCAGTCAGGCCCCAGCCCAGGGGCCACGGGCTTAGGGCACATCCTTTGGCCATTTTCCCTGGGAAAGAAAACTCACCAGTCCAGGTTCCTGATGTCAGTTTGTAGGGCTCCCTTGGGTCTATCAGGGCAGCACAATTTTGAGGTGGGGACAACTTCGGTGTGGGGTCCATCGTTCGATATAAGGATTTTTTGAAGTCAGGGCCAGGGGCCCCCGGGCACATCCTTTGGCCATTTTCCCTGGGAAAGAAAACTCACCAGTCCAGGTTCCTGATGTCACTTTGTAGGGCTCCCTTGGGTCTATCTGGGCAGCACAAGTTTGAGGTGGGGACAACTTCGGTGTGGGGTCCATCCTTCGATATAAGGATTTTTTGCAGTCAGGGCCATGGTCCCCTGGGCACATCCTTTGGCCATTTTCCCTGGGAAAGAAAACTCAGCAGTCCAGGTTCCTGATGTCAGTTTGTAGGGCTCCCTTGGGTCTATCAGGGCAGCACAAGTTTGAGGTGGGGACAACTTCGGTGTGGGGTCCATCGTTCGATATAAGGATTTTTTGAAGTCAGGGCCAGGGGCCCCCGGGCACATCCTTTTTCCATTTTCCCTGGGAAAGAAAACTCACCAGTCCAGGTTGCTGATGTCAGTTTGTAGGGCTCCCTTGGGTCTATCAGGGCAGCACAAGTTTGAGGTGGGGACAACTTCGGTGTGGGGTCCATCCTTCGATATAAGGATTTTTTGCAGTCAGGGCCAGGGGCCCCCGGGCACATCCTTTGGCCATTTTCCCTGGGAAAGAAAACTCACCAGTCCAGGTTCCTGATGTCAGTTTGTAGGGCTCCCTTGGGTCTATCTGGGCAGCACAAGTTTGAGGTGGGGACAACTTCGGTGTGGGGTCCATCTTTCGATATAAGGATTTTTAGCAGTCAGGTCCCAGCCCAGTGCCAGGGTCCCCAGGGCACATCCTTTGGCCATTTTCCCTGGAAAAGAAAACTCACCAGTCCAGGTTCCTGATGTCAGTTTGTAGGGCTCCCTTGGGTCTATCTGGGCAGCAGACATTTGAGGAGCGGACAATTTTGGTCTGTTATCCATCCTTCGATATAAGGATTCTTTTCAGTCAGGTCCAAGCCGAGTGCCAGGGGCCCCAGGGAACATCCTTTGGCCATTTTCCTTGGGAAAGAAAACTCACCAGTCCAGGTTCCTGATGTCAGTTTGTAGGGCTCCCTTGGGTCTATCTGGGCAGCACAAGTTTGAGGTGGGGACAACTTCGGTGTGGGGTCCATCCTTCGATATAAGGATTCTTTGAAGTCAAGGCCCAGCCGAGAGCCATGGGCCCCTGGGCACATTCTGTGGCCATTTTCCCTGGGAAAGAAAACTCACCAGTCCAGGTTCCTGATGTCAGTTTGTAGGGCTCCCTTGGGTCTATCAGGGCAGCACAAGTTTGAGGTGGGGACAACTTCGGTGTGGGGTCCATCGTTCGATATAAGGATTTTTTGAAGTCAGGGCCAGGGGCCCCCGGGCACATCCTTTTTCCATTTTCCCTGGGAAAGAAAACTCACCAGTCCAGGTTCCTGATGTCACTTTGTAGGGCTCCCTTGGGTCTATCTGGGCAGCACAAGTTTGAGGTGGGGACAACTTCGGTGTGGGGTCCATCCTTCGATATAAGGATTTTTTGCAATCAGGGCCAGGGTCCCCTGGGCACATCCTTTGGCCATTTTCCCTGGGAAAGAAAACTCAGCAGTCCAGGTTCCTGATGTCAGTTTGTAGGGCTCCCTTGGGTCTATCAGGGCAGCACAAGTTTGAGGTGGGGACAACTTCGGTGTGCGGTCCATCGTTCGATATAAGGATTTTTTGAAGTCAGGGCCAGGGGCCCCCGGGCACATCCTTTGGCCATTTTCCCTGGGAAAGAAAACTCACCAGTCCAGGTTCCTGATGTCAGTTTGTAGGGCTCCCTTGGGTCTATCAGGGCAGCACAAGTTTGAGGTGGGGACAACTTCGGTGTGGGGTCCATCGTTCGATATAAGGATTTTTTGAAGTCAGGGCCAGGGGCCCCCGGGCACGTCCTTTTTCCATTTTCCCTGGGAAAGAAAACTCACCAGTCCAGGTTCCTGATGTCACTTTGTAGGGCTCCCTTGGGTCTATCTGGGCAGCACAAGTTTGAGGTGGGGACAACTTCGGTGTGGGGTCCATCCTTCGATATAAGGATTTTTTGCAGTCAGGGCCAGGTTCCCCTGGGCACATCCTTTGGCCATTTTCCCTGGGAAAGAAAACTCAGCAGTCCAGGTTCCTGATGTCAGTTTGTAGGGCTCCCTTGGGTCTATCAGGGCAGCACAAGTTTGAGGTGGGGACAACTTCGGTGTGCGGTCCATCGTTCGATATAAGGATTTTTTGAAGTCAGGGCCAGGGGCCCCCGGGCACATCCTTTGGCCATTTTCCCTGGGAAAGAAAACTCACCAGTCCAGGTTCCTGATGTCAGTTTGTAGGGCTCCCTTGGGTCTATCTGGGCAGCACAAGTTTGAGGTGGGGACAACTTCGGTGTGGGGTCCATCTTTCGATATAAGGATTTTTAGCAGTCAGGTCCCAGCCCAGTGCCAGGGTCCCCAGGGCACATCCTTTGGCCATTTTCCCTGGAAAAGAAAACTCACCAGTCCAGGTTCCTGATGTCAGTTTGTAGGGCTCCTTTGGTCTATCTGGGCAGCAGACATTTGAGGAGCGGACAATTTTGGTCTGTTATCCATCCTTTGATATAAGGATTCTTTTCAGTCAGGTCCAAGCCGAGTGCCAGGGGCCCCAGGGAACATCCTTTGGCCATTTTCCTTGGGAAAGAAAACTCACCAGTCCAGGTTCCTGATGTCAGTTCGTAGGGCTCCCTTGGGTCTATCTGGGCAGCACAAGTTTGAGGTGGGGACAACTTCGGTGGGGGGTCCATCCTTCGATATAAGGATTCTTTGAAGTCAAGGCCCAGCCGAGAGCCATGGGCCCCTGGGCACATTCTGTGGCCATTTTCCCTGGGAAAGAACACTCACCAGTCCAGGTTCCTGATGTCACTTTGTAGGGCTCCCTTGGGTCTATCAGGGCAGCACAAGTTTGAGGTGGGGACAACTTCGGTGTGGGGTCCATCCTTCGATATAAGGATTCTTTGCAGTGAGGACCCTGCCCAGGGCGAGGGGCCCCTGGGCACATCCTTTTTCCATTTTCCCTGGGAAAGAAAACTCAGCAGTCCAGGTTCCTGATGTCAGTTTGTAGGGCTCCCTTGGGTCTATCAGGGCACCACAAGTTTGAGGTTGGGACAACTTCGGTGTGGGGTGCATCCTTCGATATAAGGATTTTTTTCAGTGAGGACCCTGCCCAGGGCCAGGGGTCCCTGGGCACAACCTTTTTCCATTTTCCCTGGGAAAGAAAACTCACCAGTCCAGGTTCCTGATGTCAGTTTGTAGGGCTCCCTTGGGTCTATCAGGGCACCACAAGTTTGAGGTGGGGACAACTTCGGTGTGGGGTCCATCCTTCGATATAAGGATTTTTTGCAGTGAGGACCCTGCCCAGGGCCAGGGGCCCCTGGGCACATCCTTTTTCCGTTTTCCCTGGGAAAGAAAGCTCAGCAGTCCATGTTGATGATGTCAGTTTGTAGGGCTCCCTTGGGTCTATCAGGGCAGCACAAGTTTGAGGTGGGGACAACTTCGGTGTGGGGTCCATCCTTCGATATAAGGATTTTTTGCAGTCAGGGCCAGGGGCCCCCAGGCACATCCTTTGGCCATTTTCCCTGGGAAAGAAAACTCACCAGTCCAGGTTCCTGATGTCAGTTTGTAGGGCTCCCTTGGGTCTATCAGGGCAGCACAAGTTTGAGGTGGGGACAACTTCGGTGTGGGGTCCATCCTTCGATATAAGGATTTTTTGCAGTGAGGACCCTGCCCAGGGCCAGGGGCCCCTGGGCACATCCTTTTTCCGTTTTCCCTGGGAAAGAAAGCTCAGCAGTCCATGTTGATGATGTCAGTTTGTAGGGCTCCCTTGGGTCTATCAGGGCAGCACAAGTTTGAGGTGGGGACAACTTCGGTGTGGGGTCCATCCTTTGATATAAGGATTTTTTGCAGTCAGGGCCAGGGGCCCCCAGGCACATCCTTTGGCCATTTTCCCTGGGAAAGAAAACTCACCAGTCCAGGTTCCTGATGTCAGTTTGTAGGGCTCCCTTGGGTCTATCAGGGCAGCACAAGTTTGAGGTGGGGACAACTTCGGTGTGGGGTCCATCCTTCGATATAAGGATTTTTTGCAGTGAGGACCCTGCCCAGGGCCAGGGGCCCCTGGGCACATCCTTTTTCCGTTTTCCCTGGGAAAGAAAGCTCAGCAGTCCATGTTGATGATGTCAGTTTGTAGGGCTCCCTTGGGTCTATCAGGGCAGCACAAGTTTGAGGTGGGGACATCTTCGGTGTGGGGTTCATCCTTTGATATAAGGATTTTTTGCAGTCAGGGCCAGGGGCCCCCAGGCACATCCTTTGGCCATTTTCCCTGGGAAAGAAAACTCACCAGTCCAGGTTGCTGATGTCAGTTTGTAGGGCTCCCTTGGGTCTATCAGGGCAGCACAAGTTTGAGGTGGGGACAACTTCGGTTGGGGTCCATCCTTCGATATAAGGATTTTTTGCAGTCAGGGCCAGGGGCCCCCAGGCACATCCTTTGGCCATTTTCCCTGGGAAAGAAAACTCACCAGTCCAGGTTGCTGATGTCAGTTTGTAGGGCTCCCGTGGGTCTATCTGGGCAGCAGAAATTTGAGGAGCAAACAATCTTGGTCTGCGATCCATCCTTCGATATTGGGATTCTTTGCAGTCAGGTGTCAGCCGAGTGCTAGGGTCCCCAGGGAACATCCTTTGGCCATTTTCCCTGGGAAAGAAAATTCACCAGTCCAGGTTGCTGATGTCAGTTTGTAGGGCTCCCTTGGGTCTATCAGGGCAGCACAAGTATGAGATGGGTACAACTTCAGTCTGGTGTCCATCCTTCGATATAAGGATTCTTTGCTGTCAGGTCCTAGCACAGTGCCAGGGGCCCCAGGGCAAACCCTTTGGCAATTTTCCCTGGGAAAGAAAACTCAGCAGTCCAGGTTGCTGATGTCGGTTTGTAGGGCTTCCTTGGGTCTATCTGGGCAGCAGAAATTTGAGGAGGGGTCGACTTTGGTCTGTGATCCATGCTTCGATATATGGATTTTTTGCAGTCAGGCCCCAGCCCAGGGCCAGGGGCCCCTGGGCACATCCTTTGGCCATTTTCCCTGGGAAAGAAAACTCAGCAGTCCAGGTTGCTGATGTCAGTTTGTAGGGCTCCCGTGGGTCTATCAGGGCAGCACATATTTTATTTCGGGACAACTTCGGTCTGGGGTCCATCCTTCAATATAAGGAGTCTTTGAAATCAGGGCCCAGCCCAGGGCCAGGGGCCCCTGGGCACATCCTTTGGCCATTTTCCCTGGGAAAGGAAACTCACCAGTCCAGGTTCCTGATGTCAGTTTGTAGGGCTCCCTTGGGTCTATCAGGGTAGCACAAGATTCAGGAGGGGACAATTTTGGTCTGTGATCCATCCTTCGATATTGGGATTCTTTACAGTCAGGACCCACCCCAGGGCCAGGGGCCCCTGGGCACATCCTTTGGCCATTTTCCCTGGAAAAGAAAACTCACCAGTCCAGGTTGCTGATGTCAGTTTGTAGGGCTCCCTTGGGTCTATCTGGGCAGCACAATATGAGGAGGGGATAACTTCAGTTTGGGGTCCAAACGTCGATATAAATATTCTTTGCAGTCAGGTCCCAGATCTGTGCCCGGGGCCCCTGGGCACATCCTTTGGCCATTTTCCCTGGGAAAGAAAATTCACCAGTCCAGGTTCCTGATATCAGTTTGTAGGGCTCCCTTGGGTCTATCTGGGCAGCAGAAATTTGAGGAGAGGACAAATTTTGTCTGCGATCCATCCTTCGATGTAAGGATATTTTGCAGTCAGGCCCCAGCCCAGGGGCCACGGACATAGGGCACATCCTTTGGCCATTTTCCCTGGGAAAGAAAACTCACCAGTCCAGGTTCCTGATGTTACTTTGTAGGGCTCCCTTGGGTCTATCTGGGCAGCACAAGTTTGAGGTGGGGACAACTTCGGTGTGGGGTCCATCCTTCGATATAAGGATTTTTTGCAGTCAGGGCCAGGGTCCCCTGGGCACATCCTTTGGCCATTTTCCCTGGGAAAGAAAACTCAGCAGTCCAGGTTCCTGATGTCAGTTTGTAGGGCTCCCTTGGGTCTATCAGGGCAGCACAAGTTTGAGGTGGGGACAACTTCGGTGTGCGGTCCATCGTTCGATATAAGGATTTTTTGAAGTCAGGGCCAGGGGCCCCCGGGCACATCCTTTGGCCATTTTCCCTGGGAAAGAAAACTCACCAGTCCAGGTTCCTGATGTCAGTTTGTAGGGCTCCCTTGGGTCTATCTGGGCAGCACAAGTTTGAGGTGGGGACAACTTCGGTGTGGGGTCCATCTTTCGATATAAGGATTTTTAGCAGTCAGGTCCCAGCCCAGTGCCAGGGTCCCCAGGGCACATCCTTTGGCCATTTTCCCTGGAAAAGAAAACTCACCAGTCCAGGTTCCTGATGTCAGTTTGTAGGGCTCCCTTGGGTCTATCTGGGCAGCAGACATTTGAGGAGCGGACAATTTTGGTCTGTTATCCATCCTTCGATATAAGGATTCTTTTCAGTCAGGTCCAAGCCGCGTGCCAGGGGCCCCAGGGAACATCCTTTGGCCATTTTCCTTGGGAAAGAAAACTCACCAGTCCAGGTTCCTGATGTCAGTTTGTAGGGCTCCCTTGGGTCTATCTGGGCAGCACAAGTTTGAGGTGGGGACAACTTCGGTGTGGGGTCCATCCTTCGATATAAGGATTCTTTGAAGTCAAGGCCCAGCCGAGAGCCATGGGCCCCTGGGCACATTCTGTGGCCATTTTCCCTGGGAAAGAAAACTCAGCAGTCCAGGTTCCTGATGTCAGTTTGTAGGGCTCCCTTGGGTCTATCAGGGCAGCACAAGTTTGAGGTTGGGACAACTTCGGTGTGGGGTGCATCCTTCGATATAAGGATTTTTTTCAGTGAGGACCCTGCCCAGGGCCAGGGGCCCCTGGGCACATCCTTTTTCCGTTTTCCCTGGGAAAGAAAACTCAGCAGTCCATGTTGATGATGTCAGTTTGTAGGGCTCCCTTGGGTCTATCAGGGCAGCACAAGTTTGAGGTGGGGACAACTTCGGTGTGGGGTCCATCCTTCGATATAAGGATTTTTTGCAGTCAGGGCCAGGGGCCCCCAGGCACATCCTTTGGCCATTTTCCCTGGGAAAGAAAACTCACCAGTCCAGGTTGCTGATGTCAGTTTGTAGGGCTCCCTTGGGTCTATCAGGGCAGCACAAGTATGAGATGGGGACAACTTCAGTCTGGTGTCCATCCTTCGATATAAGGATTCTTTGCTGTCAGGTCCTAGCACAGTGCCAGGGGCCCCAGGGCAAACCCTTTGGCAATTTTCCCTGGGAAAGAAAACTCAGCAGTCCAGGTTGCTGATGTCGGTTTGTAGGGCTTCCTTGGGTCTATCTGGGCAGCAGAAATTTGAGGAGGGGTCGACTTTGGTCTGTGATCCATGCTTCGATATATGGATTTTTTGCAGTCAGGCCCCAGCCCAGGGCCAGGGGCCCCTGGGCACATCCTTTGGCCATTTTCCCTGGGAAAGAAAACTCAGCAGTCCAGGTTGCTGATGTCAGTTTGTAGGGCTCCCGTGGGTCTATCAGGGCAGCACATATTTTATTTCGGGACAACTTCGGTCTGGGGTCCATCCTTCAATATAAGGAGTCTTTGAAATCAGGGCCCAGCCCAGGGCCAGGGGCCCCTGGGCACATCCTTTGGCCATTTTCCCTGGGAAAGGAAACTCACCAGTCCAGGTTCCTGATGTCAGTTTGTAGGGCTCCCTTGGGTCTATCAGGGTAGCACAAGATTCAGGAGGGGACAATTTTGGTCTGTGATCCATCCTTTGATATTGGGATTCTTTAGAGCCAGGACCCACCCCAGGGCCAGGGGCCCCTGGGCACATCCTTTGGCCATTTTCCCTGGAAAAGAAAACTCACCAGTCCAGGTTGCTGATGTCAGTTTGTAGGGCTCCCTTGGGTCTATCTGGGCAGCACAATATGAGGAGGGGATAACTTCAGTTTGGGGTCCAAACGTCGATATAAATATTCTTTGCAGTCAGGTCCCAGATCTGTGCCCGGGGCCCCTGGGCACATCCTTTGGCCATTTTCCCTGGGAAAGAAAATTCACCAGTCCAGGTTCCTGATATCAGTTTGTAGGGCTCCCTTGGGTCTATCTGGGCAGCAGAAATTTGAGGAGAGGACAAATTTTGTCTGCGATCCATCCTTCGATGTAAGGATATTTTGCAGTCAGGCCCCAGCCCAGGGGCCACGGACTTAGGGCACATCCTTTGGCCATTTTCCCTGGGAAAGAAAACTCACCAGTCCAGGTTCCTGATGTCACTTTGTAGGGCTCCCTTGGGTCTATCTGGGCAGCACAAGTTTGAGGTGGGGACAACTTCGGTGTGGGGTCCATCCTTCGATATAAGGATTTTTTGCAGTCAGGGCCAGGGTCCCCTGGGCACATCCTTTGGCCATTTTCCCTGGGAAAGAAAACTCACCAGTCCAGGTTCCTGATGTCAGTTTGTAGGGCTCCCTTGGGTCTATCAGGGCAGCACAAGTTTGAGGTGGGGACAACTTCGGTGTGCGGTCCATCGTTCGATATAAGGATTTTTTGAAGTCAGGGCCAGGGGCCCCCGGGCACATCCTTTGGCCATTTTCCCTGGGAAAGAAAACTCACCAGTCCAGGTTCCTGATGTCAGTTTGTAGGGCTCCCTTGGGTCTATCTGGGCAGCACAAGTTTGAGGTGGGGACAACTTCGGTGTGGGGTCCATCTTTCGATATAAGGATTTTTAGCAGTCAGGTCCCAGCCCAGTGCCAGGGTCCCCAGGGCACATCCTTTGGCCATTTTCCCTGGAAAAGAAAACTCAGCAGTCCAGGTTCCTGATGTCAGTTTGTAGGGCTCCCTTGGGTCTATCTGGGCAGCAGACATTTGAGGAGCGGACAATTTTGGTCTGTTATCCATCCTTCGATATAAGGATTCTTTTCAGTCAGGTCCAAGCCGCGTGCCAGGGGCCCCAGGGAACATCCTTTGGCCATTTTCCTTGGGAAAGAAAACTCACCAGTCCAGGTTCCTGATGTCAGTTTGTAGGGCTCCCTTGGGTCTATCTGGGCAGCACAAGTTTGAGGTGGGGACAACTTCGGTGTGGGGTCCATCCTTCGATATAAGGATTCTTTGAAGTCAAGGCCCAGCCGAGAGCCATGGGCCCCTGGGCACATTCTGTGGCCATTTTCCCTGGGAAAGAACACTCACCAGTCCAGGTTCCTGATGTCACTTTGTAGGGCTCCCTTGGGTCTATCAGGGCAGCACAAGTTTGAGGTGGGGACAACTTCGGTGTGGGGTCCATCCTTCGATATAAGGATTTTTTGCAGTGAGGACCCTGCCCAGGGCGAGGGGCCCCTGGGCACATCCTTTTTCCATTTTCCCTGGGAAAGAAAACTCAGCAGTCCAGGTTCCTGATGTCAGTTTGTAGGGCTCCCTTGGGTCTATCAGGGCACCACAAGTTTGAGGTGGGGACAACTTCGGTGTGGGGTCCATCCTTCGATATAAGGATTTTTTGCAGTGAGGACCCTGCCCAGGGCCAGGGGCCCCTGGGCACATCCTTTTTCCGTTTTCCCTGGGAAAGAAAGCTCAGCAGTCCATGTTGATGATGTCAGTTTGTAGGGCTCCCTTGGGTCTATCAGGGCAGCACAAGTTTGAGGTGGGGACAACTTCGGTGTGGGGTCCATCCTTCGATATAAGGATTTTTTGCAGTCAGGGCCAGGGGCCCCCAGGCACATCCTTTGGCCATTTTCCCTGGGAAAGAAAACTCACCAGTCCAGGTTGCTGATGTCAGTTTGTAGGGCTCCCTTGGGTCTATCTGGGCAGCAGAAATTTGAGGAGCAAACAATTTTGGTCTGCGATCCATCCTTCGATATTGGGATTCTGTGCAGTCAGGTGTCAGCCGAGTGCCAGGGTCCCCAGGGAACATCCTTTGGCCATTTTCCCTGGGAAAGAAAATTCACCAGTCCAGGTTGCTGATGTCAGTTTGTAGGGCTCCCTTGGGTCTATCAGGGCAGCACAAGTATGAGATGGGGACAACTTCAGTCTGGTGTCCATCCTTCGATATAAGGATTCTTTGCTGTCAGGTCCTAGCACAGTGCCAGGGGCCCCAGGGCAAACCCTTTGGCAATTTTCCCTGGGAAAGAAAACTCAGCAGTCCAGGTTGCTGATGTCGGTTTGTAGGGCTTCCTTGGGTCTATCTGGGCAGCAGAAATTTGAGGAGGGGTCGACTTTGGTCTGTGATCCATGCTTCGATATATGGATTTTTTGCAGTCAGGCCCCAGCCCAGGGCCAGGGGCCCCTGGGCACATCCTTTGGCCATTTTCCCTGGGAAAGAAAACTCAGCAGTCCAGGTTGCTGATGTCAGTTTGTAGGGCTCCCGTGGGTCTATCAGGGCAGCACATATTTTATTTCGGGACAACTTCGGTCTGGGGTCCATCCTTCAATATAAGGAGTCTTTGAAATCAGGGCCCAGCCCAGGGCCAGGGGCCCCTGGGCACATCCTTTGGCCATTTTCCCTGGGAAAGGAAACTCACCAGTCCAGGTTCCTGATGTCAGTTTGTAGGGCTCCCTTGGGTCTATCAGGGTAGCACAAGATTCAGGAGGGGACAAATTTGGTCTGTGATCCATCCTTCGATATTGGGATTCTTTAGAGCCAGGACCCACCCCAGGGCCAGGGGCCCCTGGGCACATCCTTTGGCCATTTTCCCTGGAAAAGAAAACTCACCAGTCCAGGTTGCTGATGTCAGTTTGTAGGGCTCCCTTGGGTCTATCTGGGCAGCACAATATAAGGAGGGGATAACTTCAGTTTGGGGTCCAAACGTCGATATAAATATTCTTTGCAGTCAGGTCCCAGATCTGTGCCCGGGGCCCCTGGGCACATCCTTTGGCCATTTTCCCTGGGAAAGAAAATTCACCAGTCCAGGTTCCTGATATCAGTTTGTAGGGCTCCCTTGGGTCTATCTGGGCAGCAGAAATTTGAGGAGAGGACAAATTTTGTCTGCGATCCATCCTTCGATGTAAGGATATTTTGCAGTCAGGCCCCAGCCCAGGGGCCACGGGCTTAGGGCACATCCTTTGGCCATTTTCCCTGGGAAAGAAAACTCACCAGTCCAGGTTCCTGATGTCAGTTTGTAGGGCTCCCTTGGGTCTATCAGGGCAGCACAAGTTTGAGGTGGGGACAACTTCGGTGTGGGGTCCATCGTTCGATATAAGGATTTTTTGAAGTCAGGGCCAGGGGCCCCCGGGCACATCCTTTGGCCATTTTCCCTGGGAAAGAAAACTCACCAGTCCAGGTTCCTGATGTCACTTTGTAGGGCTCCCTTGGGTCTATCTGGGCAGCACAAGTTTGAGGTGGGGACAACTTCGGTGTGGGGTCCATCCTTCGATATAAGGATTTTTTGAAGTCAGGGCCATGGTCCCCTGGGCACATCCTTTGGCCATTTTCCCTGGGAAAGAAAACTCAGCAGTCCAGGTTCCTGATGTCAGTTTGTAGGGCTCCCTTGGGTCTATCAGGGCAGCACAAGTTTGAGGTGGGGACAACTTCGGTGTGCGGTCCATCGTTCGATATAAGGATTTTTTGAAGTCAGGGCCAGGGGCCCCCGGGCACATCCTTTGGCCATTTTCCCTGGGAAAGAAAACTCACCAGTCCAGGTTCCTGATGTCAGTTTGTAGGGCTCCCTTGGGTCTATCAGGGCAGCACAAGTTTGAGGTGGGGACAACTTCGGTGTGGGGTCCATCGTTCGATATAAGGATTTTTTGAAGTCAGGGCCAGGGTCCCGAGGGCACAACCTTTTTCCATTTTCCCTGGGAAAGAAAACTCACCAGTCCAGGTTCCTGATGTCACTTTGTAGGGCTCCCTTGGGTCTATCTGGGCAGCACAAGTTTGAGGTGGGGACAACTTCGGTGTGGGGTCCATCCTTCGATATAAGGATTTTTTGCAGTCAGGGCCAGGGGCCCCCGGGCACATCCTTTGGCCATTTTCCCTGGGAAAGAAAACTCAGCAGTCCAGGTTCCTGATGTCAGTTTGTAGGGCTCCCTTGGGTCTATCTGGGCAGCACAAGTTTGAGGTGGGGACAACTTCGGTGTGGGGTCCATCTTTCGATATAAGGATTTTTAGCAGTCAGGTCCCAGCCCAGTGCCAGGGTCCCCAGGGCACATCCTTTGGCCATTTTCCCTGGAAAAGAAAACTCACCAGTCCAGGTTCCTGATGTCAGTTTGTAGGGCTCCCTTGGGTCTATCTGGGCAGCAGACATTTGAGGAGCGGACAATTTTGGTCTGTTATCCATCCTTCGATATAAGGATTCTTTTCAGTCAGGTCCAAGCCGAGTGCCAGGGGCCCCAGGGAACATCCTTTGGCCATTTTCCTTGGGAAAGAAAACTCACCAGTCCAGGTTCCTGATGTCAGTTTGTAGGGCTCCCTTGGGTCTATCTGGGCAGCACAAGTTTGAGGTGGGGACAACTTCGGTGTGGGGTCCATCCTTCGATATAAGGATTCTTTGAAGTCAAGGCCCAGCCGAGAGCCATGGGCCCCTGGGCACATTTTGTGGCCATTTTCCCTGGGAAAGAAAACTCACCAGTCCAGGTTCCTGATGTCACTTTGTAGGGCTCCCTTGGGTCTATCAGGGCAGCACAAGTTTGAGGTGGGGACAACTTCGGTGTGGGGTCCATCCTTCGATATAAGGATTTTTTGAAGTCAGGGCCAGGGGCCCCCGGGCACATCCTTTTTCCATTTTCCCTGGGAAAGAAAACTCACCAGTCCAGGTTCCTGATGTCACTTTGTAGGGCTCCCTTGGGTCTATCTGGGCAGCACAAGTTTGAGGTGGGGACAACTTCGGTGTGGGGTCCATCCTTCGATATAAGGATTTTTTGCAATCAGGGCCAGGGTCCCCTGGGCACATCCTTTGGCCATTTTCCCTGGGAAAGAAAACTCAGCAGTCCAGGTTCCTGATGTCAGTTTGTAGGGCTCCCTTGGGTCTATCAGGGCAGCACAAGTTTGAGGTGGGGACAACTTCGGTGTGGGGTCCATCCTTCGATATAAGGATTTTTTGCAGTCAGGGCCAGGGTCCCCTGGGCACATCCTTTGGCCATTTTCCCTGGGAAAGAAAACTCAGCAGTCCAGGTTCCTGATGTCAGTTTGTAGGGCTCCCTTGGGTCTATCAGGGCAGCACAAGTTTGAGGTGGGGACAACTTCGGTGTGCGGTCCATCGTTCGATATAAGGATTTTTTGAAGTCAGGGCCAGGGGCCCCCGGGCACATCCTTTGGCCATTTTCCCTGGGAAAGAAAACTCACCAGTCCAGGTTCCTGATGTCAGTTTGTAGGGCTCCCTTGGGTCTATCTGGGCAGCACAAGTTTGAGGTGGGGACAACTTCGGTGTGGGGTCCATCTTTCGATATAAGGATTTTTAGCAGTCAGGTCCCAGCCCAGTGCCAGGGTCCCCAGGGCACATCCTTTGGCCATTTTCCCTGGAAAAGAAAACTCACCAGTCCAGGTTCCTGATGTCAGTTTGTAGGGCTCCCTTGGGTCTATCTGGGCAGCAGACATTTGAGGAGCGGACAATTTTGGTCTGTTATCCATCCTTCGATATAAGGATTCTTTTCAGTCAGGTCCAAGCCGAGTGCCAGGGGCCCCAGGGAACATCCTTTGGCCATTTTCCTTGGGAAAGAAAACTCACCAGTCCAGGTTCCTGATGTCAGTTTGTAGGGCTCCCTTGGGTCTATCTGGGCAGCACAAGTTTGAGGTGGGGACAACTTCGGTGTGGGGTCCATCCTTCGATATAAGGATTCTTTGAAGTCAAGGCCCAGCCGAGAGCCATGGGCCCCTGGGCACATTCTGTGGCCATTTTCCCTGGGAAAGAACACTCACCAGTCCAGGTTCCTGATGTCACTTTGTAGGGCTCCCTTGGGTCTATCAGGGCAGCACAAGTTTGAGGTGGGGACAACTTCGGTGTGGGGTCCATCCTTCGATATAAGGATTCTTTGCAGTGAGGACCCTGCCCAGGGCGAGGGGCCCCTGGGCACATCCTTTTTCCATTTTCCCTGGGAAAGAAAACTCACCAGTCCAGGTTCCTGATGTCAGTTTGTAGGGCTCCCTTGGGTCTATCAGGGCACCACAAGTTTGAGGTTGGGACAACTTCGGTGTGGGGTGCATCCTTCGATATAAGGATTTTTTTCAGTGAGGACCCTGCCCAGGGCCATGGGTCCCTGGGCACAACCTTTTTCCATTTTCCCTGGGAAAGAAAACTCACCAGTCCAGGTTCCTGATGTCAGTTTGTAGGGCTCCCTTGGGTGTATCAGGGCACCACAAGTTTGAGGTGGGGACAACTTCGGTGTGGGGTCCATCCTTCGATATAAGGATTTTTTGCAGTGAGGACCCTGCCCAGGGCCAGGGGCCCCTGGGCACATCCTTTTTCCGTTTTCCCTGGGAAAGAAAGCTCAGCAGTCCATGTTGATGATGTCAGTTTGTAGGGCTCCCTTGGGTCTATCAGGGCAGCACAAGTTTGAGGTGGGGACAACTTCGGTGTGGGGTCCATCCTTCGATATAAGGATTTTTTGCAGTCAGGGCCAGGGGCCCCCAGGCACATCCTTTGGCCATTTTCCCTGGGAAAGAAAACTCACCAGTCCAGGTTCCTGATGTCAGTTTGTAGGGCTCCCTTGGGTCTATCAGGGCAGCACAAGTTTGAGGTGGGGACAACTTCGGTGTGGGGTCCATCCTTCGATATAAGGATTTTTTGCAGTGAGGACCCTGCCCAGGGCCAGGGGCCCCTGGGCACATTCTTTTTCCGTTTTCCCTGGGAAAGAAAGCTCAGCAGTCCATGTTGATGATGTCAGTTTGTAGGGCTCCCTTGGGTCTATCAGGGCAGCACAAGTTTGAGGTGGGGACAACTTCGGTGTGGGGTCCATCCTTTGATATAAGGATTTTTTGCAGTCAGGGCCAGGGGCCCCCAGGCACATCCTTTGGCCATTTTCCCTGGGAAAGAAAACTCACCAGTCCAGGTTGCTGATGTCAGTTTGTAGGGCTCCCTTGGGTCTATCAGGGCAGCACAAGTTTGAGGTGGGGACAACTTCGGTTGGGGTCCATCCTTCGATATAAGGATTTTTTGCAGTCAGGGCCAGGGGCCCCCAGGCACATCCTTTGGCCATTTTCCCTGGGAAAGAAAACTCACCAGTCCAGGTTGCTGATGTCAGTTTGTAGGGCTCCCGTGGGTCTATCTGGGCAGCAGAAATTTGAGGAGCAAACAATCTTGGTCTGCGATCCATCCTTCGATATTGGGATTCTTTGCAGTCAGGTGTCAGCCGAGTGCTAGGGTCCCCAGGGAACATCCTTTGGCCATTTTCCCTGGGAAAGAAAATTCACCAGTCCAGGTTGCTGATGTCAGTTTGTACGGCTCCCTTGGGTCTATCAGGGCAGCACAAGTATGAGATGGGGACAACTTCAGTCTGGTGTCCATCCTTCGATATAAGGATTCTTTGCTGTCAGGTCCTAGCACAGTGCCAGGGGCCCCAGGGCAAACCCTTTGGCAATTTTCCCTGGGAAAGAAAACTCAGCAGTCCAGGTTGCTGATGTCGGTTTGTAGGGCTTCCTTGGGTCTATCTGGGCAGCAGAAATTTGAGGAGGGGTCGACTTTGGTCTGTGATCCATGCTTCGATATATGGATTTTTTGCAGTCAGGCCCCAGCCCAGGGCCAGGGGCCCCTGGGCACATCCTTTGGCCATTTTCCCTGGGAAAGAAAACTCAGCAGTCCAGGTTGCTGATGTCAGTTTGTAGGGCTCCCGTGGGTCTATCAGGGCAGCACATATTTTATTTCGGGACAACTTCGGTCTGGGGTCCATCCTTCAATATAAGGAGTCTTTGAAATCAGGGCCCAGCCCAGGGCCAGGGGCCCCTGGGCACATCCTTTGGCCATTTTCCCTGGGAAAGGAAACTCACCAGTCCAGGTTCCTGATGTCAGTTTGTAGGGCTCCCTTGGGTCTATCAGGGTAGCACAAGATTCAGGAGGGGACAATTTTGGTCTGTGATCCATCCTTCGATATTGGGATTCTTTACAGTCAGGACCCACCCCAGGGCCAGGGGCCCCTGGGCACATCCTTTGGCCATTTTCCCTGGAAAAGAAAACTCACCAGTCCAGGTTGCTGATGTCAGTTTGTAGGGCTCCCTTGGGTCTATCTGGGCAGCACAATATGAGGAGGGGATAACTTCAGTTTGGGGTCCAAACGTCGATATAAATATTCTTTGCAGTCAGGTCCCAGATCTGTGCCCGGGGCCCCTGGGCACATCCTTTGGCCATTTTCCCTGGGAAAGAAAATTCACCAGTCCAGGTTCCTGATATCAGTTTGTAGGGCTCCCTTGGGTCTATCTGGGCAGCAGAAATTTGAGGAGAGGACAAATTTTGTCTGCGATCCATCCTTCGATGTAAGGATATTTTGCAGTCAGGCCCCAGCCCAGGGGCCACGGACTTAGGGCACATCCTTTGGCCATTTTCCCTGGGAAAGAAAACTCACCAGTCCAGGTTCCTGATGTCACTTTGTAGGGCTCCCTTGGGTCTATCTGGGCAGCACAAGTTTGAGGTGGGGACAACTTCGGTGTGGGGTCCATCCTTCGATATAAGGATTTTTTGCAGTCAGGGCCAGGGTCCCCTGGGCACATCCTTTGGCCATTTTCCCTGGGAAAGAAAACTCAGCAGTCCAGGTTCCTGATGTCAGTTTGTAGGGCTCCCTTGGGTCTATCAGGGCAGCACAAGTTTGAGGTGGGGACAACTTCGGTGTGCGGTCCATCGTTCGATATAAGGATTTTTTGAAGTCAGGGCCAGGGGCCCCCGGGCACATCCTTTGGCCATTTTCCCTGGGAAAGAAAACTCACCAGTCCAGGTTCCTGATGTCAGTTTGTAGGGCTCCCTTGGGTCTATCTGGGCAGCACAAGTTTGAGGTGGGGACAACTTCGGTGTGGGGTCCATCTTTCGATATAAGGATTTTTAGCAGTCAGGTCCCAGCCCAGTGCCAGGGTCCCCAGGGCACATCCTTTGGCCATTTTCCCTGGAAAAGAAAACTCACCAGTCCAGGTTCCTGATGTCAGTTTGTAGGGCTCCCTTGGGTCTATCTGGGCAGCAGACATTTGAGGAGCGGACAATTTTGGTCTGTTATCCATCCTTCGATATAAGGATTCTTTTCAGTCAGGTCCAAGCCGCGTGCCAGGGTCCCCAGGGAACATCCTTTGGCCATTTTCCTTGGGAAAGAAAACTCACCAGTCCAGGTTCCTGATGTCAGTTTGTAGGGCTCCCTTGGGTCTATCTGGGCAGCACAAGTTTGAGGTGGGGACAACTTCGGTGTGGGGTCCATCCTTCGATATAAGGATTCTTTGAAGTCAAGGCCCAGCCGAGAGCCATGGGCCCCTGGGCACATTCTGTGGCCATTTTCCCTGGGAAAGAACACTCACCAGTCCAGGTTCCTGATGTCACTTTGTAGGGCTCCCTTGGGTCTATCAGGGCAGCACAAGTTTGAGGTGGGGACAACTTCGGTGTGGGGTCCATCCTTCGATATAAGGATTTTTTGCAGTGAGGACCCTGCCCAGGGCGAGGGGCCCCTGGGCACATCCTTTTTCCATTTTCCCTGGGAAAGAAAACTCAGCAGTCCAGGTTCCTGATGTCAGTTTGTAGGGCTCCCTTGGGTCTATCAGGGCACCACAAGTTTGAGGTTGGGACAACTTCGGTGTGGGGTGCATCCTTCGATATAAGGATTTTTTTCAGTGAGGACCCTGCCCAGGGCCAGGGGTCCCTGGGCACAACCTTTTTCCATTTTCCCTGGGAAAGAAAACTCACCAGTCCAGGTTCCTGATGTCAGTTTGTAGGGCTCCCTTGGGTCTATCAGGGCACCACAAGTTTGAGGTGGGGACAACTTCGGTGTGGGGTCCATCCTTCGATATAAGGATTTTTTGCAGTGAGGACCCTGCCCAGGGCCAGGGGCCCCTGGGCACATCCTTTTTCCGTTTTCCCTGGGAAAGAAAGCTCAGCAGTCCATGTTGATGATGTCAGTTTGTAGGGCTCCCTTGGGTCTATCAGGGCAGCACAAGTTTGAGGTGGGGACAACTTCTGTGTGGGGTCCATCCTTCGATATAAGGATTTTTTGCAGTCAGGGCCAGGGGCCCCCAGGCACATCCTTTGGCCATTTTCCCTGGGAAAGAAAACTCACCAGTCCAGGTTGCTGATGTCAGTTTGTAGGGCTCCCGTGGGTCTATCTGGGCAGCAGAAATTTGAGGAGCAAACAATTTTGGTCTGCGATCCATCCTTCGATATTGGGATTCTGTGCAGTCAGGTGTCAGCCGAGTGCCAGGGTCCCCAGGGAACATCCTTTGGCCATTTTCCCTGGGAAAGAAAATTCACCAGTCCAGGTTGCTGATGTCAGTTTGTAGGGCTCCCTTGGTTCTATCAGGGCAGCACAAGTATGAGATGGGGACAACTTCAGTCTGGTGTCCATCCTTCGATATAAGGATTCTTTGCTGTCAGGTCCTAGCACAGTGCCAGGGGCCCCAGGGCAAACCCTTTGGCAATTTTCCCTGGGAAAGAAAACTCAGCAGTCCAGGTTGCTGATGTCGGTTTGTAGGGCTTCCTTGGGTCTATCTGGGCAGCAGAAATTTGAGGAGGGGTCGACTTTGGTCTGTGATCCATGCTTCGATATATGGATTTTTTGCAGTCAGGCCCCAGCCCAGGGCCAGGGGCCCCTGGGCACATCCTTTGGCCATTTTCCCTGGGAAAGAAAACTCAGCAGTCCAGGTTGCTGATGTCAGTTTGTAGGGCTCCCGTGGGTCTATCAGGGCAGCACATATTTTATTTCGGGACAACTTCGGTCTGGGGTCCATCCTTCAATATAAGGAGTCTTTGAAATCAGGGCCCAGCCCAGGGCCAGGGGCCCCTGGGCACATCCTTTGGCCATTTTCCCTGGGAAAGGAAACTCACCAGTCCAGGTTCCTGATGTCAGTTTGTAGGGCTCCCTTGGGTCTATCAGGGTAGCACAAGATTCAGGAGGGGACAATTTTGGTCTGTGATCCATCCTTCGATATTGGGATTCTTTACAGTCAGGACCCACCCCAGGGCCAGGGGCCCCTGGGCACATCCTTTGGCCATTTTCCCTGGAAAAGAAAACTCACCAGTCCAGGTTGCTGATGTCAGTTTGTAGGGCTCCCTTGGGTCTATCTGGGCAGCACAATATGAGGAGGGGATAACTTCAGTTTGGGGTCCAAACGTCGATATAAATATTCTTTGCAGTCAGGTCCCAGATCTGTGCCCGGGGCCCCTGGGCACATCCTTTGGCCATTTTCCCTGGGAAAGAAAATTCACCAGTCCAGGTTCCTGATATCAGTTTGTAGGGCTCCCTTGGGTCTATCTGGGCAGCAGAAATTTGAGGAGAGGACAAATTTTGTCTGCGATCCATCCTTCGATGTAAGGATATTTTGCAGTCAGGCCCCAGCCCAGGGGCCACGGGCTTAGGGCACATCCTTTGGCCATTTTCCCTGGGAAAGAAAACTCACCAGTCCAGGTTCCTGATGTCAGTTTGTAGGGCTCCCTTGGGTCTATCAGGGCAGCACAATTTTGAGGTGGGGACAACTTCGGTGTGGGGTCCATCGTTCGATATAAGGATTTTTTGAAGTCAGGGCCAGGGGCCCCCGGGCACATCCTTTGGCCATTTTCCCTGGGAAAGAAAACTCACCAGTCCAGGTTCCTGATGTCAGTTTGTAGGGCTCCCTTGGGTCTATCTGGGCAGCACAAGTTTGAGGTGGGGACAACTTCGGTGTGGGGTCCATCCTTCGATATAAGGATTTTTTGCAGTCAGGGCCATGGTCCCCTGGGCACATCCTTTGGCCATTTTCCCTGGGAAAGAAAACTCAGCAGTCCAGGTTCCTGATGTCAGTTTGTAGGGCTCCCTTGGGTCTATCAGGGCAGCACAAGTTTGAGGTGGGGACAACTTCGGTGTGCGGTCCATCGTTCGATATAAGGATTTTTTGAAGTCAGGGCCAGGGGCCCCCGGGCACATCCTTTGGCCATTTTCCCTGGGAAAGAAAACTCACCAGTCCAGGTTCCTGATGTCAGTTTGTAGGGCTCCCTTGGGTCTATCAGGGCAGCACAAGTTTGAGGTGGGGACAACTTCGGTGTGGGGTCCATCGTTCGATATAAGGATTTTTTGAAGTCAGGGCCAGGGTCCCGAGGGCACATCCTTTTTCCATTTTCCCTGGGAAAGAAAACTCACCAGTCCAGGTTCCTGATGTCACTTTGTAGGGCTCCCTTGGGTCTATCTGGGCAGCACAAGTTTGAGGTGGGGACAACTTCGGTGTGGGGTCCATCCTTCGATATAAGGATTTTTTGCAGTCAGGGCCAGGGGCCCCCGGGCACATCCTTTGGCCATTTTCCCTGGGAAAGAAAACTCAGCAGTCCAGGTTCCTGATGTCAGTTTGTAGGGCTCCCTTGGGTCTATCTGGGCAGCACAAGTTTGAGGTGGGGACAACTTCGGTGTGGGGTCCATCTTTCGATATAAGGATTTTTAGCAGTCAGGTCCCAGCCCAGTGCCAGGGTCCCCAGGGCACATCCTTTGGCCATTTTCCCTGGAAAAGAAAACTCACCAGTCCAGGTTCCTGATGTCAGTTTGTAGGGCTCCCTTGGGTCTATCTGGGCAGCAGACATTTGAGGAGCGGACAATTTTGGTCTGTTATCCATCCTTCGATATAAGGATTCTTTTCAGTCAGGTCCAAGCCGAGTGCCAGGGGCCCCAGGGAACATCCTTTGGCCATTTTCCTTGGGAAAGAAAACTCACCAGTCCAGGTTCCTGATGTCAGTTTGTAGGGCTCCCTTGGGTCTATCTGGGCAGCACAAGTTTGAGGTGGGGACAACTTCGGTGTGGGGTCCATCCTTCGATATAAGGATTCTTTGAAGTCAAGGCCCAGCCGAGAGCCATGGGCCCCTGGGCACATTCTGTGGCCATTTTCCCTGGGAAAGAAAACTCACCAGTCCAGGTTCCTGATGTCACTTTGTAGGGCTCCCTTGGGTCTATCAGGGCAGCACAAGTTTGAGGTGGGGACAACTTCGGTGTGGGGTCCATCCTTCGATATAAGGATTTTTTGAAGTCAGGGCCAGGGGCCCCCGGGCACATCCTTTTTCCATTTTCCCTGGGAAAGAAAACTCACCAGTCCAGGTTCCTGATGTCACTTTGTAGAGCTCCCTTGGGTCTATCTGGGCAGCACAAGTTTGAGGTGGGGACAACTTCGGTGTGGGGTCCATCCTTCGATATAAGGATTTTTTGCAATCAGGGCCAGGGTCCCCTGGGCACATCCTTTGGCCATTTTCCCTGGGAAAGAAAACTCAGCAGTCCAGGTTCCTGATGTCAGTTTGTAGGGCTCCCTTGGGTCTATCAGGGCAGCACAAGTTTGAGGTGGGGACAACTTCGGTGTGGGGTCCATCCTTCGATATAAGGATTTTTTGCAGTCAGGGCCAGGGTCCCCTGGGCACATCCTTTGGCCATTTTCCCTGGGAAAGAAAACTCAGCAGTCCAGGTTCCTGATGTCAGTTTGTAGGGCTCCCTTGGGTCTATCAGGGCAGCACAAGTTTGAGGTGGGGACAACTTCGGTGTGCGGTCCATCGTTCGATATAAGGATTTTTTGAAGTCAGGGCCAGGGGCCCCCGGGCACATCCTTTGGCCATTTTCCCTGGGAAAGAAAACTCACCAGTCCAGGTTCCTGATGTCAGTTTGTAGGGCTCCCTTGGGTCTATCTGGGCAGCACAAGTTTGAGGTGGGGACAACTTCGGTGTGGGGTCCATCTTTCGATATAAGGATTTTTAGCAGTCAGGTCCCAGCCCAGTGCCAGGGTCCCCAGGGCACATCCTTTGGCCATTTTCCCTGGAAAAGAAAACTCACCAGTCCAGGTTCCTGATGTCAGTTTGTAGGGCTCCCTTGGGTCTATCTGGGCAGCAGACATTTGAGGAGCGGACAATTTTGGTCTGTTATCCATCCTTCGATATAAGGATTCTTTTCAGTCAGGTCCAAGCCGAGTGCCAGGGGCCCCAGGGAACATCCTTTGGCCATTTTCCTTGGGAAAGAAAACTCACCAGTCCAGGTTCCTGATGTCAGTTTGTAGGGCTCCCTTGGGTCTATCTGGGCAGCACAAGTTTGAGGTGGGGACAACTTCGGTGTGGGGTCCATCCTTCGATATAAGGATTCTTTGAAGTCAAGGCCCAGCTGAGAGCCATGGGCCCCTGGGCACATTCTGTGGCCATTTTCCCTGGGAAAGAACACTCACCAGTCCAGGTTCCTGATGTCACTTTGTAGGGCTCCCTTGGGTCTATCAGGGCAGCACAAGTTTGAGGTGGGGACAACTTCGGTGTGGGGTCCATCCTTCGATATAAGGATTCTTTGCAGTGAGGACCCTGCCCAGGGCGAGGGGCCCCTGGGTACATCCTTTTTCCATTTTCCCTGGGAAAGAAAACTCAGCAGTCCAGGTTCCTGATGTCAGTCTGTAGGGCTCCCTTGGGTCTATCAGGGCACCACAAGTTTGAGGTTGGGACAATTTCGGTGTGGGGTGCATCCTTTGATATAAGGATTTTTTTCAGTGAGGACCCTGCCCAGGGCCAGGGGTCCCTGGGCACAACCTTTTTCCATTTTCCCTGGGAAAGAAAACTCACCAGTCCAGGTTCCTGATGTCAGTTTGTAGGGCTCCCTTGGGTCTATCAGGGCACCACAAGTTTGAGGTGGGGACAACTTCGGTGTGGGGTCCATCCTTCGATATAAGGATTTTTTGAAGTCAGGGCCAGGGGCCCCCGGGCACATCCTTTTTCCATTTTCCCTGGGAAAGAAAACTCACCAGTCCAGGTTCCTGATGTCACTTTGTAGGGCTCCCTTGGGTCTATCTGGGCAGCACAAGTTTGAGGTGGGGACAACTTCGGTGTGGGGTCCATCCTTCGATATAAGGATTTTTTGCAATCAGGGCCAGGGTCCCCTGGGCACATCCTTTGGCCATTTTCCCTGGGAAAGAAAACTCAGCAGTCCAGGTTCCTGATGTCAGTTTGTAGGGCTCCCTTGGGTCTATCAGGGCAGCACAAGTTTGAGGTGGGGACAACTTCGGTGTGGGGTCCATCCTTCGATATAAGGATTTTTTGCAGTCAGGGCCAGGGTCCCCTGGGCACATCCTTTGGCCATTTTCCCTGGGAAAGAAAACTCAGCAGTCCAGGTTCCTGATGTCAGTTTGTAGGGCTCCCTTGGGTCTATCAGGGCAGCACAAGTTTGAGGTGGGGACAACTTCGGTGTGCGGTCCATCCTTCGATATAAGGATTTTTTGAAGTCAGGGCCAGGGGCCCCCGGGCACATCCTTTGGCCATTTTCCCTGGGAAAGAAAACTCACCAGTCCAGGTTCCTGATGTCAGTTTGTAGGGCTCCCTTGGGTCTATCTGGGCAGCACAAGTTTGAGGTGGGGACAACTTCGGTGTGGGGTCCATCTTTCGATATAAGGATTTTTAGCAGTCAGGTCCCAGCCCAGTGCCAGGGTCCCCAGGGCACATCCTTTGGCCATTTTCCCTGGAAAAGAAAACTCACCAGTCCAGGTTCCTGATGTCAGTTTGTAGGGCTCCCTTGGGTCTATCTGGGCAGCAGACATTTGAGGAGCGGACAATTTTGGTCTGTTATCCATCCTTCGATATAAGGATTCTTTTCAGTCAGGTCCAAGCCGAGTGCCAGGGGCCCCAGGGAACATCCTTTGGCCATTTTCCTTGGGAAAGAAAACTCACCAGTCCAGGTTCCTGATGTCAGTTTGTAGGGCTCCCTTGGGTCTATCTGGGCAGCACAAGTTTGAGGTGGGGACAACTTCGGTGTGGGGTCCATCCTTCGATATAAGGATTCTTTGAAGTCAAGGCCCAGCCGAGAGCCATGGGCCCCTGGGCACATTCTGTGGCCATTTTCCCTGGGAAAGAACACTCACCAGTCCAGGTTCCTGATGTCACTTTGTAGGGCTCCCTTGGGTCTATCAGGGCAGCACAAGTTTGAGGTGGGGACAACTTCGGTGTGGGGTCCATCCTTCGATATAAGGATTCTTTGCAGTGAGGACCCTGCCCAGGGCGAGGGGCCCCTGGGCACATCCTTTTTCCATTTTCCCTGGGAAAGAAAACTCAGCAGTCCAGGTTCCTGATGTCAGTCTGTAGGGCTCCCTTGGGTCTATCAGGGCACCACAAGTTTGAGGTTGGGACAACTTCGGTGTGGGGTGCATCCTTCGATATAAGGATTTTTTTCAGTGAGGACCCTGCCCAGGGCCAGGGGTCCCTGGGCACAACCTTTTTCCATTTTCCCTGGGAAAGAAAACTCACCAGTCCAGGTTCCTGATGTCAGTTTGTAGGGCTCCCTTGGGTCTATCAGGGCACCACAAGTTTGAGGTGGGGACAACTTCGGTGTGGGGTCCATCCTTCGATATAAGGATTTTTTGCAGTGAGGACCCTGCCCAGGGCCAGGGGCCCCTGGGCACATCCTTTTTCCGTTTTCCCTGGGAAAGAAAGCTCAGCAGTCCATGTTGATGATGTCAGTTTGTAGGGCTCCCTTGGGTCTATCAGGGCAGCACAAGTTTGAGGTGGGGACAACTTCGGTGTGGGGTCCATCCTTCGATATAAGGATTTTTTGCAGTCAGGGCCAGGGGCCCCCAGGCACATCCTTTGGCCATTTTCCCTGGGAAAGAAAACTCACCAGTCCAGGTTCCTGATGTCAGTTTGTAGGGCTCCCTTGGGTCTATCAGGGCAGCACAAGTTTGAGGTGGGGACAACTTCGGTGTGGGGTCCATCCTTCGATATAAGGATTTTTTGCAGTGAGGACCCATCCCAGGGCCAGGGGCCCCTGGGCACATTCTTTATCCGTTTTCCCTGGGAAAGAAAGCTCAGCAGTCCATGTTGATGATGTCAGTTTGTAGGGCTCCCTTGGGTCTATCAGGGCAGCACAAGTTTGAGGTGGGGACAACTTCGGTGTGGGGTCCATCCTTTGATATAAGGATTTTTTGCAGTCAGGGCCAGGGGCCCCCAGGCACATCCTTTGGCCATTTTCCCTGGGAAAGAAAACTCACCAGTCCAGGTTGCTGATGTCAGTTTGTAGGGCTCCCTTGGGTCTATCAGGGCAGCACAAGTTTGAGGTGGGGACAACTTCGGTTGGGGTCCATCCTTCGATATAAGGATTTTTTGCAGTCAGGGCCAGGGGCCCCCAGGCACATCCTTTGGCCATTTTCCCTGGGAAAGAAAACTCACCAGTCCAGGTTGCTGATGTCAGTTTGTAGGGCTCCCGTGGGTCTATCTGGGCAGCAGAAATTTGAGGAGCAAACAATCTTGGTCTGCGATCCATCCTTCGATATTGGGATTCTTTGCAGTCAGGTGTCAGCCGAGTGCTAGGGTCCCCAGGGAACATCCTTTGGCCATTTTCCCTGGGAAAGAAAATTCACCAGTCCAGGTTGCTGATGTCAGTTTGTAGGGCTCCCTTGGGTCTATCAGGGCAGCACAAGTATGAGATGGGGACAACTTCAGTCTGGTGTCCATCCTTCGATATAAGGATTCTTTGCTGTCAGGTCCTAGCACAGTGCCAGGGGCCCCAGGGCAAACCCTTTGGCAATTTTCCCTGGGAAAGAAAACTCAGCAGTCCAGGTTGCTGATGTCGGTTTGTAGGGCTTCCTTGGGTCTATCTAGGCAGCAGAAATTTGAGGAGGGGTCGACTTTGGTCTGTGATCCATGCTTCGATATATGGATTTTTTGCAGTCAGGCCCCAGCCCAGGGCCAGGGGCCCCTGGGCACATCCTTTGGCCATTTTCCCTGGGAAAGAAAACTCAGCAGTCCAGGTTGCTGATGTCAGTTTGTAGGGCTCCCGTGGGTCTATCAGGGCAGCACATATTTTATTTCGGGACAACTTCGGTCTGGGGTCCATCCTTCAATATAAGGAGTCTTTGAAATCAGGGCCCAGCCCAGGGCCAGGGGCCCCTGGGCACATCCTTTGGCCATTTTCCCTGGGAAAGGAAACTCACCAGTCCAGGTTCCTGATGTCAGTTTGTAGGGCTCCCTTGGGTCTATCAGGGTAGCACAAGATTCAGGAGGGGACAATTTTGGTCTGTGATCCATCCTTCGATATTGGGATTCTTTACAGTCAGGACCCACCCCAGGGCCAGGGGCCCCTGGGCACATCCTTTGGCCATTTTCCCTGGAAAAGAAAACTCACCAGTCCAGGTTGCTGATGTCAGTTTGTAGGGCTCCCTTGGGTCTATCTGGGCAGCACAATATGAGGAGGGGATAACTTCAGTTTGGGGTCCAAACGTCGATATAAATATTCTTTGCAGTCAGGTCCCAGATCTGTGCCCGGGGCCCCTGGGCACATCCTTTGGCCATTTTCCCTGGGAAAGAAAATTCACCAGTCCAGGTTCCTGATATCAGTTTGTAGGGCTCCCTTGGGTCTATCTGGGCAGCAGAAATTTGAGGAGAGGACAAATTTTGTCTGCGATCCATCCTTCGATGTAAGGATATTTTGCAGTCAGGCCCCAGCCCAGGGGCCACGGACTTAGGGCACATCCTTTGGCCATTTTCCCTGGGAAAGAAAACTCAGCAGTCCAGGTTCCTGATGTCAGTTTGTAGGGCTCCCTTGGGTCTATCAGGGCAGCACAAGTTTGAGGTGGGGACAACTTCGGTGTGCGGTCCATCGTTCGATATAAGGATTTTTTGAAGTCAGGGCCAGGGGCCCCCGGGCACATCCTTTGGCCATTTTCCCTGGGAAAGAAAACTCACCAGTCCAGGTTCCTGATGTCACTTTGTAGGGCTCCCTTGGGTCTATCTGGGCAGCACAAGTTTGAGGTGGGGACAACTTCGGTGTGGGGTCCATCTTTCGATATAAGGATTTTTAGCAGTCAGGTCCCAGCCCAGTGCCAGGGTCCCCAGGGCACATCCTTTGGCCATTTTCCCTGGAAAAGAAAACTCACCAGTCCAGGTTCCTGATGTCAGTTTGTAGGGCTCCCTTGGGTCTATCTGGGCAGCAGACATTTGAGGAGCGGACAATTTTGGTCTGTTATCCATCCTTCGATATAAGGATTCTTTTCAGTCAGGTCCAAGCCGCGTGCCAGGGGCCCCAGGGAACATCCTTTGGCCATTTTCCTTGGGAAAGAAAACTCACCAGTCCAGGTTCCTGATGTCAGTTTGTAGGGCTCCCTTGGGTCTATCTGGGCAGCACAAGTTTGAGGTGGGGACAACTTCGGTGTGGGGTCCATCCTTCGATATAAGGATTCTTTGAAGTCAAGGCCCAGCCGAGAGCCACGGGCCCCTGGGCACATTCTGTGGCCATTTTCCCTGGGAAAGAACACTCACCAGTCCAGGTTCCTGATGTCACTTTGTAGGGCTCCCTTGGGTCTATCAGGGCAGCACAAGTTTGAGGTGGGGACAACTTCGGTGTGGGGTCCATCCTTCGATATAAGGATTTTTTGCAGTGAGGACCCTGCCCAGGGCCAGGGGCCCCTGGGCACATCCTTTTTCCGTTTTCCCTGGGAAAGAAAGCTCAGCGGTCCATGTTGATGATGTCAGTTTGTAGGGCTCCCTTGGGTCTATCAGGGCAGCACAAGTTTGAGGTGGGGACAACTTCGGTGTGGGGTCCATCCTTCGATATAAGGATTTTTTGCAGTCAGGGCCAGGGGCCCCCAGGCACATCCTTTGGCCATTTTCCCTGGGAAAGAAAACTCACCAGTCCAGGTTGCTGATGTCAGTTTGTAGGGCTCCCGTGGGTCTATCTGGGCAGCAGAAATTTGAGGAGCAAACAATTTTGGTCTGCGATCCATCGTTCGATATTGGGATTCTGTGCAGTCAGGTGTCAGCCGAGTGCCAGGGTCCCCAGGGAACATCCTTTGGCCATTTTCCCTGGGAAAGAAAATTCACCAGTCCAGGTTGCTGATGTCAGTTTGTAGGGCTCCCTTGGGTCTATCAGGGCAGCACAAGTATGAGATGGGGACAACTTCAGTCTGGTGTCCATCCTTCGATATAAGGATTCTTTGCTGTCAGGTCCTAGCACAGTGCCAGGGGCCCCAGGGCAAACCCTTTGGCAATTTTCCCTGGGAAAGAAAACTCAGCAGTCCAGGTTGCTGATGTCGGTTTGTAGGGCTTCCTTGGGTCTATCTGGGCAGCAGAAATTTGAGGAGGGGTCGACTTTGGTCTGTGATCCATGCTTCGATATATGGATTTTTTGCAGTCAGGCCCCAGCCCAGGGCCAGGGGCCCCTGGGCACATCCTTTGGCCATTTTCCCTGGGAAAGAAAACTCACCAGTCCAGGTTGCTGATGTCAGTTTTTAGGGCTCCCGTGGGTCTATCAGGGCAGCACATATTTTATTTCGGGACAACTTCGGTCTGGGGTCCATCCTTCAATATAAGGAGTCTTTGAAATCAGGGCCCAGCCCAGGGCCAGGGGCCCCTGGGCACATCCTTTGGCCATTTTCCCTGGGAAAGGAAACTCACCAGTCCAGGTTCCTGATGTCAGTTTGTAGGGCTCCCTTGGGTCTATCAGGGTAGCACAAGATTCAGGAGGGGACAATTTTGGTCTGTGATCCATCCTTCGATATTGGGATTCTTTAGAGCCAGGACCCACCCCAGGGCCAGGGGCCCCTGGGCACATCCTTTGGCCATTTTCCCTGGAAAAGAAAACTCAGCAGTCCAGGTTGCTGATGTCAGTTTGTAGGGCTCCCTTGGGTCTATCTGGGCAGCACAATATGAGGAGGGGATAACTTCAGTTTGGGGTCCAAACGTCGATATAAATATTCTTTGCAGTCAGGTCCCAGATCTGTGCCCGGGGCCCCTGGGCACATCCTTTGGCCATTTTCCCTGGGAAAGAACACTCACCAGTCCAGGTTCCTGATATCAGTTTGTAGGGCTCCCTTGGGTCTATCTGGGCAGCAGAAATTTGAGGAGAGGACAAATTTTGTCTGCGATCCATCCTTCGATGTAAGGATATTTTGCAGTCAGGCCCCAGCCCAGGGGCCACGGGCTTAGGGCACATCCTTTGGCCATTTTCCCTGGGAAAGAAAACTCACCAGTCCAGGTTCCTGATGTCAGTTTGTAGGGCTCCCTTGGGTCTATCAGGGCAGCACAAGTTTGAGGTGGGGACAACTTCGGTGTGGGGTCCATCCTTCGATATAAGGATTTTTTGAAGTCACGGCCAGGGGACCCCGGGCACATCCTTTTTCCATTTTCCCTGGGAAAGAAAACTCACCAGTCCAGGTTCCTGATGTCAGTTTGTAGGGCTCCCTTGGGTCTATCTGGGCAGCACAAGTTTGAGGTGGGGACAACTTCGGTGTGGGGTCCATCCTTCGATATAAGGATTTTTTGCAGTCAGGGCCAGGGTCCCCTGGGCATATCCTTTGGCCATTTTCCCCGGGAAAGAAAACTCAGCAGTCCAGGTTCCTGATGTCAGTTTGTAGGGCTCCCTTGGGTCTATCAGGGCAGCACAAGTTTGAGGTGGGGACAACTTCGGTGTGGGGTCCATCCTTCGATATAAGGATTCTTTGCAGTCAGGGCCAGGGGCCCCCGGGCACATCCTTTGGCCATTTTCCCTGGGAAAGAAAACTCAGCAGTCCAGGTTCCTGATGTCAGTTTGTAGGGCTCCCTTGGGTCTATCAGGGCAGCACAAATTTGAGGTGGGGACAACTTCGGTGTGGGGTCCATCTTTCGATATAAGGATTTTTTGCATTCATGTTCCCGCCCAGTGCCAGGGTCCCGAGGGCACATCCTTTGGCCATTTTCCCTGGAAAAGAAAACTCACCAGTCCAGGTTGCTGATGTCAGTTTGTAGAGCTCCCTTGGGTCTATCTGGGCAGCAGAAATTTGAGGAGCAAACTATCTTGGTCTGCGATCCATCCTTCGATATTGGGATTATTTGCAGTCAGGTGTCAGCCGAGTGCCAGGGGCCCCAGGGAACATCCTTTGGCCATTTTCCCTGGGAAAGAAAATTCACCAGTCCAGGTTGCTGATGTCAGTTTGTAGGGCTCTCTTGGGTCTATCAGGGCAGCACAAGTATGAGATGGGGACAACTTCAGTCTGGTGTCCATCCTTCGATATAAGGATTCTTTGAAGTCAAGGCCCAGCCGAGAGCCATGGGCCCCTGGGCACATTCTTTGGCCATTTTCCCTGGGAAAGAACACTCACCAGTCCAGGTTCCTGATGTCAGTTTGTAGGGCTCCCTTGGGTCTATCTGGGCAGCACAATTTTGAGGTGGGGACAACTTCGGTGTGGGGTCCCTCCTTCGATATAAGGGTTCTTTGCAGTGAGGACCCTGCCCAGGGCCAGGGGCCCCTGGGCACATCCTTTTTCCATTTTCCCTGGGAAAGAAAACTCAGCAGTCCAGGTTCCTGATGTCAGTTTGTAGGGCTCCCTTGGGTCTATCAGGGCACCACAAGTTTGAGGTGGGGACAACTTCGGTGTGGGGTCCATCCTTCGATATAAGGATTTTTTGCAGTCAGGGCCAGGGTCCCCTGGGCACATCCTTTGGCCATTTTCCCTGGGAAAGAAAACTCAGCAGTCCAGGTTCCTGATGTCAGTTTGTAGGGCTCCCTTGGGTCTATCAGGGCAGCACAAGTTTGAGGTGGGGACAACTTCGGTGTGGGGTCCATCGTTCGATATAAGGATTTTTTGAAGTCAGGGCCAGGGGCCCCCGGGCACATCCTTTGGCCATTTTCCCTGGGAAAGAAAACTCACCAGTCCAGGTTGCTGATGTCAGTTTGTAGGGCTCCCTTGAGTCTATCTGGGCAGCACAAGTTTGAGGTGGGGACAACTTCGGTGTGGGGTCCATCCTTCGATATAAGGATTTTTAGCAGTCAGGTCCCAGCCCAGTGCCAGGGTCCCCAGGGCACATCCTTTGGCCATTTTCCCTGGAAAAGAAAACTCACCAGTCCAGGTTCCTGATGTCAGTTTGTAGGGCTCCCTTGGGTCTATCTGGGCAGCAGAAATTTAAGGAGCGGACACTTTTGTTCGGTTATCCATCCTTCGATATAAGGATTCTTTTCAGTCAGGTCCCAGCCGAGTGCCAGGGGCCCCAGGGAACATCCTTTGGCCATTTTCCCTGGAAAAGAAAACTCACCAGTCCAGGTTGCTGATGTCAGTTTGTAGGGCTCCCTTGGGTCTATCAGGGCAGCACAAGTTTGAGGTGGGGACAACTTCGGTGTGGGGTCCATCCTTCGATATAAGGATTCTTTGAAGTCAAGGCCCAGCCGAGAGCCATGGGCCCCTGGGCACATTCTGTGGCCATTTTCCCTGGGAAAGAACACTCACCAGTCCAGGTTCCTGATGTCAGTTTGTAGGGCTCCCTTGGGTCTATCAGGGCAGCACAAGTTTGAGGTGGGGACAACTTCGGTGTGGGGTCCATTCTTCGATATAAGGATTTTTTGCAGTGAGGACCCTGCCCAGGGCCAGGGGCCCCTGGGCACATCCTTTTTCCATTTTCCCTGGGAAAGAAAACTCAGCAGTCCAGGTTCCTGATGTAAGTTTGTAGGGCTCCCTTGGGTCTATCAGGGCACCACGAGTTTGAGGTTGGGACAACTTCGGTGTGGGGTGCATCCTTCGATATAAGGATTTTTTTCAGTGAGGACCCTGCCCAGGGCCAGGGGCCCCTGGGCACAACCTTTTTCCATTTTCCCTGGGAAAGAAAACTCAGCAGTCCATGTTGATGATGTCAGTTTGTAGGGCTCCCTTGGGTCTATCAGGGCAGCACAATTTTGAGGTGGGGACAACTTCGGTGTGGGGTCCATCCTTCGATATAAGGATTTTTTGCAGTCAGGGCCAGGGGCCCCCAGGCACACCCTTTGGCCATTTTCCCTGGGAAAGAAAACTCAGCAGTCCAGGTTGCTGATGTCAGTTTGTAGGGCTCCCTTGGGTCTACCAGGGCAGCACATATTTTATTTCGGGACAACTTCGGTCTGGGGTCCATCCTTCAATATAAGGAGTCTTTGAAATCAGGGCCCAGCCCAGGGCCAGGGGCCCCTGGGCACATCCTTTGGCCATTTTCCCTGGGAAAGGAAACTCACCAGTCCAGGTTCCTGATGTCAGTTTGTAGGGCTCCCTTGGGTCTATCAGGGTAGCACAAGATTCAGGAGGGGACAATTTTGGTCTGTGATCCATCCTTCGATATTGGGATTCTTTACAGTCAGGACCCATCCCAGGGCCAGGGGCCCCTGGGCATATCCTTTGGCCATTTTCCCTGGGAAAGAAAACTCAGCAGTCCAGGTTGCTGATGTCAGTTTGTAGGGCTCCCTTGGGTCTATCTGGGCAGCACAATATGAGGAGGGGATAACTTCAGTTTGGGGTCCAAACGTCGGTATAAATATTCTTTGCAGTCAGGTCCCAGATCTGTGCCCGGGGCCCCTGGGCACATCCTTTGGCCATTTTCCCTGGGAAAGAAAATTCACCAGTCCAGGTTCCTGATATCAGTTTGTAGGGCTCCCTTGGGTCTATCTGGGCAGCAGAAATTTGAGGAGAGGACAAATTTTGTCTGCGATCCATCCTTCGATGTAAGGATATTTTGCAGTCAGGTCCCAGCCCAGGGGCCACGGGCTTAGGGCACATCCTTTGGCCATTTTCCCTGGGAAACAAAACTCAGCAGTCCAGGTTCCTGATGTCAGTTTTTATGGATCACTTGGGCCTATCTGGGCAGCAGAAATTTGAGGAGGGGACAACTTTAGTCTGC